>NC_134949.1:209938998-211148998 GCF_965638725.1 Aptenodytes patagonicus
AAACAGCGTATGCTATTTCTGAAGGATTAAACCTTCAGAAAGAGTCAATTGTCAGTATCAAATGAGACAATGCCTTGGTTTCTGTTGTCACCCTATGGTGTCCTGTACCCAGGGTAGAAGTGGACTGAGTTGTCTGCTCTGGCTTTATCTGCAGGTCCCAGTTGTTCTCTTTGCAGCTTGCCTCCACCTCCTTCCAGCACACCTGGGCTGCAGTCAGACAGCACCTCTCTCCATCCCCGGCTGCCATTGTACAATCCTGCCTGAGCAGATACTCCTACATTTTTAGCTACAATTCTCTGGTCCTTATTTGTGAACCTCCTTTCCGGCTGATTCTGGCCCCTAACACAACCTTGAGGAAAAGAAGTGAATGTCTCAGTGCAAAGAGTGTAAACAACCATGAGACATGAGCAAAACAATTTCTTCATTACTGGCCATGGTCTCTGCTTTCTTTCTGCTCAACAGGTTTCTTAAGGATAGGAAAACAGGTTTCTTAAGGTTAGGAAAGCTAAAGCCCTGATAGAATTAAATCTGGCCAGGGACATCAAGGGCAACAAGAAAAGATTCTATAGGTAGTATGTCGGGGATAAAAGGGAGATGGGGGAAAATGTGGGCCCTCTCCGGAACGACACGGGAGACCTGGTTACCTGGGACATGGAGAAGGCGGAGGTACTCAATGACTTTTTTGCCTTGGTCTTCACCGGCCAGTGCTCGAACCTCACCGCCCAAGCCGCAGAAACCAAAGGCAGGGACTGGGAGAATGAAGAGCCGCCCACTGTGGGAGAAGATCAGGTTTGAGACCATCTAAGGCACCTGAAGGTACACAAGTCCATGGGACCCGATGAGATCCATCCACGGGTCCTGAAGGAACTGGCGGATGAAGTTGCTAAGCCACTATCCATCATATTTGAGAAGGCGTGGCAGTCCGGTGAAGTTCCCACTGGCTGGAAAAGGGAAAAAAACCATAACCACCATTTTTCAAAAGGGAAAAAAGGAAGACCTGGGGAACTACAGGCCAGTCAGTCTCACCTCTGTGCCTGAGAAGATCATGGAACAGATCCTCCTGGAAGCTATGCTAAGGCACATGGAGGACAGGGAGGTGATTCGAGACAGCCAGCATGGCTTCACCAAGGGCAAGTCCTGCCTGACTAACCCAGTGGCCTTCTATGAGGGAGTGACTACATCAGTGGACACGGGAAGGGCTACAGATGCCATCTATCTGGACGTCTGTAAGGCCTTTGACACGGTCCCCCACAACATCCTTCTCTCTACACTGGAGAGGTATGGATTTGATGGGTGGACTGTCTGGTGGGTGAGGAATTGGTTAGATGGTTGCATCCAGAGGGTAGTGGTCAATGGCTCAACGTCCAGATGGAGATTGGTGATGAGTGGCATCCGGCAGGGGTCCGTATTGGGACCAGTACTGTTTAATATCTTCATCAATGACACAGACAGTGGGATCGAGTGCACCCTCAGCAAGTTTGCAGACACCACCAAGCTGAGTGGTGCGGCCGACACGCCAGAGGGATGGGATGCCATCCAGAGGGACCTGGGCAAGCTTGAGAAGTGGGTCCGTGTGAACCTCATGAGGTTTAACAAGGCCAAGGGCAAGGTTCTGCACCTGGGTCGGGGCAACCCCCGCTATCAATACAGGCTGGGGGATGAAGGGATTGAGAGCAGCCCTGCCAAGAAGGACTTGGGGGTACTGACGGATGAAAAGCTGGACATGAGCCAGCAATGTGCACTCGCAGCCCAGAAGGCCAACCGTATCCTGGGCTGCATCCAAAGAAGCGTGGCCAGCAGGTCGATGGAGGGGATTCTGCCCCTCTCCTCTGCTCTGGTGAGACCCCACCTGGAGTACTGTGTCCAGCTCTGGAGCCCTCAGCATAAGAAAGACACAGACCTGTTGGAGCAGGTCCAGAGGAGGGCCACAAAAATGATCAGGGGGATGGAACACCTCTGCTATGAGGAAAGGCTGAGACAGTTGGGGTTGTTCAGCCTGGAGAAGAGAAGGCTTCGGGGAGACCTTCTTGCAGCCTGTCAGTAGTTAAAGGGGGCTCATAAAAAAGATGGGGACAGACTTTTTGTCAGGGCCTGTTGCGACAGGACAAGGGGGAATGGCTTTAAACTAAAGGGGGGTAGATTTAGGCTAGATATAAGGAAGAAATTTTTTATGCTGAGGGTGGTGAAACACTGGCACAGGTTGCCCAGAGAGGTGGTGGCTGCCCCATCCCTGGCAACATTCCAGGTCAGGTTGGATGGGGCTCTGAGCAAGCTGATCTAGTTGAAGATGTCCCTGCCCACGGCAGGGGGGTCGGACTAGATGACCTTTGGAGGTCCCTTCGAACCCAAACTATTCTATGATTCTATGATTCTGTATTTGATTTGCTTGCTGGCCATCCTATGCAGGTGGAAATCACAATGAGATCTCAATGACAAGTGGACCCTTTATGTGTTTTCTGCTCTTGTGTGGGCATGACAGACAGCAAGTAATACTGAAATTAATTTAGTATGAAGGAAAAGGGCAGGGATCCTCTGTAGCAATTCTGAGTGTAGCGGATCATAACCTGAGCGTGAGACAACAGTGTCATGCTTGTGAAAATGACAGGAATCATACTGGAATGCTGAAACAAAAGTGCAACCTTCCAGCCACACTGAAGAATCCTTCTTCTCCTCTTGGCATTTTGGTTCGTCTTAGCTGGGATATTGAGTACATTTCTAGACGATGAAATTCAAGGAAGCTGCAGACATGCCGATAGAAAGAGCAAAAAAATATCCCCAAACCAACCCCACAAACACCAGATCTAGAAAATAATATAAACAGTAGGACTGAAAGAACTGAGATTATTTAGCAGGAAGACAAGGCTGAAGAGGGATGTGAAAATAGTCTTCAAGTGTGTAAATCGTTGTGAAGGGAAGAAACAAACTATACTATTATGAACAAGAAAAAACAGTAGTCTGACATTTCAGCAGACATTAGGAGAGCCAGTCTAACCATAAGGACAGCTGAGCACTAGACTGTCTTGCTTAAGGGATCTGCGGTGTGTTTATCATTGAAAGTTTTTAAGCACAGTTTGGACAAACATCGTTCATCCTTCGGGAACACTTAGGTGTGGACTGACCGACCCTGCCTTAGGGCTGCAGGCATGGACGAGCTGTCTTGTTATGTTTCTTCAGGTTCTCTATCTCGGATTCATTTATAGAGAGGATTGTTCTGTGGCATTGTCTGGCAGAAAGAAGCAGTTTTGGCATGCTGGCTCCCAGACAGGAATCAGGAACTGAAAGAAATTGAGAGCTCCCACTGCAGGACAATTAGGTGTTCACAAGAATGTGTTAAAACAGTATTAGTCATTTTAAACAAAAATTACAATGAACAAATAAAGAACAAGGCTATAGAAAGAAGACATACGTAATTCATAGATGAAGGAAGTTAGTTCTATTGATAACATAGAAATAAAAAATATGAGAAACTGTAAAGATTGTAATTTCTGTGTTAAAAAACACTAATGGATGCTCAGCCTAGTAGATAACTAAATTGTCTAAGTTTCCGAGGAAAAGTTTTACATGGAAGTTGGGGGTCATGGGCAGGTGGGAAACTGCCTGAAAACAAGTTCACAACAAGAGGAGCACCACCTTGGAGTGGAGGTCTTCTTTACATCCCATCACTAATGCAAAACTGTCTCCTCCTACATCTGAGAAATATCTATACTTAGTCTGTTGTTTGCTGTAAAGCTTCTTTCTCTGCTCATGCATCTAGAAAATCCTGGCTTTTGTCTCACTTCTGACGTCTCCCACTTGCATTTTTCCTGCTATTCTATTTTCTATTAATCTGAGTCAATTTAGCAAATGAGAAAATGAGGACCAGACAGCACATAATTTGATTACTCATGTTCTCTTAAACATTTGCCCATATTACTGAAAACTAATTCTAATTCAGCACTACTCTTTTTAGCCTACTAAAGCCTAAAAAGAGACTAAGGTTATAAGACTATTCCAGATGGGGATCATGCCTCCCTGTAGTCAGCAGAGATTAATGGGTACTTTTAGGGAGAGGTTCATGTGAAGGTATCTGTTTCTCTCTATTGTCGTCATATTGTCTCTCTCAGCAGCTATAAAGGGAGCCCATGGTGATTATTTCAGATAGAGACATCTGCGCTGTAGATGTCTATGTTCATTCAGAATCCCACCTCTTGTTTCTAAATAATATAAACCTTTGCTTATTCGTACTTTCATAGAATAGACTAGATTCTTTATTGCCCTTTCATGTTTATGTGGTAATAGGTATGTTTTCTGGGTTTGCTGATGTACTGTTTCCATGAGATAGTGTGTTGTTTTGCAGGATGCAGTTACCTGTGGAGTGTCTCATCTTCATCCCAAGCTGCAGGTGAGGGAGGTTTGACAGAGCCAGGCTGTGTGATTTACACCTGATTTATACCTAATTGTAATGGCCAGTTTGGACATTAGAGCTGCTGAGGGACATGGCTGCTGAGAGCTGATGGGTGGTAACCAGTACCTTCGTAACAGAGTGGGAGCAGTATAAAATGGCCTGGAGCACACAGAAACACAGAGTCATTCAGCCAAAACCGTCCCTCTTAACTTATTGACTTCTTCTTTGGTGGATGGTGTATACTTCCACTCCTCTGCTGAGCTCCTGGGCACTTGCTGCCTTTGACCCTTCCTACAGCTCACTCAAAACACATCACTGAGATTATCTTCAATGGGCATTTATCCTGCCTTGTTGTTCCTGTTGACTTCTCTCTTCCAGTTCACAGAATCGCAGTCAGAGAATGGTTGAGGTTGAATGGACCTCTGGAGATCATCTGGTCCGGTGGTCTGCTCAAGCAGGGCCACCTAGAGCCAGTTGCTCAGGACCGTGTCCAGATGGCTTTTGAACATCTCCAAGGATTGAGACTCCACAACCTCTTTGGAAACCTGTGCCAGTTCTCAGTCACCCTCACAGTAAAAAAGTGCTTCCTGGTGTTCAGAGGGAACCTCCTGTGTTTCAGTTTGTGCCCGTTGCCTCTGGTCCTATCCCTGGGCACCCCTGAAAAGAGCCTGGCTCCATCCTCTTTGCACCCTCACTTCAGGTATTTACAGACACTGATATGATCCCCTCTGAGCCTTCTCCAGGCTAAACAGTCCCAGCTCTCTCTCGCTTTCCTCATAGAAGAGATGTTCCAGTCTCTTAATCATCTTCGTGGCCCAGCATGTCCACATCTCTTTTGTACCGAGGAGCCCAGAACTGGACACAGTACTCCGGGTTTGGTCTCACCAGTGCTGAGTAAAGCGGAAGGATCACCTCCCTTGACTAGCTAGCAATGCTTTGCCTGATGCAACCCAGGATTCCATTTGCCGCCTTTGCCACAAGGGCCCATTGCTGGCTCATGTTCAACCTGGTGTCCACCAGGACCCCCAGGTACTTTCCTGCAAAGCTTCTTTCCAGCTGGCTGGCCCCCAGCATGTCCTGGTGCATGGGGTTGTTCCTTCCCAGGTGCAGGACTTTGCAGTGCTCCTTGTTGAACTTCATGAGGCTCCTGTCAGCCCATTTCTCCAGCCTGTTGAGGTCCCTCTGGACGGCAGCACGACCCCCTGGCATTAAGCCACTGCTCCCAGTTTTGTGTTGTCAGCAAACTTGCTAAGGGTATACTCTGCCCCAGCATCCAGATCATTAATGAAGATGTTAAACGGGACTGGACCCAGTATTGACCCCTGGGGTACACCGCTGGTTACGGGCCTCCATAGACTTCATTCCGCTGATCACCACTCTCTGGACCCAGATGTTCAGCCAGTTTTCAACCCACCTGAGTTTCCTCCAGGTTTTATTCACTTGCAGAGAAAATTAATTCACCAGAAGTTGCTTTCACCTCCCCAGCCCAGAGGACCTGCTGGCAGCTTAACAGATGATCTATGAGCAGATGTAGTCCCTGGACCTCAATCTAAGATGCAAATTCTCTCCTTTTAGCACACAAAGAAGATTTCATGTTAGAGGAAACGTTTTTTTAATTCCACAGACTGGAATGGAGAAGTTCTTACTTGTATCTGACTGGCTGATTCGTGTTTCTGAGTTATGGACATCAGTGTACAATGCTTGTCCTTTGTTTCTGTCCCTTGGCAAACCATCATACTAGACCCCTCCCTGCTTCTGGAAACTTCTGGTGTGAGCTGGATCCTGCAAAGAAGGGAGCAACAATGTCCAAGATGGAGGGTAATATGAATAGCTGAAAGTTATGAAGCAATGCTCATTTCTACTTCTATGTCTTGTTGATGAAAGAAACTTCAAACTTTTTCTAAATTAGTATATTTAATCTTTTGCAGGGAATTCTACAAAACACATGGTAGAGGAGGTGATAGGAACTGATTTTCTCTGCCTGCCACAGAAATAATAGTAATTGCCAGGTTTTAAAAATGCCCAATCCTTAAAATTTTAAAGAATTAAAACCCAGAAGTGACCCTAGTGCCTGACCTTTTTCATAACACAGACATAGAGTACCATGCTGAAATACATCAGTATCTCCACAGGCTTGCAGAGCTCCTGACAGACCATCGGGAGCAGGGTGTAGGTACACGGGCTGTGGGCAGAACCACTGGAGACTGAAACAGGAGCAAGAAAATTGAAGCAGGTGTGGTCTTGCATGAATTCAGTCTATTGCCATGCTTTTCAAAAGCTGTAGGAAGAGGCTGGGCAGTTTGGGAAGCCTCTCAAATGATCATCGTCCTTTGGGCAGCAGAAGATATACATGAATATGAGAAACTGAGAATATGAGAAAGACAACACACAACAGTGCCAAACAAAGGTTGTATTCCTAAGTGTGTGGTATTTTCAAGGGTAGAAATCAGAAATTAATTAATTTTCAAGAGCTGCTAATGTATAATTTTTTTCAATAACATCATAAAATAAAGCAAATTGTGTATGGTATATGTTTTTATATGTTATAGATATCAATTTATTTTCCATGTTCCATATAGATTTTAAATACATCATAGCATCAAAATAATAATTTTATAAAATTAATATGCTACTTTATTTTATATTCTTCTGTTTATTTTGAAATTTTAGAAGTATTTATTTATTTAGAAGTATTTAAAATTTAGAAGTATTTATAAAAGCTGAAAAGTAGTGGCATAATTTTTATGCTCCTCTGCTTGTAAAAATAATTGTATTCGTCTGGATGAATAATGAAAGGATGAAATACCCTGTATCATCATCATTTTACTGTAGTCATGTTTTATTAATCAAATTCATCAGTTTACAGATTTTCTTTAAAACTGTGTTCTGACATTATTTCAAGGATATTAAAATACAGGAGATGGAGTGAGAAAGTAGGGTACATGTGTTAGTAAAAGGTCCAGATCTCACCATTGTAGAGTTTTTTTTATTTTGATATTTTAGGTAAGGTGATCTTAGAAAACTTTTTGAGGCATCCAAACAAAATTAACACCATTACATGGCAGCAAAAATCAATGGGAGCTCTGCTCACCCTGAAGGTGGCCTCACTGTTCTCCTGCCTCACCCCGCTCCCCTGTCACAGTGTGGGCTCACCGTGCCCTGGGATCCTCCCTCTGGGGCTGGGAAGAGACAGGAATCTCCCGATCGGAGCAGAGTCTGAGGGGAGGTGGGTCCTGCCAGGCTGTGGATCTGCATGACTGCTGCCAGAGGTGGAGCGGCCAAGGGCAATGGTTTCGGGCCAGCAAAGGAGAAATGAGTGTGGGGATCCTGCTTCTTTTGCAGTGTTAACACCAGGTCCCAGCCATTTTCTTCTGACTCCTTCTGCTCCTTTCCATTCATGTGCAGCCAAGGGTAGGTCTGGGTGTCCCCAACTGCCACTGTGTGACCCTGCCTGAGCAAACACACCTGGCTTGCCAGCTGTAATTGCACAGTCCTTGGGGGGTAAAGCATGTTTCCTCTGGGCTTTGACACCCCCTTGGAGAAGTAAGATGAAAGTCCTGGTTTAAAAAGGAAAACAGGCTGTGCTTCCATCATGTGCTGTGCTCTTTTGGTGCCTTCCACCGAAAGGCTTGTCCAGCTTCCCGTCATCTCCATTTGCAGATATTGTCACCTGTACAGAACACTGACAAGCCGAAGGGGAGTACAGAGCCAAGGGTGGGAAAGGCAACGTCGCCTCTTAATGGGACAGGAACAGAGGGAGCAGAGCAGAGATTGGAAGAGAAACCTAGAAGAGGAAAAATCTTTGTCTTCTGATAGTTCAAGGTTTTGCACCCCATCTTGCTATAAAATTCTGAGGCTCAAGATACTTTCCTAAAATGTATTCTTCTCTTTGCCTCTTTGTCGTGGTTTAACCTCAGTCGGCAACTGAGTACCACACAGCTGCTCACTCACTCCTTCCCCCCCGGTGGGATGGGGGAGAGAATTGGAAGAGTAGAAGTGAGAAAAACTCGTGGGTTGAGATAAAAACAGTTTAATAATTGAAATAAAATAACAATAACAATAATAATGAATAATAATAATAATAATAATAATAATAATAATAATAATAATAATAATACACAAAGCAAGTGATGCACAATGCAATTGCTCACCACCCACCCACCAATGCCCAGCCAGTCCCTGAGCAGCGGCCCCCCCGGCCAGCTTTCCCCAGTTTATGTACTGAGCATGACGTCACATGGTATGGAATGTCCCTTTGGCCACTTTGGCTGTGCCCCCTCCCAGCTTCTTGTGCACCTCCAGCCTTCTCAGTCGGTAGAGCATGGGAAACTAAAAAGTCCTTGACTAGTGTAAGCATTACCTAGCAACAACTTAAACATCAGTGTATTATCAACTTTGTCCTCATCCTAAATCCAAAACACAGCACTGTACCAGCTACTAGGAAGGGAATTAACTCTATCCCTGCCAAAACGAGGACACTCTTGAACAGAGAAACAGCTTTTGCCAGATCCTGCAAGCCTGACTAAGGGCCCTATGGAGCATTGGTTATCTGTGTGTTAAGAGAGTCTCAACTCCAGGGTTTCAAATTCACCTCTCCGTGCATCGTGGCATCCTCAAAGACTGTGCACTCAAGTTCAGTATCACCTTTCTGGAAAACCTGCCTTCCACCTTCCCTCCCAATGGCATTTATCTCAGTGATCCCTGAGAATCATTGTGGGCACTCTGACATGTCTGACTTCAGTTAAGCTTGTCACAAAGCAAAGCACAATATTTTTTATTGAGATAAAAATGACAGTGAAAAAAAAAGATATTGAAACCATAAATAACCTACACCTATGTCAAGCTTACCAGGAATCCTATTCAACAGAGGGTGCTGGGAGACACAAAGCTTGAGTTTACTTATACTTTGTTCCAGACCAGGTCCCTTGTGTTTCTTTGTATATTTTGACCTGTCTTGCCAGACATCCCACAATAACTAAAATGGTTATGACAGTTTCTCTCAAAAGGCAAACATTCCCATGGCCAACTATCTGCATAGCCAGAAGCAGGAATCAATATTAAGACTCTGCCATGAGCACAGCAAGGAGCACATAGGTCTTGCTATAGCCCTTCAGTGATGGTGGATATACCTGCAGCCACAGCATCTGCTGCATGTTGGCTGTTGAACTCCCAGGGGAGCTCCTCATGGGCACTGTGAGTGGGTCAGCAAGTGCTGCATCACTGCCTATTGTTCCTATGGTGTTTGTCAATGGACTGGTGGGGAAAGACAAGCTGCCTTGGCAGGGTATAAAATCCCCTGTCCGTATACCAGCTCTCCTTCAGCAGATGCAGAGTGCAAGAGATGGAGCTCCTTGTCCTGGTTTCAGCTGGGATAGAGCTAATTTTCTTTCTAGTAGCTGGTATAGTGCTGTGTTTTGGATTTAGGATGAGGATAATGTTGATTACACTGATGTTTTAGTTATTGCTGAGCAGTGCTTACACAGAGTCAAGGCCTTTTCCTGCTTCTCACACAGCCCCACCAGTGAGTAGGCTGGGGGTGCACAAGAAATTGGGAGGGGACATGGGTGGGACAGCTGACCCCAACTGACCAAAGGGATATTCCATACCATATGATGTCATGCTCAGTATATAAACTAGGGGAAAAGCTGGCTGGGGGTCCACTGGGCATTGGTCAGCGGGTGGTGAGCAATTGCATTGTGCATCATTTGTTTTGTATATTCTTCTATCATTATTTTCCCTTTCTTTTATGTCCTATTAAATTGTCTTTATCTCAACCCATGAGTTTTACTTTTTTTTTATTCTCTCCCCCATCCCACTGGGGGGGAGTGAGCGAATGGCTGTGTGGTGTTTAGCTGCCTGCCAGGTTAAACTACAGTACTCCTCATGCCAGCTACCCTCATCCTGCTCCTCTCCCTCTGCACCCCAGGCACAGGGGCGTGTGAATACACCTCTGTCCTCACTGTGCCCAATGGAGGCCACTGGGGCAACTGGAGGAGCTGGCAATTTTGCTGCTATGGCTATGGCAATGGATTTGCGCTGAAGGCAAATTCTTCCTATTTCCCACCATCTCCTGTCCCTGCGCGCTGGTCTACAGCTCTCCACCTCCAAGGAGGCTCTTCTCCAGAGTCTAAGGACTTTCTGCAGAGTTTTTCCTCTTCCTGAGTATGGTACTCTGTACATAAAACTATGAGTCTTCTGGAAAATTTAGCCTAGAAAATGTTGCCACTGTAGTTGCACCAGTAAGGAAAAATATGATTTTTTTTTCTTTTAGAAGAGGTCTTCCATTAGATACAGCAAAAACAGAGCTACTGCCAGAACTGTTTTGCTCTCAATCTGGATAGGGGTGTGCTGGCAGATGCACTGTCTGCATGTGGCTGATGTTGCTGGGAGAAGCAACATCAGTGCCGAAATCTGCTGCTGGAGTCAGGGAAAGAGGCAGCCTCTTCCAGTGTCTCTCCTGGGACTCAGGGTCTCTGCCTTACATGTTGGGTCAGAAATAGTTAGAAAACACAAAGAAGAACGTGTTACAAGGGTTATATAGGTACGTTGCAGTTCCCAGTGACAGACATCTTTTCCCTTATGCTTCCCAAGATGTTTTCTCTTTCTCATTACAGAAAGGAGTTGAGACTGTTTATGACTGGCACTTAAAGGACTTTTCCTGGGTCTTCTGCCCCTTGCCTTTTCCTCTGTCCCTGTGTGACTTCTACTGCAGGTGGAGCCCTCCCAATCTGGAAGAGATGACACAGCTCTGAACAGCATATGCCTGCTGTTGTCAAGATGACTCAGTCATCGAGTCCTTGGTGGGCGACTAAGTAACACTGTAGTTTCTCCCCAGTTTGTCATGCACCAGCTCACAAAATATCCATAGGTGTCACCATTTGCAGGGGTCTCTTCTCTGACTTGCTTTGTCTGCATAGTGCTGTAGTATAAAGTAAATTAAAACAGGTGGTTGGGGTTTTTGTTCATTCATTTTTAGGGTAATTAAACATGGTTACTTCACATTACTGCCTTCTGTTTGCTCTTGAAATTTCTGCAGAGCACTGTCAACACCCGAAGTATAGTCCTAGGGGTAGAGCCCTTCTTTGGAAATCTGCAACACATGGGGTAAATGTGAGAAAAGGGGTTTTTAACCATACATTTAGAAACTGTTTGGGTGAAGCCCTGGCCCTGCTGCAATGAACAGCACTGCACCTCCAGACGGCAGAGTGTCTGCTCTCCCCGCTGTCTGGTGTGTACTTGTCAGACAGGTCAGGGATGCATCATAAAACATGTGCTCAGGCTGTCCTTGGAGTTTCCACCAGAACCATAACTATCCAATCTCAGACTTCCTGGTGTTTTTCTGATGAGATAACAATAAAGAGAAAAAGTACACCCTTGGAAGGGAAGAAAAAAAAAGGAGAAAGTAAGGGGGCCCAGACTGCAGCAGGATGTTGTGCTGGTCACTGCTGTGAGCAAGGAAGTGTTTAGCTTCAGGGCACAATGACAAGAAGAAAGAGCACTTCCCAGCAGTTTGCAGAGCCCAGACATTCCTCTGTCTGCTTTTTATCAGGTGGGGTACCTGGACCAGCTTCCAAGTTTGCCCTGGAGGCTATTTGATCTCCTTCTCACTGAGAACAGAGAAGTCCCAAGGAGGAGGTGATGACACAGCAGCCAACAACATTCAGTTCAGATGCTCAGATGCAACTGTGCTAGTGGGTGATGGACTGTCGCGGGGCAGATTTGGCCCATGGAGCAAAAGCTGCAACATATGCAGTCTCCAGACCAAGGTAGAGCCCTCACAAGGGCTTCAGGATGACACAGTACTCAACAATGTGAAGTTCTTCTGCTGTAAATGAGCACTTGCTCCATCTTCATCACTGCCTACACATCCCATATCCCACAGCAAATGAAACATCAGTAAAGCTTGGCTCTAGCTTTGTACTGGGACATGCCTGTGACATTTTGACTGCTTGCATCTTGCCGTACTGGCCAATGCCTTAGATGATGATGCCTTCTACAGCTACCACTACGTTAGCATAGCTTCTCATAGTTACCGAAGTGTATTATGTTCACAAGAATCATCACATTCTGCTGGTGATGTAACTGCTGGTGTATTACTGTGAAAATGCTGAATCTCTGACAATTGCTCAGAGCTGAGGAACAGATTTCTCAACTTTTTTTTCTCTGACTGGTGAGTTTCTTTCAGGTTTGCTCTGCCCATTTTTCCCTTGTTTGAAATAATATTTGATCTGTTGACATGACAGACAGGGAAGAATGGGTATTAGTTTGAGTCTACTTGAGGTTTCTGACCAAAGAAAAAATGACCAATGAGAGCTAAACAGGGTGAAATGGAAATTTAGGTGGGCTCATGAGAAGCATCAAAGGTTTGTATCGTTGCCCACTCCTAACTTTAATTGCCTCAAGACTTGTACATGTTTTTTACAAGCAATCTGTTAGGTCATACCTGAGCTCCTGCCTTAGGAAACATGGTTAGAAAGTATTCTTACACTGAGCATTCATCTAAGTGTGGCTATGGTGCCACCTGGGTGGGCTGTAGCTCCCCAAACCTCCCTTGTTGCTGCTTTGTGGTGTGCTCCACTGGCTCACCTAGCTGTTAATGCAAAACTCATTTTCATGGGACTTGGTTGTTTTGTTTGTTGCCTCTGGGCTTCATGCTCTAAATAGAATGGGGAGAATTCAAACTAAAAATAAACTCTATGTCATTCATCCATTTTTTATGATCCAATTTGCTGGATAAGCTTGAAGTTATTACCTTGTCCTGATGTGCTAGATGTAAAGAATGTACTCTCGATTTGGGGAGAAAATCATGCCTGGAGATCATTATTGTGCCCTAATGTCTGAGCCACCAGGCCTCTCTGGCAAGAGTTCAAGAAGACTTATTGCCTCTCTGAGCACCTTTTAGGAAGTGTAGCTGTTGCTATTCCCTCAAAACAATGCATTATGCATCTTTGTGTACTTGAAACAAGGTAGAGGCATGGTGTTGTCATTCTCTAGGGGACTGGTTGGGCTGTGCAGTGTTGTGTCCAGGACCACAGCCATGTGGGGCAGCACAGAGCTGATGGATGGAGGTTCCTTCTGCCAGTTCACATCCTCTGCTTAGCACATACACAGCAGCCATCACCATTCTGGCTCTTCATCCATGTGAAATTTTCTTCCTGTTGCCTATCTCAAAAAATACTTGAATAATAACTGTATTTTCTTTTAAGAGAAATGGAATATAGTAAGCAAAAGAATTGAACAAACATGATATGTACTTTGGTTGAAAGGGTTTTGATAAAAAAAATCAGGGGTTTGCTTTTGAGTAGATCACTGCTCTGTCTAACTCAGTGTACTGTCTCCGGTGGCAGTGCTCAATATCTAATGCTTGCTGCAATAAAAAGTTCCTCTGAGTCAGAGAAGTGATGAGTATGAATTTTATTGGCAAAGCCAACAGCAATCATTGAATATTTGGTGTTTGGTAATGTTCTCCAATGCACACAGCAATTTCTCATGATGCTTGTGTCATTTTGCCTCCCAGTCCCCATTTTTGACAACACGGGAATTTTCCAGGTGGTGGGTGATGAGTGGAGAAGCCAGCCATACAGAACTTAGACTTGATTGCATCTACTGCAACCAGGCAAAGAATAAAACATTTCTCTTGGCTCTGTCTGTACTATACAGAGTATTGCTTCCCGTCTTTTGCTTCCTGAGGTGCAGCTGGGGTAAACTGATGCATCTCTAATGACATCATTCAAAGTTACTTCAAGTGAAGCACTTACCAAAGCCTCAGTGGTGCAAGAAGAAATCTTAGAAAGACTCCTGGATTTGAACGATTTTATTTTTAAAAAATTAATATGAAACTTTCCAGCCAGACCTTCTGCTGCAAATTTGCATGGCTCTGATTTCTTTAATCTCAGGATCTGATTTATTTCTTAACATTTTAAGCTGTTTTTTTACAATTTGGTATTTTTTAAGTGATCCTTTAACTGCTTTCTGTCCTCCTCTTGACTGCAGGCATTTTAAGCATGCAACGGTTTTTTTAAACAAACGCTTGTTTTGCAAAACCAGCCCAGTCAGCACTTGAAATACAAGGGATTATTAGCTTCAAGGAAGCATTTTGTAACTTCCATCTCCATTTGGGAGTTTCTGAAAAAATCCTTATTTGTCATATATTCAGCTCTCTGTAAACATTCAAATCCCTCAGCTCTAGTACTTAGTAGCAAAAAAACCTCCCGAAGTAGCAACCTTTTTCTAACAAGCTGAACTAAACTAAATTAAAACTAAATTCTGATGCTATCACAGTTAACTGGGATTAACAGTGACCACATAGAAACTTACCTTCCGAAATGACTGTGTTTTCAAACCCCACACATGGACATATCTTAATATGCATCTAGTTGCTTGACTTCCATTTTCTTATGAGATAGGGATCATTTCAGCTTGCAAACTAACCATCCAGTATAATTAGTGAGGTGATATTTAAGGACATAAAAATAAAAATAGCTGCACTGATCTAAACAAAACAGGCTTCATTCAATGAAAGTGGACAGGAATCGTGGTGACATTATCTGCATCATCTTCCAAAGCCTGGGGGAATCCCTTTGCTCAGGCAGAGGCAGCTCCATGTACTTCACAGAAGTCTTAGAGGGCCAACTACTGGTACCTTCCACCAGAGCAAGTAGGACAAGCAAAAATTGTCAAGTATTTTATATTACAATATTGTATGATCAGTGTCACCAGCAAATGCAGCAACATGACATTTCAAGTGCTTTTTTTCTCAGCATGTAAGTTGTGTGTCTTGGAAAAATATGCTGTGTGAATCTAAGTTGTGCGTGCAGCCAGTTATGCGGGGGGAAAGAGGTCTGGTAGTTTCTCTGTTCTCCAGGTAGAGCTGATTTCTAAGAGAGTTAATTCTTGGAATGGTCATTATCACTGAGCTGAAGTGCCTAAAAGAAGGAATTACTTTTCTTTTGAGTGATTTGTTCAAGAAGCAGGGCCTGTTTTCTTATGTGTATGTATGTGTATATGTAGACAATTGAAAAACTTGAACTTCGTATCACACATTTCTTCTCCAGAGGGTAGGCCAAGCTGGAAGACTCTGAATATCTGCTGCTTCTCTGCAAATGAATGATTCAGTTAAATTTTGAGGTTGCACTGGGGGAAGAATTATTCACATCTTCAGCAAAACTGACCTTTTATGCTTCTCTGTTGTGCTGGGTGTAACATAGCTTCATATCGATGTGTGAATAGACACTCCAAATGAGAGCTGTTCCAATAAATGTTTGGAAAACAGAATACCACCTCCTCTTCACGTACTTTCTCATGTATTTATCAGCAACTTCAAAATCATATGGGGATGTTTTTGTCATCTGAATACTGATGGAATACCTCCAGCCGGGCTTCCTGTGATGGTCCGCTTGCAAAACATGAGTCATATACAGAAAAGATGGGGTGGGACTGCAATTTAGAAGCTCGAGCTGAGCAGGTCTCAGCCATTTACTGCACACGGGGTGGAGGAATCAAACTCTTTCAACTGAAACGAAGGTATTGTCGTGGTTTAATCTCAGTCGGCAACTAAGCACCATGCAGCCGCTCGCTCACTCCCCCCAAGTGGGATGGGGGAGAGAATCAGAAGGGTAAATGTGAGAAAAACTCATGGGTTGAGATAAAGACAGTTTAATAGGTAAAGCAAAAGCCACACACGCAAGCAAAGCAAAACAAGGAATTCATTCACTACTTCCCATCGGCAGGCAGGTGTTCAGCCATCCCCAGGAAAGCAGGGCTCCATCACGCGTAACGGTTACTTAGGAAGACAAACGCCATCACTTCAAACGTCCCCCCCTTCCTCCTTCTTCCCCCCAGCTTTATATACTGAGCATGACGTCACATGGTATGGAATATCCTTTTGGCCACTTTGGGTCAGCTGTCCTGGCTGTGCCCCCTCCCAGCTTCTTGTGCACCTCCAGCCTTCTCAGTCGGTAGAGCATGGGAAGCTGAAAAGTCCTTGACTAGTGTAAACACTACCTAGCAACAACTAAAACATCGGTGTGTTATCAACATTGTTCTCACCCTAAATCCAAAACACAGCACTGTACCAGCTACTAGGAAGGAAATTAACTCTATCCCTGCCGAAACCAGGACAGGTATAAAAGCATCACTAAAGTGTACTGGAACTGATGTGGCTGAAAATGTGTGTAGCTGGAAACTGTGAGTAGCTACATCTGCATGACTTCAAAAAGTCACTGTGTGTTCCTGGCACATCTAGGAGTTAGGAACATGTTGCCAAAGAACTGCCAGCCAGTTCCTGTGGGATGACAATGGCCAGTGGCAAGACCAAGGACCAAGCAAGAATTATCCCTGCATCTGCTGGTATTGTGGCAATTTTGGGGCTGGAGTATGAGTAGGCTTGGGAAAGGCAAAGAGGAGTTTTCCACCCATCCACGAACATGGGCACAAGTCCCAGGGAGGCTGGCAGAAGCAGCAGGTCAGGAGCTTTCCAGAAGTGATTTTTAAAAGCCAGTTCTATTGAATAAGACTGAATCAGATCCAGAACAAACCTGTTGTTAGTGGTGCTCCAGTGAACCAAGCTTTGAGACTGCTTCTAGAAAGTTAGAAATCTTAGCCTTTATGGCTGCATTGTTCCCACTGCACGAAGAAAATAAATATTCCATCCATCACAGGTGTTCTGAAGCTTAAGTCGTTAGTTTTTGTGAGATGCAGAGGAAACATCTGAAGATGCTTTAGCTACGTATGATTGTTAATGCTATACACAATGGAGATGTGCACCATGCAGCTCATGCTCAGTCTATCATAATTACCTTTGCTAGCCCTTAAAGACAAGCCTTAATTAACTAGCATGATTGCCAGTGAGGAAACAACTGAAAACATCTGTTTTAGAATTTTCTGAGTATAATTATTTGAAATGTTGCTACCGAATGTGAGCAGCAGAGAATATTAACGTATGGGTCATGAAAAGGAAAACAGCAGGGCTTTGGAGAGGTGATTCATGAAGGATTGAATTCTGACTTCCATCCTCCCCTGCAACACTGAGCCTGTGGATATGCCCTTGTCCCACAGGATATCTATGGTATTGTGCTCGAATCCTAACCTTTTGTCTGAGAAGTTGTTCAATGGTTTGTACCTGCCTGCTTTGTCTCCATCTCTGCAGAAATGGAGCCTACCCGAGGCAGTCCAGGCTCTAGCAAGTGATGCTAGAAACTGTTGTCCTGGCAGGAAGAGGGGGTAGAAGGTACCTCCCTGGCTCAGTGAAAGCTGGGGAGAATGAATGAGCTGTCTGGCAGTTCAGAAACACAGTTAACAGCAAGGTGGCAACACTAGATATATAGCAACCATATTTCTGTTGAGCAGATAATGTGGAACCTGTCTTAGAGACTTTCTTTTTTGGTGCATGTTTCCTGCGTTTTCCATATCCTACCAGAGCAAAACTTGGTAGACCTCAATCACCTCACAGCACCTTACAACACAGACTGACTCTGTATAGCTTGCTAAGGTTTGATGGCTTCTGCAACAGTTCATCTAGTTGGATGACATTTGGCTGCACTTAACAACTGGGCCTTTTCAGCAAAGAGTAACAACTATTTCTTTTTGATCACTCAAAACCAGTTCAATGGCAGTGACGGAGTAGTGGTAGTTTGATGCATTTCTTAATGAACATAAACCATCACAATGGACATCAATGACCTCTTTAGTGGCTGTGTAGCAGAGAAAACATGTGAAGGTGCTGCAAGAGCACTTGCATGACCTTATTAACTCAGTCTGTGGAAAAGAACGTTTTCAGAGGGAACATGACAGTATGAGAAGTTAGGTTACTGATTTACTTGAAGATGTCCCTGCGCATGGCAGGGGGGTTGGACTAGATGACCTTTAAAGGTCCCTTCCAACCTAAACTATTCTATGATTCTATGATTGTATGAGTCTTTTCAGGATCAGGCCCTGAACAGGTCTGAGATACCCCCTTTGTGTTTCTGCTGATCTCTTTCTCAGGGGGAGCATTCTGCAGCTGTTTTGTGGATGGCTTAGAAGTGCATTGACAAAAATGTACGTGACTGGCTTTGTTAAAATCCAGAAAGGGACATTCATACCCTAAAGGACAATGTCTCTCCATGCTATCAAAAAATATTTTAACCCATTGCACTTTTTCAAGTAGTAGGAGTAGACTAAAAAAATTAATCCCCCAATCTGATGTTGTGTCTAGAATGCCTTTCAATCCTTGCTCCAGCAATTTTTTTCATGTCAGTGAACTTTTTATGATGAGATAACCAGAAGTAATTGTCGTGGTTTAACCTCAGCCGGCAACTAAGCACCACGCAGCCGCTCGCTCACTCCCCCCCAAGTGGGATGGGGGAGAGAATCGGAAGGGTAAAAGTGAGAAAACTCGTGGGTTGAGATAAAGGCAGTTTAATAGGTAAAGCAAAAGCCACACACGCAAGCAAAGCAAAACAAGGAATTCATTCGCTACTTCCCATGGGCAGGCAGGTGTTCAGCCATCTCCAGGAAAGCAGGGCTCCATCACGCGTAACGGTTACTTGGGAAGACAAACGCCATCACTCCAAACGTCCCCCCCTTCCTTCTTCTTCCCCCAGCTTTATATACTGAGCATGACGTCACATGGTATGGAATATCCCTTTGGCCAGTTTGGGACAGCTGTCCTGGTCGTGCCCCCTCCCAGCTTCTTGTGCACCTCCAGCCTTCTCAGTCAGTAGAGCATGGGAAGCTGAAAAGTCCTTGACTAGTGTAAACACTACCTAGCAACAACTAAAACATCGGTGTGTTATCAACATTGTTCTCACCCTAAATCCAAAACAAAGCACTGTACCAGCTACAAGGAAGGAAATTAACTCTATCCCTGCTGAAACCAGGACAGTATCCACCCCTTATTCTATACCATCTACGTCATGCTCAAGTCCCATATTTTCCAGTGCAACCTCATTAACCACCCACCCCGCTTTCCATCCTTTGATATAACACACAGATATCATTCCCTTAGTCTATTGACCACCCTTGTGGAATGTCTGTAAAATGTCCAGAAATGTCCATGAAATATCCATTGAGTTCATTTAGTCCGTGACTTTGGGCTCCATCTGTGATGGTGGTCACTCAGGACAGGAGAGGTGGTGTGTTGCGTGGAGTTACTGGGTACCAAAGCCAGCTCAGGTCAGGTCACTGCTGCACTTGCACTGCTTCTTGTAAGGCTTGTCCTCCACTTGTTCGGGTGGTTCCTGCTATAGTAATTCCTATAACACGCAACTCAAATCATGGGTTACAACAATTTAAAGGTATTTCCATTACAATCTCCACCCCTGGTCCCTTTGGGCCAGGTTATAGGGTTTAACATTGCAATGAACTCCTCCCCTTGCTCCTAGCCTGGCTAGCAACAAGGGGTTTCTGCTATAGTAATTCCTATAACATGCAACTCAAATTATGGGTTACAACAATTTAAAGGTGTTTCCATTACAATCTCCACCCCTGGTCCCTTCGGATCAAACCATAGGGTTTAACATTGCAATGAACTCCTCCCCTTGCCCCTGCTCCGGCTTGGACTTATCCACAGACTGCAGTCCCTTAGGGTAGTACCTGCTCCAAGTGGAGCCTTATCTATGAGCCACAGTCTCTCCAGGGGTACGCCTGCTGCGGCATAGACTTATCCACAGTCACTTTGAGATGCACCGGTTCCAGCACGGCCTTCTCCATGGGCCACAATGTCTTCAGAGATATACCTGCTCCAGCGTGGCCTTACTCGCAGCCACAGTCCCTTCAGAAGTAAACCTGCTGTAGCACAAACGTAACCGCGGCCACAGACGCTTCGAGATGTACCTGCTCTGGCATGGGCTTATCCACGGCCACAGACGCTTTGGGGTGTCCTGCTCCCGCATGGACTCATCCACAGGTCACAGCCCCTTCGACTCGAGTTCACACTGGAGTTCCAGCCTGTCTAGAACAGCAGCACAGAAACAGCAGCGATGCCCTGGCCATCTGCCAGCCCAGGCGCATCGCCATTGCGTTATCAAAATGTTCCCAGGCACAGCAGAATACGATGATCAGCAGTACAGCAGTACAGCAAGCAGTGAAAGCAAAAAACAGCCACTAACGAGCATTGGACTCTAATATACAGTAAGGCAAGCAAGCCCCATGGCAAGCACAGGAGCCTGCCAATTAATAGCTAAACAGCAATAACAGCTATAAATTCGATCTAGCACATTCCAATCAAACCTGTCATTATCTCGAACCCTTCGAGCCCCACGTTGGGCGCCAAAAAGGACTGTCGTGGTTTAACCTCAGCCGGCAACTAAGCACCACGCAGCCGCTCGCTCACTCCCCCCCAAGTGGGATGGGGGAGAGAATCGGAAGGGTAAAAGTGAGAAAACTCGTGGGTTGAGATAAAGGCAGTTTAATAGGTAAAGCAAAAGCCACACACGCAAGCAAAGCAAAACAAGGAATTCATTCGCTACTTCCCATGGGCAGGCAGGTGTTCAGCCATCTCCAGGAAAGCAGGGCTCCATCACGCGTAACGGTTACTTGGGAAGACAAACGCCATCACTCCAAACGTCCCCCCCTTCCTTCTTCTTCCCCCAGCTTTATATACTGAGCATGACGTCACGTGGTATGGAATATCCCTTTGGCCAGTTTGGGTCAGCTGTCCTGGCTGTGCCCCCTCCCAGCTTCTTGTGCACCTCCAGCCTTCTCAGTCAGTAGAGCATGGGAAGCTGAAAAGTCCTTGACTAGTGTAAACACTACCTAGCAACAACTAAAACATCGGTGTGTTATCAACATTGTTCTCACCCTAAATCCAAAACAAAGCACTGTACCAGCTACAAGGAAGGAAATTAACTCTATCCCTGCTGAAACCAGGACAGTAATTTAGAAAGCAACTTTCCTTCTCAGCTTTTGCCAATATTGTGATTATCAAATAAGACCAGCTCTATTATTTCTATTTTATTGCTACAGCATCCACAACATGGCTGGGAGCGCTGTCAATGGGAAAACATGAAATATATTCTAAAAGTTGATTTAAACATCTTCTTTTCTGAGGAGAAAAGAAAAATAAATTCTGACTCCTGCCAGCTATGGTGTTTGTGCTTCACTGCAACAGCAACTTCTGTGTGCTTAGTGGGAAGAGCAGTGTCAAGGGGACAAAGCTCTTCTTAATTTCAAAGGAGACTTTCATCTCAGGAAAAGTAGTAACTAAGTGAAGAAAATAACACTTCTATTTCTAGGTGTTTGCAAACAAACAGCTGGGAACACTTCAGTGTTTTATGAAAAAACATAACTGTGTTTCTCCTCTGGGTCACACTGGAGTCAGTGAAGTTACACATGTTTAAAATAGGGGATTAAGTGAGAAAGACATAAACTTAGGAAATCATTACTGTATGATCTACCTGATGAAAAATTTCCTTTCAAGTCTAGCCAAATGACTGCAACTTTCCATGTGAGATTATAACACCTATGCTACAGTGCTAAGTAGTTACCCAGCAGTACATGCTGAGTCTCACTCCTATTAGAGGTGCAAGAAATCCACTGGTGTCCTGCCACACTTTAAAACCCAGTTGGAAGTTTATCAATGAGTTATCTTGGAGGTGGCTCACCTTGAATGAGATACAGTGTCACACTCTCACTTGTTAATCAGGCTTTTATATAAGTGTTATGGTTTCCATAGAAACATAACTAAATCTTTCCTCCAGCATAATCCCAAAGGCTTTCACAGACCTGGAAAATATGCAGTGAATAGTCAAATCATTTTTTATGCTGACAAAAAGAATGCCATAGTTGTCACCCAGTCAAGTTTCTCATGTGGGGCAAAATAAGTTTAATCCTACATTGCAGAATTGCCTTGCAGCATTCAGACATTTTCAGGGATCCCATTTCCCTGCAAGTTCAGCTTTATAAACTTCTAATGAAACCTTACAGAACTTCATAGGCTATAGGTGGGAAAGACCTTACTCATTTGTCTTCCCAAAGCACGTTGGTGAGTGCAAAACCCATGAGAACAGAAGCAATAATTATGATGATGATGATCTCTTTTCCAGGTCTATATTGTTTCCAGTTGTGCATTTTCTAGTGTTCTTCAAGTTTTAAACGTTCCCCTTAATTGTTGGGCCTCCCACCATGTAACAGGGATTTGCCAGGCAGAAAGATTTCCGCTGACAATCAGTCTACAGTGTCTCTTGTGTAATTTCACCCACTTCTCTTAGCGGTTTAGGACCCCATTCGCTTTTCTAGGTCATGGCTGAAGATATTTCTTGATACTGTTCTAGAACAGAGATAGGGCTGATCTGTACTAATTCTTTAGTAGTTTGTGGGCATTTTAATACTTTCAACTAAAAGAGAGGCAGGCAATAAACTTGATCATTGGGCCCAGACTGTTAGCTCCTCCTTGGGTGAGTTTTCCCAGCCACTTTTTTTTCTTCTCTTTTTTTTAGCTTTATAGACTTGGATAATATAAAAGAGTTTTTGGACTGTTTGTGGTCTGCATGTTTTATTCTTTCAGTGCTGGTTTCATGCCAGCTGAATGGCCAAAAGAAAGAAAACCAAAAATGTTCAAGGTCTTTATTATCTTTGTGCTCCCTACCTCATTTTTAATCTCTGTGATACCAAGGTATTGGGAGAGGTCCTTTATAAACTGTTTCCCACCTTTTTACCTCCCCAGTTAGTTTTTCTGTCTCCTGCTTTATGTCACTACAAAGTTAAAGAAAGTTCCTCTATCATTTTTCCCGGCATTGCTAATACAGTGTGCAGAAGACTGATTCTGGATGGATAACTGGAAACATTTTACACCTTTTTTTTCTCACCATTAGAGCACAAAAACACTAGTTATCTCATCTAAACAGATTTGAATTAATGTTTAGGGTAAGATTTGCTGCATTACTGTTGCTGGATGCATTAACAAGAACTGTATTTCAAAGCTGATTTAGCGAGGTGGTTTGACTGAACTTTGAGATCCTGAGCCATTTGTCATGAAGCCTTCCCACTCTCCTTATACTTCTGTATGTTTTTTATTGAGCCCTGCATATTCAGTAACTAATCTGTCACAAGAAGGCTTCAAATGCAGAGTTCATACCCAACAGAGTTTTCACAGATGGTCTGCAAATTTGTAAGGCCAAGAATGTTGAGTTTGATGCTGTCTGTAGCAAGAAGCATGTAGCAACTTTCCTTGTTCAGGGAAATCCCATCCTATGGGTAAAACCTGGGTTAAAAATAGGGAAAGTCCACAGCATAAAATGCTGAAAGAATTTCTAATTAAGTACTGTGTATAAGAATAATGGATTTTAGAAAACAAATCAGGCTGTGCAGTGGGACCCCTGATCTGTCTCCCAGCTCCTGGCAGTGGTCAAGGTGTTGTGTTGATGCTGACTCCCGTGGTGGACTGTGGGTCCATGTTGCACCAGAAGGATCTCTGGGAATATCGTCTCTCTGGGTTTGCACACTCAGACCAGGGAATGAGCTCACTGGAGACTACATAGTCCCTTCACTCACCTTTTTGGAGGCTCATGGGAGGCTTCTGGAGGAAGAAGTCCCCATCCCATGAGACATGATTAAGGGAAACAAAAGTGAGATGGTTGCGCACTGCTTTAAAAGTCCATTCATACTCAGTTGGGTTCTGTTTCTTGTAGGAGATATATTCAGGTACTCCTGTCAGGGGGGAAATTGTGGCAATATTGAGGTACCTTCTGCCAGCTCTAACAGAGTCTGCTAGAAATTGAGGATTCTTTCTTTGGTGATGCCAGCTACAATTCTCCCAAACCCCCAAGTATAATGACTCCTTCCAGCCATCTCCAGTATACTGAAGAGCTACTTGATGATTGTCTCTGTCAAGCGTTTCTTTGGCATAGATAGACCTGTGGCCACATTCAGAGCCAGTGGTGACACTAGCAAGGGGATGCAGTGGAGGCTGAAACGGAAAAGCCCAAGGCTGCAGGAGCAGAGAGGGGTGAGTGTGCAGTGTGGGAGCAGGGCCTCATCCTGCAAGGGCAGGAGCAAGGTCTGAGCAGGGTGTGGTGATCAAGAAGGGAAATACAATATGGAGAGGAGGTGGGAAGGGGCTGCGTTCATGCTGAAGCTGCATTCATGTAAGTGCATTTTCAGTCCAGCTCCCTTGCACTAGGGGATGGCTGCCGTGGTGGTGGTGGGGCTGTGAGGGGCTGTTTGCTGTGGCTGGATCCTAAGGCTGCTGGTACAGGCACAGTCACGGGGAAGGAGCTTGAAAAGCCTTCTGGTGTCTACTCAGGTAGGTATTTGGGACAACTCACCATCTCTGAGCATAGAGTCCCTCTCCATTTTCATGGACCGTGTTCCTGATCCACTGATCATTTCTGTGCTATAAGTTGTCATCCCTATTGCTCTCCAGTTTCATTCAAGGGGAGAGAAACATTCTTTGACTTTTGGTCAAATACTTTGTTTTCTGATATCTCAAGGAAGTCGCTTCTGCCATGGTCTTTCTTCGGCCACACTGACTTCAGGCTCTTCTCTTGATGCTCAAATTGCAGTTGGTGCCTCCTGGCTCAGTCTCCTGTTCAGTCACCAGACCTGCACACTAATCTGCTGGAGGAAGCAGCCTGTTTTTCTCTGTCACGTTGTGTGGATCACTGTATCATTGCTAGTCTGGAGGTTTAATGTATTTTCAGCTTTGAGCAGGAGCACTACTTTGGCCAGGTGCTCAGGCCTGCTAGAGGTCAACGATGAGAAGATATGAGCATCTTTTTATTTGAAATCAGGCTTTTTTTATTCATTGCAGTGAGAAGAACATTTAACTGAGACAGGATTAGGTTGTGGCTGTACTTTTCTGAATGTCTATAAGCAGACTAGCTGCAGGGCTGCTCCCATTACTGCTATGTCCCTATAGCAGTGCCTAGGGAACACTAATTATTTGCCAAGTTGGTATTTTGGATACAATAAGTGCAATTAGTTGTGTGTTGGGTACAATAAATGCCACATGAGGTAGTTGCTCTTTCACAGAGGCTGCAGTGCAGGTGGGCACCGGGGGTCCATTAACGGCTGGGTGGGCCAGGGAAGGAGGATCTGGGGGCTTTAAGGAATGGGAGCTTTGGACTGCAATGAGAAACAGAGTGTGAGTGTGGCACTTAGCTAAATAAAACCTGCTGTCCTCATTCAATGAAAGGATGACCTGTCTATTTACAGTGAGGCCTCACAATGGACTTCAAGTGCCATGAAAATTTTAGAATGCCCATAACCCCTTATCATAATGACTGAACTCTATCTGCTATCAAAAATGCCTTATTTTCCTGCAAAAGTTTGCTCTTCTGCTTATTTGCACTTGTGGAAAAACCCCTCTTGTATTTTACCTCAACTTTTCCTTGTTTAGCTTTCTTCTACTACTTCTTGTCTCAAGGCCTCGAATAACTCTTTTGCTTCTGAGACTATGTATATTGTTTTCTATGTATATTGTTACCTTGCAGGTATATGCAGTCTGTTATTATTGTTCCTTTTATTGCCAATATAAATTTAACTCCTTCAGTGTCTATACGATTTATTATTCTGTATATAAAGTCATAAGAGCTATGTGCACTTGATTTCTCTTGACTTTGAATTTTAAAAAGTTACAATATTTTAAACAATATTTTAAGCAACTCTAAAGCACACAACCCAACCTCAGTTCAGCGCATGCAAAAATTTTGCGATACCTATCAATAGCCAATACCTATCAATACCAATCTAGAGGAGCTGGAAGTATGATCCTGTGAATTCAGAATTTTTTCCCAATCTGAATGGACTGGGTCATGAAAGTTGAGCCTGGAAATAAGCATTTCCTTCTGAAATGATGGAGAGGGTCCCTTTGAGCAGCCAGCCCGGCGGTTCTTAGAAAATATAGGGACCAGGCTGAGATGAGGATGGCTTATCAAGGATCTGTATTTAACCCTGCCTGCTGTTTTACTCTATTCAGGAATGTGAGCAGAGCGAGCTGAAACTCTACAAAATCCAGACGAAACTATTATGATTCATCTAATTAGCACTGTATAAAGTCCTTTTTTTCTGAAGTTTTAAATATACAATGCTGCTGCAATTCAGTTAAGCAACTGAGCATAGGCTTAACGTAGGTGCATGAATAGTCCTGTCACTTTCAACACTTAAAATTAAACATGAGCAGGTGCTTTATTAGAATGGGGCTAAATTTGCTTGCTAAAACTATTTATTATGAATGACAGATATCTGAACTGCAATGCCTTCAGGTGGAATATACCTGAGTCAGTATGGACACCTGTAATCTATAGTCCATGTGCTCATGAGTGGCAATGTCCTTGTCTTCTGCTTCTGTTACAGGAACAGCATCTGAGATTTATCAATAAGCTAACCCTGTTCTTTCTCTGTTTAAAGGGGAAAATGCAGCTCTTCCAGCTTGGTGTTAGGTGATATATTCCAGTCAGAGAGAGAGAAATCTCCCGAGGAGCTGATTTGGGGCTGCTGGCTGTGGATGACCTACGGGTGTTGATGGGAACTGATGGCTTGGTCGCAGCCTTCCAGACACTGGGTGCTTACTGTGCGTGCTGTCCCTGCTGCAAAACAGATGGTCTAGTCCACAGCGAGGAGCCAGGCGGGTATCAGAGCCGGACACAAATCTCCCAGACTCCGCATACAGCTCCGCTTCATGTGGGAGCATGGTGCAGTTGTCAGCTCTCATTACATCCCTGAGAGCGAACACGATGCCTTCCCAGCTGGGCTGAAGCCAGAGTGGCTGGTGGAAACCTGAGGAGCGGTAGCCACTTGGAGGACCCTCTGCTTCCATGGGGGAAAATCCCTCCCCGGCTGTCCCGCACGCTGTTGTGGTTTAACCTGGCAGGCACGTAAACACCACACAGCTGTTCACTCGCTCCCCTCCCCCCCCAGTGGGATGGGGGAGAGAATCGGGGGGAAAAAAAGTAAAGTTCATGGGTAGAGATAAAGACAGTTTAATAGGACAGAAAAGGAAGGGATAATAATAATAATAATAATAATAATAATAATAATATAAAAGAATATACAAAATAAGTGATGCACAATGCAATTGCACCCAACAACTGATGCCCAAGTAGTTCCTGAGCAGAGGTTGCCGCCCCTCAGCCAACTCCCCCCCAGTTTATATACTGAGCATGATGTCATACGGTATGGAATATCCCTTTGGCCAGTTTGGGTCAGCTGTCCTGGCTGTGCCCCCTCCCAGCTTCTCGCTGGCAGGGCTTGAGAAGCTGCAAAGTCCTTGACTAGTGTCAGCACCACTTAGGAACAACTAAAACATCGGTGCGTTATCAACATTGTTCTCATCCTAAATCCAAAACACAGCACTGTACCAGCTACTAGGAAGGAAATTAACTCTATCCCAGACGAAACCAGGACACGCTTTCCTTGGGGCAGAGCAGAGGGGCAGAGAGAAGGGCTGTCCCTCACGTGCTCCTGGCACAGGGAGAGAAGGAGAGGGGCGAGCAGTCCGTGTTAGAGCTGCCCTCCTTCACGTAGGGCGTGACACCCAGCCATCAGGAGGACTGAGCTGCAGCTTTGAGTTGCTGCAGAAATCATCAGGGGAGTTAGCTGGGCTTGAGAGGGGACACGGACACTGTCTTGACGCTAGACCAGATGGAGAAGCAGCTGTGAGATGAGCTATTTTTTCATGTCTCCGTGCTTACCTCCAAGTATAAGAGTTACTTCCTTGAACTTTGTTTTTTTAATTAATTCATTTTAATTGTAGTTTAAGATACCTTAATGTTAGAAAGTCCCAGCAGGCTGGCAGTTGGTACTGGTTTGCTCTGGCAAGGCCAGGGTCCATAGGAGCTGGTTGGCATTTCCACAGGGACAATCTACACGTCTCTGCTGGGGTCATGCTCCAGACAAGCTGCTGAGCCACCAGATGAAGGGGCTGATGGAGGAGCTGAGCCCACTACATAGGACCGGGTAGGATGAACAGGAAACTGTCCCTTGAGGCAAGACCCCAAGCCCCATGTTGCATGGAAGGAGGGATGGCAAAGAGCAATCCTCGAGCCGGTGGAGGATGGGGACTCCTATGGGGGGGGCGACTGCATGCTTGTAAGCTATTGCAACAGGAGGAAGGCTCCTTCACCACCTGCAGAGGTGCAGGACCTCAACAGGTGAGCCCAGAAGGTTGTGTTGAGGAAAGCGTCTGGGCTGGTTGAGCCTGATCCATACTCTGGAGCCAGGAAGCTGTGGGTGGCAGTGGTGGGAGACTCCCTCCTGTGGGTGACAGGCACCCTTGGCCTACCAGGCTAGATGTCTCGGGAGGTTTGCTGCTTGACCAGGGCTGTGATATGGGGTGTACTAAAGAGACTGACAAGACTTATCCAGTCCTCAGACTACTACCCCTTGCTTGCTCATCCACATGGACACTAGTGATTCTTCTGGGAAGACCTTCAGTATATCAAGAGTGGCTACAGGGCCTTGGTGGTAAGGGCCAAGGCCTTGGGGGCCCAGGAGGGGTTCTCCCTAGTCCTGCTGGTGGACAGGAGAGGCTCAGGTCAAAGTGGTTTCATCCTGTGGGTCAAGTTTTGGTTATGCAGCCAATATCCAAGACAGGGCTTAAGCTCTGATAAATTGCTTTGAGGAATGAGGACAGCAGAGGGAAAGACAGGATCCATCTGACAAAGTGGGACAAGAACTGTACCAGGAGGCTTGCTAGCCTAGTAAGTAGGGCTTTATACTGGGATGCCAGGGGATGGTAACCAAAGTCCAAAGAGAGGTGGAGGAATCCATGTGTTTATCTCCATTTATTCACATAAGACTATATGTTAACTTTGTGCACCGCAAGTTTTTTGGGATAACACAGGGTGCAAAGCTGCAAGAGCAGCAGCACAAGCAGGTACAATTTTTCCCAGAGCTGCCTGCTAGCAGTAGTACAAACTGCTGTGTTCCAAATTAGCTCCTCTCCCCTGACTCAGCCAGGGTCAGTTGTGCTGAATTCCCTGTTATAGTTACACTGGGAAGTGAAGGGGCTAAGAATAGTAGGTAGACTTACCCTGAAATGCATGAAATACTTTTTCCTTCAGTCTTATTTCTTAAAATGTGCAATAGCATGCAGAAAGTTTGGAGACTTTTGCCTTTGCAGTACCTGGGTGAGTATGCATGTATCTTACAGCCCTCGTGCTCCACACGGTGACTAACGGCTGGGCTGTTGCCTGTGTTGGCACACAGCAATCATCTTGATGACTCAGGGCTCTGAGGGAGAGAGTAAAGAGGGTACAGGGTGAGTGAGCACATAGATGGCACATCTCAAACTCCAGCGATGGGTAAGTGATTCCTTTTCTGCAAGTGCTTAGAAAGACTGGGAATACACTAAGCAGTGCTTCTTTTGTAGACCGCCTGGAGGTGATTCTCAGGGTCTACAGGAGAAAAATGCTGTTGGAAAGCTCTGCTGAATTTGACACAGCACTTGGTGCCCTCACAGTGATTGACAGAAGGAGCTCAAGGAGTCTGTTTAATACGTGTCCAGAGAAAGTATCCAAGCTTTAAAGCATCCCCAAACCAAGCTCTAACCTAAAGCTGGCCCTTGGCTCACAAGCAGTCAGCAGAGAGGCATTTGGTGCCGAATCAAAAGTTGGTCATAAAAGCAATATTCACTTCAAGCCACAACAACATGGTAAATAGTCATCTAGGCTGCTGGTATATAGCTCTGAACATCTCTTTCCCAAGATTTTTGACTTCTAGGGGCCTTTGTCCTTTAATATAAGCAGAGACTGGACTTCTTTGTGGTTGTTCTTGCTACAAAGAAGGAAAGTATGCATCCTTAGCACTCTGGAAGTACTTGATATGTTATGTGTGCCCCAGTGTCTAGGGGTTTTAAGGAAGCTGGAAAGTGCTGCAGGGAGTGAGGGGTCTGTTTTGATCTCAGTATTAGGGACAGTGATTTTCCTTTCTAAGGTGGATCAAGAATTTCCTTTATTGCTCCACTCTTCACATCTGAAGGTCCTGACCAGCACTCCTCACCAGATCTTGAATGTCCCTGCAGTCCTATGACTTGGGAGAGCTGGTGGCATCGCCTCACCTGCAGATGAGATGAAGTGTCATCCAGCTTTGGCTGTTTGGATCAGCCAAAGGATGAGATCCGACTTGCAGCTTACCCTGATTAATAGCATTTTCATAGGAGGTGCTCTAAAACTCGGGAGAGAGTCAGTGGCATTTGCATCTTGGGCTGCATACCTCAGGACTTCAGTAAGGATTTAACTGCTGCTTATGGAGTTTTTTGATGCTTTTCCCTTTCTCTCACATCCCAGGAGGTGGCATGTCCTTGCAGTGATGCTAGAGAAGCATGCACTTTCTGCTGAGCTCTCTGTTCCTTGTTTAATTAGGGTATTTATCCCATATGACAGTGGCTCCTCTTATTTAATGCTGTCTAGCAGAAATTGGGGGAAAGGTTCATAAGGCCATGTTTCTGAGCCATATTTTTCATCAGACATCTCACAAAGCCATCAGAGTCCCTGGCTGTGGCCTGCATTTACCTGCCTTCAGAGGGGATGCTGGCAGGCAGCGCAGTTTCACCAAGCTGGTGCATCCCTCTAGGTGCAGCAGAGAGCCTGGGTCTCCATATCACTACCAGTTTGCTGCTGCCTCCGCAGCATCACTGCCAGTGTTGAAATCAAGGACACAGATTCCAGGGCTAATGGAAACAGGACACTTGTCATGTTTCTATATTCATATATACTCTAAAATTAAATTACATGTTTGTATTACTGTTCTTTATTCATCTCATGAAGCTTAGTCCCTCAAAGGACAATTACAATACAGACTGCATGTTATAAATACCTATGAGAAAAGAACTGAGGTTCTCATTGAGAAGACCATGGGTAACCAGGGAGGTTAAACTATAATTGCCTGTTCACTCTGGTTTTGCCTGCAGGAGGATTCAGCTTCTATGCCATAATTTCTTCCACTGATTTGCTGGATACCAGCAAACGAATTACCTCACTTCCCCCCATTGCCTGTCCATGTTTTTCCTGTATTGACTCTAGGCCATTTGAGATCAGGATGGTTTCTCACAGTGGGAACATATATAATGGTGCCTTTGAGATACCTGCAGCTCATGGCGATGTAACCAGGTTAGCTTCATATTAGGTAAGTCCAGTGCTACTAGGAGCAAGCTGCAGCAGCAGGAAGCTCATCGGAAGTGACAAACACCACTTCAGAAGCTCATGCTGCCTCAGACATGCTTCCCCTCAGTCCACCTCCAAAGCTGGGCAAATGCTTGGCTCTCCAGCCCACGCCAAGCAGGAATATTGACTGCTGGAATATTTTGACATGTCAACAGCTAGTTGGGCTAAAGCAGACTCAAGCTTGACTAGAGAGCTGCAGGATTCATTTCAACTAACCATAGCCACATACAAGTTAATAGAATAGAATAGAATAGAATAGAATAGAATAGAATAGAACAGAACAGAGTAGAACAGAGTAGAATAGAATAGTTCAGTTGGAAGGGACCTACAGTGATCATCTAGTCCAACTGCAAATGATGCCCAGTCAAAGCCAGGTGTCTATGTTTCTCTCTCCTTCACTGAGACACTGTTGCCTCCATGTGATGGTTCAGTCCGACTTCTTTAGACACTGTCTCCTGTGTCTACAGATGGAGCCCAGACTAGTTACCTGGCTTTCAGGTGCCTACAGATAACTGAGGAGAATGAAATCCTATGTGAATATTTGTCCCATAGTGTTGTTCTGGCTTCCCTGGAGCTTCCAAGTGCTGCTCCAATTCTAGCACAAAGCAGTAGCTTTGGTATATGCATGCCAGCTCAGTGTCCGTGCCAAAATACTGCTTTCTCTGGGTGAGATATTTGTCAAATTCTGATCTAGTGTCAGGATTTCTAATTGTCATTGACATTTTGAATAATCACATAAATTAACTACTCTGAACATGATCTCAATAGCTGTGAAGCTGCCATTGTGCAGTGGAGGTTGACTCATCACACACATTATGGGACAGTGTTCTTCTATGAGTATTTCACCCTTGTGCACTTATTTGTCCTGTCAGTGAGACTGAGGCAATTTTAATGATTATTTTGCAACTGCATTTTATTTTGATACAAAGAGAATTTTATACTGCAGGACAGATACTTGAATGTGTCTGTTGCTGTTTGCCTATTTTCCTTCCATAGTTATTCCTTCAAGGACAACTGGAGGCAGGTAATATATTAATATTTATTATGTCAAGAATGAGAGTGATTGCAGTATTGACAGCTCACCTACAGCTGTATTAGATATGGCAAACACTTCTTCTTTCTTCTTGCTATGGAGATTTCTGTGGCTGTATTTTCTCCAGTGTTTCCTCTGCAATTAATTAATAAATGACTGGGTTTTTAAAAAGCCTAACTCTTGACTCTGTTGAGCATAAAGGAAAGGAAGAAGATCCTTTTTGTCCTTTCCCAAGACATTAATGGGAATTTTAGGTAAAGAAATATGATGGAAAGCTGCCATGGGTCGCAAGGTGATGTAGTACCTTACATATCAGCATGGACCTTGGAGTACATCAGTTTCTGCTTTGACTTGTTATAAGGTCAAGGGCTAATGAGTTTGACTCAGACCCTTGATAACATTCAGGTCCCTACCTTTCACCAACAGAAATGGAATGGAGGAAGTGTGCGGGTGCTCCAGGCACACCCATGTGTCAGTTTGCAGGCTTCTGTCTATCACAGTCTTAGAAGACAGCACCTAAGGGTTGTTTTTTTCCAGAGAGCGATTTCTGCATCCATGCAGGCATGGGGTGGGGACAGGGAAGGGAATCTTTCCTGGCAGCAGGTTAGTGTCACTAAGCTAATTGACTTAAATTTGTTGATGGCAGTTTTCAGACTTTTAGCACTTATAGTCAAAAATGCCTATCACCTGGCTACCAAAAGCCAGTTGTAATGGCAAAACTTTGTATTATTGTCCAGACCTGATTCCCTTTGTTCTTCACTCCTGCTCCCTTTCTTCCTCATCCAGTAGCATGACTGGCATTAAGCTAGTTAATTGCTGGCATCGAATTCTCAGGACTGACCTTTAAAACTGATACTTCAGTGTAATGAATGTGAAACGAGTGAGATGGGTTGGTCATACCCCTCAGAGTTCTTAGATGATTTTGATAAGCAACCTGGGAGTCAGGTAACGCTATGTCTTTACAACCATGATAGACATTTTTTTCTCTCTCTCTCTTTAACAGGAATTCAGGATTTTGCTGAATCTGAATGTCATGTATGACACATAAACAGATTATATTGATCAGAAACAACCTCCAGTCTGCATGCATGACCATTCCCTTTCTCCTGCTTCACCAAGATAGATGGCTATTCACAGAAAACGCAGACCTCTTTGGATCTGTGTGTGAATTCTGGGTTGGATAACGGGGGTTAAAATAGTGAAGTTTTGAGCTGTTGCATGACTGGGACATGTTTTCTTGAGATGGTGACTGCTGAGATGGGGGTGACCTGTTGCAGTGACATCCAAATGTTTTGTCCTTTGACCTTACAAGTAATCCAGAGGCTTTGAAATTATTAACTATAGCTTATTTCTCATTCAGAATAAGAATTGGAATATTATATTCCTTAATAACTGCATTATATTCCCCTTTATTTGTAGACTCTCAGCAGTGGTTTGATGACTAAGTTCATCTTTGTAGAGTTTGCTCTGGAAGGATCCCAACTAAATTCAAGATTAGTTGCCTGGGAGACCAAATAATGCAGTTCAAAATGCAATGTGGCGCAGTCTAGTTGCATGCTGCCTAGTATATGCCCAATATTTTTCTACAGAAGACCTGGTTTCAGAAGTTTCTGGATGTTTCCTGCTCCTACACTTGCTTTTTCCAATAGGATAGGGATAGGAAGCTTTAATTGTATTTCAAGTCTCATCTGTTTGTTTAGTGACTTGTCTCTAAGAAAGATGATGAGGTTTTCTCCTACTACTGTACTTTTTTGTGTTTATGATTTTAATAGATACCTTCAGCAGTGTTATCAGCTTCTTTTTTAAATGCTCACATGAAGATTTTCAGTGCTGGGTACCACTGGAGCCAATGAGAGTGGCGGCTCTGAAAAAGTAACTCTTTAACACATTAACTGGACTAACTAGGTAAGTAGTATTACTTGTTACTTGTTAGTTACTAATGTCCAGAAATGTGATTAAGATCCATGTCACATTGCCTGGTAAAGGCACAGGTAGTTCCTGTCTTGAAGAACTTATTGTCAACAGATAAAACAAAAATGCATCACAGTGATTTGGCTAACATGAATTACAGATCAGTGGGAGAGCTGGGATAAAGATAAAGATCCTTTGAGCTCCATGGTCCTCTCCTTCCACTCTGCCTATCTGCCTTTTCTGAACGTAAATGTAGAATTACCCAGTTTGGGATATGTCCTCCTTTTCTGTTATTCTCTGTAAACCATTCTAGGTCGTTCAAATGTGTTGCTGGGGAGGAGAAGAAACCTCCTGAAAATCAGCCTTGGCTGCAGGAGCATCTCTGTGATGTGTTGACTCTGCCAGGTCATTGCCTCCACCCCCACGCACTGGCATTTTGAAGAGAGGAGCATTGGATCCCTGATGCCAACAGCTGTCTCATTGCACACTGATTCATTTGTCAGCAGTGACTCTGACTGCTGGAGCACAATTGCAACCTATGAGCCACCTTGTCAATGCGTAAACACTGGCTGTTTAAATTGACAGGAGATAAGCAGCAAGTATCTAACTTTCCAGCCCAGGGTGAGATTCCTCTCTATTGTGCTTCCACCTGGGGCTGGGGGATCCTGAAAGAGGGTATGCAAACACAGTGTGCAAACAGAGCATGCTTCAAAATCCCTGACCTGTCTTGAGATGGTTTGCTTTGTTTTATCTGATAGCATGAAGCACGTGACAGACGCTGACAATTTACATGGCACATAACCCCTGCAAGCAGCAATCCTGCCAGGCTCACCAGTTAAACAATACCTAGGGAAGTATTGCAACAATTTCTCCTGAATATTGGCCACAAACGTGCTTTATATTGCTGGTAGCTGCAGGGTCATTTCACTGGTCTATATTTAGAGGACTGGGAAATTCTGTCCTGACTAAAAGCCAGGCTTAGTATGATCTAGTAACTCTTCTCAGGAAATATGCTCCTTTAGGTCCTATTTCTTTTTTGATTTTACTTGGGTTTACTGTATTAGGTGAAAACAAACAACAGCTGTTTATTTCTATTTGTGTATCTGCATGCCCTTTACATGGTATCTGAGTGATGCAGGAGTCTGGGTTGTGTTGTCCCCACCTGGCCAAGAAGCTCCAGTGCTACTAAGGTACAGTCACAACAAGAAGACATAATAAAGAGGAACATATGCAGGGTGGAGCTGTGTGCCTAGGGTGAAACATGAAACCAAACAGGGCATCAACTGATGAAACCATCAATCCAATTCAGCAGCTGCTTCTGATCGGTGGTGACATGCTGCAGATCGCTATCACTGTCTGGCTACCAATACAGAGTTCCTTTGCAGAAGGATGCTGATGTGAAATAAGCCTGTAAGATATAACTAGAGGAAAAAGGTTGAAGGAATGCAAATTGTATGGAAATGCCTGATTTGGACATGATGGGGCCTGATAAGCACTAAGCAAGGATTTTATAGACTATGCTCTACCCCCAGCTCTGCAAAATGCACTATCGCTTACCTCTCATTTGTATGCAGGGTGCTCTGCTCTGTGCTGCACTTCTCGGCCCTTTCTCCCATAAATGAAGATCCAGCTTCCCTTCTGGTCATTCCAGCTGAAAACACTGGCAAGGGAAATCTGCATTAACACTCAGTATCTGCTGTCAGTCTCCACTGAGGGTACCACCATGCCTGTGCCCCTCTCTTGCTCCTCCAGCAAGCTCTGGCTGCTGTACCGCACCCCTGCCCTGAGACCCTGCGAGGAGGCTCCTCTCCTGCCCCGCTGAAGTGTCACCCACCTGCAGGACGGCTGCTCTTCGCCTTTGCTCTTCACCTTTTGTGCGATCTGCTCTACTCGGACCTCCCTGTACATTAAGGCCAACAGGAAAATCCCTGCCATCGATCAGACGTCAAGGCATACCCCCCATATCAGAGATGCAGATGTGGAGCAACCAAAATATTCTGTGATGCTCTGCCTGTCTTTCAGAGCTCTGCTCCTCAGTCACCGGTGTTTTCCCAGCCATTACCCTGTCCACAGATTGTAACAGCATGTACTTACATGTGTACTTTAACAGTTCAGTGTTTAATTTGTCTTAGTAAGCAAATGTGCTCATCTTGTTTAAAACTGAAAGTTTGGCTCAAAAAAAGTTAAAACTGCATGAATATAGCAAAATCTTATAAAGTATTTCAGGGTTCTGTGGTATTCTGTCTGCAGCATGAAGGTTAAACTGTGTTGTGAAGAGTGTGTGCGTTAAATGGACAAAGTGCCAGCTCATCAGCGGGCTGCAAGGGGCAGTGGGGAATGGGGAGCGGTCACGGTGTGGGCTGTGCCTGGTGGGATGCTCCACGGATCAGCACTGCACCCAATGGGCCGCAATGTTTTTGCCGGTGTTCTCAAAGCAAGTCTAAAACCACTGTTAATAGAAAAGTTGCAGATGATGATTGTGCGACACCAAGCAGTGGTAAGAGCTGGGCAGCCACTCAGAGCAATATCTGGAGCATTTGGGTCTGCCCAGGAAAAAATGTTTTCCCTTGTTCTGTGCGGGACCGGCCTTTGACACTGGCCACAAGGCCAAAAGCACGGTCAGCCCACATGGCTGAGGTAGCTGCGGGTGCTTGGAGCAGTCTTGGGAAGGCCTGGTGAGTATTCGCCATGCAGGGAGTCCTGTCTACCTCCTGGATGCTGGACTGTGCAGAAAGGCAATGTCATGTAGATGCTGTCAAGCAGGTGGGATGGCCTGGGGTTCTTCCCACAAGGTCCCACCGAGAAGAAACCTTTGCTGAGATGCTGCAGGAGCAGAGAGGATTTGCAGGCAACCAGCATTTAATCGCCATTTGGGTTGTCCATGAAGGAAACATGGAAGGGAGATGGTGGTGCTTTGGAGTACTTCTCAGCTAAGCAGGGCCAAGGTTTTCACACAGGTTCCCCCCCGCACAGGTTGGGGGACTGCGGCCTAGAAGGCAGGCACTCGAGAAAGGATTATGGTAGCTCAGGGGTCCAGTGTAAGCCCCCTCTGAGACACTTTGAGAAAAAATGCATTTTCTGCATGCCTCAAAAGAGGGGTAACAAGACCGGACCGATGATTTTATCTCTGTATGCACGGCACTGGGAGACCACGCTGAGGACCTGGGAATGGTTCAGGGGAGGGATTCAGGTGACCAGATGCAAACATATGCATCTAAGCCAGGCTCTCCTGCTTTGCTTTTAGTCACTGGAGGCGCTTTTGGGGAGTTGCATCCTAATGTGGGCTTTATAAAGGATGTAGAAAGGCTGCTGAAGACACAGAAAAGACCCCCCAAAAAGATGCAATGTTTAAAGGAAATTGTTTAAAGGAATTGCTGAAATGTGTGAGCTTCAAAGGTTTTAGTATGTTCAGACTGCCGGAAATAAAACTGAAACATTATTTGATTGTGACCTGGAAAACCTTGACAGGAAGAAAATATCAGTTAGCAAATGGCTCGTTAAGCTCAGGGCAGAGGAAGGTATAATGAGATTCAGTGGTTGGATGCTGAATACGGAAAATTTGAGTAAGGAAAAATAAGGCGCTAATATTAACTTGGCATGAGTAGCTACTAGAGCAGGCAGGCAGGGAAGGAGGAGGCTCTCCACCTCCTGAGGAGTCCCAGCAAAAGAAGGACACTTCTCTGGAAGACTCTGGTAAACACAGATTGTTAGGCTTGAGGAGGAACAGAAGACTATCTGTGACACCTGTGGTGAGGTGAGGGAACCCGCTGTTCCCTAAGGGGCTTAAACTCTCTGGATCAATGAGTGAAAAGGATTAGGAACTCACTTTGTCTTGCAGCAGTCATCGATTGTTTTTCGAAACTCCCCAATTTAGACATGTGCATCAAGCAGAGGGACATGCAAAAAGGCTGGTTAGGTACACTGCCTGTCGCTGCACTGAGCTGGACTCCTACGGGAGTTACAGAAATGCAAAATCTAGTTATTACATTAAATCAGTCTCACTGAGGTGTCAATAGACAGACTGGTCCAGTTTTTCAGAAGGAAGACTTGCTGTCAGAGCTGCCATTTTCCAGTAAAAATAACCATCATGTGCCAAGTATGCCTTTTACAAACACTCATCCAGCGAATACCTGCTTATATCAAGAAATGGTTTGAGTGGGAGATGCAGAAAATAGGGCAGCCTAATCAGAGGTAGGCTGAAATCAAGGTCACCATACCATATTCCAGGTTAAGATATAAAACAGCTCTTCTCTGGGACATGAATACAACGTTTTTAGCATGCAGCTGATGCAGATGATGCTGGCATACCACAAACGTTTGTACCCCATTTGTAGTGCCTCCCCTACCCCTGCCTGCTGTCCCCAACCCTGCGACTCTCTGTGCTGAGCTTTGTGCCAGGCAAAGGCAGGGGCACTGCCTTGCCCATGCCTTGCGAGGGAGGTCAGCAGGGATTTACAGGAAGGACACGGGAGCGCTCTTGGCATTTGAGACCTTACATTTGCATTCTCAGCTTCACCCCAGCATTAACCTGTACCCTAGTCAAATAAACTAGTTTCAGCTTTATGCCAGTGGTTCCTCTGCAATACTAAATCCAGGTAAGGACTTAAATTCACTGTGTGAAGAAACAAATCCATGCATTCAGACATTCATTTAATGCTTGCCTTAGTTTTCCCACTGATAAGATGTATGCAATAATTTAAGTATAACAAATAAATATCAAAATTTGTAGGGCCATAATGAACAAACCCTTTTGAAATGGTCTGACATTCTCTGGAGAAAAGCTAAGTTTTCTGTTTATTTTTTAGAGAAAATCAGTCGAGGATTTGGGGTGACCCAAGATGCAAGTTCAGAAAATAAACTGCCAGTGTCATGCTGAACTGGTCTATTAGTATGGATGCCAAGAGGCACTCTGCTCATCAGTTACACAGAGAGTGAATGATTTCACATGTTAATGCCCTCTCTCCATCAGTGTCCTACAAATGGAGTCATAACAGCATCTTGCAGTCTCGCTTGGGTGCTTGCAATTTTGTAAGAATCACAGCAGAAATCCTCACTAAATCTTCACCCTTGCCACCTGAGAAGAGGGTGGGTTTTAAAAAAAGACCCCAAGCCACCTCTGAGCACAGCAGCCCCTGGAAGATGCAGTATCTCGGTGCTGAATCATATTATTTCCAAATGGGTTCATGTAAATTTGAAAGAACATTTTAAGAAGACAGAACAGTTCCTCAGTAATTACAGCTACACCAGCTTAATTTACAAATTCCTGTAAATCTGTTGACACGTGGTAATAGTGGTATTTAGTCATGGTTCTGATATCAGATTTCTACTGCTTTGGTACACTTGATGCCTTTCATTGCTAATTTCATCCTAAGCACCCTTCCTTTTTCAAAGATGTACAAAGGAAAAATTTCTCTGAGACTTGACTGTCTGGAAATGCACCGTGATGCAGGTTCCGCTCCCTTGGGAGAGTGAAATGGTTGTGTCAAAAGCTTTGTATTTGCCAACAGCTTTGTGCTTTAGGAAATGTTGAAGAAATGTATTTTAGGAAATGTTTTGGGAAGGGAAGGGAAGGGAAGGGAAGGGAAGGGAAGGGAAGGGAAGGGAAGGGAAGGGAAGGGAAGGGAAGGGAAGGGAAGGGAAGGGAAGGGAAGGGAAGGGAAGGGAAAGGAAGGGAAGGGAGAAGAAGAGAAGAGAAGAGAAGAGAAGAGAAGAGAAGAGAAGAGAAGAGAAGAGAAGAGAAGAGAAGAGAAGAGAAGAGAAGAGAAGAGAAGAGAAGAGAAGAGAAGAGAAGAGAAGAGAAGAGAAGAGAAGAGAAAAGAGAAGAGAAGAGAAGAGGAGAAGAGAAGGTAAGGAAGCCACTTTAACTGACAACTGCTCAGGAACTTAGACTGCTCATAAAATGCCGAGCCTCGGCTATACAAAAACATAGACTCCCTGTCCCCACTGATCCAGAAGGGAGTTAATCATTCTTAGATACCCTTGAGAATCTGGGCCTGAAAGTCTGATCTGAGAAACAAAAAAATGAAAACTCAGACTTTCTTTTGCATCTCAGTTTGCCCATGGGAGAACCACCAAATCACTTTTGAGAGTAACAGAGGGCAGGCAGATCTCAGTACTAAGTGAGAGCCATAAGTCAACCACATCTGTTTTTGATGCTGTAGTTATTCAACACATTCTTCAAATTATTCATCAATTCCCCCCAAATAGATCAAATTAAAATATCTAAAACTCAAGCCCTAAATATGTTTGTTTTAAAAAAAAACAACTACCATCACCACATAGAGTTGCTCTTCCTGCTGTAAGCAACAATCTTTTTAGCAAGAGGAGTAATTAGGCAAAGTATACATGGCCTTGCTGCCCATGATGAAAATATTGGCTAGCCCAGAGTGCCCACAGAGCTCTGCTGGGGCCGTGGGCGATGCTGAGGCTCAAACTGGTGAGCCTGATGTTCAGGTGAGTTTGGCTCCCCAGGACGCACAGGGAACCCCAGGACCAGGAGGGAGGCAGGAGCACGGGTGGGTGGGTGGACGTGCAGCACAGCCCCTGGGTGCCTGCTGCTCCCCCAGACCCGCGCCAGGCAAAGCCGGGGAGCCTGGTCACAGCCGTATGTCCACAGAGCTCCTGCACCCATTACCAGCTGCAGGAGTCAGAGGTCTCTACCCACACCATTGGGCTGAAGCAGGGATAGCGAAACCTTGCTGAGAGTAATAGTTATTAATTTAATAATAAAGAAAAAATCATGTACCTAAGAAATTAACTACATGGTCTGAAATATTTTGAATACAATTAAATTGCACTTGGAGCTTTCCCTCACATCAAGCAAGCCAGTTATTAAATATTTTTTATGTGAACCTTAGTAAGATTTGATGCTATAAACCATTAAATCCAAATATTATAATGTATTTCTCCCTACGCCCAGTATGAACACCTTATTAATCATGCTGCACCCACCACAAGCTATTTCTACCTTAGTGTTTTTGTCCAGTCCCCTAAAGTATTGCAATCCATCTACTTAAATTTCCTGTAATGGATTGTAAGAAGTCCTTGTGCAGCATGCTGAGTGAGTGATCAGGTGAATTGGATTTTTTCCTGCCTTTTCAACATTTTCATGCATTATCTTTAGTGACTCATGTGCTTCAGTTTTTTCCAGGTGTGCTTCAGGGGAAAATGAAAATAACCCACCTCCAGCATATGCTCAGCCTCTCAGGAGAAACTGCAAGTTTTTGTTATTATTCTAAACAAGATTTTCTGCTGCAGAAGATCCACTTACAGCCATTCCTGTTCCCTGTATCCTCTGGGCAGGAAGTCTCTTCTCAGACTATTAATGGCTTGCTATTTTTTTCCTATGGAAAAACCATAAACAATCAAACAAAGAACCATCATTGGCAATGCTGTTCATATTACAAGTTCAGTTGCCAGAGGAAATATATAGATTTTCATATGAAAATTTCTCTATAAATCTATATATAAAGATATAGATTTTCATTCCTGTCAGCATAGCCATTTGCAGATCTGCATTAAACAATGAATTTCAATGCCAGTGCTGTAAAAGTGTCAGTCAGCAGCTCTGTTGCTTCTGGGTCTGATGGTAGCAGAATAAGAAATCTGGACACGTTCATTTTGCCAAGGGATTGTGTGCTGCTGGAGGTAATGCACATCAGATGAGATGTCGCACTCTCAGAAGTGGTGCAGAGGCGTTAAGACAAGCCAAATTCTGGGCTGTTTATATTCTCCTTTACCAATCAGGATGTCAGGATGGGGACTGAATTTATAAATACTGGAACAGGATTTGTTGCATGACAGAAGCTCTTGGAGAAAAGAAATAGGTTAGACTTTTTGCCTTATTATGTCCCAAAGAAAACTGATTATCTGTGTTCACAGTTTAAATTAAATAAATATGTTTGGATGTGGAACGATAGAGAGATTTCAGAAAAAAAGTGCTTCAAACATCACATGCTGAGGGTTGTAAAGAAGGAAGCAGAAAACAGCAGCCAGCTGTGTTTTGTGCTGCACAGGTTTCTGAATGCTTTGGAACAGCCCTGTGAAACTTTGCAAGTGTTTTAGGAACAACTGTCTCCAATTAGCACTAGTTCTTGGCTCACATTTGAAAGCCTATCTCGGGTTAGTGGTAGCTTCCCCAAAGAAGGAGTGAGGGGAAAAAAAATCTCTGCTGGGGAATTAGTGGGAGCCAGAGACATCATTGTGATTTCTTTGTGGCTGTGGAGGCACTAGTGGAACAGGGAGGGAGGACTGTGGCAGGATGTTGTTTTGTGTTTAGCTGTGGAGAGCATGTGTAGCAGTGAGAAGATACAGCCTAATGTGCATCTCTTTAGCTTTTTGCCTTTCAATTTTTTTGCCTATCATGATTTGACTAATCCTTTAAACATATTTTGTGTTCATTTCTCAAATAACCAGCAAACATATGGTGCTAATAAGAACTAGAGATGGTTTGTTTTTTTAATGAACAAGAGCAGCTGATAAGCAGAACGTAAAATTAAAAATGGAGGGAAAAAAATAAGCCCAGGGGGATAGATACGGTTATTAATCACAGCAGAATTCCTCAGCTCTCTTCTCTGATGAGAAGAATCAGGTGGAGTGGGACACTGGTGACCTTGAGACAAGCACGTGACAGCCTGTTGCACTAGGTGAAAAATAAATGACTGTCTGATACATTCGACTGTGTCAAGGCTCTCCACGGCAGTAGAGATGCTCTGCCCTGTCCCTATGCAGACAGCCTCACTGGCGGCGGCCCCTCCAGCTGCCCAAGCCTCCGTCACCACATGGTCCTTCAGTCGGGAGGGAAGCCTGAGACACTAGTGTGGGTGCAACCTGCAGCAGGGCAGGTGAGCCCAGACCAGCAGCAACATATCTGAAAGGAAAATATTTGGAAAGGGGAGAAAATTGCTCCAGTACATCCAGGGGTAAATTTCCCATTTCTGAGTGGTGCTGCATTGCTGGGAGGGTTTGTGGCAGATGCTCACAGCTTTCTTTAAATGAAACCCACTTCATTTTCTGCTATTTAAACATGTCGTCCTAACCAACACAGAACAATAAGGGAGTGTTCTCAGGATGCACTGACTGAGAGGCTGGAAAGGCAGTCACTTTCCTAACACAAACTGCCATTCTGCCCAGTAGCCCAGAGTTTCTGCTGCTATTTTTTAAAATCAAGCCTATTTCATTTAATGACTTGAGGCAGACAGACCCCAGCTAATGGCTGCAGTTCTAACTTACCTTCACCATGAAATACATACTTTTCAAGATTGCTGTGAATCAACCTGCCCCTTCCACTCAACAGAACTTGTCTGCAATGCATTAAAGCCTGTTCTGCTAGAAACCTCCTGCTCACATAGTTACTGTCAGCCTGCAGTCAGGGTACCTCATACCCCCTCCTAGAAGACACCTGAGTCAGGACTGAGGTTACTTCAGGCATTACCCATCCTCTGATGTGGGGAGCCCCAGGTTTTCAGGGGCCCTGAACACCTTTGGCTGCATTGGCTCCGCAGCCATGGTTATCCCCGTCTATCAGACCCTGCACTCTTTGCCAGAGAAACACGTTTTGTTCACAGGTGCAGCTAACTATTAAGGCAAGTCACATTGTCCTCTGGTCTTTGCACATGTCTGGCCATAAAAGATAGAAATTATCATCTGGCCTAGTTTTAGATGTCCATATGTGAGCCAGTCCATAGGTTTCTCCTGTAGTCCAAGGACAGAGAAAGAAGTTGTGACTTGTCTCCTCCCGATACAGACATGATACGCTGGACAGGTTAGTAGCTTTAGAAACTTTTCCCTACTGTGGCACGTCAAGGACAAAGGACAGTCCCACCCCTCCGTGTGCCTACTGGAGTACCCTTTGATCCCAGTAACTGTGGGGCAGAAGTACAATTGTGGTCCCACTTCCCTGCTCTCCTTGGCAGGCTAAGGACATTTAGGGACACTGGTGGCACTTTCAGAAGACAGTGTTGGTCCTTTTCGTGCTGGGAATGGTGGGGAAGGGGATTGTCCAGTGAATCCTTTAGCTAACCTTTTTTTGAAAGGATCCAGTTCGCATCCACTGAGACCCACTTCATGATGTAAACCAAAGTGCAGGAAAAGAGGCGGCTGCAATGTGCGTTCTTGATCTGAACTGAAGCACTGATGTGGGCACACCTTAAGAGCATTTAATGGGCTGCAGCATGAACACTACCCATTGCTGGTTACTATGGCACTATTGATCTCACAATTATTACGCTGAGACATAATGATGATTTACCCAAAAGCAGCGTCTTTTCCAAAAAGCATCTTCTTTGGCAAATTCCTAATCCCTCTAACTTTGTCCAGTTCATGCCCTTAATTTCCAGAGACAAACGGATGCTGCAGTAAAGTGACTGCTCTGAGCAGGAGTCTGTGCCATATCTTTTCCTCCTTGAACAGTGTAGACACCTTTTACTCCTCTGAGGTTTACTGAAGGTTGCTTTTTTCTTATTATTGAGTAAAATGTACATTGTTATAGCTTCCAGGGCAGCAGACCAGTCATTGTAACAAAGGATTATGATTTCTTTACAAGGTGAGATCATAAGAATCTGGCTGTATGGGAAAAAGCCCTTGTTTGAACGTTATTTGCACCAGTAGCAGAGAGAATCCTCACAGCTGAATGACAGTAAGTGGCTTTTTCTGTTTAGTGAAAGATAAAAAAATCTGTCTAGATGAGCTGGATGAGTAATGGGAGTGCTCAAGCCCTCTAGGGACACTCTCGCTGTCTTGCAGGATTGGGCTCCTTTTGCATCTGGGAAAGGAAAAATTGAAAAGATAACAGCAGGAGATGATTGCTGCTGCTAACAGCGGTGAAGAAGGAGTGCAGCTGTGTTGGGTTTTGCCCCCTGCATGGTAACAACCTTTCTAGGAACAAAGAGATGCTGTGTGCCATGGGATTTAATGGAAAAGGGTGTGTGTGAAACTTCAGGGGCATAGCTGAAGATGCTGGGTTCAGAGAGAGAAGGAAACTATTCCAAATCCATTTGCTTCTTATGTCAACCAGGAAAGCCTTTGGTGGACATAAGCATGCTGTGGCAGCCCAGCTTTGTGCCTAGAAAATGCTCTCCTGCTGTATGCTCAGCACCAGCAATCTCTTCAGGAGAAGGCTCCACATGGCACACTCGCACCGGGGCTGAAAAGTGCTGTTTGAGCTGTTTGTGCTGTGAGACTCCCACTAGCCCGTTGTGGGGAATGCAGATTTTCAAGATCTGGCTAAGGTAGCTCTATCTTATTCTCTCCCCTATGGTGATTATAGTGATATTTTTTGCTATATACTGTGCTGAGAGAGAAAGGTCCCTTGGTGTGCCTGAATGTCGCACAGCGTAACGCAACACGGTGCTCCCTCCCGCCTCTCCCAGACCCCCCATCAATCTCTCAGCAGGGAGAAAAAAGCTCACGTAAAAGGGATGTTTACACTGATGTTATTCAAATGAGCAATGTACAAATAAAATGATATTTAGGCATTGCCTTTGCTTCTCAATAAATTTCTCCAGGCAAAATTACCCACAATGGTACTTTAGCCTCCTCAGGGGGTCCATAGCTGTTGGCAGTATTTTCTTTCCTGCCTGCTACAATTCGAAGAGAAAAAGTATTCCTTACTGAACTAGCATAGCCCACAAACTTGTTGAAGCCCAGATGTGAAACATTTGTTTTAAGAAAAGCCAGGAGGAGGAAGAAACCTGAAAACCAGCAAAAAACATGCAAAGGGAGACATTTGCAATTATACAAAGTTCATCCCTCTGATTTAAATGTTTCTGTAACTTGTTACAAAATTCAGCATTTGTAAGTAAAAATAAAAACTCACTGTATTGAACAGTTGCTGGATAACATGTTGTGCAGAACAGAAATATTCTAGGGCCAAAAATCAATACTCAGAGGGGACTGAATGGCTCAAACTATGGGTGAGCATATGGAGGCTGCTATGAAGAGCTTAGCACTTTGAAATTCACCCAGGTCAGTAGAAATGGAAACTAATTTCCAACTAATACTTTTTCTGAGGCCATTAGCTAGAACCTGTCAAGTTAATATGACCTCTCTTTCCAATTTCAAGAGGGCAAATGCTTCTATTTCCTATTTACAGGGTGTTTGTCGCTAGGGCAAAAAGCAGTCTTAGGTATTAGACTGGAAAAAAAACTAGCAACAGAAAGAGAAACAGTTCCTTCAAGGCAGGGCAATTGCATAGTGTAGAAAATTTGCACAGCCATGGATCATGCATTGGAGAACATTATCAAGTGTAGTCAAACTTACATGAGCTTATGTGAGTGCAGGGTTTGGTCTGCTTTGTGTGAGGGTCAAAGAAGTAAAGCACGATCAGGAGAGAGACTGCCTATTTTGCTTTTGTATCCACTTTGGTGTGGAGGACCCAGGAAAGGTCTTCAGCCTCACCACCTGAGCAAAGGACAGTGTAGGCATCAAGTGCAGGTGACTGATTTGATTGATTATGGGATAGAAAGTCAGGAGAATAATATTGACAAAAGGTTTTAAGGAAATGAAATGATTCCAAAAGAGCTTTGCTTTTCCTGATTAAATATCCAAGGGCTGCTGAGCAGGGACTTACCTCAGTCACTCTCATTGCTCCAGCATAGTCAGTGGTTGAACACTTCAAAGAAAAAAAACCACCACTAAACCCAGACTGTAGATTTCATGACAATCATAATCTATCAACCACTGATAGTTTCAGCATATGCTGGAGCGAGGAGACTTTACCTAACTCTAATTGGGAGCTGGCAGGCGGTGAGTAGGTCTGTCTTTGCCTGCTGGAGAAAAGCTCCTTTCTGTCCAGCTGCAGCATGATTAATTTACCCCCCAAATAATACCTTCCACTCAGAAGATCAGATGGAAAGTGTTGGTTGAGAGCAAATCCTTAGACCTGCAGGTCAGCTGTGCTATGGCCTGGGCAAGTCAGAAGTGCCAGAAACAGCAGAATTACAGATGTGACTCAGCTGGTGATGTTTTAGGAGGAAGCCTGTTGCAGGAGGGCCGGCTGGCTGTCAGCCCCCATGTAGCAGTACCACTGAGAATGGGAAGGGTGAAAGATCTCCGAGTTACCCAGTGGGAAGATGTCTGTGCCAGCTACAGAGGAGCTCACAGGCAGTGGGTAAGGTCACTGGCACATCCTGGTCTGATGTGAGTGACCACGTCGTTCATTGTTGTGAGGCACATGTACTGCGGAGCACAGAAACCTGTGGGACTGTACAAGACCTCACTAGGGCGTTTTCCTTCTCCTGTGGAGACTCAAGCTGGTACTTTCAGATCCAAGGAGAAATTTTTACACATTGTGTCACTTGGTTTCTCTATAAATAGATGAGTATAAATATATTAAACTCTCTTTGCATGCCCCACTCAGGAGAATACCATAACCAGACACTTCCAGCGTCTATAAAGATTTAGAGATAGCGGTTGCTATTTCTCTTTGCCCACTGAGAAGCTGCTTACATTTCCATAGGGCTCTCATTGCCTCGAGCCTGACCTAACTGAGACAGTGGGCAGTCTATCCTGTAGCTGTTACTTGAGCCTTTTCATAAGTCTTTCTCAATTACTTTTGCACAGAGGAACTTCAAATCTTAGTGACCTACTTTCAGCTCTGTTTACCTGCAACAGATAAGAAGTGGCCCATACCCCTTGTGCTTCTGCGCTTCACTGGCTGAGATGAAGTCCTGCATGCGCGCTGAAGTGCAACGGGCCGTGCTCCCTGAGAGACCCCCCAGCTGGCTGACAGCTTCCCCATCCTTCATGTCTGCTCCTGGCAGGAGGTGACACTGCAGCCACCACAGCACAGTCCCCTGGCAAAGCACAGCCTGCACAGGATGAGGCTAATATCAGCTGGCTGTATTAGTTTCTTTCCTGAGCACTGAGAAAAAATATCTTCCTTTCTTTGCAAGCTGACTGTATGTGCTGTAGATTATATCCATCATACTCTTGTCTGTATTACCTGCATTAATCTAGTACAGCGTGGGATGAAAACGTGCCCCTGAGACTAAGCATGTACGTAACTTTAACTACCAGCTGCCAACGTGGATGCAAAGTTATCTCTTCAAACTACGCATAAAACCCTGTGGATAGTGACATTAAGTAGCTATCTTGTATGCAATGCAGGCATTACATTTGTGTTAGTGTGTTGACACATCATTATATTTCTCAACGAGGCAAATTAGAGCAATGATATGAAATTTTGTCTTGAAAGCCTCAGGATTTTTTATGGTTCTGGGAATCAGCATTAAGACAGACTGTAAAATGGGGTGTAAATATTATAATGATGAGTTATTCCTTCCTGCTTACTAAGAAGTAACAGACATCACTGGTAGAAGCCAGCATATCCCATATGGATTACTTGCATTATATTTTAACAACTGATGCATGTAGTGATTGCTTTAAGTTCATAGGGACCAAACACAATGTTATGAATACTCAAAGGAAAACTTAGATTTCATACATGGCAGCCATGACTAACCACCTCCTCAGCTGGGTCCTTTGTCCTGCTCTTGCTGTGAAGACACCCATGTGGGATCTTCCTTTTCTATCTTTTTTTCTGCTACCAGTTTTGATGTCACTATGAATATGTACAATAAATCTTGCAACACATGTTTCGGGGTCTAGCTGCATGGCATCCTGTGCTACAGGTGCCTACAAGGATGGATTCCCCATGTCCTTCAGCTTGCTGGGCAGATGACATGTGTTGCCAGAGTCATTGTGGTATAGCCTTGGGCCTGTACAACCCTTCTTCCTCCTTAACCCCAAGAGCCAGGGACATCATTTTGTCTGTGGCACCACAGCCTTTATCAAGAAAGAGGACTGGGGTCGGGCAGGACTGCAGCCACCACACCATGTCACTTTTTGTGCACCACCTCTCCCTGCTAGTGCTGTCGTCAGCCCATCTACTCTGATTAGCCAACAGGTATCCCAACTGACTTACTATAACACACCCCGCAGAAAGGACATTTCCACATGAAAGCTGAACAAGCAAACATAGAACTTAATATTCCACAGAAGCCCTCATTCCCTGCATGGATACCTGCTTGGTTTCCCCTCTTGTTTTCGAAGAGGTATATTTAACCACGAAAATAATCAGGGCTGGGCCTCCTGAGATCTTCTCCTACAAATTCACTGTGTCATGGACATGCATAGTTTCAGTGGCTATGTTTAAGCTTCCAGGTTGCTGGATGTTGGCGTCTGCTTGGACCGCACCCCACCTCCCAGTCAGGGGAAGGGATGGGTGAGCACCACTGCAGCTTGGTTTCGTACAGAGAAAGCCTGACTACAACACACAAGTGAGGCAACTGGGCATTATTTTCTTACATACATTTAATAACATATACGTTTAGCAGTAGTTGCTGTTCAATAAATACTACTGATACCTAGTCTGACCTTCTGCATACCGCAGGACCCATCATCCTGCTTTGTACCCAGCAGTTTGTGTTTGATCACAGTAGGACTTGTATTTCACCACAAATAATGTTACAAAAAGCCACCTAGTCTTCATGTGAAACTACAAAGGGGGAGCGAACATACCATTTTTCTTGGTTAGTTGTTCTGTTGGTTAACCATCTTTGTTTTTATAATTGCATGCCTTATTCCTAATTTAGATGTACCTGACTTCAGTTTCTAGCTGCTGCAACTCATTTTTTTCTCTGCAAGATGAAGAAGGCATGTGGTACCGAACATCTTCTCTGCAGTCAGGTCACCCTCCAGCCTCTTTGATACAGGAACCACAATGAGTGCTTTAAGCCTTGTGAGGTATTTTCCCTAGCCCTCAAATAATTTTAATCTTTTTAAAAAATCTCTGATTTTCTGTCAGATCCTTGAGTTGAGCAAATTATTCCAGTAGCAATTTCAGTAAACAGGAATGATCTGAGCTGCCAGCTGCTGCCTGCTTCTCCGCACTGCTGCTGCCATCCCCAGTGAGACCTCGCTGCTCTCCAGCTTGTCCGCTTTGACCCCTCGTCCCTTGTTTCAGAAACCGTGAAGACTGCATCTCTTGCTCCTAGATACAGAAGCTTGATGCTTGACTGTTCCCAACATTAAATTTTGTATTTCACTTGCTGATAGTTTAAGGTGAAACCAGATAAACACCTCAAGAATAAGGCCTTGAAATCCAGGTTTCTTTCTGTGTCCTCTACCCTCATTACTGGGCTACAAAGGCTCCTCTTTGTTCATTTGCTTTATGATTCTTCAAATCTGCCCTCACAATTGGGAGGACAGAGTCATCATGAGGAGTGAAAAGTGATTGTGTGGCAACCCTGATGCCATCCCAGGGGTTTGGGTACTCCCTTGGCAAGAGTGGACTCAGCCCAAACTCATCCAGCCTGAGGAGGGCTCAAATTTGTGTCTCTCCCTCCCTGGGCAATTGCGATGACCACCAGCCTTTTCTATCACCTTCAGCTTAAAAACAAGGAATGAGGCAGTGTCATGTACCCAGCAGAAAGGTGACAACCTGGGAGCAGAAGTCTGTTTCGGAGGGTGCATCTCAGGCTCCCTTAGGCACCCCGGTAGAGAGGCAACAGGCTTAAATTTGTTTCAGACCAGACCTTAGCATTTGCAAAGAAAACATGGAGTATCTAAATCCCAGTTCTAGGTGCTTTCCTCTCCTCATTCCCTGCAGAGGAGTCTCAGGAGGCTAGTCCAGGTTTGTAACCCTGAGCCAGGTGGCCAGAGGTGCTATTTAAGCCCTTTCATGCAGCTGGAATCAAGATCCTCAGTTTAACACCTGGTTCCTTCTGTAAAACAGATCTGGCAATGTTTCCCTGCCCCAGAGGAATGTTGTATTAAAGGACCTGAGATGCACAGGCAGGGTGAGTGCCAGTTATGTTTCTTAAACAGCATTTACTTCATATATATAGAACCTTTCAGCAACAATATTAAATTGTACTTAAATCCCCCCAAAATAGTAAGTATCTTCTCACTTAATACAATTATTAGTGCTAATAAATCCTTAATTAATGGTAAATATAATTGCAAATCCAACCCTAAATTCTCCTCTTGTCTGCATCTGTGAGCTCTGGGGAGTAAAATGGTAGTTTAGTGCTGTGAATGAGCAAAATTTGGCCCATAGTTATTTAATCTTGTGTTTGAAATGTCTTCTTTGATCTTTGTTAGTTATTTCTTTGAGAGACAGGCAACTGCTCCAGAGGTGAAAATGGAAGGACACATGAGTGAACAAATAGTGGCCAATAGCATGCAGAATTCAAGCATTCATGCATTAAACTATAATAACCATTGTGCACACTGGCATGTCTCATAAACACCTTTGGATAGAACTGCTAAGGCAGATCACAGCAAACTGACAGCTGAAACATTTGTGTTGTGTGCTTTTTGCTTAAAAAGCTGGAATTGTATAATTTGATTGCATAATGCAACAGAGCTCTGAAGTTTAGGATGCTGGACTGTGTTTTAGGAAAAATGAAACAAAGAGAATGCAGACCAGATTTCTAGATCATAGGACATAAACGCAGCAGGTTTCAGCTGTGGATGCAATTTTTTTCTCCTAGTGACCAGCTATTAAGAGAGGTTCAACAGGAAGATCTTTCCTTTGAGTGCCAGTCAACATTTGATTTCCTTGCCCTTATAGTTCTATGAAAATTATTTTTTAATCTAGACAGTTAATATCAATACATGAAACACTGGTTCCCTGTCTCTCTTTCAAAAGCATTTTCTAGTGTTGTTCACGTTTCTGACTCAGCCAAAGTCTTCTCAATGAAAAGCTAAAAGGAGGCTGTATTGAAGTAATTAGTTAGAAGCAGCCTGTAACGCGTACCCTAGAACTGTGATGTACACTGGGGCTGGTTATCAAAACCAGGTGAATGTGTGTCTGTTGTAAAGGGGATTGCTTATAAGGATTTGACCGGCCTGAATTAACAAGTTATTTTATTTCAGGCACTGCAAGTTTTGTGCAAGAAAATTTTCAGATTCTTTCCATCATAGTAAAATGAAGTGTGTTGCTTGTATAGCTGTATTATTCTTCTCTTTGGAAGCAAAAAAAAAAAAAAGATATTCTTGAGCATTTCCTTTACCTTCCAAGCAGTACAACTGGACATTTAATGACCTGTAGAGTATGGCCCATGACAAGAAAACAGTCACTGACACCTAAAATTTATAAGAATGCTCCTAACAGAAAAGCAGAACAGAAAGTTCTAGGTTTTATTTTGCATGTCTTGTAATTCTAGAATATCGACCTCACCATTTATGGGCTGTCTGGCTCTTCACTCCAGATAATTTCCCAAGTGCACACAGGGGCAGAGCTAATTAAAAGACAAAGTAATTCCAAACAAAGAGATATTTGCCTTCAGCATTGCTTTTCTTTCTCCAGAATGAAAGCATTTAGTGAAAAATTCTCATTAACACCAAAGACAATACTTCTGTTCATCACTTGTCATCCAGAAGAAAAAATCTTCAGCCTGTTCCTACTGAAAGCCAGAAGAGTATATAAGGGACACTGGATGCGTATCGCTATTTCTGCCATGTTAGTAGGACCAGATGGACCTTTGATCTGACCTAGTGTGGAAGTTCTTGTGTTTTAATTTAATCTAAAGATGCATTGAACAGAACAAGAATTGTGCGGGGTTTTATTGTTGTTCTGCAGACTAAGAAATGTATATCCCAGCTGTTATGTCTTTATACCCTTCCATGAAATAAGAATAAATTGCTGTAGCATACTTTAAAAGAACATATCTGCATATGTCCTTTGTACATTACATGAAAACAAGAAAATCTATCCTTGCATAAGAATATTTGCTTTTTGTATCCATTAGTCACTATTCACCATTCTTCTCCCGTTGCATCATGCAGAGAGTGCGGCTGGCATCACCTCACCTACACGGTCAATCACACAGTCCAAAAATCCATTGGCACACATCACGGATAAGCAGTCGGCCAAAAATGACTCAGAAGTAATGGATTATATGGATTGCTTTGCAAAACTGCTAACTGAGATAAGGGCCAGATTCATTAGGAACATTTACTTATTGGTGTTGAAAAATCAGTGGGGGATTTTTGTGTTTTAAAATCATTGTGCCTGGGCAAAGCTTCCTTAGCTGCTGCATTTGGTCACAGTAGACTGGATCCATATTCTCTTTAGTTTTTCCTCATTTGATTGGACTGTGGTTCATTTGCTCCTTTTGGGTTCTCTGCCCAGAGTAGGCTCTTTGCCTCTCTCCTTCTCATGAGATGAGGGTTTGCAGCCCAGCAGCCCCAGACCACCTGTATCAAAGCTGTCTCTTCAGATTGCCAGAAGTTTAAATATATTTTTTTCCAAGAGATTCCACCACGAGCAGTCTGAATTTACAATTTTCTCTCTAGGGACAGCACATAAGAGCAAACTATGCCCAGGCTTTGTAAGATCTTTCAAAAAACCAGCCCTGCTTTTAACTGAGAGTTGTAGAGATCGAGACTCAGCTATAGAACACCTGTACACAATTCAATGCCTCATTTTATTTAGTTATTTATTTATTTGTTTGTTTATTTATATTTGCCTCATCAAGTGACCAGTTCCCTACCAGAACAGTCAGTTAGTGACTACTTAGTGAAAAGCCCACCCTTAGCAAATTATACCCTGAACCACAGCCTTTTTTTTGCCTAAGGAAATGCCTCTTAAATGGGCAGTCTCCAAAGTTCACTGGCCCTTCTCTGCTGGTCCTAGCCAGGTGCGAGCACTTCTCCTGCAATCTTCTGGGGATTTGCCTCTGTGTGAAGCACCCCATGGAGAACACACGGCATCCTCTGAAAATGCTACAATGTAAAATGCCTAGAATTCAGAAAATTCTTCAGTTTGGGTAGCTTTAGTGCTCTGTGTGTAGAGCCACAGTGTGTTTTAAGCAGCTGGTTAAGACCCAGTCCTTTGAGACTGGTTGAAGTATCAATTTCTTTAAAGCTTGGTGTTTCTGAGGAGGAGCAGCAGCAGTTTTCAATTTTCAATCTTGGTGACAGTTTTCAGTGAAATCAGCGTGAATATGTTTTTGACTTTTCCTAAATCTGCCTTCACTCCTCCTTTAGTAAACACACGCCAAGAGCAGCTCAGGCTGGGTTTGATACAACATTTATTTTTCTTCATTTACCTGTAACATGACCAACTGCTCTAACAACCTTGACTTGCACGTGACTGCCAACATTCGCTCTACCAAAGGAAGGATCTGGCCAAATGACACCCTTGCACCTTCCCACTGGCAAGCTTGGTCACCAAATACCTGCTTGTTTGGTGTATGCCAGGGTAATTTGTTATAGATGTATGACTTTGCTTCTAAATCCTGACAAAATACCAGTTTCTTTTACGAAACAGGCATAATTCTCTCATGCTTCAGCCTCATCCTTAGGCAAGCTGCTAAATAAATAAATAAATGAATAATTTAGAAAAACACATGGAAAAGTAAGCAGCGTAGGAATGGGTGACATTCCCCAGCAATCTCAGCTTTTTCATACCACACAGACTTTTTTGTCTTTTTTTCCGAAGTCAACTGCCAGAACTATTTCAGACAGATGCCCCAGTAACCTTTGATATTCCCCGCAGATCTTTCCTTGTCATAGAGAATCCAAAAGCAGTGCTCTCAAAGAAATCCAAAACCTTGTTTTCTGCAAAAGCTTGTTTCTTGATCTTCTCCAAGAGAATAGAATATAACTGTAAGTCTCTATTCCAGACATGGCAAAGAGCAGCCACTGTGACTAGAAGGTACCAGATAAAAGAAACTTATTTTCTGTACCACCTGATTTTATCTCTGTATCTGTATATTTATAAATCCTCCTTTGTTAGTATCTGCACAATGTAAAAAGTGAATAAAAGTGATATGACTATATCTTGTTCTTGTCAGATTCTGCTCTGAGAAAAATGTGAGAGAGACCCCAGTTCACCCAATAAAAGATGAACAAGAGGCTTGGATTCACTTGGATGTCTGCCAGTGGATATTGGCTGATTCACTTTGGACAACACACTCATATTAACAACTTCCTTCTTGCAGCAAGTGCTTTTAGACTGTTGATACCCACAGAGCGGTCAGGACCTCAGCTATGCACCTCTTCTGAAGGATGGTCTCTTGTGTGGCACTGTAACTTCAAATGCTGTGTGGAAGCATTGGTTCATAGCGTCACCTACAGAATCAACACTTCCACTTGATAATGAATTAAGGGGACAACACGTGGATTGCCTCTCCTTCCTTTCCCTTTTAGAACCTGTAACTTCATTTAACATTATCAAGAAACTGCGACACAGAACCCTCAAACTTTAAGTGTTAAATTTACAAAGATTTTCAAGAGAACAACGATACAACGCAAGATGGTATTTTTAAGCATCTTCCTTTAATCTAGGCTGTGATGAGAACATTCCTACCCTGGAAAGCAGAATAAAATTGCACACAAATTGAACGTGGAAGGAAGAAAGACCTGGGACATTAATAAAAGGATAACCCTTAAGAGTGATGTGTGGACAGTGAATTACATAGGAAAACATATGTAACTGATTAGGCCTAAAAATGTAGAATTTACTTTTCATATTGAAGGTAACCTTTTATTTAAAAAATATAAACTTGATGAATATACTACATTGTTTTCAACAGTGAAAGTGCACCTTCTATGAATGGAATCCTACCTGTACCAGCTGCTGTACAAGTATGTGTAAAGAGATGATATGTACACCTGAACAGCTGCAGTCTAGAGCTGCAGTCTAAAGGATACCCATGACAAAAACTCCAGGGACCAGACTAGTCCTTGAAGGAGCTTGAACTGGCATTGGCACATATGACAATGAGAGCTGTAGTGGAGAAAGCTATCCAAGCAACATATTAGTATGAAGATATCCTTTTGCATGGTTTTACTTTCCTTAAGGCTAATATATGTATATATAAAATTAAGAGAAGTAGACTGGACAGTAAGGGGAAGTTTGGATGTCAGACATGTCTCCGGATTCCTCTTTTGTTAATTTATGCTTGCAAAAATATGCTCTGTGGGCCACTGCTACAAATATCAAGATCCATCAGCTGAGTTTGAGAGACTCACTGGTATCACCAACAAGACAGTCACATTTATCCCTTACGTGATCAGTTATTATTGTGTCAAGTGGGAAAGAGATGTGGCTTTTTCCAAAGATAGGCTGATGCATGATAAAGAATGATTTCAATTTCAGGCGTGTTCTCAGAATGATTCTGTTTTCAGTGAAAACTTGCACAGCAACAAGCACATAGAAATGATGTACAGTGAGGCAACACAAATTGCTTCTTGTTCCAGGCCAGGCCAGGTGCTGGAAAAGGGGTAAGCTTTGGTTTAGCTTTATTTGCTCTTTACTTCCATGCTGCACACCACATCCTGGAGTTAGTCCTTGCCCTGTGTTGGAGAAGTCCCATGTGTCTGTCCCAAGGACATTTACCAACTTCTAGCATCTATGAATCTACAGAGTCCTGGCAAAACTAATTGACTACCTCTAAAGAGGATTAGTTGAAAACAACTACGCGTGGAGTCATAGCATACAAGAGTTTGAATGTCCCTGTTTCATGAAATGTTAGAGTTGGAGAACATTTTGAAGTGATTATGGAAGTTCTAGCAGTGAATTAATTAGTCTGTGACTCCTTCCCCCATAGAGAGTAATACCTGAGTGGGAAATTATTTAAAACAGGCAGAATAAAGTAGATGTTATCAGTCTGACTGTCATTCTGTTCAATTTGTGGAATCTTACTGGTCCCTAAGGAAAGAGAAATCGCATTCCTTGACTCATGCTGTGCTGGTAAGGGGTGGTATGTTCAAATTACTGGGAACATGTGTTGTATTGGGTAGATAGCAGGGAGAAGGAAGAGCTCCCTTAATTAGCATCCCACTTTCTGGAGTAGGTATAGGTACAAGCTGGGCTGAAAATTTCTGAAATAGGAAACAATGAACAAAGAACTGGGAGACATAACTTTCTCACACACACCCCCCCGTGTAGCTACAAGCTGCATTTCTACTGGGTTATCAATTCTTGCACCTTTTATGTGTGACCTTTGTAATAATAAAAGCCAAGATCAGTTCCTTTGGGTGGAACTATTTGGCTTAATATATGACAATATGTAAAATCAAAACACAGAAGGAAAGGCTAAATTAAAAATGCCCCTTTATTGCTATGAAACAGAGGAAAGTTGTATATCTCTTCTCATGTTTGCCCTTTAGTTTCTGATGCTCCTTAGATTTATGGTGGAGTGCTGAGTGAAAATGATAAATGGGATATAGGTACTGGAAAATGGACATGTTGCCTGTCAGCCTGCATAATATGAGCAGCCACTCAGTCAGTGAAAGTGATTCCAGGTTTAAATGTTCTTTCTGATGTCCTTCTACCCCTACACCTTTTCTTTCATGCCTCTTTCTGAGATACTAGCTTACCATGAGATACTTGCTATGTATTTATATCTATCTCTGTTGAAGGAAAAAATCTGACTGCCTGGTAGTAAGGTCTGTTGTGTTTGCTTTTGACTCAACGTGAAAACATGCTACTTGACCTTTCACCAAGGAAAGTGGCACCTTTCTTTTATTCCAGCTTTCTTAACAGAACTGCAAAAAGCATTTAAAAGAGCCTTTTCATATTAAAAGGATGTTCTAAAATACATAAAGGGTCTCAGTTTTGTCCTGGCTGAAAATGTGGCATTGTACCATGGGAAATGTCACCCAAATACTTCATATGTTTGAAATCTATCAGTCATCTTGTTCTCATCACTAAAGGCAAACAAGCACAAACACACTTAAGCAGTGTATTTTCTTCCTGATGATATAGAGACAGATCAGAGAGAAGTTGCTAAACTATTCTTTTTTAATTATGGATTGTAACTTTTTCTCTGCTGCTTTAGCATGTAATCTAACAACTGGAGAGAGAGAGATCTAACTGTGATATTTTTCCTGGACAGCCATATATTGGGTGGGATTCATCTGACCAGAGGTTCACTACTACAGGACAGGAATCTACATTTAAATCTGAGGTATAGATTGCCTTTACTGTCAAGGGAGAAGAATGGACATCAATTTTATATACTTTGAGTGTACCTGAGCACAATAGATGTCTAGCACCATTGGAGATACCCTAAGTAAACCTCCCTGGCCTCCAGGTGCCAGTTCAGCAGGATGTGTGTCCCACAGGTCCTACAACAAATGTACCAGCCTCATGTGGGTGTCTTCGCTGTCCTGGGACATCTACAGTGGCAGTTGGCATCTATGTTTAGGCCTTTATCTCATTTGATTATAGGGAGAACATGCAATGAATAAGTAGAAACTTTAGTGAGGACAGTCTTTAGTGTGATCATCCTTGATTTCCATGAGAAGTCCAAACACATGGAGTTTCTTTCTTGTCATTTCAGTGACTGTTTAAAACACTGATCCTTTCTCCTGACTACCTGTGTTTACTAGACCTAGTAACATCTACTGGTCTTGATACTGAAATGAAAATCTCGTTGCTCTTGTTGAGATGGAGCCTCTTATATAAAGTGTGCTGAGGGGGAGATATGAGTTGTGTTGGGTTGTGGACAGCCAGTAAAGTAGAACAACTTGTCAAAGTGATGTGGAAAGGTACCTGGGAGAGCTGGAGAAGCCAACTTTATTCCTGTCAAAAAGTGGTAGAGACCCAACTGCCATGGGCCAGAGGAGAGTGCCTCAAGCCAAGTGCCTGCGTAAACTTAAGTCTGAACATGGGTACAGCAATGGTACAGGCATAGAAGTGATATAGGAGATCCTTAGTTTGATTGCCCTAAAGGGCTCAGTTTAGCAAGTTTTTCACACCATGTAGTGACAGATCGTGTCTATCAACATCAGCAGGATTGCATCCTATATAAAATTCAGCAGCAGACAATATTTCTTTCTGGATCAAGGAATGGCTTTCACTTGTGCAATTGCTTTCTGCATAGATCTTTTGCTCATGGCAGGGGAGGCAGAAGGGATGTCCCTGAGAGGGATGCAATCTGCCTTTTCCCCTTCGCAGAAGACTGCTCTAACTACCAGACTATAAACTCAGTTGCAAAAATGACTTTCCATCGCCCCCTGCAGATGTGTACCTCTCTATAGGAAAGCACTACAGCTTAATTGGATCAAAACCTTGGAGCATGAAGGTAAGGATGGCTTTGTTGATAAATAATCACATCATTAACATAGAGAGGAGTCTTGAGTTATGGTTTTTTGCACTAAGGCATATTTGTACAATTTACCCAGTAACTCGGTAAATGCATAATAATGTAATATAAACTAAAAATTCCCTGGTATAAAGATGAGCACTCACATCCCTCCACTCCTAGGTTAACTCCCATGAAGCTTTGGAGTCATGGAAATGAAATTTGGAAATGAAATTGAAACATACATCATGTAAGAACTGAGTGCCCTGATATGACCGGAATGGCCATGGCTTTGAGTGAGGAAGCCTGGGCTCGTCTCCTTTCTGTTTGAGCTGGAACACAGTTGCGGTGAAGGTCAACCACATCCTTAGGACATGTTTTAAGTGTCAGAACTGGGGGTGGATTTTTCTCATCTGTCTTGGTGAAGCTGTTTCAATTTACGTCAGTGCTTAAATGCTTCTAAGGCCAGAGAACAAACAAGAAAATCCAATTCTCTAAACTTCACAGATAGGGCACTCAGACTGGGGGAAAGGGAATAGTAACTTGTATTCACCCTGTATTCCAAGGGATCTGTCTATATACAAGACAGAACATCCCATAACATCTGTGGTTGAACATCCCATAATGACTGTCTTCAGAAAGCTGATTCTCACTGCAGCTGTTTCTCACAATTCATGAAGGAAGAAGTCTGGTGCTAATCTCAGCCAACAAAAAAGAGTTGGATCACTTATGTGGAATTCAGATAATTATACCCCAAACTTCCTGTGTATTCTAGATTCCAAAGGTCCTGAAATGTGAGGGTGTTTGTGAAAGAAAAGGGATTATAAAAGGATTTTCTTTTTTTTTTTAGCTAAAAAAAGTATTAAATCTCAACTAGTGCTCAGTTACTTACACACTCCTGAAAACCTGAAATGTTTCATTTAAAAAATGCCATTTCCAAAATACCGACATTTCCAAAATATTTTCCTTCTTTTTTGGGGAAAAAAGGGCATGCAGAGGGAAGAGAAATGTGAAGAAAATTCCACTCCACCCCCAGTTTGCATATAATTCCATGTTGATGAAACCACAAAACTGCAATTTTGGTAAGTAGCATACTTATATCCCTCCTCCTGCCCTCCCCTCCCCCTCCAAAGTTAAAGAATTGCACAAACTTACAGATAACGGTAGAAGATTATAATCAGGAATGCCAAACTAGACCTAAAAATAATGACATGACTTGCAATTAGTGCTTAACGGGTTCCTTTTATTTGCCTTCAGGTTTTCTTTTATGAGTTTTTTTATAAAGAACTTGTCTTTGCTGGGACCAAGTTGACCAATGGCTCTTCAGATCCCCTAAGAGCAGCCCCAGCACTTAAGCTAATGGAGAATTTTCATTATCTCTCTCTCAAAATACCATGGTACTGAGCACTGGGGAAAAGACTATTAATCATTTGTCAGCAGCAGCAGCAGCAATGGAATTTTTTTTTTTCCAGACATTTAGCCATATGAGGACAAGAACACCAAAGTACAAACTTCACCTGGACAGACTGCTCAGTCTTTCATATTGTTTCTCCCACAAATGTCTTGGGTGGTCACTGCTCTGACAGAGGGGAATTTGCTTTGGGGACTCACTGGTGGCGGTTGTGCCTGTGTGCAAGGTGGGTTAGGAGTGAGCAGTGTCGATACTGGTGTGAGGAAGGTTCCTGGGGAACGAGGGTGGCAATGACCTCTGATTTCCAGGGGAAGGCAGGAGGAGACCAGCTGGATGGCTGGAGGACAATAGGGATGAATTGTTTGGGAGAGCATTGGCAATACAAATCCTAAGCAGAGGACTAAACTCGCTCCAAAAAAAAGAGGGGCAAAAAAAGGCAATTTGGATACCAGAGGAACCCAGTGATAAAGGCTGATGTTAATGTGGTAATTCTTAGTAAATGTGAAAGAAGTATGGGGGGTGGAAGCAAAGATCTGAGAAAAATGACCAATTGTATCCTACAACAGTTATCTCCATGACTTGCAGTTTGGAGGGCTGGCACCGCTACAACCTCACCCAAATCCCTGGCCGGACTCCATCTCCCATGCATCAAACACAGTCTCCACCCTTGCTCATGAGAATAGCCGAGTTCCTTGTGGTTCGTGACTTCCCTGGTCTACCCGTATTTACTATACCTGCAAATATCCCTGAGCTGGTGATATTTTTCAGGATATTTTCCCCCACAGAGCCATCAGAAACATTCATAAATGACATATTTCTTGTGTGACTTGATTTTCATCAAACCTTGATCAAACCTTCATAGAGAAGATTGAGGTAGAGATGCACTGAGTACAATCACATGCTCTATACACATCACATAATTGATAGGAACAGGGATTTCTGCAGTGGTAGTTCACTGAGTTCATGAGGAGAAGGAAGTATGCCCAAACTGTTCTCCTAACGTATTTTTGGCCACTTGGAGCATCAAGCCAAGACATTTCTTGAAAATGACCTTTTTGTGCAGAAGTCATCATTTCCTACAGGCAGAGTAGCAACTCTTTAGTAGCAGCCCTTACTGTTATTTCACAGGGATGCTCTTCTTCTCATGTTTCCTTGAGGGCCTGCAGAGCTGTAAGCATCTGCATGGGATATTTCTGACTGGGATGCAACACCTCTCATGTTTCCTGAGCACCACCACTGTGACACAGTCAGAAAAAATACTGCTCTAAGGAAAGCTAAGAGGTCATCTGCTCCAGCCTCCTGCCCCAATGCATGTCTAGCTGTGCCTAAACCCTGCCTGGCTGCTGGGCTTCCAAACTACCTTTAAAAATCTTCCCTGATGGAGATCCCGGAGTCTCCCTAGACAGCCTATTCCAGTGCTTAACTAGAGTTAGGTACTTCTTACCTTGGTTCACCAATAGGGTCTACCCACTCCCCCATCCGCTCCAGGTATGGTGGAGCAGCCCTCGGTGCTGGCACCCCGTGCCGGCTCTCCAGCCATAGCTCCCTGATCACCCGCGGCTTTGCGATATGGGAGTGTAAGGCTTTTAAAATGACAGTTAAAAGAATCCTAATCTTCCTTTCTGAACAAATGAGTAGTCCAAGTGAGTTGCTGAGCTGCTGGGAGCTCTGTCACCTCATTCCAGCATGGATGACTAAGGAAGGAGTAAGGCAAAAATTTATACATATGAGAACATATTTATACCCTAATGTAGGCATGAGCCCACTGTGATTTCCAGCCCGTGAGTAGCCACTCATGTTGGGTGCACTAGCACTATTATTAACCGTGGTGTTTTGTCTTTTCTGCATTTGCATGGGAATGATCTGCAGGTTTAATGACAGACCCTCTCTCTCCCACAGGCCGAGCTCACCTTGTTGCAGACCTGACTAATGCAAGGCTTGTTGGTGACTGCAAAGTGTTAACCTTTTTCCTTTTCTCAGCTGCTTGTTGTCTTTACACTTGATCCTTACAGCAAACCATTCACTTATCCTAAACTACCAGTAAATTCATTTATACGCAGACATCATAAATCACCTTTTACAGTATTTTATTAGTCAAAATATGATTAATTAGATTTGAGTTCTTTTATTTCCGAGTAGTTTAAATACTAATGAACTAAAATTTAAATAATTATAGCCTTCTCAGAATACTTTTAAGAAAGATCTATCAAGTATAAAGTTGAATTTTCAATGCCTCATTTAGCATGCTGCAAAGAAGAAAAAGAAAAATATTAAAATATTTTGTACTGGAGGTTTAGAACTGAAAAGAGAGACCTAGAAGTCTGATTACTAATTAAGTTCACATTCAACACAAATAAAACATGCAGGGTTGTAAGAAAGTTTGACAAAAAAAAGCCTACAGAGATCCGTACTTTTTGTGCTATAATTATATTGGTATTTTTATATTATTATAGTTATTATCTTGCCAATACCCATGACAAAAAACCACTATTAAATCCTCTGAAGTTGATAGTGGTTGCATATGTATGTCTCTGTGTGTGTAAAAATGTGAAGAGTTGTAAAAATATTGAACCAGGTTCTGATTTCACGTAGTCCCAAATCCGTCAACCACTTAACTGTAGCTACTGCAGCATGAGTTTCACCTTGTGTCTGTGAGCAATTCGACAGAGGTCAACTTGAGAAGAACCTCACTCAAGTCATGCATAGCTACTTACCCTTCAGCTCGCAGGACTGCCGCTGAAGTCATCTGCCAAGAACAGGCAGGCAAATTATTGGTTGCAAACCCAAAGCCTGATATAGATATTGAATACTGTAGTACTGTAAGGACGTTGGCTTGGCTGACAGCCCTCCACCCACCGACTGTGAGCAATGTGTCTCCTGAGAGATTCTTCAGCATTGCTCTTGGCTGCAGGAAATGAACAAGAGAGAATGAGGCTGGCAGAACAAAGTCTGATATTGCTCACCATGCCTTGCTTGCAAAATGTGTGCAACCATGGGCAGGTGAAGCCTGGGGACTGCAGAAACAACCTAGTCATAACCCAGCTGGTTCCAACAGGGGTGTTCCAAGGTTACTTTGATTCAGCTGAGGTGAGAACTGAGCCCAGTGTATCTTATGTGTTGCTATTCAACAGTCTCCATCATTCTTGCTATTATTGATTTTTGTTAGTACAGAGATGTTTAATTCACTGAAGAGGATAAAATTGATTCTGAGGCAAGGCATGTCACCAGTTTTCAGAATGGACTAACAATAATTCTTAACAAATACACTTGGATTTTCCTAGAAAGGCCATTTTTCTATTCACATTTAGACAGCAGTATTAAAGTTCTTATTGAGAACATCATCATGCATTTACAAAGATGCAATGACATGAATTAGGGATGAGGAATACTTTAACTGCATTAGTTGGATAGTGTTGATCATTTATTTGAATTGAAGTTAAGGCTAACTGGAGTCTGGAGATTCATTTGGAAATGGTCTATGTATTCTATTTTCAGGCACCTTTATGCATTCAAAGTGTGAATAAACAGGCCAATCGAGAGGGAAAGCAGCAGCTTGGGGAAGACAACTCTCTATGATATTATAATATTAGCGTTATGCTTTCAGAATGAAGCTCCCATAGGGTGTATGCAAACTTGGTGGGATTTAATTGAAGAGTTTGTGCATTCAGGTCAAGCCAGATTTCATTTACATAAGATCTTCCACAGTAGCAGGCTTCATTTACTAAAATTGCAGGAAGGACTCCCCCTTTGCAAACCTGCTCTATCAATCTCTGATGAAGAAGCTAGCCAAACTTTACTGGCCTTTCTGCACATCAGGAGAGTAGGGAAGGCCTGTAGTGAGGAGCCGATCAGAGTTAAAGGAACACAATAGCTGTTCAATAGCTGCTGTTGCTTTAAAAATACAACTTCTTGGCAGCTGAGTCTCTATAAGTAATGTGCAAAATAAGTAAGACTATGCTAATGAACAGTAATATTTCAGTTCTTTCAGTAATGGGGGCCGTCTGTTACAGCCCGCACCTACTTTTATGCCTGATTTGCAAACAAAAGGGAGAAAGTTCAGAAAGATCTAAGCAAGCAATGGGGGAAGCAGTGCCTACAGCAGAGCATTTGCCTAGTCTGCTTTTCACTAATGGCCCAGAAAGAGCAGTTCAGACTATGTCGTGGAAATAATTCTTTCATGGGATACGGGAAAAGACAAATTTTAAAGTATCTCAGCTCCTGCTTACCTATGCCTTCCTGCAAATCTTCTATCCTTCATGCTGATGCCCTTCCCTGCTTGACTCTGGGGCTTGCAGTTTGGTGGGACGAGGAAGTGCCTGGAAGATGCTGAGCCAGCTGGTTGGGTAGGTTGGAGTTGCAGTGATGTGGTAGCCACATATGTGTTTGCCTGGGCTGTTTTTGACAGCTCAGGGAATCAGGATTGCCTTTAGGAGGGCTTTGTGGCCATGCACTGGTCCTGGTGAGCATGGAGAGAGCAGTCTAGACCACAGCCGTAAGGTTACAGACACTCAAAATTGGATTCGTTTCCAGAAAAAACATCTAAATGCATCTCAGCTGGTACTAGGTGCCTATGTTTGGATTAATTAATTGACCTAGCGTGATTTAGAGTGTGACTCAGTTCCCTAAACATAGGCAATTCAGATAACTTAAGGTATCAGAGACATCCACATGAGGCTGACAAGTTCATCGTATCCTTGTAGCAACGGGTAGCGAAGGGATAACTTTCACTCCAAACAAGCAGGTCTTGTCTGGTTGTCAGGGAAGGCCTTGCACCAGCTCTGCCCCTGCTGCTGCTATAATTATAGGCATAGGACATGCCTGCTTGCCTAAGAATGAGAGTCATCCCTTACCCCCCAGAACATTTAGCTGTCCTGTCACAGGGCAGGAGCTCCAGGGGCTTTATGGAGCCCCCATGAGCACAAAAGCCATATTTCTGCACAGTGCTCATTTCTCTGTGGACTATGAGCTCATGCATAATGTGCAAAGTTTGCTCTACCCTGCTGCCTTCATGCATGCCCCTTGTAAGTCTCCATGTATCCCTAGCTCCTGGCCCTTACACCAGCACCACAAGTAACTTTATGCCGATAAGGGACACCATCTAAACCTACTGACCTGATATAATACTTTAAAAATATCAGTACAGCTTGACCAGGAGGTAGACTAAAGCCTTGCGGGGTGATCAGAGCAGATAGCATTTTGGCATAGACTGTGTATTACAGTTAGCCACAGACTGAAAACAAATAATGGTGTGAGCAGGACAGAGGAAGGCTGACTTCTCACAAATCTGTGGTCACTAGTAATGGATGAGCCCCAGCACTCCCATTGCCTTGGTCAGCACACCAGCAAAGTCTCCCTCCTCTACCAAACTGCATTTTTCATGAAATCTTTGTACCCATCCCATTTCCTATTTGTCTAAAATTGGCCAATGGGTTCAGAGGTCACTGGGGAGACCTAGGGAGGTTCACACCCTCACACGGACAGTGCAATAGCATATGCCACACATTCCCTGAAAATCAGGGTAATAAAAATGCTACTCCTGTAACAAGCAATGCTTTCAGACAGGTTTCCAGAAGGAAGATTCTAGTTTAAGACTTTTTCTTCCTTAGTGCTCACATGAAAGATTTCAGCAGCATGGTCTGTTTCCCAAGGTGTGAGAAGTCCAGGCAGCTTATTGCTCTAAATGTGTTTGCTATGGACTGCTACCCACCTGCTATTAAGATTTACTCAGAAGGAGAGACCAGCCCTCATATCATCTCTGCTCACCCATACATCTATTCCAAACACTGCTCAGGGCATCAACATTTGAGATGTTGGGACTTTTGGTCTTGGGAAACCCAGAACAAATTTTCTTTGGACAAGTAATGTGCTTGGAAAGAGCATTCCTGTTTTTGCAGAAGTAGTAAAGAGCAAATCAGGGTGTAAGACATTCTGCAGTCATATGTGGCTAGCAGTTGGTAGATATCTCCACTTTGAAATCCACAGGATCTGCCTTCTAGTCCGATTTCATTAATCCTTTTGAACAGCCAGTGCCTGCCTGTCCATGCAGGCATGCAACCTTCCATCGCATTGTCACTATGGTCTGTGCTGTCTTTGCTTGGGCCCTTCACTACAAGAAGGACGTTGAGGTGCTGGAGCGTGTCCAGAGAAGGGCAACGAGGCTGGTGAGGGGTCTGGAGAACAAGTCTTATGAGGAGCGGCTGAGGGAACTGGGACTGTTTAGCCTGGAGAAAAGGAGGCTGAGGGGAGACCTCATCGCTCTCTACAACTACCTGAAAGGAGGTTGTAGCGAGGTGGGTGTTGGTCTCTTCTCCCAAGTAACTAGAGATAGGACAAGAGGAAATGGCCTCAAGTTGCGCCAAGGGAGGTTTAGATTGGACATGAGGAAAAATTTCTTTACTGAAAGAGTGGTGAAACATTGGAACAGGCTGCCCAGGGCAGTGGTGGAGTCACCATCCCTGGACGTATTTAAAAGATGAGTAGATGCGGCACTTAGGAACATGGTTCAGTGGGCATGGTGGTGTTGGGTTGACGGTTGGACTCGATGATCTTAGAGGTCTTTTCCAACCTTTATGATTCTATGAGTCTATGCTCCTCTCTCCAAGCACCTCCTGCCCCAAGACTTGCTTTATAAAATGTTATTGCAGGGTGAATTAGCTGCAGAGCAGTTCCCCCACTGGTACCAGAGCTCATGCCAGCCACAGCCCCGTGGCACCATTTGAGGCTCGCCCTCCAGCGGGGGAAGCATGTCGCCCTTGTTGTCATCCATGTTTTGCTGATGTGTCAACACAAAAGTCAGATAAACAGCAGATGTTCAGGCACTTAAAACACTCAGAGACCAGAGGAAGGTGCTGTTCTGGAGTCCATGGCTGTGGGTTCCATAAAAGAAAAATTAGACCGAGAGGTGAATGCTGGGGCTCAGATGCCTGGTGCCATGCTGACACTCACAAAACACATTTTCCACCTGAAGGCCTCCTGGGGGGATCTTTGCCAATGCCATTAGCAGCAGAAGGGCACTGGCATTCCTTTGTTGCACCAAGATTCTCAGTACTTCGGTGGCAGGGGAGCTTTCCCCCCTCCCTGAAGCCCTTGGCAGGCAGGGCCCTCCTTCCTCCCCCTCGCAAGCCTCTCCGCCCCAGCAGGCAGAGGCAAAGAGCCTGGGGTAATGGCAGGGAGTAGGGGAGCGACAGCAGGATTCTGGTCAGGCAGCAGACAGAGTCTGAGGTGGGAAGAGAGGGCAGGCACGAGGGAGAGAGAAAATGAGCACAGAGGAGCCTGGAGGGATCCGACTGCACAAGAGGACAGAGAAGTGAACAGCTTGAAGGGAAAACCATGCTGGAGAGAACATTTCATCGATTTTTGCCCAGGGAAGAAGAATTCCCCCAGCACAGAGTGAAACTGGAACAAGTGTAATGAGGAGCAGCTCGTGCGTGGTGGCCAGTGGGGCTGACCCAGCCTGCAGCCGGGTGGTGACCACCTGCTGGCTGGTCCCGATTTGGTCTCGTATTCTGTCAAATGGTATTTTAAATGTTTAGAGCAAGCCAGTGAATCATTAAAGGGTACCTGGGTGCTTTTCGCACTTGACTGTATGTACTGCATGGGGAAGAGCTCTGCTTTCACCTGGCATACCCTTTCTCAAAAGTGTGGCATCAGCCTAATGTGTGGCTGTGAGCTTCAGGATGTCTCCCTCAATATTAATACATTTGCCCTTCTTAGCTCATTGCCAGTATAGTTTGCTGATTGCTGGTGGTGGCTGGTTGGCTTTTTTTTTAATAATTCTGTGACAAAAAACAGATACAAGTGAAAGCTGCTGTGCAGAAAGCGGCCAAGCACAAAGGGGGAAAAAATGGCATCTCTTCCTGGTGGCAGGGAGTTTCACTGTGATTCATTGTGCCGCTGCTGGGCTCACAGCTCTCTGCTGTTTTTTTAACTGCTGCAGGCAAAAGCCAGATCAATCTGTTTTAGGTGTTTGTTTCGTTGTCGGTATTCTGCGCTCTGTCAGTTGCAAAGGCAGGGGACGCTTACCCAGAGACAAACAGATGATGGCAATTTATGGTGTCCCAGATGGGGGTGTGTGATTCAATAGTGAGTGAAACTGATAACTAGAAGGGCCATCAAACAACACAATACCTACATATTCCATACGATTACAGTCTGTCAGATCTCTGCCAGCCACAGATATCCACAAGCATGACATCACTTGCATTTTGGAGCACTTCTATGCCCAAGGAGGTACCATTTTACACCTGAGCACTTCTTGGAGACCAGCACATGTGTTATCTGCCTGACTGAGGCATGGGGGAAAACCCAGCAGGATTTTGGCACATGTGAACAATACCGTCTGTTTTCTCCAGGAAATCTCAGCTGACTAGAACAAATTAAATTTGGCAATTTAATTTGTCACCACGACATGTGGTGGCTCTGACACAACCATGGAAGCAGGTCTAGTCCTAGCATGTGTTTGAGTTGTAGCTGGGTTTTCCATCAAGAAGGAAATACTTTCAGATCTGTTAATACAGATATTGTACCACTTGCCATGGTTGTCCATGAAGGTACTTGCACTATGTCCTATGATGCTGCAATGTTAGTCTGACCAAACGCTGACTACCTTTCTACCTTTCTCATGGCAGTAGTCCCTTTGGACAACGGTCATTATAATTTATTAGTTACATTAATAAGGTTTGAAGCTTAGGCTTGTTGGTTTGGTTTTAATTACCCTACAATACTCACAGCTCTATCTGAAGCTCTGAGATTGATCTTGGAACCTTAAATGGAACAACATGATACACAGGTGCAAAATATTTATTTATTCTAATTCTTTTTTCATACACACTGCAGAATTTCAGATTTTAAACCTATTACTGGATGATGGGAGGAGAAAAGAAAACCTGTCGCTCCCTCCCTGTCCCCCCACCTCTTGTTTCTTTGTGGCTCTTCAATTGTATCACAAAATCACTCCATTGCTCAGCCTTGATGCTCACAACATTCCTGTGATGAGATTCCTTTTGCAAACATGCTTATCTCTAGCATTGTTTTGTCTTCCCCAACTCAGTTTATATACATGGAGTCTGATCTAGAAGACCATTCAAATCCATGGGAACCTTTGCTTTGGATAAATTTCTGATCAAGCTTATATGTGAGGTGGCCCAAAATGTAATGGCTTTAGAGCAGAAAAGACTTTGTGTCATGTGCTTATGTCATTCTAAGTGCAATGGTACAATAAAGTACCAAGGCAATAAAGCCTTGGTTGGGAACCTTACCTGGCACAATAACAGGAATAGCAATAGATACCCTAAAAGAAAATTATAGGAAAAAAAACAGGAAAATATATTTCACCCTTCCAGTTCCCTTGAAGCTCTGTGGAAATAAAAGCATTACCGTCAATCAGTGGCTGTGTTTTTATTCCTGATTCTTCCCTGCCAATGGTTTGGAAAGTAAGACTCTTCTTGCCTCCTGAGGAATAGCACTTCTATTTCCTAGGGATTCTTACTCTCTTTTTCTCCTTCTCCTGCCACCCATTTCTATTGATTTAATCTTACACAATTTGTCATGCAGTCAAATACTCCCATAGTCAAATTTTGTCCTCTTGCTCACAAACCCTGCCTTCCCTTATCTGTAAGTATTCCCTTGTTCCCACTGACATGAAGGCTGTTGCAGAACCAAGACTTGCTTCTTTAGCTGTTTCGCTCTTTTTCTGTGACTCCATGAGGGCTCCTTTGTGTGAGGGCAGGAAGGTTAACATAAGCCAAAGCTAAGGGCTGTTCCCTGATGCAGCACCTCGGCTCAGCTGCTGGCATCTACCTGTGCTGAAGAAAGGGAAAGGAGCACCCTTTTTTCGCCTTCTTTGTCTGCTGGTCCTTTGCTTGTGTCCTTACCTGATATTATCTGATATACCGTGCGTCACTAGGATAAAAGGGTAAATGTCTCTTTCTCAGCTTAGGGGAAAACCTAAAAAAGAGCATCTTGACTCCATAGAGCTCTGTGGAGCTGCCTGGGAGAAGAGGAGGAGGATGGGACACAGAGGAACGACCTGTTTTGCCAGGCTGTGGTGGAGGTCACAGGGCTGGGGGCTATCCCAGCCTCAGCTGGCTGTCCCCAGTGTCCCCAGTGCATGCACCGCAGTGGGAGTCTGTCTGAGCACAGCTTCTGGTGACTATCCATCCTCCTGTCCACCTGTCCCATACAACTGTGAGGGCCAGCATCACCAACGCAATGTGGAGCTCCTTTTGGCCACAGGAAGGAACTTGTGCTGTGTCCTTTCAAAGCAAACAAAATCAGCAGAAGGGAGCAGAAAAGCTTCTCTTGGTAGCTGGCTGTGGCACCCTGACCTTTCCAAAACAAACTGTGTTGACCTCGGGCTGGTGACGCTGAATGGTGATGGTGATATTTTGCTCCAGGGATGCAAGCCTCTGCAGCCTCAGATCAGTTACCGATCTGCTTGAAACAATGGGCAGTATTGTCATTACCAAGTGGTAGTATTTGGACAAAACTTTTTTCCCCAGTAGTTGTTAGAACTAGAAAACAGTGGAGCCACCGCTGTTTCAGTACCCGACACTTCAGTAAACACAAACCGTGGCCGAGCATGGGAGCACCCTGGCAGCCTTCCCTTTCGTACAGTTCATCAGTCTCTGTATTCGAGTGTTGCTGTTAAAATGCAACATCTACCAATGGTCAAAATATTTTTCAATATTTGGTATTCTTACAAAATGTCATTGTTTTCACTTACCTAGAGTTTTTAAATAGGATTGTGCCCCAAATCTTATCCTCTCTCAATATCAACGACAATAATTCTGTGCATTTGTAGTGCTTATATTAAACTCATTACAGGTGAATTATGGAGGCTCAGGTAGTTATATTTGCACCGATCTATAACATCTTCTCAGGCATTATACTAATTTTTCAGATTCTACTTTAGTATCTGACTGCAGTAAATATAACTTTGTGTTACCTAATAAACATATTTAATACAATCTATTTGGTAGAGGGGACCAAAATCCAGTCTGTGAGCTGCAGTAAGAATCCACAGAGGAGCTCTCACTGTCTTAATGAGGGATGCATATGAAGATAAAGAGAATGATCTTGTCTTTGCATAGTGGTTGGGGGTAGGATCATCTCATCTAATCACAGCTACCTGTGGTATAAGCATTTATAATGAAACGAGTCACCCTAGGTTCCTTTCAGAGTTGATCGAGAGAAGTAGGTATTTTCAAGAAATGATTCACTTGACCTATTTGTAGCCATCTATTTTAAGATGAAATGATCCCCGCCCCTGCCCCCAGAAGTGCCTATTTCTGTGCATTGACTGTAAAGATCAGTGAAGGTACTAGCTGAAAGGTAAATGCCTACAGTGCAGGTTTTTGCTTTTAGCCAAATGAATCAGTGGATTTTTAGATTTTATCTTTAGTTATTATCGGCTCAGACACTCACATTACAGTAATGGGTGGTTTTGGAGCAATATGCTCATACCAAGGACTGCCCTGTCTCTGCCCATTTCATCTCTGCCTTCCATATCTCTGTTTTCTGTTTTTCTTTTCTCTTCCCTGTCTTTCTATGTCTCTTCCTTTCCTCTGCAGCGATTTCCAGTCCTTTCTTATTTTATTTCCTGAAATTGTGTTCAATGAAATAACTAATACAAATCCTTAAAATATTATTAAGACTTTGAAGGTAGTATGCCAGTAGGAGTAATGGGAAGCGGGGAAGTTCATAACTCTCGGAACTCGTGTGTTGGTCAGGTTTCAAGGTTATCTTCACAGCCAGGAGGAATGGAAATATGCATTGTAAAATAAAAGCTGAAACTGTTCAGAACCTGAATGAGTCCTGTACATCACACTAAATGTGCTCCATTCAGACAAATGTATTCCAGGGAAGAGCTGCTTGGTGTGGTTGCTTGATAATGTCAGCATTCTCAATTGTAGAACGTCACATTTCACTCTTGTGTTTTTACAGTTGCTGTAGTTTGGGTACATTTCTTCATTTGCCCTTTGTTGATCTGACTGATGAGGTTACATCCTGGCCTTGCTGAAACCCCTGGGAGTTGACTCTGGACCCAGATTTTAGCTGCTCTCTGCTTAGAGGGGACCTATGGGTATGGGCCACATCGTGCCTTGTGCTGTCCTTTTCTTCTCTGCCAAGGACTCTCGTCTGTATGCTAAATAAGAGAGGGCAGAGGACACAGCAGAGGGAAGAGGATTTAGTGGGAATGTATTATTGGCTTAGACAGGTGTACTTTGCGCTGGGTAAAAAACTGTCTGGACGGCCGGGCCCAGAGAGTTGTGGTGAATGGAGTTACATCCAGTTGGCAGCTGGTCACGAGCAGTGTTCCCCAGGGCTCAGTTTTGGGGCCGGTCTTATTCAATATCTTTATCGATGATCTGGATGAGGGGATTGAGTGCACCCTCAGTAAGTTTGCAGACAACACCAAGTTGGGCGGGAGTGTTGATCTGCTCGAGGGTAGGAAGGCTCTGCAGAGGGATCTGGACAGGCTGGATCGATGGGCCCAGACCAACTGTATGAGGTTCAACAAGGCCAAGTGCCGGGTCCTGCACTTTGGCCACAACAACCCCATGCAGCGCTACAGGCTTGGGGAAGAGTGGCTGGAAAGCTGCCTGTCGGAAAAGGACCCCAGGGTGCTGGTCGACAGCCGGCTGAACATGAGCCGGCAGTGTGCCCAGGCGGCCAAGAAGGCCAATGGCATCCTGGCCTGTATCAGAAATAGTGTGGCCAGCAGGAGTAGGGAAGTGATCGTGCCCCTGTACTCGGCCCTGGTGAGGCCGCACCTCGACTACTGTGTTCAGTTTTGGGCCCCTCACTACAAGAAGGACGTTGAGGTGCTGGAGCGTGTCCAGAGAAGGGCAACGAGGCTGGTGAGGGGTCTGGAGAACAAGTCTGCTGAGGAGCGGCTGAGGGAACTGGGGTTGTTTAGCCTGGAGAAAAGGAGGCTGAGGGGAGACCTCATCGCTCTCTACAACTACCTGAAGGGAGGTTGTAGCGAGGTGGGTGTCAGTCTCTTCTCCCAAGTAACTAGCGATAGGACGAGAGGAAATGGCCTCAAGTTGCGCCAGGGGAGGTTTAGATTGGATGTGAGGAAAAATTTATTTACTGAAAGAGTGGTGAAACATTGGAACAGGCTGCCCAGGGCAGTGGTTGAGTCCCCATCCCTGGAGGTATTTAAAAGACGTGTAGATGAGGCACTTAGGGACATGGTTTAGTGGGCATGGTGGTGTTGGGTCGATGGTTGGACTTGATGATCTTAGAGGTCTTTTCCAACCTCAATGATTCTATGATTCTATTTCATAGGATAACCAGGGTGTGCCACAGCTGTGGCTCCCCCAGGTAGCGCAGGGCCATTTTACTAATGTAACTTTCAATCTCTTTCTCTTCTCAGAAGGAAAGGTGAGGTCTGAAAAGGAGATCTCCTTTTCTGTCAAAATTAGTAATGCTATCACTATAGGATCCTATACAGACATGAAGGCCATGGGTCTCACATCGGTGGGAAGCCCTGCTGGGAGAGGCATGCAATGTACAGGGTGTGAAATCATCTGATAGCCGTAAACGTGCAGAAAAGCTGCTGAGCGGGGATGGGCAGAAATCCTGATGCTTTCCCTACGTCCCCCAGAGTCGCAATGATATCCCTCCTTTCTCTCTGCTGCACCGAGCCTGGCAGTGTGAACTATCCCGCAGGACACCTGGGGACTGCAGCACCTGTAAGGGCGCTGGGTGGGCAGCTGGAAGGTGCTGGGTGCCGGGTGCTTGGGCAGGCAAGGGCGGGCTTGCATCCCAGGAGCCGCATGAAAGCAGGAACAGCCCTACCTCTCCCGCTGAGACCTGGCTCCAAACTGTATCCCCAGCCCTGGGCTGTGATGCTGAGGTGAGCAGTGGTGCTCCCTGACAATTTGGGAGTGAGATCTCCTCTTTCCACCAACTCTACTCACTTCTCCAGAATTGAAGATGAATATTTCTGCCTCTGACTTTTTTATTGCAAGCATAGTGGCTTGTTGCTCTTCTAATTTCCATCAAGATTATGCGAAACCTCCATAGCATTAAGATGTTTATCACCTCACCTTTTAAAATCCTGTTGCTTTCATGTTTATGGTTCAGCTGTTCCCAGTAGAGCCTGATTTTCCTTCTGTAAGTCATCTTCATTTTCTTACCCAGAAAAAAAGCACTCAAACCTCATAAATTCCAGTCCTCTAAAATAAAAAAAATCTATTATTAGTGTCTTCAATGTAGAGTCTTATGCATGCATTATGCACATTGCTCTCTCATCACCAGTAAAAGAACCCAAAAGATTTCAGAAGAAGAAATGAAGAACACAAATCTTGTGGCCCTTTCTAAGTCAAATTCTCTTTTTAAGTAAAAGAAAATTAAGGAAGAGTGTAATAGTTATAATGTTGATCGAAGTTTACTGTGACCCAGTTCTTTCCCAGAATTTGCTAGCAAAGTTAAGTTTTATACTGCCAAATTTCCTGATGTGGAATTATAAACAGCTACTCAGCTGCTGGTCGGGCCCGTAAAAGATGATGGGTTGTTTACAGGAAGTAGAGATTTCCTTGGAGTGACTTCTTGTTTCATTACAGTCAGAATCTGGCATCTTCCAATAAAATCCAAAAAAGACATGAGAAGTTAACTCGAGATTGACAAGTTTTAATTGGCAGAAATTTCTCCATTGATAAATCATATATCTATATTTTAATCTTTTATCTATCCATTTCTAATTTGTCCCTTGTAACATCAAATCTGTCTCTCTGCCTGTCTCTAACACCTATATTTCTGTTCTACCAAAGCTGAAACTTTGCTCAGAGACCCCTCACAAGACCTTTCACACTATTTAAAACCCAGTTACCCTCAAAATTCTTCTCTTTCCAGATTTGTCTCAAGTGTTCAAATTACGATGAAATTGCTTTGCATAATAATAATGGGTACACCTGCCTTACTAATAGGAGAATAAGAGCTTTTGTTTCTGTTTTATATATCTGTACACTCATACAAGTCTGCTTGAATTGAAGTGTTACTGTTTTCAATATTTAATGAGCTATATGTTGACTTTTTTTTATAAATAAGGGAGAGCAGAACAGAACAGGAGAGGATGGGAAAGAGGAAGAGAACAAAGAATTCTGAAACTTGAAAAGTTTAAGAATTACTGGCAGCAGTGGACAGGGAGGAAGCTACCACAGACAGTAGCACAGTGCTTCTGTTACTTATTCCTGGATTTCTTTAAAAAAGTTGTTTATTTAGGAACTTGTTGGTTATACTAGTTTTAGAACAACTCAGGTTCTTGATTTTCATACAAAATGGCAATAAAATCAGTGTTTCTTATCCATGTCTCTATAATTTGTCTTAATGTGATTTCACATTTTTCTCTTTCATTTTCAAATCTTGTCTGCGTTAAAGCCATTTTAATGCTTTTGTGGTAAGCAAAAATTAATTTCTGCTATATGATGAACTGCATAGGTTATCACTGCAATGCCATGAACTTTTTCCTACTTTTCACCTGCAATGAGTTCAAGGTGCTTCTCAAAATCTGGGGAAGTGTTCAGCTTTTGAGGTAGTACGGATGTTTTCAATGTTAACCTGCTTCTTTCTGCTGCAATGCAGGTGCAATGCATTGCATTTGTATCCAACCAACAAAGAAATTGCTTTTCTAGTGACCTGAACTGCAGTGTTCACTCTCTTTGCAAACCAGGGACTTGGCTGCACCACTGCAGTGAGAGCTTAGACCTACCTTGTCTTTTTAAGAGAAATATTCCAAAAATCTGGTTTACCTATCAATCAGCTTTAATTGCAAAATGTTAAATACCATTCTCTTAAGACTCCGTTCCATTTTTTCAGGCTCTTAATGGTACTTTTCTGTAAAAATACTTTGCACATCTGTTTTATTTATCTAAAGAGACCAGTTTTTTAAAACATTATTCCTTTAGCACCAAATAATGTTGGTAGCTAGAATTTATTTTTGCATTGCTACAAGCAGTTTAATTCCTATTATAGCAGTATGTACCTTGCCTGTGGATTTTTTTTTTTTTCTTGTAAAAGATTTTGAGACTGATTCACCCAGGGTCTGATTCAGAGAAGTCCTGAGGACTTCCTGCAAGGTGCTGAGCACCCTAACCGGTAAAAGTAGGGATGAAAACTACTGGGTTTGGCCCACGGTGCTTTTAAATCCACCGTGAAATCGTGGTTGGTTGTTCAAGCTTATTCACATTACAGACATTTGCTCTGTAATTGCTTGCAAATCGCCTTGTGAAGTTTGGAATGAAATGTGCTACAAAAGTGAAATATTGATCTTATGGCAAACACATTGCACCCCCTGCCCTAGATGTGTGATTCCCTCACAGTAACCTACCTTTGTCAGACTGTTTTGCATAAAATATATTGACATGAAAAAGGACTTGAGAATCAATTAGGAGTTTTTCATAGAGAAAAAGATTGGTCTTTTTTCCCCCTATATTTTCCTTTTTTTGTTTGTTTGTCTCCTCCCCCTCCCCCCAACAGAACACTTTAGACAGGGTCCAACTCAAATTCTGAAGCTGAAATTACATATATGTGTATATATATATTTGTTTCCAGTTGTGTTACCATAATAAAATATATTTATTTAAACACTCTCAGTGCACAGCTTTCCCATTAGTATTCACACCACTTTTTGCATAGAAATGTTCCTCCACGAACCAATGATCTGTTTTGCAAAGAACACAAGAAACCTTGGAATATGAAATTGTGGTACCCTGATGCTAAGTAACATCAGCAAGAATGACAGTGCTCTGAGTAGCACAAGTGCTCATATTTGAAAGTTGTATTCCTTCACCAAAACAAAGTGACAGGAACTAAATGACAGGAAAATAATTTACCTTGGTATTTACCTGTAGCCTTGTTCTAAGAAGCCAAGTGAAAGTGAAGAATGAGGTAAAAAGAGCAATTAAGTTTTCAAGGACTAAAGACGCAAGAGAAGAATGGAAGGAACAGAAAAGTGGATTCTGAACTGATGCTAAAACTTAAGTCACCATATTTTGCAACTCATGTAAAAATTTCTCTAGAATATTAGGATCCTTTTTGCACAAGTAGTCACAACATCAGCAGGTTAGATGGCTGAACATCTGAAAAGGTTCCTGAACACTACTAAGTACTTAAAACTGCTATGCACTACTAAGCAGAGACAGACTGAAGTTCACTTTGAAGATACATCTAGTGAAAGAGGCTGGGACAGTCGTACCAGCATTGTAAGGAGCTATGTACATTACATTTTCCTGCTTGCAGAAATCGCTTTCACAACAGGATCATTTGCTATCTCTGGGTGAAAGAGAGTAGATTTTATTACAATAGATTTTATCTAGAAGCTCAATAGGATCTTTCATTTGGACAACATTTTGGCTGATTCTGTGTTCAGCAAATAATATCCTGTAGGTAGATATTGTACATATTTTTTATTTGCTCACGTACTATCTTAATGGTTTCTTATTATCTACATCTATAGGTATGAGCACGTTCTCTCTCTCTCTCTCCTGTTGCTGATACTATATGTAAGTAAAACTTCTTTATTCCTTTTTGTGCTTCACAGGAGCAAGTCTTTGCAGACAATTTGTTAATCAGTTCATCCATTATAGGATGCAATGAAGCTTCCAAGAGAAAGTGATCCCACTCATTATATGATATGAGGTCTCACTTTTAAACAAGTCTGGGTAAATATTGTGGGATTTCTTGTCATTAAGATAAAAAAGAAAAACATAATCTAATCAGACAAGATGCCAGTGTGAGTTAATCTTAGGCCAGTTGGTAAGAGTACATTAATGACAATGATTTACATTTTGGAATTTTTAAATTGGAAAACACCTGGCAGAAGGTGTCAATTTGTGAAGAGATTAACTGTAATAAAAGTGTAATGTTTGTGGAAAGGACGAGCTTGCTCAGATCACACTGAAGAACATGCAGTGCAACACTATGTACTATGTACACTGGCTTGGCCTCCTTTGGTAGAACCTGGACGCTCCCAGCCAGGTCCTGGATGAGCAAGTCAAGAAAACCCTCCTCGTACAAGCTCTGCTGCAGGCTGGTCAGCTCCCAGATGCTGTGCGGCATTGCTTGCCTTGGCAAACTACTCCTCCATCAGGTCAGGTTCAAACTTGGTGAAACCTGGTCAGTACTTCCTGACTACCCTAATTTTCCCAGGACTTAGCTGCTAACTCCTTGCCTTTGCCTCCAGAGCCGCTCTATGCTTTCCTGGCCCTTCCCCAGCCCAGTGAACACCACAGGGCTGCCTGGAAACTATTATGTGCCGTGCGAGAGACTGCCAAGGGGAGTTTCTACAAACAAGCCAGAGCACTGGGTCGTGAGGGGCACCCTGCCTCCTGGGCATCAGCTCTGCCTTCCCTCAGGAGATGAGGCAGTCCTAGCAGCCATTTCAGAAAATGTGAGGGTCCTGGTTTAATTCAGCCTCTGTCCAGGACACAAGAAGCTCTTAAAGTCCTTGCCAGCTTGGATTCTTGTGGTGTATGAAGAGTGCAGGGAGCTGCTCCAGAAGTCTAGAAAAATGTCTGTTTGAACCCCTGCTATGGTACAGAGGATGCTTGAAAGCAAATTGGCTTTAATCTCACATGTAGCTACCATTATATTTTCTTTGGATTAGCCTGATTGATGACATCGATATCCTTACAAAAACTGCTTATAGCGGGAAGTCTATCTGGGATAAATATGGTTGCAAGAGTGAAAACACAGTGGCTTCTGTAGGGAGGTGTTCTTCTGTAAATAGTGGCTTGACTAAGCTGCAAAGAGTGCTGGGGTGAGGTAGCTCTAGACCATATAAGATGCCCATCAGCATCTTCTTGTTTTGGTGTTTTAAATTAATTTGGATGGGGCTTATAGGTAACTCTGAGGCAGAACTCATGGGGCCTCTGTTACCTGCTGTCCTCAGGGTAAAATACTCAGCACACAGAAGAAGTGCTGATCAAGAAAAGGTTCGATTTACCTCACCCGGTGTTGAATTCAGTAAATCTGTCTCTCTGTGCAAGTCAAATGGAAATAAGAGGTTTTGAGTGCTGTGCTATATTTTTTCTTTTACAATTTATAAATTTTTAAGTCTGAATGTTTAGCCAGCTGTGTGTTCCTTCTAGACAACTAGTTGAAGCTGTATGCCATTGAAGTTCTCCCTGAGATTACCAATCTCAGTTTGAACTTATCATCCGAGTCAAAGCACTGTTATTTGGGCATTCTTATTTTTTTTCACTCCCTCGGCAGCTTCCTCCACCATTTTTTTTGTGAAATAGTGATGATGTCAATATAACATATCTCCTTCCACAGCCTTGACATCTTGTTTTGATCCTTCTTTGGCAAGCTGGTACAGTGAAGTCCCTGAAATTATGAATGGCTCTGATGCTGGCCGTTCATGTTTCAAGCCAATTGATTCTGAATAAAGTTGTCTTGAAGTTAGATTAGGCAACAAGTAATTCCTGATTCTGCTATTGATCTGCTATGTAGTGTAAGACTCATGATATCAGTCACCAATGCTTTGCTTTTCTCATCCACGAGAACAAAGCTCTTAAAAGTGTGCTGAGGGTCACAGATTAAAGACATTTTATGAGCATTAAGACCCAGATTCTGCTGCCTCATTATGTAATATCTCATCTCGCAGTGCAAAATAGATTCATTACTCCTTCAGTAATACACCGTGCAACATGATGGACTCAAACATAACCTGATTACTAGAACATCAACTTTGGCCAATGCGAATCTGCTGTATCTTGCACATAAACTTTATTTCTGAGTAGCTGAAACATAAAATTGATCTGTTTTTTAAGCCAATCGTAATTCAACAGATCATTAATGACAAATGGCAGAATGCCCCAGCCATCCTTCCAGGCAATACTCCAGATGGAAGTTGTTGGATAAAGAACAGGAAGGTTTGGCAGAACGTGAAAAATGAATAAATTTGCTACACATCACTCATTTTGCCTGACTGCAATAAAGTAATTGTAATAGAATGTTGTCACGGGATAATGGTCTCCTGCTGCTTTAGAAATGCTTTACAAAACAGATGTTTACTTTCTCTGTGGTAGACATTGATCCCGGGACAACAATCTTTTCTATTAAAGGAAAATTAAGTACTTATAGGTTCAGCAGTACTATAAAAAGATTCTTATAAAAAGCCATATAATGTAATAGGTGAAATGATATGAAATATATATGTGATGTATGTGATATATGTGACTAATCCCTAAGTGGGATTAATTGAAATAGTTTCTTCCGGCAGCTCTGCGACTAACATTTTCTCAACAAATGCAGATAGGACGACGCAATGCACTGTGATGAAGTTGTTTTTGTTATTTTAATTTTCCAAGGCTCTGTGAACTGCAGAAAAACAGCATTTGTAAATAAAAATAACAACATCAGAACTCCAGCATATAATGTCTGATAAGAAATGCTTAGTTAATAACAAATAAGTGAAAAACATGAATAAATAACAATAAAGTAACATGTTGCAATTAATGGAAATTAAAGACCATGCATTTTCTGTCAGGGCTGAACTCAGTATGGTGAGTTTTGCTGACTAGAATCAAGACAAAAATTTGAAGACAGATAAAAATTTATAAAACATTTGTGCATTCCAAAATAATTTTCTTAGAAGAGCAATTATACGTTAGAGATTGTAAAAGAATTAAAAATATCCGTATTTTTCTCTGAACTGTCTGCAATACATGTGGGACACATAAATTGCACTCTGTTGTAGTATGCTAGAAGAGTTACATAGGCACTGTTTTGGTGAACCTTACACATTTTACGGACGCTTCTGCTATTCATCTAATAATGTGCCAACTGCAAATTTGGGCTGATGAGACATATATAAAAGAAGAACATTTGTTCTCTTATGTGCTGTAACTGTCTATGTCTACGTGCTGTCAAAGGCATTTGACTGTCACATGAAGCAACCCTCTGTGATATTTAGCTTTTGCCAAGGTTGTATCTGGATCAGGAGGAATAAAGTGAGCATAATTAACCAGGGACTGAATGACTTGCTGGCCTCACCAGACTCACCTCCAGGACCTGCATAATCTTGGATCTTCTGCTGTCCATTTCTGTTTAGCTCAAGACACCTTGTGATGGCGTTTGGTACTTTTCCAGCTGGTGCCTCTATGTATTTTATATCATGTAATTTATATCATGAATCCCAAACAGAGTTGCAGTAAGCAGATTACTGACATCTTTGTAACCAGACCAGGCAGGTATCAGGCTTGCTTCCGCAAGTTTTAAAGGTCGTAGCAGAGCAGAATAGCCAGTGAATAGCGACACTGAGTCAGGGTTTACTCGAAGTGCTGCTTCAGCTGGAGCAATAGAAGACTTGAAGCCCTAACTGCATTTTTTAGTCTGAGTGGCAAACTTCACTATCTAGATGCTGAAGGAAAATGTCTTTTACATTCTTGAGAAGAGTTGGTTTGGTATATAAGTGCATTCAGTTATAATAATCCTGACCTCAGGAATAGTCACTGAAGCAAAGTGTGTCCTTTCCCATTTCAGGGTGACCACATTACAGACATAAAAGGAATATGGCCATGAGGGGCATGAAGAAAGTAATTTTTAATGCTGCAAGGGGAACTCAAGAGTGCTGTCAAAAACTAATGGTAAGTTGCATTGGGAAGTGCTACTTTAAGAAAAAGAGGAAACTGAAGATTTAAAAAGTGTCAGTTTTGACATCTTGAAACTGTTTTCCCTTAGTGCTGAATAAAATGCAAATATGCCCACAAGCAAGTTGCTTACCCTACAGCTGAAGTACTGCACATGGAACCAGTTGACACTTTGGTATTTTAGCAGTTTAGACTTATAAATATGTATTTGCATTTTCAACGCTAAACTATGTGGCTCTTACCCAGTTGTCACATCAGCCAGGAAACCAGTGGAAGTTTGCTTCACTGAGGACTGTACGATATGGTCTATGAGAAGGAAATAAGTTTAATGGAAACTGAAGCATATGAAGAAAGTTAACATCTTAACACAGAGTACCCTGTGCTAGGGATAGTGTTTGGCACCAAAGGACAGCTTCCAGACCCCTTAATTCCTGAATCTCCTCAATGGCAGGAGCTCGGACTGAGGGCAGGCAGGGGCTTGTGCAGCAGGTCTCAAAGAACCCATTAAAATGAGGATTTCTTTAGAGGGAAGAAGGAAAAGGCAGAATAACTGTCTTGTCTCTCTGCACTAAGGTACTGATGAATATCGTTATTCACTGGAGGAGGAAAGACAGAGGAGAACAACGGATCTGGAGGTTCACATGTGAATTAACTTTCAGGTGAAGTCATGTCTGATTCCTGTCCTAGGGCTGCTGAGAGCATCACCAGGACTGCAAAAAGAAAGTCTCTGCATCCCAAATGTAATATTTAGTAAGAAAACAGAAGGTAGTATGGACCACCCTGGCTTTATTATACGTCCTTTCAAGCCACAGGCTTCAAGCCCCAGAAATTCAAAGAGTATGGCATGACAAAAGGAGATCTGTTGCTTCTCTTACTCCATATATGTATTTCTATAGGAAAACAAAACAAAACAAAACAAAAAAAGAACAGAAAAGAAATAGAAACTGGGTGAGACAAGAGAAACAGGGATGATGGCACTGAAAGCAATGCCCTGGCAAGGGCTGTCGTGTCCTAGTTAAAAGCAGCATGCACACAGACCTGTGCCCCTTCTGAAAGCAGAGACATGGTTTGTGCCACCTAGGGCCATGCTCAAAAGCTCCTTCATACCTGAGGACATCTTCCCAGTCTCTCCAATGGGTTCTTGTTTAGACTGCAATCAGACATTTAACAGGCTAAGGCTGTAAAACATATGTCATAATACAGAGGAATGCTCGAGTAAAAAAAATCGTTGCCTTTTAAAATGTTTTGTTTGAACGAAGATAAAGTAATGACAAGCTGTCTTCCTTGATGGTAGGATGAACCACTACAGCTGAGATCACGTTCCTTGGAGCCTTTCTGCCAAGAAGGACTACGTGGGGTTATCACTATTGCCATGAAACTCTCAAGTTGTCTTTAAACTGACTGCATGGGTAGGGAAAGTTGGGAAGGAGACACCTTGCATTGCCTTCAAGGGTGTCAGCCTGTATCCAACCTCCTCTGCTTTGCGTCCTCCACCCCCCCTCCTTTCTCCTTTTGCAAGGCTGTAGCACAGGGCTGCTACAGGGGAATGAATTTAGTTTCTTCTTTTCTTTTTTGGACATGACCCGCAATGTTAGCAGGAGCAGGGCTCGCACAAAGATGAGAAGAACTGTTGCCTCCCAAAACTGATGGCAGCATCTAGCCTTCCCAGCTTTTTAAAACGATTTCTTTCCTAAGCTTCAGCTCCCCGAAAGCCATTCAGAAAAGTTCGTTGGCGGTGAGCGACTGGCAGGGAAATGAGAACAGACTTCCCCCGCCGCCCTCGCCGGCCGCGGCGGCGGCAGCCTCCCCCGGCGCCAGGCGCAGGGAGCTGTCCAGCACCGCCGCGGGCCGGGCGGCGGCAGCGACGCGGGGCCGGGGCCGGGGCGGCCGGGCCCCGGCGCGCCCCCAGCCCCTGCGCGGGCACCGCCGCTCCTCGCCGAGCCGTGCGGGGATACCGGCCCGTTTCGCCGCTCCCCCTTCGCCTGGCTCCAAAGCGCAGGGAGAAGAGCGGAGCGCGCTGCCCGCCCTCTCAGCGGCCGGCGGCGGCGGGAGCACGGGCTGCGCGCCGGCTCCGGCCGTCGGCCCGCCCCGCCGGTGCTGCCGGCCGCCGGGGGCCGCGGGGGGCGGTGGCAGCATCCCCCCGGCGCGGGGGGAGCGGGGCCAGGCGGCGGCTGCGGGCCGCGGCGTGCGGAGCTGAGCGCGACAGGCGGCGAGCGGGGCGGGGGGAGGCGGGGGGAGGAGGAGGAGGAGGCGGAGGGGGAAAGGGCTCCAAACAACACGTGATTCCCGCGGAGCGGCGAGGGAGCCGGGGGAGGGGAGAGCGAGGGCGGGCGGCCGAGGCAGAGGAGGGCAGCTGCCGCCGCCGCCGCCGCCGCCGCTTTAAAGCCTCCCGGCGCGGCGCCGCGCAGCACCCGCGCTCCCCCGGCCAGGCGCGGCGAAGCGCGGAGCCGGGCAGCGGCGCCGAGGGGCGCGGGCTGCGCCGGCCCCGGCGCGGCGCCTCCGCCGCCGCCTCCCGCCCAGGGGCACCCGCGGCCATGCGAGGCGGCCGCCCCCGCGGCCGCGCGGCTCGGCGCTGCCCGCCGCGGCTGCCCGCCGCCCCGCGCTGAGCCGAGCCACCGCCGCCCCGCGGCACCATGTCCCGGCGCAAGATCTCCTCGGAGTCCTTCAGCTCGCTGGGCTCGGACTGCCCGGAGACCAGCCCTGAGGAGGAGGGCGAGTGTCCCCTGTCCCGCCTCTGCTGGAACGGCAGCCGCAGCCCCCCCGGCCCCGCCGACACCCCTTTCGCCGCCGCCGCCGCTGCCGCCGCGGCCAGCGCCGGGGCACGCCGCGTTCCGCGCCGCCGGCGGGTCAACCTGGACTCGCTGGGCGACAGCATCCGCCGCCTGACGGCCCCCGCGGTGAGTGCCCCGCGCCCGCGGAGCGCCGCGCCCCGCCCCGGCCCCGGCCCCGGCCCGCCCGCGCCGGGAAGACCCCGCGTGGCTCCCGGCGGCCGCTCCCCGGGGTCGGGTCTGTGTCGGGAAGGAGGCGGTGGTGCCCCGCGCCCTCCTTCCGGGCGTCCCCGCGGGGCCGCCGGAGCCCGCTGCCTCGCCGTGCCCGCCCCGGCTGCGGGTTGCCAGCCCCGCAAACCTGCGGGAGTAAAGAGCTCGGCAGCCCGGTGCTGGAAATCGGGTCGGGAGGCACAAATAGGCGCAGCTGCCGGTTTGGCTGGGTTTATCATTTCCGCCGAGTCCCTTTCTGAATTAAAAGAAAATCGTAAAATCATAAAGTGCTTATCACTATCTGGTACTAGCAAAATTTTTTTTATAAAAAGTTACATCTGTATGACGCATGGCATGCACATTCTTCCTTCAGCATAGAGGAGATGTGAACTTCTTATATTTGTAGGGCTTTTCCGTACTGAACAGGGTAAAAAAAAGTTTCGACTTTGTGTTCAGAAATATTTCAGCAAAAGATTTCCCTGTGCCTCCCAGATGCGCTGACATTCCTGAGAGAGCAGTTTCTTTAAAAGTGTATTTTGAAATCCATGACTTATGATTATCTGGATAGCTACACCTGTAGCTGAGAATCAATGAAGCATTGTGTATGCTAAGGAGTGAATTTGGGTATCGCTTTGTCAGACTGAAATCAATGGCTCAGGAGTTCTGGTAGATTGATGTAAAATACAAGGTTCTTCGCCAACCTTTCTGTTACAATTGTGCTACGCTCCTATAAATACCTCTGTGACCATCACTAAATTTTCCTCATGAAGTTTCAGCTGCAACTGAATGCTTGTTTGGTCTCTGGGATATTTTAACATGTTAAGGCATAAAACATTAATTGCAACAAGTAGTCTTAATCTATAAGACAACTGTATCTGCTGTTGTGGCATTGGATCATCTTTTTGCATAGTTATCCAGCTTTGGAAATTACTTGCGAGTCTCATCACCGTCAGCTATCAGTTTGCTTTGGTTTTAATATACTCTTTTCTGTTCCGCATTTCTTGAACTGGCTAGACAGGAGTAGACAAGCTGTTTAATGGGAGAAGTTAGCAGTGCATTACATAGCTAATAGTCGGCCAGTTTCAGTTAAGACTTTTCTTTCCCATTGATTTTTTCCCTTTCCACTGCAAATCTGGTCTTGTAATGCTGATATTAATAGATGATATCTCAGGTGACCTGTCTTGTTTTAGTGCAAAAAGAAATGAAGCTGTTTAATTTGATAATAATACAATGGTATAATTAGAGCATGTGTTACCCAAAATATTTGAAGTGTTCTGAAGTAGCTCAGTGCAGTATTTTTAGATAACCTTAGTATTTGTATTTTCCCAGCTCTGACTATTACCTCCTGTATTGAGTCACTATAAAAGAACTCTTGAATTTGTTTTTAAAATAAGCACATTCTTTGAGTTAAGAGACAAGGAAAACTTTGATAGATCTTACCCTCTTTCCTTCCTGCTCTCAGAGAAATGTCATTTAAGAATGCAAAAATTTAATCCAGCCTGGTTTTGATGTCCCAAACAACAGCTTCCATGGCTTCCTTGGGAGATAATTATAGCAACCCTTATGGCTGAAAAACTGTGTTCTTTTTAAATTCTAATATGTGATACATATTGCTTAAAATTTCCCTTTTTATCTTGGCATCGTAACTAGTGCTTCATTCCCATTTTACACATTTTGGCATAAATTAACGTGGTTAAGTATAAAAAGTCATGTTGTCACAATCATGGTATAAGAAGAGAATTAGGTCCCCTGTCTTTTCATTTTTCACTCTGAGAAATCACTGTTCAGGTGCATTGTCAGTTTGGTGCATTCTTTTCTAGTTGAGAATCTGTTCTGTGATACTGAATATATGTCTTCTTGCAACAAGTCAAGTTACCATATGTCTAACAGTTTGAATCTGATTATTTTCGCACATCTGTTAATATAAATGAGGAATAACTTTAATTAGAAGTAAAAAAAAAAATACTTTGCCTATAACATTAGTGTCAAATGGGACTCATTCCCATTATTTGTAAAATTAAAAGGCAAGTCTGAAGGGTGCGTTGACATATGTTCTTTCTGAACAAAAAGCTTTAATACTTTTACTATAGATGTAGATATGTCTTCATTCCATGATACTATAGATACGGGTTTCTATTAAGTATATAAACATGTATTTATGTACATACGAGTGTATGTGAATATAGATACTATAAACATTGCCTGCAATGGCTTGATGTTTTCCTTTCCAACATGAATGCAGCAGCAATTTGTCCCCGTCCCAGTGCTCAACACTTTCAAAGCTGAAGGGTGCTACAGGTTCCTCATGTTTATACTTAACCTTAATTTTGTGCTTTCCTTCAGCGATGGCTAGGATTGAAACACTGAGTAAAATTTTTTTTGTGTGTTTTCACTGAGAAAAAATTCTGTGTGTGTGCTTAATACTGCTGTGGCATGCAGAGAGATCTCTGGGGTGATGTTGTTTCAATCTGGTGGTAGCAGGGGCTACCGAGAGCTGCTCTGGGGATGTGGAGAGCCTCAAACTGAGCAGGAAGGAGCATCCAAGGGGCAAAGAAGCTGAGCAAGAGCTCTGTCCATAGGGCAGAGCGGCAAGAAGGCTGTGCAAGCAGACTAGATCTTAGGAGTGCCAGCGCAAAAATGTGTGTGAAAATATTAGTATCTCCTGTGCAATGTATACATGAGTTAGTACAACTGTACTAACTGTCAATGGAAAGAGATACTGTAGAGTAAAATGCAGTAATGAAGTATTTGAGATATTTTATACTAAAATATAGTGAAAAGAAGTTATTGCATTTTGTATCACTTGTAATCTTGGTCTCCAGTTTAGCTGAGTGTGACTTTGCACAAATATTACTTTTTGTAGACCTGTGGGAAAAATTAAAAAGTGAACCTTCCTGTGTTGCAGTGTTTAATCCAACCCTTCTGCTTGCTCCCAGAGAACAGCTTCTAGCACTTTCCAGCACACATGATTTTCCAGCTTTTCTCTTAAATAAATTTTTCGAGGTTTTTCCTGCAGTTGTTATACTAGAGGATGTAGGGGCCTGATCCTGAATCAGCACAGGGTCATTTTATGTTCCTGTGGGTTCGTAAATGTTTCCCGACCTGCCTGGATGGCTGAAGGATGGACACTGTTCATCTGGAACTTGCTTACCCTAAACCCTCTCTTTTTTTAACAGCCAGAACTAGGAGGATGATAGGGCTCACCTCCCACCAAAACAGCTGCATCTTTTGGAGAAAAGTATGCGGTGATGAGGAAGATCAGCAGACCTCCATACATAGCCTACCATTGGCATTCGTGAGTAGGGTGTGCTGGGGAAGGTCAGGGAAGCAGGGTGCACCTGACCGGGCAGGGAGGCAGAGCAGTGGCAGTGCAAGAAAAGAGGCAGCTTTTTGTCACAGCTGCACTCAACAAACTAACTGTGCATATACGAAACACAGCTTTGCGTTGCTGCCCTGTTGCCCCTGCCCCCGAAGTACCATTTTGCTGAGTAAGCAGGAGCACTGACAGCAGGAGGGTCGAGGCTCTCCCAGCAGCTGGGCACAGCCAAGCGCCGCAGACCGAAGAGTCAGGGCGAGCCGTGCCCAGCCGGAGCTGTGCTCAGTGCCTGAGTGTGAAGATAATGTTTTGTGGGACCAAACTTAGCTGCTCAGTGCAATAAACCCTGGACATTGCACACACTCAGCTCTTGTGACTCCTGTATCTCACGAGAGCATGGCCAACAGTCCTCCATGCTTATTGCCCCATGTCTGGCTCTGCTCTCTCACAGCCTTCATCCCTGTGATGTTCCCACGAAGCTGAGCCTGTAATTGTGTAGGCAGCTCCTGTCTGCTCTAACACGTTCCTAAATCATGTTCCTGACTGGGCAAAGATGTCCTTTCTGTCCTCCTTCATCTGAACCTCCATCAAAGGATCTTTAGTTACATACTCTTATCAGAAAAATTTGGAGCTAGATCCGGCTGCTGTTAAAACTAATAGGTGCCCTTCTCACTGGGCTGGGTTCAGGTTTTTGGAGATAGATAAATAATAAAATGGTGAGAACCTAGTAGGGATATTGATCTATGACCTTGTTTTTAAGAAATCAGCTGCAATAATTATATGTACATCACGAGCAAATTTAACAATATATTTTTCTTTTGATTCCAGCTTTCTTGTTTTGTTCCATTTTAAAGGATGAATTTTACACCCACAATGACATAAATTTTGATTAATTATAACTAGAGATGATGATACTATACGCTATTCATTATCAACATAATTTTTTCTGCCTTTAAGAGCTCTGCTATGTGGGAATGATATCCTGGCACCAGTGGACACAGTTTTATTCTTTAGAAATGCCATTTAGTATCTTACTGAATTCCAGTTCCTTGCAGCAATTTTCACATTTGCTCCAGTTCTATCTTGACTTGTATCCAATACGAGGCTGAAAATAGAATCAAAATCAGAAAAAAATAGTTTGTCACCGATTTGAAAAGTCAAGTACTCTGCTCCCATCTAAGGCGCATGGACTACCCTAAAGGAGCTGAGAGTGACTGGGCATGCATTCAGAGGAGACTATGTACCCCTAAGTGCTGTACTGATCTTTCTGGAAAGAGAATTACAGCATGACACAGCATTAAACTGACTTACATTTCCATTTGATTTTATTTTCTGAATGGCCTATGTAACGCATCTCTTGAACTATAAACATTATTAAGTGAAAATCACTTCTGATATACTTTTCTGCTCATTTAGAATTATTCCTGCTATTCTTTAAAGTCCTAGTTGAACACACATTAAATTAAGCACATTTTTTTCCTATTTAAGTTAGGAAGCTGCTACTGGCTGCTGCCAAATAGTTTGAACTGAAGAATTGTCTTTTTGAATACAGCCTTTTTCCTGACAGTGGGAGAAAAGTGAACCTAAAGACAGTTGTTTAGGTTAGTGTGTGGGCTATTACTTATGTCACAGAACCGCTGTAACTTCAAATTGCTTAATTGCAAGTGAATCCTCCAGTGAGCGGAGGTGGGGTTTTGGCAGAGAAGTTGCAATATAGCAGCTCAAATCGAACTTGGCTCCATCATAAACCTCTACCACTTACTCTCAAGGAGTAACTACTCTTTTCAGTAGCAATAACAAGTTGTTGCCACTAGCAGAGAGGTAACAAATTGATTTTTACATGAGATTTTGAAAAAAATTTGCACAAGTATTCTGAGCTCCTTATGACTCACGTTAACCCATCAGGTATTTCAAAGCTTTACTGTTGTAAGAATAACTTCTGCCTATCTTTCCGAATGAAGTAAGGTAATGTCAAATGATAACCATATCAGCAGTGCGATGAGCTTATTCACTTAATAGCCCAGGCTGGATGAGGTTTACGTGAGTAACATCCTCCTCAGGAATAAGGGTGTGTAGGAAAAAAAGCATGAAAATGGTGAAGAAAGGCACATCCCATGAAAAACTCCTAATTTCTAATTCCAACAGGCAAACAGGATAAATTTTTTTAAAGTATAATAAAATCAGACTTTTGCCCAGTTCTTTCAACTTAACAGAGAGAAAAGCCATTTATACACAAGGTCACATGAGCAGCTTATAGCCAGTCAATCTGCTATTTCATAGTGTGGAACAGAGCTGTGGTGTCTTAAAGAGGAACTTTCTGGAAAACGTTATTAATGTGAGCATCACGGTGGATTTTGTTTGTTTGTCTTGTTTGGTAGTTTAACAGCTCATGCAAATAAAATATAAAAAAAATACTTGCCTCAGCAAATAAAATATAAAAAAAATCCATTTAGCTGCACCCGAGGGCCTGCAGCATTGTATTGACCTTGATGAAATTTTATTTAGGGTGAGTTTGAATATTTGACATCTAGTGCTTAGACCAATCATAGTAATAGTTGCTTTCTTAATGTTTGTGTAGTTCCAGGCTGAAATCTTAACTTCCCTACAGTGTTTGGAAAAAAATATGTCTCAGAAACATTCGTACATTGCAGGCGTCTTTGCTGCCTGGAAGCAGAGAGTGTATCCCCGCTGGGGATCAGGCCTGCCCACAGGCAGATCTCAACTGCTGGCCAACAAACCAGAGCGTGGCAGCGCCAGTGTTAATCCCACAAAATTGATCTCAATTGTTTTGCACTTCTCTGGCTCTCCTCTGGCCAAAGTGCCCAGGTGCAAATAATAGAGAAAGACATTGTAAAGCAGCAGGGAACATTATGATCATCAATATATGCCCCTAAGTAGCAGTGTGCAGTCATAGCTACATCAAAATAAGGGTGAATGTCCTTCATTTGCAACTGCTTGAGCAGAGACAGTTACCACTTCACAGTGCTCCAGTGTACTCCTGCTGAAACTTACAATGTTAACACAGAGAAAAGCCCTCTCTTTCCTTCTACCTCTTGTGCTAATGTTAAAGGCTGTTATAAAATGCTTTGAGTAAAAGAAATTGTTCCATCTCATATCCAAATTCTTTCTAGATGTGTCTGCTTGCTAGCTCTCAAACTAAGTTTCAAAATGAAGACAAAAAAATCTGTGGTTTGTCTATGGGTCTCAAAGGGATAAGCATCTTTGCAGCTCTGCATGTGAAATTAGGTCCAGTTATACTGAGGAAATTTGGTTTGTTCTATCCCAGCAGAAGAAATTCCTTGAGAAGGACTGACATGTAAAGCCTTTAATTTCCTATCGGTCTGCTAGAGTAGCATCGATGATTTTATGTAGTAGATGTGAGTTGCGTTAAAAGATGAACAGGTAGCATTAGCGGTAGATCATCTATTATATTCTCATCTACTGAATACATTCTTTCTGCAGCACAGAACAGATCTTCTACCCATTCCAGACATGGCTGAAATTCAAAGATGAACAAAGTGATCCCAGCCGGTATTATAATGGATAGCACCCTGAGATATTTATCCTTCACTGTCAAGGACTTAGACTAGATGATCTAATAGGCAATTTCCATCTGTAATGTCTGTGATTCTTCTAGTTGAAAGGCAGCTGGGGATGCAGGAGTTATAATTTCTAATTATTATTTAGCTCTGTTTTATTTCTTCAGAGCGTTTGCATTGTTATTACCATGAAATAGTATGGGGTAAAATTCTTAGTCTCAATGTTATTTATTAATTAAGGCATTTTCTCTGATGTGCACAAGTATTTCCCTGTGAAGAGTACCCCAGTTTGCATGAACTGAGGAGCAGAATGGTCTCAGGTTTAGGTGCCAGGTGCTACTGAGCTCTGGCCCCATCCAGATCATCGTGGGCTGTTGTAGGGCAGCTCATTTTGCCTCCAGCTGTCAGTCATCCCACTCTGGATCCCCAAACAGTCCCCTCCTGGGGATTCTGCATCTTCCCCTCTTGATACAAAATCTGGTGCTAGTCACGGAGGTCTGCAAGCAGTTGGTGCTTTTATCTAAAGCACAAACCTCTGGAATCAGGAAGCTGGTTTTCATGAAGAAAAAATACATTTTTAGCTTGTACAGTTACAGAGAAAAAAATGAGTGCACCCTAAAGGTTCAGAAGCTAGAGAGTAAAAATATATTTTTTTCCTGATTATATTATCAAAAGCACTATTAAACCCCCAAAGATTTTTTTTTTTTTTTTTTTTTAATTTTCAAATGGTTGCTTATGTTGGGGCTCTGCTTCTCCATTTCTGATTTCTGTCTGTGCCCTTTCATTCCATTCTTCAGCTATTGGGAAGGGGACAGGGAGGGATCATGGCTGTGCAGGACCCGCAAGGACCTGCTAGGGAGCCTTCCTCCTTTCTGCATCATCAGAAAATTGTAGGATGCCAGAGGAGCCTTCCTTTTCTTTTTCAGTTCTGCTTTTCCCTAGTTGCAGCAATTTCAATGTTTGCCTCTTGACTCCTGGCATTTGGGAACGCTGATAAATGTTTCTCTTCAGCTGGAGCCTTGATGATTTGTTTAGGGCCTCTTTAACATCAATATCTTGGTGACCAGAAGGACAGGGAAAGAACAGTTTTCCACTGCTTTCATGATCATGGGGTAAATATTAAAAAAACCCAGACTGGAGGTGAAAGTGACTATTTCGCCATTTATTTCCTTCCGGATGGGCCAGGTGCACACCTACTCATGTGTGCTTAGAGATCTGTAATCACCTATGCACAAAGACTTGACTAAAATTGGTTCTGAAATATGAAAAAAGAAACGTTTTTCATTAATGAACTATCCCCAGCAGTGAAGCCAGCAATTAAAGTCTTACACATCTGCTGAGTTAGTGATTTGAAGCATGTAAAACTTCCAACGTCAAAGTGCTGATTTGGCTGAGGTCTGTGGTAGCTTGCCTCTCCTGTATGCGGAAGTGCGGATTCCTGTAGGAAGGACTTTGCAGCTCCCCAGGACACAAGAGTCTGGATGAGCCCCCTGACCTGATGGACTTCCTCGAAGAAATTCTGATAGAAGCAAAGTGGTTTCTAGCTGAGCCTGTTATGCTCTTCAGTGCTTCAACTTTCATGTTTAAAATTTTAAGCACTCAAGCTTTTAAGAGCATGACTGCTGAAGCACTTCTGAGGCTCAGCCAGGAGCCACTTAGCTTTTACCAGGAAAAATCTTTGAAGCCTTGTTAGGGTTAAGGAGAAACTGTCTGTGTACCTGGCTGCTCTCTTGGCTCGGACCTCCCTGTTCCATACAGTCCCTTTCTTCATAGAATCATAGAATCATTGAGGTTGGAAAAGACCTCTAAGATCGAGTCCAACCGTCAACCCAACACCACCATGCCCACTAAACCATGTCCCTAAGCACTCCATCTACACATACTTCCAGGGACGGTGACTCAACCACTGCCCTGGGCAGCCTGTTCCAATGTTTCACCACTCTTTCAGTAAAGAAATTTTTCCTCACGTCCAATCTAAACCTCCCCTGGTGCAACTTGAGGCCATTTCCTCTCGTCCTATCTCTAGTTACTTGGGAGAAGAGACCAACACCCACCTTGCTACAACCTCCTTTCAGGTAGTTGTAGAGTGCGATAAGGTCTCCCCTGAGCCTCCTCTTCTCCAGGCTAAACAACCCCAGTTCCCTCAGCCGCTCCTCATCAGACTTGTTCTCCAGACCCCTCACCAGCTTCGTTGCCCTTCTCTGGACACGCTCCAGCACCTCAACATCCTTCTTGTAGTGAGGGGCCCAAAACTGAACACAGTATTCTTCTCTAATTCTATCTGGTTATCTTAGGATGCAAAAGGAATGGGATGGAGAATTTGAAACTGCATTTATGTAAATTTAGACTGAGTCATCTGGGATACTGTGTGCAGTTCTGTCACCTGAGGGTGGCGTTTGTCTGTCCTTACTTAAACATTTAAAAGTTGCCTAAGTCTAAAGCAATCACTCAACATCTTTTCTAGACAAAAGAAGGAAATGGGTATTTCTAAAGACTGAGTCCTCAGGCATGTATTAGATGCCAACCGTAAGATGAAATGAATCACTTTGGGTGCCTACAGTTGGGCAGATGAGCCCTACTGTTTATTTCCGAAGGTGTTGCAATCAAATGAAAGACATTTCAGAGGCAACAGAAGATGGCTAGGGAATCGGCTAAAGTTTCTGTCCTCTGAGAAGAGATTGGAAAGCTTACGTTTGATTGCCTTAGGAAAGACATTTATAACAAGGGATGCAATTAAAGTGGAAGTCCTCTCCCAAGGAAGTCTCCAAAACCGGAGGCAATGAAGTTAAAAAAAGGGAAAATTAAACTAAAAAAAGACAAAAAAATGTTTTATACAATGTCTATTTAAACTGGAATTCTTTTTCAAAGAATGTTGTCCGAGTTAAAAAAAACCTAAAAAAATTCAAGATCATTTAGACAAACATCTTCATAAAGATTTTCTCCAGTTAGTACTAAAAGCATCTTTGAGGAGCTATTACTCTTCTAGCTTCAGGTCTTGAGCCAGTTTCGCACTACTGGAGAGCCGTGTGAGATCTAGTGAGAAGGGCGGATTTCTCTACGAGTGCGCCCTGCAAACAGTGGTGGCTGGCGGAGTCACAGCGGCTGTCATGGCAGGGGTGCCATGTTCAGGATCACTGCTGGCTGCTGTGCAACAGTGGTGGGCTTTGGTTGCAGCGCTGAGTTGCCAGGTGGAAGAGTTGTAGGAGATAGTGAGCAGGCTGTATGCATCAGGGAGGATGGATGGGTCTTTCTCGAGGCCCTGCCAAGAACCTGAGCACCATGTTGCAAGGAAGGAAGGAAGAAAAAATAGAGATAACCCTTGAGGGTCAAGGGTGGAAACTCCTGAGATGGAGGAGGCTGGAGGTTTATTACTTCTGAAAACACAACTAAGGCCCCTTTTCCACCTGTGGTTCAGCAGTTACAGAACAGGTACAGTGCCCTGGGAAGAGGTGGGAGAGATGACCTCCCTTGGGATGAGGGATCAGAGCCAGCTGAGCCTCAACCCTTAGACGCTTCAAGAAAAGGAGGATGGTAGGTATCAGAAACTCTCTCCTGAGGAGACAGAGGCACTCATCTGCCAGCCTGCCTTGCTGCCTCAGGAGGTTTACTGCTTGCTAGGAGCTCAGACATAGTGTTGCAAAGAGGCTGCCAAAGCTTGTCTGTCTCTTGGACTATGAACCCTGCTGCTCATCCATGTGGGCACCAGTGATACAGCCAGCGGAGACCTTGAGTGTATCAGGAGTGACTACATGGCTTTGAGTGCAAGGGCAAAGGGTGTGGGTGCCCAGCTGGTGTCTCCTTGAGCCTGCTGGTGAAGGGGAAAGGCTCTGGTTGGAGCAGACACATCTAGTAAGGCAGTCCCTGGCTCTGTGGCTGGTGTTGCTGGCAGGGCTTTGGTCTCCATGGGCATGGGGCACTCTCTGAGGAGCAAGGACTGCTGAGCAAGAATGGGATTCATCTGACAAAGTGAGGTGAGGGTATCTTTGCTAACAGGCTTCACAATCTTGTGAGGAGGGCTTTAAACTACGCTTGTCAGGGAAGGGGTTTCATTCTCTGAAGAGAAGGAGGAGCAGTGAAGAAGTATCGGGGAACAACAAGATGGAAGAGGCTCTTAACGCTCACCTCATGAAAACAGCATGACTGGGAGCCCATCTCAAGTGCCTGTGCCCAAATGCAGGCAGCATGGGGAACAAACAGGTGGCATTGGACATCCCCATACTGCCACTGAGCTTGGACCTCATGTGGGATCGCACACATACTTGTGTGGAATGGCTCCCAGGATGGGAGTGGTGCAGGAGATGGACACAGGCTCTTCAGGAAGGACAGGCTGGGAAGGTGAGGAGCAGGAGCTGTGCTCTGCACAAAGAGGTGGCAGCAGTGTGTGGGCAGTTCCCTTTGGACAGAGCAAGCTGGCCCAGAGTGTGGGGGTCAGGAGCAGAGGACAGATGAGCAGGAGTAATGTGGTGGTATGTCTGCTACACACTGACTGGTCAAGAAGTGAAAGCAGAGGAAGCCTTTAGGCAGCTAAAGGAAGCCTCAAAATGGCAGACCCTGGTACTCATGGGGGACTTCAGCCAACCCAAAATCCACTAGAAGGGCAAATAGGTCTGAGCACAAGCAATGCAGGAGATTTTTGAAGTGTGCTGGAGACAATTTCTTAATGCAGGGGATCAGTGAGCTGGCAAGGGGGGGATACTCTGCTGGACCTGTGGCTCACAAACAAGGAAGAACTGGTTGAAAGTATAAAGGTTGAGGGCAGCCCTGGCTACAGTGATTATGAGATGCTGGAGTTCAAAACACCGAGAGAAGTGGGAAAGACAAGTAAGTGGAATCACAGCCTCACACTTCAGGAGAGCAAATTTTGGCTTCTTCATAGATCTTCTTTGCAGGATCCAATGGGCAACTAGCCTGTAGGGTAAAGGGGCACAAGAAGCTGGTTAATCTTCGTGGACCCTTTGACACCTTCCTCAAAACACAAGAACAGTTCATTATGATGTGCAGAAAGTCAAGCAAGGATGGAAGAAAGATAGTATGGATGAACAGGGATCTCAGCACAGAGCTCAAATGCAAAAAAAGATGTCTACAGAAGTTGGAAGCAGAGATGGGATGCCATGGAGGAATATTGAAGCATTACCTGAGCATGCAGGGATGGAGATAGAAAAGACTCCCAGTCATGGCAATCAGAGGAGGTACTTGATGACTAGGAAAAGGCAAACATCACACCCAGCATTAAGAAGGACAAGGAGGATCCAGGGAACTACAGACCAATCAGCCTGACCTCAGTCCTTGGGAAGGTTATGGAGCAAATCCTTTTGGAAGCCTTTTCTTAGCACAAAAAATTGTCACAAGGGTGTTCAAACACTGGCACATGTTGCCCAGAGAGGTTGTGAGATTGCCATCCTTGGAAACACTCAAAAATCATCTGGAGAAAGACCTGAGCAACTAGTTGTAACTCAAATTACAACATGATTCTGTGATTCTGACTTTTTTGCAATTTATTTTGACACATTAGGGTTAGCCATGGCCTGATGTCTGGATTCAGAATTAATTCAGGGGAGACCTGTGGCCTCTGCCATGCAAGAGATCAGTCTAAATATTTTCAGTGGTCCCTTCTACATTATATTTCATCATTCCAGATGGAGCTTGGATATGATCTGGTATGGCAATTCTTGGATTAATTTACAGTTAACAGTAGCAATACTGGCATGTCTTAATTTGAGTTGCCCTTAGAAATGTGAACTGATGTGACTATTCATTTTGTAATGCATACCAAATATTAGTAAAACATTATAATAAAAACGAATTGTTAAAATTTACTATTTTAGGTAGTAGTTGCTATTTTACATTTATATTAAATCTTTCATTTTAAGTGGTCATGAAGCTTTAAAACCTCTCCAGTAAATAAGCACCACTGGGTACCTGCATGGCATAGACGTACATTGCGGTAGAGGAGGTGCATTGTTATAGGCTAGCCTCACCGTCCAAGCCGCAGAAGGCAAAGGCGGGGACCGGGAGAATGAAGAGCTGCCCACTGTGGGAGAAGATCAGGCTCGAGACCATCTAAGGCACCTGAAGGTGCACAAGTCCATGGGACCCGATGAGATCCATCCACGGGTCCTGAAGGAACTGGTGGATGAAGTTGCTAAGCCACTATCCATCGTATTTGAGAAGTCATGGCAGTCCGGTGAAGTTCCCACTGACTGGAAAAGGGGAAACATAACCCCCATTTTTCAAAAGGGAAAAAAGGAAGACCTGGGGAACTACAGGCCAGGCAGTCTCACCTCTGTGCCTGAGAAGATCATGGAGCAGATCCTCCTAGAAGCTATGCTAAGGCACGTGGAGGACAGGGAGGTGACTCGAGACAGCCAGCATGGCTTCACCAAGGGCAAGTCCTGCCTGACTAACCTAGGGGCCTTCTATGAGGGAGTGACTACATCAGTGGACACGGGAAGGGCTACAGATGCCATCTATCTGGACGTCTGTAAGGCCTTTGACACGGTCCCCCACAACATCCTTCTCTCTACACTGGAGAGGTATGGATTTGATGGGTGGACTGTCCGGTGGGTGAGGAATTGGTTAGATGGTTGCATCCAGAGGGTAGTGGTCAATGGCTCCATGTCCAGATGGAGATTGGTGATGAGTGGCGTCCCGCAGGGGTCTGTATTGGGACCGGTGCTGTTTAATATCTTCATCAATGACATAGACAGTGGGATCGAGTGCACCCTCAGCAAGTTTGCAGATGACACCAAGCTGAGTGGTGCGGTCGACACGCCAGAGGGACGGGATGCTATCCAGAGGGACCTGGACAAGCTGGAGAAGTGGGCCCGTGTGAACCTCATGAGGTTTAACAAGGCCAAGGGCAAGGTCCTGCACCTGGGTTGGGGCAGCCCCCGGTATCAATACAGGCTGGGGGATGAAGGGATTGAGAGCAGCCCTGCCGAGAAGGACTTGGGGGTACTGGTGGATGAAAAGCTGGACATGAGCCAGCAATGTGTGCTCACAGCCCAGAAGGCCAACAGTATCCTGGGCTGCATCCAAAGAAGCGTGGCCAGCAGGTTGAGGGAGGGGATTCTGCCCCTCTCCTCTGCTCTGGTGAGACCCCACTGGGAATACTGTGTCCAGCTCTGGAGCCCTCAGCATAAGAAAGACACAGACCTGTTGGAGTGGGTCCAGAAGAGGGCCACAAAAATGATGAGGGGGATGGAACACCTCTGCTATGAAGAAAGGCTGAGACAGTTGGGGTTGTTCAGCCTGGAGAAGAGAAGGCTTTGGGGAGACCTTATTGCAGCCTCTCAGTACTTAAAGGGGGCTCATAAAAAAGATGGGGACAGACTTTTTGTCAGGGCCTGTTGCGACAGGACAAGGGGGAATGGCTTTAAACTAAAGGGGGGGAGATTCAGACTAGATTAAGGAAGAAATTTTTTACGCTGAGGGTGGTGAAACACTGGCACAGGTTGCCCAGAGAGGCGGTGGATGCCCCATCCCTGGCAACATTCCAGGTCAGGTTGGACGGGGCTCTGAGCAAACTGATCTAGTTGAAGATGTCCCTGCCCACGGCAGGGGGGTTGGACTAGATGACCTTTAGAGGTCCCTTCCAACCCAAACTATTCTATGATTCTGTGATTCCATGATCTTTTATCTCCCTGAATGGCAGAAGCTATGTTTCTTGGAGAGGCTACTAGAAGAAGGTTTAGCTCTTTTGCCTCCATCCAGTCTTGCCATTGGATGCAGAAAAGAGGTTGAAATGTTTTCGTGTCCACTCTCTCTCTCATAGGCAATGCTTAGTCAGTAGTGGAAGAAGTGGTGCACCAAACTACCCTTGTAGGTTGCTATAAGCAGGTGTCATATCTCTTCTCTCCGTTTTGTTTAGTCATGGCCATAGTTACAGAATTACATCTATGGCAAAATGACGTTCACCAGTGACGAAATACAGCAAACTGAGAAAGTAAGCACAGTGGCTTTTTAACCATGCAGAGTGACATGCCATAATAATTCTTGTCAGAAATGAAGAAAGATGTCGTGACTTCTCAGATTGGATTTCATACTGGCTATGAGCACATTACATAGAGCTCTGTTTATGAGCAGTGTTTTAATCGTAAATCCTATTTTTTGTCTGTACTTAATTTCTAAGATTTGATAGAAGATGCCAATGAAAAGGGGTATGAGTTTGTAGGATTGTATAAAATTGTCTGACACAGCTAGGCGGATGATTTAGCTTTCAGAAGAGAGAGTTAAAAGTACGTGGGCTATTTTTTTTTTTTTCATTCAGCACTGCAGGAGAATGGAGGTCTGTTGTTGAAATAAGCTCAGGACTTGGAGGTTGCTTGTATGGTCAAATCTTGAGGTATTCAAAAGGATTTTTCCCTGGGTAAGGAGTGCTACATCTGTGTGTCAGGCATGAGAAAGGCAAAGACAGTCCCTGGTGTCATAAGCTGCAAAACTTCCTGAGAAGACACAAAGCTATTTTCCTTCCTCTCTGCAGGTACCAGGCATTGCTGCCTTCCATACGCTTGCTGTAAAAGCACTTTGGGCGAACCAGAAGGGAGATTTAATTTAACAGTCAAACATTTCTACCATTCCCTATTTCATGTCAGAGGAGTTGCTGGTGGAGTACTGATGTTCTGTGTGTAGGGAGTGGGGCTGAGGGAAATGCTGTGTGGAGATGGGAGATGGCAGCTGCCTGGACCTCTTTGCTTAAAGCCATTTTGCTTTGCCTTGTTGCCAGAGTGGGAAAAGACATCTTTTCTATATGTGAAGAATGGATTTTTCTGCCTGCTGAGCACAGGAAAGCTGCTGAATCTCTGTGAGAACAGGCCATGAAATATATTTGGCCATCAGGCCATCAGGCCTAAGGACTTCAACACCTGCTGTACCACTGAGAAGGGGATGTTTTTTTGATATGTGATGGTTTCATTCATATGGTGCTTCCATTGTGTTTTGCAAGAGAACATGTAACTTTTAATGCCTTTTAGCACAGGAAACTTAGTTCCCACAGAGAAGAGAAGTAATAATCTGATACAGAATTAACAAAAACCCCTCTCTTTCAAGGTTTACATCTATTTTGAGCTTATTTTTGTTAAGTGCATGCATTTCCACACATTTGAATTCCAAAAGGTAGACACGTTCTTATAGTTTGGTATTAAAGAAGAAATTTTTACAATTGTACAAACTTAGTGCAGCCCGATATACACTTTTTCATTCCTGCCATCATCAAAACAGATACCTCCTCCTGCAAACTCATGGGCCATAGTAGGAAGAAAGCTCAACTCTTGAACCGCTGAATCTGTACAGCAGTAAGCAAAATCTGAGACTTTCAAAGACGATGGAAGTTTTAGAATGAAATTCCTCTAACTAAGGGGCATTTCAACTATTACTTTCCAAAGTAATTAGATGTCTTTTCCAAAAGGTAGGAAAATACCAAATATCTCTAAAATTTGAGTGTCTGCTGCTGTGAGTCTGATCAAAATATCCCCGTGTGCCTCTGATACAAAAGGAAGATTTATAAATCCAAATTGAGTACCTTTGTCTGATCTCTGGCGCCAGGACAAAATAGACAGGTGAAAACTCTCAGATTTGGTACAAACCAGTCATTTTGGAAGAATGATGTTTTGCCATAAGTGACCTGGAAAACTCCAAAGAGAATGACATGGATTTCACACTTGCTTTATTTACCCAAATATCTCTCATGAATTAATTCAAAATAATAGGAATAGAGCAGCAGCAGTAGTAGTAGTAAGGAAAATAAACATATATATGTACGTATGTATTTTGGTGAACACTGTAGTAGTAGTAGTAATAATGCAAATGAACACATATATGCACATATGTATTTTGGTGAACACCTATTAAAATGAAATAGCATAGAAATGCTTGAAGCATGTCATGACTTTCTTTTGATGAACTTGAGTTTCCTGATAATTTAAAAATGACTGGAGAGTCATAGCTTGTCAGGAAAGTAAGCCAAAATAAATTGTGTCTTTATAATATTCTTTAGTACAAAATGCTCTAGGGAGCATACAAAGTTTAAAAACCCAATGCCTTTTCCTGGTGATACTTTAATCACAAAAGAATAGCATTTTCTTCCAACTATTTTAAATTAATTATTTTAAAATAATGAGATAATTGGTGGGTGATCATTTTTGAGAGCTAATAGTGAAGTGGCTCCTTTGTTATGCACAACTAGTCTTGTAAGCAGTATTAATTATGTCACGTTGTAAAATTCCTTCCTATTTAAATGGTGAAGTAAGATACAAGGAATGAATAATATTTCATATCTATTGCTATGATGGGCACCTAGCAGGTAGAAGATGAGGAGTAGTAAAACTGGAGAAAAATAGTGTGTTAAAAGATAATGTTAATTAAACTGTACTGTACTTCCCTAATCTTAATGATTTTTTTTTAATTGTTCTTCCATAGCCTCAGACCATTCAGCAAACTCTTCAAAGGACACTGCAGTATTTTGAGCATCAAGTTATTGGGTAAGTGTTAATGCGAGGTAGTGAAAGGTGCATGGTAATGTTTTCCTCTATGCTTCCCAAGTCACAGCCTTGTTTGAGAAGCTTTTTAATTTTTCTCACAAATTCTTAGAGGTGCTCTGGAGTAACTATACATACTATGGACGTTAATGATAAACTGCTGTCCAGTCTGCTTCCATGCAATCCCATCAGAGCATGACTGCTCCATTAACAGTGATGTTTCCTATATAAGGAGAAAAGGGAATCTTTTTGTAAAAGTATAAGATCTATTCCAATTTGCTTTTCACAGAGCCAGCTGAGAATGCTGGAAAATTTACTTATGCTATGACCTGAGGTCCAACTCTTGCAAAATCCTGCATCAGTGCTTGTTATATACATGCATTGTTACATACTTGCAGGTTTTTGCAGAAGCAGGGCTGAAAGCCACCTCCTAAGAGTTCATTGAGGAAATTAATAGATGACTGAGGAGTAAAAAGAAAGTAATAGTAACTATCATCATGAAAACCTAAGGCATTCTTCCATTGATTAAAATAATCTTTCAACCTTTTCCTTACCTGCACAAGTATTTTCCTTATCTGCGCAAGTATTTTATTGTCACAGACAACTTTTCCTAACAGAGTCAGAATACAATGGCTTCATGTCTATAGCCATTAAATGGCTGTGCTGTATGACAAATGAATGCTGTCCTCTGAATTTCATTACACAGATGTAAGGGAAATTTTCTTCAGGCTGCATTGAGTGTCTTTTTAGAATTTATGACGTAGTTTTGAAGCTCGGTGCACTGGAGGGAATTGTCCTTGCCTATTTCTCAATGTTTGGTTAAAATTCACAGGGAGCCCTAGCTTGGTGGGTGATACCTGCAATATTAGCAGTCTGGCTGGCACCTGAGGGCAGCGAGGGAGCCAGTCTCAGCAGGTAGTTGTGACGTCCAACGTGGGGCAGGCAGGGGGGAGAAGCTTTCTGGCTGCTAATTTTTTTCAGTTGCTGAAAAAATTGCTTGAAGTCTCACACGAGGAGACTTCAGAGGATGAGACAGTGCCTTGAGGAAAGCATGTGTGCAATAACAATGGAGCTTTTTATTTATGGCCACATGTGGCTTAGATGTGCTTTTTTTAATGGACAAAGTTTAAAACCAGGACACTCTGAAAACCTGTAATTCCTGTGACTTATGATACACTGACTCAGTTTTTTGAAGATCAGTATGAGTTTGTTAAAGTAGCATCTGTCTCTAGCTGATGTCCTATATTTGTCCTGCCCTGTCATCTTTACTTTTGGTACACACTGTGGTGGGTTGACCTTGGCCAGCTGCCAGACCCCCACCCAGCCGCTCCGCTCTCTCACTTCGCCTCCTCAACAGGACAAGGGGGAAAGTAAGATGAACAAAGCTTGTGGGTCAAGATAAAGACATTCCGGACTCCTCTTACCTCCTCCCGCCCTGAGCGGCACAGGGGATGGGGATGGAGGTTGTGGTCAGTCCATAACGGCTCCTCTCTGCTCCTCTTTCCTCCTCACGCTTTTTCCCTGCTTTTTGTGGGCTGTCCATGGACTGCAGCTTCCTTCAGGGCACATCCCCCTGCTCTGGCATGGGATCCTCCACAGGCTGCAGTGTGGATATCTGCTCCACTGTGGTCCTCCATGGACAACCTGCTCCCCCATGATCTTCTCCAGGGGCTGCAGGGGAATCTCTGCTCTGGAGCACCTCCTCCCCTCCTTCACTGACCTTGGTGTTCCAGGCTGTTTCTCTCACTTCTTTCTCTCACCACTCACACCACCATGAGGTGTTTTGCCCTTTCTTAAATACATATTCCCAGAGGCACCACCCGCTTGGCTGAGGGGCTCAGCTGTGCCCTGCAGTGGGGCCGTTGGAGCCGGCTGGAACCGGCTGGAACCAGCCTCTCCTCACAGCAGCCCCTGCAGCACCCCCTGGGCGCTGACACCCAATACAACATAACTGTTCATCAAATCTCCCGTCCCGGTCAAGATCAGAGGTGAGGAGTGGCTGTGGTGTCATTCCGGGAGTCGGTGATGCTGACTGAAGAGGCCTGGCCTCCTGGCGTGGCGGTGGGGTTGGGCTCTGGGTGGGCTCGGACAGTGGGTCAGGACATGGCCTCCTGCCAGGCACGTGGCCTGGCGTCGCTGGAGACCTGGAAAGCTGTACAGACCATGCAGCTCACTGCAGAGTGCACCAGCAGCCCTTACCAGTGGGTTTTCCTTGTCTAAGATGAGCCCACTCTTCCCAATATGCTTTACTCCATGTGGAGAACCAGTTTTCCCGTTGGGGGGTAACCTGATGGGCAGCTCTGAATCCTTTCTAGTCCTTTTCCACAGGTGCTGGCAACCCAGGTGCTGAGATTTTGCAGGCATTAACCAGATGAAGAATCCAATCCTTAAACTGCAATTCATGATTTATGAACTATAAACAAAGTATGAAAGCATAACAAAACTGTTAATAAAATGCTCGTTAGAAAAGCTTTTCTCTGTGCATTGAGCTAAATCAATTGTATATTTTGCCAAGTGCATTATCACTCTGCTGCAATATTTTCTTCACTTGTATTCCCTCTTCTGTTGTCATTATCACCTACATAAAGCTTTGTTTTAAACATAGTTTGAGCTTCTGTTCTGTTTCTGTTGAATTAAGGAAAAACAATACAGCAAAGCTAAATAAGATAGAATAATTTAGATGTCAGATAGAATAATTTAGATGGTAGCTGCTTTCTTGCTGGTCAGAGCATAGCTCTGTGTCTTTCATCAGTGGTGGGATTCTTTTTAATTTTTCTTTAACAGGCTATAGCACAAACTTTATTCTTGATAGCATAGTGAGTTGCAGCTTGACATCCTTCTTTCTGCCAAGATCTTTTCAGAAGATAATCCACAGAGAAAGCTAGGTTTTATACTTGCAGTGCTAATGTAATGTGATGTGGAAGATTTATTATTCTTATTAAATACTTACCATTGCCTCATAAACATCTTGCTTGGAGTTTACTGTACAACTTTGTTATAGACAACACCCCTGTGGGAATGACGTATAAGACAGATATGTCTGATACCCTTCCCTCATCCCTTTGGCACTATTTTTTTCTTATGTCTTCATTCTCACTACAGATAATATTCCAGATTCTAGTATAATACTTGAGATACCCAGGCTACTAATGTGGTGTCATCTCTGTGTGATAATGCACGAATGGAAAGGGGGTGATGGAGGGGAGAAGAGGGAAGAGACAAGGGAAGCTAAAGGCATCCTTTACCACCACTTCTGAGAGACATTTGTCGACCTTGCGTTTGCATAAGGAGATGCTATAACTTTTTTACTTTTTTTACTGTAGTTACAGGGATGCAGAGAAGAATTTTCACAATATATCAAACAGATGCTCCTATACAGACTGCTCTGGCAATGAAGAAACTGAAGATGTCTCAGGAATTCTCCAGTGTACAGCTAATGTTCTTGGTATGTATTTTTTCAAGGGAATTCGTTTCCTTTAGTTGGAAGGAAAGTTTCGTGACCATCTTAATACCAACAATGAACCAAGGAAGTTTTGCTCCAACAAAGGAAATTTAGGATGTAGGCAGCTACATATCAATGCACTGTTATTACATTTGTCTCCTTTTCTACATATATTTTGCGCCTTTTAGACAACCCAGACTGATTTTTCAGTGGAGTCAGTGGAGGTGTATTGTGCAATACCCAGGTCCATGTCAGTGATTATAGAAGTCTCAAAGGCTTTGAGTCCAAATAGTTACCGTATTTTTTTTTATTTGCATTTTTAAATAATTGAATGCTAGCTCTCAGAAACAAATGCTGTCATTTGCCATCTGCTGCTTTCATGGAGTTTGCAAATGGAGAGCTGTTGCAGTCGTTTCTCTGCGGGAAAAGCGCTGGGGGTCCTGGTGGCCAGCAAGTGGGACATGGGCCAGCAGCGAGTCCCAGCAGCAAAGGTGGCCAATGGCAGCCTGAGCTGTATGAACAGGGGCAGAGATACAGATCGAAGGGACTCATCTCTCTCTACTCAGTACTTGCTAAACAACATCTGGATTACTGAATCCAGTGTTGGGAGCCCAAAACCATAGAGAGGTTGATAAACCAGAGGGAGTTCACTTGAGGCCACCAAGATGGTAGGGGCTGGAGCACCTGCCCTGTGAGAAGAGGCTGGGGGAGCTGGGCTTGTTCAGCCTGCAGCAGAGATGGCTTCAAGAGGACCTAACAGCAGTCCCCAGTGCCTGTGGGGACATCCTCAAGGACAGGGAGCTGGGCTTTTTACACTGGTGCAGGGTGGGAGGGCAAGAGGTAGCAGGCGTAAGTTGAAACAGACTGGGTACTTTTCCCTGTGAGGACAGTCAGGCAGAGGCACAGGTAGCCCAGGGAGGCAACCTGTGTGCAGTCTCTGCCCTTTGAGGTTTTTAACCCCAACTGGGTAAAGCCATGAGCAACCTGGCCTGAATGACCAGGCAACTCATGGGGTCTCTCCCAGATTGAAAGCCTCTCTGATTCTGGCCCACCTAACAAGAAGGAGCTGTTGATACCACAATGACATTTTTGCTAGTTGAGTACTGAGCTTTTTTTCCCTGAACTTTTCTATAGCACTCACAACACTTGGGGCTGTACTTTTTGTAACGTCGAAACCCTCTTTGCTCTTCCATTGGAGGTCTCAGTAGGCTGCTGAAGTTGGGGTGGAAGGCACAAAAGATGACATTCTGGTTCATAAGAAGTTTCCTTTGAGCTGGTAATATACAGTATAAACCTGTGACATTTTTATGGGATTATGCAGTTAGAGAGACTTTCTTCAACAGGAGGCACAACACTGAAATCTGACCTTGTATGATAATTAAAGATATAATTTACCTTCCATGTCAGGGGAATATGGTAAGGTGATATTCTGCCCACACTGGGGTCTGGGCCATTGTATCCTGCTGACTTAAAATCCTTCTGGAGGTATATGGATTGCATGTCTGTCTGTTCTATCTCAAACTGTTAAACAGACTTGGTACGCTCAGTGAAACAGCTAACATGTTCTAGTTGAGAGATGACTCTGTTTCCCTGACAATCAAAATGCTTTTCTTTGGTGTCAATTGCCTTATTCTGCAAGATGCTAGGTGCTGTCAGGGAGATTCTGAGTGCCTTTAATGGTTGCTGAAATCCCTGGGAAGAGGCGGTACTTGGCACTTTGCACATTTGGGTCATGGAGAGAATTTAGAACAAATTAAATTGTAAATATGTCCAATATTAGTTACCATATTTTGGTTTTATTTGCATTTTTAAATAATTGAATGCTAGCTCTCAGAAACAAATGCTATGAGTGATAAGGCAGGACTCATACAAAATAATGACTTTTCACGTTATCATGTGCATATTAATATTGTAAAAAAACCAAATTAGATGTTCAGAACTTACTTCACCATGACACAAATTATGTGTTCTAAGAAATAGTTATGAATACTTTTGCATCTTCAGAGTACTTTTAAATCAGTATGTTAGCCCTGGTCCCTTAGCATGGCTGAGTAACGTGCAGCCTGTTTTTTCAGTGGTATCCTCACAGCGCATGTGTGTCCGGGGCAGATCGGACTGTTGGGATCACAGTGTAGGGGTAACGTCTAGACATTACTGTCTTGGGGAATGATTAAAATGGACTTTGTTGAAAATAAGTTTGCAGACACTTGCTCTGGGAAAAGCTCACCTTTTAAAGAATGAATTTGAGTTCATAGCAAAAAAAAAAAAAATTCAATGTAAGCAAAACACTAAGATAGTTTAAAAGCAGTACTTCTTTCCTTCTCCTTACCTGAGTCAGGAACATAAGGGAATGAGCAGTAAAACCAGCTTCTTGATTTTAATTGTAGTGCCTATCACAACAGGTAAATAATTAATGGAGGCTATGTAATTAATTCTCACATACGCAGTTGTTTTTCTGGTTGCATAAGGATTAGTGAGAGGTGCCTCTGTGCAAGAAGGATGTAACCACTGGGGTGTGTACCTAGAGCAATTGGCATGGCTGAGACAGGAGACAAGAATGAATCTGACTGTGATGGAGGCTAGAGAAACTGTTGAACCAAATCTGGCTCTCAGTTTATTTATATGAGCGGTAACAGGGACTTGCTGTCTAGGGCTGGAAGAAAGTGTTTTCTTAAAGGTGCTTGGAAGCAACCTCCTGCTCTCTTACCTTAGACAATGCCAACATGATTCACCTCTCCTGACCCTCTGCCTGCCTCTAAAGTAGTCATTTGGCATTCCTTATTCATCAGAAGACAGCAAATGGTGAGATCATTAGTAAGCTTGGAAGACTGTGAGCAGATGTTTCACACCGTGGTCCTGGTGCTTACACTGCTCACAGCAAAGTGTTGACTGCAAGCTGTATGCTCAGCTTGTTGCATGTGATTTATCATGTATGAATACTGGAATTTTCCTCCTGTCAAGTCTTCAATAAAGTGTGACACCATCTTCCTGCAGTGGAAGGACCTGATTCTCCTCGTCTCCTCGCTAAGTTGCTCCTGCTACAAGTCTAGACATCAATAGAGCTCTTCCTGCTTTAATCCACTGTAATTAAGGGAGCCATGTCCATCATGCTCACATGCCATAAACGAAGTTTGATACCAGATCAATGGCACAGCTTTTCTTTGTGGTGACAGCTTCTGTGGCTGGAATATTTAATTTAACTTTGTATCCTTTTCAGAATAGTCCAGACAGCTTTATGATGGACTCTGCTTTCTTTAATTGCTGTGTGCACACTTTTACAGTGTCCTTCATAAGCATATCATCCAAAGGAAAAACAAGTGACAATATATTGGAAGTCGGGAAAAAGAGGAGGGAAATCCTAGCTTCTAAAGGGAGCCTTTATAAGGTTCCTAGGTTGAAGTAAAGTATTTCAAAGAATAAGTGCTGGTATGTTTTATCCTGTTGACACACATAATGCTTTAAGCTGTGTTCAGAGCAGATTGGTGGTGTTAGTTTGAACTTATTTTAGAAATAATGATAAGAAAAAGATTCCTATGATGAAGTGTATTATGTGGATGACTACCACATTTCTTTATTAGGTGACTATAAATTTTTACTGAGGTATGTTAGAGAGAAAGATTGTATCTGAAGAGATTTATTTTTTGACCTTGGGCACGTTTTTATTCTTTCTGTGCCTCAATTTCCCATCTGTATAATGGAGATAACAGTTGTTGGGTTTTTTTAATCCTTTAAACCATATGTCAGTGCTGTTCAGATTTTAACTTTCTGAAAGCAAAGAGGTTTTCATACCATTTGTACATTCAGCATTTTGAGCAGTGACAGCCTAATCTTGTTTGGGACTGCTTTTGTCCCTGTAATTTAAAATAATTTGGTTTCAAGTAAGATTAGAGTGTGCATTTTGACTTAATTGCAGCTAGTCAGAGTAAAGCAGAAGACTTCCATGTAGTTGCAAATTAAAACTTTGGCAACAGGAAAATAAGGATGAAAACTTTTAAAAATTGTTAGTCTGTAATTCCTACTGTAAGGAATATATTTTGGGACATAAAGCCTTCATGACCTGTCCTGCTTATCTGTTTTGCAGATATTCCAAGCAGGTCTGTGCTACTGAGCTTTACGAAGCAACAGAGAAATGCCCAGTTTTCATTTTTCAACCCCACTGTGTACTTCTGATATATCACATGAAGTTTCACACATCCCAAATGCACAAACTAGATAAAAATTGTACAGCCTTCACCTCATCTTCTCCAAACACTCTTTTCAAACACTGCTACACTATTAATGTAGCCTTTGTGGCCGTGAACTGTTCTTCACTCTTATTTCAATCCTTCACAAAAAAAGAAAGGGAGTTTCATGAAGGGAGTTACCTGTTTTCCTTTAAATGCCACCAGTATTTCCTTTGGAGCCTCTTTGCAGCTTGCTGAGGAGCTCTGTAATCTGTCATAACTTTGATAGTAAAACTAATGAAAAGTAACCTAAATTAATAAATATCTATAAAAAAATCTGTGGTGCAAAATTTGCAAAGCAGAAGTAGATGTTCATATCCAATCTTTAATGACATGGAAGAAATGTTGTCTTTGAAAGCCTATTTGTGTATTAGACTACAATATCTAAATTGTATGTATTGCAGCACCATGGTATATACACTGCGTAAATAACACCTGCAACATCTTTGGTGCGCAGCCTGAAGTTACAAATGCACATGTAGCAGATAGTTGTTTCAACAAGGAGGCCTGGAGAAATAATTGCACCTATCTGCCTTTCCATTGCTTAAGATAGAGAAAAACATTCTCTTCCATTTTTTTATTCAAGAAATTAATTTATGCAACACAATTCTTTTTCATCTGTTATAAAAAATTGCCTCCTAAAATCTTACTACAATTACCTCGTTCTCCTTAAAAAATGCACAGCATACGTCAATGGCTGCTAAGTCAGCTCCGCATGTGGACTTAAATGTATTGCAAGAATTTTTCCTGTTAGGCATTCTTAACCCACAGATTAATACTAATGCTCGTCCTCTTGATTTTGCTTCTGAAAGTGGTGTGAGGATTTTGCTCCTCTGTAATTTCTAAGTGAATATCTTTTTGGGCATATTCCATTTGGAGGATGATATGGCAGAGTGGCGAGGATTCCCAAATCCCCCGGTGATAAGTTACATGGAATCCCAGCCCAGAGCCCTGCCCCATCAGGGAGATAAATCATGTTTCTGGATTCAGCCTCCCTGAGACACTGAGGAGGAGGTGGAATCCATCGTTGGTGCAGGGGTTTGGAGAGCTCTTGCTCTGGGTGACATTTGCTCGTCACCATCAAAGAAGATGTGTGCTGTAGGCTGCTTTATATAGAGCAAATCACTTCATGCCTAAATATATCTTGCAGGGCTGTTCCTTCATTTAGTGCAAAGGGCATAATTCTATAGAAGTCATTTGTTCTCTGTACATTTGTCAAAGATGAAGAGCTGTGTTTCCTTTATGGAACTAAGAAAATCTCAGCTCTTACCCATATTCTGTAGTTAAAGAGGAATAAATTTGGGATCATTCTGTTAACTATTTAATAATAACAGCACATCACTGCTGAGAAATACTACATTTGAAGAGGTAGGAAATACGTTGAAAAGGAGATGCCAGGACAGATCTTAGCCTACAGTGAGATTAGACCAGGTGATGTAATTGGAAAAGGTGGACAAGGGTTTGGCACACTGACTGCTTGGCAGGTATCCAAAAACTGTAAATGCTTATATACTTAAAGTACATAAATTACTATCACTTTCCTCTTCCTTTGAGCTAAGAACTGAAGATAGTCATTAGAATGCACCTAATTTAGGATACACAGCCTGATTTATAATTAAAGTTGTTGGTTTACAAATGGTGTAAAAGGAGATGTTACATGGCCCAGAGGATTGGCGATACTAATGGATTTTAATAATACTTGGAACTCTATCCTGGGGTGGTCTGAGCTATACACACAGGACTCCTATTATTTAGCAGATGTTACAGCGCACTGGCAATACAAAAGTAATCTAAACACATAATTCATGTGATTTTGAAACTGAGATGAATACATCTAAATTAGAAAAGGAGAAATGTTTATACCAAATGGCCGTAGACGTCCCACTCTTCTCAGATCAGAGCTATTTATTGTTAGAAAGCAGATGAACTACCAGTAGATAGTGAGCAGTTTGAAGTTATGATGTACAATAACATCTTGTAGAAGTCTCTTTATAAAGTAGAAGACATTCTGGGCATGATTCATTGACTAAATGTAGGTGTTTGCCATTATTTTAGGTGCTGTGGGGTATCTCGTGTGGCCTCTGTCAAACCTTCAAAAATGTGTAGGTCTCCCTTAAGTCCCATATCCCGGCAGATGTAACTATCTGTTAGTTCTTTTGTAGATGTCTTGGGTGCCTTATGAAGACTCAAGTAGTATTAGATTTCTATATTTAGTCAGCTGAATTGAGCCCTTTATATATGTGAGGAATTATGAGAGATGATTTTGCATTTAACGGGAAAAGTTTTTAGATTTTATTACAATTTTATTCTTTCCAAGAAGTGAAGTTCTGCTCCCTATGTCAATTCAAAGACATATATGCTTATTTTAATGCAAAAGCAAATTAAAAAAACTCTGTTCTTACTGCTGTTTGATCTCTAGAGTTAACATGAAACAAACTGGATCTGCCTTATTTTTAGGAGTGACCGACCTAGTAATTGCAGTTTTCATTTAATAAACCCTGTGCAAATCTAAGAAGTGAGGTTTCCAAGATGTGATGGGGGACACAAAATGATGATAGTCTTGCTTCAGACAGCTTGGTTTTGCCTGCAGAACTGGCTGCTACTGAAGGTGCTATACGGGGAATAAAGAACATTGCCTGTTCTTAATAGCTCAGCTGAACTTCCTGTGTCAGTCGTTTGGAGCAGAATCTTTTCTGCTATGCTGAGCACAGGTGATCAGGTCCTCACCAAGAAGGGGTAATTACAATATTCCTAAGCATCATTTGTCAGAGGAGACCCTCACTTTAACAAGGAAAGAAAATGCCTCATTAAAATTGGATAAAACAAATATTATAGGTGAACAAGTGTGAGGAATTCTTTTTAACAATAATTCTCATTTTTAGTTTATGAAATCTTGAAAGATATGCAGGCCCTGTATGGCACTCTAAGAGAAGTGTAGTAAAAATTTTACAGTTGTGTCAAAACCATATGTAAAGGCATAAAATGATGTTATTGTATTTATATAAAATGATAATATAAAATATAAATATATAAAAATAATATAAAAATAACATCTGGATTCCCAAGATGATATGAATTCACCATCATAATGAATTAAGATCAAAGTCCTTTATACAGTAATTAGATCCTGTACTAGGCTCACTTACAAGCCAAATGTTTCATCTAATGTACCTTCAGCATTAGCCTGTACACAACAAAACCTTTTTTATTGAGAGAATAAATGTTTTCCCTACCATCTTAAATTATGCTTTGGAATTCTGAACTGCCACCTGGCTTTCTGTCCAAAAAACTATTTAAGGAAAAGGTCTTATTCATGCCAAAAATCTGCTAATCCAAAAACATTTAAGAGGTATTTGCTATAATTGAAGGTGGCAAATTCTGCTTCCGCCCACAATATGAATTCTGGAATTGCATACTGAATTGTCCCATCCCCTTCATATTTGACATTTGCAGATTCTTAATGGGTATCCCAGAAAAAAAGGTATTTTTCTATGCCAAAGGAATCGGATGCTGGCCACTCTGCAGCCATTGTCTCCATGATTTACTTTAAGGAAGAACTGGATGGCTTGTAACTGCTTCTGCATGCTCTGCAAGTTAACGGATTACTTTGACATTTTTATCACATCATTCATCTTCTATTTGTTTCTGAAGAGCCTATGGTTTGTGATTTTCTTTATGGGAACAGATCCCTATCTGATTTCTCCACTTAGTAATGTACAAAATACTTAGAAATACTGTATTAGTTCCTTGATGTTTTGTAGTGGGTTTGCAGTTTACAGGAACTGCTGAAAAAGAAAATGAAGAAGGACCTTTTAGTAGCATGTTATTACAGGATGAAGTCATCTATTTCTGCTCCAGTTCAGTGAAATACTTAATTTGTACTTTGAGCCTATGCTTAAAGACTTTGGTAATTTTGGATCTGGCTCACAAGTATAGGATTTCTTCTCTAAATGTCTTTGAGACACATTTTTAAAGGATAATAATAGACCTTGTATCGTACTTTTGTCATAGATCCCGAAGTGCTTTGTAATGGAGGCCCAGAGCAATATCTTCATTCTATGGTTGCTTTGCCTCAGTTTCCTTCTGCAATGTGCATGTTTTATTTCTCTCCAGTATGGGCTAGAATAAAAATGGCATTGTAAGAAAAAGCAACAAAAAGAAACTACTAAGGAAAAAATACTTAGTAGCGTTAAGACATGTGATTTGTCCTCTTGAAGAAGTGGATTAAGTGGTAGCAACACAGTAGATCACTTTCCAAGAGGAAAGTAAATTGAGACTGATGAATTTTTAGAATTTCATTCAGTATATTAGTAGAAGGTTGGTAAATAGCAGAAGCTCAAAATAACACATGGTTTCACTTGGGCAACAGCAGAGAGTGTTGGGATGAATTTTGGTTTATTTTGTATCAGTACTGTTCAGTGAAGTGTCTTGGTGAAACTAAGGAAGACTTTTTCCTACTTACTGATTGCAAGCTAGTGCCCGTTAGGAAGCCCTGTCTGTGGTTGTTGGGGTCATGCATGAAGCGATATGGGAGTGCAGTGGCCTCTGCGTTTGGAAGTGCTGGGCAGGCATACAGATCTCAAATACTATTTTTTTTCTTGGCAGCGAATGAAAATTTTGATTAGAGATCCATAGTGAAAAAGAAAGAAAGGAAATGCCAGCTTTTCAGAAAGGAATAGCAAATCATCAATTTTGATGAACAGAAGGTGACTCACATTTTCAGTGCCATCTTCAATTTTAATTATTCCACTGAAAAATCAAAATGAAAACAAAATGAAGATGCAGAGAAAGAATTTAATGTGAGATGAGTTTGAAAAGATTAGACTGTTTATGCAGATGTATAACCTGAAGGTTATAAAGAACATTATTTTGATGATTTTATTTGTCTTTTCTCGAAATAAAAAGAAAAAATAAAGGAAAAACTGAATACACTGGAATTGGAAATCATACTGAATATAATTTTTAAAGATAATAATTAGCCTGTGGAAGTCTCCAAATGTAGTAAAGTATGCACTATAGAGACAATGAGTTCTGGGAATTTTTTTAACAAGCAGGTTTTTCTATATGTAATAAAATTATCTCCCGATCTGGTAGTTCCATCCATTTCAGTGAATAAGCCAAATATCTAGTGTAGCAGTTAGGGAGGAGCTTACTCAAAACCATGTTTTTTCATGATTTTCCATCATTTTTTATAGTTTTTCTATAGCATCTGATACCAGTCACTGCTGAGACAAGATCTCAGAGCAGCTGAATAGCGATCTGATGCGGTCTGTCGTTTTCTCTCCTTGTGATAATGATACTCATTTCTGTTGCCTCTTGAAAGCTAAACATATCCAGTAAGTATACAGAAAGGGGTAGGGAGAAACTCCACATAAGATATTCAAAAGATTAGGATCATTTATATGGTAGTAAATGAAAAGGTTACGATGAAATAGATACAGAGTTAATGTTAGGTAGGTGTGTGCTTCTGTTCATCATTTGTTTCAATGGGAGAGGCAGGAATAAGTGAGCAAAAATACAGATTATTTTGTGCAACTTCATACAAGTACATCACTGAAGCCAAGAGCTTTGTAGGAATACAGAAAAAAAAGTTTGTGTGTATTTGTATAATAGGAATTGAAATAAAGATTTTTGATTTAAAGAAAACCCATCATGCTTCAAGCAAAAATTGACATCTTATTGGTGAGGCTTAGGAAGAAACTTCCCTGATAGGTACGTTATACTTGTTTGTTTTAGAAGGTCGTTTGACTTTGTTTAATTTTCTCAGTATCTCATAGTGTCTATTATTAGAGAGAAAATTCCCTACTAAGACAGACCAGCAGTTTGGTCGAGCTTGGGCATATCCATTTTTCTATTCTGAGCTAATCTAATTTTCTGCTGGTACTGTGTGTAACTCAATTCAAAGCTAAAATGTTTTTAAAAGTAGTGGCACATCCTCAAGCCAGGTCATTGACCTGAATTTCATAGTATAATTCACGTTGCTTGGAGTCAGTACGTTGTGTCTGCATTGAACAGCCAGTCCTCCAGGGCAGACAAGACGACCAATCTAAGACAATCAGCAAAACCTTAGGCCGAATACTAAGATACAACTCCGGTTAACGATAATGAGGCAAGGCTTACATATGTAGCAGTAAAGTACATGAGGGATCAGTTCTGCATATCCTATTTTCAGTTAGTGGCACCAGGGCAACTGACTGTTTTACTGTAATTTTATACTTTAAAGACAGCCCACCTATGCTATTGTTTTGGGCAGCTTCACGGGATGTTACATAGTTCTGTAATGGTATTTGGTCTTTTGCATGAATAGCCCAGGGGTTTCCAGTACCGTCCTTTTCCCATACTTTCAGGGCCTCTGCAGTCTTACAGCCTTGGGTGCCCCTGCTAGACTGCTCACTTTTACACATAGACTTCTAAAGCTATTCGCAGTTCACTCTACAGAACAATGAGATTTGAAAGTATGCGTATGTGTGTGTGTATACATACGAATATGATAATTTCTTACCTCCTTGCTGCTAATATCCAGTTATGACAATGTTATTGGTATGGGTTAGAATTTAATTCTTTTTGGGTTATAGTGAGTATTTTTATGGACAGTATTGCAATACTATGTTATGCAGATGTAGTGGTAATGAGTCAGGAATTGGCACACTGTCCTCTGAGTCAGGATATTAGGGGGCATTGTGTACCAGAGATACTTTCTTTTGGCTTAGCTGCAGATCTGACCATCTGTGGTCATAAAAATCCTGGGAATATTTTTGTAATAACCTAGTTTAGTGACCAAATTTTATTATGAGTAATGGCATTTGAATGAACTTTCCCAAATTATTACTATTACTATTACATAAAATATGCTTGGTCATGTTGTTATGTTGTCCTGTTTATATATGTAATTTTATGTGTTTTAATCTGCTATTAATCATATAGAAGGTCCAAACAAAACTGTTGTTGCAGATAGTTTGCAAAGCTGTGGAATGCTCAGATCCCTTGTGAATATTGATTGTTATAACTATGCCAGCATGCATAGGCAGTTCAGACACTGCCTTGAGATGATCAAAGGTTATTGTCTGCAAACAACAGATGAATGACTTCTTCTGTCCCCTGTTATACCTCTTGGACATGAAAATCACTAATCATACTGCTCTTCAAAATTTAGAAGCCTACAAGCAATTTAAACAAACAGTGAGAAGTTTGGTGATTCATTGGGATCTTATCAATGTTATAAAACATGCTGAATATATATTAAAATAAAGAGCCTGTAGTGCCCTTAGGAAATAAGTAGCTGCCCTTCATTTCTGTTAGAATTCGAGATAAATTTTAAGGTGTTTGACTGTTTCACTGAAATTTGATATTTTTCAATACACTGGAGGAGCTATGTTGTTAATTCCTATATTAATTTCCTTTGAAAACTCTTGCTGGATATTTGTAATTCACATACAGCTGATTCATACTTCTTTTTCTTCTATTACAGCTTAAAACATATCTGATAAATTTTGTGACTCTACTATGTGATATAGGGATTATATACAGATAAGATTTAACAGAGCATGTCTTCTCTAAAACAAGACAGAGGAAAATGTTTAATCGCCCTCCCAAAATTATTTTTTCTAGGTTATCCTTAAAATGGTAAATAACAAACTGGAATAGGATTTGATACGCATTTGTATCCAGGGACTTCCATCACTGATATTTTTTCATCCCTTCAGCAACACCAGCCTTATCACTTCTGTAAATCAAAACCTTTTGAATTTCTGTGATGGAGACTTGAAGTGACATTGTGAGATATCACAGAGCTGTCCCATCTACTAGTAGTTTAGGTAGCTCTAAGAGGCAGGGTTTTTTTTTAAAGATGGGTGAGTGTAGAAGCCTAAAATAGAAAGGCTTTCGTCTCCTTTGGAGGCAACAAAAAAGAAGTAATTATTCCTTTGTATCTTCTGGCAGTGCCCAGTAGCTATAATGAGGAAAGTATTTTCTCTGAAAAAAATCCCAAAACCCACAGCCCCTGACTGCAGGGCTTTACATTGCTTATTGAAAGCCCAAGGCCTGACTTTGAGTCCCAGCAGCTTATTCTTCAAGCTGGATCCAGCTGGTAAGAGCTGGATCCCTCGCAGAGGCAGTGAACAGAGGGGCTATAAAAGCAGAAGCCTCATTTGTGGCTAGGTCAACAATGGAAGGGATGCACATTCACACAGCGGACTGCATGTGACATGCAAAACTCAGGGAAATTATAATGTCTTCTGGCTTCCAGCAGGGAAGAGGAGACAGGCAAGAGTAAATCCCATGAGTAGCTGGCTGGGACAGCGAGCTAAAAGCATGAGGACTTAAAATGACAGGCAAAAATGGCTTCTAGGGTTATTCCCAACCATCAGAGAAAACAGAAGTCCCATGGGTAGGTATCCAGTGAAAAAGCCACTCTCACTGACTTGGAAAAATACTGGGCAAATAGAGAACAAGGGGAAGATGTGACACTAGCAATACTATGTTGTTGATATCAGTGTCTCGTTGTCCTATAGGTTTGAAGTTTGAGGAAATGCAAGAAAAGTTTGGGGAGGAATTCTTCAATATCTGCTTTGATGAGAATGAAAGAGTTCTTCGAGCTGTAGGTGGGACCCTTCAAGACTTCTTCAATGGCTTTGATGCTTTGCTGGAGCACATTAGAACTTCATTTGGAAGACAGGCCACCCTGGAATCCCCTTCTTTCCTATGCAAAGAGCTCCCTGAAGGCAATCTCATGCTTCATTACTTTCACCCACATCAGATTGTGGGATTTGCAATGATGGGAATGATAAAGGCAGCAGCAAAGAAGATTTACCGCTTGGAAGTGGAAGTAGAACAGGTCGCTAATGATAAGTTGTGTGCAGAGGGGACGAACCCAGGTAACTGCAGCTGTCTGACTTTCCTTATCAAAGAACATGAAAATGCAAATATCACAAAAGCACTTCCACCGGGAACTTCCCAGTCCCCCTTAGACCTGAGGATTAGCATCAGCACCTTCTGCAGAGCTTTCCCCTTTCACCTGATGTTTGATCCAAACATGCTGGTTCTCCAGCTTGGAGAAGGTCTTAGGAAGCAGCTCAGATGTGACACTCATAAAACTCTGAAATTCCAAGACTGCTTTGACATAGTTTCTCCTAAAATCAGTGCCACATTTGAACGAGTTCTCCTGAGATTATCTACTCCTTTTGTCATTCGGACCAAACTTGAGGATTCTGGCTCTGAAAATAAAGATAAGGTAAGAACATTAATTTGTGTATATGTGTGTGAGGGGAGAGGATTATTTATTCAGAGAGAAGCAGCTCAAGTCCTGTGTACTCTGGAAAGCTCACTTATGCCTTGCAAACCGGGGGCTAAGTGGTATTCCCCAGCCAAGTGAATATTTTCCTAAATTATTTATAAGCTTTGCCTATGATGTTGTAGCAAATCGTGACATTGCCATTCAGAAAATTCTGTGCTGTGGAGTTGAATAGTGCAGTTTAAATCAAAAGGGTGAGGAATTTTACCAAATGCCCATATCTAATCCTTAATTTCACTCCAGCTATATTATGATAACAATAATAGTTATTAAGCCATTTACTAGGGAATAGCTTTCAGTATGTTTTCTGAAAGACTCTCACTGCAGGGTTCATACTGCCACTTTATTATATCCTACTTCCCTGTTTCGAAAAGCTGCTTTCTTCTGTGTTTCTTCTTATCTCTCACCCTGCACTCAAGGGAACCAGAGCTGTAAGTGGTACCAAGTATCACTTATGCCAGTTTTAATGCTTTCCAATCATTTAAATAGGCACTTGTCCTCCTACGCTGCCTCTTCCCTCAGGGTTTTAAAAGAGAGCTACTTTAACTAGTGAGCCCTATGTTGAGTTCAGTGCATCCCAGGTGAGCTAGGTGAGAACACGTCTTCTAGAGTGGACCTCTCCAACGACTGGATAGAGTTTGTCTCATTGAATATCCTTGAATTATGGGAAGGCTTTTTGGTGTGAAGTTGTGTTCCAGCTTTATGCACCGAAGTACTAATACTTAATGTTTACATTAAAAGCCTATGCATGGTAGCCTTGGAAATACTGCTGCCCTAAGTGCAGGAATTACTGATTTTCAGGGTTTTTAAGAGATGACACCCAAGAATAGTCAATCACACTGGATACTGGGACACCTAAGTTCTGCCTATGGGTGCCACATTTACAGTTTAGGTGGTCTGGATATAGCTTGAGAAACTCCACCTCTGTTTTGCTACGTACACTGGACCAGAGTTTCAGAAAGACTCCTGTGGTAGCTGCATATCGAGTTCTGGGTTCTTTTCAAAATACAGCCACTTCTGACAACAGCAATGTTTCCAGCTCCTCTTTGGCTCTGCTCTTTGGCACCAATAAACGTATTTCTGATGCATTTTCCCCTGGAAATAACATGTTCCCCCAAGAGAAGCAAACTAGTGCTTCTCATTTTGTATGAATTGATGTAATTCAACCTATTTAAAACCAAAAGGGAGTGTATTTTTCAGAACCTGTCCTCAAAGTCACCCTAGCCTTTAATTATGAAAAGGAAATGTTGTGTGAAAAGTTTGGAGGTGTTGGCTCTGAGCTACCTTTCGGGACAATCGTTTCTCCTTTGAAAGAGGCTTGTGCCGTGCTCCTTCCTCCCTCGGAGGCTGTGCATGCCTCTCAGGCACCTTCCCGTGCCCTGGGACAGAGTCACAGCCCTTCGACCATCTTCTGCTCTTCATGAATCTGCTGTAGATCACTCTGAAGAAGAAGAAGGTTTCGGTGGGGGGGGAGGGGGGCGCGCTGGGCTTTTAAAACTTTTTTCCCTATCTAATTACAAGTTAAACAAACAAAACATTCTCTTACCTGGGCAGGTTTCATATGCTTGTGGCTTGCTCATAGGAGAGGTGGCAGGGAGTGGAGCTTGCTGGAGGCAGGTTTTAGCAGCCAGTTTGGGAAGCAATTCTGATTTCAAAAGCTTGTTCTGTACCATCAAGCTGTGCAGCTCTGAGTGCTTCCTTGTGTCATGGCTGTGGTTTGTACCATGTGTCATTACAGGTGGGTAATAAATCGAATCAGCGGCGGGCCCAGCTACCACTTGGGAGAATGACCGTCTCTGTCTTCAAAGTCATGTGTAGAGTCAGACCCTGATCAACAAGTGTCAGCACTAGCACCGTAGTAGCAATTCAGATTTTCTTGAGAAGCAGGTAAAAGGGAATGGCAGTGAAGGAAATCCTTTGTCTGCCAGCAGTTAGGAGAAAAATTGTGTCTTGAACAGTAAGGTGTAAATGAGAGAGAAAAGGGTGATGGTGAAGTGTAGGGGGCCTCAGGTAAATGTTGTGCTGCAGGCATGGGAATTAATTTGAGAACGTCAATTTAGCTGAAGAGGAATTTTCTTCTGACTCACCCATTTTATGAGCACTTTTCAAAAGTTTCTGTTTGTGAGTAGTTAAATGGAGCTTTGTGAGTAGTTAAATGAAGCTCAGCATGTGATGCATATTGGTAGATAGTCCCTTTTTTTCCAAAATGAAAGGTTGCACAGATTCAGAGGTTGTGGTTGTCTTGCTTACATAGATTTTGAGAGGAGCGACACGGCAATACTGTTCTGTCGTGCTCAAGTCCTTAATATCTCCTGGATAAAAAAAATAGACTGAGCCTTGGGAACTGCATGCTGTATTATTTTCCCAGAGCTCATGTCACTCATGTAGCTCATTTTGGAATTCTTTTCAATTTGCCAACACTTGTTTGGAAGTTGAATATTGGGCAGGTAGATCAGTGGCTGTAAGCACGACCCCACTTAAAAGTCGGCAGTAACTGACTTAGGTATTTCCCTATTTCTCTGTCACACGCCTCTATTCAGTTCATACTGGAATTGCATCCCACTTCCAGCTATTTATCTTTTAGAAAATTCTGGCTTTGCAATAACCTCAACACTTTTCAGACTTGGTTACTTTAAATGGCAGTTGAAGGGATGCGACCCAGACAACTCTGCTGCAGTTTTGAAGCTGTTCAGATGTCTCAGTGGCTTCTCAAGAAATAAAAAATGCTTTAAAAGGCTTTGCGATGAACAGAGGACCTTTCAGACTCTCTTCAAAGCACTTTTATCTTCATTTCAATACATAAATTAGATCTTTTTTCAGGCTTGCAGTGAGAAAGACAGAATAACAAAACAGTTTTCATTTAGTCCTGACACCAGCTCTGTGTTCAGATGAAAGTAAGTCACAAACCATGATCTTTCCCTAACTCAGCACCCAGAAGCAAATTAAAGAAAACACCTGTCCTGACTTTCAGGGTGCTTAGTGCTTGTCCCTTTTATGCAAAGGCTCATTCGTGTGCTTCGATTTACTGGGATTTGAATCACTGGAATAAGTGACTTGGCTGTATAACACTATCCTAAATTTCTGATGTAAGGCCTATGAGGTCTGGGTGATAGCTAGCACTCCTGCGGAGATGTGTGTACACCTTTGCAGAAGCACAGCCTCATGCATCGAAGCATCAGTATCAGCAAAGTTTTGTTAATTTGCTGCGTCACCTGCTGTTCTTGGAGCTCCGAGCATTTACAGGACCCCATTGTTGTAGGGACCAAACAGGAAAAAGAACCCCACCTGAAGAACATGGACTCTATAGCTTTAATCACAATTTTCAACACCATCCGTACTCCTTGGTCATAATTCTAATGTTTTGATATTTGCTTGGCTGATATTTCAGTCTCCATTATACAATGGTCACATGTGGACAATGCAAGCATTTATTCCACAAAATAGTAAGCAATTGTCTAAATTTATTACGTCAGCAGTCTCACTGACTTTACCTGAACTTATCATAAGTTTGCAAGTAAACACACTTGTGAGTCTGTGGAGAATAAGAGCCAAATTGTACAAACTAATCCAGAATAAGACAGGATGTGATGGTTTACTTCCATCCTTTCTTCCCTCCCTCCCTCTGTCCTTCCATTTTATTTTCTGCAGTGATCAAGTTATTCACACTGATGCTTTGGGTTTTTTCTTGATTATTCTGCACATTCAAAATTGTCTATATGAACAATTATGACTGTCTTTAGATCAGGTTTCCTAGTATGCATACAGCTCTTTAGATGTATAAAAGCTGAATGTGATCGGCCTCTGAGGTTTCCATTTTTGCCATGCGGCTAAATTCTTGTTATTGTTTGTTGTTTATAGTATGGTACTACCCAGATGCTGAAGGGAGTATTATGGCCCTGTTGCTCTACTTCTTGTACAAACATTCTGTTGTTTTTCACATTTCACAATAATTTTTATTCAGGGTTTTTTTGTGTTTAACTGGAGAACTTCACTTGCATGCAATCAGATTTTCCAAATTTTGCGTATTATCCCTAGATAACAAGATCACAAATATTGCTGTTTCACCTCTCTAAGGAAACTCATTCTACACTTCTCTTTCTGGGAGCAATTATTTATTGCAACAATCAAAACTACATTTATTGTGGGAATTAACCGTTTAGGATTGATTGCTTATAGCTTCACACATGGTTAATACAACTGTACTCCACAGGAGTTTAATGAAAGTTAGTGGAGTCACCTATGGAATAAGATAGAATTTAAATTGAGAGGACTGGGTCTGAACTTGTCTGCTGGAGTGTTCTGAAGCCCCTGTCACTGAGGTTTCCTTTCCATGAAGGTGCTGGCATGTGAGGGAGCTGATGGTTGCACACTGCCACGCAGGGGGACAGGAGCTGCCTTCCTCTAGGCACCCCGCAGTCCTCGGTGGTGCATCCTCCTGGCCAAGCGACCGTCTGGGAAGCACCACCGCTCCCTCCCTGGCAGCACCTCCAGTTGTTTGCACAAAGCAGATGGGGTGTTTGCACCCAAGTCTCTCCCTGACTCTCTCACCTGTGCAGAGAGTGTGTTGACATGACTATTTCAATGTTTTACTTGTGAGCACTACTTAGACATGTGTGGTATCCACATTGCTGTCTCCCATCTGAGCTTCTGCAGGACTTCCACTTTCTTACTTTTCCAACAGAAGTCAATTCCTCATCTCTGTAAGTCACTGTTGCTTTTAAGGCAGATCATCTTTTACCATGTCTCTTTGTATATGCTATTTTTCACAGAGCTCCCCAATGGATATTACCTGATTCTGCTGCCTCAATGACTTTGCCTTTCTCAAGCAGCGTGGTTAACTTCCCCCTCACCTTAATGGTGAGACCTTGCACAAATCTTTCTTTTAGTTGCCACCAAGGCCACATTTCAAGTTTTCACAGAAAGTGCATCATAGAAATTTTCCACTTAGTCTTTTTTTTGTGGAGAACAAGACAAAATGCAGCTGATAACCCAGCAGTAAGGTGTGCATGTAGCATGAGTGCAGGTGGGCAGCCCTCCCTCCATTTCTTGACCAGACAAGGGCTGGAAGCTCCTGATAGGTACTTCCTGCGTACAGTCGTCTTCTGACTATACTAATGAACAAGGCTGTCTGTAACATGATGTAAATACTTGTCTCCTTGACAGTATAGTGAGACAGCTGGAGCTGCTTCACTTTTTGGCTGTGTGGGAAGACAAGGACTGACTCTTGGTTCTCCTCTCCTGGCTAACGTCCTCCTCAAGTGACACTCCTGTGCCATCAGTGCTGGGCAGATCAAGAGGAGATGGGGCTGCCCTCACGGGGACTCACTGCGTCCCTGGGGCCTCGATCCAGACCCAGTCCTCTTGGTGCACAGACTGACAGGATGAGCCCTGCCAGCACTCGTTTGTGGGTGCCTTTCTGAAATTGTGACTTGGCATGCAGTTGGCAAGAAAGTTAAAAGTGAATCATGAAAGAAACTATTTGGTTCCCTGCCATATACTGTGCAGCTGTATTTTCCTTGTACTACTGCTCCCCTGCTCAGACTAACAGCCCTTTTCCACCTTTGAAATAAATCAGATTTTATAAGGATACTCACTGGTCTTTGACTTACTGTTAGACCTGCAAACACTTTAATTCAGACAACCTGTCTAAGAATAAAGCTGGCACCTAAAACTGCATTACTGAAGGTGGCCAGAATTTTTCTGGTGGAATGTGTTCTCTTTGAATATGCCATTTTATTAAAATCACAACTTCCCAGGGATTCGACAAAATTTACTTTCATTGTGTTAAAGTGTTTTGTTCAATAATTTTAGATTTAAAATACTTTTTAATAGGAAAAAGTTTTACATTTATATTATAACAACATTTAAAAAATAGGAAACATTGGGTTTGACAAAAAGAATCTTCTGAAAATTTTATATTGCAAGAAGTTCCAAATACCACATATAATTCAGATTTTCAAGAAACACCAACTCTGTCATGATAAAACGTCCAGCAAAATGATAGTGTCAGCTTTTTATAGCTCTACTGATTGTGTAGGCTGTCTGACCCAGAGCCTCAGCTGTTGTCCGTGGGGAGGAGAGGTTTGTGGTAGATGACCTAGACTGCACCAACAGGAATTTGTCCCAGTGTACTGATTTAGATAAACGAATAAATAAATAAAAATAAACCAGTCCAGAGCCAAGATTAAAAAAGTGTATCTGGAAAGTTAGGTTCTAAAGTGTATAGATAGGCGTGTAGTAAATGGCCAGATTTTTAAAAATGCTGAGTAATAAACAACTGTTCATTTTAAAATGTAGGCTGATTCAGTGGAAGTTGGTGGGAAGTTCCCCTGTTCATTTCCATTGTTTTGTTTAACTATGGAGTTACTCATCTAGTCCTTCTTCCATGGTATGAGGAAGTACCATCTCTAGGTCAAATATTTCCTTTCAGTCACTCAGCTGTGTATTTGCCATGTATGATCAGATCAAAAGTCTGTCCAGTCCAGCATGCTGACTGGATGACCAACAGTGAGCAACAGACAATGCCTAATGAAAAATATAAGAAAAAGTTTAAGCCTGCAGTGCTATTTTCTGTAATACACCCTCCCAGCTTTTAGCTCTCCCAGGATGAAAGCGCATCCTCTTGCGGTAGCATCCAGGATGTGGCACCTGATAGCCCCTGCAGGACCACTCCTCCATAATTTTCTCTAGCACCTTTTGAACCAAGGGAAGTTCATACTGTTGGCTTCTGTGGCATCCTGTGGACATAAGGTCCGCTGTTTACTAGAAACTGTGAAGATGAGACCTCTCTGGTTGGTGGCCACTTTCAGCCACTTTCAGCCAGGTCTGTGGGGACATCGTGTGCAGAGTGGAGCAGCTGGTGAGGAAGCCTGCTTACCCATTGCTTCAGCAGAGCACTTTCCCATTGTGTTTGTTGACCACTGGAAACTGTATAAAAATAACGTGTTTTCAAATCCAGGAAGTACATTGTTCCCTTTTTTATACTGAGAGTCTATTCTTTATCTGCTACTTTTAATTTTTATTCTGGACCAACTGAATGAAACGAGCAGCCCTGACACTGGCAGACTAATTTAAAACCCACCACACACAATCTTGAAGTGTTTTGCTTTTGCTCTGTAACTGTGTTTTTTCCTCCTCTCCTAATAAAATTCAAATGAAGTGGCCTGAAAGTTATTCTAGCATGAGGGACATCTGTCACTTATGATCTAGAAATTCTAATTTTCCCCAGAGCTGATTTATTCACAGTCAGTCAGCCTTTGACACTAAGCTCCCGTTGCTCTGCAGGCTCCTGGAGCTCTCAGAATCAAATTGTGTCTTCTGTTTCCGCTAATGCTAATATCCCACCCGTTTGCTTGTCCAAACGTGTTTGGACTTGATGGTTTTCAAGATGAATTGGATTGGCTGGCTTGACTGCTTCTAGACTGTGATGGGTTATAAGAAACGACAGATGACATTACTTTCTTATCTCACTAGCGGCTGTGCATCGGAGAACTTTGATACACTGAAAGTGGCCCAGAATTTTTAATATTTCTTCTTTAAGACAGGCCAATGAAAATCTCATTTTTAAAATGAGTAATATCCTTCAGTGATAGGACTGAAGAAGAAATGCAACAATCTAAAGATAAAATACTCCCTTCTCTTTTCCATTAGCTGAAAACCAAAGAAGTTGTTTGGAAATTATTTTGTTGAGTCAAGTGGCTATTAAAACAATTTGACTCCATGGTGAACTCTCCCCTCTTATGATTTGAATAATTTTTTATGATAAGGAAGCTGCTTGCACATGAAAATGTCCATCTTTCTCTATTTGATTGAAAGCTTTTGAATGGGTTTCTAAATTACACTATGTCATAACCGGAACAAAAAAGTGCATTTCATTAATTTTTACATTGCATAATGAGAATACTTGGGCACAACGCAGTTTGATTTTCAGGAATGCATTTTTTTCTACCTCTCTTTTCTAGTGACTAAAATTAAGTATTGGTTATTCACAGTACATTTTTATCCTTTTCCTCATTTGCTCATGTGAGTTCTTGAGTGACTGTGCTTTTCATGCCGTCACAGTGCTCTAATCTGAATAGGTGTGATGTCAAAAAAAAGCTATTTTCCTTGGGATGGTTGAATTAAAGTAGAAGCAGTTAGTCACTGGCACCTGTAACTGGGCAATGCATGTAGTCAAGCTAAGGCTTCTTTTCTGTGTCTCTTTGCAGAGGCTGAAGTGGCCCTAGAAAGAAGGGGAAAAGCCCGAGTGTTTCCCTGTGGGCTGAGTGGGTTTTGTGCATGAGCTCCCACAAGTGCATGGGTGGGAAGTCAGAGGCTGTGGGAACACCTTGGTGTGCTTCTGAGCATAAACACTAAATTTACTGCTCTGAGGGGCAGCAAATGCAAGGCCTGGCACTACCTGTGTTGGCAGCTTTCAGCTGTAAGGTCACTTCTACCCAGCAAATGCCAAAACCTCCTGCTAACCCTGCTCCTGGAACATGCTCCTTGCCTGAGAGCAAGCCTGAGTTACTCTGGAGTGGTTACTTGCAGAGTGGCCCTGCATGGCAAAAGAGCCCAGGGAGTGGAAAGGAAGGTTTCCACTTTTTCCCTCCACCTTAAATTTTGTCCTCAAATTAGGAACATGGGATTCCCTTCCTATTTGGTTTTGAGTGTAGCTTAGTAGTAGTTTTGGACCAGTTTTCGACTACTTGGCTTGGGTCCTCCAATCCCATCTCATAAATATCTAGTCTTTTGAGTTTATATTGTAGTTGACAGCATGGATTGACTCTAAATACGTTAATTTACTCATGCTCACTGTACATGCATCTTGTCCTGGATTCTGCATGCTTTATTTCCATGGAGGCAAAGCTCTGAATTTCTGAAACTCTCCATGAAATAGGAACTTCGCTGATGTTTTGCTGGGCCACAGACCCAGGCAGGATAGACAGCTGACAGAAAATGACTTCCCCTATGATTTGTACCTGATTTTGACCCTTTTTATATTCTGGGAATGTAGCTTAATCAGACATCGTAAACTTTGGGGGTCATAAGACTCGAATCAAAAGGAATACTACTATGAAGTAACACCTAGTTTATTTTGCATGTTGCCCCACTAGGAATAATTAGCAATAGTATGAAAGAGTAAGATAATAGTGATTTGCAAAAGTCAAAACTTACAAAAGTGACCTGCAAAAGCCAGGTGCTGATTTGCTAATACTTAAGTGCAGCGTTTCTATTATCTTTGAGCAGCAATTGCAACCTTAATGGATGCAGAGTGGAAAATGGCGTGACATGAGCAAGTTTGACTAGGTCATGTTTTGCTGCCTTTTAATCTTGCTGAGGATGTGTGATATTTACCCTGCTCTTTTCTCCGGAGTCTTCCAAGGGCAGTGACTGACAGTCTCAATAACAGCAGATCGCCTATTGCCAGGCAGGCAGTCCATGCCAGCAGTTCTAATCATTGTTTTAGCATGTTTTGCAATGACGAAATGGCATGTTGAGGAGCCAGGAGTACTTGCTCAGGAAGGATGAGCCTTTCCTTCGCAATTCTTTACACTGCTGAGGGTGGAGTCATCATTCAAGCGTACAGCCCAGCCAGGCAGATCAGTGGTTGGATAACTGTGCGTTTGCTACTCTGGGAATATTCCTCATGAATTGGCAGGGCTCATTGAGAGGGCTTTAAACTAGGTTCGAAGGGGGAAGGGGATAAAACCAGGCTCGCTAGAGATGAGCCGAGGGGTGGCGTGCCGATGCCGGGGGCGAAATCGATAGCCCAGCTCAAGTGCATATACACCAATGCACGCAGCATGGGCGGCAAGCAGGAGGAGCTGGAAGCCATTGTGCAGCGGGAGAGATATGACTTAGTTGCCATCACAGAAACATGGTGGGGTGACTCTCATGACTGGAGTGCTGCAATGGATGGCTATAGACTCTTCAGAAGGGACAGGCGAGGAAGGAGAGGCGGTGGGGTGGCCCTGTATGTTAGGGAGTGTTTTGATTGTATAGAGCTCAACGATTGTGATGATGGTACGGTTGAGTGTCTATGGGTAAGGATGAGGGGGAAGGCCAACGAGGCAGATATCCTGCTGGGAGTCTGTTATAGACCACCCAACCAGGATGAAGAGGCAGATGAAGCGTTCTATAAGCGGCTGGCAGAAGTCTCTCAATCGCTAGCCCTTGTTCTCGTGGGGGACTTCAACTTCTCGGACATCTGCTGGAAATACAACACGGCAGAGAGGAAGCAGTCTAGGAGGTTCCTGGAGTGTGTGGAAGACAACTTCCTGACGCAGCTGGTAAGTGAGCCTACCAGGGGAGGTGCCTCGCTCGACCTGCTGCTTACAAACAGAGAAGGACTGGTGGGAGATGTGGTGGTCGGAGGCCGTCTTGGGCTTAGCGACCATGAAATGATAGAATTCTCGCTTCTTGGTGACGTAAGGAGGGGGGGCAGCAAAACCACAACCATGGACTTCCGGAGGGCAGACTTTGGCCTGTTCAGGACGTTGGTTGAGAGAGTCCCGTGGGAGACGGTCCTGAAGGGCAAAGGGGTCCAGGAAGGCTGGACGATCTTCAAGAAGGAAGTCTTAAAGGCGCAGGAGCAGGCTGTCCCTGTACGCCATAAGAAGAATGGGCGGGGAAGACGACCAGCCTGGCTGAACGGGGAGCTCTTGCTGGGACTCAGGAAAAAAAGGAGAGTTTACCGCTTGTGGAAGAAGGGGCAGGCGACTCAAGAAGAGTACAGGGATCTCGTTAGGTTGTGCAGAGAAGAAATGAGAAAGGCAAAAGCCCAGCTAGAACGCAATCTGGCCGCTGTCATTAAAGACAACAAAAAAAGTTTTTACAAATATATTAATGACAAGAAGAGAGCCAAGGAGAATCTCCATCCTTTATTGGATGCAGGGGGGAACATTGTCACCGAGGATGAGGAAAAGGCTGAGGTACTCAATGCCTTCTTTGCCTCAGTCTTTAACAGGCAGACTAGTTATCCTCAGGGTACTCGGCCCCCCGAGCTGGAAGACGGGGACGGCGAGCAGGATGAACCCCCCGTAATCCAAGAGGAAGCAGTCAATGACCTGCTACGCCACCTGGACACTCACAAGTCTATGGGGCCGGATGGGATCCACCCGAGAGTGCTGAGGGAGCTGGCAGAGGTGCTCGCCAAGCCGCTCTCCATCATTTATCAGCAGTCCTGGTTAACGGGGGAGGTCCCGGATGACTGGAGGCTTGCCAATGTGACGCCCATCTACAAGAAGGGCCGGAAGGAGGATCCGGGGAACTACAGGCCTGTCAGCCTGACCTCGGTGCCGGGGAAGATTATGGAGCGGTTCATCTTGAGGGCGCTCACAAGGCATGAGCGGGACAACCAGGGGATCCGGCCTAGCCAGCACGGGTTCATGAGAGGCAGGTCCTGCTTGACCAGCCTGATCTCCTTCTATGACCAGGTGACCCGCCTAGTGGATGAGGGAAAGGCTGTGGATGTGGTCTACCTGGACTTCAGTAAGGCCTTTGACACTGTCTCCCACAGCATTCTCCTAGAGAAGCTGGCGGCTCACGGCTTAGACAGGTGTACTCTGCGCTGGGTCAAAAACTGGCTGGACGGCCGGGCCCAGAGAGTTGTGGTGAATGGAGTTACATCCAGTTGGCGGCCGGTCACAAGTGGTGTTCCCCAGGGCTCAGTTTTGGGGCCGGTCTTGTTTAATATCTTTATCGATGATCTGGATGAGGGGATTGAGTGCACCCTCAGTAAGTTTGCAGACGACCCCAAGTTGGGCGGGAGTGTTGATCTGCTCGAGGGTAGGAAGGCTCTGCAGAGGGACCTGGACAGGCTGGATCGATGGGCCGAGGCCAACTGTATGAGGTTCAACAAGGCCAAGTGCCGGGTCCTGCACTTTGGCCACAACAACCCCATGCAGCGCTATAGGCTTGGGGAAGAGTGGCTGGAGAGCTGCCTGTCGGAAAAGGACCTGGGGGTGTTGGTTGACAGCCGGTTGTTGGTTCAGCACTGCCGGCTGAACATGAGCCGGCAGTGTGCCCAGGCGGCCAAGAAGGCCAATGGCATCCTGGCCTGTATCAGAAATAGTGTGGCCAGCAGGAGTAGGGAAGTGATTGTGCCCCTGTACTCGGCCCTGGTGAGGCCGCACCTCGAATACTGTGTTCAGTTTTGGGCCCCTCACTACAAGAAGGACGTTGAGGTGCTGGAGCGTGTCCAGAGAAGGGCAACGAGGCTGGTGAGGGGTCTGGAGAACAAGTCTTATGAGGAGCGGCTGAGGGAACTGGGACTGTTTAGCCTGGAGAAAAGGAGGCTGAGGGGAGACCTCATCGCTCTCTACAACTACCTGAAAGGAGGTTGTAGCGAGGTGGGTGTTGGTCTTTTCTCCGAAGTAACAAGCGATAGGACGAGAGGAAATGGCCTCAAGTTGCGCCAGGGGAGGTTTAGATTGGATGTAAGGAAAAATTTCTTTACTGAAAGAGTGGTGAAACATTGGAACAGGCTGCCCAGGGAAGTGGTGGAGTCCCCATCCCTGGAGGTATTTAAAAGACGTGTAGATGAGGCGCTTAGGGACATGGTTTAGTGGGCATGGTGGTGTTGGGTTGACGGTTGGACTCGATGATCTTAGAGGTCTTTTCCAACCTCAATGATTCTATGATTCTATGATTCCCTTATCATGTGTGGGTTTTTAGGATGTGCTAAGACAGAAATTTAGATTAAAGAAAGTGAAATGAGTTAACCCATAAAAAAATATTTACATTATTTGTTCCTTTCACTAACCTTTGGCTTTTATAAGTGAGGACTCAGAATGAGTATCTGAAAAGAGAATTAAATGTTCTTTTTCCACAGACCCAGGACAGGCATGTAGGATATTTCTAAGGCATAATTTTCCCCCTGTATTTGTTCAAAACAGAATAAACTTGTTCCTCTTTGCAGATTGCAAACCAATAATAAACATTTGGTACTTTGACACCTCAGAAAGAGGTAAACATTTTAAAATTCAGTCCTAGGTGAAAACACATTTAAATATTATTTTGAACATTTTGACCAATGCGGTTTCTATCTGCCTTGTGAATTTTACGTATTTTATAATACTTTTTACTCTATTTCTTTCTTTCTAAGAACTGGAATCGATCTTCTTGTTCACACTGGACAGCAGCTTTTTCTGTAATGATTCTCACTCTACTGTGGGACCACTAGCAGAGCAGGGTCTATGCAACTCTATCAGGAATATAAACATATTTAATTTTCATTTTCGCATCACCTTTCTTTTTCTTTGAAAATTTAGAGATTGAATCCTTTTTGCCTTACCTGTAGGTCCAAAGATGTTGTGCCTAGAAAGGACTTTTATGAACATATAGTTTGATCTGCATAAATAAGGATTTTAGTTATTAACTGCTATGTCTGTCTGACAGCATTTTCCTAGGAATATTCCAGTGCTTTAGTGGATTGCAGTCATCACTGTAGTTGATAGGGTCTGATTATGTCACATCTCAGTACTTCAGTCTAGTACTTCCCTCCTCAAACGTTGAACTGGTAGCTTTAAAAATGTCTGTTCTGATGAAAATATAGGTCTAGGGGATCCTCCTTAAGACAGCAGAGATAATATTATCAAAGTGTTTAAAAAAGATGGCTTACATTGACGGGTTACAAAGATAACTGCTTCTGAAAATTGATAAAATAAAAGCTTAGAGCATAAAAATGTTCAGCCTGTGCTGTGTTTGGCGGAACTTGAAGAATAAGCCCAAATTTGTAAGCTATCTATTAATAAATCCATTTCTTAAGCAGGTATTTTAATGGGCAAAGATATTCAGATTGGGATAACTTCGGAGGCCTTCAGTCATGGCTGTTGAAGGGCCAATAAGCCTGTCACAAAACAAAAGCAAAGGCATGCTCAATGGCTTGAGGAAGAAAGAAAAAACTGGGCAGACTAACTTCTTTTTTGTTCTGTGTGTGATGGGGGTAGGCTCCTCTGCAATACCTCAGCACGTTCTGCTGTTCTGGTTGTGTTTGAGAAGGGAAGTTCAGTGACACTGAGACATGGGCACCAGAATAGGCATGCGGGTTGAATCAGGTTATGTCCCCTCCTTCCACTGATGCCAAGGATCTTTGCTGCTTAAATTAATCTTTTAATCCTTCCCCCCATAAAGCGTGCTGGATGATTTCAGTCATCAAGTAGCTTCTCCTTATCTGCATGACTTCACTTAGAAAGGGATGATATAATAACTGATCTTATATGATAGAGCACAGACTGATTTCTTTTATTAGTGTAAAACTTTCATGGGGAATGCCCAGTGAATTCTAAATGAATTATATTTTAAATGTTTTACTTAAATATAAAAGAATTGCTGCAATTTTTGTAAAACCCTTGGTGCTTTCTGCTTTGTTACCTCAAAGGCATCCAGCAGAGGGAATGTTTGAATGGATTAACAGAGGCTGGGGATAATTCTTGGCTGTGCTTGCTGTGGCTCTGAGTTCTTTGCAGTGCAGGCTTTTGGATGACTCCCCTGTGAAAGTACTTTCTGCCTCCGTGGACATTGCACCTGGCAAAAGTCAGACAAAAGGAGTGAAGAGATCCCCTATTCCCAGAGTTCTGTTATGCCAATAAAGGAGAGCTACAAAAAAAAGAACAGAAGAGGCTATATTTATTTCCGCTCCACTGAAACCCAAGGGGAAAAATACCAGTGCTTGGCAAATATTAAAGGAGATACTTCATATTGAAAGAACTTTGTTTTTTCAGCTTCATTGAATTGTATTTCATTTTTTAGTTTAAAGGAAAAATATGCTATAAAAATACTGACTACGGCAACGATGTCAGTGCTATGCAGACTGGCAGTGTTGTTTAATTTTCATGTGAAAGAAGCATGGAAGATATCATTAAAAGGGCATCAAATTTTCTCACTCATCTCAGTGGACTGCTGATTCAGTCTTTTTCCTCTTTGCTCAGGAAGGCTTCAGATTTAGTTATTGGATAACTTCTGTTGTGTGTCTTGAACATTCAGTTTCTGGCATTTGTTCCTGGGAATATGGGGATAAAATAGCTGAGAATATTTTCTGTCAGCCAAAAATGCAGAAACATCTGAGAGGTTTCCTAGCTATGTTCAGCAGCATCAGAGGGTCCTGAAAGGCTTTTGGAGCCATTTTGCATGATGGGAAACTCCACAGAGAGTTCTGGGGACATGGGAATAACACTGACAAATCCATAAACAGTATTTAAAAATAACTGACTTATTTGCTCTGATTCTGTTTTTTCCCATAGTGTCATATAATCATATATGGGCTCACTGAGTGTGATGAACACACCAGGGTACCATACCAGACTAGCAGGACTTGAAGGACCATCTTAGCAGCCCACTGCTTGCACTGTCCAGAAATTCCAAATTTTTTTAGTAGAATATTCAGTGAAACAACTATAACAATAAAAAACATTGATTCTGTGAGTATTGGTGTAGTGAGGTGTGCCTGAGAGTATAAAAGCAAAGAGAGGTGCCAGCGGATGTGGTCAGGATCTCCTGACCCCTAACCGATAACATAAATCAAGTTACAATTCTAAATTAAGTATATCATCCGATACTGTGGGACCAAAATCTGGTACCTTTGCTCAGGATAAGTAAGATGTTACTTCTTGATTTGTCTTACTAGTTATCATCAGCCCAGTTTCAACAGGATTACTTTGGGAGAAGGGTACTTATTTTGAGTAAGGAGAGCAAAATAAAATCTAATTTGACATTAAATGCAGAAAATAAATTTGGTGTCTGCTCCTACAAATGTCTTGAGCACGAAACTCTTTTAGTAACAGAAGCTGTCCATATGGCATGTTCAGGGAATTAGACTTTTCTTTCTAAATAGGAGGCGTTAACTTCGTCAATACTGTATTGCTGTATTTTTTTAGTTTAAAAGAGACGCAATCATAAATAATTATCTTCTTTTTTTTTAGAAAAAAATCCTTTTTCTCTAAAAAATTAATTTACCATTCAACAAACTGTAACTTAAAAAAATTGTATAAGCTTTATCCTTTTGTATGTGTTAATTTGATTGACATTTTAAGACTCATTTCTATAGTCACTATAGAAGTAGAGATTGTAGTATTCATTATGGGAAATGTCCACAAAATTACCAATGAATTAATAACAAGAAGTGACTAACGCATTGTTTTCTACCTATGCCAAAGTACAGCTCTACAAAATTATGAGGTGAAAGAACGGATTGACCACCCCCCCAAGTGTTTTTTTCTGGATTTATTTTCACCTACAAGTGGCTATTTGTAGGCCAAACCCTAGGCTCCTTTCACTGGCAGATCTTACAATGAAGTCATCAGATGCTGGTCTGAGTAACTACTGGGTAAGAATATAAATTCTGTGTGAAGTCAAGGACAATTTGATCAAGAAAGGACTTAACTAAGAAAACAGGACAGATCTGAGATTTTGTCTTAAGATGTTTTAATCAGAATAGATATATTAAAATTATTGTTAATATCTTAACGCAGGTCTCATTTTACAAAATCATAATATACAGGGAATTAACCTGCAATCTGCCAAGGGAAGCAACACCTGAGTGAGATGTCTGAGATGAAATGGCAAAGTCTTGCAGAAAGTTTGATCTGTCAGTTTTTTTGTGGCACAAATAAAAATGTAATCTGCAAAATAGTCTATCACCAAAAGCTCTTGGTATTGAAAGAAGTTGTCTATATGGGAGTAGTCTTGCTGGGTGAAACTTTGAAGGACATGTTAGCCTGTTGTTCCTGTGTATTGAACTCTGCATTGGCAGGACTGGCCAAAAACATTGTGGGCACACAGATAACTCTAAAATACCCTGTGGGGTATTTTGCTGGAAAATGTGGATGAGCCCCACCTCTAAACTGGTCCAGCCTGGCCAGCTGTGAATGAGGACTCCAGTCACTGCTGCTAGTGCGACATGATGCTCGAGCCGTGCTGGCGCCAGGGGCTGTTTGGCCAAGCAGTGCTGTAGCTTTCCCCGACAGCGGGTCAACAGCCTATGCAGTACCAGCAGGAAAGCAACCTCCCAAGGGTCCCTGGGGCATGGAAATTATCTGAAATTCCCCCAGAGCGTGAGCAGCTGGTTAAGAGCTAATGACCTTACAGAAATATTGCTGCCTCCAGACTGATTGTGCTGGGGAAGGGATGTTGTAAATCTGGGTGAGCTCTTGTTTCTCAGCTGACAGCTCCATTTCAGAGCTCAGGCTTCAGCTCAGGTCCTCAGCTGAGGACCACTGCTGCATGCCTAAGTCTTGCAGCAGTGCTGTTGCTTTTTGAAATTGTTATATAAATGCTTTTGTTCAATTCAGCCGGTCCCAACCTTGTTGCAGCTGAGCATCACTGAGGCAAATCAGTCATATTCTGTATTAGCAAACAGCTAACACTACTTTCTCTCAAAAGAAAGGGCTGTGATGGAGAATAAATATGTTTTTAAGTAATGTTATAAATGAACTGTATCAATCAGTAAATGAGCTGACTATATGCAAAGCAAACAGCATGTCTGTCTTGTCCCCTGAAGGGACACTGTGCCCTCCCTCTCACCCATTTTCATGCTCTCCTGTCCTGCATGACCACCTCTCTAAACCAGGACCCTGACTCTCCACTTGCTGTCTGCTCTCTACATCTGGTCCACTGCAACCCCATTCCTAGGTCCACAGCTGGAGTGTGGAGGTCACACCACATTATCACTGACCGTGTGTGGACTAGTGACCTGAATGCTGCCAGGAAACATTTGGAGGCTCTGCGAAGCAATTGTTTGTACTCTTAAATGGTGAGATGGTCCTTGGCATGATTTTGGCTAGTACCAGTTAGTAATCTCCCAAACATTTCTTGGCCCAGGGTCAAGAGTTTCCCAGGGGGAATATGGATGTGACCGCTCTGTTTGGGAGGGTGAAGGAGGTCAGTTGTGTGGACCCACACCATTCCTTGTCTGTTGGTCACCACGCCAGAGGACAGTCCTGGATGTTTTTACTTTATTTACAGAGTTCAGAGTGCAGGAGTTCCTGCAGAAGGAGGAGATGGTCACCTCAGAAGACCGTGATCTGCAGCCCCCACTGTGCTCCTGCAGATGCAATAGGCAACCTGCCCTTGTGCTGGCAGGGATGCTTTTTCCATATGCCTGCCTCCCTGCAGGCATGCTGCTCTGTGCCCCTGGCACTGTACCACCTGGGGACAACTGATACAGTCAGTTACTGTCTCTCCTAGACATCACTTTTAGCTACCACACCGGGTGACTGTTGTTCTTGCTGCATTTCATATTCTAATCCCTTTCTTTCCAAACCATCTGTGCTGGTTTTGGCTGGGATAGAGTTAATTTTCTTCATTGTAGCTAGTATGGGGGGCTGCGTTTTGGATTTGTGCTGGGAACAGTGGTGATAATACAGGGATGTTTTAGTTACTGCTGAGCAGTGCTTACACAGAGTCAAGGCCTTTTCTGCTTCTCACCCCACCCCACCAGCGAGTAGGCTGGGGGTGCACAAGAAGTTGGGAGGGGACACAGTTGGGACAGCTGACCCAAACTGGCCAAAGGGATATTCCACACCATACGACGTCATGCTCAGCATAGAAAGCTGGGGGAAGAAGAAGGAAGGGGCGATGTTAGGAGTGATGGCCTTTGTCTTCCCAAGTAACTGTTACGCGTGACGGAGCCCTGCTTTCCTGGAGATGGCTGAACACCTGCCTGCCGATGGGAAGTAGTGAATTAATTCCTTGTGTTGCTTGCATGCATGGTTTTTGCTTTACCGGTTAAACTGTCTTTATCTCAACCCAAGAGTTTTCTCACTTTTACCCTTCGGATTCTCTCCCCCATCCCACCAGGGGGGAGTGAGCGAGCAGCTGTGTGGTGCTTAGTTGCTGGCTGGGGTTAAACCGCGACACCATCCCACCTTGCTGCCTGTGCTGCAGCTAGGCAGTGCTGGTTCTCATCCAGAGTTACATATTATGCTCTGTAGCACCATTTTCCCATCAGAGTACTATGTTTCTTTCCTAACAAAAAAGTTTTAAAAGCGCATAAAATGTTTGTTTGTGGGCTTGTGTCCTGTTTTGGATCTAATACCTGATTATTTTTCTCTAAGTCAGCAGTGAAACACCGTTAAATCATTTGTGACATTCTCCAGGAATTGATTTGATCAATTAGTCTCTGACAATCTGTGTGCTGGAAACATTATCTAAGATAAGGTTTTCAGTTTGAAACTGTGGTCTGAAGGTGAGATCCTTAATGTGAATGCAAGTAGACATGATGTTATGTGGGAGAGGCCCAAACAGTCCTCCAGCTAAGGTCCCTATATATCTTTTCTCTTTGCCTTTATTATTTATACTTAAGCATTACCCAAAAGGGTCTATAGTTCATGCCTGTACGTAGATATGTAGGATGACATAGTCTCTGCATTGGATTGCTCAGATTCTAAGCAGATAGGTACTGTGTAGGAAGACATACAAGAACATCCTAATATTTCATGGTTGAGCACAGATATATGTTCAGTTTGCAGTTTAAGCTCAGTTTGCTACGATCCTGTATATAACATAGCCATTTATGGTTAAATTTATGGCATATGGTCTGTTACTCTGTTACCTTGTTTTAATAAATGCCACTGTCCATACTTTCCTAGTAATTTCTACCTGATTTTGTTCGTGAGAGAAACCCTCAGAACTTATGCCTGAGCCACCTTGCTCCCTCCTGGTGCTTATGTCTATACTGGAGAGGCCCATATAGGCCCTCTGGTCTTGTAGTTCAATGCCTTTAGCAAGGATGTGGCAGAAATGCAAGGAACGTAAGCACAAGTATTTCTCAAGACAAGGACTTTATTTCTGATATCACTTAATGACTACTGGATGTTTTTGAACAAAATATTCTGGGGCATGTTCCTCTCTCTTTGTTTGACCACCTTCTAATCCCTTTATCTCTAACCACCTTCAGCTTATCTGTGTTTCATGAGCAGTTTGGAGTGAGGGGCATCCTCCCCTCTCTGTGGGCAAGGCTTTCTTGTGCAATGTGCTTCCCCTTGAACAAAGCACAGCTGTGGTTCTTCACAGTCTCCAGGTCCTTGCCTGGTGAACCCACTGAGAAGCCTCAACCCTTTAGCTGTGTTAGTGCTGGTATTTGAAAACAATTGTGGCAGTGAGTCATCCAAATTAATGGACACACCACTGCAAATTTTCCCCCCCGTGAATATTCTTCACAGTGGCGGATACTCAGGAGGCTTCTTTAAGCAGATGCATGGGTACTTTCCTACTTCGGGTCTTTTTCTGAAACGAGACTTTATTGTAACACTTTTCCTGGCTATGCAATATTCAAACTTATGTCAGAAATAGCTAGCTGCCAGATTAGAGATGGCCTTATGCTTCCCTCTGTTAATTGCTTTCTACAGTGTATTATACAGCAAGCGTTAGTGGTTGCTGTTCAAACAGAGCTTTTGCACATGACTGGGGAAGCAGAAGGATTACACGTGGAGGAAAAACAGATTCCATTTTCTAAGAAGCTGAAGAGTTATTAACATTTTAAGGTATCTGCATGCGTTTGTGAATTGTGTCTGCTGAAGTGAAAATTGTACAGATGATCAGTATTCAATAATGTGTTACAGAATTAAAAAAAAAGAGTTTCTGATCCCTGCGCAGATTAAAAAGCATGAGGCTTACTTCTTTGAAAGAAGTGCTGTATGAATCATAAAAAAATGCCTTGGGAGTTTAAGCATAACAGATCTTTCCCTGTGAAATTCTTGAAGCATTTGTATTTGTAGGTAGTAATCTACCTAAAGGCTGCCCGGTACTTTCCCACTTAAGTTAGAGAAAATGAGCAGAAATAAGGCATTCTACTGAGCAGGACTGATATCCCACAGCAGATTATAAAGGACTTGAGTAAACCTGTCTTCCCTGTCAGCAGAAATAAGACTGAGAAATGAGTTTAATTTGTAGGTTTATTCCCTTTGAAGAAATGTATCAGTAAAGGATATTTGTCAATCTGCTACTGCAGATCTGTGAGAAGAACCTAATAATATAACTCTCTGTTCTTGTTCATGAAAATGATCTAGATTTAAAATAACCTCTCCCGGAGGAGTGGGAGGAGAGGGGTTGTGTTAAACTGCGATCAGAAACATCCTGAAAAGTTTACCTGAGTGTCCTAGTTACTGGGACCCATTTACTGTGAATATGTTTGTTACAGACATATTTTTGTAGAACATTGGGATTTGGAAAGAGCTAAAAAGCTATAGGAAACAAGTGAGTTCTTGTATAGACAGACAAGAGGCTGAGAGAGCCAGACAGAATCTTGTACTTGACACTGCACTTGCACAGGAGCTTGGTGCACAAATGTTTAACTACCTGATCATAATTGGAAGAGAAGTCCTGTCTCCACTAAATTCAACAGGATTTGTGCAAATTACTATAAAAGAGGCAGGATTTTAGCTAAGGTGAAAACAGACAAAAATGTATTCCTTCAAGTAGCCTATTGCTGGAATGACAGAAGCACCATACTGTAAAACTAAAATTGTAATTCAGAAAGTCGTGATTTTCTGTTATCTTGCATTTTATTTGAGAGAGAAAGAACAGTTATAGGGTAGCCTTTCTTACCTGCTTCACACAGGAGAGAAAAGAAGAGGTGAAGAAATATCTTTTTGCTTACGCAATGTAATGCTGTTGATAATCCACCAATGTACTTACTTTTAAGAGTACCAGGTTGCTTGATTTTCTTTTTTATTTCTCATCGAAGGGTTTTCATTTTCTACTTGAAAGATATCTGCTAAGTAAATAAATAATAAAGTCATCAGTACATCTTTTGATTATACCACTGTTGATACTTAGAAAGTCAGAATTTTCTTACTTTTGAATTTATTAATACGATACTATTTTAAAATGATCTCTTAATTGATCTAAAATATGGTATGTGGCCATGTTTACTTTCAGAAAAGCATAATACCTGTAATCATTGTTTATACTATGCTGTTTAGGTAATCATAATGTGTGTACATGACAACACAGTGCGCCTTCTGTAGATATCCTGATAATACATGGACAAACTGCACACTGCACAGTGAGACCATATATATAATTATTTACATATGCTTATATTAGGAAAAGCACTGATAAATTAAAAATAAACATAGATTTTAGGAGTTCACATTGCAAGGGTGTGCAGGGTGCCTGTGTCCTGTTAGACATTTGCAAATTTTGCTTTTGAAGTGTTTGCCTGACAGTGTCAAATGAAACAGTTCCTTTCTCTGAATCCATCTTGCTAAATAAAACCTTATTTATTTCCTATACATTTAGAACATGAAAAGCAATCTGAGATACACTACATTAAAAGTGTTCTTTAGATGAAAGAAGATACTACCTCCCAGTAATTTAGATTTTTGTTCAAGACAGTAGGCCTTGGAGGAAGCACCCTTGAAGTGTAGAATTGCACTTGAAGTTCCATCATTACCTGGCAAGTGAGACTGGTTTGTAATGCTATTATTATTGGCTGGCAAATTTCCCTAATGCTTATACTAGATAGTTTTAATTAGAGTTTTAAAACATTTTTTTCCCTGTTATTTTTGAAAATACAAGTCTCTTGAGTCATATATATTCCATTTAGTGCATGATTTTCTTGTAAATTGAAGTGTTCAAAATCTTCATAGAATTATGCATAAATCTGTAAGAGGCTGTATATATTAGACACTGCACAGTACTAAGTCTAGTGGAGCTATTCTGATTCTATCTTCAAATCTAAACCAAGTTATAAACAGATGTTGTTTGTATGAAAAGCAAGTCCTGAATCCTTTTTATACATCTGACTGGCAATCCTGCCATCTTCTGAACGAGGACTGCTGAGAGAAGAGCTCTAGCCCTTTGGGCTCGCTCGTGGAGCTCAGCACCCAGGCTTCTCTGGGGGATCCCTGTTTTGTAAGGCAGCAGGTGTGATGAGTGGTTGAGATTTCAGTGATTCTCCAGTCTGCATGGCTATAGGCACCTGCCAGTGCACCACAAAGTAGAAAGCTGAGGCTTTTAAATGTGAAACGTTTTTCTTTTTGCTTCCTTACATCCGTATTACAGGTCTGCCACAAGCTGCCTCATTGTGCTATGTATCTTAGAAGTTTCACTGACTTTTTAAGTAAAAAAATCATTGATGCTGTAAGTAGGAAGGAAAAAAGAAACAGAGAAAAATTATTTTAAAAGGACAAAGTTTTTCTCATATAACTTGATGACTGGAGTGAAGTTATAACATTTGACGTTTTATGTGTTTTTTCAGTTATGATGTGACTGTCCAAATATTATTTGTTTATTAATGGACTCTTTCACAGGGAAGATAAGCTATAGTAATAAATATGTTACTGCAGTTCGAGCAAGTTTCTGTGTTTGGCCATTTCAGATATCCAATAAGAACAAAATGTTTTCTTTGTTTTGGTATGAAATTGTTGGCTAAATACAACATCACATGATAAGCCATGCTATGTGTTGACATAAGGCCAAGCCAGCAGTCCTGATATCATTTTCACAGTCGAAACCATTTATAGTTTGTTCTGAGATCCAGTCAACAAAGACCTTGAACTGAATCCATCAGCTGGGACAATAGAAAGCCCTTCCAATAAAAAACCCTTCAGAATATCTAAGAAAACATTATCATATTAAACCCAGTAAGATTTTCTTTTTTTAAATCTGTAAGACTAAATGACAAATAAGTATCAGACACCACCACCCCACCCCCCGCTCCGTTGTAAGACAACGCTAGAACTAAGAAGCACAAGCGTAAAGCGGTAACACATAAAGAACCGCATCAGCCAAAGACAGACATGGCAATGGTAGAATACATTTTGAACAGTAAGTGTAGCAGTGGCGGCTGTCCAGAGTCAGTCATTCTTTAGTGCTGAATCTGTCAAAAGAAAAGGCAATAGAAAACTAAATAAAAATGTATCATAAAATTGTATCTAATGTTTTTGAAATCCAAAGCAGAAACCACCTCTGTATTTTGCATTTGCAGGTTTGTCTGCAAGAGCAAGCCTTTAAAACCAGAAATGGCATCTGAAATCATGGTCAGCGTAGCAGTGTCCTATGCTGTGTCCTTGCTCTAGGGTGAGGCACCGAATATGTGGAGTGGCAGACGCATATGTACATCTTTTTTTGTCCCCTTTGACAATGTAGTTCGTAATCCACTGTCTAGATTTACTTAGTCTGGATTTACCATTTCTGCAGTATAAAACTATTATTTTAACCCATGCTTAGCTTGTCTGGATCTTGACATTTTCTTACAATATTGTATCTTTTGATGGGGATGAAGAAGGTGAGGAAACAGAAATAACTTTTTGCGCATGGATTAAGGTAGCTCAGCTTTCAGTTTGAACTGAGGATGAAAAGGGTGTGTGGGGCTTTATGGGAAGGGACCTGCTGAGATACAGCCCCTATCAGCTCCTCTTCAGGTGAGTCTGTATTGTTCTCACAGTGAAGTTGTCTTAGAGGCACAAAACCAAATTCTGCTTATAGCTGTTGCCAGGGTAAGTCTGAAGTGCTGGAACTGAAGTCTCTCCTTTAATTCTTTGTTCAAGTTGAATTGCTTTAATGAAATAATGAAAATTTGTGAATGATAATTAATGATTGCATGGAGCATGATCCATTTCAGACAGAGTACAAAGGAACAAATGGAATTTAACATAAAAGTCTGACCTTCATATTTGACAGTGAAAAAAAGAAACTTAATATGGACTTTATTTTGTTAGAGGCAGGATCATCTTTTTTCTCTATTATATAGCATAACAAAGTACCAGTCTAATTAATTAGTTTCCTAAGCACACTAAAGCATTAAAAGTGATAAACTTGATGGATGAAACCATATCTCTAGCAGAATCAAGGAAGGTATCATCCATGGACTTTGTTTTTCCGAATTTCCATGCTCATACCAAAATTTATAAATACTAGCAACACAAGCTGTTTCTTGACTGCTGGTATTGGGAAGCAACATTCTGGGGTGCTGAGAGAAGCAGCTGTCATTGGGGATGCCCACGAGAGTGGTGCTACTCTGCTGAAGGCACCCATTCTGATTTCATTTTACCACACATGCACCTGCATTTGAATCTGTTTTCAGAAGAGTATTTATGACTCTCTCATGCCCTCATCGTAGGAGCTCTACAGCCTGGCAACATCTAAAAAATGTCTCATTTTTCCTGCTCATCCCTTCACATTTTCAGGGTACTACCTTGCTCTTAGTAATGTCAGTTATGTAGTAAGTGTTTTCCCTCTCTTCTTTCCAGGATGTAAAACACTCAGCACCTTTTCCATGGAAATCTTTATGATTTAAATTGTATTTAATGTTTTAGTAATGTCACTGTATTTCTCTTTTTAAGGGGAAAACCCAACTTTTTTAAAAACTCAGAACTAATAGTACTTCCTTTTCAAATCTGGAGTTTTGGTTTAGACTCCCTCTGTAGCAAATTAGAGACTGATGGGACACATTAAGAGACAGTAGCTACTTTTCAAATCAGCTCTGTCTAGTAAAATAGGCTTTAGTCCCATTTGTACTTAACAAAGAAGTAATTTCGAAAGAGTAAATTAGTTGCTCACAGCTATGAGGTGAGTAAGTAACATATCTAAAAGATTGTAGCACTATGTTCAGTTCATTTCTTCATCCTTTTGGCTATATTCAACTATTTTAGTACCTTTATGTAGTCTGCCTATTACACCAATACGTAATTTACTCCTTCTCCAATGTTGTAGGTATTTTCATTTTTCATTTCATCCTCCGTAAAATTCTTTGTTTCTTCAGTACTTCTGACTTTGCTAAAATGAATTTTTCATTTTTTGTTGACTGTTTTTCATCATAATCCCAGTAACAGTGCATATTTTTAGGACCCTAAAGGGTGCAATTTCCTGTGATTGCAGACAGCTTTTTCATAAAATGATCAAGTGCCACTTTAAATTGGTTAGATTTTATTTTGCCACCAGTTCTCCTATTTGCAAGACTTTCCCAATACTTTACTCCCCTGATGGTTGGAGACACTCTCTAATTTCCTGTTTAAATGTATTTGTTGTTAGCTTGCATGCATTTATTGTTGTGCAGAAATTGTTGAAGGTACTCCTAAGCCACAGTAATCTAGGTCCTGATGGTTAGGGAACTCTCTTCTGAGATATGAAATATGAATGGCAATGCCCTAGGCAGAGGAAAATTTCATTAATGTAAAAGACTGTCAGAGGACATATGAGACCAATGGGAATGGTCGGGTTTTTTCTCCTCTTCTGTTTAATCATAGCTTAGCCTATACTGTTTTTATATCACAACCCATTAAGCCTGTTGAAAGCACAAAGCTTTGAGATGACATACACGGAAGCTGAGGTTCACTGCATGAGTTTGCCTTTCTAGATGCTTTGCTTTAAGTGTGTGACTGATTATGTTGTTTCTTTGGCTGCTACCGCTGTGTTCTTTAAAAGCCATATCCCATGCATAGGTTTTTTTTTTATTAATAGGCACTAGCTTAAACATTTTGCCCTGACATTTTAAGTCTATGAGATTCAGGGTAGCTCAGAACCAAAAAAGATTTGATTTGACCTGCTGTATATATGTGCTGAAAATCCCAGTTTGGATTTGTGATGTAATTATCCACAAAATTTAAGGATAGGAATAGATCCATTTTCAAAACCAAATAATAATGAAAATAAATTCCTTGTGAATAAAACTAATTCCATATTTACAATCTGAAGAACAAGTTTTTGATTTTATATTGATTTTATACTGAATGACTCTGCTCATTTCAGAGCAATTACTCTGGTTTACATAAAATATACATAATACTAAGATCAAGCCTTTAATATAGGTCCTACTGCTGTCTCAGAAAATATTTGCTGACTGAAAGTCACATAACTTTTGTTTTGATGTTTCCAAGGAAACACAGCTTGCTTCCACTGCCAGTTGGTTTCACCATGTGTGGAAGATATGTATTTTTTCTTATTGTGTAGTCCTCTGGATTGCTTTAAAATTTCCTTCTGTGATGACTGCATAGTTCACTCTGCATCTTCATTGTCTTTGCATTGAATTGATCCACGCTTTCATTCTAATCTTGATTTACCCATGTATCAGGCACCACACAAGATTCAGCTGTCTTCCAGTCATAGTACATTGTAGCTGATTTTACATTTCAGGTTTTTGTTACTGGTTTGGGTTTTTTTTTTCACTGCTTCCATCACTCAAGCTCTTTTGCTCCTACACACTTCTGCAAAATGGTTCCTATGGTGACACTGCTAAATATCCTTCTTTGTGCCTTGGATTGCCCTCTGTCATCTTTGCCTTCAGAAGAAAAGGTGGTATCAAGACATCCCGTCCACACTGCTTTTATAATAAGGCTAAAACAACTTTTTTTGGTATATGTTTGTTTTACAGAGCATTTTCAGTACATTTTTTACTTATAGAGGGTCTTAATTAAATAGCAGTATGCATGAATTTTCAATTCTTGTTCAGTTTCTGTTGCTCTGCCCGTATTTCTTCACCTCTGTAAAACTTGCGTTCCTAACTGCTCTCTGCCAGCAGTGCCTGACACCCTAATGCAAAGGGCACCCTCTAGAAGGTGGCCATGCTCTTGACTTCTAAAGTGCTTTCAAGGCTTTATTACAGTTTGAGTAAATGGCTTCATGTTTGTGAGTGTTGCACTCATGCATATTTATGTTACTTTAGAGACCATAGTAAAAAGGTACAAGGATCAGCTACATGATGTCATGAATCAGCTTCATGAAAATGTTTCCGTAAGGCAGCCAGTATTATTTATAGGGCATGCACTATGCCAACCTAACAGTTCACCTGCATACTCTTGCTCTTTGCGAAATGTAAAGTAGCTTGGACAGCTTTTACTGAGTGTGATACCGTAGAATCATTGCAAGGTAAAACATGTCCTGCAGCGTAGGTTATGGCATGTCAGCTGCTTTCTTCATGGTAATTTTTTACTATAGCCATTCCTATACCTGACTTGTCTCCAAATCTAATGTTTCTCTGACTTCATATGCATTTTAAAAGAGAGAATGAATATTCCTCCAGCAGGATAATAATGTCAGTTTTGTCTACCTAGAGAGTGTTAAATACAAGTGTGCCATAGCCCTGTGAAGTATTATAGGCTACTTTGATTTCTCACACAGAAGAGTTAATCTTTGCTGTATTTATACAAATTTGAGATTTTCCATTTTCTTTTCATTCATTCTTTTCAAAGCAAAATATTCTGGCAAGGTCTTTATTTAGCCATCTTTCGTACATGATTTCTATTGGAGATGTATTGTGGTGCTAATAGCATTGCACATGTAAATCATTATTCCTACTGACTCCTGCATAACAGATTTGGAGTAGTTTAAGTGCAACACAGTTAACTTTTCAGTGGAAATTCTGCCTTGATTTGCAATTGAGAGGAATTTTTTCAGTTTTTTTTTGTGTGTATGTGTTTGTTGAAACTCAATACAGTAAATGAAATATGGAGAAGAATCCTAAAAGTAATGTGCAGATTATGCATTATAGAAATGAGTGATTAAATTGTGGTCTAGTTGGAAGAAAAGGCTCTGCATGAATACTGCTTTGAGAGTTTTGAACCGCTAGTGGCTTTCATAGATCAGTTGGAAAAGGTGACTTCTTATCTCACTACATAATTGCCACTTTTGCAATCAGTGTAAGGCTGATATTTTCTATTATTTCTGTGGTTCAGGAGTGAGAATTTAGTACAAAGAGGCACATTGTCTATCTGTAACATAAGGAAAATCTTCTCCAAAAATACAGAGCAGTTGTCAAAATTCTCAAAGATTGTCATTGATTTGGTGTTTTCAGCTGGATCTTTGCTGTAAATGAAGTCTATTAACCTAACTTTGAAAATTGGAGTCTAGAGCTTGGAATCTTTAGAGCTTGGTCCTTACTGTATCTTCAGTAATATTCTTAACAGTTCTTCATTTATAACTTTATACTGCTAGTAAGTCTTGCATATTTTTGCCTATAAAGGTTATCAATAAATGGCTCTTGTCTGGAGTGCTTTTGTCTGTGATATGATAGAAATTTGAAAGCTAGAGCTTTGCATTGTTAACTACCAAAAATATAAATAATATTTGTATATTGTAAGAACAGTAGCTTGCTGTTGAGCAAATCCAAGATAAATATGCTCCTTAAAAGTTAGAAATATGCCTAAAAATATCTCCTTGGGAAGAGGAAGATTTTATTTTCTCTGTATACTGATTAAACAGATTCTGTTTTCATTTTGCCTCTTTTTTTTTTGTCCAGAAAGATGGGAAATGATGGTACAAGGTAAGCGAGCTCCTCACACTCAGTTCCTGTGTTTTCACCTAGCAGTGCATGTAGTACCCCCGACCTGGAATTGTAGGAAAATGTCTGTTCAGTCCTGGACTGTAGCACACACAGGGCATATATCTTCTGAAATCTGCTACCAGCTGTCTGATAAACATATTTTTAAAGGGTCTCTGCATTTGTTAATTTGAATGAGTTGACAGAATTGCATAACCACATGCCTGATACAGATGCTAAATTTCAAATTCATGCTCTTATGCACAAAAGTACCAGAAATCACCAATGTAAGGGTTGTTATTTCCTACTTTATTAGGATTGATTTGCTTTAACCATGGGGACTTTTTTTTTGCTTGGTGTTTTTTTTTAAATGGCCCCAAACCATTTTAGTGCAAATTCTCTAATGCCATGACAGCCTGAGGGAGACACTGGAAATAGAAAATTTCAGCCTGAATGGTTCAAATATGACAAAGTTATGAGCAATGGAAAATGAGATCTGTTAATGGGAAATGTTTGTCACCTTTAGTAGTAAAAGAGGCTTGTAATATTGCTTATGATGCTGACAGAACAGCTTTTAGTCACTGTTTTTTAACTTTCTCAGGATGTGAAGGGTAATGCAACTGAAATGCTTAGATGGTATTGGCTTATGACAGTGAACAGTTTTTTACAGGTGTAATTAATAAAGTAGATTATGGGCTTTGCCATCTGCTTAAGTTATGTTTAGGAGAAAAACACTTACAGGGATGTAGAGACACAGATAATTACATGTTGATAGCTCAATTACATTTGAACATTCATACTTAAAATTCCTCACTTCAAAAAAAAAGGCACTAGCAAAATAGAATGTGCATGTGTCTGTAGTATATTCACTGGAATGCCTTAATTCCCTGAAGATATTCAGTAAGCCTCGTACCTGAGCCTGTGGTGGCTTTGTCAGTGCTTCTGACCTTAGCTTAAAATGTCTGTCTGGGATGGGAAAGATGGCTTAGAAGGTGATACTGAGGAGAAAAGAAGGCAAAAAACTTGAGGCCAAATGTGATGACTCCATCCCTGTTGCTCTCTTCCTGTGGCATTGCTGGTTTTAGGAAAGACCCAAGAGCCAGAGGCAGTAAGTCTGTTGTCCAATGCTAAGCGATGTCATGGGGTGCCTACTGTGAGGTGAAATGCACGTTCTCTGGGCCTCTCCGAATTATGCAGCTATCACACAGGTCTCTGCGGTTGTGACGTCTAGATTCCTGACAGTCCTTTCCAGTCCGAGGTTCCTGGGATTCCTCTCCTCCCAATGAGGGTAATGCCAAAGTTGTCTTAAGTCTGTCGTCTAACTACCAAGATGTCTGAAGATCTCTGAGTTATCGGAACATGAAGATTACCAGGCATTTGTATTTTCAGGTTGCATTACCCATTTCTCAGGGGGATATACCCATCCGAAGAACAGCAAGAGGTGTATTTCTGAATCATTTGTCTGTACCATATGACTGAGTGATTTAATCCAGGATCTTGTCTCTTTCCATGACTGGCAGAATATAACTGGAGGCAGTTAAAAGGTGGAACGCACACTAACATGTTTGGTGGGGAAATTTTTTCTGACTTTCTATCTAGTGTGAGGTGTGAAGGCTATCTTTTATGGATTCACTTTGGATGTTTTCATTATCCATATAAAGGACTGAATGTTTTCTAACTCTTACTAAATCCTTTGCCTGGATGATTCTTTTCAGTAGTTGAACAGGGTTATTTTTCAGTGTTAAATAGAAAGAATATTCCCTCTCCTGCTTTTAATTTTCTTTCTTCTTGCATTGAATGTTGCCTTCCTCTTTCATTATGAGAGAGGATCATTAAGCTTACTTACAAGCTCAATACCTTTAATGTCTACAGATCCCCTCCAGCCTTTCTGGCTGCTTACTTTCTAGCTGTTAACTGTAAGTTTTGCCATCTCAATATCACTGTGGGTTTTTTGGTGGTTTTTCTTAGATCATTAAGGAAGAACCAAATGCAATTCCTTTAAATGTCCTCATCTTAACAACCCTCCTTTGAAAAACTCATCACACTCTGTTCTCCATTCCTTCCCTTATACTACTTCTAAACTGACAGAATATTATCCTAGCAACAATTATATTTCCTTATTATCTTCTTATGACAAACTTTGCCAAGGGCTTTCTAAATGTTATATATGCTCTCACCTTTTGCTGAGCGTTCCTTTCAAAAGGATTCCATTTTCCTTTGAGAGAGTTGTCTTATTTACTTTCTATTATGTGTCTCAAGGTGTGCAGTAGTTCTATTTCAATCACTCCATTATGAATGAACAGGTTAGGACTGAGAAAAAGTTCTACTCACCTACAATTCATACGGTCAAACATGAAGCTTTTTAGCTGACTGAGCTGCTACAAAAGAGAAAAAAAAAATGCAGTGTCTTCTTGAACTCAGCTGAAAGTTGGTATTTTAAAAGCTTACAGACCCACTGACTGGGGACCTTCCCAGGCTGCTGGCTGTGGCGACTTAATCATGTATTTTTTTCCAGTACCAGCTCTTCTGACATACCCTTCTCAGACTATGGCTCTTTAATCAGAGCTTCTTAGCACCCTTTGTGTGAAGAAAATTACTACAAAGACAGTAGTCCTTACTCTCCTGAAAATGTCCTTACTCTCCTTGGTGAAGAGTTTTATATGTTATATACCACATGCTGGTGTGGTAGACCTATGAATTCATTGCTCCTCCCACAAATAGAAGTGTGAGAGGATGAAGAAACTCACCTGGGTGATTTGGAAAGCTGCCTACCATCTGGTGTGGGCATACCTGGCTGTTAGTATGATGGTGGCAAGAACCCTTACCATGTCTGAGTTCGCCTGGGTCTCCTGTGGGGCTGCAGCAGGTGGAGCTGACATGCAGCATGTATTCAGAAATCTAACTAACTGCTTCAAAAATGGCAATTCTTATGTTTAGGAAAATGAACTATATGATGCGATTGTCTCCAGCAGCAGGGAACTGGGCAAAATTAAGTGGCAGATCCTTAATGACCTGTCAAGCAAACTAATGAAAGGGACTGAAAAGTGCACACAAAATGCCATGAGCATTTTATATCCACTCTGCCTTAGTGAAATGCACAGTGAGAATTAGACTGTCTTGGTTTAAGTCTGAGTCTTCATAACCATACAAAAAAGCATAAGAGACTGATGATGAATTATAACTTCTGTTCTATAAATAAATTTTTAAAAATGTAGATAGATTACTATTACTAAAAAATAAACCTATATGTGATCTCAACTAGCTATATCTCAACTTAATGCCTTGCCAAAGGGCTGAAATATTAAATACTGAATACCAGTTTTATAATGGACTTCATTATAATTCAGTAATTGCAGAGCTAGCTGGCTTTGAGGAGATAATACCAACTACTTTTATTAGTATTTGAACCATAGAACATGGTGTGACAAATTGATATTTGAGGTAAGAACCAAAACCTACATGCTGTATGGCAATACAACAGCATTTTAAGAAGCTGTTGAGTTAAGACCAAAGACCAAACTGATATTTAATAGGACTCGTACTCCTAAACAATTCAGATGGTTTTGCAAATCCTTCCTGTAGTCTATGTTGTAAAACAAACAGAAATCCGTGATCACAGAAATGGATTGTTTTCTGAAGCATTTACATATTTGTGATAGATAAGCAGCACTTGCTAATGGCAAGAGACAACATGATTATTTGACAAACAGAAATGATGCAGGGCCTGATTCTCTACTGCTGCAGATCACTCATGGCCATTCAAACCTGGGTAAAGTGACATTCAGTCTGTCAGGAGTGTGCTGCATTCATTTAGCATTTGAATGAGATGACTGCTTGTGTTTCTAGGCAAGGAAGAATTGGGGTCATGACAATTTCACAGCTGGTTTCCAAGTTTAGCTTTAGGTACATATGCTAACAGGTTGGCATAAATTTAAACTGGCATAACTCAGGAGCCCTAAATTGCATGCCAAAAAGGGCATGTCAGACAGATTGGCATACATGAAATTAGCTCCCAAGATTATTCCTGAGTTTTACTTTATATAAACATTGGATTAGAAACAGACCCAGGCATGAGAGATGACTGTATCTACACTAGCAAGCATTGTGGAGCACTGGGAACAGACCTGGGGGGCAAAACAGTAACTGTTGAGTACTCAGCACCTACACTGTTTGTGTTTCTGTGGGTTTTACTGTGGACAGGCTCTAGTCTGGTCCTGTGGGCTCGCTACCCTTTGGAGCATGAAGTTCAGCAGGGAAAGTCCTGGAGAGCAGTCTGCTCTCTAAGTCTGCTCTGCCAGGCTTTGCTTCTGAAGTGTGATCCCGATCCAAATTAAAACACTATAATAGACATGTCTCATCCGAATCTACTATTTTACTTAAACAATTAAATGATTCAGTCATTTTGCTCTTAATTACTGTGCTATGAGCTGTATGAACCTTTCATTCTTTTCTGTGCAGGCTCCAGTGTCAATGTGAAAGGTGCAAACCCTGATCTTTAAAGAAAATCTGTGAGTAGTTAGTTTTGAATCCTGAAAACACCTTGCTGGAGTATCTGCAAATAGGAGAAATCTTAAATCTCAGATATATCACTGTTCCTAGCAGTCTGGCTATATGCTGAAGATACAGGCTTTTCAATTACCTTCTTGAGGCATATGCATCTCCCCAGGTAGTTTACAGGAAAACAGGCACCCAGGGCTCGATTCAGTTGTCCACACTGTCTCATCTCGTATGACTGAGATGTCCTAAAGCACAAGAGAAGCCCTCATAGGGCTGGCAGGAAGTGTGGGAGACCTGTGCTCTTTTGGAGCAGCAGTAGGAAGCCAAGAGTGATACCACAGAGCACCGCAAATGCCATTAATGCCAATGTGTTAGCCAGTGAATTTAATACCTACATTTTATGCTTTGTGGCACCATGCTTATTAGATGTATAAAACCTTATTTGTATGTAATCTCAAAATTCATACAGTTAGCAATGCTGAAAACAGTGGTGCTCCACTGTGAAATAATAAGACGGCACACTACTGTAACAAAAGATAACACCTCATGATGATGATGGTTCACCATGCATTCGAATGAGTAGGTAGCAGGGATTTGTCATATTCATGGCTGGTTTAGTGTCTGTTTTACTTACTCCTTTTTTGTCCTCTTTTGGTGGGCATTAGCTTTTTTTTTTTAAAAAAAGAAGAAATATCTTCTCCTTCATTTTTTTTTCCCTTCACTAAGTTGTAAGTTTACAAAGTCTTACTTCTTCAGAGTAGCATAGTTTTAGTGCAAGATTCTGAGTCTCATCTACATCTTTTTTTTCAGGTTGGCAGCAGTTTAGTGTTTTAAGAAAAGGGATTATTCCATTATAAATCTATTTTTTAACATAATAACATTAGTATTCTGTTAAAATTAGAGTACATTAGTGCCCATTCTATGACATTTGTTTCATAATTCAACCAATAAGATACCGAGTAATGGCTTTTCAATGTTTGTGATAATCTAAATTTTTTATGAACATCATGAATATTGAAGAATTCCTTGATGGTCTTTGGATATACATTAGTGATAGAAGAAGGCTGTGCAAAGTTTTTTAACATGCTGGATCTTTAAAATGTGTTTTCTAAGAGTAGAACATCCATTAATTTGCTTCAGTTCGCTTTTCCTCAGTCTAGTGCTGATCTTAGTCAAGTACTGCTACCCATCAGTAGACCAGTTAGATTTAAGTGCATTCTGGAAGCTTGGCATATGCTTAAATGGTTCTCTGAAAAAGGATGAATCGTCATGAATGCACCAAAACTCAAGGATTTGACCACTGATGATATTATTTCCTCTCCAAAGATATATTTGGTACAGAAAAGTGTGTTGACTATTTCATCAACTGGACAGATGAGAACATGTTTAAATTATTTTCTACAGAAAAGATAATACAGTTTTTGTTATGAGTAGCAAATGATAGGCTCAAATCACTAGTTAATCTTTGTTATAAATGACAGAATCGAGTAGTGCAGAATGTTTGGAAAGTGTCAGCCTGGCATGTTTCATTTTCTGTAAAGAGCAAATAGAATGAGACACTTATTTGCAGCATACTTCACTTCCACAGCAAATCCTAATAATGGTGACATTTAAAAAAAATATTTTTGCAATAATACCATTACAAAACCATCTAGGCTTGATATGAGTAGCAGAGGTCATAATGAATCCTTATTGTTATCTTTGGGAATACCAGATTTATTTTAGAGGAGATGAGATAAACTGAAATACATTTGTTAAATGTACCATAAAAGCACTATTACCCAAGGTTTTTAATATTCCTTTGTAACAGCCCAGTTTGATGAGTTGTCCTGATTAGCTCTGGAGATATTCATATTAAAATTAGGTGGGACTCAAACAGTAAAAAATAGCGACACGCTCGGGAGTCATCCTCGATTCATATGAGGAATTTGCAGATCTATCCGCTAGGAACAGCTATAATTTATTTATTTTATTTTATTTACCTCACACCCAGGATCATGATAACTGGCTCATTAGCAAGATTAAAAAGAGCATATCTTTGCCAAAAATAGGTTGTGACCCAAATCTCCCCCTGTTGTGTTGCGTGTCCCATGCTCATGGTACCTTTTCTCAGCTGTACGCTCAGGTGAGAGCAGAGCCAGCACCCCGAGCGAGTTCCCTCGCACCCAGCAGTGTCTGTCGTGGGAGTAGGCTGGCTGGACACACAGGGAGGTAGGAACTGGGGTCTGCTAGCCCTGAGCTGCTGGAGAGGACTAGAAACCCAGGCCTGATCTGAAAAGAGGAACAGGCTGTAAAACATCTAACTTCTAGGTAATACATCCCTCTCTTCTCAAAGGGGGCTGAGAACAGACCTGGGGGAGGTGCCTGGGCTCTGAGGAAGAGGCGACAGAGAGGAGTCCAAAACGAGCCCTTCGCTGTAAGGCTGTGAAGCAATAGGAAATGCAGACTGCAAGGGCATCGTTGGAAATGCCTCATGTTTCTGGAACTGAAGGCAAAAATCAGGGAAAGAAGAGAAGAGCTGGAGCCTGAATAGGATCTAGCAACCAGAATCCTCTCCCACAGACAGATGTGAATTTAATACCTATGGGCCAATGAGAGCTAGGGCCCACATCTGTTCTTCTGGCAAGTGTATTTACAGCTAGACTACTATGTAAAACACTGCATAACAACCTCCTCTGCTACCTTTTTAAATAGGGGTGTCTGTGGGTGAGAGATCAGTGCTATCCATGACAGTGGGGGTAATTGAAGAGCACTCTCCCTATGAGACTGTAGGGATGGAGGCTGGGCTTTGCTGCTTTGTTGCCTTCTGTTATATCTTAGGTGGGAGGCTGGCTGCTGTAGGCCCAGCTGGATCACCTCTGGGACACGTACGCAGGCACATACAGTGTGTTTAGGGCCAGCAGGGAGGTGCTAAAGGAGCTTACGTGCCCCTGACCACTGTGTGAGGCCTTTCAGGGTGCAGTTTAGGACTTGTGCCAAAAGGCTGCTGAAGTCCTGTTTTAGGTGTCTAAATCCTTTCTTTGGAGCTGGCTCTTAGTTCTCTCTGGCTAATCAGCAATAATAATTGAGGTAACAGAGATAATGATTTTGTGTAGATCACTTCTCAAGCTACACGCTGTGTAGAATGGAAGGAAAATGTATGCTGATGAAAACCAACTTCCTGGTTCAGTTCTGTAAATCGGTAACAACAGAACAACTAAGGGATGTTACAATAAAATCAGAATGTACGTTTTAATATAGTTCCCTTCATGCAGTCTGTACTATAAATGGCAGGCTACTAGAAGACATTCTCCATGTTGTCATGCATTTCAACTCCCTAATTTGGCTATTCAATTTGAACTACAAATCCAACAGTCTCTGGATTTTTAAACCTCTTGGCTAATGGAATAGATGGCTTCAGCATTGTCCTAGGAGGAAAAGACATGCTACAGGCTGTGCCAAATTAACTTCATTTCTTAAATTTAAGGGGCTTGGATGAAAACTAGTATGAGATTGGACATGGTTGGATAACAGTAATGGTATAATTTCTCATTTTTGCTTTATTACGTCTGCTAAGTACAAATTTACCTTCAGAGTTCAGTCAAGAGGGAAAATATCGACAATATTAGCATCCGACTGAAAGTATATTTGTTCTTTTAGCAGTTCTTTTTCTTCATTAGTCATTTCTTAAAGAGACTTAGTTTAAAGAAAATCAATAGTTCCTTTTCTATGGCTGCAGAGATTATATTTTATAATTTTCCTTTGAACATTTATAATCTTTTAATAGCTGTTTTTTTCCAGACAATGTGACAATAATTGCTAGATTAAAAAAAGAGCAGTTTGATTGAGCTTGAATGCTGGCTTGATCCTATTTCCATTGAAATCAGAGACTTCTTCAGTAAGAAGAGAATTGGAATTTGCTTCATGATTGTTTCTTTTCTCCTGCCAAATCCTCTTTCACTCATCCAAGACAGCGAAGAATTCTGCTTTCAATCACAGTAAAATCTGTATGTAAATCTGGTGTAGCTGCATTGACTCAATGAACTTATTTTTGTAGAGATCAGTATGAATGAGAGAAGGATTTATGCCAGTTGGATTCATGCTTCTTATTAGTGAGGCAATGTACTATATAATTGGCTCTATCAATAAGACTTTGCCAGTACTAACTTCTTTTTCAGTCTATGTATGGAAACAGATGGAATATATCATAGTCTCTAAGAGGTATGAAAGGTACAGTATCCTGGAAAAAAATAAGTTTTTATTTGGCTGGGGCTTTTCATCTCTTATCCTGAAATTTAAAAATAGCAACAAAGTGACATATATTGCTATCCATTGCTCATTTTTTGTTGCTGAACTGTCCTAGATGTTGTGACTGCTGACAGAATCATAACTGTTTGAAGGGTTGGATCCTAAAGTAAGAAGCACACAAGATGCTGTGTATTGTTTATAGCACTCAGAAGGTGCTATAGATAGAAGATGAAGAAACACATAATTTGAATCTTAGACAATGGTTAATGAAAGTGAAGAATATGAAGATAACAGATCGAAGAAAGGCAAAATCTGACAAAATTCACATGCTCATAGTTGCATTGAGCATGGGATTTTAGCTTGAAAAAGTTGTAGTTGAGATAACAAATGTTCTCTACTATAGTTATAAGAAAACAGGATAGGAGAGGGTCTTTTCTAGACAGAGGGAAGAGTCTTAATATGAAGTCTTGGAAGGAGCCTTTATATTGTTTAACTTTGTGGAAAAACAATTTTGAGTGGTTGCTGTGATAATCTGGGAGCTCTCAGGCGATCTGAGTTATTATATTTTAGAGCCAAGAACTTCCTTGGCATGGATTTTTTATATGACCCTTGACATATTTATTTTTGCTGCAGTTTTTCCGAACAAGAAGGGACCATGCTTAGACTGTGCTTAGAAATCTGGATTATATTCAAACAAAAAAAGAGGGAAAAAGATAATTTTGTTCTCATAAGTTCTGATACACAAAATAGCAAAAGGTGGCACTGGTTTATGTGCTTGGCTCTTTTATATTTTGGCAGATTTCTGTGTATATATATATATTTTAGCTGTCTGTTTTTCACCTGTATATACGTGTTCCAAGAATTCTTGCAACATAAATTAAGCATGTATGTCCTGTCTGATATATTATTTATGAGGCAAGAGCCATTACACCTTGTCATTTAGAGATTATAACACTTTCAGGAAGTTTAAATTATTCATCTTTACAAAAGGAATAAAAAAATTAATTCTGATTTGAGCACGCCATTTCAAACCACCTTGGTTCTCATTAGGGTTCTGATAATCTAATGTTAGATTCATTACCATGTAAAATTATTGCAATCTGCTGCCTTTTGTTTTGATTCAAAGTCCATAATTGTGCCAGATGATGTCAGTAATTACTGAGGCTGCTTTAGGAAGATACGCAAAGATATGGCAAGAAAAGATGATCAAGCCAAGTTTAGATTTGTTATGTGGTTGTACATGTACGTCAGAAACTACATTTTAGTAGTGTATCTGTTTACACTTGATATTGCGTAGGTTCCAGAAAGGGAGGAATTACGCTGGAAGATTAGGAAAACAAATCAAATATAGTCTTGAATCATCCAAGATTGAAAGGAAAGGACTCCTAGCCACATGAGGATGAAGCTTCTATTGTATTTAATCCTTTTTTACTCCAATTTCTTTTAAAGACATTATATGCTCTTCCTTTTGTAGAACCTGCTCCTCTTCCATGCAAAACAGAATAAAACACTCATATCTGCTGAAAATGAATAAAAGTTACTGACTCCAAATTATGTTACAGATTATATAATTCAAAACACATAAAAATATTTACTTTTTCTAAATAGTAATCCATTTTGTTAATTTTGTCTTCTTTGTAAATGAATAAGGCAGTCTTTCCATCCCAAGAGGAAGGATGAAGTGAATTTCATTTCTAGTCTTTGTTTTCATATACCGTATTATGAACATTTCACTAATGAAATGAGATTCTACAAAGAATATAAACGTGAAATACACATCCAGAATAGTTTACTGTAATAATGTAACATTACAGCACAATTTGATCCATCATTAAAAAAAATTATAGCTTTGAGGCAGCCTGAATCCACTAATGGGACACAACATTGCGGGAAATGTTGTGTGTCTGGTTTTTTTTCAAAAGGTTAAAAAAAGTGGATAGGAGAACCAAAATATGCAGGTGTGATGGTGGGTGCTAAACATGAAGTATTTGAAAGGCCCTAATTTTCATCCCATTAAATTTTATTTCTCTTAAAAAGTTCCAATCTTGGTGGCCAGAAGCAGTTGCTTTTGAGAATTTTGGTAATTTTCTCACTTTAGATTTTTTTTTTTTTGCATTTTAGTAATCGAGACCACCTTTCTTTTAGAAGCTTGTATTCTTTTGGAGGCAGATGAGACTTCTTTTAGAGTAAATGAAAACAGAATCTCTGGCTAGAGATGCAATAGAGCTTGTGTGCTTTAGTTTCTGATCCATCAAATTAAAGGACTTTCCCTGTTCTGCGATTGGAAGTAGAAATAAGTAGGACAATCCTGTAAAATGTCAGAGTTCTGAAATATATGTGTCAGAGCACCTAAAATTAAGAAAGATTAAGGAAAATCAAACAAACCTGGCAAAAAAAGCTTTTCCTTTTGGCTTTTGCATGAAGAAAGGAAAAAGCATCAAGTTTGATGGCACTTAACAAGAGTCAATTTATGGAAGCAGCTATAAATCAAATGCTGCTTTATTACACTGATGCACATTTGGAATAAGTTGGATTACTGCAGTGGGCATTATTTTAAATTTGTACTACTGAAAATGAGAACATGGTGTTTCCTGAAATCACTAGCCAAAGTTTAAGAGGGAAGCCAGAGTTTAGTAAGAAGAAGAAAAAAAGGAAGAGAAAAAATCATGTTAAAATCAAATGTCAAGAGATTACAGTAAATAGACTAAGATTACTACTCTTATTTAGTCCTTAGTCTTATTTCGTTAGGTTTAAGTGCTGCCGTTTATTGCGAATGATATGAAAGAAGGAAAAAAGAACCAAAGCAGGCTGGAGACAAGTATGATGACTGAACAGTGTTAGAGAAGCAAGCTCCCTTTCCAGATTAAAGATGTTTTTGCCAGGTGGTACAGCCAGCAGATTGTTGTTGATTACCAGTATAATGAGAGAGAAGATACTTGTAAATTGGCCTCAGATCATTTGGAGAATTCAGTAACCGAAGGGATGAAACTAGATTCTCTGAAGGCATTAGGAAACCCCTAATGCTACAGGCCAGAGTAAAAACTCTTTACTCCTACTGTTGAAAAATACTAAAACCAGTAATCCCATCAAGGAGTTCTCCATCTGGTTTTATAAGAAAGGGAAAGCAGTTAGTGGCTAAATCAGAACCAGATAATAGAACACCAAAAATTAGCTGTATTGAAGCAAAGCTGAGAACCTCTCACAGCAAAGCTGCTTAATTGGGAGCGAAGTTCTGGTTTTGCTGTCTCAGAGCTCACAGTGTGACTTTGTCATTAGCATCCCATAGTGAGGTATTTGGCTTTCTAGCTAGGTCATTTTGAAGTCCTGATCTCTTCCTCCTCACCTCAAGCAGCAGCTTTTTAGACTTCCTCAAGATAGCTCTCAGGGAGGAAAAAACCAAACAACAACAAAACCAAACAAACCCAAAAAACCACCTCCAGAAAACCCCCATAAAACCAAGCACCTCTCCTCACTCACAAATACATCAGCAGCCCTAGCGACTTAGTTTGGGATATCTGGTATTGGTCACTAGCAGACAGAGGGCAGGGGAGTAGAAGGACCATGGATTAGTCTAATACAGCAAATTTAGTACTGTAATTGTAGTGTTATCAGAGTGCCAGTACAAAAGTACATTATCAACCTCTTTTAAAAAAACCCCTACATTGTGTTCCAAGGTTGATGTATGAATAAGCATAGGAAAATCATTACCTCTGTGTCAGGAATTCAGCCTGGCTCGTCAGAAAGTGTGTAAAGCTGATACAGCTTGCCAAAGCCGGGCTGTTCCTGGAATTGGCTGTTTAACGAGAGTGTGCTATTAGCACAGCAGCATCAGCATGAGAAAGTGTGGCATGTAACATTTGCTGGTCTAACTAAGAAAAATATGGTCTGATGTTACCTGTGTAGGTGTACAGCACTCAAAATGAAGATGAAGAGGGGGAAATCACTTTGGTGTTGCATCATATAGCCAAAGCAAACGAATCCGTTTCTGTTAGCAGTATGCCAGTTAGGTTTGATAAAGAATATCCAGTGGAAAGGTTTGCCCAGAATTCAGCTGAGATGAATTTTTAGAAGTCTGCTGTGATGCATCAGGAAAGAGATATTTCTGTTCTTGTTGGTCCAAATACACAAAGCGAGATTTAACTAAAATATTTACAACCTGAACCTAATTTCAATCTGATAGTTTTGATATATCTGAAAATATGATTTTCTTAGCCTGTATGTAGTAAGAGATATGCCTTCAAGTAATACAACCTTACCACCTTTTTTTGACTATAGCTGCTGAAGAGGAAACTGTTTCTGTTAATTACAGCTCAGGGTATAGCGCCCCATAGAGACAATGTGATCTTTTAATTACCTATCTTTATTAGAAATAATACAAACTTCAGCTTCCTTAACCTGAGAGAATTCTGACATTTCACAATTTTTTTCTTCAAAAATTAAAACTATAACTTGTTTTTTCAAAATTTTGAGGCAAAGATAAATTTTAGAATATAGTATTTTTCTTTCAATAAGATTGAAAGTATGTTTCAATAAAGATAAAGCCATTCATTTTCTATTTTATCACTTTGTTTATACTCATGATGGAATTAAAGAGTTTTGGATTTGAGTCCATGTGGATACATATTTTGTTTTATCCTTTGGTTTAATTAATGTATACCCATGAAATATTTTGCTTTCCTTGAAAAATATCAGGAAAAGTGTCCTTTCCTGCCACAAAAATATATTTTGCCAGGATATTTTTGACCAGCTACTGTCACTGTTATTTCTAAGTATTAAGAATACATCTGCTAGTCTTATCTCGGGGGGGACTGTATTTGAGAGTGACTAAAGAGCTTGCTAAAGTCGGCATTGTTGGAACTGTATGGCTACAACAGCTTTGAATATGAAACTGTCACCAAATAAGAAAAAAAGTGAAGTTTAAAATGTATCTCTCAGACATGTTGCCAAATCTCAATTCTCACTCCAGAAGAATTAATTTGCAGGTTGTTTTACTAATTAACTTCAAAGTTAGAGTTATTTCTGGAAGATTTATTCTGTTACAAACTAGAATATTTGGAACAATCTTGCATCTCTAAAATTTTTCATTTCTTGCGTGATCTGATTTTAATACAAAATCAGGAATTTTAACTTGTGTAACAAAAGTGTTATATATATACATATATATAACCTGATATAACAGGTTAAAAGTTTAGGCACTGTGAGACAGTGATACTGTTGTCATTTCTTCTTGTGTGAATCAAAGACAATTCTCCTGATTTCGGTGATTTACACACATGAAACAGAGATTTGACCAAGCTCTGCAGAATTTAGGCTTCTGGTCATCTGAAGTGAGCAAGACAGCTCTGGGCATATGGAAGCTGATCTCTGGAAAGCTTTCACAGAATAAGCTTTGATTTAATTTCTCTGTTGACTTCAGATGTTAACGGCTTTTGTGAAATACGACCATTAAGATGTTGTGAACCTTTGCAATAAGCAGAGACAGTGTATTTTATATATGGTTGTCAATGTTCAAATAGCGTATAATTTCATAGCATAGAAAAGAAGCTGCAGTGGAGTTCTCTGCATAGAAAAGTTGGCTGTTTAGCCATTTATTTCACCAGGTCAGGATTTTTACTCTGGGGACTTAATTGTAATTGAAGTGCCTTGGTAATCTGTGGTCATTTAAAATATTTCAGTTGGGTTATTGTGTGTGAAATACAAAGGTGTTTTAGATTGACTGAGGGGCCATCAACCAAAGCAGAAAGGAGAGAAGGCGATTTCATTCTTCCATCTTTTCACAAGTCACTAATACATCAAAATGAGTTTTGGTAAACAATGCCTTATTTTCTTGCCTGTTGAGCAAAGGGTGTTATTTCCTTTCACAAACATGTGTGGGAAGAAATTGGGGAAAATGGCTAGTTACACTGTTTAGCTATGACTGACAAATCACAAATGTCATCAGAGAGTTGTTTATGCCAGACTGTTTCCATTTATTATAATACACTTTCACAATGTAGTGTATAGTGTGTATATATATAGAGAGAGTATATATATATATATATATATAGTGTAGTATATGTTGGTAGATATAACCTAGAATCTTCTGTTTGTTCCAATAAAAAATGAATGTATTTTCATCGTTTGAGAAGGGAGGGATTTTCCACTCATTTGCGACCCTCTGTCCTAGAGCATGCTGCTGTCAGAAACAGCCTCCCCATTAACTTCATACGACTTCAGATTAGGCCTTTTCATTGCTACAGCTCAGTAGCATCCCTCCCGGAGAGCCATGCATTTTTAAAGCAGTTGGAAAACTTCTTTAAACAAAAGGTAACATATTGTCTTGTGAGAGAATTTGTGTCTTAACACAGAAATAGGCAGTCATCGGTCTGCTTTTCTGTGCCATTTCCTCTTACCTGAAGCTGGGTAATCATCTTCATTTTCTCTCATTTCCTCTGTGAATACAAGAATAGTTTCTCCTTCTAAAGAAATCAACTGATCTGTGAATAATCCCATTGATTTAAACCAAAAGACTGTTGCACTGTGATTAAGAACTGCTAAATTCTACTGTCCCTTTTTTGGGGGTGATTATTCTTCTGATGGAATACTGTGCAAGAATAGATTATTTGGGAGAATTGGCTTATTTTTACTTATTTTAACTTTATAAATAAATCATACAATCACGCATGAGAAGCTGAGGTCCTATGTTCTGTATTCCCAGCACATCAACCAGTGCCATTTTGAGGGTTAGAATTTTATTTCATAGAATCATCATCTTGATAATGCAAAAACATTTAATATTCCTTAAAGTGCTCCATATACTCTTAATACTTTAGTAAGAGATTATGAAAAATAATCAAGTAACAAAAAATAAACATTCTGGAGGACACCATATCTAGCCAAATATTGCAACTTATATTTGAAAACTAGGGAAAGATCTGTATTTTTTCTTTGTGTTAGTTTGAGTACCATGAAACATAAATGGGTAATGCTCAGAACAGAGCATGGGATTTCCAGTGTAAATGTGTAGGAAAAATCTACATATTAAGTGTACTACAGCACTCTAGCTATATCTGGTATCAGTGCAAAATAATTTAAGACAAAACTGTGTATTACTAGGCCCAACATTGGCCTCATTGCTTGTTCAATCCAAGTAGATCATGACTTGTGCTGAAGGAGGTATTTATGAGTGTGTCTGTGCATGTAAATGAAAAAAGCCTATACCATGTAAGTTAATATGAGTCAATGACAGGCCTAAATAAATAATGAAAATGCAGTGCAACTAGTGAAAGCACATGTGCCAGAGGAAGTAGGTACTAGAGATGCCTAATAAAACTTAGCCTTATGGTGAATCATCACCACAGAAGGTTGCAGATTTCCAGGTAAAAACTGGAAAAACTAAGGTAAATTAATTTCCATGAAGAGAATCCATTTTATTTTAGGCTCTTCTCATGGGTTCTTTTTCGTAAGAGATTCTGGGCAGGGTCCTTTTTCTTCCAGGAGCTATTGAAGGAAGAGCATCAAGGAGCCCCTGCTCCTATGACTAAGGGTCAGGCAGGGTTTTTAATAACCCCAGCAGGGACTGAGAAGAGGAGGGGACAGCCCCTGGGGGAAGCTTGCCGATGACACCACAAAACACACACTGTTGGACTGCAGCTAAGGACAGCATTAGGGGTCTGTATTTCTACAATAACACCCTTGGATGTGGTGCCGTTTAAAACAAGATGAGCGGGAGGCTTGTCAGCCCCTTCCATTTGCAGCAACAGCACTGCGTCTAGCCTGGGTATGTCCAGAAAACTTCCGTCAAAGGCCCTTCCTGGCTGGTCCATGCCATGTAACTACCCACTGCCTTTGCAAATGTAGCACACAGCTTCATATTTCTATCAGGCAGCACAGGGGACTGTTAGTTGGGTTTAATCGCCTTTGTTGAGATGTGATATGAAACGAGGCTGCTGAATGTGGAGCAGTAATATAATCAGTGCCCTGCTCCCAGCAGCGTCAGGATCACTTCAGCTCCTGGAGGAATTGCTTTCCAATTTTTCACACACTTAGACTCAGAAGGATCTTCTTATAACATTTTTGCTTTTGGGTTTTTTTTTTCATTGGGGTTTTTTTTTTTGGTTGTTGTTTTTGTATATTTACAACAAAATACTCCAGGAACTGTTTAAAAACCTCCCAGTCAATACTGCGGGGGACTCAGCAGTCATGAATGAGAGGAAAGTGCCTCTGACTCTTCCAAAGGGAACAGACATAAAAAGCATGAAATTTTGAAAGCCATCTAGATCTTATTCTTAAAACTGACTCTTGAAATCAGGATTTTAGGCTTAAAGGCTTTAATACTCAAAGAATCACAGGAGTCAAAATGCTGAAAATTGGGCAGCTCATCAAGTGTTCTGCCCTTTAGGGAATTCACAGCTCCAAATTAGCTGCAGGTCAGTATTTGCATAAATTGGATGAAGCTGGTCCTGTCGATGTGTGTACAGACAGCTTTTCCTTAGCTCTGCTCACTCTCTCAGCCTGTCATGGGTAAGCTGGCCCTGATCCAAAAGCAAGGTAGCTGTGTTAGCATCATGCTGTGCCTGAGCAAATATTTTCTGCTTCTCAGCAGGGTGCTGAGTTAGGCACACAGTGACTGCACTGTGTTAGGGCAGTCCTGTGATTTCAGGCGCTGGGCTGGCTTGTGGTCTGCCTACCCACAGCAAGTACTGAGCAGTTGTGCAAACCTCCCCTGAGGTATCCGAGGACAGAAATCTGCAAGCTGAGCGGGGAGCTTCCCGAGGCAGCAGTTCTCAACATTTTAGGCTGATGACTTCCATTGTCCTTCTTCACTGTAACAGCTGGGCCTGCCATTTGCATCCACATTCACACCTGCCCCATCCCACCAACCTCCCTCCAGGTTTTGGTGGCCCCTAGGCAGCAATGTTGCGCAGCCAAGACCTTGGGGGAATAACTTCATATTTCTCTCTTGTTGTCAGCCTGGGTCATTCAAGCAACTTGTTTTAACTGCTTTCTTCAATTTGTGCTAGAATAATCAAGGCAACAGAGACCATGTTTTGGTTTTAAAATATCACCTTCCACCTAATTCTTTTAATTTCCTTTGTTAGCATTTCAAGGAAAAATGAATTAATTGCAGTGAAGAAAATGGAAGCTAAACAGATATTTTAATACAGACAGAAATGTGAATATTTACTACATCTGGCTATTCCCTCTCACACTCTACATATGTTCTATTTAAAATTAAGTTAAAGGCATTTTAAAGTTTTTGTTCGCTTTTCATTTCTGGATGGGTTGTAAAATAAGTACATTGTGGAATTTGTTAAAATTGACACCCTTAACCTGGGACTACTAAACCAGGCCAATGCATTCTTCCCAAATTCAGATCTTTAACGTGGCCTGTAAGAGACTCCACATGAAGATTGTCTTTTACTGGTACGTGTCAAATATGGTAGCTAATAGAAAGTTATGGATAAAAGGTCTCCTAATGCTGTAGGAGCATTGTATTGTATTGTATTATGTTGAACATACTGAAATAAATTCAGTATGATTTTTTTTCAGAATTTTTAAGAAATATAATAATAAATAATTTTTAAGAAAAATACAGAAAATTCAATTTTGAAGGGCTGGTACAGTTCCCACTAAAACCAGCTGGATATATTTACAATTACTTCGGTGAGAGATAGAATGGCTCTTTCTAATTAGATTTAACGTAGAATGATTGGACTGGGAAAAGAAGAAATTTCTTCTCCTGGTGTTCTGAAAATTTATACTGCACCAAGAGATCAGAATTGATTAATCTCGGTATGAAGTTCTAATGATAGAGCCTTTTTTCAAAGCTGCAAAAGTACTTGATATATGGGGTAATAAAGAGAAAAACAAAGTAAAAATACCAACAGAGGACTCCACATCTAATCAGTTTCCTTGGTGTGGTGCTGGCAGGAATTTGGAGCAGATTTATATACTTAAGATGAAATAGGGAAAGAGTTGGAGCATGTAAGTCCTAAAGGAGAAAAATGTCTGCAAAGTAGTTAGTGCATGGGCTAGGAGGACTTTTAATCACAGGAATTTTAAGATACCTAGGTTGGTGACGAAATGTCACATCTCTTAATGGTTGCTATATATATCTGTTCTGCACAGATCGAAGGGGAAAGCTGCTTCTACTGCTCATTGCCTGCTGTTCTCATGAATAAACATATATTCTCGTTTAACCATTTCATTGCATTTTGATAAAAACAATTTCCACAAAGAAACAAACTAATCTGGATCTGGGAAAGAAAAGTATTTAGCAAAGAATATCACAGCATGACTAAGAGTACTTTCTGCTAGCAGATCATCTCAAGCAGCTGGGACGAATCATGTTCAAACAAGAAGCTTTTGCTAGGAGCTGAATACTGCTAGTGGAAGGATTAGGTGCAGGACTGATTTGTGCACCTGCACAAATCTTGCAGTGAATACAGTAGGAACTAATCCAAAAAGTAACAATACTGTGGAAAATGGGAGCCTTTCCACTGCCTTCAGCGTACCGGCACATTCCTCCGTAATCTGGCTTGGTTGACATTGATAGAAATAAATAAAAGTATCTGTCTTTAACAAACTAACAAATAATATTTGTCAATTATAAAGGTCTTTACAGGCATGAGATAATTAGAGTTTTGATCACGTGAATATATGTAGCATTTATTTTTAACCAAATAGATAGTCTTGGTGATCTTACTTGCTTCATTATCCTGAGTGTTGAGTCAAGAATGTTGCAGTGTAAGCTCAGTAAAAAAGCAAAGATGTGATTTGGTGTGTTTGCACAACATACAGCAAAAAAGGGCTCAGTTCAGAGTAGGGTCTCCAGAGGAATTTCAGCCCCTGGTAATTTTTTTCCCCTGGCGTAACTGCACACTGTTGTATGGCAGCTGCACCACCAAAAAAAAAAGGAAGGTCTAGATGTATGGAACAGGATGAATTTTAAGCTATAGGAAGGATTGAGCCCATCCTTTAGTGTCTTTCTATCAGCTACTACTGTTGTTGCATAACTCAACTGTTCTTAAATTTTTTGTTAAATAATTCAAAACAAATTGAAAGATCTTTGATGCTGGGTTTTTGATGTAAACAAAAGGTAAAAATAAAATGACATGTTTGTTTTAAAACAACAAAATGTTGTAACTTAAAGGCAATCTTAAATTATTCTTATTAATTTATGTTAGGCTTATATCACAAAAAGCTCTCCCCGCAGATGCTTTGACTTTTTGTAAAATTGGGTCTAGTGGAATGTGCTGAGCATTACCTTGCTCTGGGTGCTGGTCATTACACTGTTTTGTAAGATAATTTCCAAAAAACTAAAAGAGAGACAAGGTTTCAAAGATGCAGTCAAGCAGACAAAGATACTTAATGATGGTACATTATCTTCTATTCAGAAGTGGAATTTTCTGCTTGTAGTTCAGCATGTTCAGAGCTGCCTGCGTAAAGGCAAACGTGGTAGGGACCAGCCTGGGCACCACTGAAGCCAGTGGCGAGCCAGAGACTCGCCGTTACGTGTGTTGAGCTTACCCCCACGAACACCCATCCAGCCGGCGGCCAGGCTGTGGTACAGAACCTCGGATCTGCTTTTGGAGCAGGAGTTGTGGGCTCATCACATACTCTCCAGGAGTCAAGAACTGAAACCACAGTTTCATTTTTTCACAGATTCTTTCTTCCCTCTGCCCCCAACCTACCAAAAGCAAAATATGAGGCTCATAACTTTCCTACAAGATTTACAAGATTTTCTTTTGACTAAGTACATTGTAGGAGTCACGCACAGAAGAAACGTTTGGAAGTCAAGGAATGACTATTACAAATTATATTATAAAAGATAATGCATGTGAATCTTCTTAAAATATAAGCAGGTGGAGAGAAAGACATGAAAAGTATTGTATTAAGGTCTATACCTATTAATTTGGCATAATGATGTCAGGTATATTGTTGTAACAAGCATAATTTTTACCTCTGTGAAGTTAGCAAACTGAATGCGCATTTGTGTCACCCTCCACCTCGCTGCCTTATCAGGCTAATGGAGAGTCATTTGAACTGAAGAACCAACTTTTCAGAGAGCTTTAATGACTTCCTCAAATGCTACATTCTTGTTTTCTCATTCTCCATCCCTTTTTTAAAATGGAAAGAAAAATGCCACAAAAATAATCCATTTATTTTTCCCAGGAAAGACTTAAAATAAGAAGTAGTGTTTAACATACATTCATTGGAAACGTAGTGTAATTCTCTTCCATTTGTCTTACATAAACACAGAGAGAATATTAAATATGGGAAGTTTCCCTTACACTTTGATTGATTTGTTGTAATCAAACTGTGGTGGGGTTGTAAGTACAAAAAAATGCATTTTGCTTCGGTTGAAATGCAAAATTAATACAAGTGAGTGGCTTGAGGACCTCCTGTTTGGAGCATGTTTTTTGCTACCACCGTTCTCACAGTTCCTGTCAAGCAGCAGGGCTTCTGGTTTTCAGGAGTTTTTTAAAAAGGCTCTTGGCTGACTCAAAGTTATATGAAAAAATGGTGAAATATCCCATAAACTGAAATGTCCCCAGAATCTGCAGCTTCTCAGAGCAGTTAATCCTCCTGTCCATTTTAAGCTTTATGTCAAGGATATAAATCTCACTGAGAAGTTGCATGGGGCTCCTACAGTCTGTAATTTCAGGCGCTGTGTACTGGTTTGAGAGCAGAAATCCTACAGTTTCTAAACCCCACCATCCATGAAGAAGCCAGGCCAGCTCCACCAATTGCCAGAAGCAATCTAATCAGAGCATCGGAGAGAAAGATCTTAGGCTAAACAAATGGGCATTTCTAAGAAAATTGTTCCCACTGCTCCGCTCCTGACCAATACAAACAGATTTTTTTAACCCTGATGCTGTAAATTTGTAACTCTGTGTTGCTGGAGTAAGGTGGATAACTGTATATCTGCATAGGGTATGCTAGCTTTTAATGAAGCAGCAGAGAGGTGTATTGTTGATACCTAAAAATCTACCACACTAATCAAAGTGTGTGCGACCTAAAAGCAGTCTTAAGGGATTAAGTAGATTTTGCAGTGAAAGGAAAAACGTAGAATCATAGAATATCTCGAGTTGAAAGGGACCCATAAGGATCATTGAGTCCAACTCCGTGCTTCTCGCAGGACTACCTAAAACTAAACCATATGACTAAGAGTGTTGTCCAGACGCTCCTTGAACTCTGACAGGTGTTTTAGGTAAAATCTTTTCTGGGATGCTGTCAGGGTACAGCGGGGCCCAGGGCTCCCTGGGTGCCAGGAGCCATGGGGGTCCCCAGGGTGGATGGGCAAGGCCTGGCAGCCAGGGCCCGTCCTAACCGCCCAAATCAGGAGCGGGGCAGCCTGGGGGCAGTCCCGGCACCGGGCATTGGCACCTCCCTGGGGATGGGGACAGGCCAAGACTTGGCTGGGCCTTGGGCCCACGGGTGGGCCCGGATCAGTGGGGCCTATGGCCAGGCAGGGCAGGGCTGTGAGAGCTGGAGATCAGTCCTGCTGCAGGATTGCTGAGGCAGGGACTGACAGCCCCAGGGGCTGGCATGGGGTCCTGGGCTGTGGGCAGTCTGGGGGGAGCCTCAGGGGACTGGGCAGGGGCAGTCAGGCCAATGGTGCCCTCAGGACCCTGACAGATCGTTTTTAAGTGTATGAAGGTATTTATTCATAAAAAACCCAAACAATCTAATCTCAGCATCTTGACTTTAAAAGGCATTTTGAAATGATCTTGGAATCACTGGTGAGTTTCTTCCTCTTGTTTTAGCAACTGTCTTTTGTTCCTCCATGCTATGCAGCCTGGCACCAGCACCTTGTCAGGCTGCTCTGCCCGTCTGCCATGTTGAGTTCACCCACTCGTCTGCTTGGGAGCATCCATGAGGGGAACTGACTCAGGCACACATAGGGTTGAGTTATGGCTCTTTGGTACCTTGTGAAGAAAGGGGTTCTTTCGAAGGAATCATTTTCCCATGATTTTTATGCCTCAGGGCTAGATTTATCTTGGACTTATCCAAGGACCAGTCTGGAGTACCATCTTAAAAGCAATTTCTGTGTCTTGAAGCAAGAAAAGAGAAACATCATGATCTTTTCAGGCGTAATCCACCGTTTCCTTTTGTTTATCTAGTTGCTTTGACAGACTAGTGTGCAAAGGATAGAGCCATCTCCTCTACTTCTTCCCCTTTCACATTTACTTACAGATGGCTCCATGCTTTGAGTTGCCATGCATACCTATGCTTCATGTGGAGAAGGTCCTATCTAACCCTAATTTGTTTGCTTTTAATCTGCCACACTCTTACTCTTTTGATATCAAGAAATCGCTTTGGAGGTCCAAGTTTACAGCTGAAGGATTTTAATGGTTCTCTCATTATCACTCTCTCTCTTTTACGTTATAGAACATGAATGTATTCCCACCAAAGTTTTGGATTTCATAAAGGTGGGTTCCCTACAATATTCATGCTGCCATTCTATGTTTGCAAGGTATCTACGACATACAGAAAATATTAAATTTGCTCACTTTGGTCTGTAGACTGTTGCACATTATGTAACACCCGAGGGATTTCTATAAATAACCAGAAATTTGTAACAGTCACTTTGCTGCTGTGTGGAATAATGTTCTTTTGACAATGCATTGAGCTGGAAATCCAAACTTGTAAGCAAATGCTGAGAGTTGTACTTTAGCAAGAACCCGAGCACGTCCTGAGTTGTGCTGACTAGTTTATTCAATTGCGTTAGGCATTGATTGAAAAAATATTTTTCATTTCTGTGGAGATGATATATATTTCTCTTAGCTTTTTCAATAAAACATAGGTGTAATGGAAACTGGTGTTTTGTTATGATTCTTATATTGAATTTAGATGCTTTTTTTTTGTCTACAGATAAGATAGCGAATCAGGGCTTCATTTGAATATGAATTTTTCTTATTTGCATGAATCCTTCTCCACAGTTAGTTCTGCTGGCTGTGGCTCTGACTTACCCCTCTCTACAAGCAGAGCTGGAGTATTGAAGAGTTTGTAATGGCTGTTCTTTTTTCTCTAAGGTCAGAGTCATGTTCTGCCTGTGTAGGTGGTCAGCCAACCACAGGGCGGAGTTAACTTTACAGGCATATTAAGTTTTTGTTTAACTAATTGAATTGAGATTTGGAGCATTTAAAATAGAAATCTGTTAGACCAATAGAGGACTTATACTTGTACTTCCCTCACCATACTTATATAATGGTATTAAGGTGCGTTTAAATACACAGGAATATCTTTACTGCTATGAAGTAAGTTTATTCTGATAGGGGGTAGACTCATCTAACCAGTGTAGGCATCTATGTCCAAGCCTTGTGCTCCCTTTACAACAGAGAAATGTAGGTATTTCTACACATGGGACATGATTAATTTGACCCTGACTTAGACGTCTCACATAGAGCACATGAATTTTATTCTAGAAGCACCTGTTTCTCTTGTTGCCTGTAAAAAGAGGAGTGACTAGTTTAGTTGTAAACTGAGTAAAGTAAGGAATTCCACACTATACACACTTGGACTACATTAATTATCCCAGAAATAAGTTGTGTAGTTTTTGTTTGAAGACAAAATGATACCCTCCTACCTCTCCTTCCTGTTTCCACTCTGTTAAGTCACTGGTTCATCCCTCTGCTACCCAGCAAGATTGATCACCTTTGGCAGGTCTCACAAATCTCCAGTAATGGAGAATCCAGCTCCTTACCACTTCATGCTTCCATTCTCACTGTCCCTATAAATAGAAGAATGTCCCACATGAAACTGATTTTTTCCAATTTGAGCCTTTTACTCTTTGTTCATTTCACAGTCACAGAAAGGTTGAGGTTGGAAAGGACGTCTGGAGGTCATCTGCTTCAACCCCCTGCTCAAGCAGAGCCACCTAGGGCCAGTTGCCCAGGACCACATCCAGACGGCTTTTGAATATCTCCACAACCTCCCTGGGCAACCTGTGAGTGTGCTCGGTCACCCTCAGTAAGAAAAGTGTTTTCTGATGTTCAGAGGGAACCTCCTGTGTTTCAATTTCTGCCCACTGCCTCTTGTCCTGTCTCTGGGCACCAGTAAAAAGAGCCTGGCTCTGTCATCTTTGCACCCTCCCTTCAGGTATTTATATTCATTGATAAGATCCCCCCTGAGCCTTCCCGTCTCCAGGCTAAACAGTCCCAACTCTCTCAGCCTTTCCTCATAGGAGATATGCCCCAGTCCCTTGACCATCTTTGTGGCCCTTCACTGGATACTCTCCAGCATGTCCATGTCTCTCTTGTACTGAGGAGCCCAGAACTGGACACAGCACTCTAGGTGTGGCCTCACCAGGGCTGAGCAGAGGGGAAAGATCACCTCCCTCAACCTGCTGCACCACTCCTCCTAATGGAGCCCAGAGTACTGTTAGCCTTTGATGCAAGAGTACATTGCTGACTCATGTTCAGCTTGGTGTCCACCAGGACCCCAGGTCCCCAGGTCCTTTTCTGCAAAGCTTTTCCCACTGGATCTGTAGAACAATCTGACCTCTTTGCATCAGCTCTTAGTGTATTTGAAGAATTTCATATCCCCACCCTGCAATTTTTCTTCTTTGGGGTAAACTATCAAATTTTTTCAATTTTTTTTTCTAGGTCATCTTTTCTAGACCTTTCATCACATTCATTGCTCTTCACCAGAGTCTCTCCAGTTGATCCACCTCTTTCTTTATTATACCAAACAGGAACAGATTTGTCTATCTGGGGCCTGAACACTGGTGGTCAGAGCAGAAAGAATTACTTCTGTGTTTTGAAAACTACATTCCTATTTACATAGTCCTGTATAGTGTTTTCTTTCTTAATGACAGCATGACTTGTTGGCTTACATTCATCTGTTCCACTCTGTAGACACTGGGCCATCTTCTTAGGAACTGTTATCTATCTTGCCTGTATTTTTTGCATTTGATTATTTCTGCCTAAACATATTCATTGCCCTTGTTTTGAACCCTGTTTTTAGTCCATTTCTCCAATTTAAGAGGTTTTTTTTTTTAATTCCAGTGTCTTCCATCATACTTGCAGCTCTTCTAGATGTGTCATCTGGAAACATGACAAGCAGAGTCATAACATTGCTGTCTGGAAATGACCTGTTGCCTTGTCCAGTGCTCACAAAATCCCCTAAGCCCCTAACCGCTCAAATATTTTGGAATATCTTGCTGTAAATGTCCCTGAGACACTGCCATGTATCCTACAGGACATTCAGAGAAGTGAATCCAGCTGTTTTAAAATTTAGGCTAGCAGCTGGCTCACCTTTCTAAAAGTCACCCTATATTCTCATCCTCAGTGTGCAGTGATGGTTTTTTTTTTCTGAGCTTATGTTATTTTCTTTGTACCTTGAAGTGATGATGGTGTCCACATCAATTTGTCATAAGCTGATTTTCCCTCAATCTTCCCAGTCCTGTAAATAATTATGGGCCTGTTAAAGAAGCAGCTTTGTTTATTTGCATTGAATTTGTTCATTGTATGAAGTCAAGCATGCATGTGTAACTGTTTATAAAAGTGTGGCCTAGCACTGTAAGTTTCCTAACCTGCTCCCAAGAAAAAAAAACTGAAAAAAAGGCTATAATCACAGTTCAGGAGGGATTATGTACTGATTAAAGTCAAAGCGGCAGCTCCATTAAAATTTGTGGATTGCAGAGGCTGCAGAATACATGGCCTGGCCTAACGATGAAGAAAATTATTTTTTGAACCCCCAATTCTTTCTCAAAAATACCGTCTCATATTTCCCTTAATATTTTCCAGAAGGTGTGTAGACCTTCTCTCAGTCACTATTTCAAAACACCCGTCTCTGTACAGAGAAGTATTGTCTTCCATCAGTGCAACAAATGAGGCTTTTCCTTAAAGACTAGGCAGTGGAGTTGGCATTTGATTCATAAGCTTTTGATCCATACTTAATCCTAGGGTGGCATGCATCCAGAGCATGCAGAGCATTGGATATTGTGTACCTAATGAAGTAACTGTTGGTGTACAGCACAGTAGGAGACTCTCTTATGTTCTCAAACAGCAGCTTTAGAGTCTGTCAGTGTTCCCTGGGTGGGTCTTTGGGGACAGGGGCTGAAAGAATTTCTGAGAAGCAGGACCTCTTCTGTTTGCTCCCCTTTCTTTGCAGTGGATTTGCAGTGAAAGTAAAATTCAGTGATAGGATTTTTGTTTTTCATCCTGGAGCTACTTAGGCTGAACCATTATTTCCCAGCAACATAATCCCATAAAATATGATGTGTAATTGCTCATTTCAAAATGTTCTCTTATACTACTGTAGATCAGGAGAATGTCCTCTGAAAACAGTGGAATTATTCTCATTTTATTCGGTGAGAATATAATTACAGAGGCAGGAAAGCAATGAAATGTAGCAGTAATGAAATACAACTGATGACAGAAATGTTTCAATCTTTCCCTGGTTACAAGAAAGATAGATGATGTAATCCTGATTGCCTGTAGGCTTATGGTCCGGGTGTAAAGCAGTCCAGCTCTGGGGAGATGCTCAGAAGTGTGACTTGCTATGGCAAGCTTCAGGCAAATCTGATGTCCCATTTCATTCAGTTACACTTTAAGATACAGAGGATATAAGAGGCAAGAAAGTCCAAAGAAAAGAGATGGAGGCTATGTTGGATCACAGTTGCAGACCAAAGTCCTCTAGAAAGAGTCTGAATCATCTCAGAAACTTCTTTGGAAAGGAAAGGGCTTTGCAAAAACTGACGAGAGTGATGCAGTCTTAGCTCTTCTCTACTGTTGTGCTTTACAAGACCTGAGTGTTTCTCCGCAGGCAAGCTGGGGCAGCTTTGCTTCTGCTGTCCAGTTCCCTGATTTGGCAACTTGAAGAGACTAGCAGGCCATTTTCTAAAAAAAACCACCTCAGTCATCAAGAGAGAGCAGGACATCAGAATCAGTAATATAACATGAAAGGAGTGATAGGAAACATCAACAATTCCTGTTAAGCAGAGCAAATGATAATAATATTCAGAGGATAAAGTCAAAATAGCACTGAATCTTTGACACTTTCAGGAAACTGAGCAGTTGTGTAGGGAGAATACCTTTGCAAAAGTTTCTAAAATTGCTCTAAAACCCCTCAACCTTGTTGAAGCAGGGGCTCAGCTCACTTGGGCAGAGCAGGTTATTATTAGTTTAGGCATTTTACATGCCTAAGACACGTCTGTGTCTTCTATTGCTTCTCACATGTAAGTCTTGAAGTGTGTAATAGGGTGGTCAATGTTGTTGTTCCTGCTGTGCTGAAAGGCCAAATAAGCACTCAGAGCTGGTAATTTGCCTGGGGTTAGCCAGAAGCAGAGCAGAGGACTCCAGAGTGCCTGTTTAGTACATTATTCACTCGATCAGTGTTTCCTAAGAAGAATCTACCCAGGGAAGGTTGGCATAATATATTCACAGGGACAGAGATTACATCAAAAAGTTTAACACCTCAAATTGAAAAAGGTGAAGCAGGAGCACAGAGGGATGCATTAATTTTCTTCTAGTCTCACAGCAGGTTAACAGAAGAAACATGGCTCCAAGCCAGGCGCTTTGCCTTGCTGACAAGCAGCCCACCCCCCGGCCAGGCTGGCTCAGCCAGGGTCTGTGGTCACACTCTCTCCTCCTGAGCTGACACCCTATTTTCATCTGGAGGTGGAAGAGAGAAGTGATAATATGAGATACATTTATTTTGCACACCAGTGAAGTTCTAGGAACAGAAAACAGAAAAACTGTCTGGCAGAGGGGAACAAAATAAGAAGAAAATTTAGAAATACCACACCATGTATTTCACATTTGGCAATTTGTACTTCAGAGTTAAAACAATTTCATATTTACCCTTTGAAAGTGTGAGGCTGCATGCATGAAGAAAGCACCTATTTCCCTTATGTTTTGAGCAGGGAGCCATATGTTTTAAAAATTAAAAAGAACAATTAGTCTTGGAGCATTAAATCTGCCCATCTAGGTAGCTGACTAGCTTTCTCACAGAGATGGCTGTCCCATAACAAAGCTGAGGAAACAAGGCTTAGAAATGTAAATATTAGTAGGTGTGCAGGAACTTAAATTACGAAAATTGACAGTTTTAATTACTTTCATTTACTTTCATTTGCTGAGTTACCAGGCTGACATCAAAGTTACATCTGTCGGGTTGCTAGCAGTGTGGGGTATGGAGGCAGAGGGGCATGGGGACAGGATAGGCTCAGTCTCCATGTTGACAGTAGGATCTGCAATGACAGCATATTATCTAATGTAAGAAATCCCTAATAGAAACAGGAGCTTCCCAACATCTCCCCCAAACATGGAAAGTACCATGTGAGGGTAGCTGTCAGCTCAGCAGGAGCTTCCAGGCCTCTAGACACTTAAATCACATCATTATTACAGACACCTCTGGATTCTCTGATTGAGGTTTTCCTATTTTGCTTGGAAGGATTATGGAAGGAAAGAGGATTAAATGGTAAAGTGAATCATGTGAGAGTGAGGGAATGCCTAGACAATGAAAGAAAGGGTGACTGGAGGAGACTTTTTATTTCAGTGGATTGTGTGGAATGGAAAAATACAGATTTAAGGCATTATGGTGCCTAACACTGTGCTTAGATGCACAAAGTTTGTGTGTTGTGCCTGTTTTGACTATGAGATCCTTGGGGTAAGGACTGTGGGTTTTTTAGATCACCTAGCACAGTATTGCCCTGGTCTTTGTGCAGTCCTGGAATGAAAACAATGATTGTTTTTCACGGCAGAGGCTATGGCAGGCTGTATTTACAAGGAGATTCAGTTTATCCTATTTAATTACTTTCTGCTTAAACAAAACATGTTCATCTTAGTTTTCTGTTTGCTTGTTTTTGTTTTTTAAATACTATATTCAGGTGAGAAATGTCCCTTTGCGGTATTTGACAGTTACTATTGTGTGACCCAGGTAAGTTAACAAAAATCAAAATGTATGTAGCCCCAAATGTCAAATATTTCATTACAGTTGTTTTTCAATGTCCATTTCAGTCTGGTAGTTTTGTGCTCAACTGCCATCATAGAGCAAGAGGTAACAAGCCAGGGCCTCATTGGTATCAACCACTGGACAGCACTCAAAACATGTAGCCATTTAACAGGCAAATGCAAAATCTCTAAACCAGTGTGACGAGCTACCTGCTACTCCTTTCCTACTGTTCCTTCTTCTATTCTGCAAATACAAATTACATGAATCTATGTTGTGGTTTAACCTCAGCCGGCAGCTAAGCACTACACAGCTGCTCGCTCACTCCCCCCCAGTGGGATGGGGGAGAGAATCAGAAGGGTAAAAGTGAGAAAACTCATGGGTTGAGATAAAGACAGTTTAATAGGGAAAGCAAAAGCTGTGCACGCAAGCAAAGCAAAACAAGGAATTCATTCACTACTTCCCATGGGCAGGCAGGTGTGCAGCCATCTCCAGGAAAGCAGGGCTCCATCACACGTAACGGTTACTTGGGAAGACAAACGCCATCACTCCAAACGTCCCCCCCTTCCTTCTTCTTCCCCCAGCTTTATATACTGAGCATGACGTCACATGGTATGGAATGTCCCTTTGGCCAGTTTGGCTGTGCCCCCTCCCAGCTTCTTGTGCACCTCCAGCCTTCTCAGTCGGTAGAGCATGGGAAGCTGAAAAGTCCTTGACTAGTGTAAGCACTACTTAGCAACAACTAAAACATCGGTGTGTTATCAACTTTGTTCTCACCCTAAATCCAAAACACAGCACTGTACCAGCTACTAGGAAGGAAATTAACTCTATCCCTGCCGAAAGCAGGACAATCTATATCACCAAGAAATCTGCAGACTCTAACAGAATGTCAGCCTTCAACTCTGCTGCATGTATGAGAAGGCGAATAGGAAAAAGGAGCACTGGTACACTTTTTCCATGCCATTAATTATTTTATGGAGTTCTTTCTCATGTCTGTTCGTATTTGGTTTCTCTATAACATGGCCACATTTGACTTAGTGGCCGTTTTGCTGAAAAAGAACGGAAGCTACTTCACCATGTCACTAACCTGCTTTCAGATAGTTGTCATTTCCCTTTAATTTTGTGCTTTTTATAATTTATAGCTAAGTAACAGAGAAGGAGCTACTCTGGAATTTGCTTTTAAGGCCAGGTACATTCCAGGAGCAAAATTTAGAAGCATTATTTACACACCATTCTGAGAAATACATGTTATTGTGGTTGGTTGCTTATTTATTTGGGTTGAAATATAATTCAACATCTGATTTGGGAATACTTTTGTGTCAGTATAGGCTATTTTCTGACTCACCTTGGTGAGTAGACTATGTGAGTCTCATTACTTGAATAGGTGAGTGTAAAAGGCTTCTGTATAAAAGGCTACAGTTTATATTTATCGTTTTAGCTGAAGAGGAAAGATGGGGAAAGTAGAACGGGGATCCACATCTATCAGCTAATTTTTCCTTTTCTAAACTCTATTTTTATTTTGCAGGTGATGGAAATTAAAGGACAAATGATTCATGTGCCAGAATCAAATTCCATTTTGTTTCTGGGTTCCCCCTGTGTGGACAAGCTGGATGAACTGATGGGCCGAGGCCTCCATCTTTCGGACATACCTATCCATGATGCTACTCGTGATGTCATATTGGTTGGGGAGCAAGCAAAGGCCCAGGATGGCTTGAAAAAACGAATGGATAAACTGAAGGCAACACTAGAATGCACACACCAAGCCCTGGAAGAGGAGAAAAAGAAAACAGTAGATCTCCTTATTTCTATTTTCCCTGAAGAAGTGGCTCAGCAGTTGTGGCAGGGGCAGCAGGTTCAGGCCAGGAAGTTTGATGATGTCACCATGCTCTTCTCGGACATTGTTGGCTTCACTGCCATCTGTGCGCAGTGCACACCCATGCAGGTCATCAGCATGCTGAACGAACTCTACACACGGTTTGACCATCAGTGTGGATTCCTGGACATCTACAAGGTAATAGCTCAAGTCCTAAGTTAGCAAAATCTAATTGAAAATAAGATAGAAAAAAATCCCAGTAGCCATCTTCCTAAACGACAGACCTTCCCTATAAAAAAGGAAAGGCAGTATTTTTGTTTTGTGTGAAAAAATAAATCTGAAATATGCCCACTGAAAATCAAATACTTTGATGCTGAGCTGTCATCATGCTTCCCCCATGGGAATATATGCCTCATATTCCCATTTTCCTGTAGGAACGTACATGTCCTGTATTATAGCCTGGTTTCGTTTAGGTCAGCCACAGTGTCCTAAGGGTGATGAAGTGCACAGTGATGATGCTAGCCCAAGCTGCAGCTCCTGGAAGGCACTCAAATACCTTCTGTTTCAGCTGAAACTTGAATGATTTAGGGTTTAGGCACTTATCTTTCCCCTGAAAGAATTCAAATTTTCCATAAAGAGCAGAGCATTCACTAAAAAAAGTGTTATAAGAGATTTAAACTTCCACTGAAAAACAGGAAGAAGACAGCAGATGTCCATTCATAGTAAATTGAATGAGTGGAACATGGCACTGGGGTGCCATGCTCCTTTGCTGCTCTGCAGAAAAGGAGATGTTGCATGTGTTGGTCCTGTTACACACTTCAACACCTTTACTGCTCTTCAGTGGATCTGGTGTCCAGTATGTATTTGAGAGAAATAAGAGGGGAGGTAGAATTTAATAAATGCTGTTAAGATATTACCTGTGTAATTATCCTGTGAAATCCACAGAGAATATGTTTTGTATATGGAATACCTTTAATTTTGTGATAGGAAAAGCAGAGCAAATTTCTTTTTATAACTGAATGCAGCAAAGAAAAAAAATGTAGTTGTAAAATTATATATTGACTTTGTTTTCTGTCTGAGGCTGGCAAACTAAATCACCAGTTTTCAAACTGTTTCAAATAGTATTTGTTGATAGGCTATAGAGAAAAGGTTTTCACGAGAGTGCTGTCCCTTTAATTTTTAGCTTCTAATACACTTTAAAAGGCATCCAAAATATTAATTACCCACCTAAATAATAGTTGAGGCTGAAAAGTTACAATATTTACCACAGATAAAACTGAACATGGTATAGATAAAGATTGGTAGGACAGTATACCAAAGTAAAAGATCACACTGTAAATAAGTTTTGTGCTCCTGGGCTAGGGGTTTGTATTACTAATGCTCAGAAGCCAAAGGCCATGTTGGGAGAGGACTACAATAGAAGGTACCGACCCTCATTTGAAAATTGTTACGGTGATATAGTCAAAAAAGTTTGCAAGTTTGGTCTCGGCTTGTACTTATCTGATGTTGCTGCACTGGATCTCGAGCCAGCTCTGAGAACGGGACTTGAGGAACTTCTGACCCACAGTCAAGAGTGATATCTAGTGACCCTGTTTCACATGCCGTATCTGGTATATGGGTGTAGTTAGTGTTTTCCCAGCTGATTAATTTTAGTTAGCTTTTTTGAGGCATTCGGGACATTCTTTGTTGAAAACTATGGTTGCATGGGAATAGGAAATAAAGTGTGTAAAACTCTATGACCTGTTTGGAAGGAAGGTTGGCCGAGTCCTGTGAGAACACTAAGAAGGAATATTTAGACATAGGTCATGAATATTATATCATTTAGTCCATGTAATTCTATGAACAGAGAATAAACAAAACCTATTTTTCTACGGAAGGATGTCTTACAGCTCTAACACCCTTTCTCCACTGTTACTGCCTTATTATAGCACCTTCTTTCTCAGATCCTTTCATCCTGGGTTTTCCTCCATCTCCCTACTCCCCCATGTCCCCTGAGCCTGCCTACGCATCCCCTGCTTCCCTCTGCAGCCCATACATGAACAAGGCAGTGTGCGCTGTGGCTATTTTGGAGCTGTATCTTTTTTCCTCCCCCCCAAATCTTTTTTTCATTTGTTTTTTAACCAGAAGTCTAAAAATGTTACTGTGGGGTTAGGTGAAAATGACTTGGTTGAGCATTACAGAAAGACAAAGCTCAGGCAATGAACCCTTTTTCTTTTCCATAGAGAATCAGGCTTAAAATAAAATGACAATTCTTTTGAAAAAGCATTTGCATTTTAAAACAAAAATAGCTTGTGTGTTTATATCTTTTTCATTTGTTTCAGATGATATTCTGGAAGCTAAGTTTATTGCTAGGAATGATCACCACCACAACAACTATAATTTTAGAAGTTATTGTCAGGCAGCGAATTTTAGATATATAATCACCAGTATTTGTACCCACAGCCTGCCTCTAAGATATACTCCTGTAACTAGGCTACAGAAATTTATCATGTGACCTATATATACATCAAAACAGATCAATTTTCAAATCTGCTTGTTTTTAAGCAACATGGCAAGAATAATTTGCAGAGATTATTTGGTGAGTGCTTCTGAATACCAAATTCACCATTTTGTAAACAGAAAATTAAGCAAAATTCATTAAATAAATTCCATGCTGTAAATTATTCACCCAGCTTTACTGTTATAGCATTTTGAATTCAGAACCTCAGTGCTTCTAATCTTGGACTCAGACAATGAACGTAATCTTTTCAATCGTCTCATACTATTCATTCAGGGATGTTTACAGAGAAGTATGGCACAGAAAGAAGAACAAAGGTTCTTGCATTTAACAAGTCAGACATAGGGGGCAAGCATAATGAGCTGCTGGATACAGAATGCGAAATGCTTGGAGAGGGCTGAAGGGGGATGAATTAGACTCTGAAATTTCTTGGAAATGAAAGTAAGTAGCTATAACTGATGAGGTAGGGAAAGGATATGCAATGGATGGATGCATAGGTAAGAATGACACAGGCAGATGATGGGCTCAGAAAATGAACTTCATGGGAGCATTTTGAATGGATACCAAAGATGGCAGATTACATTTGTCCAGGCTGAGGGAGAGCACTGCAGTAATTGATATGCACGGTGATACGAGCCTGGGTGACAAGTTTTAGCAATCTGGAAGAATCTGTGTTTTAGAGAGTGAAACTTTAGAAAGATATAGCCTTGATGAAAAGATCATGAGGGACACTCTTGGGGTAGTCACAGAAGGGAGAAGATGTGAGAGAACTGAGACCTGGCAATGCATTTAGAAACTGGTGCTGCTGACTGTCTGAGCTAATTATATTTGGCTTGGAATTGAGGAATGGTAGAAAAAGATGCTGTCGAGCAAGGAGTGCAAATCAAAGCAATGTAGATGTGGATGCTTGGTAAGTTAGTGTCTGTGGACCTGCAGGTAGAAACATGGATTCCAGGAGCAGAAGTAATGGGAGAGAGAAGATCTCAGTAAATTTTGAAAGCAGTTGCTTTGGGTAAAATATATACTGGTTGACCTGACTGCTTGTGTCTTTGTTTTGACCTGTTTTTCTCTGTATGTTCCTGTTGTTTATGAGCCAAGTGCTGGGAAACGATGCTCCAGCTAAACCATCTCTTTATCAAATAAGCTATTTAGATATGCTGCAGCCATGGCTGCTGGCATTTAAAACTTAACCCTGCAGACTGAAATCTTCCCTGCTTAAGATTCCTGCAGCTTCTGTTTCTCCCTCCAAGTAATACATCTTTGACATAGGATCATTTTAAATATTTTTTTTTTGTTGAGTCCTTTTGACTGTGTAGGCCTGCTTTCTCAGCATTTTTCCCCTCAGTTTTTCCTTTCTGAAACAACCCCATTTCCTTCCCTTGCCCTCTAACTAGTGCAGGGAGTAAAAGCAGCATGTATTGTGGCCGTTTTTTTGGCCATGCATGCACTGGCTGGGTGGCTATATATGCTGGCTGGGTAACGCCAAGCCAAATAGAGCAGAACCAGGCCTGCTCTTGTAGGTTTTAGTTTCTTTGTCCTTTTTCTGGACAGTGCAGCATTTGTCCTTGAAGACATTTGCAGATTTTCCCCTAACAGTAAACTTCACTTTCTATGAAGTGCTGAGTCCCACTTTCCATGTCTAAGCAGAGAGTCCTAAATGTTTTTGACAATGAACTATTGTCAGCTGCCAAAATTTCTTTGCTATACATCTTTGTTTTCAAAATTTTAAGTGAAATGTTATTGAATATTTATTGAATAAGACAATATAATTCCACAAGTTAATTTTATAGTTAGAATTCACAACTTCGTTATGTGAATTTGAGCTTTCTATTTGGTTTCATTATTTGGCTAAACTGACGCTCTCTCTGAGTGGTGCCACACTGTTGCAGAGGCTCACGAAATCAAATTAGGCAGGTGATAGTTTAAAAAATAAACTTTATTTTAACCAAAATTGTTTAGCAGAAAACTAACTAGAAATGAGGTGTCAACACTCTGACAACATCAGTAAACCACAGGTTCAGGATGGTGTATGAGGGATTAACACTGCACAGCCGGCTTTAGAAATGAGGATCCAAAATGTGCACAGTCACTCACCTATGAGATGAGGGCTCTCAACCTCCAGGAGTTTCCTTGGGCAGCGTCCCGACCCAAGGGGAGAGTCCCCGACCACAGACCTGCTGCTCCAAGGAGGACTGACTCCACTTGCCCTCCGGCGGGGCTCCATTTATACCCTAGCCAAATCTGATCTGTGGTCAGTTGTAATTGGCTGAGGGCCGTAACTTTCTTAGGCCTCGCCCGAGGCGTATGCGTGACCATAATGACTGGCCCAAAGCGTGTACGTGATGGTCAGCACTCGCCACCGTAAAGGCGCGAAAGTAAGGGTGCGAAAAGTAAGGACGCAGCGGTCTTAAAGCCCCCGGTCTTTGTCAGGGTGGGTGCACCTGCCACACACACACATGCCTCAAAGTCCTTCACCAGCTTCCCTGGGGTTCTCTTTGGCTGTTATTCCTGGCAACATTATTTCACTTACTTTACACTGAATGATACTTTATTTTTTCTGAATGATACAGTTAGTATGTCAGATCTTTATTTTCTGATTTTATACACCTTACTCTGGCTACAGCCTTAATTTTTGCTCATTGTAAAGACCTGAGACTAAAAAAGGGTCAGAAGTCTGGACTGCTCTGCAGTCATTCAAGGCTGATACTCACCAGTTCTGAAAAATGTTGTTTATATTGAGGTTGTGATATAATGCTTTTAGGAACTTAATTTTAAACTCACGTTTTCTAAAAATATCACTTTACATTTTTATACTGGTAGTTGAAGTTGCAGAAATCAGTTTTCTTTTTACAGAAAATACCACTAGTTTCTCAGTGCCATGTCTATCCCTCCTTGAGAACCGAAAATTGTACATACTCATATATATGTTCTTAAGCTTACTATCAGTGCTATAATGACTAAAGAATACTGCAATGACAGGAGTCATGAGCTTCAGACTATTCTAAGGTTTTCCAGACTTCATGTTTCATAAGTTAAAAACCATAGTCTCGAAGTTTTTATGTAAAATCTATGGCCACTATTTTTGCCTTCTTTCCATCACTTCTGCAGTTTTAACCTTTTAAGTTCAGTGACATGACCATTTTGAGAAGGTTTCAAATTCTTTTAGCTTCAGCTTAGGCACCTGCAGAATGAAGATTATTATGAAATGCAATTAAAATATGTAAATGATACTGATACTCTTATATGAGCAATATGATATGCATAAAATACCGTAATATACCTTTTTTAAGATGAATAGGTGCAGTTTTGGAGATTACCGGTGTACTAGGTGTTGATTCTTCCTGTTAGTTTAAAGTCAGTGGGTTTTGAATGTGTAATAGAAGAAAATGGATAGTAGAAGAAAATTTCCATTGCCCAGAAGCTCGCTCTCTCTGTGGTGCCACCCAGCCTGGTAGAGCTGCCCTTCAGCGTGCTGCTCTGTTCAGGTCCCACCACAGAGGGCTCCTGAACCTTCTTCCTTTTCTTGCTCTGAGCAGGCTATAGCACTGACTTTCTTCTTGAACCCTCTGGCTGTGCGTGGACTTACTGGCTGGCACAGAGGTGTGTCTTACTTCAGTATGAAGTCAGGGCAAAGCTGGGGCACCTATCTTTTTTGGGAACTCAGAAGTGATCTTGGGTTAAGTTAAAAAAAAAAGAAACACAAAAGATTCCTTGGATTTTCCCTGCAGTTCTGATGTATCACCACCCAAGAGCTCCAGGATATTTTAAGACTTCCCATTACTTTAAGCATGTATTTTTCTGCAGCCTTGTGGAGGATTTACACTTTTTGTCTTTAGGGAGATGTGCAAATGAAGCAGACATGCAGGCTCCAGAAGAGTTATTCTTTACTTTATAAACATACAGACCTGCACAAAGCACTAAAACATCTGTGCATGTTCCCCTGCTTTAGGCAATTCATCATGCAAGAATCCTCTAAAGAGTCTAGGACTTCTGCTTCTGTATATAATTTCTTCTTCAGGAATACTATGCTTGTATATATTTCCTTCTCTTTTTCTCTTTTGTCTCTCTCCTTCCACTTTTCTCTTATCTGAAAAGCACACATTTGTTTGTAAGTGTCCTGCTCCATTTCTCTCGAGCTGCTTGGGAGCCTTAAAGCCTATGTCCAACTTGCAGGTCCTCGGAGTGCTTCCCAAGCCCTCAGTTTGTCTGTGAACCCTGGCCATATCCTGAATTTTTATTTGGTCAGGACCCAGAAGGGTATCCTCCTTTGCAGCTCCCTGCTCTGTATTGAGGAGCAAGCCCAGACATAGCGGCTGGACAGGAACCATGGCTAAGAGCACGCCCTGTTGCAGCATACAGGTCTCCCTGATACTTTGTTTTGTAAAACCCACCATTAACACTTAAATCCTTTGTTTTCTTGTGTCAAGTCTAAATTTTAGTCCCTCTGAGGGAACGGAGAAAATTGATTTCACTTTCCACCAGCCTAGGCTATTTCCATTTAAACAGTCTGGTATTGTGTCAGATATAGAGGATACATAGCACAACCGTGACAACATATGGCTGGCCTTCATATACACGAGCATTTTTGTTCATGCAGATAGCATTCATAGCTGTACCTCCAGCATGTTTCTTTGACATTTCTTTCCTTAGAATCTGTATTTTAGATTAAGTGACTTGTTCAAGTCTTTCTGCCATAAGCTGCCCAAAATACTTCACGTCTGCCCTCCCTCCCACTTAGTGATTAATAACATCCTTGACCTGCATGCCAAAATATGCATGCCAAGATACAGGATTTTTTGAGCTAAACAGGATCTTGCTGTTGTGCTGACAAACAGTATCTTAGCACTAGCAGTCAACACACTCATGCAATCTTTTTTCCTGTTTTGGGGTACTTTATGGGAGTGGGAACATGCACTCCGTAGTGCACTTTCAAAGGCACGGGGTGAGTCATGCATGAGAAGATAACAGCTCACCTAGAGTCTTCTGAGAATTTCACAAACTAAGCCTTCCCAGTCTGTGGCCATAATGGCCCACATAAACCTGGTTTTCAGCCATTTCTCAGAAAAAGCGTGCTGATGACAACATGGGAGGGGTCTTGTATATCAAATGACAGTCTGGGCATGGAAGCAGGCAATTAAGCAAAGATACAGACATTTGGGTCTTGCTGTAGTAAATGGGTAAAACAATGAGGTTTCCAGAATTCAGGATGGAATATATCAAGCCCTGGAAGTTCATTTTTCTCTTCAGTGACTATAGAAAGAGTATAGATGAGTAGTTTAAATTAGAGCCTTAATTTTTGTGTGACTGACTCTGGGTAGTGTGAGTCCCATCCTGAATGACAATGTTGTAAGGTTATTACTGATTTGCAGAGATATATCTGGAGAAGGATTTGGGTAGAAGGAAATGTGGGAGATGTCAGTGATGTCTTGAGGTAGAATATGGATATCAAATAAATTGCTCCCCGTGACGCGTGCTGAGATTGCTGACTTACATTTATATGCTCCCATGGAAATGCAACCTAGGTGTGCAGGAAGCTAAGATGTGCTCCAGTAAGTCCAGGCTGAGGAGTACATATCGAACTTACTCTAAGAGACAGCCAGGGACATACCCTGACTTTGCTCCTTAAGAAACTACTTCCAGGTCTTCAAAACAAAACTAATAAGCTAGAAGTCACTGATTTTGTTGTTAATGTAATCATAAGAATCACTTAAACTTCATATTCTCCAATAAATGCTGTTCTGAGCCTGGATTGTTCTCTGAGAGTGGAAAGGAAGCTGGCATACGGAGTGTAGAAAGGTTTTCCACTGGTTCATCTGTCCATCTAGAGATCAGCTTTCCTGAAGGACTGTTTGATTTCCCGGAACTTCCTCTGTCCTACATCTAAAATTCCCCTGCCTCTGTGACCTTCCATGTTCAGTCTGCCCTTCTGCCTCTTCACATGGTCTTATTAATTCTTTCTCTTCTATAGTTCTGAGACAGAGGTGAAACTATACTATTTATAACATAGAACTAGTCATCTAGACTATCCTCACAGTCAACAGAGGAAAGTATGATTTTATAGGGTGAGTGTGAATCTTTTTTAGTGTGAGATTCATCTTTTCCTGAATGACATGGTTAGCACAGGTCAGGTGACTGCTAGAGTTCCCATTTCAGTCCATTGATTATGAAGAGAATTGCGAGTGAATAACTCATATTCAGATTACTATATTAGAGATATCTCTGGTTAGGGGAGCTGAGTCTCACCCACGTAGTCTACACCTCATCAACTTGCAGCCTATGTGCTTGAAATATTGCTTCTTCCCTGCTTGTGCCATCTACTTTTCATGTGCTTTATTTTTACAGTTATTTAATCATGTTATATAGTTTAATGCCATGTTGCATTGTTTAATGCATAGAGTATATTTTGATTGAGTAAAATGAAGTTTCACTGCATTTTAATTTCTCTCATACAATCAGCATCAACCCAAGTTATTTCTTCCCTAATTTCATTGCTTTTTGTTATATTGGCACTGGAATAACTCCCATCACCACTGAGCATGAGAATTGTGCTGTCTTTCAATAGGGTCCCTTAAAATACTTTACTGATTAATTCAAAGCTTGATTTTCCATGACTTTTGCAAATGGATATGATGATCTTCATCCAAAGAAGTATGTATTGCTCTCTCCCATTGAAACAATCAGTAACATGTGGGATTGACTGTAAGAGGCAATGGAGTATTCAAGGGTCCTTGACATTAGTGCTGATTCTGTTCACTTTCAGCTAAGAAGAGAAATATTAACAGCATTTCATCAACCAAGGAAACTGAGGTGGTAATTTTACTGACTGTCATTAGAGAAAGATAAAGAAAGGCTGACATTCTGGCAGATGCTACTCTGCTGGGCGATCACCAGGGAAACTGTTGTGTTGCAGCTCCAAAATACGCAACTCTGGCTCAACTAAGCAGTAAAGTTATGTATAATAAAATATACAGAAAAAAGGGCTTTTTTTCAAAATCTGTTTCCTTCCTTCCTGCCTGCCTTCCTTCTCTTTTTCCCTCTCCTCTCCTCTCCTCTCCTCTCCTCTCCTCTCCTCTCCTCTCCTCTCCTCTCCTCTCCTCTCCTCTCCTCTCCTCTCCTCTCCTCTCCTCTCCTCTCCTCTCCTCTCCTCTCCTCTCCTCTCCTCTCCTCTCCTCTCCTCTCCTCTCCTCTCCTCTCCCCTCCCCTCCCCTCCCCTCCCCTCCCCTCCCCTCCATAGGAATATAGGTCACAAAACAGAAAAAAAGAAAATACTTCATTATTGCCAATGGAGGAAAAACAATAATAATAAAAAAAATTGCCATTACTTTAATGTTTCCTTGGGCAGTTTAAATAATACATCATGAAAAGTTCAGAAAGTGTGGATAATTTTCAACTTATTTCTTCCAGTGTAATTTGCGTAGCAGATTTTTCTTCTTGGAATTAAAAGAGTATTAGAGGGAAAAATCAGTGGCTGCAGTATAACCTCAATTATCTAAATGTCAGGGGAGACAGAAAACATTTAGACAACTGAAATTTCATATAATTATCAATATAGCTAATAGATATATTGGGGAACAGGGCATACCATATAGTTAAAGTTTGGATTAGAGTAGAAACTGCCGTAACTAGTGCATTATAATGGTCCATGTTTGACAGTATTGAACGTGGGTACTTGAAGAAGCACAAGAAGCCCCATGAGCTACTTATGAAATGTCAGATACATATGGCAGACTTCTTTCTAGCATTTTCATTTTGAGATTTATGTCCTAAAATACAAGGATTATGTTCTTTATCACTGTATTTGCTGAAGCATCTATTAAAATCCTCACTGTCTACAGAACTGTTTGTTCTTTAAAAAACTTGCAAAATTATTTCTATCTGAGTAAGATCTTGTGGTCAGTAAGTTTCACAGGCTTCCCTCTTTCCCAATCCATAAGGATGCTGATGTCATTGTTGTCTCTTGCCCTCCCACCCTGCACCGATGTGAAGAGCCCACCTCCATCTCCTCAAGGTCCTCCCACTGGCAGTGCGGGCTGCTCTTAGGTACCCCCGAAGCCATGTCTCCTGCAGGCTGAACAAGCCCAGTTCCCTGAGCCTCTCCTCACAGGGGAGGTGCCCCAGCTCCCACCATCTTGGTGGCCCCCCACTGAGCTGGATCCAGTTTTTCAATCTCTGTCTTGTGCTGAGGGGCCCAAAACTGGATGCGGTATCTAGGCGTGGTCTAGTGACTTCTGAGTAGGGGGTGATAACCACTTCCCCCAATCTCTGTTCATACAGCCCAGGCTATCACTGGCCATCTTTACTCCCAGGACTCGCTGCTGGCCCATGTGCCTCATGCTGCCCACCAGGACCCCCAGGGTCTTTCCTGCAGAGCTGCTCCTCAGGAAGTTAGTCCCAGGCTGTATCAGTTCCAGGGAAATTCCTTCCCAAGGACAGGACTTTGCACATGTCCTTGTTGAATTTCATGAGTTTCCTGCCAGCCAATTCATCCCGCCTATCCGTGTCCCTCAGGATGGCAGACCTGCCCTAGAGCAAATTGACCAGTGCCCCCAGTTTGGTGTCAACTGCAGGCTTGATGAGAGTGCAAATAATGTTGTTATCAGGGAAAGAAGCACAGATTTTGTCAGAAAAGGCAGATATATTTAGTCAGTAAAATTCTAGTTAGTTTTTTTACATACTGTATTTTGAAAGGTGTTAACTAATCAGTACACATTGCATGCACCTAGAAGAGTGCGTTTGTATTTGGGTAGGAGAGGGGAAACGTGTAGGCAACAGGTGAAGGGAGAGGCAGGTGTTTTAAGATGGAGAATAACACTCTTCTGTGCAGGAAAAAAACCACACCCAAGCCAGAAAAGTTAGTTTTCTCAGTGAGAAAAGTTAAGTGAGGAAGGCGAAGAGCGTTAAACTGCGATTAGCTAAGCCGTTACCCCTTTCCCTGCTGCTTATTTCTTTTTTCACTCTCCAGCTCTTTAAGAGGAAACTGATATGATTGCAACTGCTGTTTGTTATTATTTCAGTATTATAAAATGAAATTTAATAGACTATCTCCCATCAGTAGGAGAGTTTCAGGCTATTGGCAGATTGCTCATAAGTGATAAGAAACAGTCTAGTAATAAGCTTCTCTTAAGCTAAATATAGCATATACACTTTATATACTGTGGCTGTAAACAGGGTGTGGAGCATCGAGAAACTGTTTAATATTCCAGATTTTCCTGCCAACTTAAAATTACAATGATTATGAACACATACTTACTTAAGCAGAAATAAATATTTCTGGTGATTAAAGTAACAGAAACATGTTGAGACCACGAGCAGGATTTGATGATGGAAACTCAGCTGAATTTGAAGAAATACCTGCTACTCTATAAACAGAGGATAAAAAATCAAGACATGGAAATGATTGAAGAATATCTATGTTTAGTTACTCGATCTAAAGTCTATATGTGTGATACAGATTATAGATAATCTATATATGTTAATAGAATAAACCAAATAAACTTTGAACAGCATAATGTATTTTTCCTCATACATGTACCACTGAAAGGTTTTCTTTTCTCAAGGAAGAGCATCCTTGAGCAAAGGATGGTTATGCAATACTTATGTATTTACTTTCCAAAGTAATCCTGTATTCACTTGATCACCTGTGTATAACATCAAGGTATCCAGGAATGTCCTCTAGTTCTTCATCCTGAATTGCACTGTAATTTTTTTTCCAGTGCCTTGTGAGAAAAAAAACCCAATCTGTTCTTTCTGTATATATGTATCAGGAAAGTGTTGAAGGATGAATGTCCCTTGAATGGATTTGGCTTGAGAAGGGCTCCATTAGCAGTTAATTTTATGTCAGCGGGACAGCCAACTCAAACTAAAATCACTAGTGCAATCTGCACTAAGGGCTTTTATTTATGGGTGACACTTTGGGTTAGAGATAATACCTTAACTGTGTTTATCTCTATAGTGAAGGCAATCCAACTTTTTATTTCCAATTTATGTATTTATTTTGCACAGGAGCGTTGAACAGTCCATAGAGACAGTGACATAGTTTATTTTAGGGTGAATGTGTACTAAATATTATAACCCTTAAGAGTGAGATAATAAATACCTACACAGCCCTGTGAGTATTTTGGAGATGGGAACAGTAGTACACAAGTACCCTTCAGAGGAAGGTGAAGGATCTACAAGGGACATGCTGTTAAGGGTAGATTTTCTTCCTGAAAGAAGACAGCCATTTTTGAATTTTCAGACCAATTTTTTTGTACATATTTAGTTTTAATTGTAAGCAAAGGAGCCTTCTTGATATGAGTATAATTTAGCCCATTAAAAAAGGAACAAACTGCACACAGACTTATTTATGGCTCTTACATGAAAAAAAAAATAGTAATGAGTACTCCACTGTAACAGTTATAATACAAATTATCTATTAGGCTTTTACAGGAAACCTGCTGAGAGAGACAGGACTAAAACTAAAGCAAATTCTCCCTCCAGCTACATCTTTCAGTGGATTTAATATTTCTTATTGCTGTAGGAATTTCAGATTAGAATTGCCACAAGAGTGACCCCCACGATCACATTTTTTATGTTTATTTCCAAGCTGTGCTTTGAAAAAGGTGCTAGTAAGATTCCTTAGACTGTTGGGATTCCTGAATATTTTAGATGAAAATCTTTAAACTTGCCATTGCAGGCTTCACTTAGAAAATGGTATTTCCCCCCTTGTGTGTAACCCTGTGAAGTGTGACACTTCAGTTCCTTCATTACTTCTAGAAGTTCATATACGTAATAACTGGTGCATATTCATGCATTCACGAGGAAGAGTACAGAAGCAGGGATGTTACTTCAACACACCACATTTTCCCTTCTAAACTGTCACTGAATCAACACCCTGACTTTATACGCAGGGAACATCATTCAGCTACAACTTTCAGTTTCTCAGATAGGTATCGTAACACAACAGAAGGTTTAGCTACTGGTAGTTAGAAGAGCCCTGTTGGAGCTGCCTAGGGGACAGTCTATTAACCTCTGTTCTCTGGACACATTAGAATTGGAGAAATTATATTCTGTCTGCTGGGCTACCAGATTCATCTGCAAGTCATATTCCACCTAAAATCGGTATGAATTAAGAATAAGTGACTATAAGACAATTACTATAGAGCTCAACTTCTATAAAAAGTACTGTTCATGTCTAAAACAGACATGCTGCATCTACCGAGGACAAACAGAAGCTGGGTACCTAGAAAATGACTTCCCAAAAGTAGAAGATATTTTGTTTGTTTCCTGCTGCAAGTCTTACACATTGTCACTCTACAGTATCCAGCAGTCTCAGGATATCTACCAAGAAGCTGTTTCTGAATTGTAGAGTACACAGAACTACTCCAATTAATTATGAATATTAACTTTGATTTGTTGAAGGCCTGACTGAAAATCTTTTGGACATTTCCAATGACTTGATGCGGAGTTATAGAAGGCTTTAGAGAAGGCCTTTGTATAGCAGTGTAAGTAGCTGCAATGATTCCTGGCTTCTTTGTTTGTTAATTAAGAACATTTTTTATAGATTGGTCTAATTTTGAAATCTGAGTTCAATTTCACTTCTCTTCTATGGTGCTATATATTAATTCCTAATTAATGAAAGCTCCAGTGAAGCTGGCCACAGTGAGTGTAAATCAGTGAAAAGGGATAAAAAGTAGGTAAGAATAGGTCAGGCTATCAGTGAGTGGCTAGAAATATTAAGAGCAGTAAGAAATGATTATTTAACTAGAACAAAAATGTACTAAATCTTAATAAAGGAAAAACTGTCAATCATATGCAAAAAATAGCTGAAATATTCAAAACAGAATATATTTTGTTTTTTAAAAGAAGCGGAATAATGTATTCCAGTCTTATAGTGATAGCAAAATACCTTTTCCTGCATATGTATCTAGGAAGGATATAGAAATCAAATATACTACTAATAATGCACTATAATAGTCATATTACAAAGTCAAAAACTCAGAAGTTAGTTTATCACATGCTAGAGATTTCCTCTGAGGTTTCATTACTATATATCATCATCTTGAAGAGCATCAAACAGATCTGAGTGCTGCTATTTTTAGCTACTTGAGTAATACCTTCCTTTTCTCTTAATCCTATTGACATTTACTTGAATATTTATGGCGTAAGTTGCTCTCTGGTGTGCACAGTGATTTCAGGATCTACCCAGCAGATAGTTTGGAGTAAGCTATGAGCAGTGCTTTGTTTTTCTGGTCTGCTTCTTGCTCCTCAGCTGAGACAAGAGAAATCCTCTTCTTCCCCATGTGTGTCTGACTCACTGACAGGCCCAGCCTGAAATTCTGACGTGTGATGTATAGCTCTCATTGCAGTTTCTATTTTAATGTCCTCGTATAACCTCATGAAGTTCAACAAGGCCAAGTGCAAAGTCCTGCACCTGGGTCAGAGTAATCCCCAATATTAATACAGATGGGGGGAATGAATGTATTGAGAACAGCTCTGCAGAGAAGGACTTGGGGATACTGATAGATGAAAAATTAGACATGAGCCAGCAATGTGCTCTTGCAGCCCAGAAGGCCAATCGTATCCTGGGCTGCATAAAAAAGAAATGTGGCCAGCAGGTCGAGGGAGGTGATTCTGCCCTTCTGCTCCACTCTGGTGAGACCCTACTTGGAGCACTGCATCCAGTTCTGGGGTCCCCAGTGCAAGAAAGACATGGACCTGTTGGAGCAGGTCCAGAGGAGGGACACAAAATTGATCAGAGGGCTGGAACACCTCTCCTATGAAGAAAGGCTGAGAACTGGGGTTGTTAAGCCTGGAGAAGAGAAGGCTCCAGGAAGACCTTATTGTGGCTTTTCAATATATAAAGGGGGCTTATAAGAAAGACAGAGAGGGACATTTTACCAAGGCCTGTAGTTACAGGACAAGGGGCAACGGTTATAAACTGAAAGAGAGTAGATTTAGACTGGATATAAGGAAGAAATTTTTTACGATGAAGGTGATGAGACACTGGAACAGGTTGCCCAGAGAAGTTGTGGATGCCCCATCACTGGAAGTGTTCAAGGTCAGGTTGGATGGGGCTTTGAGCAACCTGATCTAGTGAAAGATGTCCCTGCCCATGGCAGGGAGGTTGGACTAGATGATCTTTGAAGGTCCCTTCCAACCCTAAATCATTCCATGATTCTGTGAGTCCATATGAGAGGACCAAATCAAAGTGCCATGAACAACCTGAATTATAAGAACTCCTGGAGCTTTTTAAAAAAAGGAGTTGGGGAAAAAAACCCACAGATAACTGGAAAATTTGTCAAATCTGATTTTGAAGGAGGACTGAACCAAGGTTAAAGTTTGATGGAGATCCTCAGCATGGAGATTTCAGCTGAAGTGCTTAGTTGGGGAAAATCTTAGTAGTGACTGAAAACAGGGTCACAGAATGGTAAATCATTAGTGATTGAGTCTTATCAGTACTCATCACATCCAGTTTCAACTACCAGGTCAGTCTCAACAGTCCTAACCATTCCCCTGGTTCTCCAGTATTACTGTCAGAGGAACTTCGTAGGGACAAGCACTTGTAGGATACAAGTAGGATACAAGGATACTTGTAGGATACAAGAGTATCCTACAATGGTATAATGATCATTTTTATTTTCAGAGTAAGATTAACATGAGGCAGCTTCAGTCACATTTTTCTGGTAGTACACAGATATGTACAATGCAACTCTGATGATGCTACTCATTGCACAGTGAGTGCAATTTAGCTGTTAAATTAGGTTACACAGCTATGGAAATTTCCAAAGGGGAAGATGCTAACAAAATAAGTAAGTTTGCGTGAACGTTACAGGAGCAGTATATGGTCCCAGTTCTATACTTGCTTACAGTTGTGTAATGCAACTAACTTTAGTGGAAAAGTCTTTCTGAAATTAAATCATTCAACAAAGAACAGAATTTGTATTTCATTTTTGTATTTGACATCATAGACTCGGCTCTTTTTGTAGTAACCACGTTATTTCTATTCAAACTGGTTATGTTCATCCACAATTTTTAAGGATGACAATGTGCAGTTATTTAGATTTATGCTAATTCTTCCTTCTGATTTAGAGATTTTTTTTACCACCTATTTCTTAGCCATCCAGAGTGTCTTTTTAAATTCTGATACTTTTTCTCACTATGCTTGTGTATTTTCTTCCCTTGTTTCTACATTTTTCACCAGCCATTGCAATATACTTGCCCATCCATTTGTCTTTGGAAAGATAACCTCCTAAACTGCAGGGAGTTGGCAGTCTCTGCTTCTTGTGGACAGAGATCCTGAGATATGGCTTGGGTAAAACAGGCAGACAGACAGCAGTATTGATTGCTCCTACATGTTTTTTTCTATATACAAGTAGTGTTAGGAGCTTCCAAAAGTGACAAGGGAGCTCTAACAGCTGTCTCAGCTCTCAGCTCATGAGATACCCTCAGCTTCTTCTATATATCCTCCTGCACAATCATCAGGAAAGTCTAAGGAGCCAAACTTGACAATGGGGTTGTAGCAGTTTCTGTAAGTTTGATGGTGGGAAGTATTTGCTCACACTGACCTTGGTGCTGGGGAAGATTATACAGCGGTTCATCTTGAGGGCGCTCACAAGGCATAAGCCGGACAACCAGGGGATCAGGCCCAGCCAGCACGGGTTCATGAAAGGCAGGTCCTGCTTGACCAACCTGATCTCCTTCTATGACCAGGTGACCCGCCTAGTGGATGAGGGAAAGGCTGTGGATGTGGTCTACCTGGACTTCAGCAAGGCCTTTGACACTGTCTCCCACAGCATTCTCCTAGAGAAGCTGGCGGCTCACGGCTTAGACAGGTGTACTCTGCGCTGGGTCAAAAACTGGCTGGACGGCCGGGCCCAGAGAGTTGTGGTGAATGGAGTTCAATCCAGTTGGCGGCTGGTCACGAGCGGTGTCCCCAGGGCTCAGTTTTGGGGCCGGTCTTGTTCAATATCTTTATCAACGATGTGGACGAGGGGATTGAGTGCACCCTCAGTAAGTTTGCAGACGACACCAAGTTGGGCGGGAGTGTTGATCTGCTTGAGGGTAGGAAGGCTCTGCAGAGGGACCTGGACAGGCTGGATCGATGGGCCGAGGCCAACTGTCTGAGATTCAACAAGGCCAAGTGCCGGGTCCTGCACTTGGGCCACAACAACCCCATGCAGCGCTACAGGCTTGGGGAAGAGTGGCTGGAAAGCTGCCTGGCAGAAAAGGACCTGGGGGTGTTGGTTGACAGCCGGCTGAACATGAGCCGGCAGTGTGCCCAGGCGGCCAAGAAGGCCAATGGCATCCTGGCCTGTATCAGAAATAGTGTGGCCAGCAGGAGTAGGGATGTGATTGCGCCCCTGTACTCGGCACTGGTGAGGCCGCACCTCGACTACTGTGTTCAGTTTTGGGCCCCTCACTACACGAAGGACGTTGAGGTGCTGGAGCGTGTCCAGAGAAGGGCAACGAGGCTGGTGAGGGGTCTGGAGAACAAGTCTGATGAGGAGCGGCTGAGGGAACTGGGGTTGTTTAGCCTGGAGAAAAGGAGGCTGAGGGGAGACCTCATCGCTCTCTACAACTCCCTGAAAGGAGGTTGTAGCGAGGTGGGTGTTGGTCTCTTCTCCCAAGTAACTAGCGATAGGACGAGAGGAAATGGCCTCAAGTTGCGCCAGGGGAGGTTTAGATTGGACGTGAGGAAAAATTTCTTTACTGAAAGAGTGGTTAAACATTGGAACAGGCTGCCCAGGGAAGTGGTTGAGTCCCCATCCCTGGAGGTATTTAAAAGACGTGTAGATGCGGCACTTAGGGACATGGTTTAGTGGACATGGTGGTGTTGGGTTGACGGTTGGACTCGATGATCTTAGAGCTGTTTTCCAACCTCAATGATTCTACGATTCTATGATTCTATACTGCTATTCTAGATTCATGGTCTGGGTACATTTAGTACCATTTAAGTAATGCTTACTTTTTGAGGCACTATTTCCAATTCTGTTTATCAGGACTGGAAATTAATCTGAGAAGGTCCAGGTCTACTAATATTAGTAGAATCCCGGCAGAGAGAAGAATCAGCTATATTTATTCCTTTAATAACTCCTTGCTCAGTGCATGCTTTCTTCTCATCCTAGTCTTTGCTGAAGCCTTTTCTGGCATTCCTGTAATGTTGTGGGCAGGGTGAAAGCCAGATTAGTTATGTAGCAAAACCAAACTAATCCTTGAGGGCTGAGTCTGCTTGGACATGTGTTAATGGACTGTGTGTAGAGCACATTGCAGATGTGTGGGCAAGCAGACTGCAAAACACAATGCTGTCAATAAAGCTGCAGAACCTGAGGGGTTCAGTGTTTCTCAGGCTTCCTTTATCCAGAGCCAGAGGGCTTCTGTAATTTCTTTTGCTCCTGCTTCCTCCTGAGGGACAGCTTTCTTCAAAGAAAAACAAGGATAAGAGAGAGGTAAGGCCTGTCTGAAGAGACCAGAGGGATCAGTCTGCTGAACTTGATGCCTGAAGGTAGGGAATTCACAGTCAGGTAGCCTGCATAGTAGAAAGTAGGCAACATTTCTTATTTGAAAATAACAGAGACAGGTGCAGTCAACAGTCTGTAGCAATAGCATCTATTTGTAAATTATCCCTATACCCGGAAGAGCTACCTGCTAATAAGAAGTTATAGACTCTTCACTGTTTTTTATGGTGATGTTTTGCTTTTTCTAATTCTCTTCCTGATACACTTTTCTAGCAGAGCAAATAATAATAATTAATTATTAATTATTATCATGTAGCACTATTCTTACCCAACAGCAAACTCAGCCAGGATAGTGCCAAACAAAACTGCAAGCAATTTTTCATTTAGGAAAACAGAGTTTTCTGTATTACTGCTATGGGAAAATGTTGTCATATCTCAGCTGATGGCATATGCTGTTGTAGATGTAATGATCCTTGGTTATAATGGTGATGAACCTCTATGCAATTGCGTGTCAGGTTTTGACTGCACCTGTTTGCAAACTGAGGTAATTATGCTCTGTTGTCTAATTGCTTATTTTATGGATGTTTTGCTCACATGTTTTTAAGCAATGCTATTTGATTGCAGGTAACTAATGGTAGGGATCTCTTCTTATTATCATACTTTAACATTTGATTTGTCTGATTGCTGCAGGTGGAAACAATAGGTGATGCATACTGCGTTGCGGCAGGGCTCCATAAGAAGAGTCTTAGTCATGCTAAAGCCATTGCCCTGATGGCACTGAAGATGATGGAGCTTTCAGAAGAGGTTCTCACTCCAGATGGGAGCCCTATTAAGGTAACACCTTTGCTCTTTATTCTCAGCTAGTCAGTGGTATGTGGACCTGATTAATTCCGTCATGCTCTGTCAGTAGAAATCTGTTTATTGCTAGGAGAATTTAAAATTGTATCAATATATCACAGTCTTTTTTATGGACATATATTTCACTGGTGCCCATCAACAATCATGTAAGCTGTGCCTTACTTTAGTAAGCACAGTAGACCATACAGACTAGATGTTGCCTTGTCATATGCATTGAATGCCTATTTGTGGCTGGAGGGCATTAGATGCACTCCTGGAGCCCTTCCAATTCAGTTTAGTGTGAGAAGAAGACAGTTCGCATGATCCAGGACTGTCCCATGCTACAAGCCAAAGCACAGTATGTGATGGCAATTGGGAAATTCATTTCAGAAGTAGGCTCCTGATCTGAACTTCAGCACTAGCGTAGAGGCACTCAGAGAGTTCTGCGGCTCTAAGGGGCCACATGTCTCTTTTCTAAATAGTTGTTGACCTGTATAAAAGAAGAATGTGTAGACTGCCTGCTCTTTCTCAGTGTTAATATGCTTTCTTCCCACACAGTTCCAGTTCCTTCTCCTAGATTGGTGCAAGAGGTAGCAGGAGATGGAAAACCACATCCTTCTGTACCATTTTAAAGTTCCACTGCTGTTCTGCTTCTCTTGATCTTATACCAACCTTGTAGCTGCTGGCATTTAGAATTGGTAATATTTAGGTAGAAGATGGAGGTTCAGCAGGGAAGAAAAACCATGGAGATACATATATGCCTCTCTTTTTCAAGCGTCAGATTACACATTGTTTTCATTATGTGTACTCACTCCTGTTTCTGGTTAAATTGTTCTTCCGATAATACAACCCTTTTGTTTTCAAAGAAAATGGGGGGATTGTGTAGAACAATTATTCAACACTGTCTAAAGCCTATAACAAAAGCCATATGTAGCTGGATGAGAAGGCCGGACAGACTTCCCGTGGGATGATTTACATCATGGTTGAAATGCACTTCGTAATCTGCAATTCCTCATGTCTATTAAAAATGAGGGTTGCATCCAAAATGCTTTTTTTTTTTCTTCAAAAATTGAAAGACCTGTTTTGAAGGTTTAAAACTTGACAGAAAGGAGGTAAAATTTTTAAGAATGTATTCAGGGATGTTGCTGTGATGCTCCTTGAGCAATAAAATTGTATACTTCTGAGTTCAAACTCTTCTCTATCTATTAGTTAGGTCGTATCTTGGACTATATTCCTAGAACTCTTTGTGCATGGTGAATCAAGAGAGATTTAATCCAAATGAATTGTTCTGCCCAGAAAGGAGAGTGTGGATGCAAGGCAGCCAAACCAGAAATTCCATGAAATATGGCAACACAATAGTCAAATGAAAATATATTGAATTCTGGATGAAATATTTTTGTTTTTAGATATTGATGCTGCTGATGAATTTTTTAAATGTAAAAATAAAATATTTATTTGATTATTGAAAAATGTCCACATATTCAAAAGAATAACTTTCTGAAAAAATATCTTGGACTATGGATCTTGAAGAAAATTTTTTTAAAGCTTCATGTGGACGAACACGGAATAAGCATTAAAAGACAAATGTTGCCTGAAGATATCAGAAGACATATCATTTTCAGTTTTGATATAAGACAGTTTCAAACAGGTATTAATTTAATCCTATTAAAATAGATTTTCTACATTGCTTGATGATTTCTCTATTTTTCCAATGACTATAGCTGATTAATACACTCTAGCTATACTGTCACATGCTAGGAGAGCTGTCTTCCAGAACCTCTCCGTCTTTTCACTTTCTTTCGAGTGATTGCTGCAATTGTAGGGAAATTTTGAAGGTGTATGTTTTACTCTGAGAGTCACAGTTTGTGACTGTTTTCATTACCACTGTCATTATTTTTCAGAAAATTCCTCATGATTTCAGCTGCATAAGAAAACTTATAAAAGAAAGACTATAAAGTGCAGAGGAAAAATGCTTGCATAGAATAAAATGCTAGGAATAACCAAACTTTCAAAAAGTTCTAATAAACCTCCTTTAGAATTCAGAAGAAAAAAGTCAGTTTGTTGTACTTAAACTGAAAATAGAGGTACTGAGAAGCTCCTCAGTGGGTGTTAGTTGTCCTGTCTTCAGTTTTAGGTGTAATAGATTTCAGGGCAGTAGGGATGGTGTTACCAACTAATCTCACCTCCTGGGTGACAAAAGCCGTAGGATGTTGTTGCCTTTGTACCTAACCTGGTAAATCATATTTAAAAAAGCTTCTTTCATAGAGGCATCTTGATTTGATTTTAAATATATTAACGTTAGGATTCCTCTCACATGGATATCTACCCTGTAAAACAATTGAAGTAATGACTTTTGGAGAAGTCTACTTTAATTTGTCCTAGTTTAGGTGCCTACTCTAGGATGAGATGAATCACGCCCTAAAAATGTGTATTTTCTCAGTTGCCTGTAAGGGAAGTCTATGGACTTAGCTTAAATGTGGATGTCTACACTGTAAGCTTCTACACTCTGTCAGATGAATCCTCCTACAAATGGCAAAGAACACATAGTTTTTCTTAGTGGTTATGTCAATGATCGTCACAGTTAAAAACATATGCATTATTTCTAAATTGAGTTGGCATGACTTTACCTTCCAGCCAATGTTGAACTGGCTAGACTGATCCCTATTTTTGTTAGCTGCCAGTTTTTCACTTAGAAAACCATGAAGGTACCCATCGTGCCACAGATTCCTGTTAAAAAATGCTCCATGTGCCTAATAATGTCTTAAAGCTGCGTCAGGGGTAGTTCAGATTGGATATTAGGAAAAAGTGATCAAACACTGGAACAAGCTCCCCAGGGAAGTGGTCATGGCCCCAAGCCTGTCGGTGTTCAAGTGCTTGGACAATGCTCTTAGATATATGGTTTAACTTTTAGGTTGCCCTGTGTAGAGTCAGGAGTTGGACTTGATGATCCTCGTGGATCCCTTCCAACTCAAGACTCTCTGATTCTATAATCTACCTGAAGTTTAAGGAACCCCTAAGTATGTGTAACAGTTACTATGGACTCAGCTCAGAACCATTAATAGGAGACTTACTGCATGACACATTTTACAATTAAGCTTTTCCATTAAAATATTTAAATATTCATTAACATTAGATACAAAGTACACAATGTAGGCTATAAGACATTTATAAGTGGCCTGACTTCTAAACAGTGAACTAAATTTTACTATAATGTGGTTACTTTGAGCTGCTCCTGTTGATACGGATGGCAAAACAAGTAAAAAATTTTGACTAAATTTTGACCTTAATTCTTATCCATGATTCATGTTACCAAGCACAGGTTACATTTCCTGAGTCCTTGCCAAGTGTGTTGAATATAGAATGCTGACACAGCTTTTGTTTTCTTGTATTGAAAAACCTACATCAGTATTTGGATATTTGAAAAGAACTTGAAATCAGAGGGCAATTTTCCTCATGCCCAACTTTTGGTATCTTTGACAGCTTTCATGAGCTGCTGTGACTAAATTCCGACTTTATTCTTCAGGGTAGTCTAGTAGCTATTTTGGAAAAGTAAGACAATTACTTCATTAAGTCTGAGACAATTTTTCAAAACATAATTCTTAAAAATAAGGGACCTTCTGATCTCAGTAGTAAACAACAGTATTCTGTTTTCTCCGCCCCCCCCCCCCCCCCCCCCAAACTGGCTGATAAGCCTCGATTTAATAGGAAAAATTATTCTCAGCCACTTAATATAATACATGACAGCACAGTTATTTGAAGTTCGATTTCTGTTAGTAGGCTAACAAGTACAGCACAGTTATTCTGTTCTGATTGTGTTGTCTAGTAAGAAGCAAACATGCTCAAGTCTCCTTGGTGTTTGCAGGGGATTTCTTTTCCAGAGGCATATCTCTTGTTTAAACTCTCTGAGGTCAGCACTGGAAAATGCAAGTTCAGAAGTTATTCTCCAGGTTTGTGGGGTGTGACTGATACAATGCACATTTAAGAGGCTAATTACTTAGGGGGTGACGTTTTTTCAGGCAGAGTCACTATGAATCTGTTTGGGTTGTTCTGGTTGCAGAGTTTTCAGCTCTAGAGAAACCTAACTGCAATTATGAAATGTAGCGCTTTTTATTTGATGAATACTCAATTAGATATGTCTGACTTTATGATTATGGTTTATGGAATATATATATTTTCTAAATTACGTTGATGGATATATTTTGTTGTCATCTCTGGACTGAATTCACCAGAATATAAATATTTACTTTTTGTAGTGCTTGAAATGTTCATCCCTGTGATAGCAGCGGATATCTTATTGAATGACACTTAGAGTCTCAGAGAGGGACTCAGGAAGTTAGGAAGAAAAAGTGAATGAATGAATGAAAAAATACCATATCACATAAGTGGGAATTTAGGATAAGAGTTTCACCTATACAGTGCATTAGCAGACAATCAAATTAAGTTTGTTGTCTGGGTACACAATTACCATTTGAAACTATTCATTGTAGCAATCACAAAAATACCTTGTTTGTACAGCCATGTACGCTTTATGAAAAGTCTGCCCCTTAGAGCAATGCTCATGTGGCCAGTAAACAGTGATGGGCCTCAGGATGGTGACAAGGTGTATGAAGCAGGTCTGGTTTATATCCAGATGATGCTCCCGCCCCCTGAGTCAGAGCTCATAGCATGCTGATGAGAGCACCATGGTGTGCAGCTGACACGTACTCAGGCATTCGACACTTCCAGCGGAGCCAAAGGCAGCAGCAATGCATAAGCAGAATGGAGAACTTGAGCCTGCACTCCTTATACTGGGTGAATAGCCTGTGATTTGCAGGGTAATGAAAAAACGTTTTGCGGAAAGAGCGAGCGAGCTATATTATAGCAGCCTCCACAAATCCTATCACCAGTGTTGTAACAGTCTGCTCTTTTCGAAAGACATATTTGTAACAGAAAATGGGCTGATCCTGTGAGTGATGGGGAAGGCTTCAGGTCCCTCTATGATTTTTTTTTAACTCAGTTCTATCTGAGGCAAAATCCCATTACTTCAGCATGAGCTAAGGCCTTAGTACAAAAGGAGGACTTTTGGCTCAGGCACTGCATGTAGAACTGGATATACATTTATATCCTTTCAGCAAAACTTTTTAGTCCAGAGGCACTCATTTGATTTAGGTTCTGTACAACTAATTATACATAGTGCCCTATGACTGTAGTTTGAAAATATTGATTTAAAATTACTTCCTACATTTAAGTGAATGTTACTTGAATTTAGGATATGCTGCTTCTTTTACTACATTTTTTTTAGATAAAGTGGAAGTACATGAATTTTAATAGCTAGAGATAATGCTGTAAAAAGAATTCTCCAGAGCATTGACCTTTAGAGATAAAGGTTGCAATACAGATCTCATTTGATGTGTTAAAACCCGTAGGATATTATCAGTGGCATCACTTTTTATCATGCTTCAACTCTTGCCTAATTAATTAATGTGCAGTGTATATCTCAAAGAAACAGAAAGGCCTCCTTTTCAGTTTACTGTTAAAAGGGCTGCTCTGGCAGAACATACCTAGTTTTGACTAATGAGATTTCCCAAGAGGTTATTCTCTAAGTTTATCTGCTTAATTTTGTAGTGTATGAAGGTGGTCCTAATAGGGTTGTGAAGAGCTACAGAACTGGGAACACACAGAGGAAAAGTAAACGATTTACATGAAGCTGCTGACATTAACTACAATTATGTAGATCTACTGTGTACAGGTATTTCTGTCTAAAACATAAAGATTGGGCCCTACCACAGTAATTCAAAACATGTTTTAAAATATGTTGCTCTACAGCAGAAAAATGTCATGTATCTTTCAAGTGGTTGTTACAATAACATGAGAATTAGGCCTGCAAATACTGTAATCACAAACTGAAGCAAATACATACCTTCACCTTTCTTTTCGCTCACCTGCTAATGACTAGTTCATGAAATAATCCAAATAGAGTAGTGCAGAAAATTTCTAGCTGATGCTGGTTTCAGTTAAATTAATTTATTCTCAGGTAGGGTAGATGGGACCTTGTATTTGCAAGGCACATAGTCTGGTCCTCAGCTCAGTTGTTTCTTTATTATCAAGACAGAGTGCTTGACGCACTTGCAGCTTCTAACTTTCAGATTTGTGTTGCCAAACCTACTTTATAATTGGATTTATAAGCTGCACTCAAACAGTGTAGTCTGGTATTAGCACTATCAACACAAAAGCCTGTCTTCATCTATCAGCTAGAGAAAGAAGAACAGCATGGCAGAGGGACCATTTCATGTGAAGGGTGGGATTAACCTCTAATTTCAAACACTGACAGTGTGAACAGCTACATCTCAACTTGTTACTGTAGATCCCTCTTTAAATGGAGGTAGTAAAGCTATTTTAGTCTGTATTCATCTGACATGCTTTCAGTGTCTACTTTATAATGAAATATTTGAATGGATATTTGTCAGATAAGTCCTACCTCAAGGGTGAACAGGGTAATGTTCATCCATCTCAGAAGGATGGATGATCCCACTGGAAGGAGCTGGACTGAAACATAGGTTCAAATCTTTGTTCAGTCACAGCCTTTCCATTTGAATTTTAGATGTTATCCAGACTTTCTATACTTCAACTTCCCATATATACAATGTAGGTGACAAATAATGTTTTACAAGTAGAACCATTTCTGTAGCATGTCTAAGCTGTGTGACCTTACAGCCATGCAGCTGCATTAGTTTTGGTTTGTGTTGTCTGTTTAAATACCTGTGGTCATGATGACTGGCACAATGAAAGTCTGAGTTTGATAAACCTCTAATCTCTGCTTGCCAAGTAGTGAATTTTAATAAGCATGAACTCTGCCTCATGAGTAAGGGTACAGAAGAGACAAAAGGGCTCTGTGGATTGTAACGGCTTACGTCCACAGTGAGAGTGACACACTTTTCTAAATAACATGGAAATGGGCAATGAATTTTAATGTGCGTAGTGTCTTCTGCCGGCTCATTAAGTATTCCTCTTTGCATTATGGTAATATGGCACTTGGGCCCAGAACACAAGTAGAGTGGAAGTGCCAACATTTGCTTGAATATATGCTTTTTTTTTTAGTTCTAAATGAAGAGGCCATTCCCAAACATACAATGAGGGAGAGTAGTTTAGTGAGTGTTGTCTGTGTAATCCTTTTCAGTGTTTCTTGCCTTGCTTTTAATTTAGATTGTGGAATGCTAGTTTTATAACAATTCAGTGGTCCTCACCAAATGTGCATCTTTACGTAAGCAGTAAAAGGTTGTCTATTTTGTTTTAAATTGTGAAAAACTGACTTGTGATGCAGGCGTTCTCATCAGCCCTGTGTGAAAAGCTGCTGCGTTACTGCAATGCTACTTGCTCCATCTGTGGTCTCCTAGCAACTTCGCCTTGTAGCTAATGTCTACATCACACTCCGGAAGGTATATAATGTCCTATTTCAGGCTGGATAACTTCAAATTAGAAATTTTCTTGTGTTCAATTCCACAAAAGAAACACTTGCATTAAGAGACTTTTTTACTAAAAACGACCAACGAGCCAGTACAAGAGTTCTTAGTCTCACAGGCTTACCAACATTAGGGCGGCACAACTCCTCTGGGGAGCGTTCAGAGCTGCACGTCTCAGAGGGAAGCTTGGTACTTTTTCTTGAGAGCATGCCTGGGAGACGGTGAGCCAAGTCAGCCCTGGTGATGGTTCTGTGGACTTGAGGAGAGTTCATGATGCCGTACCTCAGTTTGACCCAGTGCCTTTGGAAATGCGAAATGAGAGGAGCTGATCTCTATCACATCTCCCCAGGCATCTGGGAAATCGCAGGTTTTGTTAGGCTACCCTAAGGGAAAATGCACTTTCCTCAGCCCTCCAGTCATTTTCACTCAAGTGCTTCCTTTTGTCTGATTTTAATAAGTATTAATTGCTTTAAAAAACCCAAACCACACCCATTATTTGCAACTTCTATTCTTTTGAGGGGACTTTGTCATATCCAGTTATATGTTACACCCACTGTGTGACAGTGTTACTGCCTATGTGTTGCAATAACAAGGGTGAGTAGGGTTTAATATGACTAGTGGGTGCACAACAGCACCTTTGCAGAAGTGAAGAGGCCAGTCTGAAAGTTAGATTGATATTTATTCTATTGAAGAAGGAAGTTTCCCAAACAGTTGGTTATTCTTTCAGGTGACATGCATTTCTTGTTTTAATCAGGTACTTAGGTAAAGTCTACAGTAGATGATAAAGGTAGACTTTCAAAGCTACCAGGGCTTGATCCTGCACAGGATAAGGGTCAGCATGCTGTGCATGCAATCACAGGGTGCAGAGGCATGATATCAGGATTGGCAACCCAGTGTAAGCCCAACTTGAGTTAATTAGTTAGAAGGCTATGAAGATAGTCTGTTTCTGACTGGTGGGAGGAAGAGACCTGAAAGACGAGCAGAGAGGTAATTAATAACATGAGGACCACTGAAAAGAGGTTTTGTCTTTGGACCTGGCTGTTCTCCTCTCATGCCATGCTTTCTCTGACATTATTGTTCTGTGAGTAAGAAGCACAAGCGCCTTTCTGTCTATAATTGTCTCCATGGCAAAGATAAAGCATACTTGTAGAAACCAGGGTAGGTACCCAGGGCACTTTGTGGACTTCTCCATTGCTTATTAGTTCGCAGTGACTACTGCATGTTCACAACTCTTTGTGACTCACAGTGTTTAGATTTAGCTGAGTATAGAAATGCCTCTGTAATTCAGTCATATCATGTCCTGTTCCCTAAGGCAGACAAAACCTTACTATGATGGCTGCACCTAGCTCGTAACTTTGTCCTAGTGCCTCACAGTGAGCAGATACTTTCATTTCCTTCTCCAGGTGATATAAGTACGTGCACAGGGAAACCCAGCAAGGGTTTCAAGATTGAGATTCCCACATGGGATTTGTGGCCACAGGATGTGCAGCTGGATTGTGGGGTTAGGTTTAAGGTCACGGTGTGACATCTCTCAGTGGTCTGATTCTCACGGTTCAGCAGTCATTCCAGACACAAACGCCTCCAAGTAATACTCCAGATGTCTGGCTAGTAGTAGAGCTGGTTGGGAATTTTCCATGGAAAACACTTTTCGGCTGAGAACACTGAATGATCAAAACCAAAACCTTCCGTAGAAATGTCTTGTCACATTTTCATCAGGCAGACTTTACCAGATTTTGGTAAATTTCTGATCAGAGAAAAACTTGCTCCAGAATAGTAAATAGATTAGTTACTAGGACAATCACCTGGAAAAAAAAGACTAAACAGAGTAAAGCATTGAAGTTGTGTCCTTTATGAAAAAAACGCTGCATTCTTGGTTATCTAAGATGGAAGATATCCGATGATACCGTTTTGCCCCTGGGCTTGGGCACTTTGTGCAGCTGCCAAAACGCCACGTTCTGGTTTTGACTGTTCCAGTCAATGGAGAACTTCCATGTTGAAGCTGAAATTTTCTATTGTTATTATTGTCATTGACTCTTTATTCAGACAAAAAGAAAGCAACAATAACAAGAACAACAGCAACACAACCCACCAGGTGAATAAATAATTAAATCTGTGGTGTGCACAGGAATTTCAGGAGGTTGACATTGTTACATCTTTACAAAGGGAACAATGGACAAAAGTCCTTAGAAAGTGAGAATTGCCACGTGTATAGTGATGTTATATATTTATATAAAAAAGACAAAAAACCATGTAATTTAAAATTATCCATGAATATTTCAAGAATTGGGCTAAGGAACCCAAGGTAGCTGAGTGTTGAACTTCTATTTCTCCTAAGGCCTAAATATCTGTTCTCTTCTTCCCTCAGTGTGTCTTCCTGTCATATAAAAATTAAAATTCAGGTTTCCACTATCAGCTACAAGACTATTTTTCTTATCTCCTGAGATGGAGAAGAGATGGAAAACAGTACAAAAAAACCGAAATAAAAGCAGTGATATGAGATAATACACAAAGCTACAAGGACTCACAGAAGATAAGCAGTAATACATTGAGAAACAAGCACAGATTTTGCATAAAAATAGTGCTTTATTGGCTTTTATGCAGTCCAACCACATAAGCATGAACAGAAAATGCTACTAGGCTTGAATTGCCACCTCACTGAGTTAATAGGCACAGGTGATCCCAGAGGCCTCTGAGTGGGACGTAGAGGGGAAAATGCCTTGCCCTTTGCAGCTGCAGAGGTGGTTGCTACCTGAGCATCTGTGTTTCCAGCTGCTGAGATGCTGTCAGGCAGCTGCTGCCCTGTGCTGCATTGCTACAGCATCTGCCTCTCCTGTCAGTGACCGACCTGTTTGCACCTGCTTTTAGGTCTGCCTGCTTTAAAATGAAGGAAACCTCTTCTGGCCAGTGCTAGTGATATTTATTTATTATTGTCATCTCAATTATGTACATTGTCTTTTCTATACTAGGCAATATTTTTTTTTCAGAACCACCATTATGTCACTGATGTCCCTTCATTTTCTGTCTCTCTTCCAAGGGTCCAAACAGTGAAGTTCCCTAATCCAAATGTTTTACTTTGTCTGGGGCGATAAGGTGCCATAAATTGCAGTTTTTAGCAATGAATAGGGCAAATCTGCCTCCTCCTTTGATCTGACCCTCCCCTAGAAGCAAGAGATGGTGTTATACCTCCAGGAGCTCTCCGCTATGCAGAAGTAATACATCCTCCTGGATAATGCAGCTCAGGCATTCATGTGCTAGGTGACAGTGCTAGCATAGCTCCCTCTTCTTCCACCCTGTTGCAGGCTGGAGAAAAAGATTGAAGAAAGGGCCTCTTTCCATCTCCTCCTTCTCCCCTCTCCTTTGTCTCCTACCGCATGAATAGTTTTGGATAAGGTGCACTGGAAATAAAAAACTAAAAAAGGAGCTGAGTTGCATGCACTTTTTTATACTGCATACCTTCTGTTACACATTTAAAGGGCATAGCTCTCCTCTCCACGACCTATTAGTTATCTTGCCCCTTTAATATAATTTTACTGGGAGGACTATGCTCACTGCAGGAAAGAGCCCCCTGACACAAAGCTTTTCCGTGTTGCAAGGAAGAACACCTCAGTAGTCCTTGTCTTTTCTGACCCTGGATTGCAAGCAGAGCCTTGCACAGAGTCCCAGAAGAGCTGCCTGTGGGTTGTCTTATGGAGGACAGTGTCTTTCTCAGCCCCACTGGGTAATCCTGTAGGTATGTTAATCTTCATGCAGATCTGGCTCCATTCTCTGGCATCCACAGTTGTGGTTTGACCCTGGCTGGATGCCAGGTGCCCACCAAAGCAGCTCTATCACTCCCCCTCATCAACTGGACAGGGGAGAGAAAATACAACGAAAGGCTCATGGGTCGAGATAAGGACAGGGAGAGATCACTGAGCAATTACTGTCAGAGGCAAAACAGACTCAACTAGGGGAAATTAGATCTATTGCCAATCAAATCAGAGTAGGGTAATGAGAAATAAAACCAAATCTTAAACCACCTTCCCCCCACCCCTCCCTTCTTCCTGGGCTCAACTTCAGTCCCGATTTTCTCTACTTCCTCCCCCCAGGCACCGCAGGGGGACGGGGAATGGGGGTTGCGGTCAGTTGATCACACATAGTCTCCGCTGCTCCTTCCTCCTCAGGGGGAGGACTCCTCACACTCTTCCCCTGCTCCAGCATGGGGTCCCTCCCGCAGGAGACAGTTCTCCACGAACTTCTCCAATGTGAGTCCTTCCCATGGGCTGCAGTTCTTCACGAACTGCTCTAGCGTGGGTCCTTTCCACGGGGTGGAGTCCTTCAGGAACAGACTGCTCCAGTGTGGGTCCCGCATGGGGTCACAAGTCCTGCCAGCAAACCTGCTCCAGCGTGGGCTCCTCTCTGCACGGGGTCACAGGTCTTGCCAGGAGCCTGCTCCACTGCAGGCTTCCCACGGGGTCACAGCCTCCTTCGGGCACCCACCTGCTCTGGCGTGGGGTCCTCCACAGGCTCAGGTGGATATCTGCTCCACTGTGGACCTCCATGGGCTGCAGGGGGACAGCCTGCCTCATCATGGTCTTCACCAGGGGCTGCAGGGGAATCTCTGCTCCGGCGCCTGGAGCACCTCCTCCCCCTCCTTCTTCACTGACCTTGGTGTCTGCAGAGTTGTTTCTCTCACATATTCTCGTTCCTCTCTTCCAGCTGCTGTTGCGCAGTAGTTTTTCCCCCTTCTTAAATACATTATCCCAGAGGCACTACCACCGTCGCTGGTGGGCTCGGCCTTGGCCAGCGGTGGGTCCGTCTTGGAGCCGGCTGGCATTGCCTCTATCGGATATGGGGGAAGCTTCTATCAGCTTCTCACAGAAGCCACCCCTGTAGCCCCCCCACTACCACAACCTTGCCACACAAACCCAGTACAACAGTTACGGGATTTTTAGAAGCAGCTGCCAGCATCTCCTCTGCAAGATTAAGAAGAAAGTGTATTTGTTAATGGCAATTCTCTACTTTTCTTCCCCCATTCCCTCTAACTTGCACACTTCTGAGAAGAAAAGTCAAAGTCTGCAGTTTTATGCACCAGTTAAAAAACTCTATCACATAACTGTTGTCATTATTCTGTGCTAAACAGTGAGTCATTACGCTGTGCTATATTTGAGTGAACAGTTCAGATGGGGGGGGGATGCTGGAGGATTATACTTGGCCTTCTGTTGGAAGCTGACAAGTTCAGCAACACTGTTCAACTGTTTCAGAATAGTTTAGTTCCCTAAGAAAGAATGTATTTCCTGTCATAAATAAATCTATAAACTAAATGTTTAATGGTATTTCAGCTTCCTTTCATATGAGACATAGAGTATTTTGGAAAAAATGCCAGTACTTCAGAGGAACTTGCTACAGCCTCTTCTGTTCAAATATCTTCCTTAAATTTAAACTAGCGTAAAAGTCATTCAATGTAAATAACCATCTTCAGAGACTTCATATTGAATAACCTGAACTTTTTTTTTAAAAACAAAACAGTGTCCATATTTTGGTATATTTCATATTTGAGTTTTGGGTTTGCTTTAATATTTTAAAAAGAGAGGAGAGGAGAGGCAAAGACATTAGTTTTGAATGGAGAAGAAGGGAAAACAAGGTACAAATAATCTAAGAATGTTCAGTTAATTAAAGGGCTCTTTGGCTTCTTCCTGCATGTGACCTATTTGATTAGGTCAATAGAAAGAAAGGGGAAAGTGGTATAAACAAAAGTGGATTAGGATGTACTGGGATTTTTCCCACCTGGCAGAACTTGGAGGGGCCCAAGTGATAAGTATCCTGAAGGAAGACCTGATTTTTGCCTGGGTTTGAAGCTTTGTTACAGGAAAAAGAATCAACCCTGAGAAGGAAGATAGGAAGTGATGTATTTCTGAGATCCCATTTTTCCTTCCCGCAAAATCTCCACACCATGATACACAAGGCCCTGGATAATTTCTTACTGGGATATAGTTTTCCTAGAGTGAGCAAGATAATTCTTGACATTTAGCTAAATATTTTAATACTGGTTAAAGCCTTCACCATTATCTTAAAATCTAAAATGACAAAACCTGATTAAAACAAAGTTTATCAAAAGTCATAGAATCATAGAACAGCCCAGGTTGGAAGGGACCTCGAAAGATCACCTGGTCCAACTTTTTGTGGGAGAGGAAGCCTAGATGAGGTTGTCTAGCGCCCTGTCCAATCGCATCTTGAAAACCTCCAGCAGTGGGGACTCCACCACATCCCTGGGGAGGTTGTTCCAGTGATTGATTGTTCTCACTGTAAAAAATTTCTTTCTTATGTCAAGATGAAACTTCTCCTAGTGCAAATTGTACCTGTTGCCCCTTGTCATCTCCATGTGGCTCCTTGTGAAGAGAGAGCCTCTGTCCTCTTTGTAGCTGCCCTTTAAGTACTGGAATACTCTGATGACGTCCCCCCGAGCCTTCTCTTCTCCAGAGAGAAAAGACTTAACTCCTTCAGCCTTTCCTCATAGGGCAGGTTCTCCAGCCCTTTGATCATCTTTGTGGCCCTCCTTTGGACCCTCTCCAGTTTGTCCGTGTCTTTCTTGAATTGTGGGGACCAGCACTGGACACAGTACTCCAGGTGCAGCCTGAGAAGCGCTGAGTAGAGTGGGACGATCACGTCTCTCTCTCTGCTAGTGATGCCCCTGCAGATGCAGCCCAGGATCCAATTTGCCTTCATTGCTGCAGCGGTGCACTGCTGACCCCTGTGCAGCTTGTTGTCCACCAGGACCCCCAGCCAGCAAGGCTGCTCCCCAGCCACACAGATTCTAGACTCTACCGGGCTCTTTGGTTATTCTCTCCCAGGTGATATGATGATATATTTATATTCTTAAAATTTGATGTTCATCTGGGAGACATAACATGTTCTTTACAAAAGAGTAAATTTTCAATTGTCTGTGGAAGTAGTGACACCTCTTACATTAATTTTAATGGAAACTGAGTAATTAAATCCCTATGTGCCTTTTTAAAAATGTATCTTTTCTGTCATCTTTCTGTAGAATGCCTGTCTTTCTTTCCGTGACAGCTTACTTTGTAGTAGGCCCATTTATGCTACATTTTGAAAATGGATTAAAAAAAGTAATAAAAACCTTTACTAGAAGAAAAAGAGTCCTAAAAATAGGGAGATTTTTAACTACCATTCAGTTCTAAAGTTCTTTGGGAAAGGAACTAATTGCTGTTGTTACTGCTTTACTACTGTTATTTCTGCAGGGTGGTCCTTTAGGAATCACTCTGTAGCCACAAACAACACTTTGCAGAATTAGAGTTACCATTTCTGTTGGGAGCATCAATGTGATTTACTTAAAACAAGCAGACTGTTACTAAACCTTACCTTAAAGAAGTCTTTTCTGATTTTTGACTAATCTATGACAGTGACAGTGACAAATACATAATATGAAATGACACAAATAATTCCCTGTTATTCCAATAAGTGTTTCTGTATTTTTCTGAAAAAAATGCCGTGACCTAAAGGTGGCCGGATTGTCAGAACGTAATTGAGCCTTGTGGTCTGAAAATCAGGCATCTGTGGGGCATCTCAAGTAGGACAATTAAAATCACTACTCACTCCAAACTTTAAAGTAGGTAGTCTGTTCAAAAAGTTGTTTTTATGGTCTCTGGTTATAGGAGTTTGATCTTTTATTTATTTCTGTTTGCATCTTGTGTTTGTCTTTTTATCTTTTCCAGTGTACAGAGCTGGTTGTATAGGCCATCTTCAGTAACTGGTTATTGCACTTTCTCTCCAATATCATGAAAAGGTCATCATCTCACAACACACTGGTGGCTTGAACTTAGAAAACAGCTTCATTATTCAGATGTCTTTTTGACCAAAACTCCTATTTATTTAATCAAAAATAGTCCAGGGTTTATAGATAATGGAAACATTTGAAACTTGGTTAGCTAACTTTACATTTGTGCATCTAAGTGGTTTGGGAGCTGAGCTCAAGTCCTTTGACTTGAGTAGAAAATCTTTTGCATTTAGCTACCTTTGTTCAGCCTTTGATTTTCTGAGGTGAAACTCTCATTCCTGACTATCAGATTATAGAGACTGGAAGGGATATATATAGAAAGACTGAACAGTTTCTTCTCTATATTACAAGTCTGTCTTCAAGAATTTGCTCGAAGTGGTACAACTGTACCATCTTGTAAAACCAAAAGCGCGTGGAATGTCACTGAGACATTAAAATCAACACAAGCCGTAATTACTCAGCAGTTATCAGGATTTCTCTTTTTATATATTTTACTTTCATGGTATGAATTTTCTAAAGAATGGAGGGCTCTGAAGTTCTAATCTGATCTGTGAGAGCTTTTGTTTTTAGGACACTTGGCTTCCTGAAGTATTAAGTATGTTTTAAAAAATAAATTATATTTAAGTAGCAGCTGTTTCTTCAACTATTAATGCATATAATGAATCTGTATTATATAAGAACTGGATCTACCTTAGTTGTGTTGAATTACAAAGTGAAGGACTTGCACCTACCAAATTACTGCAGATCTTCAAATTTCTATACATTTAGCTGATGCTCACCAGCCCTAAGTCGGTCTATTTTTGACTCTAGAAAACGATATCTGCCTGGACTTACTGAAATGAATACTAATAGCCAAGTTCACGTCCCACACACAACTATATTTAGGTTAAAGCAATAATAACAAAAATCATCAGAACAAACTGAAATCATTCCTTAAATATATATAAATATTCCATATATATGTGTGTGTGTGTATGTGTGTATACACACACACATATATTTTTGTGAAAGGCCAGATTCAGCAAACCCATGTGTGACTGATCTGCATACACATGAGCGGTTTGTAGCTTTACAGCCTGCTGTTATGACTAAAGGTAAGAATGATCACTGAACGTGTAATTTTGCTGTTTTTCAGTAGTTCAGGTGTTTCATGATTAAAAGATCATTATAAAAAATGTTAAGTTCAAAATATGTTAATGGAGCTACTTTTTTGAAAGGAGAACTAATAACATAAGTGTTCAAGAGAATGAGAGTTTAGGTAGTGATTTTATTTTTTAACCTAGCTTTTGCGATCATCACAATTTCAACTTTAAAGCCTGTGGAATCCTAAGAAATCCATACAGTTTCTGTAAATACATTGATGGATATTTTCTAAGGATGTCGCTTTAAATTCTTAGCTTATATGCACCAAGACAACATGAAAATGTCTTCCAAATTAATGACTGAGTCTTTCCCTTTTCCTATATAAACTCTCAAACAGTAATTAATTTAATTTCAACACATACTAATTTTAACATGGACAAGGTATTGTAAGCCCTGAAATTTTGTAGTGGGATGAAGACAGTTCCATTATTTCTAACTCCAAAATAACAGTCTCCATTTCACTGGGCTATTTGTGAATAAGAACTTTTTCAAAGGTGAAAATTAAAAGAAGATGATGTGGAGTTCAAACTTAGGTTTTTTATTTCTGTATGTGTTTACCACAAAACCTCATACCTCTTAGGAAGCTATTTGATATTCAAATTTACAGTCTCCCTTTTCTTAGACCTTTGGGGAGAACAATGCATGACTACATTCTGTTTGGCACTGTCTGAAACCTTTTCTCTACTGTAATTAGAATAAAGTTTTCATAGGCTTCAGTGAGTCCTTCATTTAACCCCATTTGTCTCCAGGGTACCATCCCTTGCATACTGGGCTCTGTCTTCAAGCGTTATGTCTGCTTTCAGGGCCACAGTACTGAACTAGATGGTCATTTGGTCTGATACAGTACAGTTGTTCTTACATTCTTATCTAATTTATTGCCTGTTCCTAGTCACAGCCCTCTGCAGCTAAATGTCAACGTCTTTTTCTGAAGGAATGGCACATTTAATAGCTAGGATAGCTCAGATAACAAAACCAAGAAAAGAGAGTGCAAAAATTCTGTCTGCTATGAATGAGGTCATGGTATCTATTTCAGTCTGGTTACCCTACAACATTTTATGGTGGCTTATACACTGCCATTTCGTCCTCAACGGACTCATAGGGAGCTTGTGAAATTGCTAATTATAAACATATTGAGGAGACTATAACATCCTTCTTCTGTTCTCAGAGCTTTCATTATTTCTGAGCATTTGCCAAAGAATTTTTAGCCTTTTTGTTTTTCATGAGGTCTTCCTTGATTTTTGCTATTTGTTGCATTGTGTGTATTGGTTACCTAAATTATGTGACATTCTTGCTCCCTGGACAGAGGAAAAACTTATAGTGCATGAGAATGAATGGCAAATAGCTAAATAATAAAGCCTACTCTTGTTCACACACAAAGACTATCGTTTACAGGAGATGAGGTTAATTCTGCAAAGATCTGTTCCCCAGTGAACACAGTGAGTAAGTTTTTTGGTCTGATTGTTCATGACTAGAAAGAAATGAATAAGCATTCAGAATCAAAATGATTGAAAACGTATCTTTTGCAGAACGTAGAAAGGTTATTCTCATAGTAGAACTGTCTCTCCAGTTATGTCTATGCATACTTACAGAGCCACACTCTACAAACTGCAAACTATAAGACAGTGCAGAGTTTCCAGTCTAGTTTTCAGTGAGGCTAACCATGGCATCCTGGATAGTGTTAGTATAGGGCTCAACTTGCCTTGACTTGGAAGTGTGAGTCAGGTATAGCATCCTTTTTCTGTTTTTGACAGTTCTGTAGGTAGAGCCATCTGAGATTTTTTTTTCTTTGTTTTTGGTGAAATGTTTTGTGCATATGAAAACGCAGATTCTTTTAACCCAAACCTTCTTGTGAAATGCATTAGGTTTAATGATCTTCTAATAGAACAGAAAGTTCTATGGTTTAGGATGGCATTTCTGGAAAGATAAAAAGGCATTAAGAGCAGCCGGTGGCTAAGTGGAGTGTAGAAAACTAAGCTCAGTCTCCATGGCTTACATTAGGCAAAGGTGAATGTCCCACGCTCTGGGTGAGTGAGTACCATTAAGCCCATTATGTACCGTTAAGCTGTTCTTGAGCCTGTCATGGTTTTCTCATTTCATGTTTTGAAGGACCTCAGTTTTGTTTCATGGAAAAGATGCTTAAAAATTGCAATTTATACAAAACTGAATGTTTTTCTTGCTAACCCTAACAACAAGCATCATCATTGCACAGCCCACATAACACTAATATTAAAATGAAATCTAAGCTCTAAACAATGTTTTGCAAGAAGAATCAAAAGTTTTTTTCAAGAAAGTAGAAAGTGAGAAATAAATGCATGTTTTGGAACCTTGACTATGTTTAGTGGACATCCAAACCCCCAAAAATTACTTTCTAAATGCCTCTGTTTGGAGCTATGACCAAATTGCAACAGATGACTACTTTTAGTTTGGTCTTCTGAAGACAGGAAAGTGATATGAAACCCTGACAGCTTCCTAAAAATTCTTCTCTATACCGTCCCCTCCTCCTCCCCAGAAAAGGAAAAGGAGAAAAAAGCCAATAGGAAAAACTTGGTAGAGGTGATTATACACCTCTGAACAGCCAATCCGTATGCATAAGAACCAAACAGCAGGTTTACAGGCTGTAGAAAGCACTGAAATTTGTGGAAATTTCTGTGAGAGAGGTCTGTAATACCAGTTTTTCTGCTGCTTCCTTTCTAAGAACACCAGCAAAGAGCAAATCTTTAACTGGACTTGCGGTTTCCTCAGCAGTATGCGGGGATTATGCAGACGTGAATATAGTTTATTTTGCCATCTAGATAAAACATTCATTTTAATTCATTCTGTTTGCAAACATTTCTAAGTCCGTCTCCTGATGTGTCTTGCACAGTAATGACAATGGTATGAATAATGCCCTCGCATCCTGATGCAAGTACTTCCTGAGCATATTGCCAGTTTAGCGGGACAAGGTTCCAAAATGAGAACGTGACTCGTGTTGTCTCATTACTTTGGGCTAACAGAAGATGATACCTTTATAGCCCAGTGCCGTTACAGGAATTATATTTTTCCCACGTTTGCTGTGACACATCTGGAATTCTTACTGGTGCATGAAAACCAGATATGCATCTTTGTCTGTTGTTGGCATGTCTCACTATCGGCTTAGCCTATCAAAACTTAACTTACACTGGTCCCCCCTCTCCACACTCCTCCTCTCCCGTTCCTTTGTTTTGTCTTATATTGGAATTTTACTTTTAAGGCATTTTCTATAAGCAAGATTCTAATTTACTCCACATGATTATGCCCAGGCATATTGGCTATAGTCTTTAGCATTTGGTACTTACAGCATTTAAAATCTCTGTGGATTAATACGGATAAACAGGCATTGTCATCCTTGCCATGAATGCCCTGAAAGAGGCCTGTGTTTTATCTTGTATCACGCCCTTAACTGCTACAACCCCTCTTCCCTTCCCATAGCTGTTCTGCTTAAAGCCAGGCATTCTAACCATCCCACGGTATACTGCCCGCTCACCAGCTTGCATTACCCTCTGCTGTCCTACCTTGCCTTTGACCCAAATATTTTTTCAGGCAGCCTTTGAGTCAGTGAGAGTTCATTAAAAAGGTTCAAACACTGTTCTGTGTGTAATCCAGGAGACCTGCTGCAGCGTGCTGTCAGCTATCGGCGTCAGCCAAATCATGTGATTTGATGGTACCTTCTGTTTTAAACTCTACCAGACTGGACTGAGATGACATCAGAAGTACCACTTGTGACCTCCACAGAAATGGCACATTATCAAAACTGTTACTTTTAGAAATCATTTTTGGGGAGGGTTTCCAGATGTCTCCAGGCTAAGCAGAACTGGTTCCGTTGCTATGAAAAATAGTTAAAAATCCATTGTATGCCAATTTTCTAATGAATTAGTTTGTTTAAATAAAGTCAAGGATATGTAGAGGGGAGCAGTGACTCTTGCTGCTGAGTCAGAGGACAGTTTTATTGTCGCCTCGTTCTTACAGCCAGGATGGCAGACCAAGGAAAAAGGAGCTGTCAAGTAAGCTGTCATTAATTAGTGCCTGAGGGTTACAACAAAAGTCTCTCTTCAGTCTAATGAATGTTTGAGGAACCCACCCACTGCATAGCTTTGAAAAATCTAGCAAAGAAAGAAGACCAGAAATATGCTGGCAATTAAGGAAGAGGCAAATATTGGAGTTACCTGTTCCAGGTTTACACCAGTTAGTTCGAGCAGCCATAACAGTCTAGTGAAGGCATCACAGGACATGGGGCTCAGCAGAAGGTGGTGCATCTTTCACCTCAGAAGACCCAGAGTCACAACTGGTTGGAAGCAAGGAAAGCTGGAAAGGTGTCACTCTGCACTTGTCATGTTCTGATAATTTTTCATAGGTGTTGACAGCTGCCATGGTTTGAGTCAGGACAGTAGTCCTCATGGCCCCTTGGGCTGACCCAATAGCAGTGCTGTGCTTCTGTGGCTATATTGGGTCAGATCTGAACAAGCTCATCTTAACATAGCTTGGTGTCTGTATGCCTCACTGAAAATTACAGTGCAGGTAATAGCTTTAAAGAAATTTCAAATAGAAAAATAGCCTTTCTTGGTTTGGCAAAAATTAGAGATGCAAAGAACTTGTGTTTGCTTGGCAACATTTCCTCATGATTAATATGAAAGTGTACTTCCTTGTTAACAGGCTCTTCACACATAGGCATAATTTTTAAAAAATCTGCATGCTTTTTGAGGTACACTGTTCTATGATTTAGACAGACATTAATGAAATGTACACTTTAAAGGAGAAGATTTGCTTCCCTTTGCTCAAATTCGCATATTAAGTTCAGCTACATGAATTTGGGTGTTTGCTAATGTGAAGAAAGCCCCTGTTTATTTTTATAGAAAATAATTAATTGACTTCAGAGAAGAGGAAAGGAGTTTTCATTACTCTTCCCACATTTGTACAATGGGGAATGGTGTCTGTGGAACTCGTAGTCTGAACATTATTCATTTTTCCCATGGGGATTATTAGAAGCGCATTAGGATTCTCTGAATTTGCTTACAAACCAAGATCAATTTCTAAGTAAGACTAAATGAAGAAAAATTGTGGTGAGTTATCAGACACAGTCCACTGTAGAAGCTGCTTTATAATGAGCTTTTAGACACACCATAATACAGTCTATTGTTGCAAGTATCTTTTGTACGCACACTGCCTACCTTTTATGAAGTAATTAGAATTTAACGTGCTACAGCTTTGAAATGTATGAAGCCAAACCCTTCATGTGGGAAGCTTCTGGGATTAAACAGTTTTGCAATGAGAAATCTTAAATGTGTTTTGACTAATTTCATTCAATGTTCATCTACAGCATTTTTATATAAGTGAATCTCTTAATTTTATGGGCCTTACCACTCTAATTAAAGATGTCATTGTTTTCATTTTACATTTCAGTCCTGAACATTTCTAATACAGCCATAACATTTTTACTAAGTAATGAATTTATTGTTATAAAATGTCAGTTGCTGATTAGAATTTTAGAAAGTAAATTTTTAAATGCATGATCACAGGTTTGGCTGGCTAATGTTAGGTAATCAGTTTTGCTGTCTTGCCCCCGTCACTGATGATCCAATAGGTGTGCCTGCTGATCAAGTAGATAAGTGCAACAGAAAAGAATTAGTGGATTGATGGAGTTTGTGCTGAGGCCCTTACATCTACACTCAATGCATTTTGAGGTTTTCACTTGGACTGATTTTGTTCCTCAGATTGAATGCCTCCACCGTATGTGATCTGAAAGACCAAATGTTGATTTGGACCCTGATATGCCCATAAAGGTCTGTTTTGACTTTGTTGTACATGTTGAGCACAGCTACTGCTTTAATTTCCTCTGACAGGGGTCTAGTTCATGCACACCAAAACCATTTTGTAAAGTGAAGCAATGTAGAGGAAGTAGGGACAATTGGGGCATGTGCTTCAAAACTGCACTGTTTCTTTGAACCAAAACCACTGTAGGACATAGCCTCATTTTACTTTGGAGATTGCTGCCCTTTAGTGAGATGATCCTTTCTCTCATCCTCATGGAGGCTGAATGTACAACTGCCAAAGTATTTCCTGTGAAAGGGTTTATTTTGATAGTTATCCACATGAAGCTTAACTGTGATCATCTGTGATGAGGAACAGACCAATGCCAAAATAACGACTAGCTCAATGTATGATTGCAGTGCATTAACAGAACTGACAGTCACATTCCTGAAGGATGACTGTCTAAAAAAATCACATTACTTTTTCTCCCTGTCAAGATTGCACTGATTTGCTATGCATGGTGTACTCGATACTGCAAAGTATGTAGTTAGACATAGATCATCATGTTTAAAAAAAAGTTAAAAATCCAAGTTTATATTGTAAGTAAAATTGTTTCAACATAGTTGCTGTACTCTCCATTTTCATCTCTAGTAACTAGATTAATCTTATACCCTGATCTGATCAGAAGTTTTCTGCCAAAACAGGTTTTTGATTCCATGACACCAAAGATGTTTTCCAGAAATGCAGGTTTCAAGAACCATGACAGCTTTCTTGATGACCAGTGGAGACCACACAGTTTCTAGGATTTCACATGCTTGGATCATCCCCAGTTCACCTATCAGATCTGGAGTCTACAAATCCCCTGTTCATATGAGGAAGTTTTAGGCCTCAAGCCTCCCTGCCATGCTCTCAGGTTCTTAGACCCATCTCAGATGCTCTCTAGTGTCTCTGGAGCCACCTGTTTTGCCCAGTGAGGACCTGAGAAGGTACAAATCTTGTGAGGCCTGGTTCTGCTGAAGCTTCTGAGTTTGGGATCCTAGTCTCATCTGCTTTTCAAAATGCTTAAATCATTATTTCTTAATATTTTCCAACCTGAATTCTGCTAAAAATTATACATTTATTTCCTCAAAAGGAATGTGTCCCTCTCCTTATTTTCACGTCTGCTATAACCATAGAAATAGATGTTCCAGTACTCTGGACACAACTCTGTATCTCAGTGACTGTTTTCAACTACTTTTGAGTGTTGCTTGTACTAGGTGCAGACTACTAACTTCATTTTACATAGATTTGTTCAAGGAGATAAAGCATATTCTCAAAGTTCTTTTAGATGTCTTTTCAAAATGCTAAACGCTAGTTCAGCCCAAGTTTTTGGATGAAGTTTAAGTGAAATTCTAAAGAGAATGTGAACTGAGTTACACTTAATTTAAAACTGAAGTTCAAAATTCTGTTTCTTTAAGTGGTTTCAGGATTTTAAAAAATAATTCTCCTACCCCATCTGTTATTAAGAATGACAGGAAGACAGACTTTTCAGCAGTCATTTGAAACCCTCAAATGTATCACCACTTTCTAATTAGTTGTCCTTAAATGCAGTATGATGTTAGAGTGAAAAAAGGCATACATGTATTAACACATCCTGTCCATCTTCCTGTCAACATCCTTACAATGTATTTTCAAGTGTTTTACTAGTGCCTTAAAGAAAAGATGTATATGATGTAGCTTAGCACACTTGCCTCAGGAGTCTGTCGCTACCATTAATATAGTCTGTTTAGGCCTAGGGAAGCTGGATATTCATCTATGTCTTCATTTCCATTTTATTATTTCTTGTTGTGTCCCCATCTGCCATATCACCCTCTTTGACATTAACACCTTGTAGATACATGTAGATGATTATCATGTTCTCCCTATTGAGTAATACTTAGCCAAACTGTGAATATTTACCTTTTTTTTTAGTTTTCCCCCTTAAAAAAGTCCCTTCAAGGATCTGAACAGATTGTTGATCTCTTCAGAAATCACTCTTGTTGCAGTACCTAGGTTTTAACTTAATATTCTTGGTGCGGTTGAACTAGAATACTGTAGGAAGGAACTATTTAGAGTGTCATACGATGTTCATAGCCCCAAATTACTTTTTATATGTGACCAGATTGCATGTTAACTCAAGTTCATTTTGGTCTTCACTCAGGAGACCTTACACAGAATTTTCCAGTTTTCTCTCTTGAATTGTGTGGTTTTAGTTTGGAGTATATTTCTAGATGCATTCAGTTTGTGTGATCAGTTAACTTCAAATGTGTGTTGTTTATTGCAGATCATTAACGAGCATACTAAATAAAACTCAGCATAATTTATTTTTATTTACTAGGCACAAGTACAAGCAAGATAAAGTTCAGGAGTATTTCATGTACTTTATTTCATTTATCCACTTAATTTCAACTCAAGTTAAATACAAATAAAAATGATTAAATTGACATGATTTAATCTTCACAAAACCACAGCCAGAGTCTCTGAAATGTCTGATGATTTCTTTCTCTCCAACTGTTTTCCCTTAATTTATTAAGGCTAAAAATACAGTTTGAAGCAATACTATCAAGAATAATTTTCTTTTTTTTCACCTGTAGATATTCATAGCTATATTTAGCTTTCCAGTGTCATTTCTGTTGTTTATTGATTTTTTTATTATTTTATTAGTAAAGATTGGTAGCTAATTTGTTTGCTTGTCTTGGCTGCATGCTCTCCACAAATAAATACTATCTTACAAGAAAATCCATACAAAAAATTGTCAGAAATTTTAATGTTCATTTCAACAAACCCAGTAATGTAAAGATCAGTTTCCACTCATCCTTTCTTCCTCTGTTTTCCTACTGTGGGGATAATATTTTATTTCAGGTGATTCGAACAGTTGCTGCTTTTTTCTGCTTTTCTCACATTGACTTGATTATATATCATCTGATAAAAGTTGAATTAATTTTTAAAGACAAATAGGTTTTATTTTTGGTTAGCAGTTTAAGGGAGAAGGATTGTTGAGTTGGTTGCTCTTTTTCTTTGTGGGAGAAGAATTTGTATATTTTACTCCTGTTTTTCAATGACACCAGTTACATATGTGACATGTATGTAGGGTATGAAAGATTTAGTGCACCAGAGAATAAAGGGACTTTTTCCATGAAAACACGTCTTGCATGCATTTGGGAGGAAAGGAATAAAGTGTGGGACTAAAAGGTAAAGGAGTTGTCAGCCTCAAAGGTTGAACCAAGAGAGATGGCTTTGGGTGAAGAAGTTGACTGGAAAAGTTCCAGATAAAGCACAATCAGACAAGAGCAACAGCAGGAAAGAAGCAAGTAATGATAATGCTGGATAAGCAAAATCCAGGGCTAGGCATCTGTGTCATTCAGCTGCCAAATTCACCCAATTAGCGGCATTAAAGGTTGGCTGGGCAGCAGTGACAAACAATAAAGTTATAGATATGCCATGCTATCATGTGCTACTGCATCCAAAACTAAATTAGTGTTTAATTTGTCTAGTGATTTTCAAAAGAACATGCAAGGATAATTGAGGCTTAAAGTCTCTTTGTCTTTCTTTTTTGGTCTTTCTCACTCACACAAATAAAAGCACAAATATGCTTTTATTTGTGTGTGTACATGTTTGTGGATTATAGAAAAATAAATTAGTGGATAAAAGCTTGTGAAGATGGGCAGAGGTCATCTTGACTAAGAATATTAATATGTTTGAATTTTTGTATTTGCAAAATGCATAATATCTATAAAAGGAATTACTATAATATATGTATTATGATTGCAATTTTTTACAGAATGCACAAGCTAAAACCAGACGTATGTGTTCCCATGCTGTGTTCTTTATCAGTGTGTCTCGGAGGGGAGATGAGTGTGAGACACAGAGGGAGAGATCACTGAATGAAGTGAAGGAAAGTCGTAGACTGAACATTGAAGTCTTTCCTTCCCATAAGTGACTCACCTTCATCTGAGAGCAATTTGTCTCTATCTGTTTGGATTTTGTCATATTCTTGACATCATCACGTCTTCAATTGCTAATTGCTTTGAAAATAAGGTTGAAATCTTTCTAGTCATGAAAACACTGGAACATTCAAATTTATCCTAAATATTCTTCTTAAAATTGCAGTGCAGTTAACAATTTTACCTCAAGCAGTTGAAAGAAACAGTAAAATAGTATTTAATTTCCATTCATGACAAATCTGTCATGCAATAATCATCAGACATTGCTGGTAGATTTGCAGCTTAAATCTAGGAATAGAAAATGTACATTTTACATGAGTTAGAGTGATTTTTCATTGATTTCATTAACCATTTTATTTACAAATTTCTTTTTTTACCTAGATTTTCAGTGAAGGTAACAGAGCTGTACAGAATATTCTCTGAGTTCTGATGCTAGCTTTTGTTACACTTGTTTTGTGGTGTCAAGAAAGTTTGATTGACTTGCTGAAGTGCTGGCTATACATGAATCATGAGAGTCTGTGAATGCTGTGCTAAAATCCTCAGTTTAGTGCAAAACAGCACCCTTTCTCTTCATGCTCATTCCCTTTGTTGTATGAAGTAGTTTTTCTCAACTCAGTGGATTTGTCTGTTCAAAAAAATCATTATATGTGAATGTGTGTTTTGATTTCACTGAGGAGGAAATTCACTTTCTCTGCATAAATCTGAAGCTCTGTGAAGGTGAAGTACAAAGGCCATTAAAGACTGTTAATAAACCCCTTCCTAATTATAGCCAGGTGAAGTCTTGGACTCTTGTTTGTAGGATCCATACAATCACAGAGCCTCTTTTCTCTTTGTATGCAATTGCCATTGCCTGTTAGGCTAATCATTACCTGCCAGCTGTGAAGACATGCTCCAGGCTTAAGAGGAGGGTAAATTCTACAAAAATCATTGTCGTCATCTAGCTCTTATGTTGTCTTGTGTTAAGTCTATAGAAATTGAAGTTCTTAAAAACAAACGGATGAACAAGCAAAGGAACAGAGCATCATTATCATTTTAGAGATGAGTGAGATGTGTAAGGATGGTCTAATACTGTGAGCTGTTCTAACATTGGAATGTTTATGATATGAAGTATCTGTGCACTCCAGCTGTCATATGGAAACTTTCTGTACTTTTCAAGCTAATTTATCCTTTAGTTAAGCATGAGAAAGAGTGGTCATGTTGGACATTTAGTATTCAAATCTCTGTGATGATGGCAGTGCCCTAGGTTTCTTCACAAGGAAGCAAACTATTTTTTAGCTATTATAACTTGCAACATTAAGCGTTCCTTATGCACAGCTTGGGGTGTTCTCAGCCTTTTATCTTTCCATGTGTTCATTCATTGATTTACTCTATTTCAAAAGAGGGCACATGTTGACTTGTTTACGGTATTTGTCTATATTTAATTGGATATATTGTTTGTTAGATTGAGAGGTGCTAAAGGAACTAGTCTCTCCACTTTTTCCAACTTAGGAACAGGCATATTTGCAAAACCTGGCCCATTGATTTTTTTGTTGTGTCTACCATGTCCATATGGAGGAGGGGGATTAATCAATTTTTTATCTTGATTATGTTTGCCTTGGTGCTGATTGCAAGAAGCTGGGGGATCCAGTTGAAACTACATATTTAAAATGTATCTCCTCTTTGTGCAAAAAGTATTAAAACACCTTGCAGTGGTAAAGTTTTAAATGACATAGGCAAAAATTCAGGTCTCTAACAGTGTAGAAGCCTTTGGGAAGAGTCTTGATACAGATGCATCATTATTGTACATAGGCTAGATAAGGTTGCTTCTAATAGTAAAACTGTAAGATTCTTATACCTCAATGGTTTCTGTAGATTTTAAAGCTGTTCTGCAGCAGATCCTTGTTGATTACTTCCAAGCTCTTCCCAAAGCAGATCAACATGAATTTCATCTATAAAAGCATGTATTATGATCAAAAGATGAAGCATGACTTTTCCATTGAAAGGTAATTTCACAAGATTGCAGGCTAGATTGAAAGACCATTATGTTGAAATACCTGAAGAAATTTCTGCTGTTCTACAAATAGAATGATCTTCTGATGGGATCCTATCCATCAACACCTGTTTCTTTGATCATTTATGCAATGGAGTGTAGCTCATTTTAAGCAAAGAAGATGAAAATGTGTCAACTTTGCCAGTCTGAGGGTTGGATTCATCTCACCTATCTTTAGTTATCTGTGCCTGCGGTGTCCAGGCTAAACTTACCATTAAATCGTAGATCATAGAATCATAGAATCATTGAGGTTGGAAAAGATCTCTAAGATCATTGAGTCCAACCGTCAACCCAACACCACCATGTCCACTAAACCATGTCCCTAAGCGCTACATCTACTCATCTTTTAAATACTTCCAGGGATGGTGACTCAACCACTTCCCTGGGCAGCCTGTTCCAATGTTTAACCACTCTTTCAGTAAAGAAATTTTTCCTCATGTCCAATCTAAACCTGCCCTGGCGCAACTTGAGGCCGTTTCCTCTCGTCCTATCGCTAGTTACTTGGGAGAAGAGACCAACACCCACCTCGCTACAACCTCCTTTCAGGTAGTTGTAGAGAGCGATGAGGTCTCCCCTGAGCCTCCTTTTCTCCAGGCTAAACAGTCCCAGTTCCCTCAGCCGCTCCTCATAAGACTTGTTCTCCAGACCCCTCACCAGCTTCGTTGCCCTTCTCTGGACACGCTCCAGCACCTCGATGTCCTTCTTGTAGTGAGGGGCCCAAAACTGAACACAGTATTTGAGGTGCAGCCTCACCAGTGCCAAGTACAGGGGCACGATCACTTCCCTACTCCTGCTGGCCACACTATTTCTGATACAGGCCAGGATGCCATTGGCCTTCTTGGCCGCCTGGGCACGCTGCTGGCTCATGTTCAGCCGGCTGTCAACCAACACCCCCAGGTCCTTTTCCGACAGGCAGCTTTCCAGCCACTCTTCCCCAAGCCTGTAGCGCTGCATGGGGTTGTTGTGGCCCAAGTGCAGGACCCGGCACTTGGCCTTGTTGAATCTCGGACAGTTGGCCTCGGCCCATCGATCCAGCCTGTCCAGGTCCCTCTGCAGAGCCTTCCTACCCTCAAGCAGATCAACTCTCCCGCCCAACTTGGTGTCATCTGCAAACTTACTGAGGGTGCACTCAATCCCCTCGTCCACATCGTTGATAAAGATATTAAACAAGACCGGCCCCAGTACTGAGCCCTGGGGAACACCGCTCGTGACCGGCCGCCAACTGGATGTAACTCCATTCACCACAACTCTCTGGGCCCGGCCGTCCAGCCAGTTTTTGACCCAGCGCAGAGTACACCTGTCTAAGCCGTGAGCCGCCAGCTTCTCTAGGAGAATGCTGTGGGAGACGGTGTCAAAGGCCTTACTGAAGTCCAGGTAGACCACATCCACAGCCTTTCCCTCATCCACTAGGCGGGTCACCTGGTCATAGAAGGAGATCAGGTTGGTCAAGCAGGACCTGCCTCTCATGAACCCGTGCTGGCTGGGCCTGATCCCCTGGTTGTCCCGCTCATGCCTTGTGAGCGCCCTCTCTGTTCCACCAAGTTAGACACCTTCAGGAGTGATTGATCTAGCCCTTCCTAGGTGCCAATTTTGGAATGTGAAGAATTGCAGCCTTGAGGTTATTTACCTCCTTGGGTTAGAAGGAGTCTAGGAATCTAACTTAAATGAGCTGCCTAACTTCTAGGTGGCAGAAATTAGGTAAAATCTACCTTAAATGAATAAATTAGCAAAAGTATCGAAGACTGTTTCTTAAGGTTAAAACCCTTATGCCCAACTTTTTTTTAGCATACAATTTTTTTGTTCCCTTAAATATTTTGAGCATGTGTCATTTATCCGTGTTAAAATATCACCCAATCCATTCAGTATATGTCATACGATGGCACTGTGAGACAAAGATGTCCTCCTACACTAAGGATCAAACAGAACTTTCTGATGAATTTTTTTCTTTTTTGGGTGTCAGTGGAGAGGAGGCTGGGAAAAATCCTCCACTGCTATGTGGGCTTGCTTGAATGATTAGCTCTTTTTTAAGTGCCTGAACACACAGATTCACATAGTAATTAAATTCCTGCTGTGGAAATTACTATTCAAAGAAAACAATAAAAAATGTTTTTGATTAAATGCTGTATCAGCAATGAAATGCAACATTTTATTGGTGAGGGAGAAGCAGCTTATGAAGAAGCACATTAACATTAATGTCTCTTCTGTGGAATCTTAGGGGAAGGATATAGGACTTATTCTTCTGTTCAGCAACCCTAGAAATTCTCATTTACATGGTTTATACACCACCACCCACCACCCCACCACCCCCCGAAATAATTTCTGGTCAGATGTTTTCTTACAGATGACCCACATCCTCTCCTAACTTAGACCCTGAGCAATGCCATAGTGAATTCACGTGGTGCCTCAGGACAGAATTTGCCCCCAAAAAACTTGCCCCAGTATAAACTTCCCTTTGGTGCTAGAACTAATGAGCCCCCGAAACTAGTCTTGAGTCTTTGGTTTTGATATTTACTTCATCTAATTCTACTTCATGCTGCTGATGACGACTCATAGGGGTATAATTTTTCATCATAGGGTATGAAATATAGAATCATGGAATAAAGGAAGTTGCAAGGAACCTCTGGAGGTCATCTAATGCAACCACTGTTCAAAGCAGGGCTAACTTAGATCATAGTGGAAGAACTTAAGGGGAAAGAGAAAAGGAATTTCATCCTTCAAGTCTGGGGCTTCTTTATGTAGAAATGCATCATAGCTCCTTGTTCCACATTCAGTAGAGATGACTGTATGCCAAGACCATAGTCCAGGGATGTACATATGTAATGTGCATCACATTGGTTATAATTTAATTGTATGTCTTTTACACAAACCACATGATTGCTTTTCCCAACAACTGTTTAAAATGGATTTATTGATCCCAAGGAATTCAATCTTCGTTAGTTTATTATTGTATTTTTCATTGTCCTTGTATAATTTTCTGTGTCTTTTGCTTCAGACGGGTTGAATAATTCTAAGTCTATGAGTAAGAAATCTAGGAAATTCTCATTAGAGAAAAGCTAAGTGTTCATTTCTCCAAATGTTGTTCTAATATGTGGGAAATACATCCTGTAGTTTAGTTCTATAGAACACCTTGTGAAATTCAAAGTGATCTAAATTTTCCTCTGAGCAGGTCTGTTCCTTGGCAACAATTCTGTGGTGAGCTGTACTGTCATATGTCCCTTTCCAGAAAGACACTGTGATATTTATAAATCTATCTAAGAATACAGATAACCCCCACACTAAAGCATATGTCAGGGCATAGCTGTCAGTCCTGTCAACTTGCAGTTCTTTGAAGGAGCAGAAAGGCACATTGACTCACCAGTGTGTGGCCCTGATTTTAGAGCTCTGAGCTCTGTAGAGTCTATTTTGCGTTAACACATTTTACAAATAAATGTCCTTGTGTAAGGCATATGTTGAGATTCAGAGATAGCACTGTTGTAGAAGCTGCTACAAAATATTAGAGCAGATAACGTCTTACAGAATTTGGCACATTCTGTTTGAAAGGACCTGGCAGTGCATCACGGACTAATAGCTAAGACACTCTGCGAGAGGTGACTTTCTTTTTTCTGAAGGGGACTGCAAGGACAGAAAGGAGAAGGTCCTTACTGAAACACAGAGTATCACTCGGTATATTAGGGCAGAAAGTGAGGAGTGCTTTATTTGTCTGAGAAATGGTAGTGTACGGATGTCCACATACATTATTGAAACTGATGTCAAAAGCCCTGATCCAGCAGAACATTTCCTATTGTATTTAAATACTTTGCTGGCTTGGGACATCCATGTGCCTGGAAATACTTCCATACAGCTACTGCCTTGTATCGGCCCTGAGCTCTGCTACCAGCTCAGCACAAAGTCTTGAGCAGCTGCCAGTCAGTTGCATTATTAAGGCTTGAAATGCTTCAGGCTGGCTGAGTGGGGGATTACTTCTGACTGTGGTTGCTTTCCAAACTGTGTCACCTACTTTCCAGCCTGTCCTCACTTCTTCAGCTCAGGGTCTATGTAAGGCAGGCAGTTCTGTGAAAATGAATATTGAGTCCTTCTGGATGCAGTTAACCTGTGAGGCAGTCTAAGACTTCTCTTTCTAGCATGGGAGTATGTTTTTCAGAGTGTGAGAACTGTTCATTAAGGTCCTTCTCTCTGTGCATGCGGTGGGAAGAATGTGTACAGCTACCACTCCTATGAAATATTATTGTAGTTCATATTTGAGGAGGAGCTGTGAACACCTTTCCTCTACAAAAAGGATTTATTTTGGCTCAGGAAATCCCTGAACTAATAAGTACATAAGAAGCTTGAAGAATAATTAAAAAAAACAGTTAATTTTCCTTTCAGGAATCGTTACAGTTTGAACCATTATTTTGTGGTCTAATTAATACAGGAAGTATTTCTAAGTCTTGTAATGCAATGTCTCAGTTTTGACTGAAGGGAAATACGGGTTTTAATATGTTCTCTTGGTTATCAACATGCAGACATTTATTGGTCAAAATCTTAGATTTGAGGAGCTTTTATAAAATGTTCTTGAGGAGACAAGTACTACTTCTCAGACTGTAAAATGGTGTCTTTCCACTTGCATTTTAATGTCAGAGGTTTTTTTTCCTTGAAAATTATGTGGGGAAATGAGGAGAGGGAAAGGAGAATGCATTTTTCAACAGGGTTTCAAAAAAGAAAAAGCTCAAGAGCTTTGAACATAAAGCAAATTGCTGGATTTGCTTATTGTGAATGTACTGATTAACAGAAAAAGCTATTAAGGAATAAATTAGCAATGATGAAATTTACTTCAGGCATGCCACTGCATTTCTTTACTCTTTATAAAATATTTGTGCCTCTTCACCATAAAGTGACTGTAGATGGGTTGTGAGTTTTCGATGTTGTATTTACTTTCATCTCACTTGAAACAGGCTTTATTTTGATGGAAGAGTACAGTTTTCAGTTTGGTGCCTAAGAAGGCATTGGGGCTATTGGAAGTGATGGAAACTGCGCAGCAGGTAAAAACCAAACCAAACTAAACCAAACCCAGCACTTTTACCTATAAAAAAGAAAAATTGTGCTTTGGCAATGAGGAGGTGTAAAGAGGTAACACACAACTCTTCTAAGATTTAATATGTCAGAAAAACACATTAACAGAATGTTCAGGTCAGAAAAACAAAATATTTTTATGTTGATCATCCCTGTTCCTGTTTGTTCTTGACTTTTTTCTCTCAGTCCAGTCTGGACTATCAGTTCTCATTGATAACCGCTTCTGGCACGTTTCCCCATCAGACAATGACCATAGCTCCAGTGCTCCTTATCTTTTCTTATGAACCTTCTTTATCTATCACTATTATACAAAACCACTATCCTTCCTGTCACTCAGGTATTAGGCTTTTCTGCTCCCTGTGCCTTATCCTGTAGGCAATATCCAAATACCGCCACATTTTCTTTAAAATTTTTGGAAGCTTCTTTTCCTTTCCACATAGCTATGTCTTTCCTCTTGTCCTCCATCGATCAATGCCGGCTGCTTTTCTTTTACACCTCTGACACAGGCATCAGCTTTTCTCCACCTCACTATTACCACAGCTGCGGCAAAGATCAAATTAATTAATCATTCTTCTCCCTGTCATTTTCCACTCTAAATCTTTCCATTGCAGCCAGTTCAAGTTGTTCCTCTTTATCTAAAAGGCCTCTCACAGGTCTCCTGCTCTTTTTCACACCTGTTCTTGTTTCATTCCCCATTGTGCCTTCCAATATTCTGCGATAGAAATGTCTTTTGCGTTTGTCCATATCTTCACTGTTCCTTAACTATGGGTGTCTGGTATTTTCTGGTTATTTTTTTTCATGGCTGTCTTCTCTTTGTGATAGTTTCCAAACAGCTGTCTTTCCATTTGTATGCATAATGCCTCTGAACTTTCTGTCTCAGTTATATGCTGCCCTTTTATCATTAGCCAGATAATTAAGGACAGATAAAGGAGCAGTCAGCACAGATGAAGAGCATACATTTTATTGAAAATGCTCAATTTAAGTGTAAGATATTTAATATATGTGTAATATATATTACAAATATATTTAAAGGACATGAATAAATATAGTTATGATAGACAAATAATGCATCCTAGTGTTGCCACCTAATTTGCATTTCATATGTTATTAATAATCTTTAGTAGTAACTGTTCTGGGAAGGCACTGATAAGAGCTGCATATACAATATAGCTTGGAAACTATAACTATACATGTATAACTGTTAGTATTGTTCTAAGTCAAGTTCTCTAGGCAGATTTTCTTTTGCTGCAAAGTTAATGTGAGAGGTTGATGTGCCCCAGTAAGTGTCTTGTTGCTAATAATTTGATCATACATTTTCTTCCTTCGTAAAAAAAAAAAGCCTTAAACTGTTGACACAACACTTTTCAACTCAGTGAGGAAAAAGCCAGAATAACTTATCTGCAGATGAAATAAAACCTTGAAAAGACATTTTTATGGAAAGCATATTTCACTAAAAAGTAATATATGACCACTATAATGGTTATTCTTGATATAGTAAGACACACTAAGGAACACTTCATGACAATAACATCTGTGTTGCAGGCTTTTTCTTGTCGAGAACCATATAGTGAATCATAAGTGGAGCTTTATTGCAAGCCATTCTTGGTGTAATTTTGTCTTGCATCAGGCATTGCTCTGTATGGTTTAATGAGTAAACCTACATTAACTTTCTTGCACCCAATGAAAACTTCAGGTTTTGACACTCTCATCGGTAGCTCTATGTAGTTTAGCCTGTGTTTGTGAGAACATCTATCTTTTATATTGTAGGAGCATGTTTTTTAAAAAAATCAAAGATACTGCAGAACACAAAATGTTACATACTCAGCCAAACCAAGGATTTTTAAAATCTCTTTAGATACACACTATATTAAATAGAAAAACTGTTTCCTTTCTTCTTCTGTCTCATCCCTTCTGAAAGTCAAGTTCACAGAAGATCTAACCTATGTCCTCCTGAGTGAAATTTTAAATATTCATTTCTTTTTGCTCCCAACCTCAGTTTTTCCGTGGAAGTTGGCATGGCTTTAGCTTCATTCACCTAACCTTGCAAAGGAAAATATTTGCTATTAAGGGTGGTATATCAGCTTGTATTTTTTTCAGCAAATCTGACAGTGTAACATCTGCAACTGGTTTCCTTGGCACATGCAGAAAAGTCATAACCACAAAGGCCATTTCCCCAGTGTCTTTTTGAGACAATCATGAGAAGAGATCTTGAAAGCATTTACTGTATGATTGAGCTTTGGGTTCTTCAAGGGAGCCTAAACTTTTGCTACTGAGAATTTGGAAATCCTGATAGATTTGGAAATCCTTTGGAAGTCCTCTGTCACTGAAGCACTGCATGATAAAAAACTATGTGGACACGTAAAAGGAAGCACTTCCAGAGTGAAAGCAGAAAAACAGCCAACAACAACTTTAGCTTTCACTGCATATATTTCAAAAGTAAATTTTATTTTCTTAGTACATTTTTTGCTACTGGATTTTCCTTCCACTCTAATGTATACTCTCATCTCCACTTTCCAACAGCAAAACAAAGCTAATGCTTTTTCTTATAGTTTCAATCTGGCCTTCACATGTGATTGAATGTACCCTAGAAGAGGTTACAGCAAGTGGTTTATTTGTGACTCTTAAATAAATGTGCAGAGTAGTAGTGGAACAAATAGGTAGCATTAGCTCTGTTCTTAAAATTGTGTACAAAATAACTAATCCTTTTCTCATCTCACAAAAACAAGACATTGTAAATAAGTTCTTTATTATTTATTGAAAGCTGACAGCATACTTGCTGTTGTGTGAACAAGACTTTCTGCTCATGCTCATTTGCTGAGGGCAGGTACTGACCTCACTAATATGCAGAAGGGTTGTTTGCTCACTTCGTGAGTGCAGGAACACTTTTTTCACTGGAAATCAACAATGGAGTTTAAATTTATGTTGTGGCAAAAGCAGGAAATCTTCATGCCCCAAAATATGACCAAAATAATGTGGGTGTGATGAATGAACATCTGTTTCAACAGATGTTCACAGCCAAAGCAAGTTTGTGGGTGCTTCCCAGCCCAATAGGATAGAGTATTTGAAGGAATTCAGTAGCTGCCTTCCAAACTGTAGTAAAGGTTTGAAAGCTCAATTAAATTAGAGTGCTATTTATTCACAGATTTTTTTTTTTTAAATCCTAGTCTGTAATTAACAGCATTATTGTGAAGATTGAAGGTTTTATGTTGCCTGTGGGAATGTTGTAAGTAGTATCACACTGAATGCAGAATGACATGTTCTTAGGTTATGCATGGGCTTAGTGTATAGCAGATATAATGTGATACCCGTTGTCTGTGACATATAAGAGAGGAACAAAATGAAAAGGATGCTTAACTGCATGGTAAAAGTCTTGGACACATGGGAAGCACTATAGTCAGTGAAATAATGTGGAGTTCCACATGTTTGTAGAACTTCATGGACACCAAGGTTATAAAATGCTGGCATTTGTCTTAACATAAAAAAATGCTAACAATGATTTTTTATTTGTATTTGAGTAAATACTTATTGTGTTATTAAAAAAATAGGGATTGACAGACAAAAGCACAGTGCGATAACTGTGAATTGCGTAAGTCAGAGGACCATATGGAGTATAGTATTAGTTAAGTCACTCATTCAGACCCCATCAGACCCTCTGTTTTAGTAGCTGCTATTTATTTGCTTCATGTTATCTCATGTTTTGTAGCAGTCCAGTTGCTATGAGTAAGAGTATCCTCACAAGATATAAATATCTTCATTTCATTTTTTTAATGTTATAAACTTAACAAGAGAAGAAGACTTCCCTATTTGTAAAAATTATTTTCTTGGCAAACACAATTGGTTGCTAAAATGTATGCAGAATAAATCTTCTCTGTTTGATTATTCACTCTGAAAGAAACTTGGATGGTGACTCCAATCTTTACAGATCAATGTAATCGCCACATCTCAGTTACAGGGGATGATTGCTAGAATAGTCACGTGGGTTTTTTAATTTGCTGGGGATATATTCCTCCTTATTTTGGGAGAGATACAATTATTTTTAAAATCATTGGTGCCTTAATCTTCAGCATCTTCATTGTTGCAATATCTCCAGTCTGACAAAGTGAGAAAGACCTTAGACCATGAAGAAGATAAAAGTACCATATTCATTCACTCCACTTTACTACTCTTTCTGCCATTTTGAGAAAATTTGAGTCTTACTTTAAACCTTGTGTTAGAAGTGGTGGCAAAAATAACCCTCTGTAATGTATCTATTTGTGTAATTAGATGGCTGATATTGCAGTAACTCTTGGTTATCCCATCCTATTCTGTGATTCCTGTTTTGACTGTCGTAGTCTCCAGCAAACGTGCACAGAAGAAGAAAATAGTTTTAGTAAAAAGATAACCATGTTTTTATTCTTCTTTTTTTAACTGCATCTGATTTAAGCTAGAGGAATGGGAGAGCCTGTTTTCTTCCACTTCACTCTTTCTTCTTTGGTTTTTATTTCTTTGAAAGGGTTGCTGTGACTGGCTTGTAAATAAGTGCTAATGACCTTAGCATGGGCAGCACAGGAGAGAGAGACTGACATAGATCTCATTTTTTTCCAGATGAGGATAGGCATTCACTCAGGATCAGTGCTGGCTGGTGTCGTTGGTGTAAGAATGCCACGTTATTGTCTCTTTGGGAACAATGTCACCCTTGCAAGCAAGTTCGAGTCAGGAAGTCACCCACGCCGCATCAATGTCAGTCCAACCACATACCAGTAAGTCCTCGTAGCCTTTTCATATTGTTTTTATTTCAGCCTGTTTTGAGTTTGATCTTGTAACATGCTCTGTCCTCAACACATGAACTTCAACAGAAAGTCAGCAGGGCACCAGGACAACTGGAAAGAGGTGTTGCATGTCAGTCTTTCTTTTGCCATCAGAATGTGCAAAGAAGTCAGGCAGTGGAGGCAAGGAAGCAGAACAGGAGGGCCAACCAGTCCAGCCTAAAATAATGTGTAACAGAAGAAGTGAGAGATGTCTCCCATAGCACTACAGTTTTATGCACTATTACAGCTTTAGGCTAAGGATTTGGGTTCCACTCGCTAGACACAGTTCATGGAAAGAAGCTCATTCCCATTGGCTCAGAAGAAAGTCTTTAATTTTGCCAGCAAGGCCAAGCTTTCAAAGAGTTTTTATGCTTTCTTGAAGACAAAATTTCTTATGTAGCACTGTAAAGAGACACTTGATAGAAGCATTTTCTTAATGCTTTCAAAAGATTGCAAATGGCAAAGCATTATCCTTAGCTGTTTGAAGAAATTAGGCAAATAGAGAGAAGGCTTGATTAAATCTTGTTAGGAGGAACAGCTCCTAAATAAAAAAGGTGTTCCTTATTGTTCAAATTTGACAGCTTGACTATTAGAATTTCTGCTGCTTGGATTACTACTGATGTACTCACTTTTTTCGCAGGAGATCTCAATCTTACTCTTTTTTCCGACATTCTGTATCTGAAGTAATTTTCTGAAGTACGGTTTTGCTCAGGTTTTAGGACTGTTTCTCTGTGGTAAATCTGTATGCAGTTGCTCAAACAATACTGCTTTTCTTTCTTTTTTTTTCTTATACAGAACTGTGAATCTCAATATTTTTTTTTTCCCTATACCTATCTATGTGAATTAAAGTTTTAAATGGAATTTCTTCATCCAAGAATTGAAGCATCTGATATGCTAAAATATAAATTAGTCAGAAGTTAAAGTTTAAAAGTAATTAAAACTAGTGAATAAAATGACATTCATCTGAAGAGCTCATTCACTCGAGATCACATTTACAGAATGGAACAAGTGTAGCTAATTGAACAAGAGGCAAAAAAACTGAACAGACTTTTGATCATAAAGTGCACAGAAGCAGGTTCATACAGTTGTCTGGTAACATGCAAGAGAAACACAAACCCAACCTACTATGGGGTATAGAAAATCTGTTCATTTAAATAAAAAGAAATTCAGTAAATACATAGGAAATTGCTGTTTGGAACTTGATGTCACTTGAAAAGAAATTGTCTTTGGGACTTTCCAGGTACAATGCTCTAGTGACTTTGGTTCCTGGTCTTCCACTATGGGATAGGAGAAACCCTCTAAGACATTGTTTGAAAAGTGAACACAAGATTGTTCATCAAATGTGTTCCAGTTTTGAAAACTTACGCAGTACCAGGCCCTTTGGTGTTAATTTTATACAAATGGAGATGATTCTGTCAAAATGCAACCAAGGCCCTGTGACAGGGACCTGAGCTTTTCTTGTAGAGGAACAGTTCTTATAAGGAGATGTTCTCCAACCTGAGAAGGTCTTCTAGATACTCTGAAAGTGCAGTCCATACTTTTTCAGAAGAGAGATCTTAGTGCTTCACAAATGTGGTTCAGGGGTGTGATTCCACTCAGGGCTATGGTGTTGCTCAAGTTTGTGTCCCTGAGAGCAGAAATTGGGAGTTAGACAGTTTCATATAATTTTAAGAAAAATACTGTTGGAAATATAAGTAGTGAGTATTTGTGGGGCCAGTGATGCACAAAACTCTTTTCTTGGCATGCTGAAGCCAGAGTCACTTTCGGTGTGCCAGTGCCAGTTCTGTTGGTTTTGGTTATGAGAGTGATATGGCACCTTTTCTGTGAGACAACAGATTTGTGGTCCTTGTTGAGCAATGTGATCTAGTTGAAGATGTCCCTGCTCATTGCAGGGGGGTTGGACTAGATGACCTTTAAAGGTCCCTTCCAACCCAAACCATTCTATGATTCTATGATTCTGATTCTATGATTGTATGTTTTCTTTTCATCACATTGCTGGTAAAAGATCTGTTCTGAAAGCCAGTTTGAGGGCTTGTATATGGAGTTTGCTAGAAATCCATGCTTTTATGCTGCCCTTTATCTGACTCCAAGTACATTGTAGCACAGAGAAGATGGTTTCTGTTTGTCTGTGTCTCACCTCTACCTGGCTGCCATTGGTCATACTGTACTGTAACAAGTCAAATGCGGGTAACCTAGGTTTCGAGAGCATTCTTACTAAGACCTAGCTAGCATAATGTGAGTCAGATTTTCTCACCCTGTGTATGTTCCAGGTATCAAATAGGGAGCAACAATTTTTTTCACTTCCCTTTAATCGTAGAAATCCAGTAGGAGTAGGACCATTTGTTTCAGGATGGCCAAACTTTCACCTTACTTGATCATCATGTCTGGGCTTATCTTCCAGAAAGTTACAAATTTAGACTGTTGCTTTCAAAAAGGGAAGATAGTAGAAAAGTGACTGATGATGCAGTAATGCTATAACATAGAATTGCAAAACAAAACACAACAAAATACAGAATTATTGGTATTTGTTATCTGCATTATTGTACTATGTAAAAAATCTGCTGATATGTGCTGAACAAATTCAGTGCATAGATTCAGAGAACTTCAAGTGCAAGTAACAGGCTAGACACATGGTTACAGGTAAAGGAAGTAGAAATGGCAAGAAAATGTATGTTTGAATGAGAGGCAGTTATCATTGAAGATGAATGACTAAAAGTGATGATGAGAAGGCTAGGAACTAGTTTGTTTTACATGCTTCAGAAATTATATGAGAAAGTAAAATGAATGTGCATGGGGCCACTTAGAAAGGCTATTTCAAATCATACCTTCTGGCATGGTTGAAAGCATGAGAACAGACAGGGGAGAAGTCAAGAAATGACACTGCTGACACAGTGGCTAGGAGATACTGCAATTACAAAATGCTCTGTGGGGCAGAATTATTCAGAGCTTCTGAAGGTGATCTATGAGGTTTGAACATAATATATGGGTACCATCCAAATAAACAAGTAATGATCTGATACATCTGTACATAACTTTTCTTAAATATAATTTGCATGAGTATATAATTTGCTGTGTATAAATAAAGTGATTCATCGCAAACTGTAATGTCTTTACAGTTGACCTTACATTCCATCAAATGCTTCTATTTGATCCTACTGTGCTGTTGTGTACTCAGTTAATATTTTTATTATCTAAGAAGCAATGTTTTCCAAAGTAGATAATTCTGCAATCAGTATAAAAATAGCAGAATTTTCAATTAATCAAAACTACTGGCTTTTATCATTACGTGTTTGTGTCTACCATGCCCCCTGATGAAAATTCTGATACAAGTTTTGTGCTTACAAAGCATGCAGATGCTGGAAACATGTCTAATACTTATGAGCTTTCATTTTACAGTACAGATTATGCATTAGAAAGCATCATCAGCATTTAAATTACAATCACACTTCAGAATGCCTATTATTGGTTTCAGACGCTTCCCTGAGAGCCCATAATCTGCCTATGTAAGAATCAGAGTCTAAAATTATAAATATAAGATGTGGTGTTGCCTAGCAGCAGCAGTGAACCTGGGGCAGCCTTGCTCCAGTTACACCTGCCTGGGCAGAGCTCTGCAGTGTGAAACAGCATCTTTTACAAAGGTGGCCTTTGAATCTGTTGGGGATAAGAGCTCACTTCTGTTCAAAATATCTTGTTCTCTTGACTCAGGCAGGTCTTTTGACTGAAGGATTACAGAGCTTCATTTCATTTGCTTTGAATCACTGAGCATTGTAAAATGACAGCACTGGAACAGCACTGGTAAAACTTCCAGTGAAACATGTGGAAACTAGAGAGGGAGTAGAGGATCCCAGATGGGTCCGTATTTAAACATCTGGCCAGGAAGGAATAGGAGAAGAATAGCACATTCTGTGTTCCTTTACTAAACTGGCACATCCAGCTTAAGGTTTATTTAATTCATCTACATTATCCTGAGTTGAATAAAATTACCCTATTTTCCATACTCAGGAAGGAAGCACAATGAGATTTATGAGACTCTTCTTCAGCACAGGAGAGAGATTAAATATTTTTTAATTCTTTGTTTTAGCCTTGAATAATGTTGTTTATCAGATATTAATATAATATACCTACATTCATCCTGTTTCCCTAATAGTATTACAGTGTAATGCCTTGGGATCTCTAAGCAGTTATCAAAAGCAGGTAAACAGAATTGTTGCTATTTGTCAAGTAACTGTATTTAAAAATTAATTCTCTTTTTCCTCTTCTTTCCACCTCTGGTCTTTTCCAGCATGTATTTCCTGTATGGAGAAGGTGCTTCTGGCATCAAGTGTTGGGTACAGATACTTTCCATTATCACATGCTGGGCAATACATCTGGGACCTGAGCTTAGGCAAAGCTGAACAGCCTATATCTCTCATCCTTACCTGATGTGAGATATCACACATCCTGATTTAGGAGAGAGAGCAATCAAGCATACCTCCTTACTGAGCTGGGTGAGGTCACTGCTGGTTCACCTGATAAATTGCCCCTAAGCCTTTAAAATTAATTGAAAACTGCAGAATTTGAATAGGGCTTCAACAGTTATCTCACAGAATGTTGTATGGAAGAAGTTTTACTTTTAGGTAATTAAGAAGGATGTATATACATCTCTCTTCATCGGGATTTTAAATTGAAACTATGCATTTCTATAAACTCCTTATAGATTTTTATTTTCACCAAATTCTTTTTCCTACATGTTATATCTATCTATATATATAATTTTTCCTACAGGTTATATCTATATCTATATTTTTCTGCCTCATCTGGACAAACAAATGGATTTGCTCTCCAAGAGCCTTTTCAGATTATTTTAAATTTTATTTCTGAGCATCCTTTAAAAAAATGTTTCTTTTTGTATTGGTCAATTCACCATGTATGCTTTTATGGGACATATTGGTGGACAGGCAATTTAGTTATAGACAGAAAGGGAACACAACTTACACATGGACACAAAAAATTATTGTTAGTCTAATTAAAGTATTAAGGTCTAGTCAAAATGCACCGGTTTATTCTTGTTTTTCTGTTCCTGGTGTCATCTGCCTCCATGAGGCTGCATCCCCGTAGTCACTGTGATTTGTGATTACAGTCCTGGGGGCTCTGCTGTCTGCCCATGCTTGTGCTTTGTGACACTACATTTTTATTTAAGGTTCATAGGTAGTTCACTCTAGACAGAATAACTCTGTGTTAGATCACTGCCAATTAGTTAACAGTATATGTTACAGCACAGTTCCACACAGCTAAACTAAAGCTAAAACATATTTAGGCAATAGTCATCTGACTGCTAGACAACTGCTAAAGCTACAAAAAGCTCAAGCCTAGACAAATCCAGACAAGTCCTGAGGCCAGCACTGTTAGATCAATGCAAAGCCTGGGGCCAATCCTATTCACTGGCGCAATCCTATTCACTGAGCCTAATTCTCTAATGTCCCAAGCAGAGACCAGAGACCCGTTATTCCTTCTGCTTAGGTGGGTGAGAAATAAAAGTATTAAAGGTCAGTGACAGACACTCACTGTGCTGAGCTGCATGTGATATACAATATATTGCATTAAAAAATCATGGCTGGTTCTTTCATAATCTTATTACAATTGAGCTGTATGAAGGAAAAACACCAATACACGAACTTCCATAGTTTAAAAAATAATAAAGTACAATGTGAAATGAATTAGATCCAGACATAGTCAGGTTTTTTCAGTCTCCTGGTCTTCCTAGCATGTATAGAAACTGAGGGAGAAATTCAAAGCCACTAAAATTTAGGACCAAGTGCACTGATTTTTGGCATTACAATGGCAAATTCATATCTTTATACAGTGTATTTTATGAGCAGCCTACCACTATTTCTAATGAGTGCCATAATAAGTTATCATCTGAATTTGTATGGAAACAAATGAGCTGGCATATGTTATCAAACCAGATACCCAGCTGGTGAAGTGACCAACACCACAGAGGAATGGCTCAGCAATCCAGCAGGAGACAGTCTTCTGATAACCCATTTGGGAAGCCATTAATTAAATTTTCCTACTTGTACCAATTAATAGGTGGATGTGAACATGGTTAACTACAGTTTTTACAGTTCTTTAAGAGTTAGGGCAGAAAGAACCTTTTCTTCTGTTGACAGCTATCCTTGTGAAAGGTAACACTTATGGAAGATTGACCTGGCCACTTTGCTTTTCTTGGTGCATACTATATTTAGGAAGGCAGTGCATATTCTCATTTATTGTAGTGCATTGTATTTCTTTTAGAAATATTGTTCAAATTTTGGTCTATACAAAATAATTTTCCTAAAAGCAGTTTACATTGAAGTTCAGTTCTGAGTGGGTGTTTTTTTTAACTCTGATTCAGCAAATTACCAAATCCTATCATAACATTACTTTTATTAAGGGTACGTGGAAATTCGTTATACAGAGGTTAAAATGTATATATATGCAAAACCAAAGCTGAATGAATATTTGGCTGTTGTTAATACCTTACTTGAGTATTACATTCCTGTTACATAGTTTATTGAAGCAGCAAATACTATAATTAGTTTCATATCTAATTAGATATGAACATGTGTTTGAAGATTATTATATAATACATATTTTATATATGTATATATATCAATTTATGGCACTTATCTCAGGAACTGTGATGTAAAGTATATCCACTGTACATTTTGTGGAGGGCCTGAGGAAAACAGAGGGGAGCAAACTGTGCAGGCAGATGGTGATGTTGTACTTTGTTCTGGGGAGGCTGATACTCCTGAACGGCTCCTATGGTCAGGGGACAGTGAGTGGCAAGCTTGGCAAGCAAAAGGAGGAGCCTGGCCGAGGACGGGCTGCATCACCACCAGGATCGCTTGCTTGCTCCTTACTATCTGTTGACTTTGGAAGGATTTGGCCTGACTGCATGGCCTGAAGGTGGCTTTTAAGACAAGCCTGGTGTAAAGAGTGAGAGAAAAGACAGGCCACTGAGCACTACAAACTATGCAGTGTGCTGGGCTCCTGCAGCTGAACAAACCTGCTGGCATTTGCTGGGATTTGCAAAGTTTGCTGGGATGTGGCAACCTGTGCTAGCCATGGCCAGCAAGTACTAGTCACAGCACTGGGGAGGAGGTTTCAAAGGTTTCCGGACACTGTACGGGCAATGTGTCCTCTGAAGCCCTCATCGTGGAACTCAAAGTATTAGAGCATGCTGAAGCTAGGTGAGTGCTTCCTCAGCACTGCTGTTTCTCAAAGCAGCTAGAGTTGAGTTAGCACATGTAGTAATCATTTATTCCTTCAGCTGTGGAAATACAGTTCTCAAGGAAGATCATCTTTTCTATTTCCAAAGGAGTTGCTCTTTCATATTTCCAAAGGAGTTGCTACTCCAGGCTCCTACGTGCCTGCTCCTCTCACCATCATATTTCTCCCTTCGGACAGATCCTTCAGTTTGTGACTGTATCTTGTTTGGGAATGAATGGAGCAGGTTAGCCCACTTTTCACAAAAAAATCATAAAATTTTTGCAGCCATCCTTCCTGCTGAGCCTGAGGGCAAGAAGAGGTACTTTTTTTGTATGAATATTAATTAATCTTCACAGCATCCAGTGATAAGTACAAAGGTCTGACATCTCTGAGAGGTGGAGAGCTAAAGAGGTGAAATTGCTTTCCAGTGGGCATGGAAAGAGTAAGAATCATTGTGGAAAGCATGCACTCAGCATAGAGGGTCTTGCAACACATTGTATCCTGGCCTGCATCGTATCCTGGGCTGCATCCAAAGAAGCGTGGCCAGCAGGTCGAGGGAGGGGATTCTGCCCCTCCACTCTGCTCTGGTGAGACCCCACCTGGAGTACTGTGTCCAGCTCTGGAGCCCTCAGCATAAGAAAGACACAGACCTGTTGGAGCGGGTCCAGAAGAGGGCCACGAAAATGATCAGGGGGATGGAACACCTCTCCTATGAGGAAAGGCTGAGAGAGTTGGGGTTGTTCAGCCTGGAGAAGAGAAGGCTTCGGGGAGACCTTCTTGCAGCCTCTCAGTACTTAAAGGGGGCTTATAAAAAAGATGGGGACAGACTTTTTGTCAGGGCCTGTTGCGACCGGACAAGGGGGAATGGCTTTAAACTAAAGGGGGGTAGATTTAGGCTAGGTATAAGGAAGACATTTTTTGCGCTGAGGGTGGTGAAACACTGGCACAGGTTTCCCAGAGAGGTGGTGGCTGCCCCATCCCCGGCAACATTCCAGGTCAGGTTGGAGGGGGCTCTGAGCGACCTGATCTAGTTGAAGATGTCCCTGCCCACAGCAGGGGGGTTGGACTAGCTGACCTTTGGAGGTCACTTCCAGCCCAAACTATTCTATGATTCTATGAAATAATTCTGTAGTAACAAATCTCTGTTAGCTCATTTTCTGAATATAGGAACTCACTGATGAAGATGTGACTGTTTCTTGCCAAAATAATGTGAAATATAATTACCCTATCATTTCATCTATGCATGAATAGATTAAATATAATTACCCTATCATCATCTAGCAAAAAAGAGCTACAGCTTTTAAAAGCTTCTTCAAGGTTCCCACTAAGTACTATCCCAATTTTCATTCACACACAGACCTTCTGACCTTGAAATGCTTCTTGTTTCCAGTAGGAAATAACCACATTTTCTGTTTACTTACGACACCTTTTTTTTTTTAAATGAAGGAACTGAAGATGAAAAAATAAATGAGATAATTCTCAGATACCACCTCTTTTTGTCTGCGAGCAACAGCATTTCCACAAGGGAAGGGACAGAACAAGAATTTAAACAGTTCTGGAAGATTTCAGGTTAGGAGAGGAAGCTGTCAGTTAATCAGCAACAACTCAGTGTTTAAGAAATTCTTCCTCCCCTGAAACATCAACAAGGAAGACAAGCTGAGGGCAGACTTAGTTCCGGGCAATTTATAGGAATGCTTGAGTAGCCTGACCCTCACAATTTAAGCACTGAATTGTAAATTGTATATCCAACCACTTGAGTGGAACCCAGAATTTTGAACCTGTGGATAACCTGCTATAAAAATATCCTTTGCAATAGTGCTCTTAAGGGAAATACACAGAAGAGATGCAGGAAATACAGCTGAGATAAGTGCTTTGAAATATTTTCAGACTAGTTGTTATATGCATATTCCTGAACTGTGGAGACTGTGTAACTTCAACTTAAGCTCTATGACTATTGGACAATCTGGGGACATTTTATGTAGAGTTTAAGCTGTCATATGATTTCCTGAAGGTGAAGGATAGATTGTGCTCTCAAACTTTCAGATCAGGCAATCTGACTTGGTCACAACAAAATGCTCTGAGAATGGTCCACAAGGTGAGACAAACAACCAGAACTGGGTGCCACCACCCAGGAAACCTTCCAGACCAGAAGGTTTTACACTGGCTTTTCCCCTGAGCCAGAGGGGAAATACAAAAACTGATTGTGTGGCTCGGCCTTGCCCTCGCTGAGGACGTGCACTATTAATTTTGCTGCTTGGCAGAAGTATCTTTTGGGATTCTTTATACCCATGAAAAGAAGACAAAAAACTTAGGGCTGTAGATCTGGGCCATGGCCATCAACTGCTACTGTTTTATTTTTAACATCACAAATGGCCTAAATATAGGTGGGAAGATTCCTGCAGAAAAATATCCTCACTGATAAGCACTGAGGATTAGCAGGTAACTTATTTCTTTACTGTATATGCAAAGCTATAAGAAATCAGAGGCAATCTCTGAATCATGATCTCATTCTCAGCCTGGGAAAACAAGTGTCAGGACCAATATATTTAAGGAATCTGAAGAACCTGTTCTTTAGGAGAATGGTAGCAAAAGGCCATTTTTGTCGTGATTAAAGTCATTCTAATAGTATTATTACAACAGCCAGCAAATAATTTTTTTTCTTAAAAGTATAAACTAAAGTATGTAGGATAGAATACGATCATAAGTAGCTTCCATTAGCATTTGGTAAAGAAGATTTCCTGCCATGTTTGCTTGGGAGCTGAAATGTTATCCCAATAAAGGTCAGCTAGACAATTTCTGAGGGTGAGAGGCTGATTCAAACAGTGCACCTAATACAGGGACATGGAGTCTATCACAAGCCATAGCAGTAGAGGTATTTCCAAAGGACTAATTGGTCAGTCACCCATCACTCCTGGCATCTTTGATACTCTCAGAGCATTTCATTGCAACCAAGTTACAATTCACAAAACAGGTGAATATGAGGCCTTTAATTAATATCTTGTACGTTCGTTCTATGAGGAAAATAGTATGAAATAGCAACTAAACTCAGTGCCAGCCCTGAACTGAATCAAAGAGTATATGTATATATTTTACAGTTTCAGACTTGTATAACTGTCATTACAATTAGATGATGTTAGGAAAGCATTGATTTTTAGCAAGGCCAGACGCTCCATAGTGAATAGTCATTTTGGGGAAGAATGACTGCAGTGAAAGCTTACAGATTTAGCTCAGAAAGTTCTAAGAGTTCAACTGTTGCTTGCAGAAATCTAGTTTGAGAAGTAGCAAACAGTTATTTCAGTGTATTAAGCCTGTAGTTTTAAAATGCAAAACGTTTACCTCAAGCATTGCAGCGATGAAAAGAGAGAAGCTTCTCTGTTGAGGCCTCTGCAAACTCTCATGCAATTTAGAAAAGATTACAGTATTTTGATCATAAAATTGGCAGTCTGGAAAATAGATTATGACATTCAAACAGCATGGTAAACAAAGACCACCACAGAAGTTCAAAGGCAAAAACATTGTTGGATTTATAACCAACTGATTATTTAAAAGCTGAGAAGAAAATGCCTTTATATTTCAATGAGCTCACACAGATTGTCTCAGCCAAAACCCACAAAAAATACTGAGTAAAGGAAGTGCCATTACATGTGCTGAGAATCCTGGAAAATTCTCCTGGCAACAGGATTCATTCATTCATTTACTTCCCAGAAATCAGCTTTAGAGACATTAAATAAACAACTACGCCGGTTTTGGCTGGGATAGAGTTAATTTTCTTTCTAGTAGCTGGTACAGTGTTTTGGATTTAGGATGAGAACAAAGTTGATAACGCACCGGTGTTTTAGTTGTTGCTAGGTAATGCTTACGCTAGTCAAGGACTTTTCAGCTTCCCATGCTCTACCGACTGAGAAGGCTGGAGGTGCACAAGAAGCTGGGAGGGGGCACAGCCAAACTGGCCCAAGGGACATTCCATACCATGTGACGTCATGCTCAGTATATAAAGCTGGGGGAAAGCTGGCCGGGGGGGCCGCTGCTCGGGGACTGGCTGGGCATCGGTCGGCAGGTGGTGAGAGGTTGCATCACTTATTATTCCTGGGTCTTGTTCCTCTCTTTCTCTCTCTTGTTGTTTTCCTTTTCATTACAATTTACTGTTATTGTTATTTAATTATTAAACTGTTCTTATCTCAACCCATGACTTTTCTTACTTTTGCTCTTCTGATTCTCTCCCCCGTCCCACTGGGGCGGGGGGGAGGGTGAGCGAGCAGCTCTGTGGTGCTTGGTTGCCGACTGTTTAAACCAGCACAACAACCTGTTGCAAAATCCACTGAAGCTAATAAAGTTCTTCCCACTGACGTTTTTGAGCTTCAAATAAGACTGATGGAGAGAAAGAATAAATATCTTGGGAGGGGAAAAGATGAAGACTGCTTTCGTATATCCAACTGTGCTCAGAATTTACCATTACCTCACAACTCCTCTTTTCAATGCTGCAAGGGACTGAGTACCCCTAACTTAATTTACTGGAAACAAAAAGAAAATGTGTAGAGTTATTTTCTTTATTTTACAAGTCCAACTAATTTCAGGGAAGATACTTGATAAGGAGGTCCTAAACTTTCAGATGTAGCCAGACAGAGATTTCTCTACTGTGGAGGAAGATGAGAAATAGCAAATGGCAGTATAGTCAGGTCTGTGATGTTGTACCACTTGTGTGGGCATGCCTGGAGGATGGCTTCATGGCTCCCGTGAACCTGTATCCCTTTTTGACCCCAACCAGGTGGCCCAGATTATACCCATGGGTACTTCTGATGAATAATGCTAGATTTGATTCTGGTTTTTGTTGAAGCTGGATTTGCTGTGTTTGAACCTAATTTGTGAAATACAATACTACTGAGTATGAGAAGGGCACAAACTGACCACCCTGCTTCTACCTGTGAGAGCTCCCAAGCACTGTCACCTTCACACCTACTTTGCAGCAGGAGATCTGGTGGTAGTCGTCACTCTGAAATGTTCATTTCTGCACAACTGGCCAGACTGGAGTGTTTTAAGTGAGCCAAATGATACATAATGGATAATGATCATTATGAATTTGGTTCACTTTCTGGTACATGACTTTCTGAATGCTGACACTGATTTTCAGAGAATGTGTTTATTTGGGCCATCTCCTCAGCTGATCTCAGTCAACAGAGCTCCTTGAAGTTGGTGATGCTAAGTTAATATAGATCAGCTAAGGATCCTGGCTTAGGATTTTATTAGATGCTACGTAATACTTTTAACTCATTTTTTATTTAGGACCACATAGGATCAATCTCTTCCAAAGAGATGTTTCTGGACTGCGTTTTACAGTTTTTTATTTCCCTCTGTTTTGTTTTTTTCCTAGGCTTTTGAAAAAGGAAGAAAATTTTATTTTTATCCCTCGTTCCCGTGAAGAGCTTCCAGAAAACTTTCCAAAGGAAATTCCTGGGATCTGTTACTTCCTCGAGGTCAGAAGTGGTCAGAAGCCGCCAAAACCCTCCATCACATCTGCCAGAGTGAGAAAGGTTTCTTACAACATTGGTACCATGTTCCTCCGGGAGACTAGCCTATGAGGCCTGCTGCAGATCAAAGACTCGTCAAAAAAGCACAAGCCCAGAACTGGGTCATGACAGGGGAGTTGGAGGTTCTTTCTATTTCACTGCCTTGTTCTGAACAAGCAGTAAAAGCTCCATGTAATGTCAGGCAATAATCATTTTAAAAGGTGGGTGACTGCTGTCAGTAAACAAAGTGGAGATAGGGGAAAAAAAATTAAACAACGTACTTCCACTTCCAGAGGAATTTCTTTCATAAACTTCAGTCTGGCCCCTCTATGACAAACAAAACCAAACCAAACAAAAAAAACCCCAACTCTCAAATTAGAGGTTGGTTTTGTTTTGTGCAGAAAGGATGATGGTTCTCTGTAGATTTGCACCAGCTAAGCAGAATTGAGAGTCAGTTCTGATTATGCATTCCTACATTTAATGTGTTCTTCAGTAAGGTAATGATGTTTTTTAACTTTATGAACAAGCATTTCATATATATATTGTAGACCTGTTGTAACCTTCCTGTCAGGAAGAATTATAATTCAATACAAATATTGTAGGAATTTTACCTATTTTTATACATATTTCACTTTCTGGATAATTACATTCCACATACTGTAAGCTGAGTGAGCTTAGCCAGCTTTTCAGAAGAAGCTACTATATATTTCATACATTCTGCCTATCAAACCTTATTGTTATACAAGTAAGAAGAACTCATTTCTTGACTTTTTTGGCAACAAAAATATCGATATTTTACAGTAAAAAACACTTTGGTAAATCTCTCTACCTGATGTTTATGCTAAAGCTTTAGATGAGCATTGTCTTGCTTATATAAAAAAATGTTCAGTATTTGTCCTACAGTGCTGTATGTCCAGTCCTTCCAGGACAATGCAAACAAAGTATAGAAGATCAATGTGTTGAGAAACAGAAAAGTTCTGTTCAGTGGGGCTTGTTTCCCACTAAATTATCAGCCAAACTGATTTTTGGTAGAAGTCCTGGACTTTTTAAAAAAATCTGGTCTTGTGAAAACTTATTCTGAGGAATTCCAGCAGACACTGGAAGCTCTCTGGATACTGGTTTTCCACATTTTTTAATAGGACTTATGCTCCTACTCCAGTTCAATTATTGAAAATCCTGTTTTTATGATGCTCATCTGGAAATTTCCTCTATTGCTGGATTGGCTGAAAAGTCCCCTGCTTTATCTAATGTTGAGCAAAAAAACACTGAAAAGGGGAAGGCAATACTTTCCCAGGTTTAATGCAAACGGCAGTTCAAGATTTATATGAGTCCATGTCAATTTTTTAAAAGAAGGCCAATTCTTTGTTGTTGAAAATTAATATAGCTTTATTGTCTTCAATGAATCCAATTGGAACAAGATGTGGATCTGTCCCTTAATAGGCACATTTTTAGGCATTGTTTATTTCTCAGGTTTTCCTTTTCAAAAATAATGGCAGTCAGTTTTCCTCTGCATGTGTACTTCCTTTAGGGTCGTACTGAAGTGGGCCGATGTTGTTCTGCTCTTGGAGATTGTTAGTTAACACTTGTGCGGTGATTCCAAAGTGGCTTAGCTTTACGTGGGCCTGATCAAAGCTCACTGAAATCAAAGATAAGACTCTCAACAGCACTAGGAGGCATGATAAGCTCTGCATTTCTATAATCCCGACCAGAAATTAGAGTTTACTTACAGATTTAGTAGTCATAACTTGAGGCACCTTTTGAAAATAAGTAAATAACTTTCACCACATGTCCAAATTATCCAGTTAGATCTTTCTGTGGAGGGAATGACAGTGCTGTATTTCTCCCCTTTGACCAGTAGCCCATGTCAGAGTGGGAACAAGTCAGCATGGCACCGCTAGTCTGTGCTGAACATGTTTCAGGCTTCCTTTCCATGAAGCCTTTCTGGATGAGAAAGGAACATCTTGAACCTATACAGACTCCAGCATGTAGAGGACATCTGAACTTATTATGCAGGTGTGGTTTTTTTTCTTGCCTGAAGAGGGTAGATGCATGGGAATTAGCCCAGAAACTTACTGAAATGGAAATTACCTTGCTTTCTAGAGGAACACTGATGTTAAAGATTTCTTCCATTAATATTAGAGCGTCCTTGGGATTGGAGGAGTTAATCTTTCATCTACCTTGATAAACAGCATCTGCAGCTCTACTGCCTATCTCAAAAATGACTTAACAAAAACTGCTTGTGCTTGAGGTTGCAGAATTTCCATCCAAACTACAGATCTGAGAATTTTCTGCACAGGATGACATTTTAGCCTATAGCCATTAGTTTGCACATACATAGGATGTAGCATGCATTTTTTTCCTGGGAACACCAGTGAGACATGCAAGAATCATAATGGAGCAAAGTTCATGTTTCACTACTGGAAGAGGAACACCACTTCCTAGCTAATAAAGCTGTGGTTTTGATGTCATTACCTAGTTCCCTAGAGTGAGAATTTTTCAAATAGCTATCAATAGATTGAGATTTCATCCTGACTTCACTGGCACATCCTCATTGTTCAGTAGGTGCTGATGTCAGAGTACCAATCTCTCTGCCCAAACTCTTTTTATCTTCTCACCACCTGTAGTCCTCTGTGAAAAGAACAGACATAGAGGTTCAGACCAAAAGCCTGTAGTTCAATAACCTGTCTCTCACAGTTGCCAATAGGGAATGTCTAGGTTAATTCTGTGGCTGATCTTTGTAGATCTATGGAAACATTTTCATGAGAAATGATGGATAAATGCTAATTCTACTAGCAAATTGGAGAAGCAATCTAAAAATGTTGTATCACCATCCTCATCCTCTCAAGTGATTCTTTATTCTATAAGGAAATTTATAATTGCAGAGATCAGTGCAAAAACTGAAAATTGGTATCAGCATCACCATGGAGACAATGACAGTGTTTGCAAATAAATCATCTAGCTCCCCAAATTAGAGTAGATTTACTGTATAAGGATATACAGCCTCTGCCTTTTATAAGCTTGTGTAAAGGTAATGTGTCCAGAACTTCAGCACGGATGCTAAGTATTGTGTTATTTGTTTCTGTGTTATGACAAGGGAAGTTAATAAAAAAGTGGGGGCTCTCTAGGGACATTTTTCTATCTCAGTGTGAGAAAAGTGTAAAACAAATTCTCAGCACTCTTTAACTTAGTAGTTGCATCTGCTGCCTTTAATATTAGGTTGCAAGTTTATTTTGTTGGACAACTTTATGAAGTGAAACGAAATTTATTATCAAGGATGATGCTGTGGAGTCAATTACATGGTAGTCAGACTGATCATTTCTTCAACACTACGTCCTTTTAGTGGTAGGGAAAACTTTCTCATTTGCCTGGCATTGTCTTCATAAATAAAAAGGTTCTCAGAGTTTTTATACCTTGGGATGATGAGGTGGAGAGGTTAGAGGTGCTGAAATGGATGCAGAAATCACATACTATTGGAATTTTCTTCTAATATTTTCCTTCCTGTAAAACAGATGATCTTTTGTTCCTCTGATTAAGAATTTACATGCCTGTGTTTCTTCACATAGCTGCAAGTAGCAACATCTGCTGTCTTGAGTTTCTGTATGAAACAAATCCACCCTCTCTGAAGACAGAGGGAGGAGATCTACTGCATGTTGCCTGTACAGGGCAAAGGAAGGATGATATGAAGACCCTAGCTGGGGTCATCAGTCTCTTTGCCGCATACCTCTGCTTCAGGCTCAGAGGGATGAGAGAACATGGACTGACCACAGGGGCAGACCCAGCGGCCAACTTCTTGTACAAAAGTCATGGGGCCTAAGTAAACAGAGGCAACAGTCATTCCCCTAGAGTCCTTTTTACAGATCTTGTGTCAGATTTTTCCATCTGCTTGAAGCTCCCCATCACACAGTCTCTTCCGTGATGCAGTGCATAGAGGTCAGGAACTCAGAGTAAGAAGGAAATAGTGATGGAGGTGGTAGAGTGGTGGATAAATTTTGTTCTACATCACTCTGGTAATCTCTGCCATTCAAAGACAAAAGTCACTGCATGGGAGAATTGCTGCTAAGCCAGGACTCGCAAAGTGTGGTTTTTCTTGCAGGATCCCACAGAATACATCTTTTTTAATTCCAAAGAGGCAATAGCCATTAACTGTGGTTGTGGTTTTGGCTTCATTGCTCATTCCCACATCCAGTTTCAGATCTGAGTCTGTTTCGAAAGGCATTTTGGAGCCTGGAAACATGCCTCTGCAAACAGAAAACTAAAGCTTTTAAAACCTTGGAAATGTTCTATGGGAATTGCCTATTCCGAAGAAGAAATCCTTGCAGTTGAGTCTTTAGCAGGTCCTACTGTGGTTCATGTGTGTGCATATACCATTTCACAATGCTATCTCCTCCTGTGCTTATGGTTTTCCCTACCAAGCCCAGCAGACCTATCAGGTGTATAACCAGCTTTTCTCTGTTTTCCATTAACATCCCTCTTTCATTTTTTTCTGTATAAAGCAAGCAGTGCAGAACCATGACGTTCCATGCATTTGAAAGTATCATAGCACTGCACTGAGGCTTAAACTCTGCTAACCAATTACACATTGTGTATTTCTTCCTCTGAATAGATCCTTCTCCCAAACGATTTAAAAATGAAGGAAAAAAAAATACCACCCAAAACTGCTGTGTTGAATTGCAAATGGATATGAAACCTGTATCAGTTGTTGGGGCAAGTTTAACTGCTGGACAGCTTTCAGATTTTTCAGCTGCCACAAGCTGTCACACTTGCATGCTTCATGCAAACTGTCCTGCCAAGAAGTCTGTAATCCAACAGCAGCATCACAAACTTACAGCATTTTCTGGGTTTTCCTCTTCCAGTCTCAGGCCACTACCTCACCTCTGCTGAGTGCTCAGAGCTCACTGAGGAGAGCTAATTCCCTGTCCTAATGCAGTCTCAGAGCTTCTGGCTTCGTTTTTGGGTTCTGGTGATCTCTTGCAAAATTATACATGTGTAATATTGGAAATAGCAACATGCTTAAATTAGCAACAAAAAAAGAAGCATAAAAAAGCTTGTCAAACTCAGAAACAGTTGGTTCCCTTCCTTCAAGGCAATTCATTATTCATAGCACTTTACTGGGATTGAGGGTGCCAGTGACAGTAGAGGCTGTGGATGAATTGAAGATGCTGAGTGTGCAGGAGACTCGACAGGCAGGAGTTGATCGGCTCCTGCTACTGTTCATAATTCCATCACCTTGCATGCTATTTCCTGCTCTCAGTCAGGCTTCTGCTCTTCAAAAGACCTCCACTTTCCTTCCTTTAGCACCCTGTATGTGACATAGATAGTGAGTAATTCCTATTATTGTTCTTATTAGCATCTGTTGTTGACATGGCTGCTTATATCTAAAGAATAACTGGGATTCAAGGGCTGATCTTACTCTTCTTTGCAGCAAAGACAAAACTGCTACAGTGACACAGCAGGCACCCACATCCTTAGAGAGGGAGAAGACCGCAGTGCAAGTTGTTACTGGTGGGTTCGGGTGGAGAAGTCAGTACGTTAACAGTCCATGGCATGTTTTTAACTTTCCCAGGCACTAAATTTATCTGTGCAGCTAGGAGTTACTCCTTAACAATGTTATTAATTTGCAATGCATGAGCAGCCTTACAACAAAAATCTGTAAACTGTTTAACCTCATGTACATGATTGATCTTTTGTGGCTTGGCTATTAATCATGCATGAAAGCAAGAAAAACAGTGAAACTGGGGAATGTAACAATTCAGTCATAGGCGACAGATCATTCACCTCTGCAGATGCTTACTTGTTCCTGTGGCTTAGAAAGGTTGAACTTCAGTTATCTGTGGTCCAGGTTAGTATCACTGTGTCACTATAGCAACAAAATGGCCTCTGAAAAACAGCATGAGGCATCTCAGTATGCTTCCCTGCAGGCTGGGGTTCACATTAGAGAGGCCAAAACAGTAAGTGATGCAAAGTGGCAACTTTGCTGGCAGCCTTAACAAAAGGATCAGTGGAGGCAGATGTTAAACCAGGTGTTTGCTCCTGGGATTTTAGTTTCCAAAGGCAAAGTGAGGCTGAACATGTTTTACTTTGGACAAAAAGAGAAGACACAGGATTTCAGAGAAACAAGTGTCTTCCCTGCTTTATGGCTAGCAGGGAGGCAGTGGAGTGAAAGGGCGTCAAGGGGGACACCCTGGCTGCCTTGGTTGCAGCAGTGCTCGCTTCTGCCTTCAGCTCTCTGGCCCACTTCGGCTTTATCATTCCAAGAATCAAGTTTCCTCTGAAGACTTGGGGACAGGTAAGTGCTTCAGGCACTTATCCTCTCTGCTCTAGACACAGCATGAGGCTGCCTAAATCCCTGAGTGTGCTTAACTTTCTCAGTGACCACAGGTGGCAAACTTAGACTAGACATCTATTTTTTAAGATGGCCAAGATAAGTGAGATTGATCCCACTGAATTAAGCTCTTTCCAGCCCAAGTGCTGTGTGTCAAATCTTTTAGTCTGTGCTGCTTTTCAGAGTTTTGCATTGGCCAAAATAAATTAAATCAAACTAAGTAGCAGAGGGTGAGATAAGCATATTCCAGGATAAATAAAGGTTTGATACGGTAGCCATGGTGACTGTCAAGAACAGGGGCTACTGCGGTTCTGGAAGTCTCTTCCTTCTGATGTCTGAACCCTTTACATGTGATATCAGCACTGCCAGTCACAACTTCTGGATGCCATTAGGACTGTGATTTAGAAAAGCTTTTGAGCTTTGAGCTCGTAGCCCAATTATGCAAAACCTCTGTGCCATCTTCACCTGAACTATGTGCCAGAATGCCTACATAAACCTTGTTAGTTATCCTGTATTAAAGATGGTAATAAAATATATAAATTCTAAAGAGCAGAGAGATAGTTGCCAGGTTATCATTAGCATACATTTTTTGTGCTTTTGTGAATTTGTAGGCCCCAAATTAACTTTCTGTTAGCAGAAGGTCTCACATTGAGCTACTTGTTTTCTAGATAATTATTCCCTAGCAATACTCTCTGATGACTACTCTTGAAGCAATAAGTAAAGCCATGCTAATCTATTCTGTGTAGATTCTTGTACAACACCTATCACGTTAACAAACTGCCTTTTAGCAGAATAACACCCTGTCATGTATTGTTTGTCCTTCCATCCTCTTCCCCAGGGGAGAAGAGTATGTAGTGGATTCATGTGATTTTGTGAGGTGGTGTCTTTTTGATAATTTTCTAAAAATGTATGTTGCTACTTAAATAAGGAAGAGCAAAATCAGAACTATAGACCAGGATTAGAGAAGAGTTTTAGTTGTAAACAGAGTATTTTAAAGACTTCCCACTGAGTAAGACTGCTCTCCGATCCTAGAAACAACAGTACCAGTAATGTATATAAGATACCCAGGAATGATAAATATGAGCAATGAAACAGGCAGGTACATATAATGGATAATTTCTGCTTTATACACAACAGTAAATAGATGCTAAAACTGACTAATACCTGGGGAGGAGGAATACTGTTTAATCCATTTTGGCTTTTGTTTATTACCAGTATACCTCTAAGGTATTATTTTTTCCTTCCCTAACGAGACTGAAACATACTGTTAAATCAATATCAGAGTTTCTGACCTTATTGCAGAAGAACATACGTTAGGAATAAATAAATATCAAGGAGGTTTTTTTTTAAAAGTGAGCCATTGCTTGAGAGAACAGATCATATGGAAAAGAGAGAAGAGGTGTGGACATGTGTATTTATTTTAAAAGTTTCTATGGCATTTCTGATTTGTTAAAATCATTCTGAAACTGTACACTTAAAGCACAGCTGCCTGGTTCAGGTTATTTGCATTTGCTAAGAAGGAGGAGGTAAAATTTTCATAGTCACATAAGGAATATACTTCTCAATCCCATTTTCTCTGTTTAAACACAACCTCTTTCTGAAGGTTGAATCTAACTTTGCTGAATGATCCTGAGGTTCTGAATGCCTAAATAAGTTTTGGAAATGTGGGTTTTAAATCCATATCATTTATGTTCCTTTGAAATGTTGTTCATAATGATGTATGAAAGCAAATTCTAAATATCCAACCAGCAGCAAAGGTGCATTTTCCTAATGCTAACCTGTGCTGGATGATGAAATGTGGAATTGTTTCTACTCTATGCAGTTTTTTACACCTTTTTCAAGGTGATGCTCCCTGATGTGTTGCTGTGAGCATATGAATGCTCTGGTCTTCAGTGGGGATGAGGCTTGTTACCCACCTTTATAATGTTCTGAGGGATCCTAAGGGAAAATGCACTGCCCAGCCAACTCCATCCAATTTAGCTCATCTACTGAGGGAGTGTCAAGCTGAGTCTACGATTTACTTTCTCATTACATCTCTAAGTCAAGTCCCGTGTGCTTGCCAGTGTTTAAGTGTGTAAGTATTCCTCTCCAGAAACTTCTCACAGGTCCTGCAAAGTATATAGGTAAGAAGCAGAGAGAAAGCATTTGAAGAAAGTGAAGCATGTGTGTAGGAGAGAGCTGCTGTGCATAGATGTGCTGCTGATTCTCAGCTTTCATGTATTTGGACGTCAGATGACCCAGAGAGTATTCTGGATATGATGCAAAATGCAAGAAAGTGCTGTACATAATGTCATGAACTCTCAAGGCATTAGGATGAGTTTTAGAGTCCATAATCCTTAGAGTTTTAGTGGAATTGCATGAGAAGTGCACTATTTTAGGAGGAGGGAAAGTTGCTTTGTATTTTAAAAAAGAGTTGAATCTCTAGTTGCAGAAAAAAATTGTTGGGGAAAAAGAAAGTCTAAAAATTCTAAATGCAAAATGCAAAGAAGAATGTCCCTGTATCATTTGACTTTTCTGGAGGTAGGACTCAGAATTTCTCTATGAGTTTCGATACTGAATGCAAAACTAGATGTGAAACATTACAAGTGAGGTACTTTGCCAACTGGTAGAAATTTGGAGGTGATAATAAGAATGCCTTTTAAAAAGTATGTTAGCGGAAGCTCTCTGCTTTGTAAGTAAATATTGTTTAGAAATGCCTAAACTTAAAGAAAGCTTGGAAGACTGTTGTATCATAACAAAAAGATACAAAGTCTATGACATAATCTACAGTTCACACCATTCCTTCAGAAACAGTCCTATACACGGAGTTTTCAAAAGCACGTTCAACCAACAGTTGTTTATAGTTAATGTCAAAGAGAGCAGTATTTCACCAAGCACCTTCTGCAAAAATGCCAAGCAGATCATGTTAGGCAAGGCCTAGATTTAACTCATATGGTTTAGAGTGTATTAAGAGTTACACTGCACTCCAATGCAAGGCTTTAAATGAGCTTCCTAACGTGTGTCAGCATTGTGCCTTTTACTGAAGTCTGAAGAAAGCCCAGTCTAGACAAAATTCCCATCCCAATACATGGCATTTATATTGCCTCGCTAGAAAATTATCAGTTCACTAAATTGCAGCCATTAATGTCTTTGATGCTGGAATATTGCTTATTATTCTTACGTCTCACTCTGCCCAAGTTGCACTGGGACCCATTATGCTCTAGACCACCAAGGAGTTTGGCAATTGCTGTAAGATTGAGTGAAATTCAGCTAACCTAAATGTAGGTATTTAAAAATTATCTCTGGTCTAAGTTAGTCAAGTCAGCTCCCTCTACAGTCAGTGCAGACATCCTGGCACCTCAAAGGATGATCGTTCCTGGTTAAAGTGTTTAGGATGAGATAAATCACTGCCTCTCTCCCCAGTGACTACAGTGTGGAGGTGGAGGACTAGTTCAGATTTGCTGTCATACTGTAGATGAGATGAATTCCACTGCTGATAAGAATGGGAGGATGTAATAGGATAGAACAGCAAATATATATGGAGAGAAACACATCGGGGCAGGGGCCAGGCTGCAACCAGAGATTCAAAGGGTTGTGGTGGTAAAATTATTAATATTTAAGATTTGAGAGGTCTGGTTAAGAGGTTTATCCTAACTAAAAGAACATTCCTTCTGACTAAAAGCTAACAGTCTGTGATTGTTTCCAGCTCCCTACTTCTGAGCTAAGATAATACTGGTGTGCCACTCCTATAGGCTCCACCAAAAGCCATCTCTTCATATTGTCACGTTATTTACTGCTTGATTCCTTCTTAGAAGGAAGTTAGCACACTCCTACTTAAGGAGTCCATGCCTCCCAGGGATGGATACCTGGTTTTGTTAACATTGAAATGATCGTTTTTCCTCACCTCTTTCTTTTTTCTGAAACAGTATATAGGTTGGTCTCTGTAATCACTTGGGAAAGAACAGGGGAACAGAGGGGGAGATGCTGGCCGAATGTTCTCTCGCTACGATTGTAGTTACTAAAGCTTCTGTCTGACCTGTCCTAAATTGTACTTGCGTTATTGCACACTTGGAGTCCCCAGATTCTCCAACAGGGTCTTGGGTCAGGCTGTGAACCAAAGGCAAGTGGGAAGGACCAGGACTGCCTGCTGCCTGCTCCCATACTTCTGTCTTCTGTTTGCAATTGCCATTCTGATCCTTAGACATCTGTGGTGATTTCCACTGCAGTTCTGGTTAGGGAGGCCGTGGGAAAGTTCTTCTTGGGAAGAAGCAACAGTATGCAGTCTTCCACATTGTGAACTGTCACTCTCTCCAGAGAAAAGGAATTAGAAGTAGTATTGTCCTCCAGAGCTGAGAAAACTTGCAGAATTTCCATGTACAGTAAACAGTTTCTATAATTACCAGGAAAACAAAACAGAGAGGCAAAGTCGTGCAGCAGGGTCATCCCATCTCATACACGCTGCTGTAATAATGAAATCCAAACCCTGCGGAATTGCAGGCACATTATTCTCACTTGCTTTAAAGGTCAGCTAAGAAGCTAATTTCTCAAATGGGCTCATAGCTCTGAGACAACGTAACACTAGTCGTTTCTTCCAACAAATTGCAGTTGTCAGAGAAACTGGATTAGTAGCTCATGGAGCTAAAAATAGACATTATGCGCTTGCCAGAGAAGGATGAATTCAGTAACAGAGGTGAAGGTATATCAAAATATCATAACATCTAGAGAAAAAGCAACAAAAAAATGCTCAACTCAAAGCAAGTTACCCGTAAAATTACATTAAAAATAATCTGAATCACCAACTGGAAGAATGACAGGGTTTAGTCTTGATTCTGTTTTATTCACCTTCCAGTCCCACCTTGCGGTTGCTGCTTTTTCAGCTGAATCAGTTTGGCCACAGTCCTTTCAAAGTCACATACCTCAAGTTAGGCAGTGAAAATCATTATGCTAAAGCTATTATTTGAATACTGGAAAAGAAGAGTCTTTTGCTTAACATTTTTATCTTCTTTGCAGGGGGGAGATAATTTATCACTAAACTTATTCAACTGAAAAATAAAAACTAAACTCCGAAAGCCCAAATCTAATAAGGGAGCTACAGTGAAAGCAACTTTCTGAACCTCAGCATATCTTTACTAAAAAGTGGATAATTATTTTTCATTACATCAAACATTTGCATTTTAAAGAACTCTCTTTTATGCCGTGATTTTGCAAATTTGTATTACTACTTGCTTGGACTTAAAAAAAACCAAAACACTTCTTTATTCTTCATTCTTCTTCAGTTATTTATTTTCCGTAGTAGAGCAATCCCACCATACTGCATATGACCTTGAAGGAGCAGCAATCCACTGCAGATAGGGAGCCTCAGCCTGTCTGGTCAAGGTGAAAAGTTCTGCATACAGGTTGGGTCTCAGCTGAAGACAGGGCTGGCAGTAGTTGCATGCAGTTTGTACTATGACTTAAGTAATTCTTTTTACTTTTATATTCAGAAGCAGACCTATGTATAGCTCAGGAATAGTCTGCTCTGAACCAAATCATGCATCTTTGGCATCCATCCTTGCTTCAGTGAGAGGCATGGTCATCATCATCCCTTCAGTTGTTAAAACTCAGTTACATTAGAGCCCAGAGATTAATAACACAGGAATTTTTCAGCCAAGTATTGTAAGAGAACTAATACTGTTTTTTTTCTGAATATGGTGGGCTCCACTGCTAGGACTGACTTTACATCCCTTCTTGGTTTGATTTTCACCTTCCCCAGTTTACTAAAGTTCTGCAGTTCCTCTTTGCAGTGTTCCATAGTGTTTTGAAGAGGCTGTGTATAGTCCAGCCAATAAGGGGATTTATTCTCTTTGCCACTTTGCTCTGCCCCTATAGCCAACTTTGGAGAAGGAACTGAATGCTACTAAAAATCTTCTGATGGTTTATATTTGTTTCAGTGGGATAAATTCGTGATTAGAAGAAACTTTTGCAAAACAAGCTAGTGTTATTGGCATGAACTTCACAGCCTGATCCCATCAAGTCATAGTTCAGTCTCTTCCCAAAGCCTTTGACAACAAATTGAACTTTGCATGCAGTATCTTGCCTAGAAGAACTGATAACAATTTTCCAGTTGTCTGTCACTGTGATCCTGACTCTCCCATCTGATGGAAAACCCATGAAATTCATGAAACCGTGAATGGAAAATCTCATACTTCTGATACTTGTTTAAACCTTTCTTCCAGGAGCCTGCTGCAATTCTGAAATTGGTGATTTAACTGGCAATTCATTCAGGCTCATCTTCATTTCCTCTGCAGGTAACTAGAGGATGATTAATCTTTAATGCCTTAGAGTTGTATCTTTCGACTTTTCCCTTTGATTTGAGTGTTGCCAAAGTAAAATCTGAGGGCTAATTCCTGTCTGAGAGGGTCACAGGCAGCTCCAAAAACAGGGCCAGACATATGTGAAGGTAAGTTGTAGGTATGAGTAAAAAACTTGGATTATTGTGGGAAGATGGATGTTCACCTGAGTTCATGATGCTCAGTTTTAGGAGTGGGAACTTTTAGTAATAGTTATGAGCCACATATTGGTGGTCTGTCATTTACTGAGAGCAGAACAAAGGGAAGGAGCAGTTCAGTGCAGTGCAGTTTTAATCTCAGCTTTATGAATGCTGAGAATTACTGCTTGTCTTGTTTCAAACTTCTCTGTTTTGCAAGCTGGATAAAAATATTTGGTACTCCTAAAATGCGAAGATTGACCACCTCAAAGTCTGCACTCCTGTGGGAATGGATGAATCTCCCCGGGGTGCCAATGCTTTTTGTGTAATTCTGTAATACTGTTTTAGTGTGTCCTATAAAGTTTCTCTGAAGAGACTTGGACTTCAATTGTACAAGCATTCTGCACTAAGTAACAAGATTACAACCTTGCACTATCAACAAAGGATACTTAGCATTAAAATAATATTGGATGTCATTAAATAATACTAGAGCTCCATCAGGGTTTTAGAGCACTGTGATGTTTGTGAACTGAAGCAGTTTGTATAAAATTTCTTACAGATACGAGGATAATCTAATTAATGACAGTATTTCCATTTTAGTAATATGCAGAGGAGGTAAGGTGGTGTCCCTAGACATTTCTGTCAACTTAATGGTTAAGAGATTAATTTTAGTACCATGTAAATCTGAACGTTATTTTAAAACATCAGCCTGCAATCTACTGGGAAGGGATGTGGCAGGTTAGATTTTACTGTGAGCTAGCATGGACAGAAAAGCTCAGCAAATCATGCAAGCCAAGATCTTCCCACACTGAAACCAAGGTAGTAATTGCAAAATTTAGTCTGGTTACTTGTCGTAGCTATTCAGCAAAGGAATCCACCTGCCAACAGAAGCAGAGTCCATACAAACTATCGCATGCTGCATTTCAGTTTTTTTAATTGGGATTCATTTGGCAGTCTTAGTGGTCTGGAAGTTACAGTAAGTACCTCTGGTGAAAATTACTATTTCAGTTACTATTGCTTCCCCAAACCAACTGAATTTATTACTAACCAAAGACTTATCTACTTGAAAACAAGACAGTAAAGTTTGGTTCTGTCATTTATGTCTTTGACTCCAAGCAGTTGAAGTGCATAATATATGTACTAACCAGGCCTGTGTTGTGTCATTGAGCAAGAGTTATTCAAGGCCGCAGCACCAGTATAACACAGCAGAATTCAGTATTAATCCCTCTATGGGAACATGAGTCTATGTAATAAATTGACGTGCCATATGTGTAGGCCATGGGAAAATTGTGTGTGCAGTGAACTACATACGGTCTTAAAAGCTTTAACATTTGTACTGCTCTTCCTAAAACAGAATGTATATCTTGATAGCTGTGACCCTATGAGCTTCTGAAAAAAAATGTAATTTAAAGTTTATTCTTCTTGTTTTAAAATCACTGTTTTGTGAGTTACTATTTACACACGCCTCCATACAGCAAGGGGTCTTTTGTCACGTGTTGTTGGGAAATGGAAAAGCAGATGCTATCTGTAAATCTTGCAGGCTAGAGATCAGTGAATGCCTTTCCTGAATCTCCTCCTGATAAGCTGCTTCTTTTTTTCTAGCAAATGCAAACAGTGCCAATAGCCTGGGCCTTCTTTAGAAGAAACAAATCGTTTGTTAAACAGCCTTGTTCTGTTCAGCTTCTATTGATACTTCTAAATTTTCTCTTTCTGCCTTCTTTTGAGTAGGCTTTGGTGATATGATTATTGCAAAGTGTAACGGAAGGCAAACAGTTTGCCTTTTTTACCCTTCCTTTTTCCAAAGCCACTGAAGGCCTCAAACAAGAAGAAGAAACTTTACAAAACTCATGCAGGTGTGTTGTTAACAGATAGCAGAAGGATAAAACAGCCTTCTAAGGGTACTCCAAATTACCTTTTAATGGCATGCCTGCACTGTGTTGTGACTTCACATCTTGCTTTCATAGTGTGACCTGCTATAATGGTGTTTGTTACAACGAGGTCCTTTTAGTTTGTCCTACAAAAATATACTTGTTTGTCACCATATTAGAAACATAAGGTACACTCTGTAAGAAAAGCAATATACAATATACTATACATCTTGTATTTCAATGCCTCTAGTTTTAGGCTAGTATTCATATAAATGTTTATAATAAAAATACAGGTTTTATTGTTCTTCACAGGACCAAGCAAAGAAGTTTTGCCTTGTCTAAATACTAACAGTTGTCTAAATACTAACAATAACATTTCTATTGAACAAATACTCTTTTCTCATGCTTCTAGTTAACTTGTGGTGGACTCCATCCTACTCTGACTCCCCATTAACGCATCTGAAAGGGAAAAGTAATGAGCTATTTTAGTGCATGGCCTTTGCGCAGTACCTGATTCATAAAGATAAATAGATCCGAAATCTCATTTATGAGTTATTAGTGATCAGCAAAACAACAAAAACCCTTTGAAGTTCAGCTGAGTAAGTTCTGAAGATCTTGCATTGCTTAGTCAGTTTCTCAGTTTCTTGAGTCATTGTAACAGACATATTTGATGAAGCCTTTGCCACAGACACTGGCAACAGCCTTCATCAAAGATTGTTCTATTTTCTGCTTCCCATTTTATCTGGAAGCTTACTGTAATGGAGAAATTGTCTGGATTTAAAAAAAAATAAATCACACAGGTTTTCTTCAAATCAGTTCTCACCTTATTTGACCTAGTCCTTTGGTAGTAGCTCACATTGATTAATTTTTGTCATTTTAGTAACACAATATCCAGAAAAAAAAGTTTCTCCAGAGAAACTCCACTGAAGAACATTTTGTTCCTAATTGTGATCAGGATACCTCTGTTACATATTTCAGAGCTAAGTCACTGAAGAGGTGATCAAAGAAGACAGAATATTAAGACAAATCCAGAAATTTTGCACACAAGAAATGTGCATACTTAGTTAAAAAAATGGTACAATAGGGAAGTTAGTAAGTTCTTTTTTTTTCCTCGTTAAACTTTGCTGAAACGCATAACAATTGCTCATATAATATTTGTTTCTTCCCCCACATACTCTCATTTGAAGTCAACAGCTTCAAATCAAAAAAAGTTACATTGTCACAAATGTAGGTAATTCACTGGAAGTCATGGGCAGAGCTTGGTTTTCTAAGCACTGCGATAACATGGTAAGAGAAGTACCAGTTCAGTTCCACTGCCAGGTGCTCAAGATACCATCCAGACTGTATTTATTATTATTCTCTCATCCGTTAAAATGGCAAAAAAATTAGTTTAAGTCTGTGTCTTTGCATTGTTCGAGTTCTCATATGTTGAGACTGCATCTGGTAGTATGTTGCAAACTTGCCTTCCCATGCTACCACATGAAAGAGTAGCTGCTTCATCACTTTTGTGATACCTTTTTCTGTCTGTTTGTCTGGAATTTTTTGACATCTGTTCAACCATGTCAATAGCTCTGACTGGGCTGCCCAGTGTCTGGAAATCCTGTATAAAAGGCCACACTAAACATGTGCAGAACAATTCTGTATCTCAGGTGAGAAGAGTTTTGTATGAATATGTTGGGTTTACTGCTAGGGGCAGACCAGCTTTGCAAGTGTACTGGACTCATCTCACGCTGTAGAGTTGATGTGTATAGGTACAACACATGTTGACACGTTGCTCAGCAACTGCAGACACATGGTCATGCATTTCAGTGTGGCAAATACTAAGGGAAAACATGGAAGTTGCAGCATTTGGAATTTCAGGTGTTGGCAGGAGTATGTGATTGGTACCACCTACTCTCTGATGTTTCATGAAAACTATCATCTGGAACAATAAGAAAAGAAGGGGAAAAAAAAAGGAAGTGAGGGGGATTGTGAGGTAGAGCTCATTTGTCAACTTCATGTTCTCTCAAACCTCCTTCTTTGCCATCGCCACATGTGGAACTGACACCATTCAAATACAGTGGTCAACACTGATCATCATTCTCATAGGAGTCATATCTGAGTTTCCATAGGTAAATTTTATACTGAGTAGCTATAATACTGCCATGGGGCAGAAGGTGACTGTCCTTTTCAATAACCATTGTTTAAAGATTCGTTGCTGAAATGGTCTATGCCCAAATATCCTGTTGGGACTTGGCAAATAGGGTTCACTTTCCAGCAAGGTTTTGTGGTAGGAACTTTGAATGTTATTGTGAATCGGGACTGATCTGTGGCAGTCCTAAGCCTTCACAAATAAAGCAGATTATTACAGCACAGTCAAAACCTTGGTCAGTACTGCCATGCCAGAAATGGTGTTCTGAACAATTGCAGACTTCCTACCTCCTGATAATCCTTGCAAAGCAAAACCATATGACTCCTATTATGGCTAATAAGAGTCTTTGGGCTAAAAGTCTGCAAAGAGCATTGACATTGTATCCCACACTCCTTGCTGTACAAAACCATGAGTGGTCTGATCCTGCAAGCGTTATAGTTGCTGGGTAATTCTCAGTCTGTAAACAGAATCATAGTCTGGCACATCGACGTGTAACGCATCCCATGTAGGAACAAGACAGCACTTTCCCCTGACCTGCATTTGGATTTAAAGCTTAGTTACATGGGCCATTTAGGCTGCAGTCCTGTGTGTGCTCAGGTGAACAGGTAACTTAAAGGACACGGGGGCCTTGTGTGAAGTGTGCTTTGGCCAGGCCTTCTGCAAATGTTGTCAGCAAGGGTGGCGGGACTGCGGCCATACCTCATCGGGTGGTTGTAGATGGGAGTCGCACACCCAGTATCTAATGCAGCATTTCAGATATCTAAGGACTTAATTTTTCCATACGTTCTACACACATTCCTACATATTTTATGAATCAGGTCTGTGATCAATGTTTTGAACAATTTGTTTGCTGCAGTTTCATGGGGTTAGTATCTCTTTGGTTTGCAATGTAAATAATATTGTACATCTGCTATTTTATGATACAAATGCCATGTGAATTGCTTATTTTTAAAATGTTATAGCTCTGTTATGGTTTATTTACAATGCCATCTCACAGTATTGGTTTAATATGCAATGTATCTGTATGGCATGAATTAAATTGCTTATATTTTACAATGTCAAATATTTTATTTTTGTTTTCTAAAATGACTACATTTCATCCTATGCAGTTTCATAAATGTTTCTTAAGTGGCTCATTATGTCTGGAAATATTGCTTCTTCTCCAGTAGTGCAGGCATAAGAACCAGTATTCCTGATCAAAATCATCAGATATATCATCTAGCAATTTCAGATTAGAAATATATGTACAATTACGTAAGCATTTATAGTTAATCGGAACATCTACTATATCTTCCTTGCTTTTGATGTAATGATACATTTAAATCATTTTGTATACTTTTTATTTGTAATTATTTGTGAGTCATACACAGTGTAAATAACATGTTTCATTATGCAAGATTTCTAGGTATTCAAGATTACAAAAAAAGTTGGATTTGTATATGAAAAGAAATTGACAGTAGATTGGAATGACATAAAATAAAGTGGTGATGACTATGTTCTATTTATACTGTTCATTTCCAAATTGTCTGTTAAAGAAAAAAACATTTCATTTGCCCTTTAATGTCCAAACAGTTATTTACAGTATATTTACATCAATAAATCATGCAAAAGTCTATTAAAAGTCATGATGAATCGTTGAATTTTTTTCTTTTTCTGTTGACAGCTTACCTATGGAGAGCAGAGTTAAAATATACTAAAACCCAATTCAATACAAACAGTCCAAAAAGTCAATGAAGATATTTGTGGAAAAGAACCTGTTTTCACTCCTGGCTCTCAAACCTCACCTTACACCACAAATCCAAATTTATTGTTAAACAGTAAACTGGTAAAATATAACAAAATGCTAGATGCTTAAATACACATTGTGTATATCCCTTGATGTGTAAGCTTTGGTTTTCATGGACATTGCCATGTAAAAACCTTACTAAAGACTTTGTTCTTGACTGAACTTTCGGAGTTTTGAGCTATAGCTGCTTAAGAAATTTAACAGATTGTTGGAAAGAAAGTGTCTGTTTCAGGTGATACTATAACAGCTAATTTCTTCCAGTGATTGTTCAGTTCTCGGTTCTGTAGAACAACAGAGCAGAACCAGATTTCAGTCCTGGAGAACAGAGTTAGAAAATGGGTGACATTACAATGAAATAACGACACTAGCTCATTCCTACCAATACAAGAACAAAGGAAGCTGGCACGCTGTAACGTCATCAGCCTTACAAATGCTGCTCGTGTTGCCTATTTTTTCATTCCTTCTTCATCTTTTCTATATCCCCAACTGAGAACACGATTCATTCTGCTCTGCTACTTTTTACAGAAGACCATTAACTAGAATTGGTTGCAATATTTTTCTGTGGAATGTGTTACTGGGAGAAAATGGAATTTCAGTTAATTCAAAATGTTGGCAGGGGAGTTTGATTCTGACATTTCAGTACCGAATGTGCTTGGCTTTTGGGTGACTAAAGCTAAAGCTAAGGAAGGTCTAACTTATCCTAAAATTTCAGGGATTTTTGCCCTTGCCACAGCTGGCTTTAAACCTGGTGAACATTTTCCAAGAAAGAGACTGATAATTTGCTTTTTCCTGTTTTCAAAATTATTCCATAAAATTATTCCAGAATATTTATATGGGAATTTGAATAACTGGTATGTGGGAGCCAGTTCTGATCTACAGTAGATTTGGGAATACTGTGTGTCAACCAGGAAATTATGATAACGACAATTCTCAGTCTTTTTAGCTGGGAGAATTACTCTTCTACTAACATAACACTGCATTTTGAGATCTCACTTTGTCCAATAAAGCTCATTTATGTGACTGTATGAATGTAAGGAATGCCTTCAGCTCAACGCCCATATGCAGTCCAGGTAATTCCAGCACAGAAGGATACAATAGGCATAAAAAAAGGTACAGACAAGGACAACAATTATGAAAGCTGTTGCATATCTTCCAGAAATTAAATAGGCAAGAATTGCCCAGGTTTGAAAAGACATGACTGTGATAAAGATCTCTGAATACTATGGTGAAAGGGGATAGAAAATGATTATTCTGTGTTTCTTATAATGCCAGAATTAGAGGGCATTTAATGAGGTTACAGGCAGCAGATTAAAAACAAGTAATGCAAGAGAAAGTACTTTTTTTCATAGAGTGTGTAATCAAATTGTGGCTCTCAGTGCCAACAGAACATTTCAGAGACTAAAATAGAAGCAATTAGAAAAGCTGATGGAGGGTAGATTCATCAGCTGATTTTAAACATGTTGAACTGCATGCTATTGTCAGCTCAGGAAGCCACTAATCCTTTGTTGCAGGAGTCTGGGAGAGTGTACCAGCCAGAGGTCTCGTAATATTTTTTTGTGCTCTCCCTTGTGTAGTATTCCCTATGGATATTGTTGCAGACAAGTTGTTGGGTAGATGGGCCTTTCAAGAAAAGGTCTGGGTTTATATTCTTATATGGGAGACATTGGAAGAGGAGATCCAGGATGTTATGCAGGTTGAGGGAAGTAATGGCAGGAAGAGAATTTGAAAGTCATACCAGCACCAGGAGGACATAGTGTAATGCATTGGAAACTTACTGTTGATGCATGGACTGGACGTCAGAGTTGGTCTGGGGGAGGAGGTGGGCTGTCTTCTGGGAGCAAGCATACAAGGTAAGGATTTTAGACTGAAAAAGGTACTGGCTGGAGCAGGAAAGGCTGTCTGGTGATTCTTCATTGGGGGACAACCAAAAAGGTAGATTACTGCTGAAATATCTCGGCACAAACAAGTTTCATGTGATCTTTCACAGAACTTTCCCTATTCCTAGGAAAAAAAGAACATGTGGACCAAAGAAATAAATGAAGACCCAATGATTGGCCAAGATTAGTGTTACAAGAAAGACTTGGGGGTCTTTCATGATCTTGATGGGGAAAACACTCTGTTGTGTGTTGTTAAGTGGTTGAGTCCCCATCCCTGGAGGTATTTAAAAGATGAGTAGATGAGGCACTTAGGGACATGGTTTAGTGGGTGGTGGTGTTGGGTTGACGGTTGGACTCGATGATCTTAGAGGTCTTTTCCAACCTCAATGATTCTATGATTCTATGATTCTATGACTCTACCTGAGTACCTGGAGCACAGGCATTGTGGCATTAAGTCTGAGACGTTGTTAATAACAGCTTTAAGCAAAAGGGATTGTTTACATTTTCTTACATGTAGTATCCCTCCCTGGTTTCAGTACAGAGGCAGAGAAAATTAGATAATAGTACTGAATAAAGGAACTATTCCTGTAGGTCTACACAGACAAATTATTTTCTCCACTCTATATATGAGCATATCACGTACTTTAATTCTATTTTACTAGCCTCCTAAGATGTAAGCATGTGTGAGATGCACAGGCTAAGTGGAACAGAAACTGAAGTTGAGGACCACTTTGATTCAATATTTTCATTAAAGACCTTAGTACAGAGGAGAAAAAATTATATCTGTTGATGACACAAATCTGGGAGTTGTTATCAACACAGCAAGAGCCAAATGAGATAAAGCAAGATGGAGTGGCTTTCAGACCACATAAAATAGAAGTAGGGTGAAAGGATAAGTAATGTCTGCCAGGATTAATTGCAGGTATTCCTGTAATAACTGGAAGCTCATAATTTAGAAATGACAGAAGAAGAAGAAGAGATAGAAGGGTACTGACTGAGAAGTGTGTGATTGTAGCCATTAATGTCATATGAAAAAATCAAATGTAACCACATGAGAAATGTTTCTGATAGATACAGGGAAATAAACAATGTCATTGCATAAGGTACTCATGGGATCATATCTGGAATACTGTGTGTAATTCTGATTATTTGCATTCAGGAAATTAGTGTATTCCTGTGACTGACAGCAAGGTAAAGCCTAAGGCAAATACAATTATTTAATTAACCTGTTTCCTTTCCAGTGGACCATGCATCTTTTAAAGAGCATATATATAAAATATTTTAAGTGTGCCTGATGCAATAGTATGTCTTTGAGTAGAGAATATAGCACCATCAAAAATGTTCAAAGTGCTCACATTGCTTGCTGCTCTGTTAGGCTAAGGAGGCAGAAAGTGATGCAGCTTAAGAATATAGCCAAGAGGTAGAAAAGGCTGAATTGCCATCTAGTGTATCTCTCGACAGATCCAGGTTGTGATTCTCAGTACCTTTTCCTGTTTTATGTGGTGAAGGACATTCAGCCATCACCTGTACTCCTGACTTTTCTTAAAAATGTGAGAAAGAAAGTTAAATATCAATATTTGTGCAAGGGATCTTGGTTCAGCTTCGTAAACAGAGACCTCTTCTGCATTTGAGATGCCCTAGATCACCTTGCTTGGCCTCTAGCCCCTAAGTGGCCAAAGGACTTCTGTAGGTCCTGGGCCATATTTACCAATGCCATGCCGATCTATGCCATAAAATGACACTGTATTCAGGCAACCGAATTAATTACATCATGCTGAGGTTTTCATTGATTTCCCAGACAAAAACATCACACTGTTTGAAGGGAAAACTAGCTGACCAGACTAAGATCAGAGGTCTTTTTTTTATCAGCGTACAAGATGACTTTTACCGGAGTACATTCACAAATGATAAAATAAAGCTTTGCTTATGGTCCAGAGAAATATTAAAAGAAGTTTGAATAATATACCTAACGGTAATATAGTGATTTGAGTACTTGTACGAGCAAGTGAAACAGAATTGTGATTTGATTTATTTCATTTGACCCTGAAAATGTCTCTTTAAGTCCATGGAAATAGACACAATATTTTATAATTTGCATTTTTTCCTCCCTTCCCGGTTATTTCTGCTAATAGTCCCTCGCTCTGGCTGTTATTTCTTGTATAACATGCTTTACTTTAATTGCTTTCAGAAAATCGATATAATCCTACAGTGCACAGATCCAGTTAGACCGCTTGTCCTATGGTGGCGGTGAAAGAACAAATACTGCTTTTATTTCAGTTGTCTGTCTGGAGCTGTCAGAGTTTATTAAGCTGCACATGAAAACGGTGGTGTTCAGAAACACTTGCAGCAGTACAGGAAGCCAAGTGCAATGCTCTTCAGCCAAAGAGCTGATTTTGTTGATAACTCTTGATTTTGTTATTGGCAATCTTCAATTCCCTGTCACAAAGTCCTGTGTTTGGCAGCATGTGGCTGGTCAGCTCTGAGCTTCATAAACCTTAGGTGGTCCTCCCACAGTGACAGCAGCCTGGCGATGTGTCAGGTAAGAAGTAGACCTGTTGTCACACATGAGTTGTTACAGGGCAGGTCATACAGGTTGCTACTGATACTGTTTACTTGCTCCAATACACCTATAAATACTTCTTCCCAGTTTTAGGACTGAATATTAGATATTTATTTCTTTCTTTTCTCTTTCTTTCCTTTCAGGTATTTGCCATGGGAAATGCTAAGCTGGATAATGAGTTATGACAAAGTGCTTAGCTTCGTTTCTCACCTCTCTTTCATGAGTGCTGGATACATTTACAGTTTCTGACCCATAGTCCAGTTCTTTCAGGTCTGAAGACACCAGAGTGTTAGAGCAGTTGATTTGATTTTCCATTTATATTACTAAGCACTCTATTATCAGAATACCAACAAGATGACTTGTGCTAGATATCCCAGACTCTAATAGATTCTTCCCCCAAATGGACTCAGAGCTTCTCCAGCTCTCTCACTAACACACAGAAACACTCAAAAATGCTCTGAAATTTCACACTGCTGCTTCTCCAACAATACTAACATCACCATCTGAGGTGAGAGAGCCCAGTTTGGAGTTGGAGCCACATCTTCCTCTCATATTGATACCTTTATAGATTGCAGGCTGATCCCTCCTTCCATACTCCGAGTTGCCTCCTTCATTACAAACTTGTGGTCAGCTGGCAGTATTTGTAAAAGGATGTTTCTATAAGAACTTCATATATTGCACCTGGCTATTATGATGAACAAGAGACTTCCCACTAAGATCTTTGACTATGGGTTCAAAACTGCAACTGTCATGTTTTGGATGACATGGACACTTGTATTTTTGCAGGTTATGTTAAGCCTTTGTTTCTGTAAGCATGTTATCAAACTGAGCTGTATTTTGCTCTTATTCTGTATTATTTCAACAGCATTATTTCCAAATGAGATATTCTTACAAGTGGTACATATGCAGTAGGTTCTCCATGGAAGAGTTTTAGGTCTTCATTTATAAAACCTTTAGTATACTGAAGCTGTAGGCAATACAAATACTAAATACCTCCATTTCAAAGGACTTTAGAAAACACTGGGATGGCTGAAGTCTTTGAGAAGCCTACACAGTAAATCCTGGCTATGCAATGCAAACGTGCAAGTGTGTCAAATTTAAATTTCTGTGTGTATGTGCGTGCCTGTGTTGCATTACATACAAGGCTTGCTTTATTGCTGATTATGTCTATGGACAAAGCAGTACACAGCTGAGTAATGATGTCTTCCAAGAATGATGCATGAAATCAGGCTTAAGCTAGAATCTAGAACTGAGCTCAAAGTGAAATGAGCACAAATCCATCTGAAATAGCAATCTAAAAAAACCTGGAAGATGGAAGGAGATGGAGTATAAGCTGGGCTAGGTAGGGCTTCCTAAGGGCAAAAGAAGAAGAGAGATGCTGCTGTTACCTGTAGAAAACTGTTCAGAAATCTACTATCAGAAGGTGCTGAGCTTCTGTTTAAATCATGGAAGAATAAGATTGCAGCCCATTATATAAATCTGCTGCTGAAACCCATCAATAGCAGTAATAATAATCTTGAATTCCGGGATAAGTAGGGGTTTAAAAATTAGCTTGAACACTGGATACAGTAGTTTATAAGGAGAAAAGAATTATCTCTTGATGTCTGTTCTGGCATTCAAGGGAGGAAGAAAATTTTTTCTGCCAGTAAAGAGAAGATTTTTGGTAGAAAAAGGAAGGATTATTAGAATCATAGAATCATTGAGGTTGGAAAAGACCTCTAAGATCATCGAGTCCAACCGTCAACCCAACACCACCATGCCCACTAAACCATGTCCCTAAGCGCCTCATCTACACGTCTTTTAAATACCTCCAGGGATGGGGACTCCACCACTTCCCTGGGCAGCTTGGTCCAATGTTTCACCACTCTTTCAGTAAAGAAATTTTTCCTCACGTCCTATCTAAACCTCCCCTGGCGCAACTTGAGGCCATTTCCTCTCGTCCTATCGCTTGTTACTTCGGAGAAAAGACCAACACCCACCTCGCTACAACCTCCTTTCAGGGAGTTGTAGAGAGCGATGAGGTCTCCCCTCAGCCTCCTTTTCTCCAGGCTAAACAACCCCAGTTCCCTCAGCCGCTCCTCATAAGACTTGTTCTCCAGACCCCTCACCAGCCTCGTTGCCCTTCTCTGGACACGCTCCAGCACCTCAACGTCCTTCTTGTAGTGAGGGGCCCAAAACTGAACACAGTATTCGAGGTGCGGCCTCACCTATTCTTTGCTTTAGGCTCAGATTTATTTTATATTGGAATCAAGCAAAATTCTTCTCTATCTCAGAAAAAGCTATGAATTTCTCAGATACTCTGGAAAATCAAGACCTAATCAATTTTAACTGCATATAGCAGATCACTACCTCCAGGAACTGTGAACCTTGGCTGAGTAAATGTCAGTGGCATAACTGATCTGTGACACTGGAAGTGTGTGGTAAACCAATATTGTCTTAATTGTCTACTATATAGTAGTCAGAGAAGGATGGCATATTTAGCTTTAGCATAATTTATAAAAGTTTAACTAGTTCATTAATAAATTCATTGTCTGCAAATCGTTAAAAAAACCCACTCGAGGTTTTCCCATACTACTAATCTAACTAGGACATTCCTGGTGGAGACTGCATAACGGGCTTTGGTCAGACCCATGAGTCGCCATGCTTAAGTGTTAATATTGCAGAGACCCAGAGAGATCATGGCATTAGGGTTCACCATCCCCGTACAGCGTCCAACAGCCACAACCGGGCGGAGGACGCAGGGGTTAAGTGCCGCTGGTTTGCAAAGCATGGTCTGCCCTTCTCTTGGCCGCTGCAGTATATCTTTGTGGCAACCACTGTTCATCATCACACATCACCTCGAAGTAGTGAATGAATTGCAATGGTTTTACAATGTGATTTGGAAGCAGAGAAAGCAACTCTTTTTGTACCACCTGAAGCATTTTCCTGACCACAAGTAACGTGTCAATACGGGGTGGATGGTGCTGCTCCAGCGACTGTAGTGCCCAGAGCCGGCTGGCTGCAGAGGCAGCACCACCACGGAAAGGGTGAGTGAGCCCATAACCTCCTTCCCAGGGCCTCAGAACAAGAGTGGCTGAAGAAATGAAGCAGATGTAGTGTCACGACAGGAAGGTTTCAGCATTGACGCATATGCCAAGGGCTGGCGTGAGGGCAGACAGTTGCAAAGCAATACCAGCAACTGCCTTCAGCCAAGTCTTCACAACATAGTCACAACATGAACGGTGTCATGTTGCCTTTTCTAAAACAGGCGATGCCAAGCCTCTTCTGGCTTTGTAGCACCTGGCAACACTGATTGATCAATATCCCCATCCTCGAGGACATTGCAATTTCCTTGCAGAACAAAGCCTGTAAGAGAAAATGCTTGTTGAATGGGAGCCTTCGTTAATGGCCACACACGGTGTTCACCTGCTGATGCGTGGCTTCACTGCACATTGCCGTACGCTTACGTGGCAGGGTCAGACTGCTCTGTGTGGCACAGAGAACTGGGAGGCGGTCAGTAGTATGCAAGGGTGAAAGAGCGATCAGTGTCAAGGAAGATAAATCCCCTGTGGACTGTCACAGACAGTGGTGTGGGTATAACTTCGCCCCAGAGAGCGGGTAGGCAGCGGGCTGTGGTGGTCCCTGCTCCTGCTCTTGCCACCCTGCAGCAGCCGTGGGCTGCTCCTAGTGCTTGTTTCTCCATGGGGGACCTACAGCTGGATTTTTTTTTTTTTTAATTATCTGGTTTAGGGCTCTTTACAATTTTTTTGAAGTGTGGAGCAGCCCCAAAAGAGAGAATTTGTGATGCTTAAACCAGGAGAGTAGTAACACCCAATTCACTTTAAAAATAAGTTTGATACTTCCGTTAAGAGAATTTTCATTGCCACAGCTGCTGTTGTTTCCTATGCATTTCTAAATGCTACCTGAAGGGTGCTGAGACTCATTAGTGCTTCATCTCGCCTTTCCATTTTGATGGCTCTTCCTGGGCATCTCTGGATGGGGTACCAGTTTGCATGAACCTTCAGGCTAACGCACACACGTGTGCCCAGAAAGCCCAGCAAAGACCCGAGCCCCACAGACCCCAGAGACCTGTTGAGGCTTTGGAAGGACCCCAGGGACATTGCAACACATACCAACAGGATAGGTGAGCAATGCAGGAGGCTCGCCTGCTCCCAGGCAGCGTTCTGCTGTGCTGCTCCTCCCGGGTACAAAAGCAGTCATTTGAAATAGACACTGAGCTCAACCCAAACCTTTTTTTTCTGAAAGACACTTCTCACTCCACTGTCCCTCCTCTCCAAAAAATGTTTAATGCTACTGTATTTGTTTGATTAAAGAGGATTCAAGGAGCTACTACTCAGAGGTCACTGCAAAATACAATGGTGGATTTCACCACTATTCACACATGAATAGTGCAAGATATTCTTTACAACCTCTGTTGCTAATGAGTGCAGGCAGCTCAACTCACTCCCCAGCTCGCTGCCCAGTGAGAACTCCTCTGCCTGTAGCAGTGCTATCACTCATTTTCTTCCCTTATGTAAATAATTAATGCCATGAAAATGCATTCCTTCTTTAAGCCGTGTGCTGCAATTTTCAATGTTACTCCATACAGTTAGGATCTTAATTCCTTAATTAGGCCCTGACGTAGTCAATTTTGAAAAATGTGGGAGCTCACTTAGAAATGAATAGACGAGTGAAATCATAGAATCATAGAATCATTGAGGTTGGAAAAGACCTCTAAGATCATCGAGTCCAACCGTCAACCCAACACCACCATGCCCACTAAACCATGTCCCTAAGTGCCTCGTCTACTCGTCTTTTAAATACCTCCAGGGATGGGGACTCCACCACTTCCCTGGGCAGCCTGTTCCAATGTTTAACCACTCTTTCAGTAAAGAAATTTTTCCTCACATCCAATCTAAACCTCCCCTGGCGCAACTTGAGGCCGTTTCCTCTCGTCCTATCGCTAGTTACTTGGGAGAAAAGACCAACACCCACCTCGCTACAACCTCCTTTCAGGTAGTTGTAGAGAGCGATGAGGTCTCCCCTCAGCCTCCTTTTCTCCAGGCTAAACAGTCCCAGTTCCCTCAGCCGCTCCTCATAAGACTTGTTCTCCAGACCCCTCACCAGCCTCGTTGCCCTTCTCTGGACACGCTCCAGCACCTCAACGTCCTTCTTGTAGTGAGGGGCCCAAAACTGAACACAGTAGTCGAGGTGCAGCCTCACCAGTGCCGAGTACAGGGGCACGATCACTTCCCTACTCCTGCTGGCCACACTATTTCTGATACAGGCCAGGATGCCTTTGGCCTTCTTGGCCGCCTGGGCACACTGCCGGCTCATGTTCAGCCGGCTGTCGACCAGCACCCCGGGGTCCTTTTCCGACAGGCAGCTTTCCAGCCACTCTTCCCCAAGCCTGTAGCGCTGCATGGGGTTGTTGTGACTCAGTGATTGCAATTTAGGCATGCTTGCAAATTCCTCCTCCCTCCCCACACACCTCAGTAGATGGTGTGGTGTAAATGGAGAAATGGACCTAGAAGAAAATGATCTTAAAAGGAGAAATGTGGCGGAGAAATGCAATAAGAAGTAAATATGTATGTAAAAGCTAGGAAAACAAAATAGCTATGAAAAAAAAAAAAGGAGAGAAGGATCCTATTATCCAAGGCTAAAGTATACAGAACTATTCAGAACTATTTTAATAGCCTCAACTGCAGAGGTTAGGAAAGCAAACAGGTGACAAGGAGAAGAACAGGCAGTAAGTGAGGAACAGCCTGTCCCATGGTGAGACTATTCCACAGTCACATCAGACTGAGGAAGAGTAATGGGGAGGATGACATAAAGACAGGGAAGGCTGCCCTCCTCGTGAAAGGAAACCAATGCTTTTATCTTTTGTGCAGATTCATTATTTTTTAATGCAGCTTCATTTGCCATTCCACACAGAAAAATGCTATTCATAATTTAACTCTTTTTTTTTTTTTTTCTGTGCATGGTCCTGATTGGGTTGAGCTGAATTTTCTTCAAATTTCTCTGTAGCAACTTCCACCAAATATATGCTTTATTTTTATTTCTATTTAAATGTGGACTTCTTTGTTATTTACTGAACCATCAGACCAAGACAATCCTTGATTTTTTTTTTAAATGGCTCATGACTGCAAATTTTTTCAGTTTGATGCATTTGGTGACCATTTCTTCTACAAAGGAAGTTTGACATAGATAATTCATTTTTACAGTGGTGAAGACATAAAGATTCTTTTCTTGGCATACTCAGAGAAGAAAAAATGGTCCAGGGGAAGTACTTGGGTGAGATGAAAAAAGAACTAGAGAATGAGGTCCAAACAGGTGAGGCTTCAGCCAGTGAAAAGTAAGAGTAATATACCACAAGCCCCAGGGGATAATAGAGCAATGAGGACCAAACCACATCAGTACATGAAGAGAAAACAAGGACAACAGAATTCCCAGCACAACTGGCTGCTTTCAAAATGGTATTGCAAGTTAGGAGATGCCAAAGAAGCAATCAGTTTAAAGGCTTTGTGTGTGATCTGGAGAGTTTGATGCAGCACTTCATGAAATCTTGTCCCAAGAGCTGACTTGCATAATGGTAAAATACCTTAAGCAAAGTAAGGGCCAGAATACGAATCCACTTGCTAACGTATAGTAAGAGGTGTCAGAAGTTTTGGTGCCTTGGGAACAGACTCATTTTTCCCTCTGGCTTTGCCAGTAGAGCAGCAGGGAAGTTATCTGCTACCGGAACCATATCTGGGCCCTTTGTAATTCCTTACCCTGCCTATTTACTGCCTGCTCGTTGCCAGGAGGCAGAGAAGCAGCCCTGGATGGCTGGGTGGCTGCAGCAGCAGGTGATGTGAACACAGTCCAAAGACATCACATGCTTTGACATCGATTCTTGCACCAGGAGAATCCATATCACTTAGTCTGATCTTCATAACTCCGTACAAAAATCCTTATCTAATAGCTTTTCATCAAGACCATATTTCTCTTCTCAGTAGAAAACACCTTACAGAAAGAAAGCCAGGCTTGGTTTAAAGCTATTGGCATGGAGCTCTCCAGGTTCAATTTCTTTTTTCTAGAAAGCACCCTCATAAACACGCTAATCCAAAACCTGTAGTCCAGCTGGATAATTTCTGCATTAGCTTAACTGCAAGATGACACTGGATCTTTGGGGAAAAAAATAAAAAAAGAAAAAGATAAAATGCAGCCAGTCTGTGGTCTCAACATGGGGAACAGCACTCAGATCTGTCAGTTGTTAACCTGGAACATTTAATTGTCCTTCACTGCAGGACTGGAGTAAACCCAGGAACAGCCTGAAGCCCTGGTAGGGAAATGATGTTTCAGGCTTTTTATTGCAAAAAACCTAAAATAATAAATACTGGAATATTAAAACCGTGTACTAGGAGCTATTACATTAGCAGGTTTAATAACTTTCCTCAGATATTACTTTGTTGTAATTTGTAAAATGACCATGACCACATCAGCAGTGTGGGTGACTACTGTGTTAGTGAGATATAGCTATTGCAGTGCACATTTGCTGTCACCATGGGCTCACAGATAATAAACATAATTACCTCCACAGTACCAGACAGTGCTTCTCCTCGCATAAATTATTTTGCAATAGCATGACCTATCCTCATGTGGTGTGCTGTGCTGCCATTGTATGTTGTGATCCTATTTCAGCACCATATTAGCTGCACTGTATCAAAGCCATGCAACTGTTGAATGCAGCTCCTAGAAGATTTCAGCCATTTATTGAATTTCAAAGAAGGAAAGACTCATTTCTTAGCAGAGCTTCAAGAGGGTCCTTGGGGTTTTGTCTTGGTAATGTTGTGTAATTTTTTCCCTATACCACGTTGCATAGGCATGCTTATAGAATCTGATTTACACTTCTAGATTTACACATATATCTGATTTACACTTCCACCCCCTCTCCTGGGACAGTCTAGGCAGCTCTACAGGATTGATAGACAGGAGAGTATCTCAAAGGCTGCACTTTTCTGTCCAAAGCTGCTCAGATGTTTAACACCCTTTGGCAATAGCCCTGAATCTGGGGGAGTAAGCTCAGTTCTTTCAGATGGCAAGAGTCTTTGGAGAAACAGCGCTGCATCAAACATACTCAGCTGGAAGTTGAAGAGCATGGTCTTGCACACAATGCATAATATCAGCAAGCTCTTAAGCAAATGTCAGGTTAGCCTATCTCTGGGAACACAACTGCTTTTTGGAGCGTCCTTTCTTCCCTGCTTCCTAGTATTACTTCCCTGCTTCAGACCGCTCCTCCCCTAGTTCCACCAGCAATATCATTTTCCAGAGCTGAGATGGACAGATGCACCCCTATATTCAGTCTGGGGCAAAGCCTGTTTCTAGCAACATAATCCTTATTTCTGATAAAGGAAAGGTAACAGCACGTGTCTGACTCCTTATATCTATGTAATACTAAATCTTTGGAGAGACTGCAGGGCCGCCTTGTTCGTTCTCTGTGAGTGAGTGATCCGTCTCCTTTTGATCTCCAGTCTGATAACCATCTATTTCCTATCAGCATCACTGGTTGTGCACCAGGATTTACTTGCCAGTGGCATGAGACATGGGGAAAGCTTGTCTTCCATGTCTGGATGTTGACTGCCTTCCCGCAGAACTGCTACCAGGCATCTTGGTAGGATCTGATCAGGAAGGTTTGCATGTAACCTGTGCTGTGCCTCACTGGGCAACAACTCTGTGTAGTACACAGACTTGAATAGAGAAAAGAGACATCACACTTACCCTTGAAGGACTTCTAAGAAGAGCCCTTTGCTTCAAACTGCCTGGTCTTCATCACAGGACATGCTCACAGTTTGTGCTTCTCTAGTGAATTAAATTGTTTGTACTCTTCCTTTTATGTCTCATGGGGTTTTATACACTTGATTTTTGCTTTGTCTTTTAACATTATTGTTGAGAGTACAAGGCTTCTCAGCAGGCTGCAAAAACTCTGCTTGCATAAACAGCCCAGGCCCCTTCAGTTCAGCCTGTGAAACGGCTGTCTGTGTGTTTCTTTGAGTGGTCTGTCTTCATTGTTTAAATTGATAAGCGAAATCCTAGTTCTTCAGAAATTACGCAGGTGTGAAATTATGCATGAGCTATAGAACAAAAGAAACAAGGCAAAGAAAAGTGGAGGGGGAAGAAGTAGTGATTTACTATGCAGGGAAATAAATGGCATTTTAAATTGTCATGAAAACTGTGAGATATTTATTTGATTTTCCTTTGCATCAGCATAAGCAAATACATATTCTCTGACCAGTAGCAATGGGCTCATGGTGGGTTCACATCTTTTCTGCATTTCATCATGACAGGAAAATTAAAAAATAAACCTGAAGAGAACCTGAGACATAATATCATAGAATCATAGAATAGTTTGGGTTGGAAGGGACCTCTAAAGATCATCTAGTCCAACCCCCGTGCCGTGGGCAGGGACATCTTTAACTAGATCAGGTTGCTCAGAGCCCCGTCCAACATCAAAGCATTCTGAGGGGGACCGAACACCATTGTAATAATGAAATGTGAAATTTGTGCTGTAACTACAGTAATTTAGTAGATTGTGTCTGACAAAAGACTCAGATATTGACCTCAGTCCTTCCTTTGATGTTCTGGTTACCAAATATATCTACTGTGGCAAGAGTTACAGGATTTAACTTGCAAGTCTGATATAAAAATGAAATTGGAGTTTGCCCTGTAGTTATAACTGTGATAGGAGGGATTTGCCTGTGTGCACTCCCAGTCTATTTTGTCACTCATTCCCTGGGGGGTTCCGGGAACTCCCCAGCCAGTCTCTGCATCAACAAGACATGGGACTGGTTTGGTTCAGTGGACTGATGTGCGACAAATTTCTCGGCTGATCTCCTACTGGCTTCACTATGAAGCATTTGACCAATTTCAACAGCTGCTTTCCGGGGGGGGGGGGATTTTGAACAGCCCTGCAGATTCCCCCTGGGCAGCTGCTGCTGTGCATAGACCAACTGATAGACACGGCTGCTTTGCCTTCGTGTGCTGAGTAACATCCTGGGTGGTGACTCTGGCCTTCCCAGAGATGCCCTGAGGCTGTTCCCACAGCAGAATTGACCAAACTGTACATAAATAGGATGCCTGTATGGTCAGTAGAAACTGTTTCTGCAGATGCAGGAATGGTCACATAGGAAAGTCCTTTGTACATACTTAAGATAGGAAAAGCTTTTACACTGTTGAAGAAAATCAGTAGCAATGGTTCTTTCTTGTGTTGGAGTGATTATGTAGGACCATGGCCCAGCTGGATATAAAATATCCCCATGGCTACAGTTTGGGGTGTCTCACCTGATCCAGCTGAAGATGCTGCTGCAATGACCCTTGCAGACCCCCATCACCAACCAGACAGCAGCTGATCATCCTGTCTGAGAGATTCAATTTCCCTTGTGAGTATTATCCTATGTAGAGATCTCAATAAATCAGTATATCTAAGAAACATTCTCTGTGTTGTCTGCACCACTATGACAGAAGCCTTATCTTCACATGTAGAAAACTAATAAAGTCTTTATGGTGGAACCCTAAAAATAACTGGTATCTTTCAGAGATGCAATAATAATCTTAAAATAAAAAATTTTAAAAGCCTTAGTAAACAGTAGTGGACGCTTTCCTTCCTCACAAGTTGTTAAGCAATCCTGTAGAGTTTTATAGCACAGCTATAGTTCCCGAGTAAGTCTAACTACTAATGATACGTTCTCTATAATTTCTTCTCACATTAAACTTCACAGTATCTTCCCATACAGTTGGGATGAAATTCATATGCTACCATTCTTTCAGCTCTCAGGAAACTGCTACTACTTTAAAGTTTATCACCCCTCCAGCTGAGGAAAGGCTAGAGGCCTGACCATAATGGATAAAATGAGTTTGTATGAAGATAATACAGTAGGTATTAGCAGTTGTGACACAGATATACATTGTTTTAGATTATTTCTGTATTAGTAGCAATAAACATTGGCATACTGCACTAATGTCTTAGATTCTCACCAGCTGGAACAACGCTAAAGGAAGAGGTATATTGAACTTAAAAATATACAATTATTTAGGTTTTAATTTAGAAGAAGGAAATAAAAGAGAGAGAACTGGCATGGAATCAACTGTGCAAATTTTCCTATATGATACATTTGCACAATTTTAATGTACAGCCAGTCTAAATAGATGTGAAGAGGCTTTACGGGCTTTTCTGGTGTAAAAGGGCTCACAGAAGCCTATAGTGCTGTGCTGCCGTTTCCTCTCCCAAGCAGGAGAACTGGAGACACCTCTCTGTGTTAGTCCAGGTTATCCACAGCTGCTGTGGAGAGTCTGTGAGGAATTTCAATGAACTTTGATGTCTTCAGGAAAGAAGACATTCAAAGCTTTTTTAAGTTTTTCTCTAAAGTGATGAGAATGCTCTCAGCTTTCTGCCATTTCTCCCACAGCTTCTTGTGGCTTGGTGAGAAATAGGTCAGTTACCAACTCAGCCTTATATTTACAGGGTCACCATTGCATTTCAGCTGCAGCAGAGGCCTTCTCAACCAAAAAGCCGGTTCCTGTAACATCACGTTAAGACAAAATGTTATTAGTTATCCAAACAACATACACTACTTCCCCCCCAGCTCCCTTCCTGGCTTAATCCGATGAGCTCAAACACTGTGGGTGATCAGAGTGTCCTGCAAGTGCAATTTTTACCCACATGGGTCATATCTGGAGCCTGAGGAAGAGCGTTCCAGAAAAGCTGAGCCTTCCTAACGTGGCTGGGCATGAAATACATGATTGTTCTCGAACAGCCCCAGGCAAACCTATGAGCAAGTCTGAATCACTGGTGCTGTTTTTTGGCATCATAATAATCTAAAAGCTTTTAGTAGTGGGCACTGATTTTACTTCTTCTGCCATATTTCTGTGAGTTATAGTAATTTTTCAGATGAGAGAAACTCTGCATTGCTGGGATTTGGGGCCTGAATTTCCAAGGTGGCTTGCCCTTCTTGTGCATGCACATAGGCTTTCTGGTCATTGCTTCCTGCCAGGCCTGACCTGCTGTCCTGGTTTTGGCAGGGATAGAGTTAATTTCCTTTCTAGTAGCTGGTACAGTGTTTTGGATTTAGGATGAGAACAAAGTTGATAACACACCGATGTTTTAGTTGTCGCTAGGTAATGCTTACACTAGCCAAGGACTTTTTAGTTTTTTATGCTCTACCGACTGAGAAGGCTGAAGGTGCACAAGAAGCTGGGAGGGGGCACAGCCAAACTGGCCAAAGGGACATTCCATACCATGTGACGTCATGCTCAGTACATAAACTGGGGAAAGCTGGCCGGGGGGGCCGCTGCTCGGGGCCTGGCTGGGCATCGGTCGGCGGGTGGTGAGCAATTGTACTGTGCATCACTTGCTTTGTGTATTATTATTATTATCATATTATTATTATTATTATTTTATTTCAATTATTAAACTGTTTTTATCTCAACCCACGACTTTTTCTCACTTGTGCTCTTCCAATTCTCTCCCCCATCCCACCGGGGGCGGGGGGGGAGTGAGCGAGCGGCTGTGTGGTGCTTAGTTGCCGACAGAGATTAAACCACGACACCTGCCCAGCTGTTTTGGTACAGTTTTTGGTACCTGATGTCACACTTGAGGTCAAATCCTCCAGTGCTTGATGCACTACCCAGGGAGAACCTGTGTATGACCCAGGTGCAGTAGCAGTGAAGTGCATGGGAGGGATGCCAGGAGCTCCCCACAGTGCCCTTCACCTACCCCATCTCACTGTTTGGGAGACATGCCAAATCCACCACCCTATTTTCCCTCAAAGCAGCATGATGCACCTTGCCTTGCCCATGCCCTCATGCCGTGCTCTGTACCTCCATACAATGTGTTTATTAAAAATAAATTCCACATGCAAGTAGCAGATACAACCCTTTCAGCCTGTGCAACCTGCAGCTGATGGTACTAGGTACAGCTTGGTGGTACAGTCTGATGTGGGAAGGCAGTCTGTGTGGTTTTCCTCATTTGAGCAAAATATGCACAGGAACACAAGCTTGGAAAAGCCACCCACAAAGGACATACCTATGGGCAATCACTGACCAGATTAACCAGCAGAGTCAGAGCTGGAAGTGTGCCAGGTTTCTGGCAGGGTTATATGAGTCTTCCTACCCCTGGTTTGCAGCTTGGCAGTCATCCTTGCTGCTTTAAAATCTATGTGGGTTTTAAAATATTGTGGTACTAAGGATGTTTCCCATCTAACATACTCGTCAGCTTGACAGAGATACCCTGTGCTGTTAGATAAAATAAAGAAACCTCAGGGGCCATCAGAGCAGGACTATGCCAGAATTAGCTGGAAATGCAGAGGGAACGTATGGGGTTTAGCTACATTAATGGCTAAACCAGGCCACAGCGAGGTGCCTCTTCGCTCAGGAACCTCTGCTTTGTCCTGTCTGATGTTCGGTGGCCACCCTTACAAGTTTTAGTTTGCACGTGTGCAGTGAAGACCCAACCCAGTGTTGCTTGGGAGTTGCAACTATGAGACAAATCCAAGTTTTTGTATCAAATTAGACAGAAGTGATATGAACCCATGTCTCTGCCATATCTTAGCCACCTTCTCCAATGCTAGACTGCCTTTAGCCTCTGAATTTCTCTACAAGTGGGGATTAAATTCCCTGCTGTTAATTCAGGGTCTTTCCTGCTTTATATTGAGTGAATGTAGATGGAGAGCTGTCTATTTTCTAGTTAGGACCAACTGATTTGAGATGTGATAAAGGCAGTCTTGGCTGGAGAGACCATGAAATAGTGGAGTTGGAGAGAGGCCCCTGATTGCTGGAGGAAGGCAAAAGGTCTCCTGTCTTCAAAAAAAGGCAGTTCAGGGAACTACAGGCTGATCTGCCTCACTTAGATCCCTGGGAAAATTATTGAGCAAATCCTATTGGAGCACATTTCTGGGAACGTAGAAGAGAAGAAGGCGACTGAGAGTCACCTTTAGCACAGGTATCAAGGGTAAATCGGGCCTAACCAACCTAATTGTTTTCCATGATAATATGACTGGATTTTTGGACAATGGGAGAGCAGTCACTTACCTTGACTTTACCAAGACTTTCAAAACTGTTTTTTACAATATTCTGGTATCCCTGTTTCATTGTTATGGTCTGGATGGCTGGACAAGCACATGGGTAAATATCTGGCTGGATGGTGAGGCTTAGATGAAGATAGTGGTTAATGGGACATCTCTGCCTGGAGACTGCTAACAAGTGGAGTGTCATAGGGACTTGTCTGATTTAACATCTTTATCAATAACATCTTTATCAATAACATCTTTATCAATAACCTGGAGGATTACAGAGTGAACTCTCATCAAGTTTGCTGATGTCACCAGATTGGGGGAACCAGTCAATACTCACGAGGTCAGAGCTTCTATCCAGAGGGACATGGAACAGGCTGGAGGAATGGGCCAATGGGAACCTCATGAGATTCATCAAGGACAAATGCCAGCCACTGCTCCAGAGAAGGAAAAGCCCCTTGCAATAATACTGGGACTGGCTGGAACTGCTTGGGGAGCAGCTCTGCAGAAAAGGCTCTGGGGGTCCCAGTGCGCAGCAAGCAGGACATGGGCCAGCAGCAAGCCACAGAATCACAGAATGGTTGAGGCTGGAAGGGACCTCTCAAGGTCATCTGGTCCAGCCCCCCTGCACAAGCAGAGCCACCTAGAGCTGGTTGCCCATGACCATGTCCAGATGGCTTTTGAATATCTGCAAGATGGGTGACCTTGATACACATTGATAAGATCCCCCTGAGCCTTCTCTTCTCTAGGCTAAACAGTCCTGTCTCTCTCAGCCTTTCCTCATATGTCAGATGCTCCAGTCCCTTAATCACTTTAGGGGCCCTTCATTGGACTCCCTCCAGTATGTCCATGTCTCTCTCTTGTACTGAGAAGCCCAGAAGTGGACACAGTACTCCAGGTGTGGCCTCACCAGCGCTGAATAAAAGGGGAAGGATCACCTCCTTCCTGGCAATATTTTGTCTAATGCAGCTGAGGATAACATTTACCTTCTTTGCAGCAAGGGCCCATTTCTGGCTCATGTTCAACTTGGTGTCCACCAGAACCCACAGTGCCTTTTCTGCAAAGCTTCTTTCCAGGTAGGTGGCCCCCAGTGTATATGGGTGCCATGGGATTGTTCCTCTCCAGGTGCAGGACTTCACATTTCTCCTTGTTGAACTTCATGAGGTTTGTGACAGCCCCTTTCTCCAGCCTGTTGAGGTCCCTCTCGATGCCAGCACAACCCTCTGGCCTACCAGCCACTCCTCCCAGCTCTGTGTCACCAGAAAACTTACTGAGGGTACACACTGCCCCACCATCCAGATCATTAATGAAGATGTTAAGTGGAACTGGACCCAGTATTGACCCCTGGGGTACACTGCTAGTTTCTGGCCTCCAACTAGACTTCATGCCACTGATCACCACCCTCTGGACCCAGCTGTTCAGCCTGTTTTCAGTCCACCTTACTGTCTGCTTACTCAGCTCATCAACTGCTTCACAGTGAGGATCTTATGGGAGACAGTGTCAAAGGCCTTACTGAAGTCCAGGTAGACAATATCCACTGCTCTCCCTTCTTCTACAAAGCCAGTCATTTAATCATAAAAGTTTATCAAGTTGGTTAAGCATGAATTCCCCTTGGTGAAGCCGTGCTGAGTCCTGGCAGCAAAGATGGACAACGACAGCCTGGGCTGTGTGAACAGGGGCAGAACAAGAGATTGAGGGGAGTGGTTATCCCCCTCTACTAAGTATTTGTTAGATGACATCTGGATTACTGAATCCAGCGTTGGGTCCCTCAATACAAGACAGACTGAAAAACTGGAGGGAGTTCAGGGGAGGCCAACAAGATGGTGGGGCTGGAGCACTTGCCCTGTAAGGAAAGTCTGGGGGATCTGGGTTTGTTCAGTCTGGAGTAGAGATGACTTCAGGGGGGACCAAACAGCAGCCCCCTGTGTGTATGGGGAGGTCATTGAGGAGTTGGAGCCAAGCTCTTCACAGTGGTGCAGGGCAGGAGGCTGACAGACAATGGGCATAAAGTGAAACAGGAGAGGGTCAGACTGGATCTAAGGAGACATTTCCTCCCTGTGAGGACAGTCAGGCAGTGGTATGGGCTGCCCAGAGATGTTGTGCAGTGTCCATCCTCAGAGGTTTTTAAGCCCCAGCTGGATGAAGCCCTGAGCAGCCTGGTTTGACCTCAGAGCTGACCCTGCTATGAGCAGGGGGTTGGACCAGAGACCCCTGAGTTTTCTCCCAGCCTGAATCACCTTGTGATCCTGTGGTCCTCTAAGAACTGTGGTTAACTTCTGCACGGCTGCTATCTGTCTCCAAGGAACCCTTTTCTCATTCTTTCACCTACCAACCTTTTCTTCTTATATCCTCTTTACCACAATCCAGTGTTGCACTGTTGTACCCATCTTGGTACTCTGAGTTACATCCACTTGACAGAGCACTTGATAAATTGGAGAGTGGTTAAAGGTGGGCTGAAACCTGAGTTTTATCAATACAGGGAAGGACTCTGCTGTAATTTTTTTCACTGTGAGGATATACATAGAAGTTTGTAGAGCTTGATGTTCATACAAATGCATTTACCTGTGGGAGGGGAATGACTCATCTCTGGATTTTGAAAATGGAAGTGATGACTGGATTGTTTTTTGGAGATAGGCTTTTACACCATCTGTAATGCTGTCATGTTACTGTGAACAGACCCAAAATGCAGTCAGAACACTGTAAAATAGACTTATGTGAGAAATTCCATTGGCCATACTGTGGGAATCTTACTGATAGCAGTGAGAAATGCACTTTATATAAAAAATAAAGAAGCCTGGTACTGAGAGCCTTCTACCTGTTCCTAGAAGTTAGAGACTGGGTTTAGCCCTGAAAACTGAGGCTTTATCTTCTTTCTGACATTCTTGCTAGCATTAATTCATGTAACCGTTCAAATTTCATTCAGCCTTGCAGAATCCTTGACCTCAAATGCACCTCTATCAATGTATTTGCTCTGCATTCTAATATTCTGCTCTAAGGAATGGATTTTCATTCTGCCAGCTTTCATTTTTTTTAGCATATCTCCTTGTTCTTGCATTACAAGAGAGAAGAAACAGAGGTTCCCCACCTACATTTTCTATCGCATTCTTTTATTTAGTATAGTTATTTCTCATCTCCTCTTATTAATCTCCTTTCTAACGAAAACAATTCCACTCTTTTCAATCTCCCTTTAAATGTTTTTTCTGTGTTCTTAATAATGATGCCCTTTTCTTGAGCCCTCTATAATTCTGTGCAATTTTTCTCAAAAAATGGTGGCTGGTATTGTAGAACTAGCAACATAATTGCATTACTTTTGCAGTATTCTTCCCCGGTCCATTTTTTTATGCAGTCTGACATACCATTTGCTTTTTTCCAACACTGTGATGCATTAAGTAGAGGTTCCAGTAATCTATTTGTAATGATATGCAGCTTCTTTTCCTTAGGTGATAAAGTCAACAGACTCCTAATTCAACTGTTGAAGGAAAAGTAGTTTTGTGGGTTTTTTTGTACTTACCAACTTTACATTTCACTTATCTGTATAATGTCTGTTCTGCATTCTAAAGTTCTTTCTCCGGTTTTCATGTTCTGAATGGCCTAAATAACTTTATCAGATTTCAGATTTTTGTGGACAGATTCTGTAGGTAGAATTCTGCCAGTTCTTTTGTATCATTCTTGTTCCGTGATAATGTTTTTTTATTATGCATAGTGAGACTTCAATTTTGGTTTTCTTGTGCTGGGAATGTTATATTCCTCCTAAAGCAGGCAGACCTACCAACTTCCTCCAGTTCCTATTTTCTACAGATTCACCCACAAATAATACAACTCACAGACTGAGAAAGGAACAAAGGAAAGGAGCTAAATGGATTTCCAGCTCAGTTTCCTGCATTTTCAGATTGCCATGTAGTAGATGTTAATTCAAGAGTTGTCTATAAAAGCATCTGTTCTCCATTTCTTCTCCCATCCCGCCACACAAAAAAACCAGCAAAGACCAAATTTAAGTTTGTAAAGCTTTTTAAAGTTTGGAATTTTACCTGTAGTGCAAATAAAAATTCTGAAAAACATTCAGATACTGAGCAGCCCCATTCAAAGGCATTGTTAGCACACTGTGACATTAATAATTTCAAAGTACACCTTACAAAGTGAGAACCCCCTCCCCTTTTTTTTTTAATTGATAGCTGTAGTTCACTAGAAAAAGAAACAAGAACTCACTTGATAGTTGTGGAGGGTTCCTGCTCTATACACCTAATAATATGGGAGAAGATTTACTGAGAAACTTCCTTTTCTTCCTTCTCCCATGCTCATAGATCAAAACACCCATGGGAGCAGAAAAGTATGGCAACGTGGCAGTGTATTTTTTTGATAATGGAACTAACTCATCACTGAAAGCAGGACAATGGTATTAATGCAGCCTTCCCCTCAGACTGGGAAGCAGGACCTGATAACAGAACATCATGCTGCCATGGCTCTACCATTTCTCCTATCTAAGATTGCGTGTATAGGGATAACTCCTAAAAGACATTGTGTGGCACTATGCAGACATCACTGCACATCACCGTAAAACTGGAGTCCAGGAACTCCATACTTTATCTAGGAGACAGTATTTCATTTGTGAAGACTGATTAACATATCTTTTAAAAACAAAATAATATGGTATATTCCTGAAAGAATTCAGAGGTCTTCAGCGTGTTTCTCTTGCATTGTTGTGGCATTGGGCTTATATAATTTACAAAACACTTGTTTTTTTTAGCTAGACTGGCCAACTAAACTCATCATTTTTCTTCCTTTCTGCCCCTTGCTTCTTGCAGCTCCTTCCTGAAATGGGTATAACTGTGCCAGTTACACTGGTATTGCTTATTCTGATTCTGGAACACAAGGAGACTCTGCCAGTACAAAGCTGCCCTATGACTGTCCCACCTCAGATCCTCAACCCACTGATTTAACAGTGAAAAGCAAGCCCATGCTGTAACTCAAGTGAAGAGCTCACACAGAGACCCTTAGAGGACTGTGGTGGTGTTTTGCTTTCAAACTGGCTGCCTGAATGACCTGTGCCGGCAAATTGGATGGATGACACTACTTGTTGCTACTAGGAGAACTTGCAGTGTGGGCATGGGTTTACACAAGGAAAGTGCCCTTGACCTTCACTGTCCTCCCACACTTGCCCTTAATCATTAGACATGTTTTACCAGGATGTATTAGGCAAAAATATTTACAGTGCTTGAGCATACTGTTCCTCCAAGAAGCATGAGTTTGCCCATGAAATCTCAGTGTTGCTCCTGGGCAAAGGCTATGATAGGAGTGTACTAATTCAAAAGAATTAATTCAAATACGGATCATAAATTCATTCTAGGGTAAAGGTACATTGTAAAACAGCCAGAAGTCATAACCCTAACAAGCTACCACCATTTCTAGGTGCTCACCAAGCCTGTCTGGCATTTCCTGGAATGAGGTTGTGTGACACTTGCCATCCCCACCCACCTTTCTATTACTCCTTTAAGAACCTGTATTGGGTTTCTGTGGCAAGGTTTTGATAGTGGGGGAGGGGCTGCAGGGGTGGCCTCTGTGAGAAGACACCAAGAGCTGTCCCCATGGTGGACAGAGACAGTTCCAGATGGCTCCAAGACAGACTCACCACTGGCCAAAGCTGAGCCCATCAGCAACTTTGGTGGCACCTCTGTGATAATATTTTTAAGAAAGGGTAAAAAATGCTGCTCAGGAGTTGTGAGAGAGACAAGTGAGAAAAATGTGAGAGAAACAACTCTGCAGACACCAAGGTCAGTGAAGAAGGATGGGAAGGAGGTGCTCCAGGCACTAGAGCAGAGATTCCCCTGCAGCCTGTGGAGAAGATCATGGTGAAGCAGATTGTCCCCTTATAGCCCATGAAGGGCCATGGTGGAGTAGATAGCCACCCTGCAGCCTGTGGAGGACCCCATGCTGGATCAGGTGTATGTGCCCTGAAGGAAGCTGCAGCCTGCGGAGAGCCCTCACTGGAGCAGGCTCCTGGCAGGAGCTGCGGCCCCTGGAGAGCCCACGCTGGAGCAGTCTGCTCCTGAAGGACTGTACCCCTTGGAGAAGACCCATGCTGGAGCCGTTCTTGAAGAACTGTAACCTGTGGGAAGGACCCATGTTGGAGAAGTATGTGAAGGACTGTACCCCATGGGAGGGACCCCACACTGGAGCAGGGGAACAGCATGAGGAGGAAGGAGCGGGAGACACGGTGTTGTGAACTGACCTCAACCTCCATTCCCCATCCCCCTGTGCCACTCGGAGGGAGGAGGTAGAAGAGTCAGGAGTGAAGTTGAGCCTGCAAAGAAGATGGGGCTGGAGGGAAGGTGGTTTTATTTATGTTTTTATTTCTCACTATCCTACTCTGTTATTAATTGGCAATAAATTAAATTATTTTCCCCACACTGAGTCTGTTTTGCCCATGACAGTAAGGGATCTCCCTGCCTTTATCTTGACCCACAGGCTTTTTTTATCTATTTTCTCCTCCTATCCTGTTGAGGAGGGGGAGTGATAGAGTGGCTGGGTGGGGGTCTGGAAGGCAGCCAAGGTCAAACCCACCACAGAGCCCCTCTCTGTAACCTCGGCAAACCTGACATCTACCAAACACATACTTGCCAGTAAGAAGATTTTTTTCACAATATACATGGTCTCCAGTTCACTCAATGATTATATTCAAATGCAAAATCACCGTGCATAACCTCTTCCACAAATAAAGGTGTAATCTTCCATATATTGTACTTTGCATCTGAGTACCCAATGCCTGGTGTTAGGAATCACAGACCTTTGTGTAGAGACATTGTAAAAAGTTTCTAGTCATGTATATACTGCAGGAGGTAAGAGGGCTTTATCTTTTGATATGACTGGAGTGTCATGCGCAGCTGTGCAACCATTTCTGTTTCAAAATTGTGTCCATCCCAAAAATTGCATCTGTCTCAGAAGTTGCCAACCCACAGAAATGGCAGAAGCAGTGGGAGTGGATAACTGGACCCATTAGTCAGTCTGAAAGAAACTTAACTTTCAAGGCTCCTGGATGCAACTCTCTTAATGCAAAAATGATAGGAAGACTTTTCTTTAGTTGTTCAGGCAGATGAATTCCTGCTGAAATTGGCTGCTACTAGACTGACCTGATGAAACTCAGTTTGGGATTTTTAACACCTTCTAGAAGTACCTTTAAAAAACACTTTTTTACACTGAAGAGGTCAGAAAGCTGGGAATGCTACTGAGGAAGACAGGAAAGTGTCTTTTCTTTGCCCTCATTTATGTAGACAAGCTGACAGAGTAGAAGGCATACTTTCAATAAAAGATAAACCTGAGCATGCAGAGTTCACCCTCCTATATGGAGCAGAAGCTCCATGTCTTCTGCCTTAGAATGGTATGAACCAGCAATTTGGGATCCAAATGTTTGGAAGTCCTGACTTCCTGCACTGCCCTTTTTGCTCATACTTGTTTCTTCAAAGCCCCTTTAAAGCCGCAAAGGAGCCTGGCAGAATCAATTTTCCACCAAGAGAACCTGACATTAGATTAGACCAGCTACAAAGAAAAGTGGTAAAGCACAGGAAATCAAATCACAGAGATCCGTCTGAGAAAGAGGCAATGTGTAGTGTGAAGTGCAGACAGCTAGCAGAAGAAAAAGGGCATTTAACTGAAAACAAAACCTCTAAGGTGTGTAGAACCTGTGATTGCTGCTGAAGCAGCTATGTTATACTGGTACTGAAATAAGGAGGTTAAAAAAAGCAATGAAACAGCCAAGGCTGATGGCAGTAAGCAGTGAATAGGAAAATCACTTTCTATGCTATAAGCTGCTGAGGAAAAACTGAAAGCAAGGCCAGGGAAAGAAGGAAAGAGTTTAGATTAGTTTCCTAGAAAATATTTTTTTCTAAGTGAAATGTTAACAGTGTAGAAGATATATGAACTGCCCTGCAATGGCTGTTTGTATTGAAAAAAATGGTGTGTAGATTTTATTGGGTTGTCACTGGAAAACATTTTTTTTTCTTTTGCATGCATTGCATAAATTAGATTCCAGCTTCTGAGCCATGGAAAGCAAAAACCTGTTTAATATCATACTTGCTCTGAGAGGAACAAGCCTCCTGTCATATTGTATAGCAAGCAGGAGACTAGTGGAATGTATAATTAAAACAGGGATGAAATCTTGAGATAACTGAGAAGTTTTCCACATGTGACTGAATTTGCTTCTTCGTCTACTCTGTGTATACTTATCCTCTGAGGAACTTTAAAACCACAGAAAAGTTCATTTTCCACCTAACACCACATATTTTATAGAGATCGATTTTGTTGCACAGAGACATCTCTCATGATTTGGCCAGGGACATCAAGGGCAACAAGAAAAGATTCTATAGGTACGTCGGGGATGAAAGGAAGATGAGGGAAAATGTGGACCCTCTCTGGAATGAAACAGGAGACCTGGTTACCCGGGACATGGAGAAGGCGGAGGTACTCAATGACTTTTTTGCCTCGGTCTTCACTGGCCAGTGCTTGAGCCTCACCGCCCAAGCCGCAGAAGCCAAAGGCAGGGACTGGGAGAATGAAGAAGAATGAAGAGCCACCCACTGTGGGAGAAGATCAGGCTCGAGACCATCTAAGGCACCTGAAGGTGCACAAGTCCATGGGACCCGATGAGATCCATCTGCGGGTCCTGAAGGAACTGGCGGATGAAGTTGCTAAGCCACTATCCATCGTATCTGAGAAGTCGTGGTAGTCCGGAGAAGTTGCCACTGACTGGAAAAGGGGAAACATAACCCCCATTTTTCAAAAGGGAAAAAAGGAAGACCCGGGGAACTACAGGCCAGTCAGTCTCACCTCTGTGCCTGAGAAGATCATGGAACAGATCCTCCTGGAAGCTATGCTAAGGCACATGGAGGACAGGGAGGTGATTCGAGACAGCCAGCATGGCTTCACCAAGGGCAAGTCCTGCCTGACTAACCTAGGGGCCTTCTATGAGGGAGTGACTACATCAGTGGACACGGGAAGGGCTACAGGTGTCATCTATCTGGACATCTGTAAGACTTTTGACACGGTCCCCCACAACATCCTTCTCTCTACACTGGAGAGGTATGGATTTGATGGGTGGACTGTCCGGTGGGTGAGGAATTGGTTAGATGGTTGCATCCAGAGGGTAGTGGTCAACGGCTCAATGTCCAGATGGAGATTGGTGACGAGTGGCGTCCCGCAGGGGTCCGTATTGGGACCGGTACTGTTTAATATCTTCATCAATGACATAGACAGTGGGATCGAGTGCACCCTCAGCAAGTTTGCAGGTGACACCAAGCTGAGTGGTGCGGTTGACGCGCCAGAGGGCCGGGATGCCATCCAGAGGGACCTGGACAAGCTGGAGAAGTGGGCCCATGTGGACCTCATGAAGTTCAACAAGGCCAAGTGCAAGGTCCTGCACCTGGGTCGGGGCAACCCCCGGTATCAATACAGGCTGGGGGATGAAGGGATTGAGAGCAGCCCTGCCGAGAAGGACTTGGGGGTACTGACGGATGAAAAGCTGGACATGAGCCAGCAATGTGCGCTCGCAGCCCAGAAGGCCAAGCGTATCCTGGGCTGCATCACAAGAAGTGTGGCCAGCAGGTCGAGGGAGGGGATTCTGCCCCTCTACTCTGCTCTGGTGAGACCCCACCTGGAGTACCGTGTCCAGCTCTGGAGCCCTCAGCATAAGAAAGACATGGACCTGTTGGAGCAGGTCCAGAGGAGGGTCATGTAAATGATCAGGGAGATGGAACACCTCTGCTATGAAGAAAGGCTGAGAGAGTTGGGGTTGTTCAGCCTAGAGAAGAGAAGGCTTCAGGGATACCTCTTTGCAGCCTATCAGTACTTAAAGGGGGCTTATAAAAAAGATGGTGGCAGATTTTTTAGCAGGGCCTGTTGCGACAGGACAAGGGGGGATGGCTTTAAACTAAAGGGGGGTAGATTTAGACTAGATAGAAGGAAGACATTTTTTGCGCTGAGGGTGGTGAAACACTGGCACAGGTTGCCCAGAGAGGTGGTGGATGCCCCATCCCTGGCAACATTCCAGGTCAGGTTGGAGGGGGCTCTGAGCAACCTGATCTAGTTGAAGATGTCCCTGCCCACGGCAGGGGGGTTGGACTAGATGACCTTTGGAGGTCCCTTCCAACCCAAACTATTCTATGATTCTATGATTCTATGATCTATCCTCACACTCACAAATAATTGATCTTTCTATACTAAAGCCCAAAAGTCGCTCTGACTGTGCTGGAATATATTTGGGGATATTTAAAGTAGAGATGACTTTTGCTAATGAAGAATGTAGAAGCTCTACACAATTTTCCTATTTGGAGGAGAAATCTGGCTTTAGATCTGTACATGCTAGGTTTCCAGCATGCCTACACTTATGACCATCTGTTGGGTGGCACTGTGCCCATTCTCAGATACATAATAGGCAAGGAGGAACAGGCACCAGCCAAAGTGGAGCTGACAAGGATAACCTTCAAATCAGAAGACAGCCCTTATAACAAGCTCCATTGATTAGCACTATACACCTCTGCGAGATGGTACTTCTGTGATAAATTAAGACTCTTTTCCATGGGTCAGAGGTAGAGGCTGACAGAAGTTACTGGGGGCACTAGTGGGCACCTCTCTCCAATGCCTTCTGATGATGCCTTCTGAACTAGTTTGTCTCTGGTGCTCCACTATGCCCTATTTTCTCTTGGATACCTTGTAAACAGCAGGGAAATTGGTGAAAACCCATTTGGCTGGAAATAAGAAAGTTGCAACCCACTTTGTTGTAATTCTGCTCTTGAGCTACTTCTGAGTTCCTCCTAAGACTCTCAGTAAAAAAATGGAAATGACAACACTAAAAGGTTTGTCTTTCTGAAGATAAGATAAAGGAAGTGTGCCAATAGCTCACTAACATGAAGATCAGGCACCTTACCCATTTGGGTTTGGATGTTGATATCTTCTGAGTGCTTATCCCAGTGGTTTGAAACTTATGGATCTGCTGAGCTGGGAGGACTTTTTCCTTTGACTCCTAGGATTTTCTGGTTCTGTCTTGCTTGAAAATTGTGTGAAAACAGTTTCCTGAATTATATGAGTTGTTCCATTACTGGGAGGAACACAGAAGACAGACATATAAAGTAAGACACAGTAAAATGCCCTTTGAATTGAGTTTTCATGATAACATTTATGCTTTCCATGTACTTCTGCTTGATAGGGATTTTTTCCAAGGTATTTCCTCTGAATTTCAAAATAGGGTATCTTTTGATCCAGAAGTAAGTCAGGAAGTCCAAATATTTCTGCAACTCTTTTTGATTCTGATTTGCTGCATGAACCCAGGAAAGAAACTACTTTCAGGGAGTAATTTCTTGACTCTCATGTGGCAAGTCATAGACTCCAATAGCGTGATTTATTTCTGAGCAGAGGGACTTCTGCCATCATATTGACTTTCAAACCTTTGGTATGCAAGCTGGACCTTGATCTCACTGTCCTCTTATTAAAAAAAAACAACCCTAAATAAATCATTTGCTGCTTCACTCCAGAGTTGTTGCAAGGCTGAGTTTAAAAAGCTTATTCAAAGTATAAAAGCATCATACCATTTTTTTACTGTCAATGAAATCTTGCTTCCCAGATGAGTAGCTGCCTCATCTATCTACCCACCTACCTACCTACCCACCTACCTACCTACCTACCTACCTACCTACCTCTGTCTCTCTTCTCTATCTCAAAAAATGCTAGAAATAATCTTCTGAAACTTCTTAAGGTATCTGTTTCAACAAGAAACAAAACAGTATTCTGGGTAGTGGAAACAACTTGACAAAATTCAACTTGATATGCCAGGAGGTCCTTTCCCTCAAATAACAGTCCCTCTTCTAGTATTCAGTTTGTCATGATTACAGTTATGTCACAGCTGTGGAGTACTGTGTTCACTACCATGTGGTGTCCCATCGTCTGATTTTATTCACATATTTGGTTAGGTATCTCTCAGTGACAAAAGTCTGATGACCAGCATGTCTTTTGATGAAGCTGGGCCTGACTCAAATAGCAGCCAGCTTGTGTTGGGCCAGGGAAAAGACTGACACTTAGAGCCTCGTGTTTTCACACCAGTCATAGAATCATAGAATCATAGAATCATAGAGGTTGGAAAAGACCTCTAAGATCATCGAGTCCAACCGTCAACCCAACACCACCATGCCCACTAAACCATGAGGCACTTAGGTGCCTCATCTACACATCTTTTAAATACCTCCAGGGATGGTGACTCAACCACTTCCCTGGGCAGCCTGTTCCAATGTTTAACCACTCTTTCAGTAAAGAAATTTTTCCTTACATCCAATCTAAACCTCCCCTGGCGCAACTTGAGGCCATTTCCTCTCGTCCTATCGCTTGTTACTTGGGAGAAAAGACCGACACCCACCTCGCTACAACCTCCTTTCAGGTAGTTGTAGAGAGCGATGAGGTCTCCCCTCAGCCTCCTTTTCTCCAGGCTAAACAGTCCCAGTTCCCTCAGCCGCTCCTCATAAGACTTGTTCTCCAGACCCCTCACCAGCCTCGTTGCCCTTCTCTGGACACGCTCCAGCACCTCAACGTCCTTCTTGTAGTGAGGGGCCCAAAACTGAACACAGTAGTCGAGGTGCGGCCTCACCAGGGCCGAGTACAGGGGCACATAAATACTTAGAGCCCACCACACTTATATAGAATCATAGAATCATAGAATCATTAAGGTTGGAAAAGACCTCTAAGATGTTCTACTTTTGACAAATTCATATTCCTGATTGCTCACATGTGATTAACATGCAATGCTTACTGGAGCACTAACCCTTTTAGGGAGAAAGGAGGAAAAAACCAAATCATGAGCTGCCAGAACTAACAATGCACTTATGAATTTATAATTGAAATGATGAAAGGCATCAAAAAGGTATTTTCAATTATTTACTAATTGTTTCAGCTAGAAAAATAATTATAGCAATTTATTGATGGTTGCTTTAAAGCAGAGATTGCTTCAAGAAAGTTTTCCAGTTGACTCAGAGTAACTTGAAAGAAATTCACAGCAGTCTTTGCATTACAATTAAGGAAGGAGACGCTCTACAGCATGGCAAAAATGGACTGTTCTGAATTGCTTTAGTAGCTTTTCTGAAGTGGTCTGCAGCGGGACTGGCATTGTGTGTGTTTTTTCTGTCTAGTTTACATGTATGCTTTTGCTAAGATCTAATCAAACTATGCTGTCAGTCAAACCTGTGGCTAATCAGCAAAATTATGCCAGTTACTAGCATCCTGTGGCATTGACAGCTTCATATCAGGTCCTGGTTAGGAGACATACAAAAATGGGTAAAACTGGAGAATTAAAAAAACAAACAAACAAACCACACAGAAAGATGATTTTGCCTTACCAAGTCTGATAATAGCCTTGGATCTAGAAAGGTCTTTCTTCTTCATAGTCTGTTTTCTCTTTCCCCTTCTCCTTTTGCCACAAGTCCTTACTGTTACTCATGACTGTAATAAATTAGAGGTGTGTTTTTTGATTTGAACTTGAAATTCTTAAATAATTTTTTTTTTTTTAATGAGGAATTGAGCAATATTCTCATTCACTTCTGGTAGGATTCAGATAAAGGTTCAGACATCTACAGATATGTGACGCAATGCCAGTCCAGCTGGGGGCCATTTTAGAAAAGCCATTAAAGCAACTTAGAATATTCTAGTTTTGCCATGTAGGAGGGCTGCTCTCTCTCTAGTTATAATGCAAAGATTGCTATTAACACCTTTAACCTCTGAGCCAGGCATCTAAGCTCCCATTATAATCAAGGGAGATCTAATCAAGTCAGCTAACGGAGTATAGAGAGCTATTTACCTGACCAAATGTAGGTGTTTGCTTTTAGAGGAGACAAATAGCTCTCCAGAGTCCATATCTGTACTGGCCAGATCTCCATTGGCTATCATCAAAAGTTAAATTTCTGGCTTGCGTGCAGATACCTAAATTTAGGTGCCTAAATCTTCAGATAAATTGTCTTCCCAGTCCCTGAATTTGGCAACCAGCAACATGTCCAACATTTATTTATGCAATAGACATGCTGACATAAAATAGTCTAAAAATTAATTTTCCCTGCAGTATGCACCTTTTTTTCTGAGCATAATTAAAGAGTTTTTTTGGTAACATCGAAGAGTGCCAGGCATTACAGAAGAGTCCCAGTTTCAGACAGCTATCACCTACATAAACCAGTGCAGTAAGTAGATCTGTATATATGCAAAACTGAAGAGTCAACAAAAAAAAGGGGAACAAATCTTAAACGTTTCTATGATACTTGCCAAATTTTATTGATTCTTTGCACTTGTATTTATCTGAACAGTCTGCTGTCTTGTGACTTTTTAAAGGTGGCAAGATGTACATTTGTAGAAATGTCCTGCTTTGTCTCTGTTCTGCCCCGGGGCTCTCCTTCCACAGGTGGGTGGATGATGTCCTTACTTGCCCATTTCTTATTTTCATCCTTTCTGCCTTCCAACTGTAGAGCATTCAGTCCCCTCTTTTTCTGTTTTCCTTTTTAGCCTGATTCTTACTGGTCTGGTCCTTTGTCTCTTTTTTCCGCATCTAACCACAGGGCTACTCATGGGCTCAGCTCACTTTGCTTCTCCCAAAAGCAGAAGCATATCAGTTTCAATGCCAACAGCTATTTCCTAAAGGTGAACTTTGCTTACAGATTTGAGTTGCCCTCCCAGATCTGTGATGCAGCTACTTTTTTTTTCTTTTTAAGAAAACAAGAAATTTCCACTATTTTTAAAAACAATGTATGCACTATCTGCAGAAAAGCAATACAGTTTTTTTCTAGGCTGTCACCTTGTGTTTTCAACTCCCTATTTTAACAGTTCTTTTTTATTGGATTGCAGTGTAATTGTTCCTCACTGGTACAGTGAAATGTGAAAGTATAATCATCCTGCTGACATTTCTTTTTTGGCTATTTATTAAATAATAATGTGAAATATTGGTAATATGTGATGCAACATGTCTATTACAGTTAAGGACACTTAAATACATGACAACAAAAAGAAAAAGGGTAAGTGCAACCTTGTAAAACCCTGAAGAACACTGTAATGGATATTATTGCTCAAATGCCTGAAAAGGCACATTGTACTACACATCTGCAGAAATACCATTGTCAAATATGCTATTGGAGTTGGACTGAAACACTGGAACATTTTCCTGGGTATTACATGAGTACATGATAAGATTTATGTATATATTTTCCAAAGAGCTCAGTAAACCTGATCGGACATGACTGAATTGCTAAGTCCCTAGGAAATGATGACTCCCTGAGTTCAGTTTTTTGCTTAGCTGCATGTAAGTACTGGGAAGAATGGCTGCAGCCCTGTGTCTTTCTCTAGCAGGAAGAATAGGGGCTGAGGGGTGTGGTATCACGCTGACCATCATGCTAGACAAGTCTAGCTCCTCTGTAGCTAGCTTGGATGCAATGTCTCCAAGGTGAAAGTAAGCTGTAGATCCAAATGAAACAAACATTAGAAATTAAAAGAAACAAAGAGGGAAGCATGGTTCAGGTAGCAAAATGGTCTAATTTGTCAAACATCATAAATGTACAGAATACTTTCCTGAAAGCAGAGATATACTCCCTGTTTTAAAGGAAAAATCTATTTTTCTGAACCTTTGTTCATACAAGCAACCTTCTTCATTTGAGTATTCCCAGTGGAATTAATGCCGCTTTTATCAACAGTGAGCAGAGATGGTTTTAGATTTGACAGCTGCAAGCAGAGCTTGCAGTCAAGAAAAGAGAAGGTGGAAACTTTATTGTGGTCTCAGCCTGGCAGTGGTCTTCAGAGTGTGATGAACTTAATATTTACACATGCACCTGAGACAAGTTTTATGCCTCACTATGTCCTTATGGCCAAGGATGTTATCGCATCCTTAGCTAACACATCCTTAGTTAACACAGCCTTAGTTATCTTGGTAACCGGTTCAGCTTCAACTCAACTAAGTTCTTTCTCACAAAATATTTCAGATCCAACCTTTCCTGATTATGTCACAATCATGTCTTTCAGAAAATGATAGGAAAATTGGCAGCCCTTTTCATAGGGAAATGGGACAAATTACTGATAGACCATGTTTTATAAGATGTCTTTTGAATCTTTTGTTAGCTAAACTATTTGCAAGCCTGGAGGACACTTCTAGTCTGCTTGTTCTAAGTGTTGGAGGCTGAAGGGAGCTTGTTTCATTCTGCAAGATGTTATCTGTGAGTTAATATTTTAGACATCAAGCTAGAGGGAGGCCATATAGCTCCTTGGGCATGGTACTGTGATATCAGTTGAGATAACAGTAAGAATTTGATATAAAGGAGCTGTCAGGTTTGTCCCCTCCAAAGTGAATATGAACTTAAAGCAGCACCCTAACCTGCCACCTTACTCCCTTCTTATAGCAATTTAAATATGTGCACATCAGCCATACTGTAAGGAAGAGGTTGCTCTTCTGTACAGCTTTTCATAGAATCATAGAATAGAATCATAGAATCATTGAGGTTGGAAAAGACCTCTAAGATCATCGAGTCCAACCGTCAACCCAACACCACCATGCCCACTAAACCATGTCCCTAAGCGCCTCATCTACACGTCTTTTAAATACCTCCAGGGATGGGGACTCAACCACTTCCCTGGGCAGCCTGTTCCAATGTTTCACCACTCTTTCAGTAAAGAAATTTTTCCTCACATCCAATCTAAACCTCCCCTGGTGCAACTTGAGGCCATTTCCTCTCGTCCTATCGCTTGTTACTTGGGAGAAGAGACCGACACCCACCTCGCTACAACCTCCTTTCAGGTAGTTGTAGAGAGCGATGAGGTCTCCCCTCAGCCTCCTTTTCTCCAGGCTAAACAGTCCCAGTTCCCTCAGCCGCTCCTCATAAGACTTGTTCTCCAGACCCCTCACCAGCCTCGTTGCCCTTCTCTGGACACGCTCCAGCACCTCAACGTCCTTCTTGTAGTGAGGGGCCCAAAACTGAACACAGTAGTCGAGGTGCGGCCTCACCAGTGCCGAGTACAGGGGCACGATCACTTCCCTACTCCTGCTGGCCACACTATTTCTGATACAGGCCAGGATGCCATTGGCCTTCTTGGCCGCCTGGGCACACTGCCGGCTCATGTTCAGCCGGCTGTCGACCAACACCCCCAGGTCCTTTTCTGCCAGGCAGCTTTCCAGCCACTCTTCCCCAAGCCTGTAGCGCTGCATGGGGTTGTTGTGGCCCAAGTGCAGGACCCGGCACTTGGCCTTGTTGAACCTCATCCAGTTGGCCTCGGCCCATCGATCCAGCCTGTCCAGGTCCCTCTGCAGAGCCTTCCTACCCTCGAGCAGATCAACACTCCCACCCAACTTGGTGTCGTCTGCAAACTTACTGAGGGTGCACTCAATCCCCTCATCCAGATCATTGATAAAGATATTAAACAAGACCGGCCCCAGTACTGAGCCCTGGGGAACACCGCTCGTGACCGGCCGCCAACTGGATGTAACTCCATTCACCACAACTCTCTGGGCCCGGCCGTCCAGACAGTTTTTGACCCAGCGCAGAGTACACCTGTCTAAGCCGTGAGCCGCCAGCTTCTCTAGGAGAATGCTGTAGGAGACAGTGTCAAAGGCCTTGCTGAAGTCCAGGTAGACCACATCCACAGCCTTTCCCTCATCCACTAGGCGGGTCACCTGGTCATAGAAGGAGATCAGGTTGGTGAAGCAGGACCTGCCTTTCATGAATCCGTGCTGGCTGGGCCTGATCCCCTGGTTGTCCCGCTCATGCCTTGTGAGCGCCCTCAAGATGAGCCGCTCCATAATCTTCCCCGGCACCGAGGTCAGGCTGACAGGCCTGTAGTTCCCCGGATCCTCCTTCCCTCTCTCCCATCCACACAGTAGCTGTGTCTGACTCCGTGGCAGAAAACAAATTTGAATTTTACCTGGAATAATGCATTTATGTTATAGGTACTTCCCATGCATCAGCACTAGAAGAATGGACATGGACTGGGACAGATGATGCACTAACTTATGGGTCAGGTTTAGAGGGCAGAGTAACATGGGTGATGGTGTGGTGGAAAACCACTACAGACTGCCTGAACAAGAAGAAGTAGATGGTGCCTTATGTTCACAGGGCCTAGTCCTCATGGGGCACTTTAAACACCCCAATATCTGCTGGAGAGAGAACACAGCAGGGCACAGCAATCCAGGAAGTTTCTGGACAGCGTTGATGACAACTTCCTGACACAGGTGGTTGAGGAGCCAAGGAAAGGAGATGGGCCTCATGCTTACAAACAAGGGAGGACTGGCTGGGAATGTGAAGGTTGGAGGCAGCCTTGGCTGCAGTAACCATGAGTGGTGGAGTTCAGGATTCTGAGAGGAAGAATCGAAGCAAATAGCAGGATCACAACCCTGGACTTCAGGAGAGCAGACTTTGGCCTGTTTGCGGATCTGTTTGGAAGAATCCCATGGGATATGACCCTGGGGAGAAGACGGTCCTGAACAGCTGGTTGATTTTTCAAAGATTGTTTTCTCCAGGCTCAAGTTTGGTCCATCCCAATGTGTACAAAGTCAAGCAAAGGCAGCAGCAGGTCTGCATGCGTGAACAGGGATCTTTGACAAGACACAAAAGCAAAAAAGAAAGCATACAAGATGTGGAAGCAGGAAGAGGTGACCCAGAAGGGATATAGAGACACTGTCCAAGAGTGCATGGACAAGGTTAGGAAAGCCCAAGCCCACCTGGAGTTGAAACTGTAAGGGATATTAAGGTCAACAAAAGTTTCTACAGGTACCTCAGGAGCAAAAGGAAGATGAGGGAAAATGTGGGCCTGCTGCTGAATGGGGTGGAAGACCTGATGCCAAAGGACATGCAAAATGCCAAGGCACTCAATGCCTTGTTTGCTTTGGTCTTTACTGGTAAGGTTTGCCTTCTGGAATCCCAGACCCCTGAAACCAACAGGGAAGTCTGAAGCAAGAGATCAAATTGGGGAACATTTAAACAAAACTGGACATATGCAAGTCACTGGGACCTGATGGGATACACCCAAAAGTGCTGTGGGAGCTGGCTGATGTCATTGTGAGGCTGCTCTCAATTATCTTTGAAAGGCTGTAGTGATCAGGGGAGTTTTTGGGGGATAGGCAGAAAGCAAATGCCACTCCTACCTTCGAGAAAGGCAAGAAAGAGAATCCAGAGAACTACAGATTGGCCAGCCTCACCTCAATCCTGGGATAATCCTGGAAACTCTTTCCAAACATATGAAAGACAGGAAGGTGATTGGGAGTAGTCAGCATGGAGACACAGGAGAAATCAGACCTTAGCAACACGATCACCTCCTTACGGTGAAATGACTAGCTTGGTGGATGAGGGGAAAGCAGTGGATGTTGTTTGACTTGACACTAGCAAGGCTTCTGACTGTTTCCTATAACATCCTCACAGACCAACTGATTCTGTGATATGTATGGAATAGACAGATTTTGACCTTTAGTGAATGAAGTTTGGTTTATGTGCTTCTTACTGGCTGTGTTCCCACTTAATGGTTCTCAGGCTAGGAAAAGATGTAACATTTTTCTCTCTCACCTGATGAAGAGCAAAGGGATTACACCAGGGTTCCATGTGTCAGCACGTGCCAAAATAACTCAAGAAAGCATTCTGATCTCAAATCAGATTGCTTTCCTTGCATTAAATTTGCAGATGTGAGGGTCTGGAGTAGTCTGAATTTGCCAGCTCTTTTGAAAACTGATTCCTTTGAAAAAATGATTAGTTACAGATTTCAGAGCCTAAATGTAGGCACCCATCTTTTTAAAGTCTTGGCCATGGATTAGGCTTCTACTTATGCTTAATTCTCCTTTCTCTCTTATAGTATTTTAAAGCATATGGCTAAAGATATTCCGCATCTTGCTAAATGTGTCATCCAAGCAACTCTGACACTTAAAATGTTAATCAGATGGTAGTCTTCTATTTGACAAGTAGGAATATGACATTGTGAAACGCTTGGTTTCTTAGATGCTGCTAAGTATATGCAAAGTATTGTGATTTGATGGGAATTTCAATTTGCCATAACCATGCATTGCATGAGAAAATATAAACAGATGGGTCACCTTGTGAGAACTAGGAATAAAATAACAAATGGGGGAGTTATTCTACTTTTATAGCACTATAACTGAAAGCAGAAACTGACTATTAGGGCATTTGCTGTCAGGCTGAAGCCCAGCCAATTGCATTTCAGTTCCTGACTCTGTGAGGTACTGTATGGATCAGTATGTGGAGCTACTGAAACTCACTTTTCATGGATTACGTCTTCTATGCATCCCCAGCTGCTCCCTTTGCAGCATCCCCAGGTTCTCTGTGTTCCCTGAATTCCCATGATACCATCTAGTTTATCACATGTCCAATATCTCTCTTCCTCCCCTTACCCCCATATCGTTCCCTTACTACTGTGTTCCCTGTCTGTTTTCTGTTTTCAAGGCAAGAAACAATCATGTCCTGTAGCTAGGTTGGAATTACGGGTGCACTGACTGGCCATCTGGTACTCATGGCAGGTTGATCAGTTGTCTATTACCTCTCAAATTGGATAAAGATTGAATTCTGCTCTCCTTTTCCTCATTATCAATCATCTGCTGATTTTCACAAAACTTGTTGGTGCTGGGTTCTCATGTGATGCCTCTCCCAGTTTAACTCTAGTTGAAATTAGCCAACAGGTTTAGAGGTTACAAGTGGAGTGGGGTAAGATGTTGTACTCCCGTAGCACAAGGGATCCCATAAAGATGGTTACCATGAGTAGAAAGGATAAGCAAAGCGTAGCAAACAAAGAAAAAAAAGAAAAATAGCTGCATATTTTGAATCCTAGCTACTGGAAATCATTCTTTTCAACCCTGAGGGCTAGAGAAAAAGTAGTATTTTTTTGTTTAGGTCTTTATTCTTTTTCATTTTTTACTTTGTGTGGTGCTATGGAAGAAAAATGATCATTGGTAGGATTCATGGCATCTGAATTAGATGTTTAAACTCATCTGCCTATGCCACTCCATAATCAGTGGAAAGAAGGATATTTGAAAGAAGATTCATTTTATTCTGTGGTAGGTCAAATGAATCTTACGCTGATGTTCAACTCTCACAGAGTAAAATTAGCTAACAAGAATCCCATCAAGTAAGACTTAAGACAGTTCAACCTGATTTTTTCATTTAAACATAAGAAAAACCTTCTTTACCCTAAGGGTCTTCAAACAGTGGAACAGGCTTTCCAAAGAGGTTGTGGAGTCTCCATCCTTGGACACATTCAAAATGCAACTGGACACAGCCCTGAGCAACCTGTTCTAAGTGACCCCACTTTGAGCAGGGTGGTTGGACTAGATCATCTCCAGTGAGGCCTTTCAATTTCAACCATTCTGTGATTCTATGATTCTGACTTCTTTTGCTACAAAATGGGTTGTTTAAGAAAATGGATGATACTGACTGACGTACCTGCACCTTGCAATGCTTCTTTCAAACTCATTATCTGTTGTCCTGCCAGGCTTAGTGCTCAGGCAGTGAAAAATCTATACAATTTGTATGCATGAACTAACATCATACAGAGTTGATTGTCTTGAAAAGATGCTGTTTACTGATGATTTCCTAAGTGTCTCCCAACTAACAGGAATGTGTAGTGGAGCACACAACAATGCAGTAGACTTCTAAACAACTTTTTAAAGCTGAAACAGTCAGTGTTTTCTTTGCCTCAGCTTCTCCAAGGTCTCCTGTGAAGAGGTTAAGGGAGGAGGAGAATGACCAGCAGCAGATGAAGACTGAGTCAGGGAACGCTTGCAAGAACTTGACCCGCACGGGTTCATTGGACTCAATAGGCTGCATCCAAGGGTGCTGAGAGAGCTGACCTCTGTCATGTTGGAAAGATCATGTAGATAGGAGAAAGTTCCCCAATGACCAGAGGAAGGCAGATGATGCACTCATATTCAGGATAGGCCAACAGATCAACCTCAGGAACTACAGGTTGGTCTGCCTCACTTCAGTTCGTGGGAAAATCATATCAATCAGCCCTCCTGGAGGACATTGCTGGGCACATGGAGGACAAGAAGATAACTGGGAACAGTCAGCATGGATTTACCAAGGATAAATCATGCCTAACCAATCTGATTGCCTTCTACAATAAAATGATTCTATGATCAGTGGGTCACTATGAAAACACAAGACTGCAGCCTACTCTGCCAGCAGTAATAAAATTGAGGTTCTGATTATTTATTTGGACAAATGTCAACTCAAATAAGGATGAGGCCTCTGAAGAGCTTGTTGTCTATTAGGAGACACTTTTTGGAGCATATCCATATTTCATTATGGAATCTATATCTTCACATAAATATGGCCTGAAACAGTCTGCTAAAGATATGATATCTTTTTTTTTTTTTTTTTTTTTTGAGAATAGGAAATGTTTGAGTTCTTTTGTGCTTAATTCTAAGTATGCTGATATAGCTTGAATACCAGCATTTTTATTGCAGGTAACAGAAAACACTGAACCCTGAGGTGATTATCAGTCAGTGCTAGGAACAACAGATGAGGAGCAAATTGCCAAAATCTAAACCCAGCAGATCTGCTTCTCTTCCTATCTCCTCCTGACATGCCCACAAAGAGTGGGCTCTCACCCCTCCAGGTCAAAGGCTTGGAAGCACAGACAAAAATTCTGCTCTAGTCATCCTCTCTCCTCTTCTTCCTCATATAAATAAGCATACCTAACCACCTAAACCCAGATAAATTGCTTATATACATTTTCCATTCTCTGTTTAAGTCTTGTGGTTGAGATGTACATATACACTAAACACTTTCAAGATCCATTCCTTCAGGGAAACAGACAGAATGGGATAACATTTTTTTTTTTTCATAAGCAGATTAGATTGACTTGCATGTAATGTAGCTTGAAGCCTTTCTCTAGCTCTCAAATAAGAGCACTGAATTAAGCCTCTGATCTTTGCTCATCACATTAAGTCCATGTGTTCATCAAAACTGGACCAACTAATTTGTCCTTAATTCAATTTGATTTTCCCCCTAGATCTTTGTACAAGATCCATTACTCCATTTTCATTTTAATATTATTTCTAGTGGGACTTAATATGAAAGAAATTCTTCTGAAATTAAAACGTCTGCAGCAAAAATTCTTTCCCAGTGTAACTCTTTCATTGGCAATGGATTCATTTGGTCCCATTTTAAAAACTTTTTCATTATTCAGGTATTTATTTTATATCTATACATATGTATATCTAAAATGCCATGAAAATAAAAAAAACAATTAGAATAATGGAAAAAACCAGCCAAAGAATTAACAGCTGAAGTAGAGAACAGTGCAATTATCTGAAATGCCAAACGAATAGAAGCTCAGAAACCCACCATGAAGTCACATCATGAGTGTCTCATCTGTAGCCCTGTAGCCTAGTAATACAATACTGCCATTACTAGTAACAGGCCACAGTGTTTGTACTGAGTTGACAAGGCTCTGTCTGAACTTTTCTTGACCTGCCTAGAGCTTTGTTTTCATTTAATCACAACAGCAGTTTTTCTAATGATCAACTGGTCATGTCTAACTTGTTTTACTGTTGTTTATCTGTATATGGTACAACTATAATTTATATATAGATGGTAGTAGCAAGTAGGCATTCTGTGTAGAATGAAATATTTATGATTGTTATTTAATAATGTGGTGTGGAGAAATTCCGATCTGTAAAATAGCAGAGACCTTGAAAAATGGGTTTGCAGGATGCAGTGGAGAGCATGAGAAGATAAGAGATGGGGTACAGGCTCTGCACTAGAGACTGCATGGCTCTAGTGCAATGGGGCCTCTCACCAATGGTTATTTAAAGAAATGTAGATGTAGAGCTGGACAAAACTGGGTTTAGGGCTAACAAAGAACAAGTACCTAAGGTATGTAAAATGCACCATATACAGTAAATTCACATGTAACATGGCATTGTAGACCAATGAAGAAAAAGAAAGTGTATAGGTGAGCTAACAATCATATGAAAATGCCCCAAGTGGATCCTAGAGTGAAGAAAAAAAACCACATCACCATTCCTCCTGGTGAAGGACTCGGGATGCTGACAACTTGCTGAACCTCCTCCATTCCTACCAGACTGAAGCCATCAACCTATGAGTCAGAGGGGCAGTGGTAGCATGACCATTTCCTGGTAGCACCAGGAAAATGGGTGCTGTATACACACATGGAAATATGTGGGTAACAATTGCAACTGTATTATTATTGTTACTGAGGTTTTTTTCTTGTAGAATAATATTCTTTTTTTTTAATTTCTAAAAGTTATCTTTTTTGTTGGAACTTGCAACTTATCTCTTCACTAGTTTATAGTAAGACAGAACAGCTCATCTAAACTCTCATCTGCAAAAATAGGAGACTAGATTCAGTGGTCCCCAAAGTCTAATCTAGTTCTTTGTTCTCCTTTGTTTAATTTAATATAATGTTATGAAAGCAGCTTCTAGGTGATGATGATTCATATCACACAAAGTCTTTTGTGTAGAAAGTGAGCTTTAGTCAAACTCATTTGACAAAATCTCAGTATGGTGGTGCCGTGGGCTCTGAGGCAAACTGCAGGAAACATAAAAGGTGGCCTCCCTCAGCCTCAATATCTGCATTTGAGTTGCAAATGTTTAATTATTGCTTTAATGCTGTTTTTAACCATTACAGTTCTAGGAAAAGTGTATAACTCTAAATAAACTAGTTTGAATTAGGAACTAACTTCAGTGCTACCACTGCACTGCCTTTGGGAACACAGTCCAGACAGAACTTAGTCCAAATCTTAGCATGCTCAATACAGACCCATGAATCCTTCTTGGCACGTGCACCACCAATCACTCCCTTACCACAGTGTATAAAGGCAGCTCAAAGTCAAGCAGTCTGCAAATCTCAGGTAGCCTTGTGGCATGCAGCTTTAGGGCCATGTGAGAAAGGACCCTGGATAGTTTTGTTTGCCTGACAGCCACATGATAATGCAATGGATGCAGGTGGGATATCCGGTGGACGGACTGAGCACAGTAGTCCCACACAAACTCCAGGAGAATGCTTGCTTCTGCCCGCATTAATGGGTAATGCAGCCACAAGGTTTCTCTTCTAGTGTTTCTCAGAGAACATCTGGGTGCCTGGGCAAAGTTTCTGTCCCCACTGCAGCTGAACAGCATCCCTGGACTTCGGTGTAGGCTGTGACTGAGAGTATAGGTGTGCCTGAGTCACTGATTTTTCCTGTAGCTGGACAGTACTAGTTCAGGCCATGACATCTGCTGTGGGTTGTCAGGAATAGCCTTCACCTTTAGCAAAGCTTCTTTGCTTTGGTTTCAGGAAAGAAGATCATAAGTCTTGGGGGACACTTGTGTGTACACTTGCTCATTTGCATTTCTTTGTTGCTTATGTCAGTTTTGCAGCAAAAATGACCTTGGGAAAACGCTTGCATCTTTGCTTGGATGAAGTCAACTTTATACTTTTAAGTTGCAGAAATGAGAATCATTTTGTGTGTGAGAGTGGGGTAGAGGGAGGAATGAAAGCCAGCATGTTTCTAATGAATGAAGATGCATCAGAAATAAACCTCCTGTGAAATAATACAGAAGTTGCATCTAGCATTTCTTTAAGTCTGCAGACATAATCTGTGCCACTGAAAGATGGGACTCGGCAATGTGAGGAAGCATGATTTCCTAGAGGGAATGAACTACTGTAAAACGTGACATCTGTACTCTCTGTTGTGACTGATTTATGCAAATCTTCCCACCTTCTGTCCAACATTTATCTATTTTTTCATCTCTCTGACATTATCACCTGCCAGCACTCTAGATGGCAGGACTGTCAGTGTGGCTCTTTCCTCTGGTGTCTAATACAGTAGCTCTTGTTTGTCTAGTACAGTAGTCCTTGTTTAACATTCCTGGCTACCACTAAAAATAGAAATAGTCATGTATTATTTATAATAGGAGTTAGGAATCTTGAATAGTACTAGGATTTAATTTTGGCCATCCACTGAACTAAACACTTTATGCCCTGACAAGTTACGATGTGGTGGTACAGAGATTCAAGTGGGAGAAAAAAAGGTACAGAGGCTGTGAACATCGGTTAGACCAGCATATAAACAACAAAGGCTAAGGCTGTTTTTTTTTTTTTCCGCTGCTGTTGAACACCGGTTGAGAGATAGAGTTATGTTTTTCATAGGACAAATTCATCATATGAATCATTCTTCCCTCCTGGGTCACACTGTAATGAGTGTGCCAGGCAGGTCTGCCGTAAGAAATACATTACTATTTCCTTATGCTGATCAGTACGACCAGGGCTGAGGGATCAGCGTGAGATATCTAGGAGGTGGTATGTGGTATCTAGGAAGTGGGTATTGCAGGACATATGTTTCTGTGAGGGTGCAGCCCTAGGGCTCTGCTCAGAGGCACGCCTCTAACTGTGCCTGTCTCATTCCAGGTCAAATATCCTCCTATCATTTGTGGATCATGATACTATTTCACACATTCATTGGTATCAAGGTCAGACTTCCAGAAGAAGTCTTTTTTTAATAGCCTGCAAGCTCTTGGCTTTGCATGTTCTTTTACTCCCATCTGAGAACAAATCTGACTTTTCCAGTCCTCAGCTTTTCTGGTGAATTCCTAAAAGCCTGCTTTCTTCTGCCTGGGGTAGGTGCTTCCAAAACGATCTGGTTCTTCAGCTAGAATAAGCTTGTAGCTTATTAAAAGAGCTTGAGATGACTCTTAAATTCTCCTTTTCCTTTTCCCTGCACTTCTCTTGGAGAGAAACTGAAGGGACTCTGGAAGCTAACCCATCATCTCCAGTTGCCAAAATTCAGGCAGAAGTTTCAAAAGGTGGAACTCCAAAGCAATGAACACTTACTGTATTTTGAAACAGAAAGCTCCTTGCTGGCCAAGAGAGAAGAAAAAGAAAAAAAGATCTTCCAGGCTTCCTGCTCACAATTATTTTTGGGTGAGCTGGAGCTAAAAGCATGGGTCAAATGATAGGTGTCTAATATCAGAATAGAGCTCTGTGATTTCCACCACAAATTAGACTTTGAACTCACCCAGAAACAATCATCATTTATATGCTGGTGGCAGGTAAACCTTTTCTTCTTTCTCTTCAGTTCTTCCCTTGACACTGAAAAGTCCCTCATATAGACATTTGGCAGCTAAAGCTGAATTATAAAGCTACACTGAACCTATATGATAGGAGGCAGATGGTTTCCTTAGCAACTTCAAAGCAAATTTTAGAGCAATTTCTCCCCACTCTGGTACATTTCTGTATAACATTCAGCACCTGCTGGATGAAAAACTGTATTTGTGACCACTTGAACTGACTAGGCATGATCAGAAAAAAAAAAAAAAGGTGACCCAAACTGACTTCTTCAGTCAACAAGCTCATGCATGGAGGTATCCCAGACATAACTTCGAAGCTCCCCTGATCTCCAGTTCTCTGATGTTGTCTGATGAAACAGTTCCTAAACTGAAGGGATGACAAACCCTTCTGTCATGTCCTTGGTCGTGTCTGCAGTGGAATCCGTTTCTGACCAGAATTTTGTGTTTGGTCATCTACTTCCTGAAAGTCAAAAAGAATTTAAAGGCAGCAGAAGTTTCATCACCATATATCATGGTTAAAACATTAAAGTAGGCTTATCTAATAGCATTTCAGTAAAGATGTGAAGTCAAGTGAGACGATCAAACCTTTATCTGAAACCTTTACTTGAAACCTTTACAGATAAAATGAAAGAATCATTTGAACTTCAAGGAGTTTTTAATGAAGCCTGGGATTCCAAAATTTCCCATACAGCCTGGATATAAAATATGCTATGCCTTTTTTTGTTTGTTTGTAGAAAAAATTTGGAAGCATAGCCACTACATGAGTTTTATATTAACGTGTCTGCAGGCATATTAGCAAACCCGCCTTCTCAGACATGAATTAGTAAAATGGCAGAAAATGATGCTTGTCATGATGCTTGATAAGGTCAATAAATGCTGTATACGTAAAAGGCATGAGGAATGCTTGTCAATATAAATGAGATCAACAACAAAATCTTCCTATTGAAATGCCCTGCACAATGTTGCATTTAGTATTGATAAAATGACTTCTGAAGCCAGGAAATCCTTAGGAAAGACACTTGTAAAGCACTAACAACTTTCCTTCTTGAAAGTGTACAGTTAAACATGATCATGGACATCCATTTTAGTTAAAAATTTTAATTAACAAGAATTAATTATGTATAATATAATTTATGCAACAAATATAATAATATTCAAACAAGATTTATTCCTTCCATTTTTACTTGATTAAAAAGTGTAAACCTGTGTAGTGTCAAGCTCTCCTATTTACGTTCAAGAGAGAAATAGTCCATATGATCTAGCATGGGAAATGAAGCCCATAGATAAAGCTCTGCCCTGTGCATAAAGTAACCTTGTAACAAGCTCTCACCGCTGAAAAAATATTTATAAATTCTGTAAAATGATAATTCAGATTTTTTGGTGCTTTTCCTCAGGATTTCACTCTGTCTGTTAATCAGAATTTGACAGAATTGCACTGGAGAAAACAAACATCCAGTGCTGCCAGGGCTGGGGTATTGAGCTAAGCTAAACATGTGTTGTGAGGTGCTAAAGACAGAGTTATTTTTTTCCCTTTCGAAGCACAAACAAACATCACTGGAACCCTGGGCACCGTATGCCAACAGCTGGGTATCTAAGTGACATATCCAAACATGCGTGCACATGTGGCTCTGAAATTTTAATTAATCTGCTCCAGAGAACGCTCTCACTTGGAAGATTCAGAGAACAAAAGGCAAAGCTGTGGTGCAGGTTTGAATTTGACTATTCAGTCTAATGTGACATCCAGAGCTCCCTCTGCTTTTCTTACCTACACATTTTGGTTATTCTACACAGTGAGAAAGACATGTACAAATAGCTCTCACAGCCTTGGTTAGCTTGATGCTACTGAGGAAGTGGGATAAAAAATTAGCTCTGGTACAAACTCTTCAGAGGAAACCTACCTATACCAGCTACTTCTGTTTTGATATGTTTTGGAGAAAACAATTTTATTATTCTCTTTTGTATAGGAAAATACTATATTAGAATGAAGATATGAGCCAGCAGGTGTTTTTTTAAGAACATTAGAAAGTTACTATTGAATACAGAGGGGTCAGCAGTGGAAGTACAGAAGGAAATTATTAGTAAGGAATTTACTAGATAGTTAAAAGTTTGTCCTTGAAAGAGAATATGAAGAAAAGTTGGATGGGATAAAGGTCCAGCTTGATAATGACCACCTATTTCTTTATTAACAATCAAGTGATTGCACAGGAGACGTATAATTCTCTCGCTACATATTGTAGTCTTTATTCAAGGATTTATAACCTGGTATTCTCTGGGATAACAGCCGCCTTATCTTACTTTGCTCGATTCCTTTTCTTCAGTCCTGCCATTTTGCTTCTCTAATGTGCAATTTCTATCAAAACACATCTGACACTCACTTGGACTGATTTACAGCAGTATAATTTGCACCACTTCTGAATGTTGACCTTACAGTTGACAATATAACAACCATTATTTTTGTTGCCATCAAAGACTGAAACAGGAATGCCCAGAGAAAAGCACGAGGCTCTGCAGAGGAAAGGATAATTCCCCGGGCTAGATCTGCAGCAGGTCAGTCCTGTCTGTGGAAGAGTCCCACGTCCCACAGTGGCGGTTAGATTGCATTGGGCTAAGAAATTGCGTTGTGCTATGAAAAACCTCAAGGACTACTTGGAGGTATTATTTATTTAAGGGGGAGTTCCCTGTTCTCACTGACATCGGAGCAGCACCAGTAACATTAGCAGTGTTTGAATCCCTTCAGTAGACTGACGTGGAGCTGCTGCTGGTATTTAACAACATGCCAAAAACCTACGTGCAAAACATGGTTTATCGCTACTGACAGCACATGCACACTTGGGTACCCCGTCAAGCTTACTGTGGTGAAATGTTGATATGTTGGTGTCAGTGGGAAATGTATACATGTCCTCAAAGGCTGTCTTTCTAGACAGTGTGTCTAAAGGCTGTGTGTGTCCTGCAGTGCTGGTGCTGGTGCCCCCAGTCAAGCAAACGGGGTGGCATGTATGAGTGCACCATACCTTCTGCCTGGTAGGGCATATCTAAGTCTCACAGTGACATGAACGCCTGGATGTCATCAAAGCACACAGTCATAGCTGGGAGCTGGGAAATGCTCCAGGTCCTCTCAGATTAGAGTTAGCCATTGGAGAACCATGCCTGAAGGCACCTAATAGGCGAAATTAGGACAAGCCTTCAGGAGCAAGCTTGTCCCCTTGGTTTTAAACTTTTCTTCCCCTCCCTGCCAAAAAGAGTACTCCTTCAAGCTCTTAAAGATTCTGGAAGTTGTCTAACGTCAAGCCAAGGCTAGCAAGTAGTGCAGCATAATGGCAACCATTTGGAGAAGCAAACAAATTTGAGGACTCAAAGTCTGCACTGTCTATGTGTTTCCAAGGGAGTTTCACCTGAACTAACTAGCTCTGGTCTGGCCCTGTGAGTTCAGGGCCCACCAGTAGACAGAGCACCGAGGTGGGTTCCTCCTCTGGTTTAGTTTCAGCTGGAAGAACCCATTTGTGTGCTGTGAGATCACTCCACAGTACAAACCAAAGTGGGAACAAAAGGCTATTTGCCTCCAGACCACACTCCTGATCCAAACTGAAATGCTGCTGTAGATGTATTCAAAGTTAGATGGTATTTCAGAGCAGCTCTCTTGAAGTCTCCTACTTGGGGTAACCTAGAGGAGATCAATTTTCAGCAGGTGAATTAACTAATATCCTGAGATGATCAAACTATTTTAAAGCATTTCTGGTGAGACAATTAAATGTGGATTGTATCTAAAATCATCAGTCACATATGACAGCCATGACTGCAAGTTAGGAGAAATATAGATATTCATCTTTTGCTCTTCTTTTCCGGGGAAATACTGCTCACCAGCAATAGTCCATGCAGCTTTCTAGTCAGAGCAATATTCTTCAAGACAGAAGAGAGTGTATTTTTCAATTTTACAAGCCAATGCACACTTGAGACATAAAGGAGTCTTGAGAATAAACTGAAAAACTATAATAAGTCAGATGCAAGAAACCTGAATGTTAATAAGCTGCCTAAGCATAAAGTAAACAAAAAAAACCCCTGCAACTGCCTGTAGTGAGGAAGAATTAATCAAATGGTCAGTCCCTGCAGGGAAGTATTCGCTAGGTAAAAGAAAGTATTGCACATTTCAGCTGGTTGGTAGGCTGCTCCTGATCCAGGGACCATCAGAAGTTCTTAAGAGGAAAGTCCATTTTATTCTTATGGTTGCAGAAGTGCCATAACTACTGCCACTTCTGGGGATATATCTGTTGTGCTTTTGAATGCTTGGGTTAGAAGAGGTGGTGGTTTGGTGATGAAGAAGAAAGGGAACCAGGAACAGGCAGGGGAAACATAGGAAGAAGAATTTCACCTATTCTGCTTTATTAATCTTTTTGCTGTATATAGATACAGCAAGATTGATCAGTGTCTAGCTTTTTTGAGGTTAACATCTATGATATACTTTGGTTTTGTTTCCAGTCCTTTCATCCACATTTGGGTTTCACCCGTTGTTCATGTAAAATTACCATTTCAGATGGTAATAGATTCAGTTGACTTGACGCAATCCTTGCTGTGTACTCCATTTTCATACAAGGGCTCCTGATACTGCTTCTGTTGAAGCTGAGCCATCAGCTGAGGGAAAAATTAAATCTATCATATTTAATCCATTGCAGTCATCTGATGTAGGCAATGCTATTTCTTTCACATCCACAGTCACACGCCTGAAATACACTCTGATTCTTCTGCTAGCTGGAGCTACTGCCAAAGTAACGGAAGTAATGAAAAAATCTGATAAGGTTTTCAGTAAACTACAACTTATGTATGGGGAATACAAGGCATGTCAGCAAGCATGGAGTTACAGGAAATAAGTCTTATTGAGCAAACTCTTTACCTATTTTTTTGGTGCAGTTTCAGATTTAGTCAGTAAAAACTGAGCAAATATAGTAAACTTACTGGAATTTGAGTTGACATAATGTAAGTTTTTAAAAAAAGCTTAGTATCAAGAACCAGGTATTAAAAGTTCAGAAATGTTAATGAGAAGGTGCCAAAAGATAGAAGTTCATGAAAAATGAAATTTTTTTTAATTGAATGGAGGCTTTTTTCTAGTGAGGGTGTGCAAGGCTAAAGATAAAGTCTCATGATACTCAGCATTTTTACCAATCATTAGGAAGTAAATATGCATGATGAATAAAATCTCAGATGGCAAAAAGTGATGAGAAGAGCCCAGTCAGGGGGTGGACTATGGAAAGCAATGGATCTGAAAGGGTTAACGTATCATAATGGAAAAGCATTTGGAAGTAAGTCCCTAGTACAATGGTATGGCAAGGGTCGGGGGGAAGCCCTGCGTGCAGAACTGGTTAGAGAGAGAGTTTTCTGTTGGTATGTAGATCTGTTGGAAGGAAAACACAGCGGTGCATAAGCAATCCGGGAGGTTTCTGGCATGACTTGGTGGCAACTGGAAGCTGTTTCTAAACATATGGATAAGAAGTTTACTGGGAATAGTCAGCATGGATTTACAAAAGGAAAATCATGTCTGACCAACCTGATAGCCTTCTGTGATGAGATGGTCAGCTCATTGATGAAGGGAGAGCAGTAGATGTTGTTTATCTTGACTTTAGCGAGGCTTTTGACACTCATGTAACATCTTCATAGACAAACTAATGAAGTACACACTACATCAGTGAACAGTAAGGTGGACTGAAAAACTGGCTGAACTGCCAGGTTCAAACGGTTGTGATCAGCAGCACAAAGTCCAGCAGGAGGCCAGTCATTAGGGGGATGCCCAGGGGTCAACACTGTGGACAATACTATACAAGATCTTTATTAACAACCTGGATGGTGGGGCAGAGCACAGCTTCAGCACAGATCATACAAAACTGGGAGAAGTGGCTCACACACCAGATGGTTGTGCTGCCATTCAGAGGGACTTGGACAGGCTGGAGAAATGGTCTAATAGAAACCTCATGAAGTTCAACAAAGGAAAATGCCAAGTTCTGCCTCTGTGGAGGAATAACTCCAGGCACCAGGACAGCCTGGGAGTGACTGGCTGGAAAGGAGCTTTGTAGAGAAGGACCTGGGTGTCCTAGTGGACAACAAGTTGACCATGAGCTAGAAATGCGCCTTCGTGGCAAAGAAGGCCAATGGCCTCCTGAGCTGCATTAGGCCAAGCATTGCCAGCACGTCAAGGGAGGTGATCCTTCCCTTCTGCTCAGCTCTGGTGAGACACATCTGGAGTGCTGGATCCAGTGCTGGGCTGCCCCCCAGTACAAGAGAGACATGGACATAGCGGAGCTACTGTGATGGCCTGCTAAGATGATTGGGGATTTGGAGCATCTATCATATGAGGTGAAGCTGAGAGAGCTGGAACTGTTCAGCCTGAAGGAGAGAAGACTCAGGTGGATGCTATCACTGTGACTAGACGACCTCCAGATTTCCCTTCCAAACTCAGCTATTCTGTGATTCCGTGTGACTATGTTTATATATGGCATCAGCTATACACAGCTGTGTTTGCATACGGTGTATATCTCTATATGGCATAGTATACTTAGCAGTGGAAATACTGTGTCTAGTTATGGTGTTCACATTTTAAAGGATATTGTAGAAGGCTACCCAGAATGAGTGTGAGGGACACTCATGCCCAGAAGGATGGGCATGTTAATAATTTCTCTGTGATGAGCTGTATGTGACTACAGGTCTTTGTTATTCCGTGCTCCATCAAAGGACCATAAAGGAGATATGCCAGATGTCCCCAAAACAACAGTGGTATGTGGACACTAGTCATATATAGATTTACAGCACACAGATGGCTTCAGTGTCCAGATGTCGTTGTCCGGCAAGCTGTCAGTATAAGGGAGTCCAGCCAAATTCTGTCATCCTTCCTCCTCCCCACTAATCCAAGGAGGTGTTTCACAGTCAGGAACAGGCTGAGGGGCAGCAAGCTCTGGCCTTGCCTGCTGATGCAGTGTTTTGCAAAAAGTGGTGCTGTAGAGATATTCCATAATTTCCAAAGATCTTGCTCCATAATGTTCCCTAGAGGCCAAACCTGCCCAGTTTATGTTACCAGAGCACTAAGATGATGTTTACATGCAAGTCTTTCCTCCTGCTTGCAGTTTCCACACAAAGTCTTGGGTGATGCTAGAGATTAAAGAAACTGAGGAACCACCCTCCCTGCTAAGGACTTTAACAGACTCACAGTCTTTCTGGGTCAGGCAGAGGGAAGAGACACTCCTTTTCTGATAAGTTGTAGCTGTGCCTTTTTGATGGGTTTTCTGGAGGTCACTCAGCTGAAGTCTATCATCAGCTCATTTCTAGTTTGCCTTTAAAAAAAAGGTTAAAAACAGTTTAGTGGGTCCCCCCCTTTTTAAGCAAAATGGATACCTGGATGTTGAGACAGGCTAAATACAGTTTGGGGAACTTCAGTGCCATATGATAATGTGTGAGATGGTAAAGGGACACAGTCATTCCTTGCCCTTCCATTTTTCCACTCATGACTTGTATGCTGAGGAGGGAAGAAGGTAGTGTAAGAACTGTTCTGTTGATTGCACATTGCAGCAGGACATGGGAGAGCAGGGGAGTCCTTGGGAAGCAAGAGGAGAGTTGTTAATTTTTTAAATTGTTTTTGAATTACACTGAAGTTTGTAACGACTCTGTTACAACACTTATGAGAAAACATATGTACCTACATTGATATTTGTAAACACAAGTGGCAATATTAATATTTTCATGTTGTCTATATAAGGCTGATTCCATGTGAATTCAGATGGAACAATACCAACTTCTTAATCATAAGGAACACTTTAAACCACTGTTAAATCAGTGCTAAAAAGTTATAGATGCACACATTACATCCGAATACTGAAACTGTCAGTCTTGATTCCATGTATTATACAGGGCTGATGTAGTCTCAGCCAAGAAGATATAGCTGTGTGTTTCCGAGATCTGAATTCAAGCCCTTGTGGGCCAGAGGAAATAGCCCTACTCTCCTGATATGAGAGAGATCTCCAAATTAGCAGTCTTACCAGAGAGGGCTAAGCTAGTAGACTTTGCGAGCATGGGGGTGAGCTGAGTAGATCTCATTGATCTGCTAGATCAGGGCAGGATCTTTGTGATCAGTACATCACCAGCACGGTGACTCTTTTCACTACTTGTGCACAGCACAAAAATAGACTGTAGCTCTTGCATTTATCCTTGCAGTTTTTCATTAGCAAGCGAGTGTTCCCACTGTCCAATTTCTGATACCCAATCTTAGAGACTGGTTTCTCTCCCATTATACAGCATTTATATAGGATTAATCTGGTACAGAAAGATCAAAGGTTTTTACAACCTCTTGTAGATTCCTGAACACACTGGCAACATAGGTTATGGATGATTTTCCTGAATTCTTCTTCTAAAATTAGTAACTTAAATTTTAACTTACATCTCATTTTGATGCTTGAAGAAACTACTACATGCCCGTCCACAAGAAAAAGGATATTCTCAGAAGGAGCAGCTTCTCTCCAAGAAGTTGGGAGACCAAAAAACTACCTGCAGCTCTGTTTGTGGGGAAATGAACAAAAAGATCTGTAGATCTGGCTGAACTGTAAAACTGCTAGGAATTCTTTTTAAGGGGTCTTAAGTAACTTTTGTCTTATTAAGAATTCTTTTGAAAGTTCTTAAATAAAATTTTCAGCCAGATCCAGACATGACATAATGCCTTTGTTAGTTTCGGCAAGCCATTTCTTAACTTTGCTATAAAGGAGCATAATTTGGTGCACACTGCTTCAGAGGCTTAAATTGCATTCCTGATATTTTTTAATAAGTTTTAAATCCGTTTACCAAGTATTGCACAGTAGAGAACAGTGATGTCAAAAAAAGTGAGATATGATTTGCCTCTTGATGATTAAATTTTATTATATCTGGCACACTTTGGAAAATAATTTCTTCACTGCTAAGAGGTAAGAAAACATAGAAAAGCTCCTGTACCTGGATCACAATCTTCCTATTGAAAATGGGAGTTTGTCCCTGACAATCTGAGTCACTAAAAGGGTGGAGATGTCTTCATATGTTTCTAAAGAGCACATGGCTTTCAGTTTGATATGTATTTTTCTGTACCTCACCGGACAGGGACAGATGAAATTTTTTGTAGAAACTCAGCCCTTCATCAGGTCACCAAATGGAAAGCAGAACACATGCTTTTATGAAGCAGAAAGATGAGTCTTAAGCATGGCTTTTTTAAGGACTGGAACAGTCCATTGGACAGCTGGGGCCTGACAAGGTGTGAGGTCTGTAACTTCCTCCGACAATATATAAAATCAATTGCCGAACTGACAAAATGTAGCATTCCTGCCCTGATTCTACCATCATTACTTACACTGAGTTGCATTTTACTATTTACATCCTCCACAGGGTGAATGCAGCAAAAGTTCTTAGTCATTGTAAGTATTGGGAGCTGTATCTAGTATCTAAACACTAAATTTATATCAATATCATCTTCAAATACTCTGTAGGATGCTTCCACAGAGAAAGTAAAATGTCTGTGTCTTTCTCTTTAAGAATGCAATAAGAATACAAAATCAGATCCGACACATAGAGCTTTTTTTCATATCTAAATAAAGATTCTTTAGCCTTTTTGACAGCCAGCCTTAAATTACATTAAAGACAAGGATGGAAAACTCTTAGATCTTTTTGGGATGGAGACAAGTCAGAATGACTTCTAGAAGATAAGCTAGTCCAAGAGACTACTCTGCCAATTTATTCTGCCAGAAATCTGGAGTAGACCACCAAAAGTTGTTAAAGCTCACACTTTATTTGAACACAGAAAAGAGAAAGATCAAATGCCCTGAAAGGGACTGTTAAGGAAATTGAATAATCATGGGGTAGTAGAGTGCAGTCACAAATTGGACTCTGTCTACAGAGACAGACAAAAATAGAAATAGGTGGCTAATTGCCAAGATTGGTGACTGACAGCATGATAGCAAACAAAATTCAGCCTTGGCAAAGGACACATCATTGGACTATGTAAACTGAAAAGTTCATGCACATTACAAGGTTCTGGATGAACTGATTAGTTGTAGCTAGAAATATGTATACAGTTATATATATACACATGCATACACACACTTCTATATTTTAACTTCCTATCCATCACAGTACTCTGTAGTTTCCATGATGCTGTTGCCCTATCCAAAGATCAGTCTTAATTCTGAATGGTGTTATCGTCTTGTTTCTGTTTCTCATTCCTATAAAATTCTTCATCCTTCTAGTAGGGGGAAGTCTCAGACCCATTTATAATTGCTTCTACCCTAAATGCCAAGGCATGAGGGGAATGTGACAATCATCCAAAGCTGAACATATATATTTGTATTCTTTTCTGCAGGTTTATTAAATAAGTATCATAGAAACAGTGTGCAATATTTTTTGTCACAGTTCTCCACTTCCATTAATTGTAAGTACAAATTTTTTTATTAATTTGGCTTTGTCCTTCATAGGATTTTAATGTCCATTAACATGCAAACAAAGTGCACTGGATATTATCCATCTTCCTTGATGTAACTCTCATGAACACACTGGAGCTACATGAAGAATCATTTTGCTGTCTTCTATCTTAGAAATATATGTCAACACTTCTAGTCTAGTCTAGTCTAGTCTAGTCTATAAATCTAAGTGCAAAACTAACTCTCTGTTGTATTCACAAATGTGGAAACAACCACAGTTTGTACTGTTCAGGGAAATCTCAATGTGATTGTGTCAGATATTTGGGATAAGACCATATCAAGAAGATGTTGAAGGACCCTTTTTCTCTGACCTAAATAACAGACTTAGGAGGAAAAGTGTTAAATGAATGATATCAAACAAGTACTTCAGAAATGCCCCTTGGAAGATGCTGTAGCCCTAATATTGAGACAATTTTGGTAATCCATTCACTTTTCTTTTCCTGTTTGCTGAGGTCACTCACCATCTGCTTGAACTACTTGGCTATGTGGCTTTACAAGTCAGCTTGTTTCTCAGTTCAGGAGGAAAAAATATCCTTTAAAGTTACCAGAGCAACCAGCTCTGAATTGCAGAACATTGTCTAGGTAAGACAGATAGTCTTTATTTATATTCTTTCTATTTTTATAAAACAACGTATCTTCTAAAATGTGGAGCTATTTTCTCTCATTAATTATGTATAATTTTAAATTTATTTTAACTAGCATAAAAAAGAAGAGAAGTGAGACTGTTGGCACAACCAAAAGCAGGGTCCAGAATATCCAAACATACACTCTGTGGAAGAGGTAGGACTGCAATTTGCATTAATTAAACATGCATCTATGGCTGCCTTGTCAACTAGTCTTGATCACCCTTCTCCTGGCTCATACTGTGTGAATCCTGCTCTTTTCAGCCCCGTGTCTCTTCCCAGCTCATCACTTTTGCTGCACAACCCCTCCACCAACGCACCCCTGCCCTTTTCCCCCCTGCCCCAGGTGTTTCCTGGTCCCTCTACCATCTTAGGGTTCTTATTCAAGTCCTGGCTTCTTGTCCCATCCCTTTGCTCAGCCAGCTGTGAATGCCTTCCCCCTCCAACATGTTAAAACTCCCCCCTAGTCCTTTTCCTTCCCTTCTTCCCACAGCTGAAAAACTCACTTTTACCCTTTTCCCACCTCACTCAATCACCTGAACGGCCCTTGCCCCACAGCATCTTTGGGTCTGAGCTGACAATTAAAATCCATCTTCCAACTGATTGTTTTCCTCCATTCCTTCCTAATCTCTCTTTCCGTTCACATGATCCCAGCCCCTGCTTTGTCCTCTGCTTCTCTTTCCCTTTCCATTCTTTCTAGTCTCCATATGACAATCTACTCTCTTTCTTATGCCCAGCCTAGCTTTTATTCCTTCTGCTAGCCTCTGGCCTAAAAAAGAAGACATCCTTCCCCTGAAATCTTCCCAGAGAGCTTCAGTGAGAAGAGGAACCTGAAGATGTGTAGTCCATTAAAATCTGGTGGAGAGAAGAAGAGATAAAGGAAACAAACCAACAAGAACACTGAAAAGATGTTCAGTTTGCATATATTTTTAATCAATTTTGAATTATATTTCTCTTGAAAGGGAAAATGTATCATAAAATGGAGCAAAGTTTATAACTTCAGGATGTGGAAAAGTCTGACACCAATTAACCATGTCTAAGTCTGGCTAAGATGAATGGTTGTCTTTGCCTAAAGCAACAATTTGCAGTCTTGTGGTACAAAAGTCATAGGCAGTAAGTGGGAGAAGACACTTTACCTAAGGACTGTTTGCTTTTTCTTAAATATGTATGAAGCTTTATATTGTTCTTCATGGTACATGTTCTTTCCTTTTCAGGGCATAAGTGTGAAAAACTGAAGCAAATTTATGGTATAATGCTAGGGCAGCACAGAGTGGTGGTGTGATGGCAACAGCAGGAAGCTCTAACAGCCAGTGCTGCTTGAATGGAGCAGAAATAGAGGGCAGAACAAGAAATAGTGCACCAAGGTCTCCTGGGTGCCTTAAGAAAGCAGCCTTTCCTCTAAACCCTCCTCATTTTATTTGGATGCCAAATGTGGGTACACCTCTATTTCAGGTCACACATCAGACAAGCCCTACTCAGCCATTCCTCCTCACAGTGCTGAAGCATTACCAGGACTGTAGCCTGTCTCCTGATATACTCCGGAGCACAAGGAACAAGATGCCAACCCAAAAGTCTTGACTTCTTCACTGTCTGCAAGGGGGTTTGAATCTGGTCCTGGGCCAGCATTTTGATGAAGTGATAAACTGAAAAGGTGAGAAACAGATTTCATTGAGTTCTCTTTCTGTATCACCTGGTACTCACACATACCACAGGGTTGGGGCATAGAAGATGTTTCTCTTTGTCAGACTCAAAGAATCTCCATTATCAGAACAAAAGAGATTTTTCTGAACAGTGAGGGGCAGCTGTCAAAAGCAGAAGCAGGTGTGGCTCTGCATAGAGGATTTATTAGCAAATGTGTGGGGTTAGGATCACAGAATAATTAGGCTGGAAAGCACCTCAGAAGGCCTCTCGTCCAACCTCCTGCTCACAGCAGGGTCAGCTTCAAGTTAAACCAGGCTGCTTAGAGTTTCATCCAGCCAGGGCTTGAAAACCTCCAAGCATGGAGATTGGACAACCTCCTTGAGCAGTCTGCTCCATGGCTTGACTTATTGTGCATACAGGTCTCTTTACTGGAGCACCTTGAGAAGAAACCCTTTTTATCTATGCAGCAGGGAGATCAGCCGCCAAGTGATGCTACTCTTACATGAGAACATATAAAACCAGAACGATGACTCTTGGTTTGGATGGGATCAGGACTTTTGGCATCTGGCACCATGCTGAATATCAGCACTTTTCATGCATCTAAATAATTTTCCACTCCGGGCAGGCAGCACATATCTCCAGCTAAACTAAAGAACAGCATTAAATATTATAAAATGCAAACTTGAACAGAAAATATTCTCAGTTTCAGTGCCTTCCACATTCTTCTGCCATATCTCTGGGCTTGAGTTTTTAAATGATAGGTGACTTCTGAACTTTCCCGTTCTACCCCATCCAGGCACAACAAAAGGTAACGAAGGCCAATATATTATGCATGTTTTTGAGAAGTCTAGTGAAAGGTCTTGGAGGAAAAGAGACTGAAATAACAGAGAAATAGACATGAAAATTATGTTGAGGGCTGCTAGAAAAATTGTTTTTGATAGGATCCTGGAAAAATCTAGGTTGGAAGGGACCTCTGGCTGTTGTCTGGTCCAGCCCCTTGGTCAGGACTGTCTTCAGAGTTAGATAAGGTTGTTCAGGGCAACCTCATAAGGACATTGAAATTCTTGGAGCTTTCAGCAGGGTTTTGACGGGGTGATATTTGTCCAATGCTTCAAGTAAAGAGGGACAGCTGTTACTGTCATTGGTTTCAGTGGTGCTGTGTGGCAAGAAAACGAACATCCTAGAGTAAATGGGGGTGGGGTGTAGGAATCAAGAGATACAGCCTCAGTGTCTACACACCAGGAGAAGCCCAGAGTCAAAGGCTGCCCTTTTATCTGCGTGAGGGCATGTACAGACGTAGAGTTAGGACAGGCTAGAAAAAGACTCAGGGGACCAAAAGACTGTTACATGATGAAGCAAACAACTGAAGTTCCTAACAGACTGTGCTTCCTCTGGACATCCATATCATTGTCTTGAAGGTGCTCAGACTCAGTGTTTAAGGAACAGGAATGATTGCTGTGTCTGTGCAGGACTCAGTTTCACCTTTTTACTGTGGAAGACATGGTAAATGAGAAGGAACTTGTTCAATGCAAAGTTTGGCAACCTGCACATGGCACAGTTTGGTTGCAAAAAGCAGAGGAGAGGAAAAGCCCCGATGTCAGACTCCTCAGAGGGAGAGAGTTTGTCCTCTGTCCTTGCCCAAGAAGCATCTTGCTCTAGAAGCCAGTGCTGAGCATCCTGTGGATCTCTGAATCCCCATGAAAAACACTACGTGCTGTGAAAGAGCTTTCCATGGCTCTGCAGTGAGGAGACAGCCTGGTCCGTGCAGGCACAACACATGGCAGGGCTATGTGAAATCAAAAGGATGTTTAGGCAACACACTGCGGACAAGAGCTTGTCACAACAGCATCTGCTATAAACCTCAGGTGTTATTTTCATAGAGACCCAAAGAAATATAACTGACCTAGCCATCATCTGATGTGGTATGAAGTACTGTGACATGGGGATATGTTAGAATGTGTGGGATAATTCCTACAGCAGTCAGCCCTGATCTCCCAGCAGAGCTCACTACCCTCCTGTGGCTGGGTTTGCACAGCAGCGCTTTCTGCACTGGAATCTGATTTTACCCCCTTCTCACCCAGGATAGTTTTCTCTGAGGGAGGATCTGGTCATTCTTTTGCATTTAATTTTATTCACATACGTGTTTCCTTTAATTTCTTGCTTTTTCCTCTTCTATAATTCCTGTCTTCAGGTAATTTAGATCTAATTAAACTCAATTATGCCCATAGTAAAAGGGTTATTTCTTCAAGCTGATCCTTTCTGGCTCCACTTCAGATCTTACAGGGACTGTACATTCACCCACTCATCCACCATTAAAAACGAGGCACCACGCTTCCAAACAAGTTAGTTCTAGCAAACAAAAAAACCTCCATAAATTAACTTAGACCACATTAATTAAAGTACAGCAATTGGAAAATACTGGGGTATTTGCTGTACCACATTTGTTTATTCACCTTAGTGACATCTCATCAGCTTAAAATGCACTAACAGTAAGAAGAAAAAAAAAAGTTAGATGTTTGCTAGAACTGTTTGGGGTTTATTTTGTTGTGGTAGCTTTTGGTACTGAGGACAGGAAGTATAAATTGGTAGCAGTTGCAAAGCTAATTGCACTAAACAATGTAATTGAATAATAATAGTAATAGTGCTGAATGATGCCAGAGTAATTCACTGATGTAGAACAGACACAAATTTAAAGGCAAGATGTAAATAGCATTGGAAGAACTGGACATGTAGAGGGGAGTAAATAATCAAATATAATATAGCAGGTGTCTGAAAACTTAATATGCATAAAACAGAGCAGATAAAATAGAGCAGGTAAAACAGAGTGTGAGAACTATTCAAGGATTAATTCTCATGTTGAGATTTTCCAGAGGAGGTGAGCGAAAGCAGCAGGGAGAGAGAGCTCTGTGCTCAGGTAGAACTGAGGGATCCCCTCTTTCATGGTAATAAAGGAAAGCCATAACCGGGTGATGCTATGCCAGTGAACACGCAGTCTCTGCACAAAGAATTCAGGTTGGCTAGAAAAAGATGAAATGAAACAACTATTATCTAGTTACATCTGACAAACCAACAAAGTTAACTTTTTCTTTCCATCTACTGTTGCTATCTTTCTTCCCAAATATTTGCCATTAAGTGAATTTTTGTGGCCATCTTTAACACTCCTGATAAGGAGAATATCCATATCCACATTCATATCCATTCATTTGTATATGTATCTGACGTACACTTTCTTCAGCTTATGTAGAATTACCCTTTTGAAATCTGGGAGGGTCATAGAGATTAGGTTCATTTTAATGGCAGGGCCAGAGTACTCCTTACATTTTAGATACTGCTGATTGATAGAATAATTCACTAAAAAACCCCAAACCAACTCAAGCTGGTTTTGCTTTTTTTTTTTTTTTTTTGTGATGGCATATTATTCACAAAATTCAGCCTATGGAAGGCTTTTTTCTTTTTTCTAATGCTTCATTGTGACTACTTGCTACCTGCTGATTGTGATTTGCTCTTTGAATTGCATAGAATTTCTGCTTATGATTGGTGACTAGCATTTTTTAAAGATGAGACTAGTGTGTGAAAAATAGTGAATTACTTCCAGCCCTCTCTCAGTGTAAATAATTGTCCATGATAAGCTTAATGAAATGTTTAATAGTCACATAAGCATTTATAAATAAATTGGTGGTCATCTGCCCACTCAGAAAAAAATAATGACTATCACACCATGAAAAACTATGCACAGAATGCAGTATGCTCAATTAAGAGAATATTAGAACAATGGTGTTTGCATTGTCTGAATAGCTCCAAATCCAGAAAATGGAAATCTCCATTTCCAAACTTAAGTTTTCCATCATCGTCTTTCTTTCACAGATGTCCAGTCAACGGGTGGCCTTTAAATTTCAACGTTACATTTTGACAAGAAAATGCAAGGAAAGCTTGTTTTGCAAGTGCTTTTTGCAAGCAAATGTTATAAACAATGTTCTATAGTTTTGCCCAGTGTTAGAAATGCTTTGTCAAAATGCTGCTTCAGTCAAATCTAAGGTTTTATTTTAAGGAAACACTGAAATGTTTAAGCAAACAAGTAGGCCGCTGTTCTAAGAAATGCATTTTCTGGTTTGCAGAGCTGTGCAACAGAATAAGTATTACTCATTATCCTTGATTTATTCATTGCAGTTAGTTATTAGCCAGCTCTATTTAATTTCCTAGCAGGATGCCATTCTGTTTTAAAGGCGTATGTGTGTTATAGCAACCCTTAATTTATTGATCTTTTACAATATAAAAGCTCTATTTGTTGTTGGTTAACAAAGCTGTAATCACACTAAAAATTGTCATTTTATTGGCTTTCATTGAATGCCTTGTGAGTGACATCTTCAATGCAATGTTATCATTAACCTTATTAATGAATCAGACCAACCTATAACTTGGAATAATCTCAAATTTTAAGAGATGTCTTTCTTATTTCACTTCTACAAACAAAGATGACTATAGCACGAGTGCTGTTTGTGTTGTGTGTTGTAAAATTGCTCTGCTGAAAACTCTGTGAATAGCTGGATATTCAAAGGTTTAAAACACTTTTTTTGGTGTTTTGAGTTTTATCAAAATTTCTTGATTTCCTACCACATTTCTTTTAATAAGCTACAGCTAAAAACAACTCGTAATGAATAACTTAAGAAAATATGGTTCTCACTTAATCTCATTTAAAATATCCTTGGGATTTCCAAGGGCCAGAAAAACAGATTAAAAATTCTTTTACAGATCATATGAGATATTGCTTATTAAAGCATGGATTAATTACTTCTCTGTTGATAAATTACTTCTGACACATGTAATTAAAGCAGAAGATTCAATCATTAACTTCAATCGGGGTGAAAGTACACTTAAAAAGAGCAAATTGTAATGCACAAAGGATAATAGCCTAATGGTACACTGCATTTTTTATATTTTAAAATATCTTTTACTGGAAAATGTTTAGAAAAAAAAGTCATTGTATATATCTGATTTTTCATACTTCTAAATCCATAAATCACTAAAACAACATAAAAGGAAAAAAAAATGCTTGCAACATAGATAAAAGAAAGCTTTGGAGGAAGAACTGTTTGACATTGTAATCATGGTATGGTACATATATGTAGCACACATCTATGACGTCCCATAGATGCAAACAGGCTGGTATCTGACACTGCTAGTTATTGTACAAACATGAAGAAGAAGGCAGTCTCTGACTTAGAGAAAGGTTTGTGATATTAATAACTGCATCTCTGTGTGACAGTGTCACACTGCAAGGAGAACAATGCTATACTACCTCAGAGAAGGGCCGATGCCTCTTAGCCTGGTTAAATGCCTCGCTAATGCAAAAATGCAGTGATTTTCAGTGAAATGACTGCCTTGGAGTATCTCACTCACTGACAAATCCTAGTGAAGTGGCTTCTACTTCGAAGTGGCTGGTAAGAACCAACTCTGTGTCCCTTTCAACCCAGATTTCAATGGTGTTACTACATTTCTTTAGGATACTAGTTATCATCTGGATATTGTGCCATTGACTACTACTAGACTTATTACTATTCATTTCAGTAGTCCAGATGATTTTCAATCCACCCAAGAGTCTGTTTGTCCAGTGCACACTTATTTAGCTTCTAGATTATACTCAAAGTATATTATATTTTATTATATAAAGTTCTAAATGCCTCCAAGGATGGAAACTCCACAGCCTCCCTGGGAAACCTGTTGTTGCAGAGGTTCACAAAATCAAATTAGGCAGCTGATAGATTCAAAAATAAACTTTAAATAAACTTTATTTTAACCAAAATTGTTTAGCAGAAAACTAACTAGAAATGAGGTGTCAACACTCTGACAACATCAGTAAACCACAGGTTCAGGATGGTGTATGAGGGATTAACACTGCACAGCCGGCTTTAGAAATGAGGATCCAAAATGTGCACAGTCACTCACCTATGAGATGAGGGCTCTCAACCTCCAGGAGTTTCCTTGGGCAGCGTCCCGACCCAAGGGGAGAGTCCCCGACCACAGACCTGCTGCTCCAAGGAGGACTGACTCCACTTGCCCTCCGGCGGGGCTCCATTTATACCCTAGCCAAATCTGATCTGTGGTCAGTTGTAATTGGCTGAGGGCCGTAACTTTCTTAGGCCTCGCCCGAGGCGTATGCGTGACCATAATGACTGGCCCAAAGCGTGTACGTGATGGTCAGCACTCGCCACCGTAAAGGCGCGAAAGTAAGGGTGCGAAAAGTAAGGACGCAGCGGTCTTAAAGCCCCCGGTCTTTGTCAGGGTGGGTGCACCTGCCACAAGTGTTTGACCACCCTCATTGCAAAGATTTTTTTTTCCCTTGTACCTAACTGGAATTTCTCTTGTCACAACCTGTTTCTGTTGTCTCTCCTCCTTCGTACTGAGGAGCCTTCCCTGCACCTTCCCATCAGGTGGTTGAAGACAGCAATAAAATCTCTCTAGAGCCTTCTCTTCTTAAGGCTGAACAAATCCACTTCTTTCAGCCTCTCCTCATATATCATGATCTTCAGTGCCTTGATCACCTTGATGGCCTCTGCTGGACTCACTCCAGTATGTCTGTGTCTTTCTTGTGCACATTACCCCAGATGTGGTCTCACAGTCACAAAATTGAGAGGAATAATCACTTAGCAGTAACCCTAACCTGTTGCTGCCCTACTGTTAGCTGTCCCTCTCCTCAAAAAGTGCTGATGCACATGGTGATTGGGAACAGGTTTGGCTGTGAAGACTTACAAAAAAGTGTCAGATATCTCAGCCATCTCCATATCATCCTTTACTAAGTAATTTTTGTAGCCTGTCCTTTTTTCCAATTCTCATACTATTTTAATTATATTTTCATTTTATTTCATGAAGAAGGTCTTCTGCCAAATTTTGTGGGTTGCTCCTGCTCTCTCAATAAGGTATTATTTATTTATTTGTTTAAAATCACCCAGCTCTTCTGGGCACCATTCATCTGATGGCAGCTTCCCAAGGGATTCTGTCTAGCAAAGACTTAAAGAAGCCAAGGTCTGTTTTAAGGAAGTCGGAGTCCTACCTCTGCTGCTTATCTTCACAGCTTTCCTCCACATCCTGAACTCAGTCACACCGTGGTCACAGCAGCCCAAATCGCTGTGTGTGACCACACTGCTCAACAGTTATCCCTTGCTTATGAGCAGTGGTCAAACAGAGCATTACCCCTGACTGCCCCCTCTAGCATTTGCATCACGAAAAGCATAGCAACATCCTGGGCTGCTTGCACAATGCTGCATTGCCGTCCCAGTAGACGCCTGGCTTGTGGAAATCCACTGTGACGACCAGAGCCTGCAACTGGGAAACTTCTCCAAGTGGTTTGTGGAAAAGCTTCATCCACTTCATCCTTTACATCACGCACTCTGTAACAGACCCGCAACAGATTGTCCCTAGTATTTCTTTGCCTTCTGTTCTTGACCCTCAGGCTTTCAGCAGGGAAAGTAGGAGATGAATTTGTGTCTCCTTTGTTGATGTCTAATACAGAGAAAGGGAGATAAATGTGAAGCACCATTGGTCAGGCCTGATAGATGTTAATTCTGTGAGAGTTTTGATGTGTTTGAGAGGTGTTTTCCTATTAAATTAGGAATAGTATATATATATAAAGGGGGCTTATAAGAAAGATGGGGACAGACTTTTTAGCAGGGCCTGTTGCGACAGGACAAGGGGGAATGGCTTTAAACTAAAGGGGGGTAGATTTAGACTAGATAGAAGGAAGACATTTTTTATGCTGAGGGTGCTGAAACACTGGCACAGGTTGCCCAGAGAGGTGGTGGATGCCCCATCCCTGGAAACACTCAAGGTCAAGTTGGTCTGGGCTCTGAGCAACCTGATCTAGTTGAAGATGTCCCTGCCCACAGCAGGGGGGTTGGACTAGGTGACGTTTAGAGGTCCCTTCCAACCCAAACTATTCTATGATTCTACGATACAGAGGAGAAAGGTTCTGGCTGTAATGGTGTTTTGAAGTCTAAGCCTACCTATTCCTAAAAGTGTGTGGAGTAAGATAACACTTTTGGAAAGCAAAAGCTGGAACCTGGGCACTAAGGGCAGGAGATTCCCTCTGGCAAGCCGGTGGCAAAGCTGTTAAAAGATCTTCTGTGGGCTAGGAGACAGAAGATGCTGGAAATTGTTTTAATTGTCAGTGCTACCAGCATTATTGCTGAGAACTGGAACATCAGTGTGAAGAATGGCTGGCAGCGAGGCCAGGTCACCCAGGAACCTCTAGTGCAAGTGGTGGAAGGAGGTCAGACCAGAGGGTCCATGGTGGCTTGCTTGAGTCCTTGCTTGCCCCCCAAGGGTTAACAATCCCAGTGGGCGAGTTATGTGCTAGGAGGAAAAAAGCAATTGCTCAAGTTATAATCTCTGTTGTCTATACGAGTGCAGTTTATGATAGATGTCTAACTTTTAAAAGCCAAAATGAGGTGAAATGAATTCCACTTATAAAGGTGAAGTACTTGCCAAAGATCATAGAGAAAACAGGAAATAAAAAGCAACGCATTAATCTAACACAACCTATAATATAGAGGGTGATTGGGATACAGAGCTAAGTACAGCTCTGGCTTCATTTATGGAAATGAAGTTGCATCCACTTATATTAGAACTGATTATAGCTCCCACTGTCTAGATTAAACAGCCCCCAGGATACATACCTAATGTGTCCAAAGTTCAGATTCACTCAGCCTTTCCTGACATTGGAAATAGCAATTTGAGGCTTCAATTCTTTCTGTCCTTCTTCATTCACAATAGCCAGCTTCTAATTACATTTTTTATTCAAGCAGCAGGCCAGTGACTCTATTACGTCTGAAGGATTTTTCCTTTTTTTTTTTTCAAGGAAGTAGTAAAGAGATCTCAAAAAATCTTAAAACTTCTGATTAAAGATATCAGAAGAAGAGTGTGTTCCTTAAATCTACATCTCAGCCTGTTTTTGGTACCATAATCATCAGACATTTATTCAGGTAGACCTTTTCTATGTACCTGTTGCTACTCAAACAGTTTGGAAGAGATTCATGTAATTATTTTCTTGAGAGAAATTAAAAATATTCTTAATATTCTGAAAATATTCTTATTAACAGTGTTTCTTAGGTGTCCTGGTTTCGGCAGGGATAGAGTTAATTTCCTTCCTAGTAGCTGGTACAGTGCTGTGTTTTGGATTTAGGATGAGGACAATGTTGATAACACACCGATGTTTTAGTTGTTGCTAGGTAATGCTTACACTAGTCAAGGACTTTTCAGCTTCCCATGCTCTACGGACTGAGAAGACTGGAGGTGCACAAGAAGCTGGGAGGGGGCACAGCCAAACTGGCCAAAGGGACATTCCATACCATGTGACGTCATGCTCAGTACATAAACTGGGGAAAGCTGGCTGGGGGGGCTGCTGCTCGGGGACTGGCTGGGCATCAGTTGGTGGGTGGTGAGCAACTGCACTGTGCATCACTTGCTTTGTGTATTATTATTATTATTATTATTATTATTATTATTATTATTATTATTACTACATTATTATTATTGTTGTTGTTGTTATTATTTTATTTCAATTATTAAACTGTTTTTATCTCAACCCACGAGTTTTTCTCACTTCTACTCTTCCAATTCTCTCCTCCATCCCACCGGGGGCGGGGGGGGGGGGGGTGATCGAGCGGCTATGTGGTACTCAGTTGCCGACTGAGGTTAAACCACGACATTAGGGTAAACAGCAAGCACCTAGCAGGATGTGTAAGAAAACCACACCATAAGAATTCACTTTTGTTTTGAGACTTCCTAGCTAAGTGATTGACACAAAATACATTTCCTGATTATATTTTTCTTAATTTTGGTAGAATGCTTTGGAATAAAATACATGGATTGGGGAACCAACAAGGAGAAGAAATTACTTTCAAAAAACTATCTTCATGCTTAATTGTTCGTTACTTCACCATCTATTAGTGAAGAATAGTGGAATGATGGTGCAGCGTCAGACAAAAGTTCCTTTTGACCTTGCTCTTTATCTCAAATGGTGGAGAGTCATAGGATGACAGGATCACAGGATAATTCAGGCTGGAAGGGACCTCAGGAGGTCTCTGGTCCAACTTCCTGCTCACAGCAGGTCAGCTCTGAGGTCAGACCGGGCTGCTCAGGGCTTCATCCAGTCAGGGCTTGAAAACCTCCAAGGATGAAGAGTGCAAAACCTGCGCCTCTGCCTGACAGTCCTCTTGGGGAAAAAGTTTCTCCTTATATCGAGGGTCAACCTCTCCTGCTTCAGTTAATGCTTATTGTCCCTTGTCCTCCCACCCTGCACGCTGTGATGAGCCCAGCTGCATGTCCTTGATGACCTCTACATAGGCATTAGTGGCTGCTGTTATGTTCCCCTCAAATCCATCTCTGTTCCAAGCTATGCAAGTCCAGCTCCCCCAGCCTCTCCTCAGAGGGCAACTGCTCCAGCCTTCACCATCTTGGTGTCCCAGTAGGAAAATAAAAAGAAGAAAGACCTGAAGAAAAAAAAATTTTTTTTTTTTCCTAGCTTTCATTGCAGTGTGTATTTTTCTTTTGGTCAGCTTGCCTATCCAGTTTCTTACCCATCCAGTTACCAGCTCAGCCTGACTGTGGTGTTCAAACATGGATACTAGAACATTGTGGGAGACAGTACTGAAAATCTTGCCAAAGTCGAGGCGAATGGCATCCCCTGCTCTCTCCTTGTTCACAGATCCAGCCATGTTCTTGTAGAAGACAATCAAGTTGGTCAGACATGATTTATCCTGGGAAAGCCATGCTGACTTTTCCCAGTCACCTTCCTCTCCTCTCTGTTCTCAGAAATGTGCTCTAAGGGGACAGAAATTTGTACTCAGGGAAAAATGCAGAGCTGGGGAATGCAAGAAGTCATACCTACCCTTGTATGCATTCCAGCACACTTCAGGTTAGACACTTCCCGTATCAAAATCTGTATCTTTGTATTAATGACCTTTAAAGTATGTTTTCTCCCAGTAATGCCTCTAGTAACTTTTTCCAACCTAATTGAAGAGGTAACATCTCCAACAACCTATGACAGTGAGTGTCACACTTTAATTTCACACTCTGTGAAGATGTAGATGCCTCATCTTTGGGGTTGACAGACTTCTGATCATCAGTCTTCTCTGTATATTCAGTGGAGAGAAGTAGGTTCCTAAGTAGGAGGAAAAGGCATGGGTTTTTTTTTTCCAACAGACTCATTTATTTTAAACTGCTTGCTTGGAAAAGTAAATAAAAATCTCATTTTTTGAGATGGAGAGAACATGGGATCAAGGACTTGTACCGAATGAAAAAGCAGTTCCTTCCCCTGCCCAGTGACCTTTGTCTGTATTTATCAACTTACTCAGGAATCATAATCATTTTTATTGCCATTTAGTTTTTCTTCAGAGTGGAAACACTTCATTATAATTATTTCACTTATAGATACAGTTTGCCCAGGGAGAGGTCAGGGAGTTGGAAGTGCAGGCTGAACGTCTGGCTAAGCACAATAAATGCAGCTACTGAGCAGGTTCCATGAGATCCCCAAATCACACTGTTAGATAATGTCTCTTCTTATGGTAACTCAGATGCATCTTTGTTGTAGGATACCTCCTTTCCAAGGACTTTACAAATACTAAATGCAAACTTCTGTGTTCAGCTCCTGCCATTCAAGATGAGATCCATAATTTGGTCATAACCACTTAATACACCGTTATTAGTATAATCTGGACTAGAGCTAACATGCAGAATTTCACTTGAGACAACAGCAGCTTTAGTCACATACCCTTAGACTGTGCTTCAGAGCATATTCCACAGCCAATTTCTGTGTGTACATTAAAATAACTACTTGAATAACCATTAATTTATACACAGCTGTCAACTTCATTTTTCCCACCATAGGAAGGTGTGACATACTGAAGACTGAGTCATTTTTAATATCATAAGGGGTGGATGAGCGCTTTAATGTGTTCATTTTTTATACTTAGCTTTAATTTCATCTAGGCCCAGTGCTTTGAAATTTGCATGGGAGTTAACAGTATTGCTGCTTCACTGTTGACCCTGGTCACTTCCATAAACATTTCTGGGAATGGTCGAGCTCCTGTACCTGTTCAGTATTCATCGCTGAGACTTTATTTGTGATTGAACATGCCCTCTTTCAAGTTAGATCCCCCAAAATCTGTCTCTGAAGGCAGGAGACATCTAATATTTGTACTTCATGAGAAAATAAGATGTACTGCTGTCAAAATAAAGATATTTATATAGCATTTAATGATGACATCTGTTCAGGCAGATGTGTGTGTATGTCTGTAATATGGCTGGATTTCATACATATAAATGGATAGTTGAAGCGGTACTGCATTCTTTTTAAAAAGAAACCTTCTTTATATAGAAAGAAGGTATGTCCATATGAATAAGTATTTTTTAAATATTTAGATAGAAAATATCCTGCTGCTGTTTTATGAGAAAAATCAGCAGCTAATCTTGAAGCATCTCATCTGAAATATCTGGACAGGGTGCACTTGCAAACACAAGGTTTTCATTTCTAATTATAGAGTGCAGCCAGGAATAACAAGATTTAAGGAAACTGTTGCAGTTTAAGCAGCCATTACAGATACATTTTTAAGGTGGCAACTATAAACTCCAATTACTGTGTAATACGTAGTTGCTTTATATAATATAAGAATACAAAAGATAATATACTTGAGGGAAACTGAATGAATGTAAACCAACTATACCTCTGAGAAAAATATTCAACTGAGAAGAAAGAATTAATGAACCTGGTAGCTGAGGTACCAAATAAGTGACACCTGAAATAGGTCATTCCTTATAACTCAGTGCCCTTCCAAATACTTTTGTACTTAAGTGCTACTTTTTCTTGTGAATTTTAAAATATCATTAACCTACAGGAGACTGCAAAAATGTTTGTGACATGGATGTTATGTTTAAATAGAACTTGGAAAAAATTACAGTATCACAATACTGTTGGTGTAGAAACTTGAAACTCTTAACTGCAGAGTAGTGGAAGAAAATTATAGACTCATAGAATCATTGAGGTTGGAAAAGACCTCTAAGACCATCGAGTCCAACCGTCGACCCAACACCACCATGCCCACTAAACCATGTCCCTAAGTGCCTCATCTACTCGTCTTTTAAATACCTCCAGGGATGGGGACTCCACCACTTCCCTGGGCAGCCTGTTCCAATGTTTCACCACTCTTTCAGTAAAGAAATTTTTCCTCACGTCCAATCTAAACCTCCCCTGGTGCAACTTGAGGCCATTTCCTCTCATCCTATCACTAGTTACTTGGGAGAAGAGACCAACACCCAATTACATTATAATTCACCTTGAGTAGTAAGTTGAATGAAGTTTCTATCCTGCTTTGAGTGAAGGGAATAATAAAATTGCAGTTGACTTCCTTGGGGACAGGATTGGGCCCTGTCAGGCTAAGGATGATAAATCAAAATAATATCTCAGCAGCAGATGGTTGCAACAGATGATTGAATAAGCACTATGTTTAATTTTCATGAAATAACTTTTTTTTAAATGTACAACTTCTCAAGAAATTAAATCTGACTCAGATGAATTCTAAAATGTGCTATATTTTCATTATGGTATGTAGGGGGCAATTTTACTTGCCAAATTAATCTCTGTAACAATAATATTGTACAACAGTAACATGATATATATATTCATTCAAATTCAGAAAAAAATAATGTTGCTGTGTGTAAGAAGAATGCAATAGAAATAAGGAAAGAAAGGACAAAGAGACAGTAGGAAGAGTTTTTTAAAAAAATAGCCACTCTCCCTCTAGGACTCTTGACTCACACTACAAAGGCATTTAGGTACCTATTCCCTGTGAAACTGGGGGAGTTCGCCTTCTAAAAATGGTGAAGCACCTACATACCTCTGCGGATACGTCTCCCACACACAGCTGAGTGGGGTGTTATGTATAAGACAGAGCACTGAAACATAATGGATGTTTTGACTGATCTTGTCAACACACATTATAGACGGTAACAATTGCACGCATCCCTATGGCTACTACATATGCAGCTGGGATTTCCCAGCTAGATAAAAGTGTGAAGCACTCTGAGGGCACAGGCAGGGAGCCTGATCTGTCCTGGAGGCATACAACAACATTCAGCAGAAAAATAATCCGTGCATCTACAGCTATCTACCAGACATCCAACAGCTCCAGCCAGGTGTTCCCCAGCGGTTCTGGAAGGGCTTGCAGGTACTTGTGCACCCTGGGGAAGGTGTCAAGGGTCTTCACTTCCTTCTGAACAAGTCTAGTAGTGTTTTATTACTACAACCCTGTAGTAGTGTGCCATAATGACTACTTAGGCTTGCATAAAAGCTGTGTTTACACTATGTGAATAAAATAACAAGGCATTGCCTGCCCTCTGCCTTAAGCATGGCTTGCACTCACACAGCCAACATTGTACACCCAGCTAGGGTGGCCTCACTGAGTGCATCTCAGTGACTTTCAAAATAAATATGCACTGCAGATGTCCCTGCTGCCCCCCTTCGGACTGTTGAAATGTCAGTATCCACCAGTCTGTTGGGGGAAATCAGTTTGCTCAGGCCAAACGCATGCAAGGGAGAGTGCTAAAGATTTAACAGCACACTCAGTCATATAACATGCTTGAGCCCAGGGCCGGACTCTCTTCAGTTTACTTACAGCCAAAGATGCCATAAATCTGTTCAAATATGTCAGGAAAAGGATGAACACAAGTTAATCTAGGAAATCACACTCGTCATTAGCTAGGAAAGATCCTCTTTTTCAAAGTGTTAAATTCATTTAACACCAGGACTCCAAGAACAAAAAGGATTGCCAGATTTATAATCTCTTCCCTAGATAAAGCAAACGAGATATCGTAAGTTTATTATTGGAGCAGATTTATGCACATAAACTCGGTGTCTGAAAACTGTGCTTATGGCTGAAAGAAGTCGTTCACCAAATTTTGTGCAAGAATGAGCTGTGCCTTTTAAAAGGCAGTATAATAAATTATTGGGACAACTCATCAGCCACTGTGGGGTGTTTTTAGTTACTGGAAGACTTGAAAGCAACACAGGACAGCTGTCTAAAAGCAAGCATTATCTCAACCAAGGACTCTGGGCTGAATTCAGGAGTTACTGGATAAAATTCTGAGTCACGTAAAAGATCAGAGAATTCAATGGTGGACACAAGGCCACCCCAACAAGGAGGGGCAGGTCTACCTGGGCGCATACTTCAGGATCTCTTCTTTCTCTCTAGAATGTCCCAGATGAACAGACAACCAATGTTGAAATGCCTGCCCATGGGTAGATGCCTTATTTCAGGTTCTTGATGCACAGCAGCCATTCTTCTATGATTTTTGGACATTTTTATTTTCAGAACTACTCCTCCAGCTGAGCTGTCTGATGCCTGACATCCTGGAAAATGCATTGGAAATTCTGAAAAACTTGCTGGAGACAGCAGTAGTAATAGTGGTCTGAGGATTAAAGATGCTATAGTTTTCCCTGCCCTCCGAGTGCTAAGCAGTTGCCATGTCTTAGTTTGGGAGCAGCTGGATCGCAACAGTCTCTGATCTAGGGGTTGCTGTTCAGCCAGATGTTTGCAATGTCCTTTGGGACCATCAGGGTGAAAAATGAAGTATAATCATCAGCTATTATAAATAGCAATGGACTCAAAGAGGCTCACAGACTCTGCACAGTTTGTGCAGCATTCACAGAAATCTGGCTTTGCATTTGCTATGCAAACAGCAGAACAAGTCTGAGAGCGGACCACCTCCCGCACAGCTCTTGTAACAGTCCAGGTGCCCTGAAAGGTGATGGGAATTTTTCCAGTCACTTCACAGAAAGTTGGACAGGATCCAGATAAGGCAGAAGAGGACTCTATCAGTTCTTTCCTACTTAGCGTCATCCTGTGAAAGGTATATGCCAGGAAGGGATAAATCATCTGAGTAATTTTCCATATCAATTTCAAGTAAACAGAGCTTAAACGGTTACAGAGAAACTATGAGTTTACAATGGACAACAGTCCATGAAAGAACGGTAAGTTAAAAAGGCAAATTAAAGGAAAGAAAATTGTTTTCTGCACCAAAGAATCTCAGACCGTATCTAATTTTGTGGTAACTTAAGGATCTTCTCTGAAACACATATCAGTATCACCACAGAAATAATCTTCCTGTGGCATATATGGAGACTGATTTAGTTTAAAAGGACTATGCACTTTGGACGGAAAAGCAAAAGCTTAAATTCCATCATCAGCAGTAGCCAGTCACAACACGAACACTTTAATGTTGACTGGTGCTCCTGTGGGAGTTGTTATGACTCCTATGTTCCCTTGATAAATTCTGTTCTCTGAGATGTTCCCAGGGCTTGTGTACATTCTGCTTGTGGCTACACTGATAGCAAAGTCACATTCCTCAACTCTAAAAGCCCAAGAAATATATTGTGTTGTTTCATGAGATTTGTCTGGCTTTGCATTTGAGAGCCAAGGAAGAGGACATGACACGGCCTTTAGCATATAGCCTTCTGCTTATGAGAACATCTTTTTATTTGTATGTTTAAGAAATACACAGCTCCTTTCAGGAAGCACATCTTGCACAACCAACACGACCAGCATGACCAACTTTCTTTGGCCACACATGGGAAAGAGACATCTGAATGATAGCAAGCTGTGACCAGTGCTACTGGGTCTTAAAACAGATATTAGGTGCATAAAACGCACCTTAGTGAAATATAGATACCTTATTCTAACAGGGCAGTCTATAAACACAGCCCCTAGCCTGCTTACATGCCTAAGACACCACTGCTGCCTGTTTTCTCTAGAATTCTTGCACCCAAAGTCCTGTTCCCCTGCCTGCTCAGAGACTTTGTTGTATTGGGTTGATCTGAAAAAATAGGTCCTTATTTTTCTCCTTAGCCAGTCTGGAATTCGCAAACCAAGCAACCCTCACCCGTGTCTCCCGAGGATCCTGATCTTTTACACTTAAATCATACTTAACACACTGATTAGCTAACAACACTGACCTTATTTGCCCACAAATTTAAGAATTACAGAGCCTGCAAAGCCATTAGGGAGATCATGGCTTCACTGATGAAGCAGTAATGCCATGCTACTGGGAGGGAGCAGTGCTGGGATTATATCTATTTTCAATGCTATGACTTTCTAGATATCTAGAAGTATCCAAGTATCTAGGCATGGCACCCTACCCCAACATGGCTCAGTTATTCCAGTGTTGTGGTAGTTTTGTGTCCACTCCTAGGACTCTAGTTCCTCCTCTCTGTTTCCCTGGCTGTGTGCAGGGTGTCTGAGTGTGTGAGGAGGGCCCCTTCTTGACCTGCTTTACCCTCCTCAGGACTCTCCTCTTCCATCACTCTTCCCCATGTATTCACCAATCCTGACCTCCCTTCCCTCACTTAACTGCAGGCTGTTATCATCATCCCCCAGCAGACACAGCTGAAAGCCCTTCTCAGCAGTTTGGCCAGACTGTTAGCAAGGATGCTTTTGCCTCACTTTTTTAGGTGGATCCCACCTCTCCTCAGCAGTTTGTGTTTTTCAAAGAAGGTCTTGTGGTCATAAGAGCCAGAGTGATTCCTATGACACCAACCAAAGAGCCAGTTTGTATCTTGCTGGATGTGCCGGCTCCTACCCAGCCTTTCCTTTCACCAGCAGGATCAAAGGGACACCACCTGGGTCCCCGTGCCTTTCAGCTGCACCCTTGGTGCAGCAACCTCTAGTCACTCTTGATATGTTTAGGGTCTCCCCTGGAAGTACCATCGATGCCCACATGGATGACCACCAAGGATTAATAGGTTGAGGGCTGGATAAATTGTCAACCTCTTCACAACATCCCAGATATGGACACCCAACAAGAAACAAGTGTTCTGTGACAGCATATCTGGATGGTAGGTGAACATTTCTGTCCTCCACGAAGGGGAATCTCCAACCACTCTCACCTGTTGCTTCTTCTTAGTGCAGATGCTTTGTTCAAGTTTGATCAAGTCTAAAGCCTCTCATGGTGGAGCTTGTTCCCCCTGTCACCATCCCAGGGCACTGAACCTGTCCCTGCCACTCTGCAGATGGAGTAGGAGCCTTCCTCTGTTGCCAAGTTTCATGTCTCCAGCCTCCTCCATCTCTGTCATCCACCCCTCAATCCAGTACAGCCTCTGGCTGTCCCTCCTTTGGTTGCAGGTTCAGTTTCTTGCCTCTGAAGGGTCTCTGTGTAGATCCTGTTAATGCTCCTGGATATGACTAAGCCTGCTCACCTCCTCTGGCAGCTCCTTCAACCAGAGCACGCTCCCAGTAAGTAGGACACCATTACTCCCAGCCCCAGGAGCACCAGGCAATCCCTGTAGCCTGAGTCTTGGGTGGCCATATCCTCCCTCTGGAGGTCCCACTCGGTTGATGCCCCTGGTGCTCCAGGGATAGCTTCTCCACTTTGTGATGTGGACCATGCCCTCTGGCACATCCACTGTTGTTTGGCAGCCACTTGCTCTCTTAAGCAGTTTTTGGGACACTTCTACACCCTGTTCTGTACAAGCTGCTGCACCCATTAGCTAGACAACTGTGTTCCTGAAGAGGTGGGTCCTCATGAAGTTCAACAAAGGGAAATGCCAGGAACTGCACTTGGGAAAGAATAACCCCAGGCACCAGGACAGGCTAGGGCACTTAATTATCTGAAGCTATTTTTATATCAGTTGAAGGAATATTTCCTATTTAAAAGAAACAACTAGCAAACTGAAAAAAAATCTAAAGAAATAAAAGGCAGTTGCAAGGCTGTTCATCACAGTAGATAGGATGGTCTGAAAAAACCCAAATGTCACATCAACATTCTTGATGATATCAAGACCCAAAAAGACATTCTCACGATAGTTACTGTGCCACAGATAACAAAGTGAGTCTGAAACTTGAATTCCATCCAGAAATGAATGGGGGGAGGTGGGAGAGTGTCTAAATCAGATAAGGGTTAGTTTTCTCCCATGAGCTCATTAAATTGGATCTTTTGGCTACAGTTGTATGACAGCAACTTGACATCTGGGAAAGAGACAATTTCAGTACGTTTATCCTCAGTATTGCCCTTGGCCTCTTAGATTCCTGGAGACAGTAAGACCAGGTCCCAGTTTTCTGACATATTTGATCCCCTAATTTAACCTCCCTTAAAATATTTTCCATTTCTTTCAGTATCATGATCAATGAACACTTATTCTTTCTTTCTTTTTTTTTTTTCCTGTTAGTTTCAGACAGCTGTAAACATTGATGAACGTGAGGTTGTCTCCTGGGGGACTCCCTGCAAGGCTTCTCTGAAACTCAGTCTACCAACCCCAATACAAAGGCTTTCTTTATAAGCCACCTTGCAGGACCGAGTAGCCAAATGGCCTTTACTCTCTGTCAGCTTCAAATGGACACCTAGCAGTTTGTTAAAGCAGTAACTCTAAAAAGTCACAATTAATTCTAAATGTCCCACTGTATTTTCCTTACCAAAACTCTGTTTCATCCTAATGAGGTCTAGAATAATGAAATAAATGTATAAAAAAATTAACATGTATTGCAGGAACAAAAAGGGTAATGGCAAATATAGTTACAAAGCACTGTGGAATTTGGCCTTTTACTTTTTTTACCTATTATTGACCTTTCACATGTAATGGAAATTGTCACTATGTTCCCATCACCAAGTAGAGTTGTTAGCTGAACAAAAATGATAGCAGTTTTGTATGGTACTGCTGAATGGCTAATGCCAAGTACTCGGGCTCTTTTCTCTCTGTATCTATCAATTAATTTCTTCATTAGTTGGCCTATAGATTCTTGTATTTCCTTTCTTTTCACTTTTTGAAGAAACTGGTTACTCTCTTTGACCTTAAACCCTCTAGCACTTCATCAGCACTTCTCTTATTCTCCACCAACTGATCATGTCCAATTACAGCACTGATTGCAGTTTTTCAAAGGTCACAGTAAGAAGTAGCATTCAGGTGCAGCAAGACTGGCTGGCCAGCTAACCAAATGGGGGATAAAACCTTCCCAAACATACCTTACAAACATCATGAGGCAACCTATTAAATTAATCATATTTAAAATGCTATGATGTTCTCTTATATTTCAACACAATTACATCTAAAGTATGTTGAGTGACAGTCTTTGTGGACCATTTTTTGTACATACTTGTTCAGTGTCAAGCACAGACAGTCCTTGATCCTCCATTTGATCCTGTCTGCCTACCACAATAAAAGGACTGTATCTTTTGTGATGATGATTCAATCTCATAGTAATGGTAAAAGAGCACAGTTCTTGCTCAGAAGTACTTGGAATCTGGTCCATCCCTTTTTCATAGTTTGCTTTTATTTTAGATTAAGATAGTAAAGCTAGGTGATGCAAGCCTGATTTCTCCTCTTCTTTTATTCTAGTTGTATATACCTGATGACTTCCAAGACTACCAGCAAATGTTTATGAGAATCCATCTTCAGGAAGACAGTGACAAATTATAAACACCATCTAATTTGGCTTCACAGGCAGGAATGTCTCAGGTGCTAGAATTAGTGTCAAATCTAGACAGCTCCAGACTTCACAGGCACCTCCAAACAAAGACAAAAAAACAAATCAGTGTAGCTTGGAGACAGCTGGCAACAAACACTGAGTTGCTGTGTTGTCTTTGTATGCACAACTTTACCGGAAGTAAAATTAATTTAGAGTATCGGCAGAATGTGGTAAATATCCTGACCTTGGCATAAGAAGAACATTTCAAGGAAAACTGTCTGGAGGTCTGTTCACAGCTAGTGATAGCAGAACCACAGATCAGTCATGCTGGGATTCAGCTCATTTAACTTTCAGTGTCTGCAGTGGAGATGCTGGCATGTGTGACAACACTATAAGCTTTTTGCACAGTTCATAGGGAGGAACTTGCACTTCTAGGACATAGGCTGTCTCCTGCCCCTTTTCAGGTATCTACTTAAACAAGAGATAAATTGAGCTTTGTCTTTCCCTGACCTTGCTCCCTGGCTCTCTGGCAGGTGACCCTGGCAACTGGGTAAGATATATTGACAACCCTAGGAGAAGAGAATGAGATATCTCCTCTGAAGGAGGCAGCTCTAATCAGAGCTTGGGTCCAACTTTCATTTGAAATTATTTGTGCAAAATGGCAGAGATGTGGCAGGCAGGGCACTAAACCACATATAAGAACTCAGGAAGCTAAGAGTGATTTCTGCTATTTAAAAGGCAAAAGATGAAAAATACAACATTTATTTTCAGATTATCTTCTAAGGACAAAACGCCAATGCATTTCCTTTGTATCTGAAGAAGTCCTAGTTTCTTCCAGTCTAATCAAGGTAAGACTTTCAGAACAGTGCTAATGACCATTTCAGGGCAATAAGAGATAGGAAGAGGGTTCAAATGTAACAAACTCATAGATGTCACCTAATCTTTGAGCCACATTCACTGAAATCATAGATTACCTTTTCTATCAACCAGGAAAAGCTATCAATAAACCTGCAAATAAAATCTCCAGACTATTCAGTGTAAATATCTGCAGATACTGGGAGATTGGTAATGTTTCTAATACATCTTTTTAAATTATGTTATTATATTTTTATTTATTCTATAGAAATGCCTGAGGCCTTCAGAGAAAAGAAAACCTTGTAGCTTTCTCCTTACACATTTAATAAAATTATCTGTTACCTTATTGTCATGTCTGATGTTTTCTCTCACTATCCCTTTCCACTTCCTACCAGTCATTACTCTCTCTCCTTTCCATCAACATAAAAAGGACATTTCAGGTAGTGTAATAATAATTAAGCCATGTGGATGGTAGCAGGTCAAGCCCATGTTCTAGCCCTATTCAGTTTATTGGTGGTGATGCAGCTCCAACACTACCATCACAGTTCATGGCGAGAAACAAGCAATTCAAGAGAGCAATTCGTCATATGCATATTAACTTGCTCAGCTGTCGTCTTGTAGTTACCTATCTTCTTCCTAGAATAGCCTTTTTTGACTAGGATGGCTAACTCAGATGTTGAAGTTGGAGCAGATGAAAAGCAGTCTCACTTTCCAGCTGCCCAGTTTGAGTACAATTGTCAGTGGTACTAGGCAAGTAAATGCAGTGGGAGCTATACCATAGATAACTAATTGCAAATAGTCTTAAATTAGGGATGTAATACATAAAAAGCATTCTTGAAAATAATTTTCAGTGAGCTTCAGTTCTCCCAGTTATCACAGGATATGTTAGTTTTCTTTCTAAGCATGCTGCGGCACGTCACTTGCAATTAAGGCCAGTCAGTAGTACAGCTCTGTTAGTCCTCAGGACGTTCTTTACTGGACATTGTCTGTTTCATTTCTGCATGGTCTTTTGTTCATTCGTTCTCCAGACTGGAAGACATTGTGATAAGCGGGAGCATTCTGTCTGGAAAAATAGGTGAATGCATATTATGTTAGAAACTTCCGACCGGGCTTCTCTTTGCTATCCCTGCACATCAACTAGGACAGACGCTAAGATCAGGAAACTGTCTTCATGGCTAAATTATTTCACCTCCTAACTCATATGCCAAATCAAGACAAAACCAGTAAAAGAAGCAGACTGCAAAAATTTCCAAATAACTTCCATAAGGCTAACAGTGATCAAATTCAGTAGCAAAGTATATCTTGGTTTAAGAATTTTCATTGCTCCAGATTGAGAGTTAAATTTTAGATAAGTATGGGGATGTCTGTCAACTCCACAAAGAAACATACAAGGGGAAGCTGCTTTCAGGCTGTGCTAGCAGACACATAGTGCCAATAAGTGCATAATAAATAATGTCAAATAACAGAATAGCAATCAATATACAACAAATTAAAAGAATAGAGAATGTGATGGGGATTCATTTACAATAGGTTGAAAGCAGGAACAATATGGAAAAGTCCAAGAACAAATACCACTTTCACTGACTGTGACACCTGGAGTAGCCTGGGCAAATGTGATTCTAAAGCATGTCTGATATAAATGCCATTTATTATCATTGTGTTGAGAGAAGGTACTTTCCCTACAAAGCGTTCTGTGGTCTGTTCAGTGTATAGATGGATTCATCAACACTCATTTAATAAATGGGCTAATTAAGATGAGAAGTGTTGACCCTAACAAAGCTACCCATTTCTTTAGTCTGCCTTTAAGGCAGCAGCTCAGAGTGCAGCAAAAGGAGTGTAGTTACAGATAATGGAAACAGACCGGAGTAACTAGGCAGAAGCATGGCTAAATAGCTTTTAAATGAGATGGGAAGAGTGGGAGGGAGGAGATGTGATAGAGGTCATCTGAGAGAGAGTGCATAGCAGAGTGAGGTGCAGGAATGAGCAGCTCTTGCAAGTCGAGATAAAGAGTTGGAAAGATGTTTCTCCCTCACTGGATGACTGGAGATTAACTCTGAGAGTGCTGGTGTTACTTACTTTCAAAACACCATCAATAATTATTCTTTCATTTTCCTCTTTCTTCCTGCCTTTCTAACCTATATGAAGCGATGTGCTTTTCACCTTCAGAAACAAACAAAATCCATTTCTTGTTCAGTAGCCTGACTCAAGCTCTTCATGGACACAAGAACCAGTAGACCCTCTCACCAGCCAAGAAACAGTCAGTCACTATGAGTGTAATTAGTTTTGCTTTGCTCTGTTACATAGCAAGTACAGTGAAAAACTTTCAAAAAGTGAAAGCCTGTGTCAGAAGGGGAAGAGCCCAGACACTGGCTCCTCAGCTTTCCGAGGGTGTCTTGTCAAGACACAGAACTTCCTCTTCTTAGTCTTACAGTGGGATTCATCTCCCACTTAGAGGAATCTCCCTGTGGAGACTCCTGTGACTTACTGTAAATTACAGAGGGAACCATAGGCTCACTCCCTGGAGATATTTGAAACCTGACAGATCATGGGACTGAGCAACCTGCAGTAGGTGACCATGCTTGAGCAGAGGGTTGGGCTAGATGATCTCCAGAGGTCCCTTCCCACCTCAGCCACTCTGTGATTCTGTGAATTGCAAAAAAACATGTTGGGCCAGATGGCTCTGGTTTAGGTGATTGAAGTTAGATGAGATGAGTCCAAGCCTTTGAGGTTATGCTATATCCTAAAGAAGAATATGCCCTATAAAGAAAAGTCCTAAATAAGGTATTAACAGTCAGCTGGTCACTCACCACCAGGAGTTGAGTTGCGCTTCCGCCTGTTGAGGTCTCTGAGGAAAACCAGGCTGGGAGAACAGTTGCAAATAGTTGTTTTCTTTCTAATGTTGTCTTCTTTTTTTCCCAATTTCTAAAACTGCTGAAAGGAAGAACTGGGATCCCACTGCCTGTCTGGGAAGAGAGCTGATGTGGCATGCATAATGATAACCAAAAACACCTGAGCACATCTGGACTGAAAGCAGTGTTCTAGTCAGCCATAGTCAATGACACCAAGTAGTTACCTCCCCAACTTGTCAGAGCTGTCTTTAAAAATAGGTGACACAGTGCCTGTTTTAGAAAGAAGGGCATGAAATACGCATTTTTTTGGCTATAATTAGTTCATGCTAGAAAAAAAAAAAGTAGTTTCTGTAGTTCCACATGTTTTTTCAGAAGCTTAGAAGTGGCAAGATTCTGCCCTGAATATCGATGACAGCATGCAATAGGGCATGGAGGGCTGTAGTGCACAGCTTACACTGAGGTGATCACACAGCACCATCCTGCAACACAATGCCATGAAAATGTAGGTCCCTGAGGGCTTCCACAGAGTGAGCAGGGGCTGCTGAGGGGCAGCACTCGCTGCACCACACAGTGCTAATATGGAAACATAAAACCACTGAGGTCCTTCTTGCCAGGAAATGCTGAACAAAAGTCTATAGGGTTGAGCAACAAAACACACTCTGACCTCCTACAGAAAAGAAAGGCAATGGGACTGGGAAGGGAAAGAAACTAATATAAGAATGGGGTAGTTGTTAGACATCTTACTGATATTACTGTTTCATGAAGAGATGAGGGAACTCCTGGAACAATACTGCTGAAGTTTGGGCTTATCAACAGCAACACAATTTAGTGAATAGTTCTTATAAAACCAAACTGTAAGAGCAGTTACTGTCACACTTTCCTCTATTATTAAATCTCATGAGATTTTTAGCTACAATTTTACTTGAAAGCAGAATCGGAGGTGGAAACTGTCTTAATCCTTTTCTTTCATTCAAAATTAGATGTCATTTAGGTTTTGCACCAAATCTTAGGTAATTCTCTGGGGCAATGCTTGCTGCATTCCTGTTTTTAAATGGTCACAGAGTTTGGCAGTACTTCTCAGAACTTTAATGACCGATATAAGAGAAAGAAACTAATATGGAACACATTTTAGTTGTTTATTTTATGCTTAATCTTAGCTTTTTTAACCTTACACTGCAGACCCGATGAATGACTGCTACGGCTTTTTGTAGGGAAGATGATGTGTAAGAACTGATGTTTGGTCCAGAAGCTGCATACATTCATGCTTGACTTTGAGCATTTGGAGAGTAACCATGAAAGAACACTCCCATATTTAGTCCATGATCAGGACCTCATAAGAAAAGATAGTATCTGAATGTCTGAAAGCACAGACAAATGTGTCAGCATGAGAGATGCCATACTTCCAGTTGTACTGCCTGATAGTATGCAAGTCTAGCCCCATACTATACGTATTACATGGTAATGGATGTTTGTAAATGCTAGAAGAAAAATGTCACTGTGTTGCTTTCAGGGTAATTGCTAGGGAGCAAGGCTGATTTCCTTGAAATGTGGAGTCAGAGCTCTTTGATGAAAGGATTGAAGAGTTCATTTTTATCTCCAGTATAGAGAAGCTGGATGTTTACTCTTCATTTTCTGTGTGCCCTTTTCCTCCAAAGGAATAACAACAACAAAAAACCCTCTTCTGTCTGCAGAATTTGAAAGGATAAGAAGACTCTTTGGTAGCTTAAATATCCCTACAAGTTTCTCATTTCTCCTAGCACTATCTTCTGGGGTAAAACAAAGCTATTTCCAGACAGGTAGTTATTTCTCCTTTCTGTTTCAAAGCCAGCATTTCTACTAAACCCTGGAATAGAACCTGTACAAGGATGAAATATTGCCATAAAATTATTTTCAAAGATAGTGTAAATTTTGATACAGCATTCACAGCTTCAGCACAGAGAAGCTGGCACAGAAATGTTCAGAGACTGAATGAAAATCTTGGGGAAAAGCTGAAGCTCAATGATGCAAGCTTCCAGTTTGACAAGCCCAAAGAATAAATAAATAATCCAACATTTTATTCACATTCTGGCTACACTCATTTTAAACTTTCATCTGTTCCTTTGAAAGGCTAAGGCTTGTTTATTACAAGAGAAGAGAAGAGAAGAGAAGAGAAGAGAAGAGAAGAGAAGAGAAGAGAAGAGAAGAGAAGAGAAGAGAAGAGAAGAGAAGAGAAGAGAAGAGAAGAGAGAAGAGAAGAGAAGAGAAGAGAAGAGAAGAGAAGAGAAGAGAAGAGAAGAGAAGAGAAGAGAAGAGAAGAGAAGAGAAGAGAAGAGAAGAGAAGAGAAAAGCTGAAACTGTCACATAGCATGAGGATACCAGCAGCTGCTACTTGAGTGAAAACGCAATCAATTTTGAAACCAAAATAAACCCAAAAAACTTCACGGGCTTTCAGATCAGAACTCAGGGCCGAAGGCGTTGTCATCTTCTTGGACAATGTTTATAAGGCCTGACATAAATACAGTCCATGTATTAAGGGAGTCCTTGAGTGTTGCCAGCTTTGACAAATCATGCCATTTTTGCTGTCCTGTCAGTCCTTATCTGTAAAGCCTCCACGAGCTCCAAAATTTACTAGTTTTCTGTCCCTTCAAGAAACGTTGGTTACTTCTCCCATGTTTATGCATGCTTGGGGTGCTGAATCAAGGCTACCCAGGAGGCAAGCACAGCTCCAGCTCCCACCTCTGCCTGCAGCAGGCTTCTGTGCATAAGGGCAGGGAAGAGGTGGTAACCAACACTTGCCACAGGAGAGGAGGAGGGAGCAAATTTAGCCAAGCACTTTAGGGCAACTCTGTTATGTATTTTCTCCCCTTATGCCAAGATCATCACATTAATCTGCTCCCAACTGCAGAGAAACAGAGAAGAGAAAACATGCTGCAGCTGTTGCCCTAGACTGGATTTTGTCTTTCTAATGAAGTCTTCCGTGGGCTGAACATTGCACTTTATAATGTAGCTGAAAGCTAGCATTATGTTGACATGTATGGTGTGGATGGGCAAAAGGTTGAAAAGACAGAGAACATATACAAAAGGAAAATAGATCATATACATAGTCATATATGAAACTTATGGGGACCAGTCTGATGATTAAGGAGCTCACAGACTTGAGCTCTTCCCATGCTTTGTTGGAGAAAAAGACTGAACTTCAGTTCTCCCCCACACCAGCCTGAAGAGCTGGAGTGGAACAGAGAGGTGACTGTGTGCCATGTTTTGCAAAAAGGAGTAGCAAAGGACATGCTCCCCTCTTTCCCAAAGCACCTTGGAAGAAAATCTGTTTCCTGGAGCACTCCCTTGAGCATCGATTATCCCAGTTCAAGAATTTATTATGAAAATATGTCTGAGATCTAAGGGAAGACTCTGGGTTTTGCTCATTAAAAAAAGACTTTGCAAGTCAGATATGGCTTCAAATGTGGCAATGCTTAGTGACCAGCCAGGATGAGCAATATATGAATGCCTACATCTATTTATTCATGCCAATGCCCCCAAGTCTCTACAGGGTTCTTCTTATCTAGCCTTGTGGAGACTAGGTAACACGACAGTCTGGGGGTGAAGTTGTAGAAGTTACTTTATCATCATGACATTTCAGCTGCTGATTTAGATAAAGTGAGATTTTTGACAGGAAAGTTTTGTCTAAATTCCTCATTAAAAACTTATAGAAAATTATGCGACGGGAAGAAAGTTGATATTATCTAAACTCTTTATTAAAAAGTGTAAAAAACATAGCTGCACTCTGTGATGTTTATACTAGAGCACAAGCATATGTAAAAGGGGGCATTATTAACAATAGGAAATTCTACAAAATCCCTCAAGGGGTGGAGCTCTGTTTCTCCACAGAGTGGACCACAGACATACAGTGCCATCCCCGCTTGTGCTACTGAAACTCAACACATCTTAAAGGCAGGTTGTGCAGAGTACTGAAACCTAATGGAGTTGAGGGCTCTCAACACCTTACCCATGAAGGGTGCCCATCAGTGCTGGGTCTTTGGAAGCAATTTCACCCAAGTCTCCCATGGCAAAGAGCTGATGTGGCTTTGCTGCACAAAGCAAGTGTACCTGGAGAAAAGTGACACAGGGCTGTGTGAAGATCTTCCTCTTCTCCTCCTGCTGGTGTGACAGTTTGTTAGAGTTATGAGAAACCCGCTCACATTTGGGGCTCATTTCTGTGTCTTAGGAAGAAGACTCTTCTCTCCTGGCTTTTGGTGCTCCTCACTCAGCACACTAGTTGGTAGTGGCAATAAGCCATGATTAAATCATTAAAGACTGAGCTATTTAAAGTGACTGAGATCAAATTAACCAAATCATGAGACTAGACTTTTCCCCTGGAAAAGGGTAACAAAACTGACCACAGGGAAGAAGGAGATAACTAAGTCCTGCATTTTCTAACTCTGGGTACTGTGGTTCTTCCTTAGATATAGTATGCTTAACAAAGCACAAACAGGTGGCTGTAGAGAATATTTTCATCTGGGCAGAGCAAGGGTAGAGTAACTCCATGGCTGAGCAGATAACTAGAAAGGCAGCAGGAGGCATCAGCTCAGTTTTATACTTACAGAGTGTTTTCTGAGAAACAAAAGGATGAAAAATTATAAAATATCATTAAGCTTAAGTTTTTTTGGGTTTTTGTTTTGTTTTGTTTTCCACACAGCTTGTATGCACAATGCAACTAGATCTTGAATTTTCCAAGCTTCCTGCTCCAGCTATCCTCAATAGAAACTCATTATCATTAAGTAGGGAGAGTAAAAATGATGGATTGGGGAGCAGAAATTGAAATGTCCTTTATATACATATACATATATATATATGTGTCTTCATACATCACTAAACTGTGTGATGTTTCAATATACAGAGTAATAATAGGCTGACATTCCTGTTCAGTAGTTTTTGTGGAGTTTTGGGAAGTATTTAAAGAACTCCAAAGAAATCAGTGCACTTCTCTACCTCCCCCATGCAACAGAGAATAATAGGGAATAAATAGGGATAAAACTACTTATACTGTGCTGGTGAGAGACAGCAAACTTTTCCTGATCACGTGTGGAGAATCAAGAAAACCTTCCTTTGACTCAGAATTGAGTTCCTAATGAGAAAAATTTCCAGAAAGAAAAAGGTATCTTCAAAGAGTTGCACGAGGCAAGATCCCTTAATGGGGCCATGGTTGCCCCTCTGGAGAGCAGCATTTCTGCTGTGAGTTATTAAACAAGGTATTTACAGAGTTTGCCTGCCAGCATCTGAAATTCTTACTTGCCACTGCAGATTCATTTGACATAAATACTGTAAATAGTATCTATAGCTACATGTAGCAGAGCATCACCAGTATGAGTACTTCTGTTTCTGGGCCTTCCATTGCCAAGGGAGGAAATACCTTCCACCTGAAAATGGTAAGACACAGTGACAACAATACCTTTGAGTCTGTGACAGGTTTCTCTTTGAGTCGCTTCCCTGGTACTTGTACTTCTCTGTTCCTCCCCAGCATCTGTAAGCTGCTTTTAGCATGCAGCAGCTGCCTGCTCTCTTGAGTCTCTAAAGAGACTACATTAAAACCCCACTCCACTACAGCCACGAAAAGAGTTTATTCTGATGCCTCAAAAAGTGCATTTGGAAGCCATTGCTAGCACAAAAGCTTGACTGAGTAGCTAGTGTAGAAAAAGCATCCCTCAGAAGGGAGCAAACTCATTTTTAGAAAAGGAAGTCTTGGCTGTGAAGTGGGCTCTAGGGACATTTCCTCTTTTTTTCTGCAAAACCTGCTCACTCTACTCCTTCTGCAGAAGCTTCAGTCCATGAATTAAACCCACACGTCTCCTGTTTCCCACCCTTCTTCCCATTTATCTGGGACTCAATTTGCTGAAGTGCACTAGGGGATGCAGAACACCTAGTTGAAATACCTACTCCTAGCTGACGTGGAAAGACAACAGCAGAAGAGTCTGTAATTCACACATAACACAGCTGGAAAAGAGTTAGAAAGAGTTGGATTCACTCAGCTCTGCCTTGTTGGACCCTGCATTAAGCATCAGGTTGACAAAAAGGCCAAAAGGAGGATCCAGGTTAGCAGGGCACTAGCAGAGGCAGTCGGGAGTGCAAGCAGAGCCCTGTGTCTGAACCTGTGAGCGAAGCCAGGCTGGGGACAGCTGCTGACCAGGGCTTTGGTCTTTTTAGAGTCCTACTGAGGGGGGACAGGCTGATGTGGGACATCTGCCTTGGATTTGCTCTTTGGGACTCATGGTTATTGTGGAGTTAGCCAGCTGCATCTGATATCCTGTCTGAGGAGGGTCAGAGTAACCACATAAAAATATTTTCATTTGTTTCATCTAATTGGCAACTTAATGGTGTTTTGTCATGAATCTGGGGCAGTGTGGCTTATTGTGTGGGAGTCCAGACAGATATAACTCATGTTTTGTTCTGCCTGTGAGAGAAACCTTAGAAATTTGAGGAATTTATTCACTTTTGAGCTGAAGGATAATTGGATAACAGAGCCTGTCGTTAAGATAATCACTGCGGAGTTGCTGCCCTTGGCATTTCTGCACAATACCTTACAAAGCCTTCCTGCTTGGCAGCTTCTGAGGGCACCAGTCTTTGATTCCTGATCCTTCCCATCCTCTGCACAGGGAGACAAAGTACTCAGGGGCCAACAGTGTTCAGCCTTGGAGGTGGACGGTTGTAGTGGAGTCCTTCAAAGCTGAAGAAACGCTTCAAATTTATCTCATAGTTTGGAAGGTTAACAGATGGGCTGAAAGATCTGATCCACAGTTTTAAAACATAATGATCCTTAAATCTTAGGATATGGGTTTTGGTATAATACCCATGGAAAATGGTCATTGATTAGTGTAGCTGGTGGGAGCTGGCAAGTTCATGTGTGACTGGGGAAGCAGAGGAGGAGTGAGATCAGGCAAAATCACTGATCTGATGAACAAGAAGATGGGGCCCTACTGAGCCGAGGTAGCCAAGGGGAGAGCTTTGAGAAGATGCCTGGTACCAAAGGAGCTCCACCACTGCCCTCTCCAGCTGCCTCTGTGGGCATGTGCTGATCCCTCGAGCTGCTTTCTGCTCACCCTCCCTGGGAGACAGGACAGGGAGTGTGGGGAATGACGGCCTTTAAAAGAGTTCAGATTTCAAACTTACTCTTCACCCCTCTGTCCTGAACTGTTTTGTCTGTGTTAGAGTGATAAACTCACCCCTAAATAAAATAAAAGAGAAAGAACACTAACCAGCCCACAAATGATTGATCATCTGGGATCAATCAAAACTACACTCAACGTGAAATTGCATCTAGTGTCTACAATTAGTGGTAACTGCAAGTGACAAGTTAAATACAGAAAAAATATCAGAAAAACACACTGCAAAACAAAATGCATTTACCAAAATGCAAGAACGGAAGCTGGGCAGTAAACCAGCAGACCAGTAAACATTTTTTAGATCATGAAGAGATGTCAACCTTCCTGATTTCTTATAAAGTTCTATTTATCATCAAAGCTTTTTTGTTAGGGTTTGTTTTTTTTTTTAACATAGTAAAGACTCTACAGTTCCACGGACCAGCCCATGGCCTCACAGTCTCACAGCCCAGATTTTAGGAACAAACACACTAAACAGATTTGCCTAACTGGTTGGAGTGGAAGTGGCTTGCATGATGGTTTGTGTGATATTGCATAACTTAGTGTACAAACTTACACATATCAGCAGGGCAAAAGGGGTGTTCACTTTTTCCTGTCTGGTAAGATTAAGCAGCCTGGAATAGCAGTTACTGTTCAGGGATGCTACTTCAATGCTTGTAACTCTTCACATCACTTTCTCACTACATTTTCCAGTGCATCAAGCTTTGCAACTCTTCAGTTACTGGAACTGAGATTTTGAAAGAAGATTCTGCCTGGTATTGAAGTTTGTCTGAAATCACAAAAAATATGGTTTTTTGAGAAGGAGATGAGGGGGGAAACATGGTGTCAGCCTCTGCTAAAACAACACTGGCAAGCTTCACTTTGAAATTGTCTCTCAATCCTGTGCTTTGAAGTAGGGGTGCCTTATTCAGCTAAGTGATATGCTTTGTGTTGCCAATGTCTACCCAACATTTGGCCACACTGCAGCTTTCAAGAACTGCAGTATGTATCTGCTCGGTTGATGCTACCTAGAGTTGGTTGCTAAAATCTTCAGAAATTTTGTATAAATGGAGTATATGCAGCAGAGAGCTTAGCAATATCTATAGGGGAGGTGGTGTTAGGGAAGAAAACTGGTCATGGCTTTGCGGTGTTGGGGAGACTTAAATGGAGATTGCCTAAGCAAAGAAATGGGCACCTGGGAAATGGAGGAAGAAGTGGAATAGACTAACAAGAAGAGAAAAGTTGGTAACTGGATTTTGGTTTAGAAACTTAAGAGCCGACAAGGATATTAAAGGTGGATGGACAAAGGCACTGGAAAACCATGCCGCTGGGAGGAGGAACTGGTCAGACAGAGGATCTGCAATAATTAACATGATGGGACTGAAAGCCAGAAATAGCTGGGGAAGGGAGGGGAGGTCCAAATGGAGACTGACAAGGATGAAGCTAGTTGATAAGACAATTACTTGGGATGGGTTAAAGCCTGAGGAATTTTGTTCTCAGCAGCTAACAGCTGCTTCCTTGCCTTTTGGGAAAGCTGTAGGAAAAATTTATGACTGGTAGGTCTCTACAGACTGACTTGTCCAGTGCCCAGTTTAACCTTTGCCTGTGTGTGAAAATGCTCCTACCTCCCCCAGCACCTCCACAAACACACAAGGGGAATCAGATGCAGGATGGTTTCTATCCCCCAGAAATGCCTTTTGTTTGAATATAAGGTTACCCAGAGACAATCTGGCTAAATAGAGGATTTCTACAGAGGCAGCAGTAGGCTATATAATGTAGTTATGCTTTCAGCCTGGGGGGAAGGGAAACTGCTGGAAAGATGAGTTACTAACAGCTCTTTCAATAGCACAACAAAGAAGTGACATCCAGGGCTTCTGGCAGTCTTTCTAACCCTGCAACAGACCAAGTATTTCCAAGAAATTTCCAAATTGTTTCATCCATGTACTGCTAAACATTTCAGGACAACATACAAGTTACAGAAGAGACATAGTCTGGGGGCTTGGGGGTTTATTTTTCATTCTTTTGTAACCAAAGAGAAGACAACTCAGCCACGACATGCTCTGTCTTTCTGTATTAGTCACGTATGTCCTAGAACTCCATCCTTCTCTCACAGACATCTTTTTTCCTTCATAATGCACGAAGCATTCCTGTTGTCTCTGCATTGTGTCCTTAGAAGATGGATTTTCTCTGCTCTATAGTAAAATGCTAAATCCACTAGAGGGGGCATCTATCATACCCTATTTTTGCCATACTGACAGTGCCTCCAGCTTCCTTTGGCTTTTGAGACTCCTTCTTCTTTCTTTCCCCATGACTAGCCTACTCCACAGCTGGGTAAGGTCCTAACGGAACCCTTTCATTGAAATCTTACCCTACCTCTATCTTTTTGTATGAACAAGTATTTAGAAAATCCAATACCTATATGCTGTTTATCATAATTCTTTTTGACCTTTGTGGGAAAAGCCATTTTTCATCCAGATGCTTCCCTTCCCCTCTAACAACTCTAATATTGCAGAGCAATGATCTGAGCTTCCTGTAAGGTTCTTGTTATCATGTATTGATTCTATTGGTGTTCCAATAACTTAAGTTGGAAAAAGAATCTAAATTATATGTAAGCTGACAAAGTAGACAGTTTCTGAGTTACAGAATACAGAAATAGATTAGCATGTACCACAACAACGAGTGTATCTTAAGGACTGAAAATATTCACACATAAGTGTCCCTTTAAACTCTGAGGTGATGGCACCCAGACACAAGACTGTGAACTGTCCTATTGTCACAGGCTGCAGCAAGCTTTTTTTTATTTCCTCTTGCTGTGCAGCATATTAGAGTAGAAGCTTTGTATGTGGCTTCCCACATCAGTGCTGGAGGCTGCTGCATCTTGGTGGGAGGGAACTGTGCTGTATGCCTGTGTAGAGCTTGTAACGTGCTTTGGTTTAAAAAGCACTGTGTTAACATAAAATAATATTACTGTTTCCCACCTCAATATAAAATGTCCACAAAATGAAAGATGTTGAAAAAATGCCAAACCGCAATAATATTCAGCACTCCCCACATCCATCCTGTTAATTTTGAAACTCAGGAAGGCAATAAAACAGAACAGAAAATAAAGCTTGCTTATAGAGCTCTAGCAGTACTTATGGTCTGAGGTCTACGACATCCCCCAAGGCCAGAGAAGGATTGATCTACACAGTATATTTCTAATGATTATTTGTCAAATCTGATTCCATAATGGAGGTACCAGGATTAACATTTTCCTGGCAGATTATTCTGTAGTTTGATAGACCATTTCTTCCCATTATTCAGACTCATTTTTCCTCTTCTCACTTCTGCTGTGCCGTTGCGCCTCAGGTGAGACTTCACCATAATTCAAGAAACTTTTTGTTCCAGCTTTTCACCTGGAAGTATTATGGAAATTTACCTTTAGTACAACAGTTTTCCCTACAAACCTAACTTTGGAAAAAAATGAATAAACAGATTGGTTTCACTTTGTGTCCAAAGGCCAACAAATTCTGGGCAGCAAATGTCCTGGTCAAGGTGATTCCACTGAGAATACCAGATGTCCAAAGTTTCTAGGGAATGCACTTTAGCATACATCAGCAAGTGTTATCTGAGTAAATGAATGAGAGGTTATGCCTTTTGGGGCTTGGATCCAGCCCATCTGGGACTTTCCAGTGCTAGACTTATTTGAATAACAGTGTAAGCTGCCATACATTGAGTGCTTTTTGAAGTACAGCTCTCATGGCAACAAGGACTGTCCTGCTAGTGGTCTCTGATGAAGCAGAGGGAGTGCTGGATAACTTCAGGTGATGGCTCCAGGTATCTGAGCAACCGCATCTCTATTAGCGATTTCTGTCATAGGAAAGACCTAAATGATTCAGGAATAACCAAAGGCCTCCTGTGGGCAGCTGAACCCCAACCCTCATTACAGAAGAAACAATGAGAAGCAAAGTTTAGCTCATGCGCTAATGTGCTAGCCACAAATTCTGCACTGCACCTGAAAATTTCTTCTTTCTTTCCTGTACTGCTCACAAGCGAGAAGACTGTCCATAGTGGTGTGAGCAGAAGCCAACAGGAGCTGCAACTGTTCCCTTACTACTAACCATCAGGTCTCCTTATGTTCCCAGTAGCGCTATCCCTCCCCAACACATATGAGAGCCTTGCAGAGTCAGATTCACAGGCTCCTGCTCTGTTCCTTCCTAACATACACTAGGAAAATGTCTGGTGTTAAAGTATGAGACATTTTTTTAGCCTTTTACATCATATTGCTTACTCAAATTCAGTAGGCGCCTGCACTGAGACCAGGCTGAAAGTGGCGCAGCCAAAGGGAAGCTAAGAGCTTGGGTTTTAAAATACATTGCTTTATGTTGAGTTTTTTGAAGAAAGATGAAAGTACTCCATGTAAGACATTGTACAGCATACAATGTCTTGAAATAAAATACATTCAAAATTAGCTTTCAAAGAGTGGCCAGTCAGACCCAGAATATATTAGAATGGAGCGCAAAATGTGATTAAAAGCAAATGGCATGTGATAAATTGAATATACAAGATGAAATGAGATGCCATGATAAAATGGCAGCAATCATATTATATGCAAAGAGGCCATGCCAAATTGAATATCATAAATACTGAACTGAGTATGCAGCACTGAAACATTGACATCACTCGGCAGATGATGAGAACGGTATAAGTTAAGGAAAAGCACAGAGAGGAAGAAAATAGACCCTTATTGATATGAAAGCACAAGTTTAACATGAAGGCCTATCATGTATACGATATGTATAAAATATGAAAATACTGTTGAAAAAAAAATCTGGTCTGAATGCTGTGTTTTGCCTTTAAATCTTTCAAGAGGCAAAGCTTCAGAGAATACATGCAAATGAAGCCTGAACTTGATAAACTGAAACTGATTTACTGCAAAAATTGGATCCAGCTACATGCACTGAAGAACATTGAGAAATATAGTGGCAATATATCACCTTACTCACTCAATTCTGATCAAGAAGCTTTTTGAAAATGTTTTTCTAACTTTACCAAGCATATATGAGAGTTTACTTGAAAAAAAGGAGCGATATTAACAGCTACAGAAAATGCAGAAGCAAAAGCAAAAACCCCTCTTGTGACTCCTTTGAGAAATGACAATCTTGTAGTCATGAAAGGAGCATTTTTATTTCTACAAAAAGAAGATGAAGAAAGTTTGACACCTACTGCTAATATGGTAAGCCGTGCAGCCTGAGTCATACTTGCATGCTTTCTTTTTGTGTTCACAGAATGGGTATTTTCCTGTTCACAAAGGTTTTACAAAATTTCCCCTCCTCTGAACTGCATTACAGGCTGCAGTGCACAGACACATGGGTACGGCCTTTGCAGACAGACCTGTGATCCCTTTCCCTGCAGTCCAAGAAGGCCAGCTCCCAGATGAGTCTGACTAGGCTGCAGCTAGGAAATCCCCAAATCTCTTGATTTGAAGATTTGAAGATCATCAATGGGGAGGAAAAAAGATACGGCATCAGAAGATAAAACCTGTCAAAACCAACTCTTCAGAAAACTATTTCAACTATCAAACACATTAATCTAAACTTTTTTTTTTTATTGCTTTGAAACTGATAGAATAAAGGGACATATGATGTGACTGTAGAGCAGGTTGTCCCTTGCAGTAAAAGGGTGTTTTATCACAGAGGTCACAGGTGCTATGACAATATCAGTGGAGAGTCTACCCGGTTGTTCTTTTAATACTCAGGCCACAATGTTTTGAATCCCCTCCTGAGAAGGTTGTTAGGATGGTAATCTAAGACTCAATAAACTTTACTTCTACTTAGACATCAATCTCCTCAGTGCTTGCCTCCTTTTCATAACAACTATCACTCCAGCTTTCAGTAACAACACAGATCAATCTGCGAATGCAAGAAAAAATTACTAACCCCGGCTGCCCTCATTTGCGAAGCCGCAGCCACCGCAGGAGAGCCAGCAGAATGAGCACATTACAATGCACGAGGCCAAACCAATCTGCAGTGCATGGGAGAGGCGTAATCAGTGCTACCTTCTCATTGTAATGCTTAATAAAAATAGATAATGAAGCATTTGGAGTACTGTTGAAGTAAAATGCTAGGTAAAATGAACCTGATAATAAAAGGCTCAGTGGGCTTTCTTGAATCAAGTGCCAGTCTCAAGCAATCAAAAAGAATTTCCCAAGAGCTTGCTTAATAAAGGAATAAAAAGAAACATTTACTTCACATGGCTCATTCTCCCCTTCTTCTGTGGTTAACTGTGTGCTTGGGACCCACAGTGATGCCTTCCAGCCCCTATGGAACAATAACACAGTAATAAGGCTGTCCAATGCAGCCTTCCCTTTGTCAGGGCAGGCTGCTTACACACTATAGCTGCTAGAGTTGCAAGGGCAGGAAACGCCTCAGTTTCTCAGATGTCTATGAGAAGCTTAAGAAACCTTCTAGTTAAGCATGAAGAGAGCGATAAAGAAAGAGCCTCATTTGTCTCAGTTCTAAGTGTCAGGAATGTCACCTATGGAGGGCAGCGGACACTAATTGCAAAGGCAGGGCAATGTGCAGTTGGACATATATAATGTGAGTGATGTGAATTCGAAGGACATACAGCTATGAAAAACGTAGGATGACACACTAGTGGGCCTGAGTTGATGGTCTGTTCCACCTCCCATTTACAGGCAGGACCCACCAAGCACTCCTGGTTAGGTGGCAGTGGGAAAAGGGCAGCTCAGAAAGGATGTGATTTCAAACACAGAATGGTTGTGTACAGTAAAATAACTAAAAAAAGAGCTTGTTTACATTGTGCAATAGCCCTCCAAATTTTGTGACCTGAGAGACAGTTAAAGGGATCTGGAAATAAAGACAGTGCTATACTTTTTATATACTCTTTAAGGTAGGCAGAAATGTTTGGGGTTTTTTCTTGCACTGTATCATCCTGTCTTCATCTTTCTTATATTTTCTGTATGTGCATGTGCGTGACAATTCATTCTGGGTTAGTGTCACAGGACGTGAAAGAAACCATTTGGAATAAGATCTCACAGGACATTACCACTTGAGCAGCTGTGAAGGAAGGTTTTTGTTTATGCTGTTTTAAGATTCAAGAAGCCACGATACGTGAGTCTACATCTCAATGTAGAGCTGATGGCAGAGGACACTAATTTGAGCACCAGTCCTTGAGAACATCTGAGGCCAAAACTAGATACTGTAAATCCGAGCAGTGATAGCAAAATCATCTGCATACAAAAAGAAGCCCATTCAGAATATGTCTTTTCCAACTTCAAAGTGCCTGTGAGACAAACCACAAACACTTCCACCTGAAAGATACTGCTCAATACACAGAACTATGAACCACTCCTACAGGTATGAATTGCCAGTAGAAATAAATAAAATAGAAAGACAATGGATAATGCCCCAAGCATCAGCACTTGAGAAAATCATGCTAGGCTCATTCTGACTAAAGAACTGCTAAAAGCATTAATATCATTCTCCTTTATTAAAATTATGGTTTGTAATTTGTGTTTCAAAAGGTCTGATAAATGGAAACTGGGCACCCAACAGCAGCAGTGTTCTTTAGAAAATAAATAATTCTACTGAAATAGGAAGAACTACCTTTCAATCAAGTACTGTGCTTTGCCAGACATTGAATCCCTTCCAGCAAATACAGACTTCGGCATTAATCACACTATATATGGTAAATTTTGTCTTTCAAGAAATGAGGAGAAAACCCTTTTCTCCTGAAAAGCCTGATCTATGTTTCACTGAAATAAATGGAAATGCTCCCCTTAACTTTAAAATGGAAGATGGACTGGGCTTTTAATTCATTAGCTCATTTCATATGTAAAATAAGTCTAGTAACTCTTCTGTTTATCTGGAGTACTGAAACTTATCAGGAGATGATACGTATTGCAAGGAAAGATGGCACAGTGCAAGGTAGCGCATTCAACAGCCCACAGGGTGGGAAAAGGAACCTTGTCTTCATCATACTTCATAGAAATGCTTGCAGATCCCTAGCACTACTACAGCCATGGTGAACTATCAGTTTGGTTTGCTTTTTTTTTTCTAGGTGCAACATTTATACTCATATAACCTCTTCCTTTAAAAAGTCCTTCTCTCTTTTCCTTCCTCTGTATCTTACTTCTCTGCCAGTTGTCAGTAATAAATTGATGAAATCCATCTAGGTTTTCCTTGAAGATTATCAGAACATGCTTTGAAGAGATGGAGGGAGGAAGAAAGGAAGGTGCATCTGTTTATACATTCCAGTCTTGTGACAAAGTAAAATATTTAGCAGTTTGCTAACGAAGGTGGAAAACAGAATGTATTTTGCAGAGCAAAGCAATCCTTTAAGAACCTACTTAATGAGATGAAGGTTAGCTGACGACACAGTCTTTGGTTTAAAGTCCCAAACTACCTGCATGGAAGAACAGATACAAAGATATTAAATATATTTTCTTTTTTTTTCTCTAGCTCTTTGTTTTTATTTTTTTTTAAAGAACTGGGGGGAAGAAGATAAGCATCAGGTCCAAAAATAACAGAAAAATAAGATTCACACTTACTTCAAGAAAGGAGCTGTTCTCATTTAATACACTGTAGAAAACATTGTACACAATTTACAATGGTAAGCTTCAAATCAGTTTGCCGTAGATGTTTAGTAATCTAATAAATTTTATTTAATAACCTTACAGTATGAAACCATATAACCACATAATATCCAGTATTATTCAGCTGGATCAAATTTAAATAGTAGGGCTAAATACAGTCAACATTTTCTCCAATGGAATTAACTGAATAAATATAAGTATGACAAATATGGATACAACTCACTGCCCTAAACTGCCTTCTAGATTGGATCAAGGACAGAAGCAGCCTCTGCGTATGTGCTACTGACTTGAATACTTATAGCTCAGAGCAAAATTTAGCAGCATAAAATTTATTTAGGCTAAAAGAAGGCTACAGGAGCCTAGGCTATACAAGCTTCACAGGCATATTGTCTATTCCTTAGTAAGTGAGTGATTGGATTTTGAAGCCAGATAGTATTCAAGATTGAAGGAGTCAGTAAATCCACTATCTCTATAAAGTTCATAAAAGACAATTTTGCACATAATGCTCTTAAATTGCACTTTTATTTAAACAAGCCCCTTCCAGAAAAATGTTAACATCCATTTCTAGAGTTCATAGATGACATAGACCAAGAAGGACTCTTTCCCACCATGTCATAGTGTCTGTCTATTGAAGTTTGCACAAAACACCGGTATTTGCCTCATACTGGAGGATCATTAAATGGCCCTTGAAAGTTGTGTGAAATTATCGTGACACAACGCACATAGAAGGTATTTTGTACCGTTAAACTTCTTGTGCCTGCAACCTTCATGATTGGGAGATGGCAGCTGGCCAGTTCTGGACTTCCCAGTTATTTATTGTGTTGTGCCCTTGGAAACTGTATGGAGCTAATGGTCCCCTGTGTATCTAGCATTGAATACTCCTACTATCTTTTGTAGTAAATATTTTAATCACACAAAGTGAATGCTGATTTTCAGTGTATGATGCAGTTCATGGTAAATTGATTACTGAATATGTACTGCTAATGTATGACCTCAACCACTCTGTGTTTCCCACTGTCCTGGTTATCTTCAGTCCATGTGTTCCTAGAGTATGTAATTTCTTTGTTAAGAAGGAGCAGGCATCTTAGCTCAATATGTTTAACACTCCCTAACAAAGCTAACAGAACAGGAAAGCTGAAACATGCAAATACCTTCTCTGCTTTTTTCTGGTTAGGGTGTGTCAGAGGGACTGGATGCAGCCCACAGAGCAAGAGGTTCTGGTTAAGGAACTCCTTTTTGTTTTTTAATGCATTCTAGGTTGGTTGTTTATTAGAAATAATTCCTATGAATTATCCACATTCAGAGCGAGCTAGTGCTACTTAATTATCCTGCTATCAGTGCTGCAAGAAGAATGACTTGATGGAAAACAGAATCCTTCATACAATTTATCAGCCTGAATAGCAATCCCAGATAATTAGAAACATAGACTGCCACAGCATGCAGATGGTGCTCCAAAGCCAGCTATCTAGAATCAGTCCAATCAATATGGTTTTATCTTGGCAAGGGTGTTATTCAAAGCCATACGGAAAGGCCACCATCCTTCCATTTCTTATGAGCTTCTCTTTCCCTAAATGACTGTTGAGAGGTCTTTCTACTTCAACCTTATCATTTTTCCTGTACATGGCATAAATGATGTTCAAGAAAGTAGGCTCAGATTCTATTATATCATATGTCAAATGAACAGAGACAAAGAAGACAAAACCCACAGACAGACTGATAGGACTCAAAATCCCCATTGATTTTGACACAATGAGGAGGTTAAGTTCATAACTAAAAAAAAACAACACAGGAAAAGCTGAATTAAAGTTTCCACGGCAACCTTAACTTTGACTCTTTCCATGACTTAAAAGATGGTCTTTCATTCTTTTGCTCAGGCAATTCTTGTCTGACATTTGGTTTTTCCTCCCACTTTAGTGTACAGTTACAGTCCTCTACTTGCTGCTTATTCATTTTATTGAGTCAAATAAAGCTGGCTTTTACAAAACCAGACTGAAGGAAAGGCCAATATTTTCACTTTCCACAGAGCAATAAAAGCAACCTTTTTAATATTTTGACTGTATCATTATTATTAATTATTAATAATAACAACAGTAATATGAATGAAGTCTAGATTATTTCCCCTATGCTGTGAAGAGTCTGAAATGTCAGCAAGACTGTTCCATAGACCCCAGCAACCTAAACCAAGACTAAAACCACTGCTTCATCCAGCTTTGCACAAAGCCCTTCTCACACGTGAGTTGATTGGTGATGTTACTCCATTTCCAGAAGGCTCTTAACAAAAGTGACGGTCCGTAGCATCACATCTAATCAGCCCAAACAGATAGGGAAGGTCTATCAGTAGGTGTCTTGATGTTTGCAGTGGAGAAGTGAGGACATCTCTGAGAACACAAGCAGCTGCTTGGTGGTGGTGGGGAGGGAGACATGAACAAAATGGTGAAAGGGGACTCCTCCTCATCCCCTTGTCACAGCCCCTGGATCTCTGCACAGCCATCAATGCTGAGTTCAGACCTTTCCTCTCTGCACCTCCTCCTGACTGAGGGCACTGCAGCCTTCTGTCTGGGTGCAAGAGACAAACTTGGCAAATTTGATTGCTCAGTGTAAAGGAAAAGGTATGTTCCCCATGAGTTAAATCCAGCCCTGTTGCAATACTGCTGACTTCAGATAAGCTTCCTTCTAGGACTGCAGCTAAACCAAAGGAGAAAGATGGAATAAAAAAAAAGAAAAAGAAATAAAATTTTGTGTCTTTTATTGCAACCTTAGGGAAAAATGCTCTGAGGTTTGTGCAAATGTCCTATTGTGTGTATGACACAGACAGTGCTCTCTAGCCCTGTTCTTGACTCTGTTTTTCTTTTTTTTTCATTCTTTAATAAAGAATTAGCTCAAACATGCATATATATTGGCATAACTTCAGGTTGCCATGGCAATGGTGCTATACCAGAAATAAATGCAGTGTGAAAGTATAGTGTAATTATAACCAGCACTGAGATTCAAAAGGAAATATTTCTGAGACAGTTTTAAGTCGATACAATGCAAGTATCTTATTTGTATGCATTTGTGGAGATCTTATTTTCATAACAGAGCCTTAAGCAGAAAGGGCATTACTGAGGGCTCACTGAAGTCAGTCGGAGTCTTACTGTTGGTTTTAGTGATATTTTTTCAGATGTGTACATTCATTCTGTTTTGTACCTATGCCTGGCAAAACACACAAAGCAAATTTATTCCTTCCAGCATTTGCACTTCCAATGCTTTCTTAGTTTCAGGATTTGGCCAATGAATAACTGGGTGGATGTGGGTGAAGGGGGGCCTTCTCACAGCCAGTCTGTAAGTTCCCATCTTGCAAACAATGGGTGTACCTTCACCTATATACCAGTGTGCTTATAAAGGAAGATGTATGGGGAGGCAGAGAGGGATGAAGATTAAATGATTTACAGGCTCCTCTATGGTACCTTTGAAAGAACAATAAGAAACACAGATGCAGGGTGGGTGTGGGGAAATTGTGGCAGACCATGTGCGGCAGACACATCACAGGGCAGGGGAGGAGGAGGTATAGCTAATATGCACTAAAGCGGCAGGTCTCATGTAATAGAATTTCTTTTTAAATAGTGTCATGATTTGGCAGGTTGGGGGGACTGCTTCAAGATGCCTGAATTTTTTGAATGAACAGTAACAAAAGGCTGACCTTGATAATACAACTTCAACATGGAAGGTTGTTTTGTTTGTTACAGTAAGTCAGTCTCTAGCACCTATTTCTGCTGAGATGTCTGTCTGAGCATCAATGGTGCTTCAGAAGTCAGAGTCTTAAAACCCTTTCATTCTTTTAAAAAGGACATTTTTCCTCCTGGAAAAAGCCTGCCGTCTGACACCTTTATCAAAACTAAGGAACAACTCTTTGTCCTTGCCTTTAATTTTAACTACTTTTTTCAGAAAAATTCATTATATCTCTTTTTCTGCTTCTGTCAGTAAAAAGAAAATTCAGGGTATTTGTATACCTTGGTTGCAGATTTACATCTGGGAATATGTGTGAATTTCATTTAAATATTACCTTAACTCTAGATTTCCTGCATTCAGAATGCCAGTTTCTAGAATAGCTGTTATTTAAATGGCAGTTTTCAGTCATAGGTTACTGCTATGTCCTAAAATAAGACTCGATGCTCTTGGCCTTCATTATAACCTTTGATTTTCTTATATGTCCTTTTTTATTTTCTACCTGTAGGTGTACAGAGACAGGAGGTGTTACAGACCACATGACCTCAGTCAGGTCTGGTCCAACCAAGTAAGGCTGCTCTTCCTTTTCTACAGGTCCATATGAAGTGGTAAATGGTTCTGAAATCCACTTTATTAGGAGCTGGGTTTAGACTCCCACTCTGTGGAGGAGCAGAATACAACGAGCAAGGTGGAGGGGGCTGTGATCTGCCTTTGTGTCATGACTGACTCACAAACCAAAGAGGGTCGGGGACTGATCCCAAGGCTCTGTCTCCCTCTACAGCAGGTTTATCTTGAGTGTGTGAGGTGAAGTGGCCCACGGGAGAGTCAGAGAGTGAGTCAACAAGCCCTGGGAACAGTGGGGGATCCAGAGCTCACACCCTGGTTACCCGACAACCTCAGGGAAGCAAATTCTTCGTCTTCATAGATGCAAGAAAAGCCTGGGAAATGCAAGGCCAATTATTAGACTCCGTAAGGAAAACAAGGAGGACCTTAAATTTGCCATTCATGAATATGATGCAGTTTCTGTAGCAATTGCACTATTTTTAATGCTTGACTAATTTTTTTTTGAGTGTGGAGTAGTTGATTAACACAAATTTCTGCAGAAGGTTTTCAAAAGGTTAGGATAGAATAGAATAGAATAGAATAGAATAGAATAGAATAGAATAGAATAGAATAGAATAGAACAGAATATTTCAGTTGGAAGGGACCTACAACGATCACCTAGTCCAACTGCCTGACCAGTTCGGGGCTGACCAAAAGCTAAAGCATGTTATTAAGGGCATTGTCCAAACACTGACAGGCTTGGGACATCGACCACCTCTCTAGGAAGCCTGTTCCAGTGTTTGACCACCCTCTCGGTAAAGAAATGCTTCCTAATGTTCAGTCTAAACCTCCCCTGATGCAGTTTTGAACCATTCCCCAGCGTCCTATCAGTGGATCCCAGGGAGAAGAGATCAGCACCTCCCTCCACTTTCCCTCCTCAGGAAGTTGTAGGGAGCGACGAGGTCGCCCCTCAGCCTCCTTTTCTCCAAACTAGACAAACCCAGAGTCCTTAGCTGCTCCTCATAGGACATTCCTTGCAGCCCTTTCACCAGCTTTGTTGCCATCCCCTGGACACATTCAAGGACCTTCACATCCTTCTTAAATTGTGGGGCCCAGAACTGCACACAGTACTCAAGGTGAGGCTGCACCAATGCTGAATACAGCCGGATAATCACCTCTTTTGACCGGCTGGGTATGCTGTATTTGATGCACCCCAGGCTGCGGTTTGCCCTCTTGGCTGCCAGGGCACACTGCTGACTCATACTGAGCCTGCTGTCGACCATCATTCCCAGGTCCCTTTCTGCAGGGCTGCTCTCCAGCCACTCCTCTCCCAATTTATATTTGTGTCCAGAGTTACCCTGTCCTAGGCGCAGGATCCGGCATTTTGACTTGTTAAATTTCAGTGCTAACACGGGAGGCACTAAACAAGGTTTCTCCAAACATCTCCTTTCACACTGAGCACTCAAAGCCCTTAAGCAGTCACAGGAAAGTACAGATAGCCTTTGCCTTTTAAGTCAGGTCACATTTTTACTTATATATGTGTGTGCATATGTGATTTTTATCTACATATATTTTTAATGTATATATTATATAATACACACATTTATAATGCATAATAAATAAAATCCTAAAATAGCAAATAACAGCAGCAGTCTTAAAAGGCATAGATGAAGTTAAATAAGAAACACTTTGTGCTGACAGAAAGGAAAGGGGAAAATAAAATATTCTGTGAGTGCATTATCATTTACAGGTGATTCTAATACACAAAATAGCAGAGCTAGTGTAGCATGTTGGTGTATCCAGAACAATCACTCAATAAGAGAAGTTTCCTGAAAATAAGAGGATGGTTTTTGGTTCAGGAATTGATTTTAATGGATATGATGTGGCTAAAAGTCTGCACAGCATTTTGAAAATTGAGGGCTTGTTATAAATGGTGCATTTTGCAGGCAGATGATTCTGCCAAACACAGTATGTCTGGTTTTCAAGAGGCAAGAGAAACTTTGAGTGGGGTGAAACATTAGCTGGCAGAACGGAGACAGAGCCTATTACCACAGTATACTTTTGAGTAAAGACTGAAAAAGGAGGAAATTAAAAAGCTTTCAGACACCTTGCCATGAGAGTTAGGGAACTGAGATATAAAATTGTTTTTTCTTACACAGTACATTGCTATTTAGGGGTGACTGAGAAGCAAGAAGCACTGGGGACTTCCATGTCTCTGAAACTACTTGAGGAGAAAAATGGAGTTGTAGTAAAGAAATTACAGTTCAGCAGCACTTGCACAAACAAACCAACTACTAATAAGGCCCCAGAATTTGACTCCTGAAACAGGGCAACAAATCACTTTTCTTTATAAGTAGCAATTAAAATATGACTGCACTGCTTTCATAGATCAGTTCTGAACACAGAGGACTCTACTACCGCACACTTTATTCTGTATATAATTTATTTGAAAGTAAAACTACTAGAACTGTTACAGAAATTTTCACAGCCTACTCTTAGTGTATCTCTACAATAAGATGTAACTGAGAAAAAGAAACCAATCCAGAAACAAAAAACCTTACAGAATTGAGAGTATGTACCAGTAACTTCAGGCAAAAGACAGGCATCAAGAATATAGTAATTTTCCTAAAACAATCATTATTTTTTTAATGAAAAACTTAACATATTAAAGTGTATGGATTCATAACTGAGCAACTAAAGGAATTTAAGTATATCATCTAAAGTTACAGCAAGAAAAACAAATTGTAAAGAATTATAGTCTCTCTCTTTAAAAAGTAGTTCAGTCTAATTTGGTATCACAAGCACTAAAGTCTGAAACAAATTTTCATTATACAGCTATTTCAAACTTCACTGACATCTGAATTAAGGATAAATTAAAGAAAGCTTAGAGGTCCAAGCACTGCTTCCTCCACACTGCTTGGCAGTCTTTTGGATGCTGCTTCCAGTACCACATCTTTTGCTGTGCTCCTGCTCTCCTCAAAAAATTAGTCCAACTGGGCCTATTATATTGTAAATGGAATGGAACAGTTTATTTGTACTCCTCAACTCTGAGACCAGAAGTGGTTGTTGTAAACACCTTATCTGGTTTCTCTTGTACATAATCCATGTATCTATATTTTTCCCAGAAGCCAAATTAAAGAACTGCTCTTTTCAAGATATCTAATCTCATTTTAAAGACTCTAATGCAATGGAAAATGTATCTCTTTACTATGTAATCTCTCCAATAGGAAATTAACTTTATTGCTAGAAAATGACATCTGATTTCAAGGTTGGATGTGTATGACTTCAACTTTAAGATGCTGGTTCTTGTTATTCCTTTGCACATAAAGGAAAAGAACAAAAGCTAACAACATTGTCAGTTACCTTTTCCTTAATACTGATACTTCTATACTACAATAAAATAATTTCTTTCTCTTCTTATCATTAACTGGCATAATATGTAGAAACCTTAATACTGCAGCTCTATCTGGAGCCTGGAGAAGGATCACAGGTCAGCAGGAGAGCACCTGAAGAGCAGCACAAAGGAACTCCAGCCAGTAAGACAGCTTCATCGGGGGCCCAACTTGAATGCCTCTATGCAAACACACGTAGCATGGGGAATAAACAAGAGGAGTTAGAGACGTGCGCACGCCTGCAGGGCTACGACCTTATTGGCATCACGGAGATGTGGTGGGATGGCTCCTATGACTGGAGTGTTGGGATGGAGGGATACAGGCTCTTTAGGAAGGACAGGCAGGGGAGACGAGGAGGGGGTGTCACCCTCTATTGCAATGACCAGCTGGAGTGCATGGAGCTCTGCCTGGGGACGGATGAGGAGCCGACCGAGTGCTTATGGGTCAGAATTACAGGGAAGGCAGGGACAGGTGACGTTACGGTGGGGGTCTGCTACAGGCCACCTGACCAGGAAGACCGAGCGGACGAGGCCCTCTACAGACAGATAGAAGCAGCCTCACGCTCACAAGCCCTGGTCCTCATGGGGGACTTCAACCACCCCGATGTCTGTTGGAGGGACAACACGGCAGGGTATAAGCAATCCAGGACGTTCCTGGAATGCGTCGATGATAACTTCCTTCTGGTGCTATGCTGGACGTTGTTCTCACCAACAAGGAGGGGCTGGTGGGGAATGTGAAGCTCAAGGGCAGCCTGGGCTGCAGTGACCATGAAACGGTGGAGTTCAAGATCCTTAGGGCACCGAGGAGGGCGCACAGCAAGCTCACTACCCTGGCCTTGAGGAGAGCAGACTTTGGCCTCTTCGGGGAGCTGCCTGGTAGAGTGCCATGGGACAAAGCCCTGGAGGGAAGAGGGGCCCAAGAAAGCTGGGTAATATTCAAGGATCACCTCCTCCAAGCTCAGGAGCCATGCATCCCAACAAAGAGGAAGTCAGGCAAAAACACCAGGAGGCCTGCATGGCTGAACAAGGAGCTCCTGGACAAACTCAAACACAAAAAGGAAGCCTACAGAGGGTGGAAGCAAGGATAGGTAGCCTGGGAGGAATACAGAGAAATTGTCCGAGCAGCCAGGGATCAGGTTAGGAAACCTAAAGCCCTGATAGAATTAAATCTGGCCAGGGACATCAAGGGCAACAAGAAAAGATTCTATAGGTACGTTGGGGATAAAAGGAAGACGAGGGAAAATGTGGCCCTTCGTTCCGGAACGACACGGGAGACCTGGTTACCCGGGACATGGAGAAGGCGGAGGTACTCAATGACTTTTTTGCCTCGGTCTTCACTGGCCAGTGCTTGAGCCTCACCGCCCAAGCCGCAGAAGCCAAAGGCAGGGACTGGGAGAATGAAGAAGAATGAAGAGCCACCCACTGTGGGAGAAGATCAGGCTCGAGACCATCTAAGGCACCTGAAGGTGCACAAGTCCATGGGACCCGATGAGATCCATCTGCGGGTCCTGAAGGAACTGGCGGATGAAGTTGCTAAGCCACTATCCATCGTATCTGAGAAGTCGTGGTAGTCCGGAGAAGTTGCCACTGACTGGAAAAGGGGAAACATAACCCCCATTTTTCAAAAGGGAAAAAAGGAAGACCCGGGGAACTACAGGCCAGTCAGTCTCACCTCTGTGCCTGAGAAGATCATGGAGCAGATCCTCCTGGAAGCTATGCTAAGGCACATGGAGGACAGGGAGGTGATTCAAGACAGCCAGCATGGCTTCACCAAGGGCAAGTCCTGCCTGACTAACCCAGTGGCCTTCCGTGATGGAGTGACTACATCAGTGGACACGGGAAGGGCTACAGATGTTGTCTATCTGGACGTCTGTAAGGCCTTTGACACGGTCCCCCACAACATCCTTCTCTCTACACTGGAGAGGTATGGATTTGATGGGTGGACTGTCCGGTGGGTGAGGAATTGGTTAGACGGTCGCATCCAGAGGGTAGTGGTCAACGGCTCAACATCCAGATGGAGATTGGTGACGAGTGGCGTCCCGCAGGGGTCCGTATTGGGACCGGTACTATTTAATATCTTCATCAATGACACAGACAGTGGGATCAAGTGCACCCTCAGCAAGTTTGCAGATGACACCAAGCTGAGTGGTGCGGTTGACGCGCCAGAGGGCCGGGATGCCATCCAGAGGGACCTGGACAAGCTTGAGAAGTGGGCCCGTATGAACCTCATGAGGTTTAACAAGGCCAAGGGCAAGGTCCTGCACCTGGGTCGGGGCAACCCCTGGTATCAATACAGGCTGGGGGATGAAGGGATTGAGAGCAGCCCTGTCGAGAAGGACTTGGGGGTACTGACGGATGAAAAGCTGGACATGAGCCAGCAATGTGCGCTCGCAGCCCAGAAGGCCAAGCGTATCCTGGGCTGCATCACAAGAAGTGTGGCCAGCAGGTCGAGGGAGGGGATTCTGCCCCTCTACTCTGCTCTGGTGAGACCCCACCTGCAGTACTGTGTCCAGCTCTGGAGCCCTCAACATAAGAAAGACACAGACCTGTTGGAGCGGGTCCAGAGGCGGGCCATGAAAATGATCAGGGGGATGGAACACCTCTGCTACGGAAAAAGGCTGAGAGAGTTGGGGCTGTTCAGCCTGGAGAAGAGAAGGCTTCGGGGAGACCTTCTTGCAGCCTATCAGTAGTTAAAGGGGGCTTATAAAAAAGATGGGGACAGACTTTTTGTCAGGGCCTGTTGCGACCGGACAAGGGGGAATGGCTTTAAACTAAAGGGGGGTAGATTTAGGCCAGGTATAAGGAAGACATTTTTTGCGCTGAGGGTGGTGAAACACTGGCACAGGTTTCCCAGAGAGGTGGTGGCTGCCCCATCCCTGGCAACATTCCAGGTCAGGTTGGAGGGGGCTCTGAGCGACCTGATCTAGTTGAAGATGTCCCTGCCCATGGCAGGGGGGGTTGGACTAGTTGACCTTTAGAGGTCCCTTCCAACCCAAACTATTCTATGATTCTATGATTCTATCTTTAGAATCCAAAGTACTTGCTCACTTTTTGATCTAGCCCATCGTTTTTGGATAGGGGACTCCAGAACTGAGGGCAGCACTGAAGTGGTGGTCTTCCCTGTGTAATTAATAGACCTGCACAGCTATTAGACAACATGAGGTGGACCTGTTCCTTTTCTTCACCTGAGGGGAAAATGACTCCCTGAAGTTTAGAGACATTTCCGCTATCTTGACTTTTTGACATTGATCTGCATTACAGAGAGCAACTGAAGAACCTTAGTTATCAAGCAGGAAAAAGAAACAGACACTAAGCTCTATCTCAAAATACCTTAATGAGCAAAAGGGGACAAAGGGTTGTGAGGTTTTCGGTCTAGTCCATATACCATAATGAGATTAAGTAGCTAGATTCTTTAGCCATTTATAGTGGAAATGAGAGATACATCTTTAACAGGGAGGATTACTAACCACTGGAACCACTGCCTAGAGATGCAATGGATTCTCTGGTGGATATTAATTACTTGAAGTCATTAAAAAAAGGAGTGATTCTATCTTTCTCATGAATTACCCACATGAATTAACAGGTAAAATGTTAGGAGCTGCTTTATAGAAAGGCCCCAAAATCACAATACTCCTTTCTGACCTTCAAAACCATAAATCAGGGGAAAAAGATGACTGATAAACCCTACCCACCAGCAGGTAGGCATCAATTTACTGATGAGTTAGCAATTAATAAGGTGGAGCTTAACTTAAAAGTTAAGCTGCTACTTAACTTTTAGGAAATCACAAAGTAAAAATGAACTAACAATATACATGCAAATATTACTCATAAAGTATCTTTATATGCACAAAAAACACTGCCTGTAACAGGCAGGCAGCCTAAATTCAGATTTAAAAACTCTGTGCTGGAAAGATGTGGGGCTGAGTGATTTCTGTCATCATTAAGGGATCACAGATCACAGTCCAGCTGCTGCCGTTCATCATGAGACGCCAAATGAAAACAGACTCTACAAATCAAATGAGAAAGGTTCATGGGACCAAGGAGAAATATCAAGTGGCTTTATCTGCCTAACCTGCCCTGTGTGGCTCCCCATTGAATCCATTGCACGCGGTGACTGACAGCTTCAGAAACATGGAGCTACTGAAGCATGAAGGCTTGGACAGCTTTTGGGCATGAAGAGAAGTTCTGCTAAAGCATCCTGTTTAATGGCACAGAGCACCTCCCACAAGGGCTGAAGTGGCTCCCAAAAGCCTCTTTGGGTATAGCTGGTGCTTTTTAGCTCTGAATTTCACTACAGCTTGGAGACCAAAAAGCCGCATAACATACTGGCTGTAAACCTGGAGGAATGAATTAGAGCAAAATGGGTTTTATTCAGTTTCTTTCCTCTCGCTAAGTGAAGAAGTAAGTGTAAACATGCTTCCTGGAAGTTCACACCAATACTGTAAAGTAGTAACATTAACAACACAAAAAAAAGAAGGTGCGAATTTACTATGGAGATGTAGTGGGTTAGGATATTTTGCCGTTAGAGTGAGGAGAAATGTTTGGAATTTGTCTCAACAATTTGTTTAAGAGTCTAAAACCAGAATCTTAAAAAAAAAAGGGTTTTTTAAAACTATCTCATGGCTTCGGTGTTTGGGGTTTTTTTTCTTTCTTGGGACTCAGATTTTCAACCGTTTAGGGTTGGGTTTTTTTCCATCAAAATTGATCCAAACACAAGTAGGTTTCATTCTCTTTCTGAAAAATCACGAGGTGCTTGATGAATCCTCTAGGCATGAAATATGGCAGCTCAGTAGGTGGCTAGAACTGATTTATTTTTCCTTTTAGAATGGCATAAACTTGATTTCAGTATGAATAAAAGCCAGCTAAAATAGCATTTCAATTTAGCAAAGCAAAGAGCAAGTTAAGATGAGATGATTCTTATCCCATTAATGAGGGAATCTGGAAGAGGAACTAGAAATAGAAGTACACTTTGTACACACAGTTAAGTCTAGCAAACCTAATGCGAACTTGAGGAGGAAGCGGCAGAGGTTTGAAAGCCACATGTAGAACATGCAGATGGCAAGTACAGCAACACGCTGCAGAGATTCCTCTGTGGCTGTGGAGTGGGATCCTCGAGTACCGAAGGTGAGGGTATTTCTGAATTGCTCTCCCACATGTCTTTCAGCTTTTGTGAGTCCATGAAGATAACAGAGGAGTCCTGCTTGCCCATGTACTATGTATGTACACAGCCCACTGTCTCCAATGAGTCAGTCCCAGTAGTTTTCTGCTGTTCACGTTCTCTGTTACCCTCCAGCATAGGAGACGTTACTAGAAAGAGTGAAAACAGGGCTTTATTTCTTGGTGGCAGGTCACTGCAGCTCTCTAGCTGAGGTTACTGAGTGCGGCGACAATCCCCACATGACACATGGATGTGTCCTGATGGTTCATTGGAGAGGACACGTAGGTCTCCTCACAAGCAACTGGAAAAGAAAGTGGGAAGGGCACCCTTGCAGGAGGCCAGACAGCAATTCCTGCACCGTAAGTGTGCAGAAGATCAATGCTGAGTTGGTCACATCACACAAGAGCATGTGCTGCCGACAGGGAGAGCTGTGGCTGAGCAAGATCAGCTCTTATATGTTGCTGCAAGGATGTTCAGGTTCTTGTCTTATCTCTCAATTCTTTGTGATGTTTTTTGATGTCTTATTTTTTCTCCATGTTGTTAGATTAGGACCTTAGTTTTTGATTATTTTTCCTCCTCTCCTATCTTTTTTGTACACCCCAAGCTCTGTACAGGAGCAACCCCTTAGTCCAGTGAAGGCTTTGCCACACCCACAGTAGCACCAACCCTTCCTTCTCACCTCCTGTGGTTTTGACTGTTACATCATGTGTTTCATCTTCTGTTGAGTTGGGTTTTTTAGTTTTAAAACTCTCTCAAGCATGTATTGATAGTGGATTAAAGTGCATAAAAGTCACATTCTTTATTAGAGGGACAGCTTTCTCCCTAGTTCCTAGGCTGGCTGCTATCACACCAAATTATTTTGGAGCCCACGTACCATAGAATATGCACTAAAGCATGCAAGACTTTGAAAGATTCTTCCTTCAGGCCTCCAGAGATACACAGTGGTGATGCAGAGGAAAAGGGATTTACTTTAAGTTTTTATTATTTTGAGTAACAGAACACTGGGAAATGGTAAGCAACAGGAATTTTGGTCAGGAATTTAAAACATGAGAATCTAAAGTGAAATCCCTAACGCCTAATTTAGAGCAAATGAGCATTTTCATCTTTCCTCACACTCCAGAGGAGATTTTTGTAAACACCAGTAAAGTTGTCTCATTATCCTCCTCCAAGTCTCTTCTTAAAACCTTTCTTGCCCTAATGCCAGGAACAAACCTCATAACGGTAAAACTGCTGCAGCAATGATTTTACTGCCACTCATGTTGATTGATGTTGTGTCACTGATTCCTTGTACTCTCCATCTGCCTCTTCCCATCTGTCTCTTTTCTTGGATGGTAAAGTCTTGGAAAACAGAACTTTATTGTTACTCTTTGAATAGCACCCTGCATCTCCTACCATGCCCATTCTGGGAAGAAGAAGAAAAAGAAAATGTAAAGACATTAGGACATTTGTATTGGGTCATACCGAAGATCCATCTAAGCAAGTCTCCTGCTCCAACAACAGCTAGCAGCAGAGGAATAGAGCAGAATACAAGAGCAAAGCTAGTATTGGCATCCAGATTTGAGCAATCTGAAGCTTTGGGACTTCCTAAGCTAAAGGTCTTATTTTTGTTGTTAAAAATCCTGGATTATGACATTTCCCAAACTAAACTTGCAGTGTTCCCATTATCCTGTGAAAATGAGTCCCACAGCTTAATTAGTCTTTCTGTAAGAAAGTACTTTTTTTGTTCATCTTATACCCCCTGTTGAACAATCTCATTCATTGCCTGCTTTGAAAAACCATAGTAGCAACAACAAGATCAGTGGTAATACCATCTAAGTAAGGTGCTGAGACTGCAGTGTATGCTACTGGCCCAGACCTCCATACTAACTGGAACCCCACTAATTTTGGTGGAAATCTATGAAAATACGTGGCCCAATGAGGTAAGTACTTCAGGGCCCCATGAAGTATGAGTTAATCTTCAAAGATACTGAGAAAACATTTGGGTTTGGGTTTTTTTTAATGTGGGGATGATTTAAAAAAAAAAAATAGTAGAAGGTTTCACTCTTGTGACTGAGAAACATTAATTAGTCTTTTCCAATAAGAATTTGTGAGTTTTGCAGGGATTGAAACTCAGATAAAGATGAAACTTTAAAAGACAAAAGATGAAATACTGTTCATAGTTTAAGGGTGAGGTTTTTTGAGATACCTAAATGACCTGGAATTCACACAAAAGAAAAACACCATTGCATTGTACATCTTAAAACAAGTCAGATTTTAAGACTGTGTTATGAAAACATTGCTGAACAGTACATTTCAGATTTGATTGTTCTGGAACATATTATGAAGATAAAAAGTTTACATTCACCAATGACTTTCACAAACCAATAACTTTAATCAGCTGTGATCATTAGGCCAAATGTCAAAGTTCCTCTCAAAGCTGCTTTAAGGTGCAACTGATGAAATTTTTGGTCCAGATTACAGGCTCCCAAGAGTGTCACCTCTCACTAACCACTATTAATGGCTATTTCACCAGTTACAGGAGCCAGCCTTTTGCTATCATAGTACTCCTGCATGCTGTTATCTAAAAAGATGAAAAATCTAAACAATATTTTTTTTAGGGGGAAACTATCTTACCTCTGATGAATTACAAGCCACATTTCATTGCCCTGCATTCATATAATTCAACTTTATGGAAAATACTACAGGCTCTAATGGTGACCAAGCATCATTTTTCTTTCCCCAGACTGGTCACTTCTTGTTTGTGATCCAAATTTTCATTCGTTAAGTCAATATGAAGTAAAACCTGTTCATTCAACTGTGGTATACTGTACCATTTATACACCATTAAAAGAGTCAGGCTATCATAAAACCTTGCCTATAAAGATGAAATAACATTTGTAAGGAAAATGGGCTTAGTAGAAGTGTCAAAAATTTAAGCCTAATGATGACTGAAAAGAGAGTAGTTTAAATACAAATAAGACCAAAAAGCAATGTAAATTTTATCATGAGCCATTGACTGGAAAGGTTTAAAAAGTGTTTTTTTCCTAACAAATCTGCTACTGCTTGAATGCCTGAGAACTTAAACTCTTCTTAGTCAAACCCATCATTTCAAAACATAAAAATAAAAGATCAATTTATCTCTATATTGATCTTCAGACGCATCCATTGTAAAAGTTAATAATTTCCTTGGGAAAGTTGCTTGTCTTTCATGGCTTGTGAGGTGTTCAGTGAAGATCATAAAGGTATTCTTGACTTTTATTCTTAAAGAAGTAGCACCCATCATTCATTTCTCTGCGCTTACCTCACAGGAACAGGAGATGTGAGGTGGTGTTTGAGGAGCCACAACTCAATATTTCTACTTTTCTGCAGCTTCTCTCACAGCAGAGAGTCTCAGCCAGTGCCTGCGCCACTCACCTCAGCCCCATCACCCTCTTACATACGTGGGCACTGGTAGCCTCTCACACGTGGGCACATGCCCAGCCTGGCATATCTGGGAAGGCAGAGAAGTAAAAAAAATCTTGGACAATCTCATTGTTTGCTGAGCTTTGGCACTCTCAAAGCATTCTGGTTGCTAAGGGGCTTGGGGAAAAGGGCCTTCTAGGCCAAGATAAAATATGTCTGGATATGTCAATGGTGCTAAAATGCTTTGTATCTAAGCGCATGTTGGAATGACTTCATGAGGAGTATTGGCCACAGCGTTTTAAACATGCACCATGTGTCTTTCCCTGCACTCCTGTTTCTGCTGTTGAGAGCAGGTGGTTTAGCAGAGACACATTATGCTCTCAAATACTGTCCTAAGAAGTATCTGGGGGCTTGTGTTCCTTTCCTTGATGAGCACATTCAGAAGCATTCCTGGTGGAGGGAATACCTAAAGCCATATTCTTCTAAAAACCCCCCAAAACTAAAGCCAAAATCATTGGCCTGCCCTTAGGAATACTAGAACCATTTGGAGGCAGCATCTTTGTTTAAATCTTGACTAGCAGAAATTTATAACTGTGTACACATGTGGTTTTATGTGACTCTTCTGCCCAGAACAGTAGATACTTCAGATGAATCAACATTTTCAGCACCCAAAACCACAGCAACACATTCTCTATGAATGTGGGGTTTAACAGCAATTGCTCTGCCAAAAGTTGTGCCATGAGAACTGTGTCTATAGTCAGCTTCTGGCCCAATTAATATTTGATCATTTATGCAATGTGGAACAGTTCCAGTTAAAGTGCAAGCGAGAGAGCATAGCTGAGGGGATGTTTATTTGCTCTTGGTATACATATGTGAATTAGTTCTGCCAATGCTCTGAGACAGCAGATTGTAAGCAAACTCTGATCCAAAAGTTTTTCTGCCCATCCTGCATCTTACCACCACAGAACCAATAACAACTGGGAAGGCGAAATAGAAGAATAAGAATTAAGGGTTGATAGGTTGCATTGGGAAAAATTGCAATATTGTAATATAACTGTGTAGAAGAAACCAAAGACTGCAGAAGAATAAAATAAATTTGCAGAAGGCTTTTGAGAAATCAAAGGCTAAATGCATATACTGGAATTAAAAATTGTAGGAAACATTGGTTGATGAAGTCGCTTAGGAGATTACATTGAAATGTACCTAGATGTAATAGAAAGAATGGGTGGAATTAAAATGCAAACTAACTTTCAGGAAAACAATACTTGACTGCAGGATGTTCTCCAAAGAAAAGAAACCTAGGAGTCTCAGTTTTGTGTTAAAGTTGAACAGATAATAAACATTTTTATTGTTGCATGAATCAAAGTGGAATAAATCTAACTTCAAGTCTGTTGAAAACAACAACAGAAATCCTGTTTTCTCACTAAAAGTTTCCCATTGTTTTGAGGAAAATTTTACCTTTTTCCATCAATTAAGTTTAGGTGAATATCTGAATGAGTTATAACTTATTTGAAAAATGTCAAAATGAAAAAAAAACTTAAAAAAATACAAGTTCTAGAGTGAAGAAACTGTAAAATACGTATTTCTTTTGGTGCACACAAATGAGATATTGTATTTATACTTTTTATTTACCCAGTTACCGAAGACTATTTCAACCCTTAATTTCAGTTGGCTCGTCTTTAGACATCTAGGCAAAGCACTAGAGAATGTTCTACCAGAGGCAATCTTCAGTGGCAGGAAAATCGATAGACAGCTCTAATCGCTCTTTTCCAGCTCGCGTGCCTTTTATAGGCTACAAAGACAAGATTTTAGCACTGGGGTTGGCAGAACCCACCTGACCTGACCATTACCCACTGTGGCACTGCTTCATTAGTGTCTGTACTACAGTCCTGTCCTACAGTCCTCTAAGCAGTTTGCCCCAGTCTCTGCCCAGAGCTGCTGAGTGGTGATTTCTGCCCTCAGAACAGGCACAACCACTCCAGCCAGAAGTACTCATTTATTGCCTCTTTCCTCTGCTTTCTTCAAATGTTTCAGATCATGTTCACTTTACTATATTCACTATAAATATATATTTTATAATATTCACTTATTATATATTAACCAATTCTATGACCAAAATTTCAGAGAATCATAGAATAGTTTGGGTTGGAAGGGACCTCTAAAGGTCAACTAGTCCAACCCCCCCTGCCATGGGCAGGGACATCTTCAACTAGATCAGGTCGCTCAGAGCCCCCTCCAACCTGACCTGGAATGTTGCCAGGGATGGGGCAGCCACCACCTCTCTGGGAAACCTGTGCCAGTGTTTCACCACCCTCAGCGCAAAAAATGTCTTCCTTATACCTGGCCTAAATCTACCCCCCTTTAGTTTAAAGCCATTCCCCCTTGTCCGGTCGCAACAGGCCCTGACAAAAAGTCTGTCCCCATCTTTTTTATAAGCCCCCTTTAACTACTGATAGGCTGCAAGAAGGTCTCCCCGAAGCCTTCTCTTCTCCAGGCTGAACAGCCCCAACTCTCTCAGCCTTTTTCCGTAGCAGAGGTGTTCCATCCCCCTGATCATTTTCATGGCCCGCCTCTGGACCCGCTCCAACAGGTCTGTGTCTTTCTTATGTTGAGGGCTCCAGAGCTGGACACAGTACTGCAGGTGGGGTCTCACCAGAGCAGAGTAGAGGGGCAGAATCCCCTCCCTCGACCTGCTGGCCACACTTCTTGTGATGCAGCCCAGGATACGCTTGGCCTTCTGGGCTGCGAGCGCACATTGCTGGCTCATGTCCAGCTTTTCATCCGTCAGTACCCCCAAGTCCTTCTCGACAGGGCTGCTCTCAATCCCTTCATCCCCCAGCCTGTATTGATACCAGGGGTTGCCCCGACCCAGGTGCAGGACCTTGCCCTTGGCCTTGTTAAACCTCATGAGGTTCATACGGGCCCACTTCTCAAGCTTGTCCAGGTCCCTCTGGATGGCATCCCGGCCCTCTGGCGCGTCAACCGCACCACTCAGCTTGGTGTCATCTGCAAACTTGCTGAGGGTGCACTTGATCCCACTGTCTGTGTCATTGATGAAGATATTAAATAGTACCGGTCCCAATACGGACCCCTGCGGGACGCCACTCGTCACCAATCTCCATCTGGATGTTGAGCCGTTGACCACTACCCTCTGGATGCGACCGTCTAACCAATTCCTCACCCACCGGACAGTCCACCCATCAAATCCATACCTCTCCAGTGTAGAGAGAAGGATGTTGTGGGGGACCGTGTCAAAGGCCTTACAGACGTCCAGATAGACAACATCTGTAGCCCTTCCCGTGTCCACTGATGTAGTCACTCCATCACGGAAGGCCACTGGGTTAGTCAGGCAGGACTTGCCCTTGGTGAAGCCATGCTGGCTGTCTTGAATCACCTCCCTGTCCTCCATGTGCCTTAGCATAGCTTCCAGGAGGATCTGCTCCATGATCTTCTCAGGCACAGAGGTGAGACTGACTGGCCTGTAGTTCCCCGGGTCTTCCTTTTTTCCCTTTTGAAAAATGGGGGTTATGTTTCCCCTTTTCCAGTCAGTGGCAACTTCTCCGGACTACCACGACTTCTCAGATACGATGGATAGTGGCTTAGCAACTTCATCCGCCAGTTCCTTCAGGACCCGCAGATGGATCTCATCGGGTCCCATGGACTTGTGCACCTTCAGGTGCCTTAGATGGTCTCGAGCCTGATCTTCTCCCACAGTGGGTGGCTCTTCATTCTTCTTCATTCTCCCAGTCCCTGCCTTTGGCTTCTGCGGCTTGGGCGGTGAGGCTCAAGCACTGGCCAGTGAAGACCGAGGCAAAAAAGTCATTGAGTACCTCCGCCTTCTCCATGTCCCGGGTAACCAGGTCTCCCGTGTCGTTCCGGAACGAAGGGCCACATTTTCCCTCGTCTTCCTTTTATCCCCAACGTACCTATAGAATCTTTTCTTGTTGCCCTTGATGTCCCTGGCCAGATTTAATTCTATCAGGGCTTTAGGTTTCCTAACCTGATCCCTGGCTGCTCGGACAATTTCTCTGTATTCCTCCCAGGCTACCTATCCTTGCTTCCACCCTCTGTAGGCTTCCTTTTTGTGTTTGAGTTTGTCCAGGAGCTCCTTGTTCAGCCATGCAGGCCTCCTGGTGTTTTTGCCAGACTTCCTCTTTGTTGGGATGCATGGCTCCTGAGCTTGGAGGAGGTGATCCTTGAATATTACCCAGCTTTCTTGGGCCCCTCTTCCCTCCAGGGCTTTGTCCCATGGCACTCTACCAGGCAGCTCCCCGAAGAGGCCAAAGTCTGCTCTCCTCAAGGCCAGGGTAGTGAGCTTGCTGTGCGCCCTCCTCGGTGCCCTAAGGATCTTGAACTCCACCGTTTCATGGTCACTGCAGCCCAGGCTGCCCTTGAGCTTCACATTCCCCACCAGCCCCTCCTTGTTGGTGAGAACAACGTCCAGCATAGCACCAGAAGGAAGTTATCATCGACGCATTCCAGGAACGTCCTGGATTGCTTATACCCTGCCGTGTTGTCCCTCCAACAGACATCGGGGTGGTTGAAGTCCCCCATGAGGACCAGGGCTTGTGAGCGTGAGGCTGCTTCTATCTGTCTGTAGAGGGCCTCGTCCGCTCGGTCTTCCTGGTCAGGTGGCCTGTAGCAGACCCCCACCGTAACGTCACCTGTCCCTGCCTTCCCTGTAATTCTGACCCATAAGCACTCGGTCGGCTCCTCATCCGTCCCCAGGCAGAGCTCCATGCACTCCAGCTGGTCATTGCAATAGAGGGTGACACCCCCTCCTCGTCTCCCCTGCCTGTCCTTCCTAAAGAGCCTGTATCCCTCCATCCCAACACTCCAGTCATAGGAGCCATCCCACCACATCTCCGTGATGCCAATAAGGTCGTAGCCCTGCAGGCGTGCGCACGTCTCTAACTCATAGAATCATAGAATCATAGAATAGTTTGGGTTGGGACTCCTCTTCTTTATTCCCCATGCTACGTGTGTTTGCACAGAGGCATTCAAGTTGGGCCCCCGATGAAGCTGTCTTACTGGCTGGAGTTCCTTTGTGCTGCTCTTCAGGCGCTCTCCTGCTGACCTGTGTTCCTTCTCCAGACCCTGGGCATCTATTGCTGGCCCTGGCATCAAACTGGTAGGAGTGGGATGGATTGAGGCTCCCTTCCCCTGGCATCTCTATTTTAAAGCCCTCTTCACCAGCCTGGCAAGCCTATGACCAAAGATGCTCTTCCCCTTCTCTGACAGATGGACCCCATCAGCCCCCAGTAGACCAGGTTTCTCAAAGCGAGTCCCATGGTCTAAGTAGTCAAACCCCTGGCTGTGGCACCAGTCCCATCACCACTTGTTGACTCGCCAGATTCGACTGGCCCTTTCAAACCCCCTCCCTTTGACCGACAGGACTGATGAGAAAACTACCTGTGCTCCTGAGTCCCTTCCCACTGCTCCCAGGGCTCCATAGTCCTTCTTGATAGTCCTCAGACTGCTCCTGGCTCTGTCACTGGTGCCCACGTGAAACAGCAGCAGCGGATAATAGTCAGTGGTCTGTATGAGGCTTGGTAGCCTCTCGGTGACACCCCTGATGCAAGCCCCCGGTAAGCAGCACACCTCTAGAGAGTGCGTCTGGTCGGCAAATGGGTGCCTCCGTACCTCTCAGAAGAGAGTTGCCTACTACTATCACCCGTCGCCTTTTCTTAGTGGCGCTATGGGGGGCAGATTGGGCTGCATTACTCTGCTCCAGCACTTCTCCTGGTGTGACAGGACTTTCCTCTTCAGCCTGCAGAGCGGTGAAGCGGTTCTGCAAGGGCACCTCAGGCACCTTGCTTCTGCAAGGGCACCTTCCCCCCTTCTAGGGGGAAGTTTCTTCCTCCTGCTGGTCCTTGCCTTTGCAACCATCCATTCTTCTGCATTATTGCCCCCCCCCCACTCCCTTCTGCATGTGCTGGTGGGGGAGTTTTTGGCTGATTGGCTGTGGGCTGCGGGTCTGCTGCAGATTGCACTTGGAACCAGCTATCTAGCTCCTTCTCTGCCTCCCTAATGTTACGCAGTCTTCTCACTGCCTCCTGCAGCTCAGCCACCTGCTGCAGGAGGTCCTCCACCCGGGCACACCTTTTGCAGGCAGGTCTGCCGCCTGTCCCTACCCCAGGAGAGAGGTCCAGGCACTTCCTGCAGCCTGAGGTCTGCACCGCAGCCTCTCCCTTCAGCAGTTCCCGCTGGGTGGAGGCATCGGCTGCCGCTGGGGTAGATGGTGCAGACCCCCCAGCTGGAGCCACGGCCTTTACCCTAGACGAGTGCCCACCACTCTGCCTTGAGGGTTGGGTAGGATGAGTGCCCTTGACCTGTGCCCACTTGCTGGGTTATATGTATGCTGTCCCCCACTCAGCCCATGGAATGCCTCTCCTTCGAAGAGGTGCCCTGCCTGCACGCCCTTCTGTGCAAACTGCCGTGCCATGCACTAGCTGACGTGCCATGCCCTGTTTGCCCGTCCTGTTGGCAGCACTCCTGGTGGCAGCGCTCCCTGGGGCTGCCTTTAGTGGTAGTGGGGGGTGGCAGCTGTTACTCCTGGCCCGGCCCACACCTCGTCAGCCGCCCTCGTGAGAGCTGCCAGCTCCTGGCGGGTCTCTGCGCTCCCCTGTGTGTTCCCCAGCTCAGGAAACCCCCCTGTACACCGCGATCAGCTGCTCTGCTGTGGGACGCACCTGCACCGGAGCTGATCGCCTCTGTGAGTCAAACCTGAATGTCTCATTTTAGACACCTGTATCCACACCTTAGAGATGTGACCTTGATTTACTGGCACAGCTTTCTGAGCTGGTTACTCCGTACAAAGGGTGGTTTTGCTGCTCACACCCTGCCTGGGTATCAGCGCTGCTCGCACTCACTTGGAAGTGGTTCCTGATGGAGGATGGCCATACAGCTCATTTCATCCTTTGGAGCAAGCAATGCTTGGTACCATTGCTTCTTTCAGATGTCTTCATTTGCTGTTGTTATTGTGCTATGAAGTTATTTTGGCTGGAAAAATGATTAGTAAAGAGTTGTTTATGCACACAAGATCTTTGGGGGTTCACTAGTTTGCTTAGCTACTCCGTTATGGAGATGTGAGACAGTTTTGTTTGGGTTTTTTTCAGTAAAGAAGGAACAAACCAAGCCTTTACAAGCCTGTGATGATATGTAAATCACTTGGCACAACATCAGATGCAGAGCACTCACTGGTGCCCAGGGCAGCCAGACCTGCTGGCCAGACTTCAGCTCAACTTTCTTGAAGAGCTGAGGGCAGACCCATATCTCAGTGGCTATTGAGTCCTCCCTACCAGGGGGGCTGGAGGTGAGAGGGGAAAAGAGGCGCTTCCGTGTGATCCTACTGCAGCACAGAAAGGGTTTCATCGTTGTCAGTGAACACCAGACTGATGTGCTGGGGAAAGCACACCTTTCTTACCGCTTACAGAGGAGCTGTCTTTTCCGAGAAAGCTTGATAAAAGCCAGGATCATTCAGGCAAGTAAGGAGCCTAAAACACCCTTTATCCTCATGTAAAGGAAGTCCAAAAGCTGTCTCAAGCATACAGAGAAACGCTATTTGGCTGCAATTCTAGATTTAAAACAATCTAGCCAAAATATGAGAGAGACAGATATCCAATATGACAGTCAAAGATCTTCCCAATTTACGGGAAATCCCATTTATGATTAAATACAGCACTTAGGAGTGAAGAGATTCTGTTCTCCATCTTACTGAGTTTGGGTAGGTTTGGCCTTGGACTAATAGCTATTTCTGTAGATAGGAACTAGTAATCTAGCTTGTAAAATAAACTGAGCCAGACACAGGCTCAGGTTGGTGTGCGATCATTCATATTGGTTAATTTTAGGATGCCCCTTGGCACTAGGGCTCTCCTAGCCTACGTCCTAGGACAGATACAGGAATCCCACTCGTCAGGGACTGCTCGCTACTGACTGGGATGGAGCCACCCCATCCAAGGAGGAAAGGCGAGAGAGGTAATGTGGATGCAAGACGTCCTGAGGATGGGAGCTGGCCTTTTCTATTTGCTAATCTAAACACAGCCTCTGAGCCCAGGACATCCATGTGATCAAAATGTTTTAGTTTATCTTAGACTAGTTGCCTTCTGTTGAATGTAGATCACTACCAGATACACCAATTACTTTAAGAATAAGTAGCTACGTAAAGATTATTTGTTATTTTTGGTGGGGCTGTGAAGCCAAGTGAAAGGCTATGATTTTTTTAGAGTCAAAGAAGTAAGAAGGCTCATCTTCTGCCTGAAGATACCCGGCAAAAATGTGTAAAAATCTATGTTCCAAGAAAAATCCTTTGGCAAAATTATGAGATTCTTAACACAAGCTCCATGTATTTGTTCATGGACTTGAAGTTTTATAGGCAGAGTTATAAATTCATAATAGTTTTCCTGAGTGCTGAGATTTTCTATTTGGGAATATGAGTGAAATGCAAGATGTTCATAGTCACAATTGCCATTGTATATTCATAAGAAGGGCTCAGAGTAGTGACAGCATTTGCATACAAAAATCCAAGATATCTATATTTTCCATAAGTACATAATTGATTGGGTGTCTCTATTCTGCGTTCAAATGTATTTTAATCTTATCTGACCATTTCTACCACAAATTATTCCCTATGCAATTTGCTATTTCTGATCAAATTTTGAAAACAAAATTATTAACTTTGTGCTGTGTATTAATAATAGATATGATGCAGTTTAGATACAATCAAACATTTAAGCTAATATTAAAAGGAAAACAAGCAAAAAATCTGACAAAATATCTGGATAGTATGTCACAAAAGTAAGATATGTTTAAGACCATGGGGAGTGTAATGGGCTAAGAAAACAGTGGATTAAAGATATTATTTGGCTTTTCAGGGTAGGAATTGTTCTTTTTAACTCATCTTTTACAACAGCCTCTGTTCTTTTCTTTCCAGTGAATCAGGGATGGGATAGGCAATGTACTAGCTCCTTAGATGAGATTTCTCAATGATAACTGCCTGACACTACCCCTATATTCTCTGAAGCCTAGAGGACCACTGGCATCGTAAAAGGACATATAACATTGAAAGAGCAAGAACGACTCAGGCCATCTCCTGTCAGTGAGTCAGTTTATGTCCCACAATCTGGACTGCCACTAACCCAGAATGATTAAATTCCTGGTATGAGTACCGCAGTGTTGTAGAAGACCATGGAGTGCCATTTAAACACCAGTACCAATCCCTTCTTGTCTCTAAAAGCCATCTAACATCCTCAGTCCTCTAGCTTCCCGCAGCATGAGACTGTTCAGCCATAGTGCTAGTCCTAACATGGTATGTGCAGAAACTTAGAGGATCATTCCCCATTGTAGAAGACAATAAAATACGTAGGAAAAACCCCCCTTATTTCTATCTGAAGGCAACAATTAATATCCAGTAAGCTACTACCTGTTGAGACTGCTACATTTTTCAGCCCTAACCCTCATGCCAAGCAAAGATTGCCACCAGGATAGTAAATTTCTCCTATAGATAGGAAGGGGGACTGGATTTATTTTTTTACTAGGTTTTCCAGGGCCTTTTATGGCAGGGCTACATTCTCTTGATTCTGGAAATTTACTATAGGCTGAGGTTAGGGTTAGCCAATCCGGGTGGCTAATGGATTCTGGGATATTTGATATCCCCTGATATAGGAAGAGGGTAGAGTCTCTTTTTTCATTAGACGTTATGTTTGTAAAGTTTTGTCTTTATTCCTTGGCAAGCTATGTGCCATTCCTCAGAGACTGAGAAGGGGTTAAAGGCAAAGAAATGCATAATTAAGGTAACTGAAAATCCAGCAGTTGTTCAGATAAGACCGTTGGAGAATAAAGCAACTACATCATTGAAAGGACTTTATTATTAGTTTGCTTGTTTTATTCATATCAAAGAATTAATACAGTCAAAAATACAGGATTTTTGATGATCTTATCCAAACTTCCTGTGTCGAAAATATACATACATTATATTTTATGTCTCAGAGCTGTAAAGATAATTTAAACACTTCAGGATACAGATTGATGCTTCGTTATGTTTGTAAACATTTTCCTTATATTCATTAAAATGCATTAATTTCTAAATCTGCAAATTTATCAAGGGTGAGAGTCATTCAGCAGTATCTAATATATACCTTACTGGATAATCTTCTTTATACTTGGCATCTTCTTGTTAACAAAGTAATAAAATAAAGTAATTTATCATGAAGTCCCGTTTGTTTGGGTGAACAGAAATATTTTTATGTAAGTCTGTCACTGAAACTGATGAAATAGTCTATTGGAATGAACACAATTTTGCAAACGTAAATGAAACAGGCAATTACGATACAGTTAATCTGAATAGGCAATACATCTACACAACAAATTCAGAGTAAATGACTTCTGTTCAGCTTGTGACTAATGTTAGCTTTTTCACTGTCAATCTAGCATGCTAAGGCAAACTTTTGAAAAATTAGTATTAGAACAGATTGTTCGAATAATCCAAATTCATCCTGCAAAAAACGCCATAGTCAGGTTGACAAAGGAAGTGTCACCATGGACTTGGATGATTTTAAGGCTGTGTTTACAGATGACGCCATCCATACTGTCTCTAGACTTAGACATTTGGGGATATCCAGTGTAGACACCCAGGTAGCCGATGTAAGTCAGCTTGGGGCAAGATGCAGAGTTACTTGGTTTGCTCATGGACAGGACCACACTAAGCATTAACTCAAGTTTGAAAGCAAGTCAGCTGCAAGATTACACTTTTCCATGTGAATTTATGAACTTAGGACTCTATTAATTTATTGCTCTCCAAACTACACTCCATTTCACACCTGTAGGCATACCCTAGATGCAAAAATGCATAACTCCCTAGGAAACTGCCCTACTGTTTTATAGCAGTCTCCAAAAGGAAAATTGCCACAGTATGTATCTGTTTCTAATTATAAGATGGTTGCTTATAAATAGCTTTTTTTAACAGAAAAAAATTAACTTCTTTCATCCTCATTTCCAGCTGTGGGAAGTCACTGTAGTGCAGCAGACAGCCCATTGTACAGGAATTAAAGAAATTTATTCTATCTTCTACAAACCTGGTAGGTGATTAAGGAAAGCCATTTTACCTGCATGTGCCTCAGTTTATTCCTCCACAAATGGAAATAAAGACAGTCTTCCTTTCCTTACAGAATCTTTAAAAATCTTCTAATAAAATGTTCTAGAAAAGAGCCTGTTACTCCCAAATAGGTTGTTCTGCACTAGTTTCTGTCAGTAGTGCATGTGTTTGTAACAGAGAACTGGAAGGAAGCTCCTAAATCAGTGAGTCCAGTCCCCTGCTTGGATTGTATCATCACTGTATCATCTTTTCCAGAAGACAATTGAGCTCCATCTTGAAACTAGTTAGATGTTTTCTACTGGAAGTCTCATTAATCACATGTAATAATGATAAGGAAAGTTTTTTATTCTTATTATTTTGAACCTAAATGAATTCCTGCTCAGTTTATATCCATTTGTGGGTTTGGTTTGGCATTTGTTTATTGGGGATTTTTTGTGGGTTTGTTTTTGTTTTTTTTTTCCCCCTGTAATACTGTGCTTTGGTTTAAATATCTCTTTATTAAATGTGTTTATCCCTTAGCATGTTTATGGATGGGCCTCTCATAATTCCTCTCAATGAAGCTTTCCTACCCCAGAGGACACCCTGCGGGGTGCCACATCTTCTTTCAGCACTGCCAAGGGGTGACCACAGGGGTGCGCAGAACACAAGAGGAAGTCTCACAAAAGCCGCAAAAAGCATTAATACTTCTCACAGAAGCCATTAATATTTCTTTACCACCACTGAGCTTCACTCTGCCATGCAGGTAAAACAGACTAGTAGCCTCTGCTGGAAATACCTCTCCCAACATATCTTAGGAACATCATTACTTTTTTCATGCCTACTTCTCCGTGGAACTCAGAAGATACCTGTGCTCACTTGACACCCTTTCTCTGCCTCATTCAGCTCCAGCTGATGAATTCCTTATTACTCCAGAAAGTCTTCCTATGGTCCTTAAACATGTGACCTTTCATTTTATACACCATTAAATTTAATCCCATTTCCATCACTGCAGTCCTCAACATCATGCTGTTCTTCCTGACCTGTCTGTTTACTGACAAAGCCTTCATGCTATCAGAATGTTTTATCATCACATACTTGCTTTTGAGCTAAGATCGATAATGAAAATATTAATAAATGAATCTTAGGAGCAATTACTGAGGATCCTCATTGTTACCTTTCTCTGGTGACTTACCCTTTGGAGAATACCATTCTTCATTTCCTCTTTTAGCAGTTCCTTACCCACCTTACCTTAGTTACACTTACATATTAACCACGTTACATTTAGCTCTCTTGTTCTTCAGCTTCACTATGATTTTCTTAATATACAATGCCTGCTATATCTAATTTAAGAAATAATTTTATTTTTCAAAGAAAAGTCAGAATTGCTTAACAGAACTTAACTTTGACAAAAACATGTTGCATTTTTCTACTTACCTCTGTGTCTTTTGTCATTTTTTCCTTCAAAATTTATTTCAAAACTGTAAGATCAAATCCATCCTTCAAATTTAAACACCTGACTTGGACTTCCAAATTTTAAGTGCCCAGTGAATCAGTTCTCCTAAAAATGCCTAAATTCACTACATGCAAGAGAGAAAAGCAGGCATCTTAGAAATTCTTCAGAGGAAGAGCCTTTCTGCATTACTAGGATGCTAAAACACAGGCCCTCTAAAAGTCTTCAAATAGCATTTAAAACTGTAAGAAAATCTTTTATGTAATTTTATATAATTAACTTATTTTTCTTGTTTTCATCATCTGTATTGGCTTTATTTTTTCCATCATTTTCCCCAAAGTGAGAATGAAATTCATCTCAACTAATCTTAATTGTCCAAAATATAGGTGTCTAGTAAAAGGCAGTGGTCCCAACTTCCCCTACAGTGCTTCTGGAAGTGTAAGACCAGAGCTTCTCAAAGTAGCCTATCCTAAAGCATTGTTCAAGATAGGTGAGATGAATTAAATTTGGCTATAACATATTTCTGTCCACTGACTACACAGGAAACTAGACAATTATCTTGAAATTAGATGCTTAAAGTTTAAACAGTTGAAGTTTTAAATGGTTTAAATGGTTGAAATTAGGCAAGATTAATTCCATATTAAAAGCTCATTTTTCTTTTTTATATTAGCTAGTATTTTATCAAATCAAATTTTTACTGGTATTTTTTACTACCACAGATGTCTCTTAAGCCCTTTTGTATTCAATCTCTGTCCTTCCTATTGTTATATCATTGTTCTGTTTATTACTATCCAAGTAGATGTTATTTACCCATGCTTTTAGATTACTGTTGATAATAATAAAATAGGAGTAACCCTAATATTAACACATATATTAATCTATCTGTGTTCATACTGGCTCTTCCCTGGTTCTCTGCTTTGACTAACTTTCATTTTTGTTTGTTAACAAATTTGAATTATTTGTGTGCAGGTAGATTTGAGTGGTTTAGTACACTTCAGCTGTACTCCAGGGCTGTAGCTATGGTTTCTGTCAGAATTACAAAAAAGGTCAGATCAATAGGAAGGTATTGTAAGTATTCAGAAATCATGATTGAGGCTCAGAAAATCAACCAGTTTCTATATAAATTGAAGATACTAATAAATACATGTTTTAAGATCTATTTGCCTCATGTTTTTTAAGTCTTTGAGAATTGCCATCCAATGACTTTTCTCCACAGCCTTATGGAAAATATGAAATATTCATAAATGCCAAAAAAAAAAAAAAGAGAGAGAGAGAGAGATAAAGGCAGTGGAGATGCTACAGAATAGCATGACTACCAAAGCTAAAGCTTTAAATCTCGTTTCATGTTAAAACACTGAGTGATGGCAACAGTGTTTGAGAATATTGTTACTCCTTAGTTTTCCCTAGCTCTTTTTGTGGATGATAATGTTTTCAAATAATCCTCTACATATTTCTGAGTTCTTAAAATCTCCACTAATCTCATTTTGATTGGTTTATGGCATACTACTTTTCAGAGCACCTTAGTCCAGCTACTAGATTTTTCCCCACAAATAATCCTGTTTTCAGTTTTATCCTGAAGTAAATCTGTTGTGTTGAGCTCTAGGTCTACTTATCTGCTAGTGAGTTTGACACATTGACACCCCCTCTGAAAATCCCATTCAGGTTCAGAGCTTCATGCAATTTTCATATGTGCCGCAACCTGTTAAACCTTTTCAGAATGCTGGAATCATGAATGTAAGGAAGGAAGCCTTACTAAATTCCCTTTAAGTGTCTGTCTTAATCTAGGTGATTGTCAAGAAAAGAAATCCTGAAGAATAACAAAAAATTGTTTGAAAAATGAGATACAATCATGGGTTCTCTACAAATGTAGAGAAAAAAGTAACCTGACAGGTAGGTTAATAGGCACATACCTGTTCAGACAGGCACGCAGCGATGGATCAGCCTGGCAGTCTCCCTACACTTTTGAAGAGGTCTCTCATTAGAGATGTTAGTTATTGTTATTATCTAGCACTAGGAGCCTCCTGCTGAGACTTCAGTACCATTGTGGTAAACACGAGCACATAGCAAGAGAGTGCTGCTGGCCTCAACACATTTCCAGCCTCAGTGGTCAGAAGAGAGCAAATAATTGCATTTATCCTAGCGTGGGCAGGGAGCAGAGGCACCCAAAGATGAAACAATTGCAAACCTCCAATTTGGCAAGGGTATCTGTGGTGGAGCCCAGCTTGGAGTCACTGCTTAGGAGGTGCTGATCTGTCAGCAGGACAGTCCCTCTTTCAAACTGTATCATGAACCCAAAGTTTAACATTTTTTTTCCTTGTCTTTGGGTTATTCAATCCTGCACAGGGATATATGTGTGTTAGCCCACAGAGAGTTAAATCTGGGTATCGGAGGAAGGACAAATGCTGTAAGCAGAGTATGGTGCTTCAGGGAGGAGTCACGCTAAGGCAGCTGTGCAGCTTCTGATAGCCAAACCAGTTTGGGTATTCTTTCATAATTTTGTAGTTGCACTGTGTTGTAGTTGTGTTGTTAGTTGTGTTGTTGGATTCTCAGAGTCTCCAATAAGAGAGATAATTTCCATGACTTTTCTTTAAATTCTGAGCTGAATATCAGAGGTATGTGGTGTATACAGCAACTGTGCCTGGAATAGACCTCGAAGTTTCAGCTCATGGAAAAACGTAATTGTCTTTCTTATTGGCATTTCACTTATATTTGTCTCTCCTTTTAGCCTCTTGTCGGAGACTTCTGGAGAAAAGCAATGCTTCCCGAAGAAAGACAAATGAGGTAAGATACCAAATTAGTTCATTTCAGATGCTTTTGTTCAAGTGACAGCTCAAAAGGACAGCAGGCTAAATGACTCAGAAGCATGAGAAGAATTTGAGTATGATTTATTATCTTGACACCCATTATATAATCATTTTTTTGTGCTGCACTTCAGAAACTGCCTCATTAAATAAATTTCCAAACATTTCATTATTTTTTTTACTTAAATCTACTTTTAAGCAATTTCTTTTTCAACTTGTGAAGATTCATTTTTTGACAGACATCTGAGGAGAGTTCACAGGTTTTTTATACACATCTTTATCATATGCTGAATACACAGGAGAGGCACCTGTTTCAGAATTTCTGTTTTAATAGTTTTTGTCAACTTTTGGTCCCTACCTTTTTTTAGTTTCAAGCTCTGCTGGCAGGTTCGTATGCATTGGATTCTCTCACATCTTTGTCTTTTGATTCAGGTTATCCCAGGTCTGGTGACTGGCATAATTTTTAGTTTTCCTTTTCTCTCCCTGTCAAGGTCAGATTCTGGGAGCTGGGCTGGCAGAGCCGAGCAGCAGCATGCTATTTCCCTGTGCCTGTGTAGGTTGCAGGGGATGCAGGCAGAAAAAAACCCATCAGAGCTGCCTATGAATGATAGACCCAGATCTGAGACTCTTGACTTCTTTCATCTGTGCTGTTTGAACTGAATCAGATTGGTCACCAACTGTATCCACCGTTAAGCAAGAAGCTAAGCTTAATAAGAGCACAAATGGAGCCACAGTGATGGCCTAGTGTAAAAAGATGTAGAACAAGCCATTACAAATATTGACAGTAGGCACAGAGATCAAGAAGTTAAATATCCTAATGGTCTAGGATATTTATTCCTTTTCAGTCTAATTTATTTCACCATTTTTAAAAAGTTAATGGGAAAGAAAAGTAGAGCATATACAATCATAGGATTGGTACTTTGCCGTTAATCAGGTAAGCGTGGTTTTGCTTATCTTACATAAGAATGGCTACAGTGGGTCAAACCATCTGCTTTACAGTAGTGGTAAAAAAGCCTGGGGCACTGTATGGGAGCAGGACAAATATATATGGTATTTTTCTGATGATTCTCCCAGTCCATTAATATTTGCAGCTCAGGCACTTCCTGAGCTGGGAGTAGTTTCTATGAAATTAGCAACTCCTGGTGTATTTCTCTTCTGTGAACTTTTCCAGCCTCTCCTTGAAGCCATGTAAGCTTTTATGGTCCATAACTCGTGGTGAAGACTTCTGCCTCTCAACTGCAACACCACCTGCAAGAAAAGTCTCTTGTTTGTTTTGAGCCTAATTTCTGGCAGCCTCATTCAATGTACCTACTGCCATAATAAGGTGTCTTAGGGAGCCACAGTGGGAAAAACTGGTAATGGAATGCAGCGCTTTGTAGGAGGCTGTAAGTGTTTTGTAAACTTAGGTCCCAAGTGAGAGCAAGTGAGCAAGTGAGAGCTCCATCTCTTCATAAAAATGTCTGAAGAACATGAAAGTGCAACTGTGCTAGTGAGGGGAAGGAAGTTTGCCTCCTGTGATCAGAACTGATACGGTTAAATATAACTCTAACACCTCTTCTGCTCTTTCTGCCAGGTTCAGTATGCCTCTGGTCTCATAGTTTGGGAAACAAGATATTGCAAGGATTGTTGCATTTAAATAAATATTTTAATACCTATAATAATGCTGCAGCTATGTCATAACCAGAAAAGATGAATTTTAATAATTTAATAGTAAAGTTCACATTGTTGCCTCTGCAAGGAATATTACAGGTGGACTTACCTAGGGAAAAGGACAGGGAAAGGAGCTGAGGACAGCGGGTCTGTAGCTGTCTCACTGTTGCTCCATGCTCCATATGTAACCCCTCCCTCTGTAAGTCCCTCTGCAGCCTCCCTCCATCAAGAGACTCAGCCAGCTGGATCACCAGGCTGAACCGCCTGGTCATCAGTGTCATAAGGTTTTGGGTCAACAGGAAATGGCAAAGCAGCACCACTGAGGACCAAGCCTGGGAGCCACAGGGCCCAACCCTTCCCCTCCTGCCCCACCAGGAAAGGCTCTGGGGTGCCTTGTGGAGTGGTGAGCACCAACAGGCTCCTTACATCCCAGCTATCTTTTGTGTTTGTTAGCCAATAAATAATTGCTTCATACTTTTAGGTGTGCATATCCTTCTTGCATAGTCTCCTTATGCAGAGCTAAAAATGTCCAACATGACTCAGAAGAAGGGTAGTGATACCTGTTACGTGTGAGATAGTTTCATCTCAAGCTTCTCTTATTTTATCAAGACTTGAGGAATGCTCATCACTTGGTAACTTGCAAATGTTACTGAAAGACCACGCAGACTGATCCAATGAGAGAAGTCAGAAAGTGAGGTGAAGATGTAGGTCACCCAGCTTTTCTCCTTGATGACTAAGTACCTGAATATTTAGTCTATTCACATTCTGCTTGTTCTTATTTTTCTCACAATGTACCTTCCACAGGTAAATCTAAGCTTTCTCAGAAATAAGGATGGATGTTGCTGCTGTGCTTAGTCTAAACCAACACAGTGTTTTACCTCCCATGCAAAAGTTTTTTCTGCAGAGTTGAGCTTCTGCTTTGACTTTCAAAATCCACAAGACAACCTCCAAGCCAGCCATTTTAGCTGCAGCCCAGAAAGTCACCACAGAACTGCCAAATAATATATGGACTTGTCCTGTATTACACCTTTTGGTTTTAGTCTAACAATCTCAAATATTATTTATAATGAATTCTTACCCTTATATTCTTCTGTATGCACAATTCAAAAATGCAAAAAAAAATGAAGACCTAAAATAGGGGAAGCTTTGTCATACTCTTGTTTTTCATTAGAACAGTGTTTTTTTATAGAACTACAGATAACTACTTTTGCAAGGGAATTTAGCCCCTGGTAGGCTGGGTAGTAGGGCAGTCCCTTCTGGGTTATATCCCATCCTCTGCATTGCAGAACCACAATGGTGTGAACACACCATGGTGAAGTTCAGCATGTGCAGTCTGCAGAAAGCTCCAGTCATGGCATCTTGTACTGTGTATAAGATGGTAACTGTTGTTCCAACAAGCAGAATGAAAGATTTAATGCTTATATATAGCTTTGATGGACAAAAAACCGGAAGTGATAGATATCAGGCTTTGACAAGATATTTATACCAGCAAAATGTAGCAGCAAATCTCAAACTCAGTTCTCCAAATATCTACTTAAAAAAAATCTGCCCAAACTCTTGAGTCTCTTCTAGCTTATTAATTTTACGCAGTATCTTCTGACAAACTCAGTTTTTAGCAGTCATCTCAATGCATAGCAATGCATAAGGCACTGATGAAAACTCCAGTAATCATGCTTGCTTACTTACTGTGTCGATAAGAAACTGGTTTCTCTTTCTTCCTTTTTTTTAAACTTCACATTTTCTATTGCAGGGAGATGACCAACGTAAATGAAAACCTAATGGTGGGCAAACAGCTGTAAGGAATTCAGTTTTTAATATACTGCATCAGAGATTGAGAGCAAGAGTACAGATCCCTTTGGGGATCCTTGGTAGGCAAAGCATTAGTCTAGTCCTGCAGGCTTACATGATTTGCTATGCATAATTGCAGATAACTAGATTTTTCTAAAGGTTAAGAACAATACTAGTGTGTTAACAACGCATTGAAACAGCTCATTCCTTATTGGCCACTATTAAATTGCAGTGATGTTTCACTTCACTTATTACTGTAGTAAGTAACAGATTTTCTGGAATAGTTCTTTAAAGGTGGTGATTAAAGAGAAGGAAAGTCAAACGGTAAACTGAAAGTTTCTCTAGTAATTCAGTTTTGTTACCAGATAGTAGTATTTGAGGATGAAGAGCTTCCTAATAGTGAACGCTTATGGACTGCATGGCACTTAAAAATAAATGCTGAGAAACTGAAAGGTGACTAAGGATTTTGGACAGTCAATTTTCTAAAAAATTACTAGGATTTATATGGAGGGAGATTCGAAAACCTCCACTACAGAGTTTATTGTCCAGGTGGCTCCTCAGATGGTTTGTGATCAGAAACAGAAGGAAATTGTAAAGAGATCTGAGGGAAGCATTACTAATAATGCCTTGTGGAGATGTTGGAAAACAGTAATTGAAGTTCTAGCTACTAAAAGGACAGATTGTTTGGTGTGACACCTTGTAGAAGAGAGACCTGCTCGGAATTCACTACTGTGAAGCACAGCTTCCTGACAGACCGTCACATTGGTGGTAGAGACTGCACCAGGGCCCTTGGAGAGATGCCCGCGGGATGGCTACCCTCCCTCTGGAAAACACCACTGTATTTATAGCCTGAATTTATCTAATTTCAGTTTGCAGTCACCAGATCTTGTCATGCTTCATTCACTAGATTCAAGAGCTCTTGTCACAAGCCAAGGAAAAATGGAAATGATGACCTCCTCCTTCCAAAGCTTTCTGACGCCACTCAGCACAAGCGTTGCTCCTCCGTCTCTGACCCCTCTGGGATGGATGCTGCTGTCCTTCCCCCCATTCCAGGCATTTATGGTTCCTCCTGTCCATTACCCTGGTCCCCACAGTAGGCCTGGTGTAGGTGCTGGTCCTCTGCTCTCACAGACCTAGCTAACCAGACACCTAAGGACTGCTATTTAGGACAAAAGCTTTAAACACAAAGAGTATATATTTCTGTTCTGTTAATCCTCAGTTTCAGGGCTATTTCCCCTCCCCTAATGCAGGCTGGTCCCTCACTGCCATCATCAGGGCTTTGACAAGAAATTTTTATCAGCCCATCCAAACTAGCCAAGGCAAACATGGGACTGCGGTTCCTCATGGGTGTTTTTTCTGACTAGCTCTATTCATTACCTCTGAGTTAATTTAATGCAGAAAACTTCTTCAACTCCTCCATGGAGACAGGATCCAATATGTCCACAGAGACATGTGTAACTCCTATTTGGACTATAGAACAGCTTCTGAGTTACATTTAATATTTATCTACTTGATATTATTGAACTGATTATTCCCTGGGTTTCTACCATTTGGCATGCCCATTATCAAAGCTTTTACCCATGTGTTTCAATTCCCATTCTCTTTGTTTCCTTCTCATTGGTATGAAATGAATCAGAAAAGGATGTGCTCCACCTCAGAGAAGAGTATTTCATGCAGCTTAACAGGACAGTAAGAACTACCATTGTCCCAAAAGGAGGGCATGGATGAATCAAAACTTATAGTGGGGATGAGGTAGAGGAAACAATAACTGGCCTGGATGGTGATGCAGACATACTGAACAGGATGCTCTGGGCAAACACCAGATTCAAAATGTGAGTTTGTACCTCTCTAGAAAAGTCCAAAAGCATTGCCATGTAAAGGGTTTAAATCACACCCAGCCCTCAAAGACAATCCTGCTTTATAGCACCAGCTAGCTCTCCAGGAACATGAAGAACTCACGGATTTACCCCTGATGTCTGAGTTACCCATGAAGTTAATGCACGTGTTTGCTTAAAAGCATCCAGAACTAGGGTGACAAAATCCCCCCTTATATAAATTCCACATGACTCCCCAGGGAAGACAAAGAATTTAGACACATTAACTTCATAGCACTGCACTGATTCCCAACCAAAACATTGTCATACTACCTCGCTTTTTCATAATAACCTAATGCTTAATGTCCTGGGCTCTTCTTCTACTGCAGCAGGGTGACAGCGCAGCACACAGGAGGTAGACTGGCTGCACCCATAGCGAGCTCACCCAGCTAGGAGGGAACAAACCTGAAGGACTTTGTTGCCAGGACTGTGACTTTCTTTTTGCTAGTAATGCACAAGCATTTCCCAGAAAACAAGATCTCAGATCTTGGACTGTCTTTATCTTGGGTGAATACCTTCATTTGGAGATGACATTTGCCACTGACTTTGCTTTGGAGGCCTTCCTTGGCTCTGTAGCGGTAGTGAGAAGCCTGACTTTCCCACACAGTCAGCAGAGACAAGTAGCTGTTTAGTTAATTGGTCTAAATTGCCTTCTGAAGGCTTTCAGAGATTTCTTCAGTGGTTATATGGAACACTTAGCCTTTCTCCAGGCTCTCACATTTAGATATTGCAATTCCTAATTCCATGCTTCTGACTTAGTCTGGATCTGACTCTTTCTGCAACAAAACTGAAAAACTTTTATTATCAAATGCAAAGCCAATTCAGAAACTAATGGCTGAATCTTCTTGGGGGAAAAAAAAACAAAACAAAACCAAAAAAATTGTATTTCTTTATTGATCTAAGTACCAGGGCTAACTCAATCTGATTTCTTCCGGAGATATGCTCCTTTGTGGGGTCCCACCGGTGAGATCATGCTGCTGTCTGATAAACTCAACCTCTGTTTTCTTAGTTGTCCTGTCCTGTCCTGGAGGACTGTGTGGAGAGAGCCTCAGAGATGACTCAGTTCCATTTTGCAATCAGGAGCAGAATACTGAGGGACAAGACAATGCATTTATGAAAGTTTCATTATGAAAGTTCAACATCTCTTGTTCTGTTGCCATTGGCTTTACTGGTCCAGGAGGAGAATTTCTGCATGCTGTTCTCTTTGTCTAGGTTAGTCCTAATTCAGGACAGCATCCAGCTGTGTTTGAGTACTCTACTGAACAGGTTTGAATACAAAAGCATGACTAAGCTGAGTCCTGTATTGGGACTTTTTTGGCATTAAGTTAAATTGAAAATCTGCACAATGGAGCTCTAATTTTCATCAAAATAGAAAAGTGTATTTTCCTTCTGCACTTTTCTTCTTCAAAGTGCTTTCAAAATATTAATTAGCTAATCCCACAGTGATTCTGGCATTCAAACTTTTCCTACAATAATGATAAAAACTTTCTGTAAATGTTAATGTGCCACTGAACTTTGAAAATGTAGAGACTGTACTGGAAAAGGGATGTATTCTGTCAAAAAAAAGCTCTGTCTGAAGCATAAAGGGTAAAGAATGAAACATTATGCATAATAATATTGTTCAAAGATACTTAAAGGTCAGATGTAAATTTTAAAAAGTTTAAATTTCAAAACTTTCCCCTTCTGAGGAGAAAAGTGTTCCCCCTTTGAAGTGTTATTACCAAGCCCTTCTTAGGACTTTCTATGACCCAGCCCTTCCATTTTATCTCATTGTGTTGAATATCATCCAACTCTAAAAATGAGTGTTCATTATATTGACTCAGTATTAGTGAAACCCTCCTGCAGCAAGAAAAAAACAAACCAAACCAAAACAACCACTTCTTCATTTTCAGATCAAGTTTAATACAATCAAAATGCTAATATGCTCAGTATGAACTACTAGAGGTTGTCTTAATCTTTATTCTTCAAAGGGGGTGCAGTCTGGAGGAGCGCTGAGATCCCAGCTGAAGACAGTACAGGTACTCAGCAGGACCCTGTTTTGCTCTCATGAAACTGGTCTGTCAGTGACTCCAGAAGGAGCACAATACCAGTGGGCATTTGCCGGTTACTCGGTAGTTAGGGTCAGAAAGGAATTTATCTCATCCCAAGTGTTGATGAACAGATGCCACCAGCTTTTGTTTTCACCTGGAACTATTGGTGCTGGGCAGAACCTCACTCCATACCACAGACGCCTTCTCCTCGACAGACAAAACCCAGACATGATGACTGAAAAAAATATTAATGCTGTAACAGAAGACTTGAAACTACCAAAGCAACCAACCAAAAATAAAAACTATATATATGTAAATAAGGACTCTTCTCCAAACAAGCTGAGCACCCTGGGAAAGCAGAAGAAGTTTCAGAAGTTTGTTAAGGACTTTGTTTATGGAAGGTACTTAACACCCTGTAGCTTGGGCCTGTGTCAGTCCCTGAAAACAAAAATTTCAGAGCATTAGGTAGTATTAAAAAAAAAATACAGTGAAAGGCAGAGCATTACAGTAAGCAGTTAGTGAGCTTGTTCTGACATCCTCTGGTGTAAATCAGGCATAATCCCACTCAGCTCCTGATTTGATCCTGTAATATTCCCAGTGGAATTATAAATGGAGTGATATTATAAACGATGTAAAACCAGAGTGAGACCCTGAATAAGAGCTTAGAATCATAGAATCATAGAATCATTGAGGTTGGAAAAGACCTCTAAGATCATCGAGTCCAACCGTCAACCCAACTCCACCATGCCCACTAAACCACGTCCCTAAGTGCCTCATCTACACGTCTTTTAAATACCTCCAGGGATGGTGACTCCACCACTTCCCTGGGCAGCCTGGTCCAATGTTTCACCACTCTTTCAGTAAAGAAATTTTTCCTTACATCCAATCTAAACCTCCCCTGCCGCAACTTGAGGCCGTTTCCTCTCGTCCTATCGCTAGTTCCTTGGGAGAAGAGACCGACACCCACCTCGCTACAACCTCCTTTCAGGGAGTTGTAGAGAGCGATGAGGTCTCCCCTCAGCCTCCTCTTCTCCAGGCTAAACAACCCCAGTTCCCTCAGCCGCTCCTCATAAGACTTGTTCTCCAGACCCCTCACCAGCCTCGTTGCCCTTCTCTGGACACGCTCCAGCACCTCAACATCCTTCTTGTAGTGAGGGGCCCAAAACTGAACACAGTATTCAAGGTGCGGCCTCACCAGGGCCGAGTACAGGGGAACAATTACATCCCTACTCCTGCTGGCCACACTATTTCTGATACAGGCCAGGATGCCATTGACCTTCTTGGCCGCCTGGGCACACTGCCGGCTCCTGTTCAGCCGGCTGTCGACCAACACTCCCAGGTCCTTTTCCGACAGGCAGCTTTCCAGCCACTCTTCCCCAAGCCTGTAGCGCTGCATGGGGTTGTTGTGGCCCAAGTGCAGGACCTGGCACTTGGCCTTGTTGAACCTCATACAGTTGGCCTGGGCCCATCGATCCAGCCTGTCCAGGTCCCTCTGCAGAGCCTTCCTACCCTCGAGCAGATCAACACTCCCATCCAGTACCTTGTCTCTGTACAATGGATGCCAAGATGATTCCTTGATCCTTGAGCTTTCATTCCTTCTTACATCACCAAATTGAACATATCCATGTAAAAGCCAGCCAAAAAACCCTGCCATGCACATCTGCAGAAACAGAAGCTGAGCGCTAGACACTCCTAATGATCCCACTCCTTCAAGCAAGGACTGAACACCTGAAAATGCTCAATGTGTTCTTGCGTCTCCCCTCCACCTCTGCCCAGTGTTTTCCCAGCAGCAATATGTGTCTGCACCCTATTTCTTTTGCAGGATTTTATGTGTCCTGAGGCAACATCCTTCCCCTGCGACAAAGATTAATTGGGCTCTCAGCTGAATGAGACTGTGAAACCAATGACTTGGCCTTGGTGTAAAGCAACTAGCATTGGTGAGCTGCTGTTTTTTCTTGCCATAAATCTTTCATAGTAAAGACAAAAAATCTTTAAAAAAGAGGATGGCTGAGATCACTGTGATTTACAGCTGTTCACAGAGAATTTTGTAGTGAGGACCCTGTCTGAGGAATACTTCCCAGCTACTGCCATCTTCCCTCCCTGGCAAGCATGGCCAGCTGGCTGCATAAGAGCTTGCAGCTCTCTGCAGGGTTCGGTCCTGCCTGAAAGGCTTCCATTTAAATATTCATTTTTTGTTCAGCATACTTAATGACTATTGCAGTTATTTACAACTTACATACTAAATTTCCAACCACCTTGTGCTGCCTTGAGATCATTATCTTTAATGAAGGCAGAAACAGGCGATTAGGTCAAAGAGTCAGTTCTCTATTGAAGTTTTTAAGTTCTGCAGAGAGTTGGAGACTGAATTTAATTTTCCCATCCGGTATAGGGGCATCTGCTCCAGATTCAGGCACATTTTTGCAGTCTTCAAAGATGACTTGCTGCTTTTGGGGCTATTCAGTGTTGAGAAGAAGAGGAGTAGGGGCAGCAATTGCTGAGGATTTTTCTGCTGTAGTGGGTCCACGCTCCTGCAGTGGCTAATAAGGAGTCTGAGCACAACTGAGAGATGTTAACTCTTACGACTGACCCAAGTTGTTCCAGAAACAAAACTGCCCCCACAGTCCCACATACAAGAAGGAGAGCCCATTTGCCCTAACACCAGTCTCTGTCCCATTACCTGGACAAACTGGATCCTCAGCTGACAAGTTCACCCTGTGGAAGGCTCTGAGTGTTTTTCAACCGACTTAAGAGAAGTGAATGGGCAGCTGGTGTATGATCTCAGTCCCTTAAGGGTGGCTACATTGCTTTCCCAAAAAGAGAAGCTGAGCAGCCTTCAGTATTAAGGTAATTTAAGAGAAAAAAATTACCTTCCCTGCCACAAGTTAAGAAACATATCCAGGGTACAGGTGTACATCTCTTACATAGGTAAGAAATAATCTCCTTCTGCTGTTGACCTAACTTACTGAGGAAAATTTTGCAGCTGGTGAACAATGGAAGATATTTTCTTAGGGATAAAAAAGGATCTTCTCTTAATAATCATCTTATTGAAATTCTGATGTGGCAAATTCCTGGAGACATGGAGACAAGGCAATGCAGCTCACTCTAGAAGACAGACTGACAGACCAACACATGAGTAGGTCTGAGAGCAGAGCAAATGATGCAGTTCTCTCCCTCGCAGAGCCGTATGAATTATTTGTTATGATTCCTTTTGTTGAACTTAGATGTTTTTTCTCTTTGCTGAATGGTTCTGAGCAGATGGTGTCTTCAACTTTTTCTCAGGCTTCTTTATTTCTATTTATTCAATGAATGTACTGGATTCATGGGAGCTATGAGTTTGAAATATGTGCCATGTGATCAGTCATCCAGATCATGTGGACTTATTTTGCCCTAAAAAACAGTAACTCAGGCAATGAAAACTCACGTTACAGGGGAGAAAAAAAAAAAAAAGAAAAAAGAAAAAAACCCTATATTTTTAGTATCCTTGGAGAACTGGCAGGTAATGCCAATACAAAAAAAAGGTGCAGAATAGATGTGAATCCTAGGGGAGAAGGGTCATCCTACAGATGACCTTCTTTACAGTAATTTTTCTTGTGGGAAAGAGGCAAGGCCACAACTATGCCAGCCAGAGGTGGGGAAAAGGGCCTAGCTAAGGTGTACAGGCCAGGAGAAAGGCTGATGAGGTTCATCCAGCCCTTGGACTATAACCCCCACTGCTCCTCCAAATGGGCACCAACAATATGGCCAGGAAGAGTCGGAGTGTGTCTGGAGTGACTACATGGCTCTGGGGGTGATGGTCAAGACCACGGGGTCCCAGGTAGTTTTCTCCTTGATCCTGCCAGTAAGGGGGAAGGGCCTGGCGAGAAGCTGATAAATCCTGTAGGTCCACAGCCAGTTTCACAGCTGGCATTGTCGATAGGGCTTTTAAAACCACAGGACCCTCTTTGAGGGTATAGGATAAGTGGGAAGAAATGGGACCCACCTGACCTGATGGCCTTCTATAATAAAATGACTGGGTTTCTGGTTGGAAGGAGAGCAGTGTCTCCCACAATATCCTTGTATTCGTGTGAGGACATTATGGTCTGGAAGGGTGGACAAGCAGATGGATAAAACCCTGTTTTGACAGTTGGAGAGCAGTGGTTAATGAGTTGTACTTGATCTGGAGGCCAAGAACAAGGGGAAAAACACAGAGATCTGCCCTGGTAACTGCCCTGTTTAACGTCTCTATCAATGACCTAAAGGAGGAGACAGAACGCCCCGCTCTGCAAGTTTGCAGGCAACACCAAAATTGGAGTGCAGCTGGGATCCAGTACCATGCTACAGAGGAGGCTCTCCCTACTCAAATTCTGCTGATGAACTATTCCCTTGCCCATTCTGCATGTTTGCATCTGTGTAGTTATAGACAGAGGATGTTTCTAGAAGACTTCTCTTGCTTCCTTTGTTTTGAATTTTCAGGAACAAAGGGACATCAAGATGATTTAAGTTTTAAAACCTTTATTTGTGTTAGCTAACTTTCCTCCTTCTTCTTCTCCTTCTCCTCCTCCTAGTAGCTTTGAGTATTGCTCATAGGGAAGATGAAAATGACAACTCTTTCCACATCTGGAAACTGAAAAGAAAGATGACGAACTGTCATTTCCAAAAAACTTTTGGTTTTGTTCTTGATGCCCTGAAGGAAGAACTGCTTCCTCCTGAAACCAGCAGAACTGCTTTCACTAGAAGATTTCCCATATAGCCCTTCAACTCCCTAGGACTCTCTTGGGCTTCTTTTGCCCTGAAGTCTTTTTTTTGTTCTTTGGGCCTGGGGGGCGGATGTTGGTTTGGGGTTTTTTCCCTTGCTTGCTCCCTACTCTCTTTTTTGCTTTCTTTCTTTCCTTCTCATTGCATGTTTTGATGATTTATACATGCTGAGATGCAAGATGCTTCTGGGAATGCCTGTTGCTATTCAGATGCCTGGAGGAAAAACCCTTTGTAGGGAGTTGCTGAAGCTACTACTAAAATAATTTTAATATGTTCTTCTGCTTTCCAACTTTAATCATCTCTGATCCACTTGGAGGCATTATCCTGATCAAGAAGGCTTGTCTATTGCTTGGCCTACATTTCAGTTGAATATGCACTCCATTTTTTTCTTTTTGGAGATTCAGGGACTTGAGAGATGTGGGAAGAGCAATTGCCAGTGAAAACTGAGGCAAAAAAATTGTTGAGAACCTCAGCTTTCTTCATGTCAGTTGTTACCAGATTCCCTGTCTTATTTATCAGGAGAGGTATAATTTCTTTTGTCTGCCTTTTCTGGCTAATGTACCTGAAGAAGCCCTTATTATTCTTCACTCCCCTTGCCAAATTTAGCTCCAGCTGTGCCTTAGCTTTCCTGATCACTCCTCTTTCTTTTTTACAACCTTTGCAAAGAAAACCACCGTGACAGCCTTTGCATGTTTCTCAAAGCAAGGAACATTGCCCACCTGTTTGCATCAAGGACTCCAGGCAGTTCCAGAGAGACAGGGAGAAGGAAGAAGAGGAAGCTCCTCTGTGCAAAGATGGCCAGGGAGCTGGGCTGTAAATCAACTGCTTCAGGAGGGAGTTTGCAGCAACGACACAGCCTGTGGGACCCACCAGGGGCTCCCTTGACCAAGGCGTTAAATCCTTGGCTGGCTCAAAGTCAGCAGAGCCAGGCAAAAGTCCTTGGAGGTCTGCCACATGATGCTACCAGAAGATACGACACAGAGCAGTCTCATTTTCTGCCACAGACGTATGTCCTGATGCAGAGAGGAATGTAATGCAGAGCTGAAGATAGTGCCATGTTTGCTTTAGAAATTAGGATCTATAGGAAGTTACTTTCAAATTTCCCTCCGTCATCACCAAAATTTTTGCAATGTTCAATACATGGAGGAAGGAGACTTCTTTGTGTCATTGCTTGGGGAAGGTGCCCTTAAATTTCATTATACTCAGCCTCTGCAGTGCAGAATACCTTATTATTATGTGGCTCCCAGAGAGGATGCTCCTGGGAAAATGACAAACATCGAATTGGAAGTCCAAATGGCAGCAATTGTGGACAGTATGGTCGGATCCTCTCAAGCCAGCCTTCGCAGCCTTGCAGGGGCCTGCAAGCCTCTACAACAAGGTTCTAAGTGGTACACCTGACAGCATGCAGTTGGCGGAATAGCTTGCACCATGTTGCTCATAGGTCCCAGGGGGAAACCAAGGGGACTATTTAAGCACAACAAAGTGACCACCCCATGGCCATGTTGGACAAGTGTATGCATTGCAGCTGACCATGGCAGGCCAGAGCAGCCTCTGAAGCTGTGCCAGCAGATTAGAGCAGGCATCATCCAAATTTGCCTCAGGAGGCCACATTTACAACCCAGCACTCTGTGCTGAGCTCTTTGCTGACAGGGAATCTGGCTTTGGACTTAACTACTTGTTAAAACTGCAGTTTTAGCATTCAGACTTCCAAAAAAGTAATTCAGGGCTGTGGTTCCTTATGTTCTTCTATATTAATCTTGCAATGTTTGATTTTTTTAAGATTGCATGGATGTGGGACCATGATCATCCCATGTGCCTTTGTCTGGCTTGATCCATAACCACTCTTAGGTAGGTACAAGTGCCACGGGGTTCCCTTTGCCTGTCAGTGCCAAAGGACCAGGTGTGTATTTGTACTTCAGCCTCTTACCATCTGGCTTGGAGCAGAGCGAGTCAGAAATCTTTGAGGTGTTCTCTGATTGTGTCAGATATCCTTCTTAGGGTCACCAGAAATGGAGGAGGTATTCATTCCCATGCAATAAAAGGCAGTGCAATTTAACACACTCAGGAGGAGGGAATCGGGCACAAATAATAATTAATTCAATTATCTGACCAAACTTCTGAAACTACCCAGAGACTGACTTAATTGTACTGGGTTTTTTCCCCATCATTTGATTTTTGTGAGCATGGATTACCTTTTTGGCATGCTCAGTGGAATCAAAAGGTGATAGTCCCAGTCATGAGATCTGACAATGTTATGTGACATGCTGCTATTAAGCTACTGCAGGAGTGAGAAGTCATTTTTTTGATATAAAGATTGCCTCTTGGTGCTACAAGTCTTCACAGACTCTCCCCAAAGCATGATTTGTAAGCAACTATCTTTTCTGTGTAAGAAAAATTCTTACAGCCTAGAGGGTGTTTTGTTCTCCGAAAGGAAATATACTGCTTCTTCCTGCAAAATTTAGTTGTAGCACTTCTGATCTTGAGTTTATTCTAAATAAGAAATTCCCTATCATGGAAAAGCCTGATCATATTTAATTCTAAGAGCTGAAAATCAACAGTAGTTAAAACTGCAGTGTCTAGGCCAAAGCAATACATGTTTTAATGATAAACAAACTCAAATGTTTGAATTAAGCAGCTGTATCTATCTAATCCTCTTTGATCTTCAAATTGGTTCTCTTGCTGCTTTTCTAGCACAGTACACAAATACATTAGTGGACTCTTTAATCTGGCAGTTAAAAGCATAACAATGTAAAATGGCTTGAAGTTGAAGTAAATAAAGTTCAAACTGGAATACAGTGAACATCTTTAATAGTGAATGTTGTACCTTTTGATCAGATTATCACTCATAAACTATATAAAATTATTAAATTATTGAGACAAAATTATTTAATTTAATTTTTAAAATGTAAATTCCCTGCCAGCCTTTCCTGTCCAGAATAGATCACATTCCTGAAAAATGTTTTAAATGCATTAAATCAGTGGCCACATGAGAAAACAGTAGATCCATCACCGCTAGGAAGAAATGAGCTTATTGTTCATGTACTACTCAGCGCATCTGTGCAGACGTGCCCCTGCTACTGAGTTGCCCCTAAAAAGAAGCTGCCATTGCCAGAAGAGTTCACCACATCTACCCTTTTCTGTTGTCTTTCCTGAGTGTGCCTCAGAGACAGAAAGGGAGCCACACATGTGGAGTCAGAGGGTCTATCCATACCATGTCCCCACCTTGGCGAGCTGGAGACAGGGTCCCTCCATCCAGGTCCACAGCTGTAGTGGCACAAGGCAGACCAGGAAACACCAATAGGCAACTGTACAGTGTCAAATGCAAATAGAATAGAATAGAATAGAATAGAATAGAATAGAATAGAATAGAATAATTTTAGTTGGAAGAGACGTATAACGATCATCTAGTTCAACTGCCTGACCAGTTCGGGACTGACCAAAAGCTAAAGCATGTTATTAAGGGCATTGTCCAAATGGTGCTTAAACACTGACAGGCTTGGGGCTTCGACCACCTCTCTAGGAAGCCTGAGCCTGTTCCCATGTTTGACCACCCTCTTGGTAAAGAAATGCTTCCTAATGTCCAGGCTATACATCCCCTGATGCAGCTTTGAACCATTCTCCCACATCCTCTCACTGGATCCCAGGGAGAAGAGATCAGTACCTCCCTCTCCACTTCCCCTCCTCAGGAAGCTGTAGAGAGCAATGAGGTCGCCCCTCAGCCTCCTTTTCTCCAAACTAGACAAACCCAAAGTCAGCTCAAGTGTGTGAATGTCAAAAAATGTTCAGACTTCAGAAGTCTGGAACTTTTTTGGCTTCTGTAACAACTAGAAGTGTTTACCAACAAGGATTCTTTAGGGGTGGACATACAATTAAGTCCTGATCTCATTAGGATTCATCCAAGGTGATGGTCACACAGGTAGTGATGGAGGCAGAATTGCCCATCATTGTGGCTTCTTCAGAAGTTTTGCAAGAATGAACAGTTACAGATAAAGAATTGCAAAATTCTCTCTTCTAGGGAGCCCAGCCATACCGCAAACACATTCCTCTCGTCAAGTCCATCAGAAGCTCCCTGTCTGCTTACTCATGCTGAGGAACTGCCATCACTCCTAACAGTAGTCTGCTTTCTGGCTTCTTTATTCACAGCTCTTTATCCATTTCTGCAAGACACAGTGGCCACACCTGCGAAGACTGGTTGCAAGCTGATTGCAAACTGGCCAGTTTATAATCTGTTCAGTTGGTCCTGCTGAAGTGTCTTCATATTGGATTGTAGGACTGCTGAATCTTTTTCTTGTTCCTGATGAAGAACATACTTCTCACCAACTTGACTCCAGGTTATCTGTGCTCAGTCTCTTACACCACAGGGATTATTTCAAAGACTGCGAAACTACAAGCATGTTGGAAAGATTTGTATGCAATGACAGACGAACAATAGCCTGGATCTTCCCTAATAGTTAATGAGTTGCATCCCTGTGATGAATACATATGCTTAACAACAGCAGCTGTTAAGACAGAAGTATTTTCCTGTGGTAAACAGAATGAAACATAACCACACACCAATCAGCTCTCTATGACAAATGGCATGAGATGAACAGAATTCTGCAGCTGAGTTGCAGGTTGGAGAAGTATGAGACCATGTGTAACCCAGGCTACGCCAGCTAGTCAATACAAAAGTGCATTACAAGCTTTAATTTTGGCATGTGTTCCTAAAAGGTCAACATTTGAGCTAGCTCCACACCAAAGAAGACTGGATGCAGCTCACACTTTGGAATGATATTTAAATGTTTGCACTGACCGCAAGTAGAAAGTTATTGACAGTCATTTTGTTGGACTCATTAGAAGATACCATTTTCTGCAGTATTCAACCATCCTTATCATGTCAGAATTCGAAGTAGAGACAAGTCAGAGATTGACCGTGCTGGCAGATGAAGGCATCTGTTGTCTGTATTGGTGATCTTCTATGAGTAAAAAGGCAGTGGCTAATCAAAGTGCAGGAGGTTAATGTGAATGGCAGCACAAAGCGCACTAAGATGTTGTTGACTTACCATCTTTTTACAGCTATTTGTTGTGTATTGCCAAAATAGCTTGTTATGAACAGACAGCTCTGCAGCACTGTTTTTGTAAAATCCTGGACACTTTAGGCAAAACAGTAGTGATACAAATCAGATCTGTGGACGCTGTAAATTTGAGAAGTATAGCCTTAGCTAAGCAGTACAAGTAATCAACAGAATTTGTTTATAGTTGCTATTTCTTTACTGAAACCTAGCTGGACTGGTTATCAAAATGATCTCCACCTCTGTCATATCTGCTGGAGGATGACTTGCTCCAATATTCAAAACCCTTAAGTTTGAAATCAATATTGAATTATTGTGCAGTTGTGACAATATGTCTAGTAGCTTGTTTCCTACCTTTTTTACCTGTTGGCTGCACATGAAGTCCTTTTTAAGCTAACACCTCTCTGTTGGAATTTAAGCTTGTTATTTGGGACCTGCCAATTTAAGACATACCCAAATCATACTGTCCAAAGGTTTCCTGGCACCCAAATGACATCATAACACCCAAGGCTGCTAGTGTGTGGGAGTGTGTTCCTCAGAGGAATGCCAATTCTGAGCAGTTTTGACAAACAGGAACTAATCATTGAAATCCAGCTGTTGAAAAGCACAATTCATCACCAGGAGGTCAAACTTATTTAGCATTTTCAAAACTTACTGTTTGCAATGTTAGACATCTCAAGAGTTTTTTGTGGTACCCTTCTGAATTGGAGCTGGTGTATGTGTCTACTGACACTTTGTGGATATGTTTAATCTGTATTTGGGAAGTCTTGGATAGAACAGGTTAATACACCTGTGACGGTGTGCTCCCCCGCCCAACCTGACCTTTATCTCCTGTAACCCTACCTAAGTGAGAACTACCAGGGGCAGTCGTTAATGGATGCTGATGGTGATACTTCATCCATTAACGAAGTGGATTCGGGAGCCAGATAACAACACAATAATCAAGGGTTATTGTGAGAAATACGCCCACCTAACCACAGTTATCAGTATGCAAATATGATTATGCGTCAATCATCTTACCCCTATAAACAGTGAGCAGCCCAAGAGCCCTTTGAGCTCTCCTGCGCGGCAGTGGCTGCACAGTGGGATCTCCCCTTGAGTAGGGACGCCTCTTAAGGTTACTCCTCGAGGTTGAGAGATTCCTTGCCGCGACAGATCCTTGGTAAGTGACTAATAGCATGCTAAACTTTGAAATCTTAGCTAAGTGATATAAAGGATTGATTGCACATTTATAATCCTTTAGACATAAACCGTTGACCAAGACTGGGACTAGGATTGGATCCAGCCGCACCTAGACTCCTCTCTGAGAAGTTTAGAAAGCAAGGGGGTCCTTTCTGAACCTCATGACTCAACGGGAGGGTCTCCCTGACAGTTTTGTCTGACCCTGTCCTCTATGCAGTAAATAATCAAGTGTACCTTGCCATCGAATCTTGTTCACTGTCGCATTTACCATTGAACCTTGTTAATTCACGCTTTAACTCACTGTTTTCTATCAATAAAGTATTGTTGCTTCTCTCTTAAGAGTGAAGTGCAGTTTCACTTCATCCACGACAACACCTCTTGATTTAAAAATTATAAACAAGCCCAATCTTTTTCTGCTATTACTAATTTTTCATACACATAGTAAGAGGGTAACTCTAATGCAAACACCAGTTACAAATTTTTTTGTATCGAAGGTAGGAAATAGCTATTGTCCCAAATGTATTATTTCTGAGTAATGTCATTTCAGAAGAAGTACAGTTTAAATATTTAATGAGTAAAAATGAATAATAAACATCTATGTCAAAGCACAGAATGTATGTCTTCATATAAAGGTTTGAAAAAAACCTGAACAGCTAGAGCAAAAAGAATGTACGTTGCTTTTCCAAGACAACAGCAAAATGAAATTTGAAAGCAGAAAAAAAATATTATATTTGACTGACAGACTATGATAAACAATAAGGTCACCTAAACTGCTTACAGTGTATAGGCATACCTATTAGAGGCTCACAGGCATCACAACAAAGCCCAACACTATTGAATGTTTTTAATCCATAATCTCAAAGTTGGTATCAAATATCTACTGGAGACAACATGCAGACAGGGAATGGTGAAGCTTGATGTGGTCAATGTAATCATACAGACCAATGGAAAAATGAGGTATGAACAACAACGGTGATTAAGAAAGCATCTGGGAAAGTGGTGGTTTTTCCATCATTTGATGTCCTCAGCTGAAGATTTCATTTATCTTCAGATGAAGACTTTGGTGTCTTTTGGGGTAATATGCTATAGCCAAGCAAGTCATGCTTTACTCAAATATAAGTTAGCTTGCTCAAGATGAAGGTAAGTGGATAAAATTAAAGGATATACCCTGAGATTTATAGGAAGTTAAATCTCTTCTGCACTTTATTGAAAACTGTCAGAATGAGTTGAAAATTCTGAATTTAATGTGCTAGTGATACTTCCAAATTTTTTCTTTTTTTTTTCTGGTATAAATAGCTTAGAACATCAAGCCTGGCACCTTCTAACCCAGATTTTCAAGAGGCATTTGGCTACTTCAGCCCTTCATACATTAACAGCAAAATCTAGATAGAGGGGGGAAGACGGTCTTCTGAGTTCCTGAATCTGGGTGCACACCATGGTTCCACCATGGGGGTGACCCTGATGTGTGATTCATAATCTCCTATTTTTCCCAAGTCCTTGTTTCTGCAGAAAAGAAACCTTTGAGCGCTGAGCAATGGGAGAGGCAGCGTGCTTCACAGGTCCCCAGTCTAGGCAACCAGGGACCAGAGTGTTGTGTGTACCACAACCCTCACCAATATGTAAATCTGAGTGACTACGATTGACAGAGTACTTACAATCTTCACTTACTTCACTGTGTACATAACTGAGTCTCATGCTTATTCTTTTACTAAGTAATAATGAGACAACAAGCTCTTCCACTGATACCACTGCTTTCTCTGACAGTTCATCTTATCTTAAAATGCAATTTTTTGTCTTATTCCATGCTGTAACATAGGTCTGGAGAACACAGTTCATTCTTCTTAAGTCCGTGTTGGAAATCGCTTTGCACTTTGCCACATCAAAGGACTTTCATTGATAACTTGCAAGATCACAATTTGAATTGCGCAGTAGTAGAGATCAATGGATCAGTGCTGGAATGAGTGAAGAACATTGCCTTCATCTTTGCCCTGCACATACTATTTAAATAAAGAAATGATTTATCCTTTTAAAAATACATTTTTGAGCTCTTTCTCCTGCCCTATTTTCCCTTGAATTGGGAAGTGCAGGGCTGGAGTAGGAATGGAGCAATTCTCAAACATGTGAAACGTTATTTTCCATATGATTGAAGGGCTGAAGATAGCACGGTTTGGACCCTTGGAGAGATGAACTCTCCAATTCATGTATTCTGGTTTGACTGAACCATGAATAAATTATAGTTTAAAACCTGATAATTTGCATATACTGATAATCAAAAGAGTATTAGGAAGTTGTTTAGTGTATATTGTCATATAAACTTGTAAATGCTATACCACTGCTGTCCAGATACTTCTGCCCAAGGACAATGACTTCTGCTCAGTCATTCTTTCACCAGTGGCTTTCCAGTTTGGAAGCACACAAGAATTTTCCTGTACTCATGTCAAGCTTTATTTCAAGCTCACTTTAAAACATCACTTCTCCTGGCTTATGTCTTCCGTACATTGCCATTTGAGGCAACGTTGAACCTGGTGACAGCCTCTGTGTCCCTCTGGAGCAGGGTAGGCACTGGGACACTCTTTCTCATCAGAGGAGGATCATAACTTTAACCCTATGTTCTCCAAGGATAACTGCTTCAGATTGCCATTTTGGATAATCTTCATAATCCACTGACTTAATTTAAATGCTCCAAACATGCTTGTACTTGGTCATATGATGAAAATAAGTGTGTTTTTGCTGGGATTTTGGTACAAACCCAAGAAAACCAGACACTCAAATCACATTTTAATTGGAAAATGGATGGTTATCTGTAAGACTCCTTTGAAAAAGCCCTTTCTAAATATGCCTTACTGGTGTTATCATATTAGATTTTTTCCTGTAAGGAAAACAGATTGCTTGCTTCTTTATGGGAAATTACTGTACCGATGTACTCGGAACATCACTTAATGCTGGTATAACCTAGTCAGCTGCACCGTATTATCTAAATTTTCATTTCTGCATAAATCCATTGAGTGACTGGAGGTAGTTTTAGACTATCTGCCCACCTTATGTCTACTTACTATATTACAGAGGCTGCCCCTTTAATTTTCATATGTGTTTTTCTGGAGTTGGTAGTGTTCTGATGAATTTGTAGTTAATATTCTAAGAGTAAAGTTTGTATTAGCTAAGCAGAATAGTCTTGCATTGCTCCCATGAGCAGCTGACATTTTCAATGAAAAAGATACTTCTGCACATGCAAGCAGCTGTTTCCCAGAGTACTCAGTGCTGACAGTACTGGTGTGTAAAGGTGTTTTACTAAAAGAGGGTTCCTATTTCAAGCACTGCAGTTAAAGCAGAAATGTACAGAAGAAAATCTGAAGCCCATCATGCTGGAATTGGGCTCTAGATGATTACAATGGTTCCTCCTTAAAATTAAGGGCAAATTTGTGAAAATCCCTGTTAAATATTATTTTTAATTGGTCATTGATCGTGTTTCAAATCTGATTTATTTATACATACAACCCTGAGACAACAAATTGGAAGCCAGAAAGCACTATTAAAAAAAAAAAATATTTTCAAAAGTGGTAAAACAAAGCGTCATTGCTGAAATGTTTTATTTGCGACTTTCAAAACAAAAAGTGTTTTTTCAAAGCAAACCCAAAATTTGTTTCAAAGCTGAATTATGTCAAAATCGACTAAAAATTTCAGTCTCACTGAAGTGGCACTTTCTGACAGAGAATTGTTTAACCAGAAAACCCTTGACAGCCTCTGGCCTTGAGGCAGACGTAGAGGAACCAGCAGAGTGATGCTGGCCCCACCTGGGCAGGACATCGGGATGCTCATGGCTGAGGTACGTCAGGGACGCAATCCACCTTCAGTCCTTGCCACGGCATGTTTTCAGAGGCTCTGTTGAGCTTAGTATCAACTGTGCCTTTAATGAAACACTCTCTCCCTTATTTTTTTCGTGGTCTGCTTCTCCTAACTTGCTGCTCCCACAGTCCCTTAACGTATAATTGTGTTCAGGGAACTGAGGCAACCAGCTCTTTCTGAGGCTATTTTCCATGATAAACAAAATAACAATATGTAAAAACTGCTAATAAACGGCACCTCCCTCAGGAGGGAAAGTATTACCTCAGTATTATCCCATTTTCTGCTTATTCAAAGACTGAGAATCTCAAGGTCAAACAAACCGAGGCCTCCCTCGAGGCAATGCTAATGACAGGCTGTTGCACGCCAAGCTGCTGGCCCAAAGGTTATGCATTACAGGCTTCGACTGTCAATATTCTTATATTGTTGTTTTTCCTTTCTATTTACCATTCTCCTGCACTGCATCACTTTTATATCAGGCTTTTAAAAAGCCTTTTCTCCTCCTATTACCTGAAATTTTCAAAATAGTAGCTACTGTTTGTAGGTGAAGAAGCAGGTTATATATAAATACTTATATACATTATGCACAAAAAAGCTGTGTTGAAGGAACTGTCTCAGGAAGCTAAGGCACTTGAGTTGAGCATTCAAGAATTAGGAAGAGCAGGACTATCTGTGCAGTTTTAACTTATCCTCCTGCCATCCTTATATAAAACTGAAGTGCTGAAGTGAGTGAAGTTATTGTATCTCGTGAGACTTGTAATTTATTCTCCTTTTTCTGAACCACAGACTGTACCACATTTCTGATAACGTACTGCAGACAAATACTCCATGCTGTAGTGTTCCTTCCCAAGAAATGGCGTGATGATATGCTGCTACAGAAACTGGAAAGCAAGAAAAAAAAGTTACTAAGAAATCAAACCAGCATGCTTTTTATGAGGAATTTGAAAAACAAAGCTTCAACTGAAACATGGTCTTAAAAGAAATCTGTCATCCAGGCTGCCATGCAATACTCCGACAAAAGCAAATTCAGGTTGGCAGTTCCATTCCAAACTTCGCTTTTAATTTTTAATCTATTACACTCAAAATGACCTGTGAATGTATTTGCATTAGGAAAGGCATATTCAGAGCTTTTAAAGCCATCTCTGTTCACAGGAAGGGAGAGAATACTTGGGACTGAGGGGACTGGGATTTTCTTTCTCCTCCATCCTCCCTTCGTGTAAGACCAGCACCAGGTTGCTAAGGGCAGAGGAGAGAGGTGTGCCCTAAAAGGGAGGTAGCTGTGGGAGGAAGATAAGTAGAAGAAGGATTCCTCTAAGCACCTCAAGATTGGCACCAGAATTCTGCTGTTATTGAAATAAGGAAGTGCAGAATTTTTGCAATGTTGCCGCATGGCTCCCTTACGGGGCTGCACCACTGGAGATGGACCTGAGCGTAAACACCTCTTCTAGGTTACCCACAAAATGAAGATGAGAGTTCAGACCAAACACACAAATTTTTTCCCCCTACTGCAGACCAGAATGGCCTCCACCCCAGTTCAAAACAAAAATTTGAATTTCAGAGAAAATGTTGGTAAGAGAAGGGACTGGATGAGCATCCTGCCTTTGTGAGAGAAAACTAAAATGCTTTGCATCATGTCATAGAACTGAAACACCACCATCAAACGTGTACCAGCTATTTGAGAGGTTTTACTTCTGAGGCTGATACACTGTGCATGCTCTACTACAGATGGAACTGTAAGTTAGAAAATCCCTTACTGACCTAACATCTTTGAATAAATATTCACATTTCTGCAGAATTCAACTCAGTTGCAATTATATTTTTTATTCTCCCTCCATTCAAACAGTGTATAATCTAGTCACGGGATCAAATCATGATACAAAGCATGGTTTTCAGTCAGTGCCCAGTTTACTCAGAGAATTTCAGATCCAAAGTTTGAACAGCTGATTTTCTCTAATTCTCTGAGCAAATGTTGCATACTGCAAATGTCTGTGTTTGTGTCAGAGGTGTTTACAATTCTGTATATGGAGAGAACCTGCACCATCAGGGAAGTGACAACTGCTTTCAAGGATCAGAAATATCTATTCCCTGGTCATCTTGAAAATCCACAGCAAAACCTGCCCAAGTTCTGTTCTGAAAACTAAACTTTGTGGAAGATTTAAGGAAAATGTTAAGATATACACAGAACATTAACTATAGCTCATTATGATTTCCTAAAGCAAATTTTGAGATGTTTAAATTAGGTTTGATAAAGTGAATTACTTAGAATTCAGGGCTTTATCCCTTCTGCTAATTTTGCATGAAAATCAGCTGTTTCTATAATCATATTTTGTAGTGACACTTCAAATATTGTTTAATTAATGCTCACAGCAGCCGTGAGAGTAAATGGAGGATATAATAAAACAATAGGATATAATAAAACAATAGATTTAAAAACCTTTAATACATAAAGTGACTATTTGCTCAGATCCTAATCTTCAAAAAACAGGAATTAAGAGTAAGGTGATGGGACAGCACATCACGTGCTATCTAATGAAGTGTACTGAAAAGACAATTCTGCGGATACTGATCTCCTCAGGACTCAAGCAGACAATTAAATACTGTCTTTCACAAAGGATACATGGAAGGAGGTTTGACCATGCAGCTGGGTGACTGTCAAGTTTGTGACCTTACTACAAACCAGAGACATTCCAAAAAAGAGGCACTCCATGCATGGTCCCCACATCTGCAACTGGTTTTAAAACTTTGATCTGCAAACTGTTGCTAGAAGGAATTGTTTATTTGTATATAGCTTCTGGAAGGTTTAACTCTTACTTTAACCAAATGGATTTCCTTGAAAATATTAGTTGTAAGAGGAACCCATAAGTGGATTTATATACAGCTGAACTATAGGCAATTCACAAAATACCCACAATAACACACACAGATTATGATCTGTAACCTCCACATCATTTATGGATATTTACCATTGTTCTGAGGTATTCAATTATTTCCTCAGCGCCTTAGGAGAAAAATAAGGTTTAGATTATTTCCTAAGAGCAGCAGTGCCAGAAAAGATCCTCTAACTGAATATCTCAGCCACAGTGCATTTGATAAAGGGCCATATTTTTCAGCAGTATATGGGAAAAAACAACAAATGCTAATCCTTGGTCCAGGCTTAAAGTTTTTGGGATTTGCTGCAGATGCCACCAATTAGACATTACATATTCTGCTGTTAAAAAGGAGAATCAAAATAAAAAGGACACAAAGGTTTTAGTTTTCTCCCTCTGTGACAAAAGACTCCTGAGTAAATGATAATTTTATGCTCTAATTTTTCAACAATCACTAACTTTTTCTCATTGCTGGATATCAAGAGGGATACTCTGAAATGATAGAGTCCTCTGAAAAGAAAGAGTTGAGAAACCTCACCTCTGATGATGATGTTTGCCTGTGCATTAACACCACCCTGCCATCCCAGCCATTATCCACTCGCAGCTGATGAGAGAAACAAGATTTACTTGGAGCAAATGGCATCACTGTGCCACCTGTCTAGTGCTCACAAGGCAGGGTCACGCTGCTGTTACTCACCACCTCAGTGGCAGCCTGTGTCAAGACAGTGAGGTATAACGAGAGAAAGCAAAGCTTGTCTGAAATGCTGAGCTTCGTTTCACGTGTCCACAGTGGAGCTTGTCCCCCAGACTCCAACTCTTAGTGGAGACAAGTGAGCACTTTAAGCCAGAAATTCATCTCAGTTTGTTAAACACCTTTATTAAGCTGATAAGAATCGTGCCCTAGAAGAGCCCACGTTCCTCCAGATAAAAGAGATACAGAAAGCTCAGTCTGTTGCAGACATCAGCACCTGCAGATATGCATCCCTTGTCACTTGTCCCTTCAGTTGAGTACAAATCAGTCAAAAAAGGCAAAGGATGCATCCACCTTTAAAAGAGGCCAAAAGGGCCATGTGGGGAACTACAGGTCACTCAGCCTCACTTGAAAACTTCTTCCCTGGGTACATTGTAGAGCGAGGCCTCTTGTAGAGCATTTCTGAGCACAAGAAGCAATGGACTGCAAACAGTTGGCACAGATTTATTGAGGATAAACCCTGCCTGACCAGCTTGATTGCCTTCTGTAATGAACTGACCAGATTTTTCAAGAGGAGAGCAGTACAGAGTGGTAAAATCAAGTGCCTCAACTTTAGCAAGGCTTTTGACACCATCTCCCACAGTATTCTTGTATTCAAGATCTGGCTTGGAAACAACCAGGTGGGTAAAAGGCTGGCAGGCTGGTACAAGGGGAGCACCACAGGGGTCTCTGCCGGGACCTATCTGCTTAATATCTTTATCAGAGGCTGGAGAAGGTGACTGAGTGCACTCTCATTGTGCTTGCAGATGATGCCAAACTGGGGGGAGCCTTAAAGAAAGGGCTGCGATCCCGAGGGACTGGGTCAGGCTGGAGGAATGAGCCATGAGATTCAACAAGGAGAAATGCTGAGTCCTGTCCTTAGGAAGGAAAGACCCCTGCAAAAACCCAGGCTGGGGATTGACTACTGAGGAGTCACTCTGCGGCAAAGGCCCTGGGGATCCCATTGGCAGCAAGCAGGACATGGGCCAGCAGTGAGTCCTGGCTGCAAAGACAGCCAACAGCAACATGGGCTGTATGAACAGGGGCACAGTTGAATATGGTGAGGATGAGGGATGTGAAAGGAAACAAGAAGGGCTTCTAAAGCTGCATCATCAGTAAAAGGAAGGTGAGAGGAAATGTGGGCCACCTGCTGAGAATATGGAAAAGGCTGAGGTACTCAATGAGTTCTTCACCTCGGTCTTTACTGGTACAATATGCCATCAGGAATCCCAGACCCCTGAGAGCCATGGGAAAGTCTGGAGCAAGGACAACTTACCCTCAGTAGAGGAGAATCCAGTTAGGGAACATTTAAACAAACTAGACATACGCAAGTACATGGGACCTGACGGGATGCACCCACAAGGGTTGAGGGAGCTGGTTAATGTCATTCAAAACCACTCGATTATCTCAGAGGGATTGTGGTTATCAGGAGAGGTTTCTGACAACTGGAGGAAAGCAAATGTCACTCTTACCTTCAAGAAGGGCAAGAAGGAGGACTTGGGGAACTACAGAGTGGTCAAACTCACCTTAATCTCTGGGAAGGTGTCCTGGTTTTGGCTGGGATAGAGTTAATTTCCTTCCTAGTAGCTGGTACAGTGCTGTGTTTTGGATTTAGGATGAGAACAATGTTGATAACACACCGATGTTTTAGTTGTTGCTAAGTAGTGCTTACACTAGTCAAGGACTTTGCAGCTTCTCATGCCCTGCCAGCGAGAAGCTGGGAGGGGGCACAGCCAGGACAGCTGACCCAAACTGGCCAAGGGGATATTCCATACCATGTGACGTCATGCTCAGTATATAAACAGAGGGGAGTTGGCCGGGGGAGGGGTGACCGCTGCTTGGGAACTGTCTGCGCATCGGTCAGCGGGTGGTGAGCAATTGCATTGTGCATCACTTATTTTGCATATTCTTTTATCGTTGTTGTTGTTGTTGTTGTTGTTATTATTATTATTATTATTATTATTATTATTATTATTATTATTATTATTATTATTATTTTCCATTCCTTTTCTGTCCTATTAAGCTGTCTTTATCTCAACCCACGAATTTTACTTTTTTTTTTCCCCTGATTCTCTCCCCCATCCCACTGGGGTGGGGGGAGTGAGCGAACAGCTGTGTGGTGTTTAGCTGCCCGCCGGGTTAAACCACAACAGAAGGTGATGGAGCAAATCCTCCTGAAAACCACTTCCAGACACATGAAGGACAAGATGATGATAGGGAGCAGTCAGAATGGATTTATGAAGGGGAAATCCTGCCTGACTCACCTGGTAGCCTTCTAAAATGAATAGACAAGCTCAGTGGATGAGGGGAGAGCAGCGGATGTTGCTTATCTCAATTTCAGCAAGGCTTTCAACACTGTCTCACATAGCATCCTCATAGACAAACAGATGAAGTTGTACTGGATAAATGGACCATGAGGTGGATTGTGAAAACTGGCTGACAGGGTTGTGGCCAGCAGCACAAAGTCCAGCTGGAGGTGTGCCACAGGGGTCAATACTGGGGCAAACGCTGTTTAACATCTTCATTAATGACCTGGATGATGGGACACTGTACCCTTACGAAGTTCACAGATGATACAAAACCAGGAAGAGTGGCTGATACACCAGATGGGTCTGCTGCCATTCAGAGGGACCTGGACAGGCTGGAGAAATTGGCCAACAAGAACCTTATGAAGCTCAACGAAGGGAAATGCCGAGTAGAAAACTGAGTTGTCTGACTTAAATCACTTTGTACATTTCTACTTCTGACAGGCCCTCGTGCATCCACATTTGTGGCTAGATTAGATGGCTGAACAGTATAGACCCAGGATTCCAGGATTGCTTCTTCAGGTCTTCTGCAGGTCTTCATGTTTCACACTCATTCATGACCAGGCAGTATTGCCTATGTACTGGAGCATTTTTTCAAACTTTGACGAAAAGAATATTTAACTGTTATATCATCCTATAGGTGATTACCTGATAGCAAAAAAATTATGTGCCACTATTTCCCTCAGATAAACAGAATTTGTCTCCTTGACACCAAAGATAATCTCCTTCTGTGCCATTAGTCATTGTGAGCTCCTCCCAAGTTGAACACCACGTCAACATATTTCAGTGAATGAGCAGATGCTTGGCTGCTGCTATAGGAATAAACTGAGATGTCAGTTTTCATTTTTTCAGGGCTATAACCCTGAAACTGTTTCATGTTTAGTTTTAAATAGACTATTTCAGATTTTATGGGAAATTGTACATGTTTAGCTAAACGGAATGCAATATAGTCATTGCATGAAACAATGAAAAACAAGATCTCTGGCATTCCTGTAAAAAAAAAAAAAAATATATATATATAAAATATTTAAAGGCAGTAAATGCTACTAAGAGAATGATGTTATGTTCACTTATTTAAACAGCAGAGTCCTCCTGGCCTCCTTTTGAGGTTCATTTTCTTCTATTTTTCACAAACCCATTCGTGTTTCACGAAAAGAAAAGTATGAGATCAAGTACAGTTTGCTGCCATGTGTCAAGCAGAAATTCACAGGACTGCTGCAAGAGCAGCTCTTTGACGTCCCAAGGAACACAGGTATCTGACCTCCCATGAAAGCGAAAGGGAATTTTCCTATCATAATCTGAAAAAGCTTGTGTGCATTCACAATGCGTTAACAGTACAGGGGGTTGGGATAGCCAAAGCCCAAGGGCAACAAAGCCGTGCGATTTAGCTGCCAGTGCTGGGAGCAGCGCCACAGAGGATGCTGGAGCTCAACACCCTGCCTGCACGGAGGGCACCGCTCATACTGTTCGCTCCCTGGTCATCTTTGCTCCATGAACATCCTGAGAGAGCAGACAAAGGGGCAGCCAAAAAATGAAAAGGAGGGAAAAGTCACTGTTAAAGACAGTGAATGTTAGAAAGAAACCCTCTCCCCATTCTCACCTCTCTGTAACTGCACTGGGGTACTCTGGAGAGGGGAAGGGCTGAAAATGAGATTTGTCTCAAGATTAATTGACAGACAAAGCAAAAGGAAGTTTAATAAAATGAAAAAAAAAAAAATCACAGTCTGGGTCTGAGAGCATGGTGTTGCCATCAAAATAATCTGCTTGTGGTGCTGGTTTAAACAACTAGGAGAAGCACATCAGTGATGCTTGACAGCAATATTATCCTGCCTAAGCAGGCAGCTCCACAGGGAAAATCCAAGCCCTTGTCCTTGCTTTCCCATACAATGATTCACAGCTTATTCAACTTCTTATACTTACCATTTCACTTCTGCAACTCTTTTCCCAGGCAGTGACTGGAGCTCCTCTCAGCAGCCAAGGGATGTTCTGCTCAGTACCGCAGAGCAGGAGCCTGGGCACTAGCGCTGCATGTAGAGCCATCAACACACCAAGGGGTCATCTTTCCTTATTTTTCCCCTTGGTAGCTTCATAGTGAGCCCATGCATTTGCTGTGCTGGTGTTCCTATCAGTCACTGCTAATGCATCAGAAAAAAAAAAAAAATTCCCTCCCTCTGCCCTTTTCCACTTCCTGTCTTTGGCTTGATGCTTGGATTGTAAGTGTTTCTGCAGAGATGTGGTCTTTTTCTTCTATATGTGTATGGCATTTAATTACTTGATATTAATTAGTATAAGCAGCCTTTTTATGAAAAGCTGCAAAAACTTTGTAACCTGGCTGCTGCACTTGGGTAACTTGTTCATTTTTAGATTGTCACTGAACTCAGGCAACAGCAAAACTGCATCCTCTGGCTCGTCTTTTAGGCACCGTCTCCCTGCTGACAACTGTTCTTCTCCAGATGGCAAAATTCACACCCAAGTGCACAGCTTTTTATACTGGGGATTTATTTTGGAGATGTCATTGCATTTCTTTTCTACAATTTTGAAATGGTACACAGAGCTAACTAGCAGACTGCCCAATTTCAGATCTGGCAGAAAGTGCTGCAGAATTTCTGTGCTGAATCAGGTGGCACAGCCATTCATTTGTCATACTGCAAGTTGGAGAAGTTGTTTATAACTCAGCAAATTCAGTTGGTTTCCATCTTAGATACTATTTTCCATAAGACTTCACACCTGATTTTAATTTTTTTTTACTTCCCTTATTGTAATGTCTCATACTTTTTGAAGTCACCTTTGCTTGCTCAGTAGAGGGAGAGCAAATATTTCTGAGCCACACATAAATCTCTGGACTGTCTTGATCCTTCTTTTTAGCTTCTATTACTGGCACTCTCAAATGTTAATTATTTTTTTACCACTTGTTAGAAGTTGTCAATAATGTTCAAGAAATGGAAAATTCAGACTGCATACAATAACTGTTACATTTTTGATGGTGCAGGTTGTAGCTAACAGCTTCCAAATAACCATTGAGAAACAATTTTTTTACAAGCTCTATCTTAACAGCCCTTATTAACCTCTGCAATTGCATCTAAAAATGCTGGAGTGGTTTACTAAAAAATTCCTCCAGTTTTATCAGAAAGAAATAATCACCCCCTATCTACTTTGTACATTCACAGATGTTTTTTATTCCAATAGTTTTAGCTCCATAAGGATTGAACTGTGAAAAACAATGAGCTTCCGAGCTCTCTCTGTAGCTTGGGTCTAGGAAATTGGAGTAATTACATGTGATGGTTTAAAGTGAATGGAAAGCAGCTAAGTAAGATTTTTATGAAATAGTATCTCCATAGCAACACTTGGTCATTGGGTTTAATAGTGACTTACAACAGTTTTAGCTATTTAGACAAGCAGTTTTCCAGGCAATGTTAGTAATTATTAGTCTTCCTATTCCCCTTCTCCTGGCAAGTGCTAGTCTAAGACAAATCAAATTACTGTTCTGCTTTCCTCCCATTTTTAGATAGACTTCTGAAATACTCTTAGGTTACAGAAATAAAGAAGAAAAATACTATAATTTCTCTGCAGAAGATGGAAGGCTCCTCAGTTGCAGACACCTCAAAACAGCAGTGCAGGAGGTATTCCTGTCTCCTGCACGGTGTCTGCACTGGGGATGGACTGCAAAATAAACACCCGCTCCCTATACCAGTACCAGTGCTGCATCCATGCTTAGCTGGATGTAAGCTGGCTTTCTCACTGAAGTCAGTGCACTCTTTCCAAAGCACTTGTCATTGACATCAATGGAATTACTCACATTCTTGAAGTAATTCTCTGAGCTGTCACCAATGCAGCATTGTGCGAAGCAAAAGAGATATATCGCCTCTTAAAATACCGATGACAATATAGTAACCTTACATCTATTGCTCAAGCTGTTTCTGAGTTATTTTGATAATGTACAATATGATGTGATGTATTTTAATGTACTGCAAGCCACTTAAACACTTACTTACATTTAAAATTATTTTTGAAATAACTGTTTTCCCAATTTGTTGCTGATGTTAAGGCTTTTACATGTTCAAAATGCTCTGCAAGCTCTTAATCATTAATTGCTCAGAAGAGAAGATGCTACCCTGTTTAGGTAAGTCACTATTAAATTTTTTTACCCAAGAGGCTGGATGAAGACTGCTGAAGCTAAAAACATTAGTGTTCACCTTTTATTCAGAGTAAAACCAAAAAGCAGCTAAGTGTCTCAAAAAAATGAAAGGAGCCTTTGCCCAAAACACACATTGCATGTTAACGTGGTCAGAAACTGAGCTGCATGAAAATGGCAGGGTAACCTGGGAGGTGACGTCGCTCTGGGGCTGATCAACAGCTGAGTGCGAAGGGAGAGTGTGTGATTTTTGGGTGGGTGGGGAATGGGAAATACTCAGAGGAAACTCCCAGATGTTGCTTGACCCCTGTGGAAACAGGACCTGGTGCATCTCTTCGGAAAACTAATAGAGTTGTATGAAAGAAGTCCTTGTGTACTCATTCAGCCCCAAATACCAATAACTCAGGCCAAATAATTAACCCTTTTCCACTGTATTTATGAGGAAAACAGACAGCAAGTTACAACCACTGTTATGATGCTGGACACCAAAGATTATAGCATTTAAAGCCCAACCCAGCACTTAGGCCTCCCAGTCCTGAGCGCCAATAGACTCCATTTAATGATGCATGTCCTTTCCCAAAGACTTCCATGTATTCAGCACCACTGAACATAAGGGCACATCACTTACATTACAAACACATGGTTAAAACCTTCCCCCTCTCTGGGGTTTGTACCCCAGGGCCAAGAAAAGCCAAATCCACTGCCAGAATAGTTCTGGTGTACAACTAACAACAGTGAAAGCATGGGCTTAATCCCTCAGCTTTAGTTGTAGCTGGCCATTTCCCACCAGCTGCAGTGCAAACCAGGGGCACGGCAGTCGCCACCCCACTCCTCAGCTCAGCAGGGTGCACGTCCTCACCTGCCGGTGAGGTACATCCCCTGCTCTGGAGTTCAGGACCAGTTTGTGCCACCCACGTGGAGAGCAGGGCACCAACCCCAGCCCACATCAACTGTGTGGCTTCAACACGAACCCTGGTCTCCATGGGTATTTCTTCTGTAAGACGCAAAAATGTAAGTGATGTGGTAAGAGGCAGGGATATCTCACCATTGCTTTGTGCTGAAATAAATGCTGGGCTTTAAAAATAGGCCTTTTTGCCATATGGGAGCCTGCACAAGACAAATGAAGAAGCAGTTTGGGGCTGTGATTGAGACTGTTCCTACAGAGGAATTGAAGGTCCTCAGGAGGAAGATTGTCAGCTGAAGAGACATGCATGTTCCCAGGGAGCTGGGGAAGACACTGCTGTGCCGTAGAGAAATGGGAGCCCCCTCTGAGATCTGGTTCCTCTGTGGAGTGAGAACATCTCAGCCTGCCTTTACCCCACATGCCCCATCCTCTGCCACACAACCTCCCCCCTCCTCTGTCCCAGCGCTGGCTCTGGAGCCATGATGGGTAAGCCAGCCCAGGGAACTGACCTAGATGAAAACTGAGTCCTCAAAAGTCCACAGACTTCTTCTCTAGCGGACAACTGCTCAATATATGCTTTCTGTTTAACTTCATCTTGTGTTGTCAAGCAATATCTTTTAGGGGTAGCATCTCATTGTACTTCTGTTCTTTTGAATTATTACAAATATAACTTTTTGCTGAATTGCATTACTGAAAAGAGGACAGTAGCATAAGTGTACGAATCATGAATATGCTGAAGAAGGCCTTTCTTTTAAAGCAAAGAGAAGCAAACTGGATGAACATTTATGATTCAGCTTTGTTTATTATTTCACAATATATCAAAGTACTGGGCCTGTTCTAAACAGCTAATGCAGACAACATTTACTTAAAACTTCAGCAGGTTTTTTAAACGAACATTTTTCATTAAAAAAATCTTATCTGTTTCTTGCACTGATCGAAGTTTTATTTTAGAAAGTTGTAAGTATTTTATCAGAAAGTTTATCAAAGATTTTTCCCTGACCAACTATGTGAAACAAAATGACAAGCATATATATAAACAGCAATGTTCTCATTTGCATTTAGATAAACGTTATAAACACAGCTTAAGTAGTAGCAGTTCTCAGAATTCTTAAATGGCTTCTAGTAGTAAAAGCAATGCTCCACTTAGCTTAAATAGTTATTTTCTATGCATCATTAGATTTGCAATAGACATCCTGCACTTCTACACTCAAATCAAGGCCAGCCTTGAAAATGTCAGGCAGGGTGTGGATTTTGAATGGGATCATTATTTCAAGAATATTGGGCCAAACTATAAGCTGGTTTTAGTCTGCAAAGTTGTTTTCTCTTTAGTAGAATTAAACTGATTTGGGCCTGCTAACTGTCTGGCCCATAACATTTATTTATTTGGAAAAGAAAAATAAAACCAGTCAGGTTTACAACAAGCCCCTAGATCAGGGGAACAGCCCTAAAGCACAAAGCAGAATGTCTGGTTGCACCACAAAACTGTGAATATTAAATGGTACCTAATGGCAAGGAGAGAAAACATAAAGCATTTAAACTGATGCTTTGACAGTTTTTTAGCTGTTATTATTTAACGAAAAATATCAAGATTTTTTTAAGAAGTGAAATGAGTATTTTCAGAAATTAGTCAGCTTAAAGCCACAGCACAGAAATCTACAACAACCAACGCAATGGTTTAGCAAGCTCAAGGTAACAGCTCAGCTCGTGAGCATTCCTCTCCGGGCTAATAGAAATAGGCCGGAAGATTTGACACAATTATACTTGTACAAAAGATCTGACTTGAACATAAATTCAAATCACAGAGTTAAATACAGCATACAGCAGACCTATCCAGAGCTCCTGACAGTGAGTGGATACGGCTCCTGCTCTTCCTAGGCTTAGCTCCAGTTCCTTTGGAAACCAGAAGCCAGGGCAGATCCCAGTACTCCCACTGGCAGCCTCTGAGCCTGATGGACCTTAGCGGCAGAGATAGGTCTGCCCATACAGCTGTCTTTGCTGATCCAGGGTAAATCAGTCCTCATTTACATCCATCAAATTTTGCAAGCTGTCTGGCAATAGCACCACAAATGTGTTCTCCTGCAAGAATTTAAGTAATAACTACATTATAGAAATAACTTAAGGGTAAATTTATATTGGCATTTAGGATCATTTTAAAGGCTGTCCAGCCCAGGCTGAGCTATATGAACAGTTCCTCCTATTCCTTTATCATATCCTGTAAGTTGTTTCAAATTCAAGAGTAAAATATGTGATATTGAAGTACTGAAAGTTAGAGAAGATAATTGGTTTGTTCAAACTTAAATGACACAATTTTTATAATAAAAAATCATGGATAAAAAATAAATTAAAAAGTAATCAGAAACCTAGTATATGGAATAAAGAAGAGAAATTGGGAAAGGCTTTTCTCCAGAAAGCATTCTCAAATGCTAATTGAACTTCTCCAACATTTTTGTGATTATATCTGACATGAGGGAGAGCATAAGCCTGTGTGAGTCCAAAACAAAAATTAGAGCAGAAGCCTAGGTTCAGTTTTAAAATTGTTTCTCCTTTTTGCAGCTGAGACAAGTCAGAGAGAGAGTGAAAAAAGAAGATTATGAATGAACTCTGGTTTCTGACTCTTTGCTGGAGCTTTCCTGTGCCTGGAATCAAACAGGAGAAAGTCTCATCTGCTCCCATATAGCACTGCAGCTCACACACTTGGGTCTGACTCTTTCCTGGCCCATCTGGCAATCAGATGCTGTTGTGCAAAAGACTACAGGACATCTTTAGGCACCTGCTTATTCCACATCGCTCTGCCTGCTCTATCTAATTCTCTTCTTTCCTGCATTCAGGTAGGAGTAAGAAACTAGCCACAGGCTAACCTGGATGCTGATCCTTTAAATGTAGGGCAGTAAGGCATTTGTAGAAATGGTCCAGCATCAACTGCTGACACAAGCTCTTGATCCCATGTGCATATCAAGTTTTCCAGATGCTCCTGCCTGCCTGGCTGTAGCACTGCTCCGTGATCACCCAAAACCCAGCTGCCTTTAGGTATAGGTAGGTGAGCCAGCTATCATTGCTAACAGATAAGCAGGGGTAGACACCACTTTTGTGTGATTCCATCTGAATGACTTCTCCAGCCCTGCTGAGGGATGGGGTGGCCACGCTGCTGCATATCCAGCTCAGCCCTCACCCAGTCACTGCCCATGTCCCACCCCTGAAATGGAGGGAGAAGGTCTGAAGGAAGAGAAGTGTCTTTATATTAAACATATAGCAGAATAAAGGGAGGGAAACAGAGAGTAATCATATTCCCTTCATCTCACCTTCTCCAGGTGGCAATGATGTATTTTCTAGCAGAGCCAGTGCATTCCAATTATATTGTTTTCATCCTCTTTGTGGCAAGATTCAATTTTGCCTCCATCACTGGAGAGGCCTTGAGCCATTGCAAGGAGACTGAGATCTGTTTCTCACTGGTTACCACCGCATAACATGATCTCTGCATAACACACTGGCCAGCTTTTACCAGAGCTCAGTAAAGGCAGCACTTATTACATCTTCCTTCCCCAGTCAAACATAACATTAAGAAATAAAAGATTAACATAATACAGAATTAGCATAATACAGAATTTCAAAAACATCATCCTGTTAGCTAAAACAGTTAATGAGATTCAGTGGGTGCCCAGCATGCCCTGGGATGCTCTGTCTTGCCTCTACTGCTCCTATTTGTCAAACGGTTGCAGGCATAAGAGGTCTAGGGTCCCTGCTTGTTAGGTTTTGTCACCTACAATGCTGGAATTCCAGCTGATACATTGCCCTGTTGTCCATCCTGCAAGGATGAGAAGATATGCTGCTTCTTTCACAGTTTATGTCCATCTGGGCCCAAAATATCTGCTATTGAGAACACTATTTAAAGCACATAACCCTCACTGCTCAATGTAAAGGTAATTCAGGCACCTGCTTCTGGGTTGTGGATTCTCTTCCCAGGCTCATGCATCCAGCTTTTGGATGTGGCAGCTCTGAGGGGCGTAGCTCCTGTGATCGTTTTGAACCTGCCCCGAGATGTTTAAGACCCACCAAAATGGCTGGTAATGAAACACCTCAAAGGTATTCTTCTAGATTGCTTCATGCCCATTCCCACAATCATAACCTTTTTCATTGCTTACGACTTCCATGCAGATCTTACACATCCAGTGGAAGAGAAGTAGCAAACTGGTTATATGTCAAGAGACTATGGCTTTTGAAGCCAGAAATAACCTTTTAAATTCTGCTTTGATCACAGCTTTGTTCATTGTCCAATGCAAGTCAGTTGCCAGAAGGTCAATATCCAGACACAGAATGCCCTATCACAGAGTGATTTGGACCTATAATTCTGTTGGGACAAAGATGGAAGAGAAGCAAAGGCTCAGTTTATATTTATTGGAGAGAATATCCTCATGGGGAAATAATAGAAAACTTATTCTTTACTGCAGAAAATAATAAAATCATAAGCATTTTACTTTTTATGCATAATTAAGCTAGTCACTGTTTTTATTCCTGTGGTGTATAACGTAAATCATTGATAAGCAATTACAGCATAAAACAATCTTTTGAAAGCATTAAGCTAACATAAAGCTATTAACTTGTCACAGTAAACGAACATTTATCCAAGTACTACAGCCTGGCAGTGTGGCCTCTAGCTGTCTACTACATTTTGATACCTCTGAGAAATTATTCTATACTAAAAAATTTCAAAATACCTTAAGAATAAAAATTACACTTTATGCACCCCTTATGCCAAATGATCTGATCAAAAGCTCCAGTTGCAATCAGACTGTTCACACATACCTTGGAAAGCAGCTCTCTTTTTTGATTAACCACACTGTTGGGGTACCTACTTTTTGAAGTATTTTGGCAGAGTACCTGTTTTTTGTAGTCTTTTGGCTGGTATCAACCATCTCAGTGAGGAGGCATCGCTGTCTTGTATGTGATTTCACCATTTCCATCAAACTGATAATTTGAACATTTTTGTTTTAATTGATTCAATGCAAGGTAGACTTCAGTGTTATCCGGTGACAGAAGTTACAAAGTTTATCAAACCCAGGAACTGCCTTATTCGCTCACAGCTAATTGTAAGAACTGGACACGGGGAAACCTGCCGCCATGGAAGGTCCAAAGAAGGGACAGAGCCGTAAAGCACCACAGAGGGCTCACAGAGGCCATGTAGTTGACTCCTTGGCTCTACCTGGGCTGCTAAATGTAAAGAAAGTAGTAGGCTGGCATCTAAATCCATTCAGGCATAGTCTATAGCTAAAAGATATTCTGGCAGTAAGTATGTGTGGATGCACTCAGGAACCTTCACAAGGGATTATGCTGATTTCTGCTTGAACATTAAATCTACTAAAGCCTCCAAAATCCATTGATGTCTTTCCAAAACTCATAGACCCAACTATAGTAACAATTTTTCAGTATTTTTCATCTCTGTAAAAGCTTGAATCCAAGGGCTTTGAGGCACTAAACAAGGCAAACCACTGGATAATAGAAATGTATCACCCTGTTTTACAAGTGAGAAAGCAAATGCACTGATGACTTGCTGAAGGTCCCATGCAAAGGGGGAAACAATGCCAGTGAGACCCATGTGGCACGAAACCAGACACTTTTCTTGTCTTGTTATAATGTCAGGTCCTGCCTCACAAGGATACAGTAAAGATCTTTAATGAACCAAAGTAGCAACATAACCCTACTGTGACTCTGCTGTTCAAAAAGAGTGGGCATCACCTCTGCAAGAACCTGGATGAGTGTACTCCTGCCTGAAAACAGTGTCACAGGGTAGCTTAAGCAAGTCTACCTGGATGCGCCTTCCCCACCTCTGTAGCTAGCACATGGCAACCTCTTCTGAGATTGATGAGGACAAAGGGATAGGTGAGGGAAAATGTAGGCATGGGAAAAGGGGGAAAAAAAAAAAGGCACCTCAGGAAGAGCATATGGTTTGAGGAGAGATTTAAGGGCTATGTAGCAGAAAAGAAGAGGAGGGAGAACCTGGGAAGTAAAATGTGGTTTTATTGTATCAAGAAAAAGAGAAGGGGCTTTAGATTGGAGAAGAGGAAAGTGTATCAGGAGAAAAAAGGAACTGAGAAGGAGAAAAGGGAAATGAGAAAAGTGGGGAAAAAAAAAAACCAAACCCCAGAGACTCACATTGCAGGTATTCAGTTACACTCAGTGCAAAATGGGAGTTCATTGCACATGGGAGGGAGAATCTCCACTGCAAGAGAGACTCAGACTCTGTCCCCCACAGAGGGAAATTAAACTGGAAGGAGTAAAAGAACATGAAGAGGAGGAGGATTGTGCTGGAAGAGTGTGCTGTGATTATACAGTATTTGTGAACTGGCTTGGGATGTAATCAGCATCACAAAAGAGACGACAGCCTCCAGAAGATAAAAATATTCTGGCCAAGAAGTTGTAGGTTAAGCAGGAAAGCATGGTAAGCAGAGGCCATATACCCTAAGCACAACTGAATTATCTTTTAGTTCATACATACGCTCACATTTAATTGTTATGATATTGTCAAGCCTTTGGCATGCTGCCTGCTGTATAAACATTTCTGGCATAGGTATTTTGTAATTCTATTACAGACTTATTAATTCAAATGGAGGAGCAGGCAGGCATGAAACCAGCTAGAAATTTAAACTGAAAACCACCTATAGGTTAGACAGAGAAACGCAACATACCAAGGTGGAAGAGCCTAACAGCGACATCTCTGCTCACAGGAGCCACCCAAGGTCTATGACCATTTCTTTAGTGTATTAGCAGTCAAACAGCCAAGTCTGTCTTGTATCTGCACAATGACTCGTGATCATCCCCCATGCACAAGAACAGCATCGTCTGAGTTCGAAGGAGCTGCTGTTGGATTATTAGGTTTGTCATTGGTGGGATTCAATTATTTCTGTATTATTTGTGTAAGAGTAATGCAAAGAGGCTCCAGCTGAGACCAGGCCTCCATTTTACGAAGTACTGGGAGACAGTTTCTTTCTCAAAAGGGGCTTGCAGTTTCAGCTGACGATACGCAGACAGAGGGGAAACAGAGGCATCAAGAAGTGATTTTATTATGGTTGCACAGAAATACAGCCAACAGGCAGAGACTAATTCTAAATGACACTTTTATAATAGTGGGTATCCAGTTAAAACATAACCATATGTTCTTTCTTGATTAAAATAGAAGCAAGACCATTTTAGACCTAAAACATAAACAAAAAGTCATATATAAAATTACAAGAAAATGTATGTTAGAGATACAGAAACATTACACTTCGGAAGCTGGAGGAGGAGAAAAAAATATTTTACCACCAGAACCAGAAGACTCCTTCATTCTTACCTCCCAGCTGCGCCATTGTCCTGTACCATTTGTAACAGAAAGTGCATGTTTCGATTTCCATTACAAAAAAAAAAAAAAAGACAGACTGGAGTCTTATTTTATATCTATAAAACTTAGAACAATGGTTTTCACCACAGAAATTACACTATAAACCATTCTACATAGAATTGGGTTTTAGCCACCCCTGTTGTTACCTTTAGAAGTAAAGCTGCTTCTTCCAAAGTCTTGTTTGATGCTAGCTCAGGTGCTAGTCTGGTTTGCAGTCCTTGGCCTGTGTCACTTCTCTTACCAATTTTCCCTGGCTAATCAGAGCTCTGAGAGACGCTTCTGAAGCCCAGGGGGGAAGCCCTGTGTACTGTAATGGACAAACATCTGACTCGGTGTCCTGCAGTTGGAATCGGATTCCTTAGAGCCAGGGAATCATCTCGAGCAGGCATATAAAAGCTAACAGCCGTCCATCCTCAGCACCTCAGGATGGAAGACTTCACAGAAATTTAGATTCAGATTTTTGTGAAAAAATATGCTCTTGATCATTCTTTTACCAATAATGTTCTTTTATGGACACCAAGAGTAAGTTTGTGTACGTCCTACAGGACCTGTACTGCTAAGTGGTGGAGAAGAGGTAGGCAGCATTTCTGGTATTGTGCCTTGTACTAAGACCATGAAATCATGTCTTCAAAGCAGGACAGAGAACACAATAGTTATTTGGCTGTGACATGCACACTAGATTTTGTAATTAACAGGCGTTTTTCTACCTGCCAATCCATAATGTCAGGAGTCTTTTTCAGAAACATTTGTTTTCTGAAACAGTTGCATCTGGACACTTCTTTTGAAGACCTGTTAGAAACTCAAACAGATTTCAAACGTGCACTCTAAAGATACCACAGATTTTCCTCTGTCACACTGGATGTTGAACTAGAAAAGCCCTTAAGACCTATGGGCTAAAGCAAAATAAATTCAATGCAGTCTTGTTTCTTGGGTTTCTGTTGTTAACTTCCCTCATACAAAGTGTCAATCATTAAATGACAGAGAAAAAACCTGATATTTAACTATATTCACTCCTTTTTACATTTTTTAATTCATGTATTTTTAATAAAACCTTCCAACAGATAGAGAAAATATGTCTTAATCGGCTCCTTCGCCTATTTGTTCAAGGTATTGTTTCTAATTTTCCCCACTGCCAAGCCTTAAATTGTCTCTTGCATCAGCCAAATGTATTTGTACTATTTTTATTACTTGCTCTTGAAGCTCTTTTCTTGCACTTCCCGGTTATCGAGTTAATAAAGATGGGGTTAGTTTCTAGTTCTTATAAAGCTGATTATGTGTATATCATATATATAAAATGTGTGTGTATATATATATGTGTATGTGTGTGTGTATGCTACATATCCGTAGCAAATCCCTGATACATCTATCAGTGATGAACTGGCTGTAGTCAGAGAACAAATGAGTTAAAACACATTGTGTGGCTGAAACAGAAATATTTGCATTAATGCATTTAAATTTTAATGCAACTGCATTTTTATTTCCCTTTTAAAAGCCGTTTATACAAACTCAACAACTCAATCAATGCTGCACTCAAACTGCTGTCATGCCAGAAAAACAAATCAAAAACCATAATCATTCTATCACATTGTTTCAGAAGTCCCCAAATTGACTTTTATAAATAAATCAGATATATTTTAAAATTCCTGGCACATACAAGGTTTCTTCACAATTTCAGCAGCCCTTCACTCTGGGACAAATTATTGCCTTCATCTGACATTACTTTCTTCCCTCTTTTAACTGAAGACTCGTTTCAGAAGATAAACTTATTTTCTGATTACTTAAAAGTATTTACATGACCAATGTTACATAGCTCTATGGCCAGCATATCTGACTTTACCCAAGCCAACTGAAACCAATGTGCTGTCACTGCAATGAGCAGTTTGCTATTGTCTCTTTTTATCCTGAAAGGTGACTGAGAGATAACAATGATTTCTGCAAGTAGGAGCTGCCTGACTGCCTCAGTTTAAATGCAAATAAATATTCTACTGCACTTTAGGGAAAACATTCTAAATTAACAAGGCCAACCATTTAAAGATCCTAACAAGCAATTAGGCAGAAACAATGATATCAGAAAGATCAGTCCCTTTGTAATACACTGTTTTCACTCGCATGAGAATTATAATTATGGTATAAGCAAGTACACAACTGAAGTACAACCCTTACCCACATACAATTTTACTATACAAAATTAATCTAATACATTTTCCTAATGTTGTACAGGTAGCTAATTAATTGTAGATCACATAACTGTCACAAGATTAACAAAATGCTTTTATGTAGGTAGTAAACACTGCTCGCTGAGAATGTTACTCTATTCAGTAGACAGTGTTTGAACTTAATACATGCAGGAAAATTCCATTCCTTTTACAAAGAGACCAGTGACCTCATTGAATAAGCAGTTCACTGTACCTTTCACAAAAGCTCTCAGTGAGGATGAGGAGCACATCGTACAATCAGCTGATACACGGGCTGAGAATCCACTCACCTGATGGCAGCAGTGATAAATTACAGAAAACCATGCTGCTGAAGCTGAGAAAATACAGGATATTCAGTTTAAAGGAGAAAATATTTCCAAGGTAGTATTTTCAGATTTTTTCCTGTGTGCTGTTTCAAATGCAAACTCAAAGTAATTTTAATAGGTAGTCATTTAAATATATCAAACACCACTCTACAATGAAAAATAACGAATGCATTTTTTTAATTACATATAGGTACTTACACCTGTATAAACTGCAGAGGAAAACACAGGTCTATCCTTAACTGAAAGATAAGATACTCTATACAGTGTGTGTGTATATATATGTAAGTCTACATGTATAAATATATATGTAATAAATGTATAAAATTCTTATATAACAGATATGACATTGTTAATACATTACATATACAGCACACAATAATATGTACCATGCAATGATAAACAAAATCTGTAATCTTATTTATAAAGATCATTTATATCTTTGTCAGTTTTTTTTCACTTCCTCAACACTGCAGTCCCTTCTGCACTGGTTATTAGGATTGCCATCTATGATGCCTTAAAGCCAAAACCAGCAGTACACTGATATTATGGCAAAAATTGCAAACAGTGACGAGAAGAGCCATTAGTAAATTCATGGGGCAGAAGCATTAGCTTCAACACTGGGGGGAAAAAAAAAATCAAAACTAATTATATCATGCAATTGAGAGTTTAATATTCAGTGACGTCAAGTAGTGCTGTTCAAGCAGCAGCAGCGCTGCACTCCGTCAAGCTCTTGCTTCTACTGATGCATTTTTATGAGAACATTTGAGTTGCACCGACTCCAGCCTTTGCCATCCCTTAGCACTGTTGTATCAATGGAAAGGGCTACAAACATGCCCTGCCTGGGCAGCTAACACTTTCTGCAGGCACAGAGGATCCCGGACCCACAGGGCACGGTCGAGCAGAATGGGCGGGCGGCTAACCTGTATGTGAGTTCAGGGGCAGTCCAAGCTCCTGCTTTCTGCCTCTGGTCAGATTCCCATGGATAAAACAGATGTGACTGACTACTTGAGTGAAATTCAGCCTATTTCAAGATTAAAGGAAAGCAATTTTTTCAAACACTGAACCAAGGCTGGAAACATTAAACTACTGTGATGAGAGGAACTCACTAGATAGTTGGAAAATCTTAACAGGAACTTTGAAAGTGTGTAATATGGATACTACTATTTAACCTTGAAGGGAAAAAAAAGAAACCCAAATAAAAGAACTGAAATTATTTCAGTTGCTTTGAGACCTTAGGGCAAAACAGAACTAAGAACTTCTCTTTGTGAGTTGAAAGTTAGCATTAATACACTTTCAACTTGCTTTTTACATTTATTTCCCCTTATTATTTGCAGTACAACATTAAGGCCTTAACATATAATTCCTTTACTCATCTTTTCCATTATTTTACTAGAGAAACATTGTACCACTTTTTGGTAATGATACTAAAACACTTTCTTGCCAGCTCAGGGACCACAACCTGCCAGCAGAAATTTTCAGCGTGCTGGGACTAGCCCATTAAAAGGTGTTGCAGCAAAAGGTACCTCAGGCAGATGTGTTGGAGGCCCTGTGGTACCGAGGGCACAGCACAAGCCATACTGACACACGCAGAAACGGGATGGAATTGATGCATCAGCTTATTCTGGTGCTTTACAAAAAAGGCAAGTTTGCCAACACCAATCGCACTGAGGTAAGTCCTCAAATCTTAACGCAATCAAAACCTCAGTGCCCTTGTGGAATATCTGACAAGACTTAAATGCCTGAATAACTTAATGGGGTAATAACCAAATCCAAAATGGGGCATTTATACATCTACAACATAGCTAATCAAAACCTGGAAATATGAACCTGAAAAAAACCCCACCCAACCCTTTTAGTGCTTTGCCATTCATAAGAACGTTACCATTTACCAAAGCTCCATCAGTCCTTCCAGGTTCTGGTATGGCATGTAGGTCTGGCACTGCATCTTGCTTATGCTGGGAACCTTGGCGTTAGCTTCCTCCCCTAGGCCTGCTCAGGATGTTCAATAGGCACCCCTAAATCCCTACGACATATCTGACAAACAGTCTAGCAAACCGTTTAAGTACACTTAACACACAGCATTTCTAAGCTTGGAACTTCAAAAAAAAAAAAATCCTTGCCTTCAGTAGGACCTTTTGTTTTGTGGCAGATTGGTAGATAGTACACTTGCCTTGAACACATCTGCAAACCAATGACTTGAAGTTCTTGATTCAGAGGATTACAGCTTTGACTAAAAGGTAGAAACTCCTTCAGAATCCTCCTCAGCATAAGGAAAACATCCCCTTTTCAGAAACAAATTTGATCAGCAGGTTATAGGTTGACACAGGCAGGGTTACTACCCTGTAAGATTCCTAGCAGCCAAGAAACAAGAAATCAATGTCTGAAATTAGCACTTGAGTAAGACCTTTGCAACAGAATAAAAAGCTTGGGGTTTTGTACCCTGTTGCCATGACTGCTCATGTGTTTTGCTATAGCCACTGGATAAAACCTTTAATCATTAAAAGCTCCCACCTAGTTCAGTTTGAAGAACTAGGCTTCATGACTTACATGTAGAACAAGCTGGATGTGACAACATCTAGATCCACCGTGCCCCAAACCATTCTTTCTCTTATTGGGCAGATTGCCACTACAAACATAAAAAGACAGCTTTAAAATGTATTAAAATGTAAATCATTCAGTTGTTAGTGGTGATGAAAATTATTTACTAACAGATCGTACACATCCATTGCAGATACTTTTCTACTTGCAGTATGAAGAATACTTCTTTATAAGGCAGCTACTGGGCAGCTTCTCTAATACCTTGCTACATGACAGTGCTTCTTTACTGCTTTGTAAAGTAGAAATAAAGGTGACTAGATACCTCTAGATGTTGGAGGATTGAAAATGCCTTTCAACTGAAATACCCATTTTCTTACTGTTTACATCACTTATAAATCCAAAACAATTTTTCAAAGGTTTAAAGCAAACCCTTGTGCAAACAAAAGTGCTGCTTCTGTGTGAATAAGCTCCCACTACAACATGAAGAATCTTTGTGTTCTACAACATAGTAAAAAAAAAAATTCTTCAGAAATTTCCTTACATGTGTAAGTACCACTATGCAACACTGTAGCCTTGTATTTGAAAATACGTATCTTTGTACAAGCATTAAACCCCACACTATTGCAATTTAGACCAAATGATGAGACACTCTAACATAGAATACACCAACATTATGCCATAGTTATGTCAAGAAACTAGGTTGCACATTATTAAATTAAACTTGCAGGAAGAAACCAGGGAGTGGTCCTGGAAGAAAGACTTGAACACACCTAGTCTTACAAGAATGCCACAGAGTGGGCAGCTGATCCAGACCTTTGTTTCATGATTCATCTAAAGGATGTCACTAGGAGCATACAGTTCTGTGTTCCCATGAATTGTTTTAGAAATAACAAAGGAGTGTTAGGCGTTTCAGTAATCCCACCTGTGTCTGGATCTAAATAATACTGAGAAAAAAAAAAGTAACTCAGAAAGGTAGAACCATAAATAGGCAACACAAAATCAGAACACCAACACAAAACCCCCCACTTTTTATTTCAATACAGAAATTAAACTCAATCTTAGCAGAAATAAGAGTCATAAATAGTATCTGGCCATAAAAAACTGTATATACAGCACAAGAAAATAATGTATTGCAAAAAGTGACTTTTTGAAAAAAACTTTTAAAATGTTGTCTCTCAAGAACAATTCAGAACTTATTTTCCTGCCTACATTTTCTATACAGTGTAGAGCAATCCAAAATAGCTGTATCCCAGAGGAACGTGAAGCACATACCTTTGATTAACATCAGTGCATTTGATCCCATAATATAATAACAATATACATCTTGCGTAGGTTTACAGACGACGTGAAAGGCTAAGAGCAAATTCATATGATCCTCTTTTCAAAGTTACAGATTTTCACATCAAATGGCACCAGTCTCGTCACACAGATGCAAATTGTCTTGAACACAGTTTTATCCCCTGAAGTTCCTAATCCACTCTAAGAATTTTTATGCAAGATACACAAAGGTTCAAACATGATAATATGTCCAAACTAAACCACATTTATTCACTTTTGCCAATCTGCTCACTGAAGACCAAAACTTTTTAAAACTTTTTTTTTATTTTTAGGTCAGAGACCTAAACACTGGGTTGATCAGAAGTCTAGGGCAGCGGATCCGATCTAAGATCTAAATCTGTGCTTTCAGAAACAGGGAGGCTGGTCAATCCTGTTCCGTAGGGAAAACAACTACCTAGCCACAGCCCCTGCTGGGAAAGGCTCATGTGGAGTGTTTTTGCAGCTTCTTGCCCTTTAGGATCCAGGTTCGTGGTATGGTCATGTGTAGAGCCGTATACAGAATACAAAACAGAAAAAGGAATGGAGCTCTGGAGAAGGAACCTGAAGGCCAGAGGGCTTCTAGACATGACTGGGAAATTTTTTGCAGATAGAAGAGTGATGGGAGACCAGCAAAGGTCAGCTCATCTGCGCTGGACTGGGCCAACAACCTGAACTAGGGAGGGAAGCTGGAGCTGTGCTGGACCAGTATTTCTAAAAATGGCAGAGACACTCTGTGGACATTAAGACTGTATTCTGAGGAAATGCAAGGAAGCCAGTGTTATGGCCATGTGTGCATACAGGGCTCAGTTTTTTATATAAGGGAAAGTGTGATGGTGAAATAAAAAAAAAAAAATTCTTAGAGCTGTGAGATTACATTAATTTATCTGTACACGCTAGCAATATTTATTCTAATACGTGCCTCTACAGTACACAGATGCCCAGAAAAACATTCTGATAACTTTGAGAAGGATCATTTACATTCATAAAGAGTCAGTGTCTTGCTGGGCTTTTAGCAGCATGCTTTTAGCTGATAATTCCGTAACTATACAGCTGCTCTTTCCCACAGTGGTAAAAGCAAGTGTAAAAATTCTGTCCGTTTGCACTGACACTAAACAACCTGACTCAAGTAGCTCTTCACAAGGCATTACCATCACCTAACCTTATTGCTACCTAAGGTTAAAAAAAAAGAGATTAATCTTATTTTTCAAATAGCTCAGTGTAAATCAAAAACATGGAAAAAAATCATAATGTGAAGAACTGCAATCTTCTAGACGATTCTGTCTTGGACTGTTAGAAACTACGCTTTTATTTCATGAAAAGCTAACCAAAACAAACTCCCTTTATTTTTCTAACCTTTCTAATTAGATATAGTCCTGAAAATTATCATATTCCTGGCAAGCAAACCAAGTATAATTTTCTAATTTAACAAAATTGGTTTGTCCTCTACTTACATGCAAGCACAATATTATAAATAATTTCATTAATACTTTTTAAACTCTTTCCAATGAAAGAAAAATTCTGTTTTGAGACACTGTCACCACGCAAAAATAAATCGTCTCTAATATGAAATTAATTCCTTTATCCCCAGAAATTTACATCTGAAAATTCTCCATTCATGTTACCCCATATTTGCAGTTCATTTCATTGTCCCAGCAAAAAAGTTGGCAATTTAAACTGGCTGGTAAAGCTGTAATTGATGGAGTCCTCAGTGACTGGTGAGGATTGGCATATACTGGACCAGTTAACAGCCAGCCAGCCATGGAGCTCAGTACTCTCCAGCCCCTCATACTCTGAATAGGCCTCCTTATTCTGCAGACTTTCAAAACCTGTGGCAGAACAAGTCCTTTCTTTCAGCTTGACAACACTTCTAGTTATCTCAAGCACTTAAGCTCTTAAGCACCTTCACATGCTTGCCCATCTCAGATTATAGTACACTTCAGGTAGAACAAAGTAAGACAGAGTCAACTGAACCAGTTAAAAATATCCTGTCCCAGTAAATGATACCATTACATATCCACTGAATAGCCTTTTCTGGCCTCCATGGAGGGCCAATTATTTATCGCAAGTTGTATTTAATTTAAAAAAACAGTCTGGAATACTTGACTTACAATTTGTATATAAATTATTCTATATTTCTGTTAACTTCAGATTTGAAGTTACTGAACATCTAATTTAACCCCTGTAGAGTCTGGAGAGAAGAGTCACTGCTTCACTGATTTGCAGTTTTGGAGGAAAAAAGCAAACCACCAAAAACTATGATTAGCATGCAAGATGAGAGAGTCATTGAAATGGAAACAAAAATATTAATCAGAACTGGTAGAAGTAGGAAAGATTAACAGCATATTTGAATTCAGAATTATCTACAGTAAAACTCCAAAAGCATGTATAATATTGTAAAACTGTCATACTTCTCTCTCTAAACTTTATCTTTGTAATAAGGCATGGCTTCAATGGTTACACTACAAGTAGATTCTCCTTTAGTCAGAATACAGGGTGCAGCCAAGTTGTACACAAACCCAAAGTCACTGAAGATCTATGTTTAACTGTAGGACAGAAATGAACTCTTTTTAGTTGTGAAAATCATTCTGCGCAGCATGACTCATTCTGTTCAGTATGTTTCCTTACATTTAGACGGACCGCGATGTATCTGTGACTTCTAGAAAGAAAAGTGAGAGGTAATGGCACAAAATAGGATTTGTTTTGAAAAAGAATACGAAATACTCTAAAGATGCACTCAAGATCTACAGATTTTCTCCAGAAATTTTAATTCACTGTAAAACAATAAAATATTCTGTCTTCAGATGTTACGAGACTATTTAGAAAAAAGTAAATAGGCTTTTTTTGTTGTCTTTTTTTCCCCCTACATGACTTAGTGTCTACAACAGTACAGATGTAAATGCAAGTCTAGGAAAATTGAACTGCTGTTTGGCTTATATCTATTGCTGAGGGAAAAACTACAAAAAAAAACCCAAAACCCCAAAAAACTGTTAAAAATCAAATCCTAAGTTACACAGAGGAAGCTTTAATTAACAAAGATTGTAAGTGAAAAGGATATTAAATACTTGTAAGATAATTCCCTGCCTCAAACTAGTTTTGCACAGATGTAGTTCTAAGGCTACTAAGATTCAGACTTCTTCAGCCTGCTATTACACAAATACAAAGTGTTGTACAAACACTTGCAGTATATACTAAAAGCAAAAGGATTTGTACCAATTCTTCTGGCTTTATTCATCCATCTGAGAATAAAACTATTATTTTTGTAAGAGAAAAGGCAGTATCATAATTTAAGCTTCAGCATAAATGAAGTACAGAAACACATTTTTATACATTAAACACTTGTTGACTAATCAACAACATTATTGTAGCTCTGCTCCCTGTTCCTAGCATAGGTAATTATTGAAGTGTAAGAACCACAGGCATGGAGAAGCAAAAAAGCATGTGGTCAGCTTAGATTTTTCACTCAGAATTCCTTCAGCGAGGAAACACACATCTTCCTTAAGATATTTATAAAGAATGTCAATTTTAAAAAGGTGAAAATCAGACCGTTAGTTTAAATAAGGAAAAACTTGTTTCATTTACACATGTACACTTATTCCCACACTCTGAATTATGTAGAGTAACAGCAAAACAACTTTGACAATTTTCTTTTTCTTATATGCATTCTTATCTTGAATGCGAGTTCTGTTTCACTGGACTCTCCTGCTTACAACAAAAATTATCCCAATATGCAGAATCCTCAGGTGTGACTGGAATACCAGATGCAACTAAATCTTCAAAAGTCAATAATGTAAACTGCGGTTGGTTAGGCTCCATGGAACATACCTAAGGAAAAGACATATTAGTATTAGATGAATCAATAAATCTCAGTTTTCTTCCTGCAATATTCCCTGTCCAGTTTAAACTACACATTGCTTACTGAAGAAAAAAGAAAATATTCCAGTTGAGACCAATGTCACTGTCCCTAATTTAGGCTATATAGTAACTAACAGAAGCATGTAACAGGTCACACAGGAAAAGCAAGTTTTTCTTTGAAATTCAGTTCAGAAAACTGAAAGAACAAGGGATAGAGAATGCTGTAAATACCACAGGATGAGTGTTTAAGTCCAGAAAAAAGGGAGAAAAAACCCACCAACAAACTGTACTTCATTCTCCAGCAAGCATGATTATTTGAGATGATAGCATGAGGATTTATTGCACTAGAGGTGTGCCTATTCATACTCTTTTTAATACCAGCAATCACCGAGCGTGTTTATGCTTCTCTCAAACTCATGCTATTTAAGGACAAAAGTGGTCACAATGAACCCACAATTCCCCGTGTTAAATCCAGATTAAATGCAGACTGAGATACTAGAAATGAGTGTCATGGGCTCTGTGTTAGTTCCATCACTTCAAGAAAAATCACATTTCAAAGAAAAAAAGGGTTGGTTTTTTGAGCACGTTACTGTGCAGCCTGCTGTATGCTATCTGCAAGTGTAATTCTTTCCAAACAGCAGGGCAAATAGTACAGCTGCATGAATCGAACATGAATGTAGCTGATCCTTCTAAATTCGGCATTTGCTCAAGCAACATATTCTTAACGTTTAATATTTGATAGAATTCAGCAGGGCAACTCTACAGTGGAGTTATTCTGTACATCACACAAACTGACACATTTCTGATGCAGGCTAATGTACTGTTAACTTCTTGGGGAGCGAATACTGACATCTGGTCATCACAGAATGGCTGAGATTGGAAGGGTGCTCTGGAGGTCATCTGGTCCAATCCCCCTGCTCAAGCAAAGCCACCTAGAGCCAGTGGCCCAGCACCGTGTCCAGACAGCTTTTGAATATCGCCATGGATGGAGACTCCACAACCTCCCTGAGCAATCTCGGTCACCCTCACAGTGGTGGGGGCGGGGCAAGAGTGTTTCCTGACATTCAGAGGGAACCTCCTGTGTGTGTCAGCTTGTGCCCACTGCCTCTGGTCCTGTCACTGGGCACCGATGAAAAGAACCTGGCTCTAATTTGCACACTCCCTTCAGGTAGATACATTACTAAGATCCCCCCGAGCCTTCTCTTCTCCAGGTTGAACAATCCCAGCTCTCTCAGCCTTGTCTCATAGGAGAGACGTTCCAGTCCCTTAATCATCTTTCTGGCCCTTCACTGGGCTCTCTCCAGTATGTCCATGTCTCTCTTGTACTGAGAAGCCTAGAACTGGACACAGCACCCCAGATGTGGCCTCACCAGTGCTGAGTAGAGGGGAAGGATCACCTCCCTCAACCTGCTGCCAATACTTTGTCGAATGCAGCCCAGGATGCCATTAGCCTTCTTTGCTGCAAGGGCCCATTGCTGGTTCATGTTCAGTCTGGTGTCCACCAGGACCCCCAGGTCCTTTTCTGTAAAGCTGCTTTCCAGCTGGCTGGCCCCCAGCATGTCCTGGTACCTGGGGTTGTTCCTCCCCTGGTGCAGGACTTTGCACTTCTCTTTGTTGAACTGCATGAGGTTCCTGTGGGCCCATTTCTCCAGCCTGTCGAGGTCCCTCTGGATGGCAGCACGACCCCCTGGCATATCAGCCACTCCTCCCAGTTTTGTGTCACCAGCAAACCTACTGAGGGTACACTCTGCGCCATCATCACTATCAGGAATAGTGTGGCCAGTAGGAGTAGGGAAGTGATCGTGCCCCTGTACTCGGCACTGGTGAGGCCGCACCTCGAATACTGTGTTCAGTTTTGGGCCCCTCACTACAAGAAGGACATTGAGGTGCTGGAGCGTGTCCAGAGAAGGGCAACGAGGCTGGTGAGGGGTCTGGAGAACAAGTCTGATGAGGAGCGGCTGAGGGAACTGGGACTGTTTAGCCTGGAGAAAAGGAGGCTGAGGGGAGACCTCATCGCTCTCTACAACTCCCTGAAAGGAGGTTGTAGCGAGGTGGGTGTCGGTCTCTTCTCCCAAGTAACAAGCGATAGGACGAGAGGAAATGGCCTCAAGTTGCGGCAGGGGAGGTTTAGATTGGACATGAGGAAAAATTTCTTTACTGAAAGAGTGGTGAAACATTGGAACAGGCTGCCCAGGGAAGTGGTGGAGTCCCCATCCCTGGAGGTATTTAAAAGACAAGAGGATGAGGCACTTAGGGACATGGTTTAGTGGACATGGTGGTGTTGGGTCGACGGTTGGACTTGATGATCTTAGAGGTCTTTTCCAACCTCAATGATTCTATGATCATCCAGATCATTAATGAAGATGTTAAACAGGACTGGATCCAGTTTTGACCCCTGGAGTACATCGCTAGTTACTGGCCCCCAACCAGACTTTGTGCCACTGATCGCCACCCCCTGGGCCCAACCGTTCAGCCAGTTTTCAGTGCACCTCACTGTCTGCTTATCCAATACATACATCAACATTTTCTCTAGGAGGATCTTATGAGAGACAATGTCAGAGGTAGAAGGTACTGAACTCTAGGTAGACAATATCCACTGCTCTCCCCTCATCTACCAGGCCAGTCATTTCATTGTAGAAGTTTACCAAGTTGGTCAAGCATGACTTTCTCTTGGTGAAGCTACGCTGACTAGTCCTGACGATTTCTTTGTCCTTGATGTGCCTGGAAATGGTTTCCAGAATTAGCTGCTCTGCCACCTTTCGAGAGATCGAGGCGAGGCTGATGGGCCTGTAATTCCCTGGGTCCTCCTTGAAGACAGAGTGGCATTTGCTTTCTTCCAGTCTTTGGGCACTTCTCCCAGTCGCCATGATCAACCAAAGATTATGGAGACTGGCCTCGCAATGACATCTGCCAGCTTCATTCCATAAGGGCTCATGGACTTAACGTACATCCAGTTTGCTTAAGTATTCCCTGACCTGATCATCTTCCACCAAGGGTACATCTTCCTTGCTCCTTCCTCTCTGGTCTCTGGGACCTGGGATTCCTGAAGGGCGGTCTTGCTATTAAAGACTGAGGCAAAGAAGGCATTCAGTACCTCAGCCTTTTCCATGTGCTGTGTACTCAGGGCCTCTGTCTCATCAAACAAAGGGACCATATTTTCCCTAGTCTTCCCTTTGTCTCCTATGCAGTTATAGAAGCCCTTCTTGTTGCCTTGGACATCCCTGGCCAGATTAAATTCCATTTGGGCTTTAGCTTTCCTAACTTCGTCCCTGGATGCTCAGACAATGTTTCTGTATTCCTCCCAGGTTACCCATCCTTGCTTCCACCCTCTCCATGCTTCTTTTTTGTGTTTGAGTTTGGCTAGGAGCTCTTTGTTCATCCATGAAGGCCTCCTGGCATTTTTGCCTGACTTCATATTTGTTGGGATGGAACTCTCTTGATCTTGGAGGAGGTGATCCTTGAATATTAACCAGTTCTTTTAGGCCCCGCTTCCCTTTGAGGCCTTATCACACAGGACTTCCAAGCACATTTTTGAGGAGGCCAAAGTCTGCTCTCCTCAATCCAGGGCTGTGAGCCCTTCTCCTTGCCCCCAGGATCCTGAACTCCATCTCACGTTCACTGTAGCCAAGTCTGCCCTTGATCCTCACATCCCCAACAAGACCCTCCTTGTTGGTGAGTATGAGGTCTAGCAGAGCACCTCTCCTTGTTGGCTCCTCTATCCCTTGGAGGAGGAAGTTGCTGTCAATGGACTCCAGGAGCCTCCTGGATTGCTTATGTCCTGCTGTGTCTCTCCAGCAGATATTGGGGTGGTTCAAGTCCCCCATGAGGATGAGGGCCTGTGAATGAGAGGCTACTTCTATCTGTCTGTAGAGGGCCTGATCCACTTTCTGGTCTTATAGGTGGCATATAGCAGACAACCACTATAACGTCACCTGGACTTGCCCTCTCTTTAATCCTAACTCATAAACTCTCAGCTGGCTCCTCATTCATCCCCAGGTAAAGCTCTGTGCATTCCAGCTGCTCTCTCATATAAAGGGCAACTCCCCCTCTTCATCTTCCCAGCCTGTCCTTCCTAAAGAGCCTGTACCCCTTGATTGCAACACTCCAGCCATGAGAGCCATCCCACCATGTCTCCATGATCCCAACAAGATCATAGCCCTGCAATTGCACACAGATCTCTAACTCATCATGGTTATTCCCCATACTGTGTGCACCCGTGTACAGGCACTTTAGAGAGGCACCCCAACATGTTGAGTTCCTGGAGAGGATATGGAGGATTTGTCCATAATGGTGCCTTGTAGGCATTTGCTTGCTTACATGCAAGTGCTGGAGGTGACCTCACCTAAGGCACGTTTTGTTGATTTTGTTATCCCTTCCTGTCACATCAATGAAGGTAGGTCAGTAAATCGGTAAAAGAGCAAAAATGTCTATTCTTCGCTCCAGTGTTTGAGCAGTAAGCTACTGTTAGGAATAAATGGAGAGACAACAAAATGGTTTGTGTTTGTTGTAACAGCACAGCACAACTCAAAGTTGTCCAATGCAGACTGAAAGCAAAAGTTAATTGAGCTGCCCATCACTATATCCTCTAACAAGTAACATGGTGCTGAGAGATTCCTGTTCATCTGGCATTTTGGAGGTGAGGTAAAGCTGCAGGAACTGGGCCTAGAGCCATGCAAGTGACATCACAGATGCATACCAAATATGAACTAACAATCTACTTATCTCAGAGGCTTAAGAGATCTAGTTTGAACTTCAGCACATGCTTGTCTGAAGACAAGTGTGTTCTGACTGAATTCATCACAAGTCCTGTGAAATCTAGCAAGTGATAGGTGAAAAGATATTTTATAGCCCACATAGGAATTATAAAGAATTATAAACTCAGCCATCTTTCATTGAGACCTGTCTCAGATAACTGTCTAGATCTAGGTAAGAGTGCAGATAAATATTCTGTCTCTTCAAATATATAGCCATCACTAGTGGACATTTTGTTAAGATTCTTGACACTGAGAATTTAAATTATAGTACTTTAAACTAACAATTGGTCTTTCCTTTGAATTGTAGGTACTTGCTATCAGGTTGGGAAGAAAGCTCACTGAAAGTACATGTTCTGCAAACAGGACATAAAGAATTACTCCTGTTATAGCAGAGAGGGAACAGAGACAAGCACTGACATCCCAAAGCAATAGCATAATGTCTACACACTCAATTTTTTTAAACTAAGACGAAGAACACCTTCTCCTCTCAACACATCTAGCAATACATAGATTCCTTTTTTACAGTTCTGTTAGAAAGAGAGAAGGCCACTTTTGTTTCCTCCGCATTCCTGTTAGAAGGAGTCCTGAAAAGGCACAATGCAATAGTACAGAAATTTTCACTTTACTTCCATACTGTGGAGTCACAGAATGCTCACTTGTCCTATTTAAAAAAATGACCTTTTTTCAGTGAATTGAGCTAATGAAATTTAGGTCATCACAAATTTAGTCAGTGGACAAGTATGCCTTTGAGACTTTCTGGATTCAGACTTTTTATCATAACTCTTGATACCATGCCTATTCTTTCTATGATAATTTTAAGGTGTGTGACAGTGATGGTGAAGGTCAGTACTTAAAAATCCTGGATTTTTGTAGAATACTTAGGTAATTGTCTTTAGAAATAATGGCCACCTTCTTTTCACCTCAGACTGACATCTATCAGTATTCCTGTACGAAGAATGATATGCAGCCCCACTGGAAACTTAAGTATGTCCTGCCAAACAGAATGCATATTTTCTTAAAGAATATTTGAGCACTGATTTACCACAGTAAATCCTCAAAGATAGTTTATACATCTTTTTTTAATCTAACCAATACTAGTTAAAAGGTCTGCCTTTCTGTGTTATCCATGATCACAGACTCAGACTTTATGACCATGATAGATGTGTGCATGATCACTTTCATCCTTTTATCCATTCATATACTTATTATTTTTTTTCTAGTTCCTGGCAGAACCTTTGTATCTAAATAACAGAAAACAACTAACTGGTTTTCTTCTGAGCAACTAAAACACTACAGACAAACCTGGCAATTTGTTACACTTTCCTTTGCTGACTCTCTGGCTATTTTGGCTACAACTTGCCAGTCTGCCTCAAATTTGACTTTTATTGCTTTTTTCATGACCCAGATCTTTGTTAAGTTACACAGAAAATCCTGAAAAGCTTAAGTAGCTTTGTTGCTTCTCTCAATAAAGAGACCACACGGAATGAAGACTAACACTGCTCTTCTTCCCATCTGCTGGTTGTTGTTGCTTGTCTCAAGGGTTATCTTGTCATAATGGTGTTTGAGAGATGGATCTGCTCTGGGATACATGCACTGACAGTCCCCCATTAAAATCAACTCGGTGAGGTGCTGTACTAGTTTCGCAGTCCAGACTGGTTCACTGTCTCCATTTCCCTCTGTGAAAACCATCTTTCCCACATGACTACTAGCAGGCTGTGACAAAAATCACCTAATCTTCTTTTGGATGAACACGCTGAATGCTGTAACGCATACATTCCAGATCTGACATTATCTGTTGCTGTCCTCTGAAACCGTTTCTCCTTCCCAGACCTTTCCTGAAATAGGCACAACAGAACTAGAGGTAACAGTTCAGTAACAATCTCGTTAATGCTGTGCTTAAGATAAGCTTTCTCCTTGGCCCTACATCTGAGATAACACACTTTTAGCTACAGCATCAGACTAAGTTTATGTTCAAGTGATTAGTTACCAAGACCTGAAAATGTTTCATCATTTCTTACATCAGAATGCTTCTGTCCAAATCCCTCCTGTTTCCCAAGAGCCACTGCAACATGGTGATGGTCATCTAACCGGGTTTCCTAGTAAAGATGAAAAATGGCAATGTAAATGCATTTTCTCTACTCTGTTTCCAGCAAAGACTGTGTAATTATTTAGAATATGGTTCAGAACAATAGCAGAACATCATTTAAAATACTTTAAAATAATGACATTCAAAAAGCAATAGCCCTTTTTAGCAGTGTTGTTGGAGAGCTCAAGGATGCAGATACATTAAAAAGCTAACAGGGCTGAACTGGTTACTATAGGTTACCATCATCTCACCCATTTGTAGATATTTATATACAATTTTGTGACCTTAGCATTCCTTTACCAGTCCCTTCTAAGTCACAAGCCATATAACCCATCTTAGTGATCTCTCTTCCAATGAGATGAAGTGTGAACTTCTGGAAGGTATTCTGAAAAAAACCCAATGTAAGTATAAACTTAAATCAATGACTCTCTTACTTTTGGCTTCAGACAGCATATTAGATCACAACTTCAAATTTCTGACAGGGCAGTCTGAGCACTACTCTGTGTAAATACGAATCAATTTTCCTCAAAAAACATTTCTAGATATATAACTATATATTTAATAACATAGTTTATCTATTTAATAGTTTTGTTTAAAAGTGTTTTCCTCTAGAAAGGCTAAGAATTCAACCTAAACAATTCATTTCAGAAAAAAACACTTCTACATACTCTTTCTGAATAGTGTTTATTATATAGTTAAGTCATAATTCTGTTGACTTTTTTTATTTATATATAAGGGGGGGATAATGTTTTCCTTGCTTATTTATCCAAAAATTTTCACATAATTTCTGCACAAACTTTCTAAATTTTACCTAGAAAAATGAATAATTTAGATATCACCATTAACCTGAAAATAAGCTAGCAGTCTGTATATTCTCCTGGGAGGTATGACGGAACCTCCAATTTCCACTTCCTTGGGAAATAATCTAACTGCCCTACATTATCACATAAAGACAGCATCACGATGTCCTCCTATTTTGTCTGACAGGTTGTTGGTTACATTTTTTTCTTTTCCTCTTTTAATTTAAGCAAAATGTCTTTCAAAACAACGCTGTCAGTCTGCATTAGGCTTCTCTACAGCTCATCTACTCTATAGGATTTTCAAAGATTTCAGCTGCAAGGATACCATTTCTGTGATTCCCAAACAGCCCTGTATATAAAAAAAGTGCCAAGATGCTCAGCTCAGATCTATTCAACCCAGCTCAGCCAAGACAGCAGCTGCTCTAGCCATGTGTAGCAGCAGTACAACTATAAGGTTGGGGGACTTTACTGGCAAAGATGTGGGTGTCTTGGCAGATAGGTACTGGTGTGGGAGTAGAACTGTGTTTTTACTTTGATCTCTTCAGCACCAAAACTGTGCCTATTTGACAGATTTAGCAGTGAACTTTGTATCCCTCACCTATTTAAAAACAAAACATCAAGCTCATGTTGTTTTACCTTTCCGCAAAGCACTAGTAAGAAAATGACTATTTCAATTTTGTCTAGATTAGGAGAAATATTTTATGCACATGAGAAACACTAACAAGTCTGCAGTGTAAGTGGTATTTCCCATGACTGCGAGAGCTATAGGTGTACTTACTATGAAGTATTTTACTAAGTTTTCTGTTCCTTTACTAGGGTACAAGACTGAAAATAAGTCAAGCATAAAGAATGCTACCTCAGGTTTGATGAAATCTAACCATTTGTACACATCGCACATTTCTATAACTTCCTCAAAAAAAAAAAGACTATGAAAATTAGATGTTTGATCAAGTGTTGCTAAACAATTTATATAGTTCTAGGGTGACAGTGTTTTGTGTTTGTCTAGATGGAAAAATGACTACATTCAGTTTTTAACCACTTCATTTCCCCCCCTTCTTTCATTTTTTGCATGTCCAAGAGGTTAAAGACTGATCAGAACAGAGGACACAGTACAGCACATTCAGCAGTAGCCTACACACGTAGTCAGAAGTTTGCAAACAACTGTGTTACAGCTTTAAGCTAAACGCACAGAAATTTCTTTGTGAAGTGAACTTATGTATTACTTCGTTTGTGCAACTAAAAACATATTAAAGTCTTCTACATATTTTGGTAATGAAATAATTTTTTTGTCAGCTCAAAGCTGCATTTAACAGTCAGTGACTCTTTAGATCTAAATGGGGACCATTCCCCTGCATAGACCCTGCCCATTGGACAATGAATTCAGAAGGTTCCACCGCATTTACTTCACATATTCTCTGTGGTCACAGAAGAGTTTTCAGCATCTTACAATAAAACATAACAAACTATGTCCTTCATCTTATCTTTGCTGCTTCAGAGAAATGTAAATCCAAACCAAATACAGAAGGGAAGGAGATCTTTCCTGGCCCCTACTAGCAGCCAGCAAAGACCTTAAGCTATGGAGTTAATGAAACATACTGAAACCATAAAAGACAGCGAATCAGCTTGCTTCCCTATTCATCTGGATATTGCTACACCAGCTTATAAAATAAATCCAACTTCTTAAATGGAAATAGATGATTAAACAAAAGGAGAAAGAGGACAATCATACAGAATTCCTCTGTGGTAAAGAGTTTGTTTTGTTAAAATTCCTCTCTATAAACCAGAAAACATATAATGGATCAAAATTTGTTTTTCTCTGCACAGAACCGAAGTGCTACTAGAGCTATTCAAGCTACAGGCACACAGACACTTATAATGACCTCATTTCAAATGCTCGGCAGAATGATGTGTCTGGGATTCAAATCATTCTGGATTCACTCAACAACAGACAGCTTATGAGGAAACTGTACCTTCCCAGCAAGCAGAACTAATTGCTGTGTGAATCCAGTTGGATTAGCTAGTCTTAGAAGTAAAAGTTTCCATTCCTATTTATTCCTTACAATACTACAGGATTAACTTCTCTTACTGAGGGTGAAAGACTACATTACAGTTGCATACCAACAACAATTACTAAATATGTTTCAAATTGACCCAGGTAATCTCAGTTTGAAATTCATATTCTGGAAGTAATGTATTTGCTTATAGACAAACCAAGCAAACATTTTTTGTGAAAAAATGCAAACAATTATTTGTGTAGCAGCAGTGATGCCAGGTGATTCCTAATCCCCGAGTGAGGTTTAGGATAAATTGGGTGCTTCCTTTATAAACTGGTTGTATCCAAAATTGAGGTAGGGACCAGAACAGAATTGTCTTATGTCTCATTTAAGATTCTTCTTTAATATAGATTCCAATAAGTGTTGTCTAGCCATTCTTCCTGATTAACTGTACAAAACTGGGACCAATAAGGAAAGAGTCATGAATACACTTAACATTTTTCAAATCAGTAATTAGGATTTTGTTTCCACATATCAGATCTGCTACAGATAAACATAAGTTTATAATATATATATCTTTAAATTATAAAAATTGTCATAATTGTTATCAATCAACTTCTTTCACTTTTATTAAAATTAACTAATACTTCATTCTGTAAGTTTTTCTTCTTCAAAGGAAGTAAATGGAGCATATGGAATTACCCGTAATAATAATAATCATCATCATCATAATAATGACTCCATCCTAAATTAACACCCTGACACAAATACTGTGTCACTCTTCACTGGGCTAGTAAACTTTAATTATTACTAAACAAATTCACCTTTTTAAAAGGAGGACAGCATGCACTGCCTATGTGAACAAAGCATATTTAACACACATAGCAGACATATCTTAAAACTAAATTTATGTTTTTAAATGAAGTTTTACTGTATTTTTTTCTCCTACTCCTTCCAAAACAGTTGGAGGGAATCTGAGTAGCAATCTCTAGAGTACTATATGAAAAAAAGTGCCTAAAGCTAAACCGATCGATCAAGATCAAACAAGAGGCTCTTTCTGAGCTACTGCCTTCTATCCAAGCTCAAAAATATATGAGGAGTGGAGGAGGGGAAAGACACTTCGAACAAAACTAAACCCTTCGTAAAGGGACTGCAAACAGTCAACTACACAACAAAGTAGTTCATTTGGTATTTACAATGAAATAACAGAATTTAGTAATTTATTTTTTTTAATGTTTACAGAAAATTCTATCTCCAATATGAACAGGCTTTGCTCTTCTTGTGAAGTTACAGGGTGTCTGAACAGTGTCAACTTTGGTTTACTCTGATTCACTACTACTTATCTTGACCTTTTAGTCATGACAAGTATAAGGTGGTAGATCTTTTTCTAGTCTTCATGCTTTTAGGTTGCTTTTTTCACAATACACAGTACTTTCTGAAGGAAATTTCAGAATATTTTGTGTAATTTAAATGGGTAAAATCCCCTTTATTTCTCTCTTCTGCTTTTGGTAAACTAGATTCTCTTTAAAACTGAAATAAGACAATCCAAAATATGTGATAATTGGATTTTAAACAGCCTTGCTCTCTTCGATCATCTCCTATCACAAAGATATAGGCAGATCTGAAAAGTAAGAGTGAGGTAATTATATTTTTTATTTGATAGAAAAAGTTCACTCAAGCAAACTCAGCGCAACAGGGAACACAATGAAAATACTATACCAGTAATATGTAGTTGTACAGGTGATTCTTAATGACTTCTCTTGGGTGACTCTTCCAAATATCTCAAAATTAGTGTTTTCAGTTAACAAGTTGTTTCAAGAATTTGGCTCAAGTGCAAATAATGAAACAAAAAGACTTTTGTAAGAAAGAAAACGGGCACAAAATTGAAAGAAATTTGGGAGAAGACAAAAAAGTAAAGTGATGCTTAATTTTAGGCTGGGGATTGGTAACCGAAAAACTAATTTTTTTTTAATTTAATTTTAATAAATGTTGATATTTAAATAAAATTATATCCCAATTGAGCTTGTATTTAAACGAAACTTGATAATAAATCCTTTCTTTGAAATACTACAATCTGCCTTGTTATAAGGCTGCGCTCTTGGGAAGCAGGAGGGCAAGCATAGAACAGGAGACATTCCTCAGACAAAAATCAAACTAAGCTTCTAGCAGTAATTACTAAGTAATAAGGAAAAATCAAATACTTATAAAGCATTTAAGTAATACAGGGAGCTACCGCCATCATCATCTTCAGGCTATTTTAGTCAATCAACCACAGGCATATCATCAAAATTAGGAGTTCCAGAAGTCAGTCAAAAGAGGTAGATGCTTCCTTGACAATGGTACACTGTTAGCATTAATACAGAAAGCATTCTATTACAAGATGTGTCACAGTCTTTCCTAAGACTTTCTTTTGCCAGTCTATAATTCTAACTAGTGAATTTCATGACATACTCAATTCCTAGAGAGTATGGCAATATCAGTAAGAGGGCTGATTTAGTACAGGTTTTAAAATAACACAAAACCAAATGTGGCTAGAAATGCTGAAAGGAATGAACTGTGAAGAGGTCAACTTACGCTACAAGTTAAATGTTACTGGTACATTCATTCTTTTTTACTACATGCGTACCATACATGTAGTTTGTATACTACACAAAACAAGCATACAGCAGAATTTTGTCATTTAGACAAGCTCTACTGGAACAGTAGTCTCCAACAATGTAAATATTTTCAAAATGCAAACATGTATTGGAAACTGAGTACTCTTACTGAAAAGTGCGCTTGACTATTTTGTGAAATTGCAAAGTATGTATTCTTTGAATTGCTAGTCAGCTATATACCAGCTGCACAAACTTACAGCAGACTGGAGCAAGGTGCCCTTTACAGACAATTTTAAAGTCACAATGTCTTTTGCATTTCTTCTTTTGTTTTAAGTGGCTGAATGAAAGTGCTCCTGGGGTGTAAAGAAATGGTACTGTGATTTGTTTAACTTTTTTTAAAGCTTGGTTTCTTAGGGTAATTAAATAATTTGAGATCATTGTATAGAATCATAGAATCATTTAGGTTGGAAAAGACCCTTAAGATCATCAAGTCCAACCGTAAACCTAACACTGTCAAGTCCACCACTAAACCATGTCCCTATCAGTTCTTTCTCTCTACACCCTTTAAACTACATTAGATGATGTTGACTGTTTTCTACCACATCTAACAGGAGAGATGTTTTAGTGATAAGTCTCAGTAACTTTCAAGAAGGAAAAACAAACAAAAACCCCAAACCCAACACTCAGATAGAAGACTGAGCCCAAACTAATGTTTCAATTAAGTAAAAGCAAGGTTTTTGCATCTCTCCATTCCCACAGACAGCAGCCAATCAGCACACTAACTCCAAACCCACAAAAGCACTTTTCTACCAGCTTGTATGGACAAGAAGTAAGAAACCCAAAGGAGCTGAAGACATCTCCTCTGTTTCAAACATTTAGCACAAACACTAACTAATGGGGTCAGTTAATCACTAGTCCCATTCTAGATCAACTGATGAAGAACTTTAAAATCTTAGACACTGTTCAGAAGTCAGCTCTGAATATGCTTCAGTGAACTTCCTGCACATCCTAGGCTGAATTTCAGAGTGCAAGAAATACACTCCAGGAACAGAAAAAATAAAAAGCCATTATAATGAATATATCTCTGGGGTGTTGTTGCGATCATCAAAAATACTTTAAAATACTGCGGATTTATATCCTAAGTTTTGATTGATATATGTTCAATGTGGTTATACAGAATAAAGGTGTGAAGCTGCAATTAAAAAAAATCAAATGTGCAATGCAACCATAGGGCATTGAGACTGTTTATCACTATTGAAAAAATAAATTTGAATATTTCTTACCTCAAACATCCACTCTTCTTCTTTATCTCCATCCAGAAGCATTTTTGTCTCCTTATACATCTTCCCTATTTCCAATTGCAATGGGGACACATTAAATTCAATTCTTTGCAAGTTAAAGCCAATTCCGACTCCAACAGCCTTTAAGAAGCTTTCCTTTAAGGCCTAAAACAGAATAAATGTATTTTATTCACACTGGCTGTTTTCAAACTGCTCTGTAAACATTACTTCTGAGCAGACACTGTAGACCAAATAAATTATACTACTGTAAATGTGAGGGGAGACGGATGCAATTATCAAGAGAAGAAGTTATCAGCGTTGTTAATACCTAGCCTAACTTGCTGCATTATAATGAACATGCAACTAGAATTATCAAGCGGCACATAGAGATATGAACCCTTTACCTTGTTCTGGGTGCATGTTTAAAACGAGTCATAAATCCTTCTAGAAATATCAGCTGTACTATGTTTCCCAAAGTTATTCTGACATTAAAAAAAAATCACTAAAATATAAAACCCATTAAAATATTATCTCCACATGAACATGTAACTATAAAAAGTATACAATTTTACCATAATGAAAATAATAACAAAATATATCAAAATAGAACGTGCAGGTTATAGCATTGCAGTCTTTAAATAGAAAAAAAAAGTATTACCCAGTGCCGATGAAACATATCCAGCTGCATCCATTCATTACTCATAGACTTGATTACACCCCACTCTGTTTCAGTAAACTGTCGCTTCATGATGCGAAAGAAATTTGGAATCGAGCTACTACCTATAAATTAGAAAGAGATATTTACAAAAAATTTAATAGACTAGTAATAATAAGCAAATGAATTACCTCAAGTTATTGCTCTAGAAAAAACTCACTCATAAGAAAAAAAAATTATGAACCAACTCTGCTCTACAATCTGAATTTATATAGCCTCGAAGCAGTGATGCTGATGACAGTTCAGGACACAGTATGAAAAAAACCCAACAACATTCCTATAGCAGAATTACTGCATTACAAATGTGAAATGAAAGTCAAACATATTACGTATTTTCAGCATTCTCTAAAAAGGAATGTATTTAACCAGTGCTGATTTTATATATAAAAAAATTATATTCAGCTATCAAAGTAGCATATACAGTCTTTGACATTTGGTGGCTTGATCTACTAACATTTTATAAAACAGCATGCTGTTTGTCAGAATTCATCAAGCTATTCTGCCTCCTGCCCTTGAATGCTGGGATACAAAATAAACACTTTTTAAAGCATATGTAGAAATCCAATCTCCCAAATTTATCACATGCATATTAAGTCTTTTGGATTTATCCTGCAAAAAAAATGGGGGTAGGGAGATGCCCATAATCACAGTAAGAAAGATATCAAGGAAGAAAACCCCACCAAACCTTCAAATCCTCAGATTAAATTTAAGCCTCCTCTCAAAATAAGCACAGTTGTGTAGCACTGCAGCAGCTCTTCAGGAGCTACACCACTTTTCTCCACTAGTCTGAATTTACACTGCAGAAGACACTACAGACTGTGTGGTTATATTGATCCATGGCATTTCTATAATACACTGGAAGCTAAGGACCTCATTACACGCTTGGCTAATCACCCGCAGCCTATATCATTAATCAGCATACCATGCAATCTGTCCAATAGGGCTTACAGCTGGCTAAACAGACAATGGCAGAAAGCAATCTATTTTCTTTAGTAGGGATAATAAAAATCTGGGTAGAGACAATTCCACATATCGAGACAAAGCTTTTCCATAGGTTATGCAATGTTCGTATTAAAAAGAAAATATTAGTTGTATTTAACCCAAAACATAGTCTCTCCTCCCAATGCCATACTACTTTTAAGAACCCATCAGTAAATAATTGCTTAACAAAGATGCGGATTCTAACCCTAGCTCTACCACTGATTCTGTGAGTGACTATGGGCAAGGAATGTCTCTACACTAATGTTCCCCATCTTAAACCAGGGATAAGAGTATTAACCCTTCTCTATAAAGTGGTTGTCTTCTACAGATATGTAAGCACTACTTAGAAACAGGTATTGGCAGCAGTAGTAATTGATCTGAATGAACTAATGTCACACTAAAGCACGCAATCAGGTTTTCTGACAATTGCCAGATCATATTGCAAAGTGTAATCTGACATGCTGTACACATCACACAAGACGTGGCAGTGACGTTTCAGAGAGACCCTCAATTACATTTATAGATTAAAGAGAAGAAAACATCTTAAGACAGAAATTTTGTTGACAGTTGCAGTAGTCAGCTAATGGAATGATCCAGAACAATCTAAGGACAGAACTAACTCTCCTCTCTGGAGAAAATGATGAAAATGATGAAAAAGAAAAGCAACCGCAATGTCAAGTATGTTTTGATGGATTACCAAGGCAAATGAAATATCCATCTACTTAGACAATCCAACTTCCCTGAAACAATGAAAAATAACAAAGGAATTTGTTCAACTTGGAAAAAGATTATTGTCTTTCATCTCCCTGAGTTTATATGGCCCGTTTTATGATCAAATAACTGTGTTAACATCTGCTCCAAACAATCCACTTATTTTTTTCTTTCTCTTCTTCCCTCAAACATTTAAGACAACAGTGGTGAGGCACCAGCCTCTTCAGGTGATTCAAACTACAAAACATTCAGGAATGCCTTGGTGTACCCTTCCTCCTCCATTACTTTCCGAGAGTTCTCCTGCTTTCAATAACCCAGGGCTATTCACACTACCAGAGAAGGCTATCCAAGACTATGCACACTATGCGACCTTCAGCACCTAGAGGTGTATGCTACCTCCTGCATTGTCAGTCCTTCCGCCATTCAAACCTTACCATGCATGGTAAATACACTCGATACTTAAATTGTTTAGTATACCAAGTGTATACCAAACCCATATGCTAACGCCTTTTCACTCCTTACTTACCCCTTTTTTGTCCTAGGTTTCTTCAACTGTTCTTGACGCTAATGTTCAAATTTACACAGCACTTTCCCCTCCATTCCAGCCATCCGTCACATCCCTCCTCTGAAAAGCTCAGGCACTGCTTTCTCCTAAACTGCCCCCCCTTCCCGTTTCATAGAATCATAGGATCATAGAATCGTTGAGGTTGGAAAAGACCTCTAAGATCATCGAGTCCAACCGTCAACCCAACACCACCATGCCCACTAAACCATGTCCCTAAGCGCCTCATCCTCTCGTCTTTTAAATACCTCCAGGGATGGGGACTCAACCACTTCCTGGGGCAGCCTGTTCCAATGTTTCACCACTCTTTCAGTAAAGAAATTTTTCCTCACGTCCAATCTAAACCTCCCCTGGCGCAACTTGAGGCCATTTCCTCTCGTCCTATCGCTTGTTACTTGGGAGAAGAGACCGACACCCACCTCGCTACAACCTCCTTTCAGGGAGTTGTAGAGAGCGATGAGGTCTCCCCTGAGCCTCCTTTTCTCCAGGCTAAACAACCCCAGTTCCCTCAGCCGCTCCTCATAAGACTTCTTCTCCAGACCCCTCACCAGCCTCGTTGCCCTTCTCTGGACACGCTCCAGCACCTCAACATCCTTCTTGTAGTGAGGGGCCCAAAACTGAACACAGTATTCGAGGTGCGGCCTCACCAGTGCTGAGTACAGGGGCACGATCGCTTCCCTACTCCTGCTGGCCACACTATTTCTGATACAGGCCAGGATGCCATTGGCCTTCTTGGCCGCCTGGGCACACTGCCGGCTCATGTTCAGCCGGCTGTCGACCAACACCCCCAGGTCCTTCTCTGCTGGGCAGCTTTCCAGCCACTCTTCCCCAAGCCTGTAGCGCTGCATGGGGTTGTTGTGGCCCAAGTGCAGAACCCGGCACTTGGCCTTGTTGAACCTCATACAATTGGTCTGGGCCCATCGATCCAGCCTGTCCAGGTCCCTCTGCAGAGCCTTCCTACCCTCGAGCAGATCAACACTCCCACCCAACTTGGTGTCGTTTCCTTCTTAATACAGCGCAGTTGCTTTGCTCTGAGGAATGGATCAGATTAGAGGAGCCAAGACTATTATTCTCCACAAATTACTAGCAGCACCACAGCCTGCCTAGTCCATTTCTCCATATTTGTTTGAATATCAGAGAAAGATAAGTTTCACAGAATCATGGAAAAATTTAGGCTGGAAAGGACCTCACGGCTCAGGTGTCCTATTCGCTGGGTAAAAAACTGGCTGGACGGCCGGGCCCAGAGAGTTGTGGTGAATGGAGTTCAATCCAGTTGGCGGCCGGTCACGAGTGGTGTCCCCCAGGGCTCAGTACTGGGGCCGGTCTTGTTCAATATCTTTATCAATGATCTGGATGAGTGGATCGATTGCACCCTCAGTAAGTTTGCAGACGACACCAGGTTGGGCGGGAGTGTTGATCTGCTCGAGGGTAGGAAGGCTCTGCAGAGGGACCTGGACAGGCTGGATCGATGGGCCAAGGCCAACTGTATGAGGTTCAACAAGGCCAAGTGCCGGGTCCTGCACTTCGGCCACAACAACCCCATGCAGCGCTACAGGCTTGGGGAAGAGTGGCTGGAAAGCTGCCTGGCGGAAAAGGACCTGGGGGTGTTGGTCAACAGCCGGCTGAATATGAGCCAGCAGTGTGCCCAGGTGGCCAAGAAGGGCAACATCATCCTGGCCTGTATCAGAAATAGTGTGGCCAGCAGGAGTAGGGAAGCGATCGTGCCCCTGTACTCAGCACTGGTGAGGCCGCACCTCGAATACTGTGTTCAGTTTTGGGCCCCTCACTACAAGAAGGATGTTGAGGTGCTGGAGCGTGTCCAGAGAAGGGCAACGAGGCTGGTGAGGGGTCTGGAGAACAAGTCTTATGAGGAGCGGCTGAGGGAACTGGGACTGTTTAGCCTGGAGAAAAGGAGGCTCAGGGGAGACCTCATCGCTCTCTACAACTACCTGAAAGGAGGTTGTAGCAAGGTGGGTGTCGGTCTCTTCTCCCAAGTAACAAGCGATAGGACGAGAGGAAATGGCCTCAAGTTGCGCCAGGGGAGGTTTAGATTGGACGTGAGGAAAAATTTCTTTACTGAAAGAGTGGTGAAACATTGGAACAGGCTGCCCCAGGAAGTGGTTGAGTCCCCATCCCTGGAGGTATTTAAAAGACGAGAGGATGAGGCGCTTAGGGACATGGTTTAGTGGGCATGGTGGTGTTGGGTTGACGGTTGGACTCGATGATCTTAGAGGTCTTTTCCAACCTTAATGATTCTATGATTCTATACTATGAGCTCTGGAGACCATCTGGTCCAATATTCTGTTGAAAACAGAGCCTTGTATTAGGTTACTCGTGGCCCTGTCAAGCAGAGTCTTTCACCCCTTCTCTGGGCAACTTATTCCAGTGTTTTACTGTTCTCATGGTAAAGAGTTGTTTTCTTTTATCCAGACAGAATTTCCCCTGAAGCAACCTAAGCCTGTTGCCTTTTGCCCTGTCCCTGTGCACCCTCATGAAGACAGCTACCTACATCTTCTCTACAGCTACCTTTCAGACAGACTGTGATTAGATTCCCCTCCTCAGATCCCTTCTTCAGGCTCAACAAACCCAGCTCCATCAACATTTCTACATAGGTCAAATTCCCCAACCCTCTAATCACCTTGGTGGCCCTTCACTAAACCTTCCGCAATGTTCCCATGTGTCTCATGACCTGGGGGATGAGGAGGGGACAAAACTAGAAGCAGTAGAAAGTCTTCTTTTAGATGTTACCTTTTCTGCTTTTACTTTGAGCAAAAAAGCCTCAAACATACTCACTACAATTTACAAAACTTTCTTTGAAAGAATGGGAACAAGTCCCATATAGCAACTATTCAGTGGGTTTTAAATTTGCATTTCTAAATTACCTCCAATTTGCATGCTGCTTCAGAAATAAACTCATCTATCAACAATTATACAAGCACTTGAACTTATTTCTGTGACCATTTCAATACATTAATTATCCAAGTTCTAGTTTCAAAATAATTATATTTCATTAAAAATACACCAAAAAGCTTTCATGCCAAATTATTCCAGTATGCATACTTTAGAGCTAACAGCTATTTCAGATACAGTTTTGGATTACACACGGTATAGTCTACAGATGACCATTTGAAGCACAGGGCAAGACAGGGTACCAGTTAATCACCTTTCAGTTGGGTTCTTCACTGAACAACTGAGCTTCCTATTCTGACGTTAACTTTCTAAGACCTTCTTAAGTATTTTTCCTCCTGTGTTTACTGCCTATATTTTTCTCTCAGGGAAGTTTAGGAAAAGTGCTAAACATTTTTGGTAATCTCAAAGCCTACTCTGTAAAGTTTAAGTGAATAAAGAAAAAATGTGCCCCAATATTTTAATGATCTTTGTGAAGCCACAATATTTCCTACAAGAAAAATACAAAGACCATGTAACAGAATACAAAAGAAACTGGAATGCAAGTTGGAACTCTGATAGGAAATAAAGGCAAGACAAAGAAGTATTTATGAGGGTTATCAACCTGACATATTAAATTATTCTTAAAAGTACTTTTAAAAATTTCAGAGGATCTTCCCCAAGACTTGCAAAGTATTCACCACAAAACTGACATAATATGATAAACATTCTCATAAACGTAGTCAGGTTTTCGTTTTACCTTCAGACTTTTGTTAACTAACTAAAAATGTGAACTTAGTATCTGCACTTCACTGTGCAGTGTTTTCTTCTTCTCTACAAGATGATACCAATCCTCTAAGAGAAATTTGGCTGCAGTGTACATGTATGTATTTATGCAGGTGGAATTCTGGTACATAAATGCTCTAAAATCCTTAATGCAGAAAAATACTAAAGTTTGTATAAGAGCAAATTCTAAGAAAATTCTCTAATAAAGATCTATAAATGGGAGAAGCATGATAAAAATGAACTGACAGTAAAAAACTGAAAAACACATTCTCTGAAGGAACAAATGCTTTTATTGTAATGCACACATATAATACAAATACTTCCAGGAATACTTTCTGTCTTTACATTTTCAGTGAACAATGATAAGGCCAGACACTCATTGAAACTTGTGTAATTGTACTACTAGTTCTTATTTAACTTGCAGCAGTAAAGAAAAAGGATTCCTTTAAGATATGCCTATGCAGGTTGTGGAAAACTGCACATCTGATTCCTCTGTGCTTCTAAACATCCATACACTAACAAGCTCCAGAGCAGACACCACACAGATAGCTTCATACAGTACTGAGCCCTTGCTAATGCAATCCAGCACTGCTTTCCCAGTGTTCAGGGTTATTCAAAAAAGCACTTAAACGTTGAGCTGAAAAATTAGCTGGGGATACAACTATGTGGAAAAATTTAATTGAAATGCTCAAAACTGCATTTCAAATATTCCTTCTTGTAAGTCATATTTACAGCATCTGAAGAATCAGAATTTAGATTCTGATTCCAATAAATCCAATATACTTACAGTAATCTTGTCCATCTCAGTGGTAAAGTGAGATTCCTGTAACACAATGTGTGCACTTCAGAAAAAATATTTATGTATGTAAATTACTTATTTAAATCAGTGAGCATTAGGAAATTGCACAATATTTATCTGATTGGTCAAGCATCTAACTAGGTGGGGGTTCATCACTGAAATGGAATAAATTCAATTTTGTGATTTTAGTAATACATGAGAGATAAGACATGTTTTCATATGAGATTTGAAAAATAAGTGGAGTTGGAAGCAGAACAGGAAGCTTGTTCCACAGATGGCTTATGATTAATGGGAAAAGATACATATCCACATCAACTATTAAAACTCTTTGAAAGAACAGCCACTCACCTTTCGCTGGTTTTCTCTAAGAGAAGAAAAATTGTGATAGGAGCAGATCTATGAAAATACTGGATAAAAGGTTTAAAAAAAAAAAAGAGAAATGAGAAAAATGCTGGTTTAGATTCTATAGGGAATTGAGAAAGTGCATTTCAGCAGACAGAAAAACTGAGCCAATGGCACAAAAGTTATTAACATGACAAGAGTGTGGGATGGTAGGGATGATATTTTTGAGTTAAACATGAAACCAAACTTGCCTGGGTAGAAGCGATTAATGAAAATAAGCCCCACTGTGACTAAGAGTTTTCTTGTTTTGAAATTGAATGTATTGATTACTGTAAGTATTCTGTCAAAAATCTAACATATCTCTTTTCACAATTACCCTCTATTAATACCTTAAAAATAAGATTTTTATTTAGTATAGAAGCCTAATCATAAAAATGTTATTGATAAGAGTTTTTTTCTTTTCAGAAATGTATATATCTGTTCGGTCATCAACAAAATAACTTCACTATAAACCTTATGAAATTAAGTTAACAGCTACAAATTTTGAATGTGGTAATTCCTGGCAATATAAACTTTAAAACTATTTCCAATGCTTTGTATAGATACTTCTTAGTCACCTATGCCACTTAATTTCCTAACTTACAGTTAATATACTGTTCAAAATTTATATAGCTTCTGTTCAAGAGAAACTGGGAAACAAACTTTAATTCTTTTTAATACTGAGCAGAATTATATTGCCCCTTCTCTCTTATTTGAAAATAGATTTTCATTCGTATGTTTTTATAGTTCACTCATTTTCTCACCTTTACACAAACTGTTGCACATTCTTTCTTTTTGCATTTGTTCATAATAACTAAAATTCTGACAGCATTTCTCTAGTCTACTTTAAACTCCACACTTGAAAAATTTGTTACAGAGCATGACAACCTCTAAATATTGGAAGCAGTTTTGGTTTTCACATTGGATCATCTTGCTGAAAAGCAAGAGAGTCAACTAGAAAACTCTAATAAATAGCTTCTTTTCATAATATCCAATTAACTGACAATTTGTCCCAGTATCTGATTGCCTAACAAATACAAACCTGTATGTTCATTTGCATTAGAACAACACTGACTGGATGTTTTAGCTATTCAATGTCCTAGCTTTAAAAGTCCTTTTTCCCTAGAATATGTAGAGCTCTGCCTCCTTCCCATAACACTCATTAACCTCCTTCTTAGGGAAGAGTAGCCAACAGAGGAAAGGCATCCAGCAAATCTCTGACCAGTTCCTCCAGTTGGTGTCTAAATTAGTTTGATATTCACAAGAGAAGCTAGAGGTTTTATCCTTGAGACCAAGATATATTTTAATTGTTTTTTCTTTAATTTACAGACACTTAAACCTCACACCCGTATCACATCATAAGGCAGATTTGAAACCAGAACAGTTCACAGAACAAGTTAAATGTAAAATTAACACAGCTGTGAAGGCAATCAATTTCTTATCTACATAGAGCTATTATTCCCTGCTAATAAACTTTAAAGCACATTAGATCCTTAAAAATATAATCTGAATAATCTCAAAAATTGTCTTCTATGCATTTAAAAAAAAAAATCTAAACCAAAAGTTAAATTTCTTCATTAAATTAAAAAGACACAATACCCTGGAAATTTCAGGAAGAGTGAGAAGAAATAGTGAGTGGTACTGGAAAAGAGTACAATATTAAACCTGGAAAGTAAACATGCTATATACAGATAAGTGTGCATATACGTATGTGTGCTTATGTGTGTGCATTTTCGATTTTTTTGCACAAACTATATACATTGAAATATATAATGCCATCTTTTCTACTGCAATGACAACCGGGTATTTTAATAATTTTTTGTAAAGACTAGGCCCAAAATCTGCTTTGCATTTTCCCTGTAAAACAGCAAAACCTCAGACCAGATACAAAAGATTGATTTTAAAAAGACGGAGGAGTGCAGAATAAGAAAACCTACTATATTCCCTAGTGCTATTTGAGAAAATGCTTTAGAAATAATAGATAAATGCAGGGTAATTTTTCCCCATTTTTCCACCTGATAAAAAAGCCAAACAAGCTGCATTTGTAGGAAGATAAAAGACAATCAGAATTAAGATCCATGCAAATTATGACGCTATTATTAGCAAAGATTACTATCCATAGAGCTAATACAGAAGCCTTCAAACTGGTATTTTGTTTACACTGTTACAAACATCAGGTCAATCATAAATCAGCTTTGCTAATACAATCTACACTTAACAACGGTAGTAACTGTCCTGTTGTACCTGAAGTTACTAAAACCATGACATGCCTTCTCTAAAATAATGAGAAGAGTAGATGACTGACCTTCCTCACTTCAGTTTTTAACCACTTTTAGAGTCTTCAAATTGTTTTAGTCAGATACAAACTAACTAGCTTATATTGCGGTCTATATCCAAAACTATGGAAACTAAAAGCTACTACTGCCAGCTCATTGATCAACTAATCCCCTGAAAAAAAACAAACCAAACAAACAAAACAACCAAACCCTAGAATGCTAACAGACTCCTAACTGCCTTGAGCTGCATGAAAGGAACAGGTCGGTGATCAAGAACTAGTGTCTAACCAATACATATCAATTTACTTTCAGATGGCAAACAGGCCTAGTGACAATGTGAAACGTACTACCCAGCAAAATGAGAGACTGAAGTATGAACAGATCAATCTACTTAATAAAGTGAAACACAGGCTAGCTATAAATCCTGCAAACTAACAAACTATAGGATGAATAAGTTGTGAGTCCTGGACTCTTGGGCTGACAGTCCTTTTGCTGTAGGACACAAGCCATATTTGATCATGTTTTACTATCTCTAAAGGAAACCAAAGTAAACTGATACAGAGAAAACATTTCTTCTGCAACGATGCCCAAGTCCTAATTGTTTATTAATATCAACTAACCCGTGTACAGCTGTTTAGAAACTGACAACACAGGACAAATAATTAGCTAGATAAATTACTAACTTAGAAGAACCAGATAGAAAATTAACAAAGCATGTTTTTTAACTCTATTAGCTCACACAGCTTTAGTGTGAATTGGAAATTGGATTTGCGTTCTGTGACCTCTCCGCTTCCTGCCATTATCCTGCAATTCTCCCAGTGATATATATGTTAAACATCCATTCTCATCATGTAACTACTGATGATACGTTTTATCTTGGTGTACCTCAGAGAAGCAGCATTAACTTTAGAATGTCAGAAAATTTGAGGTTGCCTCCTTTGAATTACTCAACATTTCCCAGATTGTAAAAATGGAAAAGTCATAAAAAGACTGACATAATTTGATGTTTCATATTTTCTCTGCAGTTAGGATTGTTAAGTCTTTGTAATATTAGAGAAACTGCTAATGTTTCCATTACATTACTATGACTGGGTCTAACAGCAGTGATGAATATTTAAGCAAGGGGCCCTGATAGTCAATGTTAAACAAAAGAAAGTAAAGAATCGTAATGGATTAGATAGCTCTACCTCCACAACTGCACTGGAGAAATAGCAATTTTGACACAGGTATGGCTCAGATTAAAAAAAACTGAAGAAAACTCACAAGCTATTGACTGGATACATCACATCTGATCAATTTACAGACAGGTAGTGTATGGTCTGCAACAGATATATGCTTTTTGTCATTCATTCTGAAAATACAAAAAATGCCAGATCCTCTCAGATTTTGTTCCTCTCAGATTTTGTTCGGACTCCAGTATACTTTTACATGTTCTTTCTATGTGAAACATTTAACTGTAATATATACTTGCCATTGAAGAGCTTACCGACACAATCACACCTGGGTGCAAGTGTGTGGTTTTAGCTTGCTTCTGAGTAGAGAAAATAAAAGTATTTAAAATACACGGGGTCTTAATCACTAAGATGATTCAGGAACCCCAAATTCTTTTAATGAAATGTACTTACTTCTAACAAAACAGTAATAGTAAAAAAGATAATGAGCAGTAATAAAAGAAGAAACTCTTTCTTAACTTGTCTATGTCCATGTTTATATCTTTTACTTGCTTAAGCTCTTTCCAAGAGGTATGACCACAGCTAGCAGAGCTCTAGGTAGCCACAGTATTTCAGCAAAAAGGTAAGTTACCCATGAAAATGGCATTTTAACCAGTTTTCCATTATAGAACATATCAAACGGTTAGAGCAATCATTCCATTTTGTCAGAACAGCAGGAACTCTACTTCCTTTCAACACTCATGAGGTTACCACGCATCACACTAAAAATAAACACAACCCCCCCCCAATCTAAATAAACATAAAAATAGACTTTCTTTTATGAAGCCATTATGGTTGTGAATTGTGAGGAAACAACTACAGATGTAAAAAAAGGTCAAAAAATGTGAAACATGCTCAGATCTCTTTAAGGATAAGAGACATTTGGGGACATAACATGTTTTAATGGAGCTAGATCTTCTTCTGTTACTCTTTAAAAAGACAGCAAAAACCTCAAGATATTGCTAGTGCAATAGCATCCACATATAAGATATGTGCCTGACCATCTATAACCTTATTCTACAGTAGTACTACCAAGCCACCAGATCTCTCATTTTATCACATTTTAGGAAATAATGTACTAGGGGGCCTTTCTACACATACAGAAAGATTCCATTGACTGAAAGCTTTGACAACTAATCCTTTGCTTAAAAATAAATATTTTGAAAAAAATCTACCACTTAATACCATCTACTATTCCCAGAAAACAGACAAGCAAACACCCACTGCTCTGAGGATGACAACCCAATGTCAAAACTGGATCACTTCATACCTCTAAAGAGAAATCAAATTAACTCTCACAGTATACAATATACAATGTGTGTGTGTGTACATATATATCTACACACACATATTCATATATATGTATATAAAAAGCATACATATGTATGTATATACATACAAGCATACATACACATATATACTAGTATGCGTGTATATATATATGCATGCATATATATATGTATGTATATATGGTGCTGCTGTGAGATGCATAGGCAGAAATTCCAGCACAAGGGGGATGACACTCAGTTCTATCTTTGTATTTAATCAGATATACTGCAAAACAACATCACTCACATGGTATTGCTAATGGTTGTTACTGAACCATAAAAGTATTGAGATAATAGTAGCAGGAAAGGGTAGGTACTTTAGTGAAAATGTGATTATAGGGAGAGTATTCCCATCTCTAGAAACTGGTACCACTGCAGAACCTGGGAGTGCATTGGGTTCATCTTGGTACTTGGTATATAAATGTTATATTGGACAAAAGAGGGGGAAAAAGCCAATTCTCAGTACCTAAGTCATCTCCACCTTTCACATGAATTTGACTACATGATTCGCACTTCCTAACACCTCCTTAATTTGACTAATGCAATTCTTTTCCCCCTAGGAAGCTCTGTGACCTTAGAAAGCACAAGCTGATTCAGATTGAGCTGGTTTCCCTGAAAGAGTCCAATGAGAGATCTCTCTTCTAAAGTCAGTGTTCAGTGTGGAAATAGTCCTCAATATTGAGACACACACACTCTGGGACTATGTTCTTCCACATCACAATATCCTACTGCAGTAATGAAGCCACTGAACAGAGTTCCTTGTGATGGCAGGAGTCAGCACACTGCACAGAAGCCTGTCCCAGAACATGAATCTCACAGCCAGATGCAGTAAAAATGTCCCTTTATCATTTTCACACTTAAAACATCCCCACTTCTGTGTACACACCGTCCTTCCCTCTTTTCCCCCTTCAAAATGAAGTCCAAAAAACCCCACAAGATGACAGAAGAAGCATTAGTGTTTTAAATTCGGGAATCAATCTCTCCTATATGACAGTGAAAGTAACCTTGTAAAAACATGCTTTAAAAAACACACCTTGTAAAGCCATTGGTTTGGCTTGCCAGCAACTGAAAGACTCTTTGGCCCACTTGACAGCTAAAACCCAGCATGTTTTATTTGGTCTTCCCACAGAGAAGAGACAGCAGTCAGCTAGTCATTCAGCATGTCGGCCCCCTGCATCCTTCCCCCCCTATCAATACACAAATCAACTTCTGCATAGCTCTAGACCAGCCACTGCAGGAGCTGTCTTTTATCCAGCCAACAGGCTATACAAGAAAAGATGCAAGAGGAAGATAAATGTATTGCAACGTGGCAAAAGCAGAGCATGGCCCACAACTGAAAAACTGATTAACTTCAATGGTCCGTTCACCTGTATCAGTTATACCTACTCTTGTAGATACTATCTCCAAGTGTTTGCTATGTTTTATTAAATTGTTTTTTTTTTACAAAACCCAACAATTCTGATGAACAGACAGAAAACTATACAGGGCAAGTAACAATTTCTTAATGCACTACAAGATTGGATTTTCCATCAGAAAGCAACTCCGCACATAACACAGGCATGAATGCCTAGAACTTACAACCTGATATAAGGCAAGAACATAGTAGACAAATATTATAGAAGTAGCAAAAGTCTCCTGGTCCTAAACTTTCCTGAAAATCTGACATAACAGCAGTAACCTGTCACCTCCAGTGAGGAAATATAGAAATATTTGCCTTGTTAAAAATAAAAATTTCTCTTAGAAAGGAAATACATTAGGGGAATCCAGTCGAAACTACTTTTTTTAACAGGTTGAAGGGAGATGTAAAATATTTAAGATATATTTCTACCATTTCATAAGTCAGCCTAAAAATCTGCAAATCTGTCTCTAAAACATTATCTCCCAACCGTGAAACTAATAAGAGCTCCAAACTAATTCTTGCACAGACAACATCCAAATAAGCTTTTGACAACACAGAATAAAGACAGCCTCTATTTTCCAACTCTTGCAACAAATATATGTATCTGTAGAGCTGAAACTACTGGAAATGGGCAGTGCTAGCAAGAAACTCCTCGGAAGGCAAATTCATAATACCTACATAATAATGACTTAATCTTGGCTCTCCTGTCACATCTTTCTGCTAGACTTTCTTAATTTGGAAAGCCAAAGCTAACTGTCATTAGTGTGGGCTGAGAAGTAATTTTGGTTTTGTTAAAAAAAAAAAAAGAGATTTTTTTTAGCCCCTCATTTTGAATGTATAACTTAATTTTCCAAAAGACCAATTATGGAATAAATTGTGATTATTGTAAATTCAGTGTGCAGAAGGATACTCCAGCAAAAAAACCCAACAACCCAAAACCATTCTTATAGCTTCTCTTTGTTCCACCTCTTATTTTTACTAAAAGTTGCTGGTGTAAGTTTTTTTGCTTTCTTCATTGATAATTTATCCCTCATTTTAAACATAGCTATTCTCTACAAGTTCATTTTTACTGTTCTACATTTTGCTATCGGTTTTTTGTTTTAATGCAAATGGTTTTATGTTTTCCTATTAAAAAACAATCATAAAGGACTAAGATAGTCTTTTTAGAAAGAAACAATTTCCCCTCAAAGAGGAGATTCAATCACAATATCAAATTTTCCTTTCACAGTTTATCAAGCATTGGTGCTTAATCAGTTATCAGAACGTGCAAGCTTTTTTACAAACGTGATGTAATTCTAGGTTAAAACAGTCAAAGCACAACAATGAAACTGCTACATAATATGTATTCTTTAAGAGTATGTTTAAGATGGCTTTCTTCCCATTTTCAAATAGAACAAGAACAAAGAAATTCCTCCCTGTTTACTCAGTGTAAGGCATATGACCATTATCATTCGTTAGTTCAACAAGGATATTAGTTAGCTGTTTTAACACTACTTTACATCTAAAAATGATCTGTTTTCATATTTATAAATTCTGACTTCCTTAATCAATTAGAAGTAACATTTAACCTAAATTCTTTGTCAATTTCTTCATCCCAAACAGTGCATCTACGTATCTATAGCTGTACCATTAGCTAATAATTTGGCAATTATCTCTTGTAGTAAAAGATTAGATGCTGATTGCTGCTATGAGATTTATTGAAATACAACAATAAAAACAAAAACAATTTAAACTTTGCTTAAGGTACAGTTAAGGCACCTTAAGAAGGACAAAAGCACTCCAAAGAACAATCTGGTTTGGCATTTCTTTCTAGGTCAAGAAATTCTTATTGCAAAAGCTGAAAAGCAGCAATTAAAAAGGCATTACAAGTTCAAAAACTTGAACACGGTTGCTAGGTAAAAGACATGCCAAATATCTTAACTATGATGTAGGTGTGCCTAACTCTCAATTTAGTTTATGACTACCTGAAGAAATGGCACAAAGTTTATGACTGGCTACAGAGAGAGTGCTTTCCTCCACTAGCTAGACTGAAGCATGGTATTTAGCTTCTTTGTGTGGGACTTAGATACTCTGATTCATGTGTGACATCTCTCTGATTTGAAGATCTCTATCATCTCCTGTATTATCTCACCTCAATGACGAAATAATGAGAATAAGAAGAGAAAAATTAGTTAAGTTCTGTCTATATTTCTTTGCCTCAGAGAAAAACAGTTTCAAACAATAGGTGTTTGCACATAATAGCCTACTTTCTTAAAAAAGCATTTCAGGAAGTATTTTTAGATCAAATGATTTGTCTGTACAATTCACATGCAGAAAATTTACCATTTTGTGTCTTTTAATAAGCAAACCTAGCATAAAACCGAAAGATTAATGAGAAAAGCTAACTTCATTGCATGTCAAATACTTAATTCTGGAATTACATTGAGATTGGGGATGTCTGGATCAAAGTAACTGTAAAGCAATAGGTAAGAAAGATGGCAGGCTGATTATGAAAGATCAGGAATGAACTGTTAATTTATTTACCTTTGTAATTCCATCAAAGCTAAAAAATTGCATTACTGAAAAGAAATTCACTTGCACAGCAGGAAAGCTCTTGAACCTAAGATCTAAACCTTTTTCAAATGCACAAAGCGATCTTTATTAAGCTATAATTATTTCCTAAGTCTCTGAGAATGTTCTACTTTACAAGGGTTTAAGTGACTGGTAAATCAACATCCCACACACCACTTAAACCAAGTTGACACTTGTTGCAAAATTTCTTGTCCAGAAGTTAAAAATCAAATACGTTATCACAAGCTGAGTTTTTCCACAGGAGTTAGTAGTACTGTGAGAATCCTTCTCATTTCTTTTGTGAAAGGGTGAAAATAATTTTATATGCATTACCTCTCTTGTCAAATAATGTCCACAATTACTTCCATTAACAAATTTCCAGTACAGTGTGCATTTTCCCAAATGATTCAAGAGTTCATCTTAAACTGATGTAAAGAGAAGAAAAAAAATCATTGATCTCAGTAATTCTTCAAAAACAAGTAAACTGAAAGCCTGATTTTAAATCTACAACAATAACCTGCCAGATAACCAAAAGGCAACACCACACAATACCTAAAGAGGACATTTTCCTTTTATATCATCACTACATTATTTAGTCCAATATCTGAATAGAGGAAAAAAGGTGATAAACTGTTGCATACCTGTGGAACTTTTGTAGAACTGTCTCTATTTGCACTGCTAAGAATAGCTCCTTGTGTGGCCTGCCCTCACCTTCGAAGAAGGCTACGTCTTGCAGTAGTTTCATTTCTCAGATTTTTAATAATGCAGCAAAAGTAATATGGAAAGAGGTGGCTTCTTATTGCACATAAGTAAAAAAAATAGCACAGATTAAGAAGTGACAAAGTGTTTATGTGCACTAGGTCTCCTTGTTACATGCTAGCACACAATTTAATAGCGTATTTCTCGAAACTTTCAGCTGCAAGATACTCTATTGTATATTTGCACTGCATATTTTGTTCACTGGCTGAACAATAAAGGGATATAAGAACTAGAATATTGGAGACCTCAGTCAAGATTCTGTTGGATAGCATCACAGAAGTACTTTGTATTTAAACAAGCCTTTGAAAAAAACCCAAAAAACTACTGTAATGTACTTTGTACGTAGGGAACTCTTTGTCCTTGTAGCTATTCCAGAGAAAGAGATTTATAGTGGATTCACTCTTGGAAATATAATGTACCTAGCAACTGCAGAGCAGGAGCACCACTCAGTGGAACTATGAGATAAAACAATACTGGCAAAGTCAAAGTTATATATTCATAGCATAGCGGTAAAAACAGTTCCAGGTAATTCTACTAAGACAAAAATCTTTCTCAGAAAAATTTTAGGTGAAAGAACTGCTAGCTTTAGCTCATATTACAGAGACTGTAATTTAAAATTCTATCCTTAATATTACTTATTTGCTGGCTCACTTTCCCACATACAATTACTAAGTTTTCATTGCTAGCATATTTCTTTTCCAAAAATACAAATTATAATTCCAAAAAGGAAGATGTATGGCCATAAACAAAACCTCTTTAAAATTTGGAACCTGATTTTTTTTTTTTATTTAATTCACAAATATTTATGTAAAGTTATGTAATGTGGAAAACAACTGCACAACCAGGCGCTGACACACTTATGACAGTTATTTCTTATGCATAATGACAAGCATTGAAGTTCATTTCTCTCCTTATCCAAAGATAGAAAAGATGCATACAAGCTGTTGACAGCTAAATTACTTCAGGACAGACTATGCTAGGTGTGGAACTTCAGATCTTGGAAAGAAAAGCCAGAAATTTTGTAACAATGCATTTTTTACTCCTCTGTATACACTGTGAAGCTTGCCACCATGAATTCAGAGTGTGGATACAATGACTTGCCCTAACAGCCCCTTTTTCTGTTAATACATACCTAGACCTCTGACAAAAGAGGGAGAGGTGGATAAAGTAGCCATGGATAAAGGTGGATAAAGGACCCATGTTCAGGAATCCTAGCAGGCTGCATCTGTCACTAGCTCATTTCAGATTGGTCATCTGGATACATAGGTTTGCAGTATCAGTTTATTACAAAAGCACTAATTTAATTCCATCATTTAGTCTTTGGAATCACAAGCATCTCCAGAATAATCACCATTTTTTCTCCCTGTGGGTAAAAACACCGAAGCCTGTTTGAATCAGATCTCAAAGTGTTACTTAGTCTCACCAGCTCATATTCAGAAATTAAATCCACACAGCTGCTGAGTGCAGCTGCCCAGGGGGATGTGACAACATTTGCTTTATGGTAAGAGGTCATGACTGCTGCTATCAACAGTTCTAGGACACGTTGGCAGGAGCCTCTCTTGCTACTGAAGAAGTTAAGAACTGAATGTTGTATCTAAAACCTGTTTTTACTTAACTAAAAATTGAGTTTGGTTTCACCGCTTTTCCTACATTTCTGCTGAGATTAAACTCTTTCCCTGATACCAAATCCTACTTTAAACTTCAGCTTCATGTTGTTATTTGGAAACCCTAGGACAGGCAATCAAAAAGCTATGTGACAGAAGCAGAATAGCAACCAAAACATCATCGATAAGATGAACTCAAGATTATTTTTTCCTAAATTTAGCTTGTTAAAGTTAACATAACTAAGAGTAAGCAACAATATATACTGATGGCCTAACTTTGATTCCACACCTCTTATGACAGCAGTGACTAGGGACACTGAATGAAGAATACACTCAGACACAAGGTAAAAGAACCTTGATTTGTTCTGACACTGCCTGCAGAATGAGCAATAAATCAATGGACATCGAGTTATCCACTATTTCAGCGATTTAACATGAGGGAAATGAGAAACGAATAGTGAATAAATAAGTAAAAAATACAAGAGAAAGGAAGGAGTAGAGATGAGTTTTTTTTTTTCTTCCCAATAAAGCCAGCTAATATTGAAGCTAAAAGATATTTTTTTCTATTAACTGGAAAAGAACTAAGAATATATTCCCTTACAAAGCTGAACGCACTATATTCCAAAATGGAGAAGTAATACAAAAACAGGTTTCTAAACCTAAATGTAAAGTTAAACCTCTACTCTTTACAATTATTTCCTACTTTCAGAAGGAGAGTTTATCACCTTTCATAAGATTTGTCAGCTGGACATTGGCAACGTGTCTTTAAAATGCCAGCTACATTTCCAGACGCATAAAATGACAGAAGAGCATACAAGATATCCCTACCTCCATATACAGCATGTATAAATGACTTCTAATTTTTCATTTCCCCAAGAAAAGCTTAAAATACAATGAAGAATGTTGGAACGTTTTGATTCTCACTATTTACCTGATAAAACGGGAAAGCTTTTTAAAATGAGTAATTAGGGAGTCTTGTGGTAAGGCCTGTGGCAAATGCAGCCAAAGTATTTCCAAGGGTACTGGGTCTGGGTGTTTTTTTCATAGCAGCCTGTACGGCACTGTGTTTTAGATCTATGCCTAAAACAGTGTTGATGCCACACCAGTATTTTATCTACTGCTGCAACGTTTGCACAGCATCAAGGCCGCCTCTGTCACTTTGCCTCCCCAGCAAATAGGCTGGGGGCGTGCAAGACACTGGGAGGGGACACAGCTGGGACATCACTTCGTTTTGTTTTGCTTGGGAGAGCTATGATAAAAGCACTGGCCTCGAGCTTAATCTGGTATTTGGGCCCTCCATTACTGCAGTCCCTTTGTGGGGGTACCTGTTCCAGGTCCCCGCCTTATGCACGGGCCACAGTTCCCGTCACGAAATACAGAACTGTGCTGGTGTGGGGTCCTCCACAGGCTACAGTGTGGCACCACATGCGGACCACCATCTTTAGAGTGAGGATCTACAGTAGATGGAATTGAGTCACAGAGAAGAACAACTTCACTTTGGATTGTAGTAAAGTTTCTGTGCATCCTAGCTAAACATGCCAATCAAAAAATGTACACTTGTAATAATCATCAAAAAGGTGTAAAGCAATCAGAGAGAAAGTTATCCAGTCAAGGTTTATTTGAATCTTTACCTTACTACACAAATTATTTTGTAATTGTGTAGTATTGTACACAAATTGAAGATTCTGAAGAGAGGTTTTCTAAGAACAGAGCTATTACTGTCATATCCGGTTAAACACTTGAGGAGGATTCTCAAAAACTAAAATTCCAGTAAATTGTAAATCCCAGTATGTTTTTCCTTTAACCCAGTCATGCATCGACGAACATTTGTGAACTAAATGATCTTCATAAAACTGTATTTAAAAATACATTTTGCTACAATTCTAATTTATAATTTGGGTCCTGAAGTTTACTACTATAGTCAGGTTAGCACAACATTTCATACAAATAGATAGGCCAACAACTAAAGTTTGTGAAGATTTGTCTTTTACCAGGGGCACCTCAAACGTTCCCTCATGATCCCTTCTCACTGAGGATTTCTGCACACTCATAGCAAATCTTCGATGCCAGGTTGCTACAGTATTGGGCCTGGTGCTGACATGTACAATGTCCACACTTATGGGACAAGGGAGTAACACTCACAGTCACAGGCTACAAATTTCTCACGGGGATGGATCCCACTGTCCCTAGTTGGAAAGTCATCCCTGCTTCTACCTAACAGACAGCAAACCCATAGTTAAAATATCTGCAGATGACAGTCCTGCCAGTATCGTAGCAGGATTCATGACCTTATTTTTCCAGAGTTCTGCTTTTCTAAACTGGAAATATATCCATATCTGGCATAATAGAAAACCCTAAATAAACCACAAGGACTGCATTTAACAATTAAAAAAAAAGCAAATACACAATACATTCATACACTTTCTTCTAATTACACTAAATTTCTAGGACACGGATTGGTTCTTTGGGAAACGTTAAAATATTCAGCACTTCAACACTACAGAATCTGCTTTGGTCACCATAATGCATTACCTGGTAAATTAGTCTTCATAATATCAATGCCAACTTGAAGCTCAGGCTCAGCTGCAAGAACTGCATAATCTCCCTGATGAGAGACATTGAAGTTGTAATTCGAATAGATACTGAATACGTTATTTGCCAGGAAAGGTTTTCCTTTTGATGTCCTTTGCAAGTGTATTTCATTCCAAGGTATGCACAACTTTTCTGCAATTAATTTCCGTATCAGCAGGCGACCAGCCTATGAAATAAAATGGAAGTGATTCATACAGAACTATTATGCTATGTGCAAAATATCTGTGGTTGCTAGAAAATCACCTCCCTAAAAAAATGTGTGTTTGTTATTGCCAATAGAAAGTAAGAGTATATTTTAGCCAAATCATTTAGATTTCTCCTTTTTATAAAAGCCTATGTCAAGTAAATTTAACCAAAAGAGTTCACCAGGCCCAAGTATAAAATACATTTGATATCACTATTAGCATAAAGACAACACAAGACCCAAAAAAAGCAGTCCCAGCCTAGAAGAATCACATGAAATAGTTCCTTCTCTACCTTATTTACTTACTCAGGATACTTTATTGCACAGATGAATACTTTTTATACCACACCGAACAGTAAAACTGTCTCAACAGCTTTCCTTTCAGTACATTCATGCGGTTACTTAGTCACTAAATGAAATACTGAACAGCTAAAAATGATGACTAACTTCTTACAGACTAATTAGCAGAAGTCTGTATTACTAATACATTGTTATGTGAGAATTAAAACCTGAATTATGTAAAACAGCTTTATTCTCTTACCCATTACACTACTGTCTTCATGTATAGTCTCCTCGAGTACGTTGATTTTGTCTCCTAATTTGACATCACAACATAAAGTTTGTGAAGTCTTTCAGAATAACTACTAATAGCAGACTTCAAACATCCCTTTCTCCTCCTAAGTGAAGGTGTAAGCAGAGCTGGCAATTAATACTTTATAACGTATTTACTTTCCTGAAACGCCCTTGCAGGGCATATTTTCCTACGAGAAGTCAGAAATTTGGGCAATACTGAATCTGCAGAGAGACAATCGCGTCCCCATGGGAAAGGGCCGGCCCCGGGGCCACGCGTGGCGCCAGAGGGGGCTCCTCGGCGGAGCGGCCTCCGCCCGCGCCCTGAGGAGCCCTCGGTAGCCTCCACCACGGCCCCGCGGAGGGGCAGGGCCCCGCCGGCGACACCCGTACTCGCCGCAGCAGCGGGGAGGGACGGGACGGAGGGCGCCGGGCAACGCGGTCCTTTGAGTCCCGCCCATGGGCTAACGCCGCCAGCCCTGAGGGAGGTGAAGCTGCCCCCCGCCGTGCCCCACCCCCCGCCAGCATGTACCAAGGCGGCTTTGGCATCGCGGGCAAAGACAAAGTGGCCGATGCGGTCCTTCTCCTCGGGCTGCACCAGCCGCGCCGCCAGCAGCCACTCCTCGCGGCAGGGGCGCCAGGAGGCACAGGGGAAGGCCCAGCGCACGCTCCCCATGGCCCCCGCGACACGCCACGGCCGGCCGCGTTCCCCAGCGCCGTCCAGCGGCAGCAGGGCGCCCACCCCTCCGCCTCAGCGCCGCCGTGACCGACCGACCGACCGGCACAGCCCGTGCACGCGCCCGCGCCCTGTCGGTGGGTGGGTGGGTGGGTGGGAGGGAGGGAGGGAGGGAGGGGCCCACTGTGGAGGCACAGCGGCCAATCCAGTATCAGAGTGCCCTGTGAGTGACAGGGGAATGCGCCAGGTAGCGACTTATCAGGGGAAAGGCGGTGCCTGCAGCTGAGCTACACCCGCGGTGTCGTCAGCGAGCCCAGAGAGGAACCCACTCGGGAGGATGGGCGGGCTTTCACCTGGATTGACGGCCGGGGAAACCATTCCGAGTGCAAGAAGCGGGAGAATGACACCGGAAGGAGCCAATCTGCTGGCGATGCTGCTGCGGAGGGTGGGCCAGACTGGTCGGCGAGCTGCTGGTGTTGGCTGCAGGTGGGTGCGCGCTGTTCGGAGGGAGCGCTAAGGGGGGGACTAGCTCTTCGCCGGTTACGGAGAGGTGGCAGCGCTGGAGAGCGCCACATCCCGTGGTCGGGCCCCACGGCCGCGCTGTGAGAGGAGGGGAAGCCCTTTGCACCGTCCTGCCTGTCCTGCCAGAATTAGTCCTCCCTTAGAATGAACCGAGCCGTCGCAGTGCGCATACGCGGGCGGCCTGGGCATGCTCAGTGGCGACGCTGGCGACGCTGCCCTTCCGCTGGTGGGCGGGGCGAGGGGCGGAGGCGATGGCGGCGGTCGGCGTCTCTGAGGCCGGCGCTGCCGGGCCGCAGGGGCGGGCATGGACGGGCACCGGCAGGGACTGGTGCGGTACTGCGCTGATGAGGTTGGGGTTGGCTGATAACCCCGGTCCTGGCAAAAAGAGCGTCATTTCCCTGTAACTTGTGGCTGCCCCCGTTTTATGCGAGACAGGGCCGCGTTTATCCCGTTGGGGATAGCGTCCGTTGGGAGCTCTTCGTGGCACCGTTATACGTTAACGGCAGGTGATTCCCCCCGTGTCTCTGGCCCCATCGTTGCCGTTAGTACATCCACGCTCCTGAAGAACCGTCCCGGCCCCTGGTAGAGCTGAGACCTGGCAGGAGCCGCAGCAGCTGGGGTGGCCTCTCTGCCTTCCCTGGACTTGCTGCTTTGTATTGACTAGAAAAGAGACAATTGTTCACACACCAGATGTGAAGTACTGCATCAGCCTAGTTTGATTCTGGCTCCTAAAGACTATGTCCAAACAAAAGCCTTTTATATCCTGTACTCTTTGTTCTGCTAAGAACTGTAATGGTTGTCAGAACTGGATTCCCGTGTGCCCTCAATTACAGGCCATCTGAAAAATCATCAAAAGGTATTAATTTTGTTTACCCTTTGGTTTTGAAGTTGGGCCATGGCTAAAAATTTAGGGTCTATTTGAAAATTTATTACCCTTCTTATTTCTCGCCTTTAGAAATATTTATGCTTTAACTGTTCTATATTGACCATGTACAAATGATCAAAAATATTAAGAATTACATTATTTCAGGTATTTCTTAGAATCTTTCTTTTTTTGTTGTTGTTGTTTAGCATTCCCAGCTCCTTGTTAATGTGAAAAAGTGCTGTTTCTACACAGGCCAGAAGAACTGTCTTTCTGCCTAAAATAAGTCTCGGTTATAATTGAGAATAGGTTGGTCTTTGCAAAATATTTTAAACACAGAAGTAACATTTGGGGAAAAAAGTGTTTCAGCAAGGAATCAGTAGTGTAATCCACTTATTTTTAAGTATGATTCCCATTTTTCTTCATGACTCAGTCAAGCAAGGGATGTCATACATACTCCCTCATGTATTATCGAAAGAGAGACAAAGTATCTGACAGCAGAGGAGGATTTAGCGCAGTAAAAAAAAACCCTGGGAAAATGCTATTCACCAATATCAAATTGTAGCTGAGGCTTACGTTTCAAGCATTGTATTCTGCACACTTTGAAGAGGAAATAATATATTTAGTTACTGATACGTGATAATACTAATGGAATATGGATCCTACCTAGTTCCAAAAAACTCCTCAGGTTTGATTAATAGGTTTGACTTGTCCATGCTTTCTACTTAGAGAGATGTAAACATGTAGCAGTTTTTTTCACTAGTGTATTTATTGATTTTTTTTAAAAATAAGCATCAAGTGTAAGTGCAAACTGAGGTTCAAGATGCACTGTATAATATGGCATATAATTATGAATATATTCAATATAAACCCACATTTTTATTATAAGTAAAACATGCTATGATAATAAGCTATGCTAAATTATTCTACAAGTATGCTCAGTACTGCATGTATGTTTTGAAAAAACCACACATTTTAATGACATACAGAAATGACAGACTACAGAACCCAGTAAAAGCAGTAATTTCATCTTCCAGAATTTGCAGTTATTATTTTTGCTGGAATAAGAAGTACAGCATGGCATTTTAATTCCATTTTTTTTCCTGAAAATGAAAATTAACAGTTCTTGAACTTTTTTAGCTAAGAAAATAATTTCCAAAGGAACTTGATGAATTTGAGAAATTTAGCTTTAGGATAAAATCCAGTCAGTTTGAGTTCTTATAAGTGATTATTTTCTTTATCTTAATGGATTCATGTGTTTGTGAGAGGATATGCAATTAAAGATCACTGCTTGCAGAGAGGGAATCTTCCACTTTTGGAATGTCTCCAGGAATCAGTGCAATTTCACTGCTTCCTACTGGTACCATGCTGTTTTTTTTTTTTTCATGCTGTTTTTTTTAAATCACTTCTAAAGAGCCGAAAGCTTTAAAGTCTCTGTGTCACCTTTCCTCCTTAGAATACTGTCTCAACATGTATTATTGATAAATGCCACTTTTGTGGATTAAATGTCTCAGAATGTCACATGCATCTTTTTTGATTGTCTAAAAATGATTGACTGGATATTAATTTTCTCTGAAGTTCAGTTATTTATGAAAAAGCTGTGAGACTGAGTTGCACTGAAATTTCCAGACAGGAACCTCAATTCTGTTACTGTCTGTTTTCAATCTTAGACAGTCAATGACAGTCAAAACAATAATAAAATCTAAAAGTACAACTTTGTACTTAGTATTTATAATTTAATTAACATTTCAATCCACTCTTGTCTTTTTAGTCAGCAATTAGAAGTGTCACCAAATCCTTTAGATACCTGTTCTATTCATATTCATCTTGATGAATATTAAATTAGATGCCGTTAAATGAGATGTGTAGTGGGGAGTAGTATCTTTAAAAATTAACAGATTACTGATTTCTCCCCCTTTGAATAGATAAGAAGTGAAAATAGCAAATCATCTTGATGGGTACATAGCAGACTTAATACTTACATTTAATATTAGATTTTAAAATGCTGACCTTGATCTTTTCAAAACTTACATTAACTGTACAGTTAAATTTTGTATGGAAAAAAATCTAAAACTTCTCTAGAGAAATGTATACAATTTCTTTATCTTCATTGGTCTTAATTCTTTCTTCCTCAGTACATAAAGGATGCTGTAAAATACCAGCATTTAAGATTTCTCTTTTAAAATCCTTCTATCTAGTAAGACATATTAAACAAGGTGGGAGCAGGCTAAGTGACAAAGGTAATGTTCTCTTGAGGAACAATTTATTTCTTACAAGATATCTGCTAAGAACTATTAAGAATTAATATTCTTTTTTTTTATTGGTGAGAAAGTGCCAGACAGAGTGCTGTAGCACAGCTATATTGTGCTTTGAGATAAAGCAGATAGATTGTTTTACAATTGTTTGTAAATGGCAAAGTACCAAATAAAGGTTGAGTTTAGACTGGTTTTGCCAGCTGCATTGGTAGAGGAGAGAACATCTACACACAGAATGTTATTTGTACTGTCTGAATGCGTACATGCCTCATATAAGATTGGTGTCTGTTGTGCTGGGAACAGTCTCGGGCTTCAGTCCCGTTACAAAGGTTCAGTCATGTTTATTGTCAGGCAGGCATGGCCCTAACATGCTTTTTCTGACAAAGTGCTAACTTACGTATACATGGTACTTATATATGCTCAATACTTTCACAAAACAACATCCCCTAGGCTATTACAAAGTCACATATATTTGTATATATATTTTTATATTACTATTATAAAGTGATCAAAACAGTTTGGTGTAAGTCTTCCCCAGTGTCAGTCTGTACCCTGTGTCCTCATCTGGGTGTTCATGCTCCATTCCTATTACATAGGCCCTTGCCCTCCCTTGTTTAATAAATTTTCCTCTGTTATTCACTTAGAATTAATTGCACATCGTATACCATTCTCAACTTCATTAGCATATTTAAACTTCTGTAACCATTTTATTTGTCAGTCGCAGCATCTAAGGCTATTTTGACTTTCAGCAAAAGTGTTTATAAATATATGTACTTTATATGAGTATGTTCTGATCGATGTTCTGGTGAGAACTACAGTAGACCCTGCACAAAAAAAAGTTCATCTCTGCTCAAAGTTCACTCCACAGTTCTGTTTGCTCTGCTGTTTCAGATCTGGTAGAATGGATGTGAACACCATTTCTAGGAGGCATATTACAGTGGTTATGATCTTAGTGTATGCCTATTGAGATATTCTGAAAATGACTGCCCTGGATGTTTTCAGACTCCTATATAAGTTTAACAGTATGATGTGTTTACAGTCTCTTAGTGTAATATCTAGGACTCAACAAAAATCCAGGTTATGAAATTGATACTGAAAAGGGCAGCTGGACTTTCCAAAGGATAAGGATAAGTATAAACACATTTCAACTTCTTCCACATACAGAATTATAAGTACATCTAAGAAGGATTATTGATGGCACCAGCTGAAAGAAAATCTTTATGTTATGTCTTATAACTGTCTTTGGAAAGGGAAAATTAGCATTGGTGAAGTAAAAAAATTCCTCTAGAAATTTAGTGAGTGTTTTTGGCAGCTGTTTGCTTGGTATACAAGCATTAAGGTCAGGTAAACATTTTTTTTTGTAGCTTTTTACCAATAGATTAGATACTACTAATAGGAATGTGTGTATATCTCATATTTTGACTATGGGCTTATGAGACTCCTCAGTGAGGTTATCTGGCATCTGTGTCAACGAGCTCATCATGTTCTAGGCTGGTCCATCCCTCATCGTCTTGGGAAAAGGACAGTGTTAAAACAGAGGGTTATTGTGAACAGCAGAACTAATGAGGTCTGGGTCCTTATTAGTGGACTTTGTGACAGACCGTAAGAACGCTGTTACCCTCAGAGCTCCCAGGTGGTCCCTTAGTTCATCCACCGTAATGACCAAAATTACCTTACCATCCCCAACCTCCTTCTGTTCAACTGCTAGCTGCTTTGTGGCCATACATAGGCTGGCCATTTCTTGCTGCTTAACTATCAGGTGTGCAGAATGCCTTGCCCCTCAACTGGAGATCTGTACAGATAGCTTTGAGAGGTATGTATATCTCCCCAAGCATGTATTATGTGGGGTTGACCTTAATAACTTTGAAGTCTGTATCGAATTTCACTGTAATGGCCAACGTGCCACTTGTTTGATGTGACTTTCAAGCAGAAAAACAGGGCAAATGTATTAACTTTAAGGTGGTTTGGTTTTGGAGGTTTTTTTTTTTTTTTAGAAAACCAGGGTAATAGCTAACCAGGCATTGGTCAGTATAAGATGTGTAAATGTTTAGCATGCGAGCAGAGAAGTTTTGTCAAGTGATAGGGTAGCCTGAATTTGGTCACATCAGAGAACACATGTGATCTCACTGCAGGCAATACCCAGTCACAAGTACCTGGTGGGTCAGATGATGGAAGAGAGCTTGAGTATATAGCCTTTGCCTGCCATGATAAGAAGCTGTATGGCACACAGCTGTATGTTAAGAAACAAAAGTAGGAGATCCCAACTCTAATGAACCTCTACTGGAGTTTGGTTCTTGGTAATCCACATAAAGACAGGCTTTGTAACTGGAATCCTGTGGGAGTAAATGGAGCAAATACAAGGAGGCTCGTTGCCCAGCTGTCCTGAACTCCAGACCTACGCAACGTATGTCTGCACCCCCTATGTTTTCTACCCTTTTGTCAGTAACTTGATCAAATATTTATAAATATAACTATTGATTAATTCATATGGCTTTGTAGAAGAATGCATGAAATATAAAAGCTAGTTGGGCTTGTTTAACATACCAAGTTTTAGCTGAATTGTTAAGATATTTTGGAGGGCTCTAAAATCATCAACAGATCCAGTAAAGTGGTAAATTAGTACCAAAATTATCAAATAAAGCAGGAATTCGCTACAAGGGAGATAAGAATTGAATTTTTTAATATTTTTTTTTTTAATGGAATGGAGGGGAGGGTGAATTAGGCCAAGCCATAGCACAGTATTCATTAATATCTTCCTTAATGATGGACAAAAACATTAGAGGCACACTGCTAAAATTTGCTTTTAATAAAAAATGAGACACTGCTATTACAGATTAGGATTAGGATGCACTGGATGACCTGCAAATTGTAGTAGTGAGACACTGATGAGATCTTAACCATAATGCTGTACACCAAATCTGGTATCAGTGAAAGAAATATGGGATCAAACTGGAGTGGATGAAAACTGCAAGAAATAATAAGGAAAACAAAAATTCAGTATTATAAATGGACCTTGGAAAGTTTGACAATTGTTCATTCTAACAAAAGTTGAGAGAGGCTATCAACACTTGATAATTGTGAGTGAATAAATATACAAAGGAAAATCACGTCAAATGACAATTTTGACAGAAGAACAAATATATGTAAGCATTACTAAACCGATTGTGTAATTAAAAGAAGGTTTGCAGTCTTGGCACCAATGTACTGGGATAGTCTTTCTGTGGAAATAGTGGTGGTAAAAGAAAACTTTCTGAAACATAGAATGCTTTTATGAAAGTGATTATAGGATGTCTTTGCCTAAAATAGCAGAGATGGACTTGATGACATTAGAAGTTTCTCTGTTCATTATACAAAGATGAATATTACTGAAATTGGTAATTTTACCTACAGAAAGCAAGTAGTAGGTCAGAGCTTGCTATAGAAATTGCGTGTAAAAGGAGAAATACATCTACTATCTATTATCAATTCCAGAATTTTGTGAAAAGGTTTACATTTCCTTTAGAAGAAGTATTACTTTACATGATGCCAAATAAACCTTGAAATTCTCTTACTTTTTTTTAAGTTTCATTCAAATGTGGGACACTAATTTTACTGAAACAACTTCGCTTTTGAAGATTCAGTCTTTTGAGCAACAGGCTTTTAAGTTCATAAGAAAAGGGTATTCTAGAGAATTCTGACATACAAAAAAGCTTTATGATTTATGAAAGTTGGGGTTTATGAGGCCATACACTATCAGAATAAATGGTGGTCTTGTTCTTCTGTATTTTCCTAGTTCCTCAGGCTTAGAATGGAAAGAGTGAATACGTGAGATTGTCTGGCCATGGGAAGGAGAAGATGCCTGCTCCAAGTGTGCCAGTGCTGGCAGCAAGATCAGTGGATCTCTTCTATTCCAGGAGACATGGAGGTCTATTTGTGGTTGGAGCTACCTGACTAGATAAAGTATAGCTCAGTCTGCTATGACAGTACCTCCCATGAAGAAGACTGCCTGATGGCTTAGTTTGCTCTGAATGTATCACATTATCAGATAAGCCTTTTCATGAAATTAAAAACCAAAAGCAATACTTTTCTGGTTTCTGGGTTTGGCTTGGAATTTTTTATCCCTTCTTTGTCAATTCAGGTGGGCCATTATCTGTTGCTAATTTTAATTGGAATTGTGGAAGCAGAATCCTGCAATAGAAAAACCTTGGAATGTTTCCTTAAGCTTTAAAATAGGCAAGCTTGACTCAAATTTGCAGTAAGGGCAGTTTATGCATCTGTAGCAGTATAAATAGCACTTTAAATAGGTGTAAATAAAATATACTCATGTTTAAAGTTTCTATCTGTTGTCAAAGTGGTGTAGAATATTTTTAATGTAAAAAGTAGTGAAGCCCAACTTACCATACAAACAATGCACTTCAGTATAGGGATTTTCACCGGAAAAAGTTGGCTGCTGAAAGGGAGATTGTACTGTCTTAAATTTAAATCGGTTCTGAACCCAGTTAATTTACACCACTGTAAATGAAGCTCACAGCATGCAGCATAAGCTGTAAGCAAACACACAGCTTCATAGCAAGATTAGAGGTCCAAGATAAAATCAGTATCAATTGACTAAACATTCAAAGTTGCACTGTCACCAAACCGTCTCTAAATGACCCCATTTGGTAAGCCCTAGCAATCCTGTGATTAGGCCAGGCTGTCAGTGTGTGTTTGTATTCTGTTATTTTAGTCCGGAATGCCTAATGGGAATCCACTTAGAAAGTAGTCCAGTAGCCTGTGTCTCCCTTCCACTGTAAGCTGTAGAAAGACCATTGGTCTGCTTTGAGTTTGGGGGTTTGTAGTATACAGGTCAGCCTTTTGGAATCTAAAAATATGTAACAAAGTTTTCCTTTTCCATCTTCATTTTACATCAAATTGTAAGAGTTTGGGTTTTTTGAGGGTAAGCCTAGGACTAGTCTTTCTCTTAAATGACCATTAAAAATTTTAACACACTCCTTGGTGTGCTTCCTGTGGACTTGATTGAAAAAATTCCTACAGGTGGGTACTATTTGTAGAGTTGTTCTTTGATACATGTCAGATATTTTACTTTTCAAAGTATGCTATGTGTATATATTTTGCAAAGTAGAAGTATTATTATCAAATTCAGTGTAAAAGTCACTTACAACACAAATTTAGAACTGTGCATAGGACTTACAAACCAAATTCAATGCTGGGAATTTTTTTGTTTGTTTTATGGTACATTGTTTTATTTATTTTTTCAATAGCAAGACTGTAGAATCAATTATTTTTCCATTTCAGTTTCAGGAATAGATTGAAGAAACCATGGCCAATCAACGGGATTACATTAGCAGACCTATTTGCAATGGAATTTCTGTACCTGAAAATAAAATCAATTCCTTAGTGGCTGAAGGTCATGGACAACAAATTCTAAAAGTACTACAGAAGTTCAGAGAACAAAATATATTTTTTGACTTTAAAATTCTTGTGAAAGATGAAATAATTCCTTGTCATCGTTGTGTACTGGCAGCGTGCAGTGATTTTTTCAGGTAAACCTAATTTTGGCATGAGTTTGCAGGAAATGGATTGTAAGTTCTCTGGGAGGGAGGGAAGGAATATAATTACAAAAATTAAAAAATAAGTCATCACAACTTACATATGTCTGCAGAGTTTTGAGCAAAGTTTTCAAACATCATATTAAGGATAGCAAAAAAACCAAAACAAAACCAAAACTACAGTGTTAGATGCATAACCATACCCCAAATACATCTGTTTGTATTTCCAAAGTGACATGAGGACTCTATGATTGAGATTCAGACAGCAGTCTGTACTCTGAAATACAAATGTCAAACCGTAAGTGCATGGTTCTGCTGTTAGGTAGAATTGACACAAGTTGTGTATCTTTAAGACTTATCTGTTGCCTATATCTGTACTTGAAGGTCTGCAAGGATAGTGTTTGACTTTGCATGGGACGGTCTATGTACTGTGACACATTTATATTGTGAAACATAGAAGGTTGATTACAAATACATCTTGCATTGAGCAATTGCGGATAAATTGTACATGGTTTTGGAATGGGGCTGGATTTTGTTTCTCTAAGATGAGTGGTCAGTATAGTAGAGTTTGTCTTCAGAGGTATTTAAACAGCTTATTTTTTTGTAAACTACAGTTTTCAGCCTTTCAGCATGAAGTGGATCTGTAATCTTCCTTCTGATGCTTAAAGCTATGCATTCTGAAGGGACAGACAGATCATTCGCATACAGGATATTAATTTATGAAGAACCTTGCTAACTTTTTTATTAGTAAGGCTCAAACTTGCAATTCCACACTGAAAGTCTGTTTCCAAATACACTCTTTACTAAAACACAAAGCTAAGATGCTCTAAAATGAAAAAATGGGCTTCTGGAAATGAATTAATGAGCTTGATTCAGTTGCCCATACGTAGGTGAGAAGTGTGATTTTCAAATGGCCTGGAGCATCCTATGGTTTATGGGAGTCTGCCATATATGACAGAGGACATAGACTAGATGTATTCTTAGGACTACTGAAAAAAGAAGAAATGCAGGTGAAATAAGCTATTTCTCCACTGTAGCAGCACATTTGTTTTTTCTCTAACACACAGAACTACTTGCATTTCAAGTGTTTACTGCTTGACAGCACAGAGATGCTCTGGTAGAAAGGAATATTAGGATGAAATAGCTTCCAGTGGTAATTTTTAGAACTGAAGTTAAGCACATAGTAACGTGTGGCCTTTTCACTACCTACAGGCTCTGCAGGTTAAAATTTGCCAGGAGAGACCTCTCCCTGCATGTAACAGTTGGTAACAGCAGCCATCAAATTCATAAGCTGTCCTGGAATGCAAGGCCTATTTATTACCTTCAGGGAAGAAAAAGTACTTAGGACCACTAGATAAATTTTAGAATGAAACACCTTTTGTCTTCCTTGGCCTTTGGACTTCTCTTAGTTTTGGTTTCATTGTGTAAACCCAAGATTCAGCAACATTTTGCTCCCTACTTGTTAGCTTTTAGAAGCAAAGCCTTTGCCTAGATTGCTCTCTTCTACTAGTATTGTTCAGTTGCTATTTTACTCTGTAATTTAGAGATTTGTATCATAGCTCTTGGGTTAATGAGGAAAGGATTCTAAGGATCGTCATTTAGTATGCAAAAAGGTCTTTGGGATGTAAGTGTCTTACTGTAATTTTATGTTCTTGTTCAGGAGGTCAGACAAGTTCCTGCTCTACCTGATGTTCATTTCCCAAAGAGTATGCTATGCACAGTGATCTTTTTTTTTCTCTTTGGCTTCATAAAAGTATGGGATTTTAAAAATCACATACTATACAGATACTAATTGTATAACTGAACTATGATATAATACTCTTTTTTAATAGGAACTATCTATGATATATTAATAATCCAGATTACATACTTAGTATTTGATGATTCATCTAAATCTTTCTCCACTATCATCTTTTGTCAAATTCAGAAGCCGTTGCTATCACAGCCTGATGCTTAGGCTCTGGGAGGGTAGGGCAAGTGATGTGCAGCACTATTCTGTTGCCAGCATTTATTGGCTTGAAAAACTTTATTTTATCTTGCCATGTTAGATAGTGTGAAATAGTTAAATGTTATTACATATTTAGTAATAAAGTAGTCAAAGTTGTAATAAAATTTGCACAAATATACTGATCAATAGTTTGTTCCATGATTTCAACCATGGTCTTTGTATTCAGTCACAATCTACTTTCTGCACAAGTTTGTCATGCAATCCTATGTCAAAACCTCATTTTTTTCTGACATCTGCCTGTACTCATACATCTATCTGTCAACTCTAAAGCAAGAATTAAGTTTCCTCATGTTTTTTTCTCCTCTTTCACCTCTCACCTACTTTTATTACTGAGGAATGCACCCATCATCCATCCTGCCATTTGCTCAGCCTGCAATTTTTTGCTTAATTTTCTGTATTCATCCACAGTGCATGACCTAAATCACGGGGCTTTTTACTATATATTTTTTAAATCAGCCTTTCTTTCTCAGGCTGTTGAAACTGATGCTGCCTCGAACAATTTCACATTTTCTCTTACATTGAGAGCTGCAGACTTCATCCCGCTCTGTGAAAATCCATACAAAACACAGGTGCTGCTGTAATTTTTATGAGCCATCACTTTCAATATGTTCTTATCACCACTCCTTTTTTCTTCAACCATATCAAGCAAATGCATTGTTCTTACTTATGAGAACCTCCACATTTTAGACCTATACAGCCTGCCCACCTTATTATACGCCCCTGATTGTCTCCTTCCTCTCACATCAGTGTTCTCTGCTGTTTGCTAGATCTTTAATTTGTGTGTATATCTTCTATATTTTATTCACAGAGCCATGTTTGAAGTTAATATGAAAGAACGAGATGATGGCAATGTTACTATTAGTAATCTATCACCCAAGGCAGTGAAAGCTTTTCTTGATTATGCTTACACAGGAAAAACAGAGATAACAAATGATAATGTGGAAATGCTCTTCCAACTGTCGTCATTTCTTCAAGTTTCACTCCTTTCCAAAGCTTGCAGTGACTTTCTAATAAAAAGTATTGATCTTGTGAATTGCTTACAGTTGCTTTCTCTATCAGAAAGTTATGGTTCCGTCCGCTTATTTGATCATGCGCTAGATTTTGTACAGCACCACTTCTCCTTGCTGCTCAGATCAAGTGATTTTTTGGAGATTAATTTTGAGATATTACAAAAATGTCTTGAGGCTGACGAACTAAATGTCCCTGAGGAAGAATCAGTGTTGAAAGCTGTCCTTCAGTGGACTAAACACAACTTAGAAACACGACAGAAATATCTGCCAAATTTGATTAAAAAAGTGAGACTACACCAGTTACCTGAAAAGACTTTGCAGGACTTTCTACATTCTGAAGAACACTTACTTAAGAGTGCTAACTGCTCAGTAATAATCAATGATGCAATTAAAAGTGTGCAAAACTTTAGTGGACTGTTTCCAGATGCACGTCCTTCAACAACAGAAAAATATATATTTGTTCATAAAACTGATGAAGATGGAGAAAACAGACATACATTCTGCTACAACATCAAAACAGATAAATGGAAAGAACTACCACACACGCACATGATTGATCTTCCAGGGTCAAGTTTATCTAGCTATGGAGAAAAAATATTTCTAACTGGAGGATGCAAAGGGAATTGTTATAGGACTGTCAGGCTTCATATTGCTGAACCATTTCATGATGCCACTGACCAAACCTGGTGCTACTGTCCAGTCAGCAATGAATTCTCCATAGTGTCAGCTATGAAAAAACCAAGGACAATGCACACATCTGTTGTAACCTTAAATCAGCTGTTTGTAATAGGTGGAAAGACCAAAGGAGCTCAAGAAACCCGAAGTCTTTTGGATGTAGAATCCTATAATCCTCTTTCCAAAGACTGGAAATCTATAAGCCAATTGCCAAGAGGTATCTACTATCCAGAAGCAAGTGCATGTCAGAATATAATTTACGTCCTTGGCTCAGAAGTAGAGATTACTGATGCCTTTAATCCATCTCTTGACTGTTTCTTTAAGTATAATGCTATGACTGATCAGTGGTCTGAGCTTGTAGCAGAATTTGGGCAATTTTTCCATGCAACTCTAATCAAAGCTGTTCCAGTGAACTGTACATTGTACATATGTGATCTCTCCACCTACAAGGTCTACAGCTTTTGCCCAGAAACCTGTGTTTGGAAAGGGGAAGGATCTTTTGAATGTGCTGGCTTTAATGCAGGAGCAGTTGGGACAGAAGACAAAATTTATATATTAGGTGGTGATTATGCTCCAGAAGAAATCACAGATGAAGTTCAAGTCTACCACAGTAGTAGGTCTGAGTGGGAAGAAGTTTCACCAATGCCAAGAGCCTTAACTGAGTTTTACTGTCAGGTCATTCAGTTTAATAAATATAGGGACCCCTGGTCATCTGTACTGACAATTTGCTCTGGAGAATTTTGAAATTCCTGATTCAAAAGAATCTGTTTAAATGCACAAGTTTTAGAACGGATTTTTAGGTATTAATTTACAGATGGAAAAATATGTACTGTTTTGTTTAAATCTTCAGTTTAAATTGTATGCTATAGAATTGCTTTTGGAAGAGCCCATTAAATTGTCATTTATGCTAGTCATTATATAGAAAGTATTACTTAATTTTATATGCAAGTCTTCTCTGTAATTATCTGAATAATTTGCAAAATGATACTGCTTTTCAAGAAAGCATAGTCATGAGGAATTCATTGTGTAATATGTGCCATTATTTCTGTAATATTCACAGTTGTCCCAGTAGACAAATTGCTGAGTGAGAAAACTGACTGTGATACTGTTTTCCCTATGTAACTGAAGTTTAAAAGAAATCTACATTAGTGTTGTTTTATTTAGGTTTTTTATATTCATAAACCTGTAAGAGGAGTTCATTGTCAGCTTGATCTTATTAGAATGACCTTAGCAAAGGCAAGAGCCAAAGTGACCTTCACAGCATTAAAACCAGGTATCTAACTTGAAGAGACTGATAATTCTTATCATCTTACTTCAGCTCTTCAGTTTTACCAGTTTTCCTCCATCCTTGTGCCTTAGTAGTAGCTGTACTTTCTGTTTTCGTCTCATTAACTGTGGCAAGACAAACTTTGATAACATATTGCAGGGTGGGCAAGATTTCTACAGGATGGATGATTCCTGTGGTATCTTTGCTTCAGTCATGCTGTTAACTAAAGAAAAAACACTTCAGGATGTTTTCTAACAGAAGTCTTCCATCTCTGAAGTCTCCAGTGCTACCTACTACGCAGCCGCTAGGCTGCTTACAGCAGCAAGCTGTAAACTAAAGTTCAGTTGTCGCTTCGGTTAACTACGGGAAAAGTTCGTATCTTGTCATACATCAAATACAAAGTTACAAAAATAAATCCCCATATTTAAAGTCAAAGTAAATAGTATTTCAGAGGTGAAAGAATTCCTTTTCTAACTTCTATAGTGGTTTAAATGAATTAAAACACTTTATCTTGTACTTCATGGTAATTTTAAATGTTAAAATATTACATGGTAAACACAATATATTGCTTGATAAACTTTCAGTAGTCATCTATTATAATGTTAAAATTGTAATGGACTTTTAGTATTAATATTAGTCTAGGCATACATTGTGAAGTAAATTTGATCTCATGCATACGAAGTGGGACCTGTGTCTGACAGAAGGACACTGAAATTAGCTAGGTTTCATAAATTCATTTGTAATCTTCCACAGCCTGAGAATTTTCTTTCTTACCAGCTATTTGAATAAGATATTGGGAGCCCTTATGTTCCATATAAGTATCGTTTAAGCAGTAAGGTTGTCTTATGCCAGACAGAATGGTTCTAAACATCTAAGCACATCTCTTCCAAGCAGTTTAAAAATGAACAAAATTTAGTGAGGCATCTAAAATATCTTTCATATGGCTTGAGACGACCGCGGTAAGTTCATTATCACATCACTACTGCATGTACTTTGCAAAACTCAAGCTCAGTATTAATGCTTAAAGCTTAATATTGCCTAGCAACATACTTCTGTTTTAAACAGTAAACAATGGAAAGTTCCAATTCTGTGATTGACTCTAATGTTACCAGATACCTTTATAAATTTAGATAACATTCATCATAAATATTTTCATAAGGATGTAAATTAAAATTATGCACATTTGGAGAACATACTAATAGGGTAGAATCCTCCCACTCAATAATTTATTTGTATTAAGATGCGTGTCAGTTCTGTAGAAGTAAATAGCTTGTTGTTACAGTATTTCAGGCAACTTCCACATTTATTTTGCTCTTTGCATAGTCAATCTCCAAATCATATTATAATTACACTTAGCTAGGTAACCTTTACAATCACCATACTGAAATGCAAGCATTTTTATATTGGAACAACGCTACTTTTTGTTAGTGTAAAGCAAACGTATTGAATAGTTTAGGAGAGATGGAGAATACTATTCCTGCTCACTGAAACAGTAGGAGAAAAATAAAACAGACATATAGAATGGTAGTTTTAGCATTAATAAGGCTACTTATGGTAGCACAGAGACTTCATTAATCATTAATTATTGCAACCTGTCACTTCATCAGAAATACAAGGCCCAATTCTCTGCTTGTGTTTTTGTGTTGCTTTTATACCCGAATAATAGGAGTATGCAATTTATGCAATGAGAAAAGTAACATATTATGCCCATAGTACATGGGTATAAATAGCTATGCAAATTGGAAGAGACTAGAGAATTGTGAGGTTTTTTTAATTGCCACTGTCATGACCAAATTGCTGGGTCACATAAACAGCACGTAAGTCAGTAATTCAGGTGATGCTCTTTCCTCTAAGTTTTTCCTTACAGCAAGTTTTTTTTGGCAGTCTTCCATCCAGCTACTATGTATAAGCTTGCTATATGTATAAGCCTCTGGCATATGACATCAGCTAGAGCAATGACATATGTGGTAAATTGCTCAGTACATATAGTGAAAACTGAAGCTTAATTTGGAAAATAGACATGCTTCTTTAATATTATATGCTACATTTGCACAGGAACTAATGTCAGTTCCCAGTTTGACAAATCATTCATGGATTTCAAATGGAGTTGAGCTCTCTCACTCAGTGATCAGGAAATAATGTAGTAGTGTCAGTTACTTTATACCATTTCTTAGAGAAAAGTTACTGTGAAATAGTACGAATTTTCTTCAGTTATGTAGGTAAGCCTGTATTACAACTCTCACAGAAGAAAAAAAGGTCATTTGCCACAATTCCACAAACAGAGAGTTAAATCTGATAGCAGAATTGAGTGCAGAAGCAGCTGTGTTAGAAAGTCATGGCTAAAAACAAGGCTTTGTGATAGAATTAAGGGCCTATGTTCCAAATCCTGTAATTAATCGCTAATGATGTAAGAAATCTCAGTGAAGTCAACTACACTACTCAGAAGAATATGGATTACTTGCATGAGTAACTGCTGTAGGTCTGGATCAAATAGATTTTTCAGTCTACTTTACGCAGCTGTTACGCAATTTTTAAAAAGTCACAAAATCAGCACAAAGCGAGTTTTTCTACATCTTTTCTGACTTGTCAAAGCTCACAGTACTTTATGAAAAAGTACCTTCCTCTAAAAATAGTCCATGACTAGATTAATGATTACCTATGTTGTCACTGAAATATAGTAAGATGTTTAAAACAAATTGCATGTAAAGTTATAATCTACTATTTGCACTTAAATGATGTAACCAAAACATTTCTAATAGTGTTCTATTATATGTCACAGAACACATTATAAGCATGACCAGTATAATATACATGAAGATAATATATATTGTATGTGGGATTTTAATATCCAGCAATGATTATACTGGATAATCTTAATTTTTAAAGAATGCTATCAAAACATTATGGCACTTTGGTAGTGTTATCATACTGGTTTAGTTGTTATAATATCAATTATTCAGGTGTTTATATTGATTATGTTTGCACAGACCTGATGATTGCTCCATTATTTATGTACTAATGAATTTATTTTCTATATTCTAAATACATTTGTAGTAAGTCAGTTTACTGCTGTTAAAAATTCATTATATTCCCAAAATGGAGTAGATTTGCTGGGTCAGATTTATTTCTGGTATTATGCCATGAAGAAAGCTGTATACCTCCTCTGATTGGTAGTAGGTAAGGTATAGGCTATAGAGCGTGCTGTCTGCAGCTTATAACGTGGAGTCGCATTTTAGCTGTTTGTTTGTAGGTGACCAACAGGAGGCAGCATAAGATCTATTTTCATTAAAACAGCCTGAAACCAGGGATATATTTGACAATATTTATAGCTGAACATTATGCTCAGTTTACTTTTTTTCCCTTCTAACATCCAATAAAGCATAGAGATCAGTAACGTTTTGCTGCTGCCTGGGCTCTGCTGATATGTGGAAAGTATGATACATGTTTGCCGAGATGTTCATTCTTTCGTGAAATAAAAGCACCGAGCAACTGAATCCTCCTCAGGTCTGTTTTTTTTCAGTGAGTTTCAAAATACAGAGAATCTACAACATTTCTAATGAGGTTAACTACTTTTTCAACTGGAGAACATTTTTAATGTTAGATTATAACCAAGAATGCAGTTAGCATGCAGGAAAACTGCAGCGAGAGGGGTTTTTTTTAATTATCCTTGGACCTTGTATTTGTATATCCTTTGTATATCAATTTGCTGCTCCCACGCTAAATTTGATTTAGTCTGCTGAAAAGTTGTAAGTTTACCATTGCAAAGTACTCATTTAAATTGGTATCTTTTTTTATTGGATCCATCTAGCTCAGATCAATATATAGGGTTTTTTTAACAGTTTTAAGTATTGCAAATGATTAGGTATTTATTTTGACGGAAAGGGGCTTCCATACTACTTAGAAGTGGCTTTAAATAAAAGATATAAGCTACTTAGTCTAAAACTCATGTGCAAAGGGTGCAGAAATGGCATTAATACGAAGTGAGGGAGCCCTGTGTTGTCTTGTATTTTTCCAGAATTTAAAATTCCGTGACCTTCAAACCTCTGTATAGATAAACTAGAGTTACAGCAATAAAAATTAACCTTCCAACATGCCAAGGCCTTTGCCCCACAGCTAGGAAAAGCTATTTGGAGACATGTACAAAGCGTTCCAACAGCATTCACAATGTTAAAAGCTTATATTGAACAATGAAAGGATTCACAGACCAAATTTGAGAGCTGTAGTTGTGCAACCCTGTGCACAATCAGAAGAAAATTGCATATGTATATTCTACAGATCCAGGGAATTCACCATGGACTTGCAGTTTGTATCTGAAGTAAACCATGTGGGGGGCTTTTCTCATTGTGATCAAAAGTAAGGAAGCAGAGTCTGGATCCAATGAGTAAGTTACACATAATTATTACACATAAATTACACGTAAATTCAAGACAGTTCACATGAACGAAGCTGGTATATACCAAGATTTTTCACCCGTGATCAATAGCCTCTGTAACAGTGGAATAACAACAGGGGGAGAAAGTAGAGCTATTTAGAATTATGTGCACAGCTAGCTACCCTAGGAAATCATATGCTTTCTAGTTCAAATTATTCTAATGGACACTAATCATATTTAGTGTTTTTGTGCTTCACAATAAAAGAAGGATACTCAATGAGGTATAATTAGCACTAATTATTTTTGCAGACTGGCAGAGGTTCAGACTGTTAATGACTTTCACCCTCTATTATTTTTCCACCTACTTGCACCTGAATCTAGTTTGAGCTAGCTTGCAAGACCTTTAGGGCACACTCACATCTTCTGAGCACTGTCAAAATACCTGTAACTATGTAAATTGAATCCTAGTTCATTCATAGGCCCTAGTAAGAAACATCCCTGTATAACATACTGCCAGCAACATGGCATGGTCTTGCTACCCTACTCCTTACTATTTTCTTTTTTAAATTTTTATGATATTCAGTACACAATGGGCAAGTATGGCAGCTAATCTATCATTAACTGTAAGTATCCATAGCCTTTCCCCATTTAGTTTCTGTAAACGTTTTCAGAAAGTTCACTGCCAGAATTGTTGACCGAAACTGGAAAATAGTAATTTTAGAGATTTGTAGTTTCAGCATCACAATTTTCATCACTAGAAGCTATAGTAATCAAGTAACATACCTGTCCAGTGAAAATGCTCAAGTCAAACTACTGAATATAGCCCAGAACTTCGATTTGAAAGGACTGAGCAAGTAATTGTTAATAAATACACAAAATAATACATGCGTCCATCAGGTTAGGCAGCAAACTGAAGAAAAAAAAGATTTTGAATTATCTACCTGCAAGTAGTGCCTTAAGCCTGCACGAAGGTTACGTTACCAAGGCAACAGGATGTAACACAAAGAGCAAGTGCCAGACGCTTCACGTGTGGCTGACACAAAAACGAAGAGCCCGAGAACAGAAAGTGCCACAAAAGCGTTTTGCACGTACACACTCACTTGCATTAATGACATGGTGGCTTACATAACCAGCACTTTCCAAAAGATTTTGTTACAGCATCTCCACAAATGCTATTTCACTATTTTAATCACAAAACCCACAATACACTCAAACCACACGGTTTAGGAAGAAATGCAAATTGCTATGCGTTAGCTCTGCCATCGTAAGCCGACTGGCCACACTGGCTCCGGCTGCTATTGTTCTGGTTGCTCCTACACGGCCGTGGAAAGGCCCACGGCGCGCCGGCAGGCCGAGCTTCCCCCTCCCTCACAGGCTGCCGCAGAGAGGCGCCAGCCCTCTCCCGCCACCCCCTCAGACAAAGCAGGCGGGACGGCAGCGCCGGGACCGCCCTGTCTGGCGCCTCCGTGACCCGGCGAGATCCCCGCCGCCGGAAGCTCATTGAGGGGAGAGGCGGGCCTTGACAGCCATTAGCCAGTCACCGGCAGGCATCGGGAAGACAAGCAGCGACTGTAGCCAATACTGTCTGGGGGCTGCGCACGGCGGCGGCCCCGCTGGGAGAGGAGTTGCGGCGCTCCAAGCGTGCGTGGAGCATTCCGGCCCGCCTGGCGCGTCAGGGCGGTGAAGGGGCGGGGTGGGGGAAGAGGTGGCGGACGTGGGCCGCCAATAGGCGTGCGGGAAGGACTGATAGGCACGCAGCTCGCCCAATGGGAGGGCGGTGGCTGTTAAAGGGCCGGCGACCCGGAGGGGAGAGTTGGGCGCAGGTGAGTAGTTCTCGCGGCTCCCCGGGGACCTGAGCGGGGTGGGGAGCGGACCCGAGGCATCCGCTCCTCCCGTGGGGCTGCTGCCCGCGCGGGGTGCAGGCGGTCCTCGGCCCCTTTGTGGGGGGAGAGCGGTTGGGCTTCGCCGCCCTCGGCCCCTGAGGGCGGTTGCCCGCCGTCCTCCTCGGCGGCCCCGCGGGGAGACCCTCCTCCTCCTCTTCCTCGTGGGAGAGGCGCAGGGCCCCGCCGGCCCGCTCGCGGGTCACTTGCCGTGGGGGCCCTGGCCTGCGGCGCGGGTGGCGGCCGCGGGCCCGCCGGCTACCCGGGGCTCAGCGCGGCTGGGGCTCCGCGGCCGACCCGGGGCGCTGCCGCCCTCGCGGAGCGGGCCCGGCGGGGCTCGGGGACGCGCCGGCCGGGACAGCCGGCCGTACCCTCGCCTTCCTTTGTTGCCTTCCTTGGCCTCCCCGCAGGGCTTCGTGCGCCGCCTGGCGGGACCGAGCTGCCCGTGGCCGGCGGCGAGGTCGCTGGCTGGATGGGCCGCCTCGGACCTGGGGGCTGTGCCTGCCGTCATCCCTCCAAAATGGGCGCCCTGCGCGGAGGGGGGGTTTTCTCCCGTTCATGGCCATTGCTGTTTCAGGGGATGGGGAACTTTTGACTGATGAATCTGTGGATTCAACAGCCTGAATCCACAGCTGCTTCCCATCCTCGGTATCTCCTCTCTGCTTCGTTAAATTGTCCTTTTAGGCGGTGGTGTTTCCCTTTAGTGCTTGCCTTTTCAGGTGATAAAACCGCAAGCTCCTTGCAGGGAGGACTGTCCGTTTGGTGACCTGTGTTCAGCACCACCCAGATCCTCCTGTACTGAAGCCTCTCTTAGTACAGAGGCATAAGTTGTTCCAAGCCAATGTAGCCATCTGTTACGAATCGCATACAAAGTTTTCCAGAAAGCCCTAGGCTTTAGTACAATGCAAAGATGCTCAGATTTTATTTAAAAAAAAAAAAAAGTAGCCGGTCCTCCTGATTTAAAGTTTTTTTTGTCAATCATAAACTCTGAAAGTTTTTTTAAAAAAAAAGCAAACCATCAAGCCATTATACTTAAAAAAGAAGTCTCGATTTTTCTAGAGAATAATTCAGGTTTGATACTAGCAACAATCTTTCAGTCCTGGTAAATGCATGGATTTTTTTTGCTTGCGTGTTTTTGTGGGGGTTTTCTTTGTTTGTTTGTTGGTCCAGCATGTGTTCACACAATAAGGTGTGAGCAAAGGAGACACAAAGACACACAGGCAGAATGTGGATGCCTCTGTCGTTAAGTACATTGAAGTTATTCAGTGTATGTGTGTTCTGTGTGTTCATGGAGTGTTTAGTTTTGCAATACTTGTTTCATTTCAACCCTGACAAATAGTTTGTGTTTCTTTAGTCCAGTGATGAGGACCTTCTTGACCGCAGGTTTCTTCTGGCCTGACAGGGCTGCATCAAATTCATAGCTCCATGTTGCCATCTTTTCTGGAAGACCCTTGAAATCTTTATGTTATTGTATGATTAGAATTGTTTCTTTTTTTCTAGCCAGCACTTTGCATTACTGCCCAAACTGTAAAAGTATGCATTTTGCATTTGCAGCTAGCACCATGCTGTATGATGGGTGCATGGCTGGTCATGTAATGGGCTTTTTGCATCCTCTGTTATTTCCCAGGGATTTCTCTGTCACTTGACCAGACTGCAGCTATTCCTTGTCAGGTGATTGATGTCTTTGGTCATGTACCAGAAGTACTTTTGGTTGTATAGTTGAGAAGGAATTTTTTTCTTGCAGATGTCTTCTCTTACCGTCATAGTAGTGTAAGTGGCTTGGTCTGACCAAAAGATTTTTTTTCACCTCTGCTTTTATCTCCACATACTTTTTCTGAGTGAACTGCCCATCTTCCCAATTGGTGCACTCAGCAAATACTATTTGCTGTGGAATCCTCTGCTAAAGACACTAAAATGTAGAGCAGTTACGGTTCTGATTTTGGAAAAACTGTAATGTCTATCTACAGTTTTTTTCCAAATGTATGCATTTCATGCTTTAGACCTCACATCAAAGCAAAACTTAAACATGTTCTATGTCATGTTTTTCTAAATCATGCTTTTCAAAATGGTGATAGGTTTGGGGTTTTTTTCTGTAACTGTCTAGAATGCGTACAAATCCTAGCTTATTACCATTCCTGTCCCTTACATACTTCAAGCATGTAACAGTTCATTTTTCTGCATTAAAAAGTAATATCCTGGAGATCATCTAGCAATGTCAGAGAACAGAATATCCCAAACCTCAGCTTAGTTAGATAATAATGCTTTTTAGTTAATAAATCAGAAAGGTAAACAGTCCCACGGTGGAGTTGCTCTAACTCTGGAAGTCAATATACTGTTAAGACAATTCATTAACACCCATTTATATTAATAAGAAGGGAATTGTCTTTAATGAGGCAATATGCTTTCAAAAACGAAGGAGTTAGAAAAGGTACCAACTGGAAGTTAATAGTCATGAGTTTTAAAATAGGTAGGCTTTGCTGTTGTTTTACTGGGAAATTCAGGGGCTTGTATTGGATGTGTTCTAGCAAAAAAAAAAAGTCTAAAATAAAACTTTACATAATAAAGGAATTGGATGCCAGTAGTTTCCAAGTTAGCATTATAATTCTTAAAGGTTATGTGCTTGGCTTATGGTGTAAAATCCAAAACCAAGATTAGGCACTTCACAAAGAGTGGCTGGGGTGATCAGACAGGTGATGCCTGACACCTGCACAGGGAGCAGGGAGACTGACCCACAGGGTAACCTAACATTGTATGTTTTAACTATCAGCCATCTCTGGAGCTAAGATGAAAGCTTGGCTGTCCATCTTCCACATTCATGTAGAATGATATTTAGAAAATAACGTTGATAAAAATTTGATTTAAAAAGCTGTTTGTTTTTTTTTTTCCTGTGATTGTGCCCACTTTATCCTGCTGTGCTAGCACTGAGAGATTTAGGGAGGGCCAGGGTAAATAGAGATACCATATGAATCTCTCAAATCCTGTGGTTCCCTGTTATTGGGGAATGACCAGAATCTTGTTCATCCCAGCTGGGGCTAAGTAAAGGACTTAGCCAGTGTATATCTTGAAACGCAAACAGCTGTGATTCAGCAGAAGTCTGATGTTTAGGTCCCTTAAGAGACAGTAACTAAGTATCTACTAGTACTTCCAAGAGTTTGACATACCCAATTGGCAAGTACTTTGGATAGTCTGACCCATTTTTCCATAGTTAGCAGAGTACTTGAATGTTCGCTTAAGTACATGCTTAAAGTCAAACGTGAAATCCTACTGATTTCAATAAAAATAAGTGTGACATTATAAACAGAGGTTCAGTGTCTTGGTAGTGACAAATCAGAAATACTATAATTCTTGTGAAACTTAGGTTGTACATAAGAACTCTATGTAATTCTTTTTACCTTTTGGAAGACCAACTCAAAATGGATACCTCTGAATCTTTCACACACAGTCCCCACCCTGAAAACAGGTAAGTGCAAGTGTGTGTGTTTCTAAAGCCAGCATGAAGATATGAGTACTTGGTCATTCCCCAGTAACCAGGAATCACAGCTTAATCTATATATTTATCAGTCCAGAATAATTGCCTTATTAACAGTGAAGCTTCTAAAAGTGCTCTTAATTTGTTCTGTGTGCAGGTAACTTTTCTGAAGAATTTACCTGCTTGGTCACTTTTTAAAAGTTAAGAAAAAAAACTTACACAAGATAAACTTCGAATTTGATACATAGGTCAAGAAATTCAGTTGCCGTAATAATAGAAAAGCACTAATGCTGTAATTTGCGTTTGAAAAGCACAGCAAGTACCAAATAAATTGATTTACTGCCAGACAATTAAATATGATGCTGCTTCCTCAAAAGCCCAAGTATCTTTTCATGGTAAACTTACAATAATGAAGGTTAAGGGAGATGCTTAAAGATCAGATAAAAGGTCTCAGAAAAATTTTCTGTAATTCTAGCAGATACAGTGCTATGTTGTGGTATAAATTTGACTTTTTTTAACTGCAGCATTTTCTTTTTTTAGTACTGGTCATGTCAAGTTAAGGGTCTACATTAAAACAGTAGGTTATTTTTTTTTTTTTTAAATAATTCCCTTTTCTCAAAACCAATTAGTATTTTATTTTCAGAAGGGCAGGAAGTTTCACGCATCTTAAAGAGCAACATGCAGCCTCCAGCTTGAGTCTGGGGAGTCAGAAGTGCTGGGTAACTGTGTGGGAGCACTGTAGAGTGGTCCATGCTGACATGCTCATGCTTCATGCAGTTCATTTCTTCTTGGGACTCAGGTTTTGCATATTTGCTAGCTAGTAACCATCAGGAGTAAATGGATTCACAGTGAGGGCAATATTTTAACGAGGAAAAGTAGTTTCCTAAATGCAACATTTTAAAAAATATTTGATGCCAGCATGCTTATGTGTTGGGTCTGAAAGAATGTTGCTTGATACGGAAAACTTTGCAAGTGAACCACTTACAGTCAGTAGCACATAGGAGATGAAGAACAGTGTCTAAACTATTATGTGCATTATCCCCCAAATGGAGAGGTTTTGTGTAATGTGCTGATGTGTTATGTTTTAACCAAGTTTAGGAGAATAACAGGAGGAAAAAAAAGAGTAATTTAAGAATCCTGTATAGCTGGGGGGGAGTTATTTAAGGATTAAGTCCATTAGTCAGTAGCAATCAAATATATAATCTGCGAGCCGTTTGCTTCAGGTGGACAAAAAGTCTGTGCTAGATTAATAGTGAACAAACATAACAGCTTGAAACTGTAAGTACTGTATAGTGAATCGTTGGCCTACTTGGTTTAAAGCCTTTTAAACCTACCTAAAGTGGTAGGTAACGTGGTGCAAAAGAAAGTTCAAAATAAATCCTAAGTTGGACCATTACCAAGCAATCTGACAAAGAGTGTTTTCTTATTCTCAGTCTCTGCTTTCAATTTTTTTTTTTTTTTGTAATATGGTCTGTGATATATTCATCACTGCATTAATTGTCCTCTGTTTCTCCCACTCAAACTTTCCACTTTCTGTAGAGTTGCGTGCAATCTGTCAGGTGCATTATGGGGTTTAGCTTCCTTTTCAGCATCAGGCACGGGACCAGCTATTGCTGAGGGTAGAGAACTGGACATGCTTTCAACCTGTCATCACATCTGACATGAGGTGTTTCACAGTGTGAGAATGATAGAGGAGGGCTTTACCATGAGCATGTAATGACTTACTCCTAAATCTGTTTCCTGTTAAAGCATCTCTAATGCATGATGTTTGTTTGAACTAGTAGTTATTTTCAGCAGAGTTGTCCCAGTTCTTTTTTTGTGATTAAGATAAGTCAGAAGAGCCCCTACAACTTCAACTTTTCATATTAATCTACTTGGGGGGGGGAAATGGCATCTCATTTAAAATGTGTCTCAGAAATTTCAGTCCCCTAAACATGTCATGATTTTGAAGTAATGATATTACAATTTTATCTTCTTTTGGGAATAATTTAGCATTCTGACTGAAATGTATATGTCAAATTTCAGCCTTAAGCAAATCCTGACTGGCAAAACTCTAAGAGTTGAAGGAAAATAGCTGTATTTTTGTAATGGAAATACCAACTCAACCTTAACGGTTCATGACATCGATATATTAATGGATTTATAATTCATATGAGATTAGAGAAGGTATCTATAGCTACTTTATATTCAGAGTTTAACAAAATGGTTTTCTTCTATCAAATGAACGATCAGTTCAAAATATGCGTTCCTTAAATGATGACTTAGGAGTCAAGTTCATTAAATGAAAATATACCGTGTATACCTTGGAGATTTATGTTGTTTGCTCTTTTTCTCTTAGGAAGCCTGACAAATAGGAAAATACTACAAAGTGAAGAGAAAATTCACTTCACGAGAACTGAGCTCTGCTTTCATTGGCTTTTAAATTTTATTTGTATTAATAACTGATTAGTGTCAGATCATCTCTGTAGTCTACTGTGGTGAAATTATTAGGTTAAAGCTGGAAAAAATGAAACAATTAAAAAGAAAAAGAAAAAGCAATTTTAGCGTTCAGGAAACTCAGACTCTCCTTAAGGAAATCAGAAAAAGGAGGGAAGTACTCTTTTCAAAGCAACTTAATACAACAATTAATGAGATGAAACGGAAAGCTTGGGAGGAAATAGCGGAGTGTGTAAATGCTGTAGGTGAAGGAGAGCAAAGAACAGGGACAGAAGTGAAAAGGCGATACCTTGACTGGAGAGCACTCATGAAGAGAAAACGTCTGAATGCAAACATCAAAGTAGTAGGTGCTGGGTTTCACCTTCCTTCATCCAATTTAGATGACTCTCTCAATGAAGACATGGATGAGAAAATGGGATTTGCAATTGAATCTAGTTTTGAATGGCAGAATATCACTGACTTCAGAGAAGCCGGTGGATCTTTAACAGAAATCAAAGTAGAAGAGGAAGAGGAGGATCCGCAGAATTTTGAAGTGAGTGACTGACATATGTTAGCTATATGTAATATGGCCTTCGTTTCATTTCAGCATAAGGCTTCTTGCTGTTTCTTCATAGCATCTGTTTCTGTTTTTTCTGAATGTGTGAATTAAAGAAACTGTAGAAACAATTATGTTTCAGAGAGATGATATTCAAATCTAGCAACATTCAATTGTGTGTAAGGTCTTGGATGTTGATTATTAAATTGATATCCCTCAACTTTGAATATGTATTTGCACATATATTTTCCATTTGTATGTGCCATAGATAAGAATTAGTTCAGTCAGTAGAATGAAAACACGCTGTTGAAGGAAAATGGTTATTTTAATACTTAGGCTGTCTGGATGGATGAACAGAGAAGAGAAATGCACCTCTTTAACAAATGAAAGTATATGTTACCTGCAGGTACAGAAAGAAATAGAATACAGAAAGAAATAGAACACTGTTTGCATTTCTTAAAATGAACCCACAGGAGATGAAAATATTACTTGAATAAGTCAGTCAGCCATTCCTCTGTCAGAATTTTAGTGTGAATTTGACAAGCAGCTGTGGATCCTATAGACAGGTTGTTACTCCTAGTAGTACCATGACTGTCCTGGGGTAGGCAGCCAGCTGGAGTGAAGTTGAATGTTTGGATAGTTTTGTTGTGCCTGTACAAATACATAGCTCTCATTTCAAAAAGGGGTACTCCAAAAGTTTTGGTTTGGGGTTTTTTGGGAGGGGAGGGGAAAGGGGGGGGAAGCAACTCCTGTCTTAGCTCAGTTGAGATGTGTGCTGGGAAAAAAATTGGCATAACCTGTTAAATGGTAGTGAGACTACTGTCTGACAACTGCTGAAGAGCAGTGTCTGCCTGTTCTAATGCTAGAGGACTGGCAGTGGCTCTCATTGTCTTAAGATTTTTTTGAACCTATATCTTCCTCAGTTTGCCTTTCTTTTGCAGCATACTTAGTGGGAGACAATTATCCCTTGTGTACTATGAACGTGTAGCACATAAGGGCTATAATTCTGCACGAGTTGTTAACAGTCTGCCAAGAGCAATGGCCCTAACCACCTAGTCATCTGCATCATAAATAGCTTTACAGCAAATGTGATAATACAAAATTGGTTAAACAAGTCCTGTTTATTGATTCACTTAATACAGTTTGAAGGGTTAGGAGTATGTGAAAAATGTCAATGTTTTTTAGAAATGGAATCCTCAAGTTAGTGAAGGCTGGGTTAGCTTACTGTCGTGGTTTAACCTCATCTGGCAACTGAGCACCACACAGCTGCTCGCTCACTCCCCGCCCCCCCCGGTGGGATGGGGGAGAGAATCAGAAGAGTAAAAGTGAGGAAACTCGTGGGTTGAGATAAAAACAGTTTAATATTTGAAATATAATAATAATAAAAAGAATATACAAAGCAAGTGATGCACAATGCAGTTGCTCACCACCTGCTGACCGATGCCCAGCCAGTCCCCGAGCAGCGGCCCCCCTGGCCAGCTTTCCCCCAGTTTATATACTGAGCATGATGTCACATGGTATGGAATGTCCCTTTGGCCAGTTTGGGTCAGCTGTCCTGGCTGTGCCCCCTCCCAGCTTCTTGTGCACCTCCAGCCTTCTCAGTCGGTAGAGCATGGGAAGCTGAAAAGTCCTTGACTAGTGTAAGCACTACCTAGCAACAACTAAAACATCGGTGTGTTATCAACTTTGTTCTTGTCCTAAATCCAAAGCACAGCACTGTACCAGCTACTAGGAAGAAAATTAACTCCATCCCAGCCAAAACCAGGACACTTACATACCACATAGCCTATAGATCCAGCTGCTCTGATAAAAAAAATTAGTCAAAACAAATTCCTAGTGGCTTACATAAATGTCACTCAGCTATATGAAAAGTAAGAACAATACATGCTTTTTTAGATCTAGTTTTCTATCACTGATTCTGAATGCTCTATAATATCTATCACGCAATATTTTCTGTATGTTCTTGCATGTCTGCTGACAAGCTGATTTTCCATTTCTGTATTACCAGATATTAACTTGCAGATAAAGCGTGTTTACCTGTTTAATGGTAGAAAACAGTCTTTTGATCTAACATGGTTATTTCACAGCATGTGAGTTAAACAGTTCTGAGTAGCTTTTCAGATGAAAAAACCCAGTATGTTCTTTTCAGTCAAGTTGTGTGTAGCAAGTCTATTCTGGCATAAAGACTGGAATGTAATTCTTGTCTATCACATTCCTCTCTGCAGTTTCCTATTGAGGAAGAAGAAGAAATTTTGTCATCAGTTTTGCCAGATTCAAAAAAGGAAAATGACCTACCAGACTTCCCCCACATTGAAGAGTTTGGAAATCTAAGCTCTGCTCAAGCTAGGCTAGCCTATGAAGATTCTCACTTGCTCATAAATCTGGAGAAGCAGAAGGTGGAGCTGGAGAAGCAGCGACTAGACATTGAAGCCGAAAGGTTGCAAGTGGAGAAGGAGCGCCTGCAAATTGAAAAAGAACGGTTGCGACATGTTGACTTGGAGCGTGAGAGACTTCAGATTGAGAAGGAGCGACTTCAGATTGAATGGGAGAAACTCAGGCTAGAGACTCTGCATGCTGAAAAACCTGCCCTGGAAAATGACCTCACCCAAACAGAAAAACCCATCGTGCAGCCTCTGGATCTAGAAACTGAAAAGTTAAAACTCGAAAAAGAACGTTTGCAGTTGGAGAAAGAGAGGCTGCAGTTCCTAAAGTTTGAGTCGGAAAAGCTGCAGATTGAGAAGGAACGCTTGCAAGTGGAGAAGGAGCGCCTTCGAATTCAGAGAGAGGGTCACTTGCAGTGAACTTCTTGACTGAAGTGTCAACATTAGCGTTTTGATGTTTGTAAAATAGAGGTAGTTCAGTTCTTAATACTGAAACTGTCCTAGAGACTTAACATTCTTCTGTTCAGAGTTGAATGTTGATGTTAAACTGAAAAAAAAAGAATGGTGCTCAGTATGTCAGTGTGCCTACATAAATGAGCTTATGTGTGAAGTTGCTTTTCAGTGTATCAGAACTGTTACGTTCTCTTGTCTTCAGTATTGTGTTGTATTAGTTTGGTGTCCTCCTCTCATAGACACATGGAGAAGAATCAAGGCTGAACCTTGTACTTTTTTCACTGTACTAACAGTAAGGAAGGATCAGAATAAATCAACATATGTTGTGAGGGCATGGTGCTGATGATAGCCCATGCAGTAAATAAGTATAAGTTAGAACACAGTAACACAGTCGTGATGCAATTGATTCATTAAACTTAATTTCCCTTTAATTTCCCCTCCACACAACTGGAAAAAGAGTTCAAAAATTTATCTAAAAGTTAAAGTACAAGTTAAATTCACTGCAGTTGTGTTTACTGTTGTTCCATGGCTTGAACTGAATGGGAGTGCAGAAAATAGTATTCTTCCTTTCTCATGAAGTATTCGTACTAGATAAAGTTACACATCAACCATACGTACTATAACCTGGACTGTTGGTTGCGCCAGGTCATTAATAATGCTATATGGAACATAGCACCTGTCTTAGTATAGCATAGGGACTTACTGATTGATCAGGCGTGCTGTCTGATGAGTCTGTGATGACCCCCTGAAGTAAACTGCTAGACCTGGTTTGTTCCTTGAAAGACAGTAGCTGGTGATGGGAGTCTCGGGAGTAGAGACACAGAGGCTGAGCACAGTCTAAGGAGCACTGAGCTTGAACGCCAACAGTCTTGATGTTAGTTCTGCCTGGCCAGCACTGAGGTCGTGTCCATGAGGCAGCCAGAAGAGGCTTCTATGGCTGACACCATATAGTATGTTTTAATTAGACAAACAGAAATGGTCAGTGCTGAAGGCTGTCAGTATTTTTGATAAGCAATGTATTCATTTAAAATAATAAAAAAAACCCCAAGCTTTGTATTATTTCATGTATGTTTAAATACCAACTGAGCCAGACTTCACATTTCTCATCTTTCTGCAAGTAACTTATCTTTTGTTGACTTCATTTGAAACTTAGGACTATGAGAATACTAAAGCTGAATATATGTTGAGTGACTTACATGGATTCTTGTGCAAGTAAATATATTTATACCACTACAGGATTACTTTTATTCTGCAAAGAAAATGTTATTTTTTTATTACTGAAACAAGCGTGCTTCTACAGTGGAAATAAATTTGACTACTACAACTCAAAATTGCTCGTGAGACTGTGTTTCTTCACAGAGAAACAGGGCTAGATGTGAAGAGAAACCTGGATACTCAGCACTGCAGCACCCCAAAGTTGTGATACCTGTATTCCTGGAGTAGTAAATCAAAGAGATGAGGCATCTCAAAGTAGGATTTAAACCACCCAGCAGTTACTTGAGAAAGGAAAAAGGAAGGAGACACAAACCAGCTGGATAGAAGTGCCCCAGGGGGAAGTGTATTTGAGATTCTTCCTCCTGAACATGGTGGTTTGACCCTGGCTGGATGCCAGGTGCCCACCAAGCCGCTCTATCACTCCCTTCCTCAGCTGGACAGGGGGAGAAAAATACGATGAAAGGCTCATGGGTCGAGATAAGGACAGGGAGATTGCTCGGCAATTACCGTCACAGGCAAAACATTCAACTTGGGGAAATTAATTTATTGCCAATCAAAATCAGACTAGGACAATGAGAAATAAAACCAAATCTTAAAACACCTCCCCCACACACACTTCTTGGGCTCAACTTCACTCCTGATTTTCTTTACCTCTTCCCGCCAAGTGGTGCAGGGGGACAGGGAATGGGGGTTGCAGTCAGTTCATCCCACGTCTCTGCCGCTCCTTCCTCCTCACTCTTCCCCTGCTCCAGTGTGGGGTCTGTCCCACGGGGTGCAGTCCTTCAGGAACAGACAGCTCCAGTGTGGGTCCCGCAGGGGGCCGCAAGTCCTGCCAGCAAACCTGCTCCAGTGTGGGCTCCTGTCTCCATGGGTCCACAGGTCCTGCCAGGAGCCTGCTCCAGCGCGGGCTTCCCACAGGGTCACAGCCTCCTTTGGGCGCATCCACCTGCACTGGCGGGGGTTCCTCCACAGGCTGCAGGTGGATATCTGCTCCACCGTTAACCTCCATGGGCTGCAGGGGGACAGCCTGCCTCACCATGGTCTTCACCAGGGGCTGCAGGGGAATCTCTGCTCCGGCACCTGGAGCACCTCCTCCCCCTCCTTCTTCACTGACCTTGGTGTCTGCAGAGTTGTTTCTCTCACATATTCTCGTTCCTCTCTTCCAGCTGCTGTTGCGCAGCAGTTTTTCCCCCTTCTTAAATACATTATCCCAGAGGCACTACCACCGTCGCTGGTGGGCTCGGCCTTGGCCAGCAGCAGGTCCGTCTTGGAGCTGGCTGGCATTGCCTCTATCGGACATGGGGGAAACTTCTATCAGCTTCTCACAGAAGCCACCCCTGTAGCCCCCCGCTACCAAAACCTTGCCACGCAAACCCAATACACTGAAATAAAGTGACAAATTTTCAGCTCCCTGATATGTATCAAACAAATTTATATTAAAAATAGCTTTCTGTGCCCATTACCATTTTCTCGATTTGGAGAAATTACTTATCTTTCCCTTTTAAAACATGAGAGAGGCAGAATTCAGGAAGTTTATCAGAATTGCCTAGTGCATTTACCCAGATAGTGGGATAACTTGGATTTCATGATCACAGTATCCTGAGGTGACCCACTTTCTAGATACCTAGTCTGACTGCCAAACAGGGTAAGTAGGAACAAGGGACAACGTAGCCAGCCATGCAAGAGGTAGTGACCAGAAGGACCAAGCCAGGACAGAGAACCTTCCTGCGGTCTTGTCTGTAAGAAGTACTTGGCCGGGAAGGAGCAGGTGTGGAGTCTGGCTCCTGTTTCGACAGGTAGTTAGGCTGCTGCTTGGTACCAGCACCTCTGTCTTCATATTTTACTCCAGTTGAATGACTTAACCATTAGGATAATGGTTTGTATTTTCCATTGGACATCTTGGAAATTATGTCCCAAGAGCTTTAAAGGTTTTGGGGAAAAAATAAATAGATAAATCTGAACCATTTCTGAACTCCGAATCATTTCAGAAATTTGAACACTTCTCCAAATGTCAATAGAGCAGTATGTAAGCAATTATTTCTTCTAACAACTATTCAGCCTCCTAGGGAAATGATGCATCCTTTGGTTATACAAAACCTTTTGGAAAATACTGAATGATGAAATTAAGTATCGTCATAAATCATTGAAAACACAGTTTCAACATAAAATTTAGAGAAAATTAGTTTAATACATCAATTTTATAGCTTGCTTTTTTCATACCAAAATTGCAGTCATTTTGTGGTAATTTGAATTTAAATGTCATATTTTTAAATACTAATCTGCAATCTCTTAAACTTTAATTGCTTGATTTACCAACCTGGGATCCTGACAGCAAAGCCTAGGGGTAAGATTTGGACCTTGTAAATGTCACCAAAGCCAGGGCATGTGCATGAAGTCAGTTCCTCTGTTAGAAAGGGAGAGATTTTGGACTCCTGCTTAAAAGAAGGGCCTGTGATTATAAGTAGAGTGACATTTCCAGACTGGGAAGAGCTTTAAGACAAGGGGGAAACCACACACATATGGAGGAAGAGGGAAGTATTTGGGGGGAAAAAAAAGGGGTGAAAATCAAACAATTAGTAAGAGGGAAGGTGGGTGAAGCTGGTGATAGGTAAAACAGAGTACTGGAAATATCCCCAGTGCTCATTGCGAACTGCTTTGTCGAGGTTATGTCTGATGCACTGATGTCAGAGCTCATGGCTCTGTGGACCCTCATGGGAATGTATGAACGGGGGAGGCAAAGGGCAAAGTGCAGCCTGAGGTGCAGCAGGCAATTTCGCAGCCGCTGCGAAAGGTGGCAGGCTCATGCGCTCCGTGCATGCCATGTGGATTCCTGTGCTGCAGCAGGAACACGCACCAGGACCTTCATAAATGCCATTGTGTCCACTGCTCCATGAAGGGGTTTCTATCCATTAATTTTAGGGCCAGAAGGCCAAATAAGAAAGGTGAAATGAAGGCTACTTCAGAGAGTTTCTCACTGTCTGTTATTAGTGATGGGTCCCACCAATTTGTGCCTGGCTAAGACATTAATGAAGAGAAGCAGAATGTGTCCAGGTGTTTTCACAATGCAGTTTGGAGACAGACTGGCTAATACTTAACAGTGTCCTAGCAACAGACAGAGAAGGTCATAGGGTAAGGTTGTAAATGTGGTCCCCAAGAACAGCCCAGGACAAACAGCAGCCACACTCCCAACAGGACTTGCCTGAGAAAGCACGGTAGGATTCAAAGGCAGGTTCATTTCCTTGAGTAAGGGATCCTGCGTTATTTCTGGGCTATTTTGAGCAACATTCACTGTGCATAAAGAGATGCTGCAAGCAATGTATACACAAGGTATAAAATATTTACTTATTAAGACAAACGAGATGGTTAGGATTTAATAAAGTGCTCAGACTAAGCATTAGCATCTTCATTATCTCAAGGCATCTTTGCTAGCCAGACAGGCATCAGCCAGGAGAGGAAGGGCTCCCCAGCATAGCTCTGATGATGCTGAGTTGCCATCTTGCGAGGGTTGCTTTTTTCTTTTTTTTTACTTTGGGGTTTCTTAATCTTTCCATGTTGGTAGATTTTTTTTTCCCCTTAAATCCTCAAAGTGCTACTGACATCTATCTCAACAATCCCACCTCCATCTGTAGAGACCTTACTTTGCTTGGCTTTTCTCTACAAACTTTCTGAGCTTTTTCTCACAACTTCACAATTTTCCCATCAGCGTGAGCCAAGGTTAGGCAGCCGGCCTGTGCTGGGCCCTGGATTAAAGACGTGGTGGGGAGGCTACACGTTTGCCTGCAGAGTTGATTGGACCCACTCAATAACGGTCCGGGAGGTCTTGCATAGCAGTGGAACTAGTCAGACTAACCTGCAGTGAATGAAGCAGTTCTCCAGCACCCACCTGTGGAGTTAGGAGCTCTGTGACTGGGTAATGGTGTCCTGGATGTTACTTCTGTTGCTGTCTTAAGGATAATAGCAAGACTGGGCAAAAAAGAGGCAAAGCCAGTATCACTCTCCTCGAGTTGTTTCAGATGTTGGAAAAAGCTTCTTGGTCACTGGCAGCTCTGTGAAATAGGGCCCAAGAGGGAAAGAAAAGTAAGTCTTCGGTTCCTGTGAACTTTCCCAAGTAGAGCTCAGCGTTCTTGGTTACATCAGGCTATTTGCCAGCTGCCTGGTGGTAAAAGTTGTCCAAAATACTGCTGCTACGCCAGGTATTTGCATAATCCAGGACTGGATGTTGTGTGTATGCATCACCTTGAAATGGACAATAATCTGTCAGGTGCTCTTTCAAAATGTAGCTGAATTATGTTCATATTTTGTTTCCCCTCCCCAAAAAAGAAGTTTCTAAATCTGTCAGATAAAATCGCCCTTGCAAGTGGGAACAGAAGCTAATAACTCACATTTCTTTGCCTTTTCATAGAACTTTTGAGGCAGTTGCCACAAAAGAGCATCAGCGACATCACCTGCCTCTCCAGCTCACACGCCCCCAGAAGGCCCCCTCAGAAAGGCACGGAGTGCTCCAAGGAGAAGGAGTCAGATCCAGGGCTGATATTTTACAAACACAAAAATACCCTCAAAAATCCTACTCCATGTCAATCAGGAGCCTTGACAGAAGTGATAGGTGGGAGAAGAGGGGGGAGGAAAGACTGATTTTTCTCTATTGTTGCTGAAATCAATTAGTGAATTTAAGCCAGAGGGTGTCAGAAAATGCCACCAAATGCAATTGTATTCTCTTTTTCTTTTTCTTTTTCCTTTCCTTTTTCTTTTTCCTTTTCCTTTTCCTTTTCCTTTTCCTTTTCCTTTTCCTTTTCCTTTTCTTTTTCTTTTTCTTTTTCTTTTTCTATTTTCTTATTTTTATTTTTATTTTTATTTTTATTTCTCTTTCTCTTTCTTTCTCTTTTTCTTTCTCTTTCTCTTTCCCTTTCCCTTTCCCTTTTCCCTTTTCCCTTTCTCTTTCCCTTTCTCTTTCCCTTTCTGTTTCCCTTCTTTTTCTTTTTTCAGAGTTGAGTGTAATAACCTTGCAATCTGATGAATGGCAAAAGCTAGACTTAATACAGAAAATTGCTTAAGGCCCTGTGCAGGTTCTCATCTCACAAGCTGTCATTCCTCTCTTGTTGACTTAGGACACTGGCCCCATGTCTTCTTACAAGGATTAGTAATGCTAAGTATGCACCCTGTTCCTCCCATGCTCAATGTGCTTTAAAACATGACCCAGCTCAGCTCAAGCTCCCAGTGTCCCATTCAGGAGTGGAAGTGCTGGGCCAGGCAATTTGGCCCCTTACCTCATTGCCCAGAGGTCAGGCTCCGATCCTGGTGTCACCAGCAGATTTTTTGGTTTTTTGATCATGGGTTGGTCTACACGACACCAGGCCTGCTGGCAACAGACAGGGTACACCTCTCTCAAAGGGGGAAAGGGATCTTTGCAGAGGAGATAGCAGGGCTCATTGAAAGAGCTTTAAACTAGATTTGAAGGGGGAAAGGGAGAAAACCAGGCTTGCTAGAGATAAGCCTAGGGGCGGCGCACCAATGTTTGAGGGACAGTGTGCTGGCGAGGTCCTTCGGTCTGCCGTCTCAGTGGAGGCAGGGGATGGAGAGCCATGTGACAGCAAAGATGCAAGGGTTATGGATGTGTTAGAAACTGCGGAAGCGCCTGAGAATGGTCACGTAGGAATTAGGGCTTCTCCCCCAAAAAGGTGGCGGCATCAGTAGCCTCAAGTGCATCTACACCAGTGCACGCAGCACGGGCAACAAGCAGGAGGAGCAGGATGCCATTGTGCAGCAGGAAAACTATGATATAGTTGCCATCACAGAAGCATCGTGGGATGACTCGCACAACTGGAATGCTGCAATGGATGGCTATAAACTCTTCAGAAGGGATAGGCAAGGAAGGAGAGGTGGTGGGGTAGCCTCATACATTAAGGGAGTGTTTTGACTGTCTAGAGCTTAATGATGGTCACGATAGGGTTGAGTGTTTATGGGTAAGAATCAGGGGGAAGGCCAAGAAGGCAGATATCATGGTGGGAGTCTGTTATAGACCATCCAACCAGGACGAAGAGGCAGAAGAAATACTCTATAAGCAGCTGGGAGAAGTCTCACAATCGCTAGCCCTTGTTCTTGTGGGGGACTTCAACTTACCAGATGTCTGCTGGAAATACAATACAGCAGAGAGGAAACAGTCCAGGAGGTTCCTGGAGTGTGTGGAAGACAACTTCCTGACACAGTTGGTAGAGTGAGCCAACTAGGGAAGGTGCCCCGCTGGACCTGTTGTTTGTGAACAGAGAAGGACTTGTGGGTGATGTGACAGTTGTAGGATGTCTTGGGCATAGCGATCACAAAGTGATAGAGTTTTCGATTCTCAGAGAAGTAAGGAGGGGGTCAGCAGAACTGCTACCTTGGACTTCCGGAGGGCAGACTTTGGCCTGTTTAGGGGCCTGGTTGACAGAGTCCCTTGGGAGGCAGTCCTGAAGGGCAAAGGAGTCCAGGAAGGCTGGACATTCTTCAAGAAGGAAATCATAAAGGCGCAGGAGCAGGCCATCCCCATGTGCCGAAAGATGAGCCGGCGGGCCTGGCCGAACAGAGAGTTTTGGCTGGAACTCAGGAAAAAAAGGAGAGTTTATGACCTTTGGAAGAAGGGGCAGGCCACTCAGGAGGACTCCAAGGATGTCGTGAGGTTATGCAGGGAGAAAATTAGAAAGGCCAAAGCCCAACTAGAACTTAATCTGGCTACTGCCGTAAAAGACAATAAAAATGTTTCTAGAAATACATTAGCAACAAAAGGAGGGCTAAGGAGACTCTCCATCCTCTGTTGGATGCGGGGGGGAACATAGTGGCAAAGGATGAGGAAAAGGCTGTGGTACTTAATGCCTTCTTTGCCTCAGTCTTTAATAGTAAGGCCAGTTGTTCTCGGGGTACCCATCCCCCTGAGCTGGAAGACAGGGACGGCGAGCAGAATGAAGCCCCCATCATCCAAGGGGAAATGGTTAGCGACCTGCTACACCGCTTAGACACACACAAGTCTGTGGGGCTGGATGGGATCCACCCAAGGGTAGTGAGGGAGCTGGCAGAAGTGCTCACCAAGCCACTTTCCATCATCTATCAGCAGTCCTGGCTGCTGATAGGGAGGTCCCAGTTGACTGGAAGTTAGCAAATGTGACACCATCTACAAGAAGGGCCGGAAGGAGGATCCGGGGAACTACAGGGCTGTCAGTGTGACCTTAGTGCCAGGGAAGGAGCAGATCATCTTGAGTGCCATCACATGGCACGTACGGGACAAACAGGTGATCAGGCCCAGTCAGCAAGGTTTTATGGAAGGCAGGTCCTGCTTGACTAACCTGATCTCCTTCTATGACAAGGTGACCCGCTTAGTGGATGAGGGAAAGACTGTGGATGTGGTCTACCTAGACTTTAGTAAAGCCTTTGATACCGTTTCCCACAGCATTCTCCTGGAGAAACTGGCTGCTCATGGCTTGGACAGGCGTGCTCTTCGCTGGGTCAAAAACTGTCTGGATGGCCTGTCCCAAAGAGTTGTGGTGAATGGAGTTAAATCCAGTTGGTGGCCGATCACAAGTGGTGTTCCCCAGGGCTCAGCATTGGGGCCAGCTCTGTTTAATATCTTTATCAATGATGTGGATGAGGGGATTGAGTGCACCCTCAGTAAATTTGTAGACGACACCAAGTTGGGCAGGAGTGTTGATCTGCTTGAGGGTAGGAAGGCTCTACAGAGGGACCTAGGCAGGCTGGATCGATGGGCCCAGGCCAATTGTATGAGGTTCAACAAGGCCAAGTGCTGGGTCCTGCACTTTGGCCACAACAACCCCATGTAACACTACAGGCTTGGGGAAGAGTGGCTGGAAAGCTGCCTGGCGGAAAAGGACCTGGGGGTGCTGGTTGACAGCCAGCTGAACATGAGCCAGCAGTGTGCCCAGGTGGCCAAGAAGGCCAATGGCATCCTGGCCTGTATCAGAAATAGTGTGGCCAGCAGGAGTAGGGAAGTGATCGTGCCCCTGTACTCGACACTGGTGAGGCTGCACCTTGAATACCGTGTTCAGTTTTGGGCCCCTTGCTACAAGAAAGACATTGGGGTGCTAGAGCGTGTCCAAAGAAGGGCAACGAAGCTGGTGGAGGGTCTGGAGAACAAGTCTTATGAGGAGCGGCTGAGGGAACTGGGGTTGTTTAGCCTGGAGAAAAGGAGGCTGAGGGGTGACCTCATCGCTCTCTACAACTCCCTGAAAGGAGGTTGTAGCGAGGTGGGTGTTGGTCTCTTTTCCCAAGTAACAAGCGATAGGACGAGAGGAAATGGCCTCAAGTTGCGCCAGGGGAGGTTTAGATTGGACGTGAGGAAAAATTTCTTTACTGAAAGAGTGGTGAAACATTGGAACAGGCTGCCCAGGGAAGTGGTTGACTCACCATCCCTGGAGATATTTAAAAGATGTGTAGATGTGATGCTTAGTGACATGGTTTAGTGGTGGACTTGGCAGTGTTAGGTTTACGGTTGGACTCAATTATCTTAAGGGTCTTTTCCAACCTAAATGATTCTATAATTCTATGAAAAGACTGTTTTTCCCTTCTCTGCTCTTCTCCAGGCTGTCACCCTGCCTCTTGCATGTTCCTGGTCTCTGCTTCACCTTCTGTCTTGCACTTCTCTGCCTTCATATAGCTCAGAAATTTCTGGGGTGCTTGTCACTTTGATGTCCATACATACACATGATGCTGATTTGCTCTCTATTCAATTTTGATATCTACCCATTCACATGACACTGACTTGGCTCTGTTAAAATGGAGCACGAGAAAGCAACAGTCCCTGGTCATTGTCTGACCCCCCACTGACTTTCCAGAGAGACCTGGTGATGATATATTCTCCCTTATTTTCCTTCTGTGGAGAAGTAAAGGTAAGGCTCTCTTTTCCCACCCAATTTGAGCAAGAAGAGTGACAGGTATTAAAGCATCAGCCACAAGGAATGGGTGAAAGAACTGGGGTTACCTCGTCAAGAAAAGAGGGACTGAGGGGAGACATAACAGACTTCAAATATGTGAAAACCCGCAGGGAATAATCTGCTTTTTGTGCTCACTGCCAATGAGACATGGAAGAATAAGCCTAAATTGCAGCTGTGGCTGCCTGGACTAGCCATGAGGAAAAAGGTTGGTCAGGATGTGAAGGACTGGAGTAGATGACCTGGGAAGCTGTATGGTCTCCATCATTCAACAATTCTAAAAATACATTTGGCAAACACGAAGAGTGATACAGATACTGTCCTCCACCGATATTTTCCATGATGACATGAACAGGAGCAACAAGAGTATTCACTTCTTTTCCTGCTGATCTTTCCTATTTCTTCGTGCCGTCAGGTTGCAGGCTGGCTTCCCTTGAAGTTTTGTCTTGTGAAAAGACACGTTAGCTACACAGTGCGGACATGAGATGCTGCCTTTGCTTTTCTGACCTGCATTTATTTCCTAGGCTCAGCCAGCTCCAGCGCATTATTTGAGCACATCCCTGTGGATGGGGAGGGCTGCTCCCGGGAGGCCGTGGAGGAGGCGGCATGGACATTCAGCTCAGGGCTTGGCCGTTTTGCACTGGGAGCCCTGCTCCTGCTCGGCATCATGTGTGTGGCACAGGGAGTCCTGCTGGCGTGGCAGTTCAGCTGTGTCCCAGGCAGCTTCTCACCTCTGAAAACATCCAGTAGCTCTTTCACAGCTCAGCGTTTCTCTACTAGATTTGTACCATCTCCTGTGTTTGTGCACCCCACGAACTTCCAGACTGGAGAACCTGCCTCTCCAAGGTTACGAGCAGTCACAGAGCCCAGGACGGGCAAAAGGACGATCAGTCCCAGGATCAGTTGTCAATAACATACCACGCTGTAAATTTTTGCCTACAATGTTCAAATAGTATCTCATGCTATAAGCTGTGGTCTGGCACTCTACTTTTCACTCGTCTTTTCCATCACTTGTGTTAGTACACTGTCTAAATGTTGGGCTCTTTATGACAATATTCCTTCCCAGAGGCTAAAAACGATGGACAAGCAGACCCTCCGGTGGCATGCCTATACCAGGGGGAGTTCCAGCACCACAGCTACCTCCCCATCGAACGGGGAGCTGCACAAGCTGCTGCCCCAGCTGTGACGGCTCACTCACAGAGCTCTTGCTGGCAGCAGCTGGCAGAAGGGGCTTTGTGGGCACTGTGCTCTGACAGGGGAAAGGCTGGAGCTACTTGCTTTAGGTGTGTATTTGTCTTCATGAATCTCCTACTTGGCATTAGGTTGTCAGCTTGTGAAGAACCACGTTATGCAGTAACCACATTATCCAGAAACCAGAGCAAGAGCCAGCGGCCTTTGAGTAGTCCAAAGTGCTAAGGAGGCAAGTAGCTATGTATGAGGCAAATAAACCTGATCTTAAAAGCTAGCAGGGTGAGAGCAGCAGCAGCTATGGCCTCTGACAAACCTGGGTGTCACTGGAAGTCTAAATCCCTGCATCACTCAGGCACTGTTGAAGTTTGCAGCTAACATTAAGATAAAATATAAGCGGGCCAGATTCCTCCATATGTTAGCGGGTTTGTTTTGCATCAGTGTGCCAAATGTTTGTAGCTGACATCAGGACTACCGAAAGATTTTAATCCAGGCTTTAAAAAAAAAAAAAAAAGAAAAAAAGATTGCATTTTAAAATAAATGCCCAACTTTTTTTGTTTCCAGATAATCCACTTATTTGAAGACACATGCTCCAAGCAAATAAGAGGAGGAGGGCAGGGAAGAACGCCTTCAGTACTGACCTGGGGCAACTTACAGTACTTCATCATTTCCTCTCATACTTTTTTTGGCTAGTTTATACCAAAATGATGATTTTTTCAAACCACTAGTTACGCCACCAGCGCTTTTGGCTCTGTGTCACCGGATGATCTTGCAGCGACGCTGTGATCTAGCCTTTTGTCATTCACTCAGCATGAAATGGGAGTCAGGGAGGGAGCACTGGGCAATGTGACTAAGGCAGCTCTTGCCCTGGACTCATCTTTTTTCCTTACTGGTCTCTTCAAGGAAATGTCCCGATGCTAGGTCACAGTTACTACACCAATGAATACACAGTTCTCAGCCATCAGAAAACATATTAGATCCACTGACACAAGACCAGAAGAAGCCCTTTTCATGCACTGCACATAATCATTTTAAACGACCTACTTTAGAGGACACTTCCATCCTCTCCTTTTACAGTTTATTAAGAATACCATTGTTACTTTCTGTTACAATTTTACTGTTTTTAATTTCCCTACTTCACACTATCAGTAGTTTTATTCTACACATAAGCAGACCATGGAATACCTTGCCTTGTTACTTCCATATTTTCTAATTGCAATACTCCATCATTAGTCAACTGGTTCATAATGTGGAAGGCAAAGTTGCTATTTCATTTCATGCTGTATAATACAATGCTTCTGGTTCAGTAATTACATTGTGCCAGACTTGTGATCAATCCTGAGATAGCTCACTCTTGATGGATAGCCCCGTCACGGAGTGTGTAAGAGTTAAAGGAAGAAGCAAATTTTTGATTTTGCTCCTCTGTCAATTTAGCTACTTGAACACTGCTTTTCAGACCAATATTTGTCTCACTGAGATAGGAAGAGATTACAGAAATGAGAACTTAAAAGAGAGAACTGAAGTTTGAAAAGCATTTTCTAAAGTTTTGGTTTGCAAAACAGGAAAGATATAAATTAGTCGTTCTTCCATGGACAGCTATTGTCTATTACTCTGTTAATGGAGTGTAAACCTTTTAGTCACCCGTTTAATGTACTGGAGAAAACCATTACCTGCTTCTCATAACTATTCCAAGGATTATGTGAAATGAGCTGATGATCTTACTTACTACTCAGTACTAGACCTGTGAAAAAAATTATTTCCAAACATTTTCTGCTCAATCGTAGGAGTGTTCATGAGTCAAACAATTTTCTGAAGTGGCAGCCAACTTTCAAATATATAAGATATGAGAAGTGCCTTTTCCTAACAGGGACAGAATTGCAAGTATGGGGTCCAAGAGTGCAACATGTGTTGCAAGGACAGCCAGAACAGCCATGCCAAGTGAGCAAGAGTGGAGAGGGCTATAACCTTTATGGATGAATGACATCCTAGTGCCCTGAGGTTACAGCACAGAAAAGTTTGATCCTAGCGGGGTGTGTTTACACTTTTCTCAGAAGCACCTGCTGGCAACCAATTTCAGGGACAGAATTTCTGGCCAGACAGGGTATTGCTTTGGTCCAATAAAGCAACGTTTATGTTCTTGCATATCTTTATAGTATTGCATGATTTGATGGCAAAAACTATAGGTGAAATACTCCCATTTCTGTAATAAAATTATCTTGTTTTCCTTGCTCTTTGACTTTGGCACAGGGCTACACCTGAGGCTTTTTCATTTACTTCCTATCTGCCATCCTTTTAGTATCTCATCCTTCCTCCAAGGACTAGCAGTGAGATCCCACCAGTCAGAAATAACAGAGTTAATGCTTCAGAAACTCTGAGCTCAGGTACCCTGAAGGGGGTTTGGTCATCTCACCAAAGCAAGGTGAGGCAGCCGTGTCCGCAAAATGTGTCAAGATCATTTTGTATCCAAAACATTGGAAAAGGTCTAAGGTTCAGTATTCAGTCATAGATCTGGGTAGAAGTTTAAGGGAGAAAGGGCAACAGGAGGACTAGATTAGTAAGGCAGGTAGTACATACTCTGCTGTGATGATGGAGATAAGAAAAGCAGAAAACAGTTAACTAAGATACTTAAACAAGTAGAGAGAAATGGAAATGGTGAAACTGGGCAGCAGATGAGAGCATCCCAGGTGGACAGAGGCTGGCTGCCTAGCCCCACCACCTCCTCAGGAAGAAACAATACAGCATTGCTTTGGATTTTCCACTAAAGCAGCTCCTCCCAGCATCCCCTACACAGTGGATGAGTAAGACTGACATGCAAGGCCAGCTGTAACAATAAAAGACCAACAACAGAAAAGCAACAGATCAGGAATCAGAGAACAGAGGTGGAGTCAGTAAGTGAATACCAGGGACACAGGTGAAGGGCAAGAATGACAGTGGCTACAGAATTTGTAGCATCTTACCTCTCTTCTTGGCTCTCCAGGACCAATATGCTTTTCTATCTATTCAGGTATTCAACTGACCTTTAAATGGACACACCACTACTGTTTCATACACGTTATTAACACAGAGGTCTTTTATTTGAAAGACTCCAAGTTGTTTGCAAGCACAGCAAACTGCTCCACTGAAGAGGATTTAGGAGAAACGCTGTGAAGACAGATCAATTGATCAGTCACTGCATTTCTGGTATGTAACTTTTCGCACATTGCAGCAAAATAGTAATTGAGAAAGTAAAAACACAGCAGAAAAAGTGGAAAAATTGAATATACAAAGGTGAAGAGATGAATTGTTAATTTTCCCAGGCCTGGGTTCAGATATGCTTAATGAGAACAACATTTTAGCCCACTGGTACCTTGAGCACTTGCAGAGCTGCAGGCCGTTTGGTGATCCCTCCCTGGGGAACATGCCACAGGATTTCTGGAGAAGACTCAAGAGCTCAGAGCAGGCTGGTGACTGGTGGCACATGGAGTCATGGGGAGAACAAGGGTCCTTTTCCCCTGGGATCCCAGGGGCTGGTCTGTGTCTGAGTCCGAGCAGTGGGGAGGGGGGTAGGAGAGAGAAGAGCGGCAGCCCCCTGAGCCGAGTCACACAGTCGGATGAAACAGGCTTTAGCCCAGTCTTTCCTGCCTTTGTGACTTTCCATTTCCAAGTGCCCAAAACTTTAAAGAATTGCACAAAAGACAGAAGGGAAAAAAAAACAGAGATAAGAGGTTTTATTCTTTCAAAATGGCAGTAATATTGGTTTTACCAGAGAAAAAAATCTCAGAGCTAAGGGCAGGAGACAAAAATGGTCCAATCTAATGAGAGAATTAAAAAAAAAAATCTCTGTTTTTGTTGTTTGATTGTACGGATGTTTCTGCTGCTTTTAAAGACCTGCTCAGGGAGTGGGCAGGAGTATGGTTGCTTTTAGACATGTGCAGATCTCCCTGCAGATATCTCCTGGAGCACTGGCACACCGTCTGCTCTAGGGCTGGTGGCTGGTGCACTAATGGCTTTCTAAGTCACTCAGACCAGACTACACCTAAAAGAACTAGCACTGTTTCTTTTACAAGTTGGGGCTGGAGAAATCTTTTGGCTCAGAAATATAGAAGAGAAATTGTGGCTAATCCAGAATGGTATCCAGGAAAGCTCTTGCTCGTAATGGACAAGCTAAGGGTTATCGCTGACCTCTGAGCTGTCTCACACTGAAAAAACAGCATTTCTGTTGAGTCAAGTACGCATTGTCACATACTTTTCTAAGAATTGATTTGTATTTGACCTTATATATAAGATCTAGATAATCTAATTTATTAGCCATAGATCATCTTGATAACAAAATATTTTCTGGAAGCGGTTCTTTCAGAGGCAGAAGTGAACACAAATACTTTCCCTACTTCATTTTTATCACAAAAGCACCCTTCCTGTGAATCAAAGTGCACATGCCACCTCCTCCTCCTTCCTGGAGCCCACCAGCTTCCCTTCCTTCAAATTGTTTTCCCATCTGCAGTATTTATAATAATTGCAATGTTTCTGCAAGAAGGAGACAAGGCTGTTTATTTAGGAGGCTGTACTCAGAAGCTTGTCAGTTTAGCTGGTCTGTTTGCTAGAAAAGAAAATTCAGTCTATTAGAAGATGCCAGCTTTTGTTCAGGATGAGCAAACCCATTCAGAAAATAAGTCCCTCATGCCCTCTTCACACTGTCCCTTTTGATATACGACCATTGTTAAGTCTGAGTAGTTCATATGTTTATTCTTTTTGTAGAAAAGAGTTATTTCCTGTAGAACAAAAGTCTTTGTGGGAAAGACAGAAATGGAGCTCTGTGAGCTTCAGTTCACAGCTTTTCATCCAAGAGTTCAGAAAGAGGTTAAGGGAAACACAAAAACAGTGCAAGTGGAGCAGACTTTGAAAAGCCTCCTCCTGAACCCCCTCTGCCACTGCCAAAGGGAAGGGCGCAGCCTCCAGACAGACTTGATCTACCACTGTCCCTTGCGGTCAGCAGGACCCTCTACATGGCACACATGGTGGCAGGGGCACTGGTCCTTCTCCTGACCAGCACTGTGCTAACGTCCTCACTGTTGCCTGCACCGAGGGAAGCTCAGAGTACTCAGCAGTGTCTCTAATGCTCTTCAGCTGATGGAGATCTGAACAGGAAAGGGGTGTGTGTGTGTGTGTGTACGTGTGCATATAACCCAAAGGAGGTTTAGGAGAATATAGGTTCTGATGGAGATGGACCCCATGGACCCCAGGATAAGAGCTGCCCCTGAGCCCACAGGTGATGCAGATGAACACTTCTCCAGTGTGCTGATGTGCTCTTATCCAGGTACATACTACAAATCTGACACACATGACGTTTTTGGTTGGGTGATATTCATCAGTGGGAGGGAAGGAGGTTGTTGTTTTCCTTAATTATTCTTAATTATGTCCAGTGTGGCACAAGCAGTCTGGGTCCTGTGGCCTGGGGTTTCCCATCTGCTGCACAGCCTCCCCACCATTGCTGTGCTTCTGTAGCTGGAGCTAGAGAAGAAGAAAAGGGTGGAGAGCAAGGACAGTTGGAGAACTCAGAGATACTCTCCAGAAGAGACCAAATTAACAATACTAGCAACTCCTAAGGAAATTTAAAGCACTTATCCCTATCTAGTGACCAAGAGGACATCATGGGCACTGATTCAGTCTCCTAAGGAAAAAAGAAAAAAGAAAAAAAAAGCCTCTTTGAGACTGAAAAAAGAAAGGAAGAAGCAAGATCCTTTGCTAAGAAGTGTTTGTACTAGTTATTCAAACTGATTGGATGAGACAGAACTAAATACATTTTAGGCTGAAATCATCCCTCCAAAAGTAATGGTGAACTTTCGTGGTGAGACTCTCAGAAAATTAGGGGTGCACCCAAGTAAAAGGAAATCGTACAACTGGAAGGGCGGGATGGAGCTGCTCAGGTTAGTTGCATAGCGCATTTCCCTGCCAGCATATTTCCTGTCAAAGGCCTGGGATATGGGACCGTCCTGGGATGAGTGGCTGAGATAAGTGAGCAGTCCAGAATTGTAGCAGATACAGTTTATGTGGCACAACTTCTAACATCATTGTTTACAGTTATTTTTAATTTGATAGCTAAAAATGGATACCAGAAAGCAAATTTCAGTAGAACAGATACAAATGGGGAGCTTTGAGACTATATCATCAGGTGAACCAATGTCTTCCCATCAAGCTTGTTTACTGACAGTGTCTTTGTTTTTTCCTAATGTAATTCCATGCTGATCTTTTTAATCCTGCATTTTCATTGGAAATATTTGTTCTCGCCTTATCTCTGCTCCTTTGTCATTGTTATAAAAAATTCAATCAACCTGGAGTTCAAACTGAAGTTTTAAATTCTTTTTTAAATCAGTGTAGTGAGACAAGGAGTAAAACTGAAGTGTCCTGTTCAGATTTCCCAAACCTCAGGTCCAGTGGCTGCCTGGATAATTTCTACCCAATATACAGACTTTTTTATACTGGAGAAGTGTTGTGGTTTAACCCGTCAGGCAGCTAAACACCACACAGCCGTTCGCTCACTCCCCGCACCCCAGTGGGATGGGGAGAGAATCGAAAAAAAAAAAAAAAAGTAAAATTTGCAGGTTGAGATAAAGACAGTTTAATAAAACAGAAAAGGAAAGGAAAATAATAATAATAATAAAAGAATACACAAAGCAAGTGATGCACAGTACAATTGCTCACCACCCGCCAACCGATGCCCAGCCATTCCCCGAGCAGCGGCTCCCCCCGGCCAGCTTTCCCCAGTTTATGTACTCAGCATGACGTCACATGGTATGGAATATCCCCTTGGCCAGTTTGGGTCAGCTGTCCTGGCTGTGCCCCCTCCCAGCTTCTCGCTGGCAGGGCATGAGAAGCTGAAAAGTCCTTGACTAGCGTAAGCACTACTTAGCAACAACTAAAACATCAGTGTATTATCAACATTATTCTCATCCTAAAACCAAAACACAGCACTGTACCAGCTACTAGGAAGAAAATTAACTCTATCCCAACTGGAATCAGGACAAGAAGGAAGGTAAATAATAGAGACTGAGCAAAAGGAGGAGAAATGGTAGGAACTTGTTTTAAACAAGTATTAAAGGAAAGAATAACAAGGGATTTATGAGAACTAAAACCAAATGCCTCCAAAGTCTGGATATTTAAATTTAGCATTTTTGGCTTGTTCCTTATTGAAATCTGACCTCCAATGGCACTACCATGAACCTCTGCAACGCTGTGAGATACTGTTTCATAGGTGGTGGGAATCTTCAGGGACAAACAGGTTTGGAAGAGCTGAGCATATTTATGTCAGCAGCAGAAAGAATGGCTCAAATCAATTCTCAGAGCACTCCCCTTCAGTGGCTTCCTATACATCTGCACCCAAGTTTGACAACATCACCAAGCTGACTTAACAGGGTTACAAATGGACAGACAACCTCATCACAAAAATACCAGGCAGTTCGTCTCCGGAAGCACAGCAAGGATGCAAAGACTGAAGGAGAATGATAACCGAGATGTGGTTTTCTCTGTAAATAAAGGCTGATGCCAAGACTTACTGGTGTGATCTGGGGGTAGCCAGCACTGCTATTGCCTGTGCAATATTTTTCCCAGGGTTACACAAGAAATTGCAGTTTCAAAGGGAGTCTGTCTGGTAAGTTTTAGCAGCTCTCACATATTCTGCAAAAAAAACCCCCACCAACCCCTATGCACCATGCTATTGATATATACAAAGTACAGCAGCCAAAAAACTTTTTCTCCTTTTATTTTTTGTGCATGTGTGGGTATATAGGAAATCATCCAAAAGAAATCAAATTAAGAAATGCATCACCAATTATCAAATATACATAAATTAATCTTTTCTGCCTGAAATACCAATTCAGAGGACATATTCACCTACTCATCACATTTCCCACTGAAATTAACAGAATAAGGTCGTAGGCCCGCAAGGAGTAGGCAGGGAAAAAGACACCACGTGTTCACTGCAGCATGTGATAATAACTCACTGCTGACCTTGTCCTCCCTCCAACAGTCTGTGGCTGCCCTGGATTTGGGTGGCCATGTTGCTCCAGGATCAGGTCTGGGGAGAAAACCTGTCCCATGGGTCACAGGTGGGAACTTGGCTTCATCTTTCTCTTCCCTGAGTGTCCATCCAAGGCTGGTGGCCGTGGCAGGGCCTGGAAGGTGCCCTCACTGACTGCTTGCTGAGGGAAAGGTAGCGGCAGATGGAAGCATCCTTTTTCTGGGGTTACAGCTGGGACAGCAAACCTGCCATGTCCCCAAAGAGAGAAACAGGCAGGTCTACAGCTGAATAAAGGCAAGTCAGAGGAATCTTCTGACTTCACCTGCACGCATCTGAATGGATCTCGCAGGGCTGCAGTGAGGTTTCCCTCCTTCGTGCCAAAGTGGTCTTAGCTTGATGAAGCTTTCAGGAGTATGAAATATGACTGACTAAAGTGTTGTGCTGATGCAGGCCAAGGATACATGGATCAAGAGTGACTCCAGGTTGGAAAAAACTGCTGTACAATGAGATATTTAAATGATAAATCAATTTAATTTATCTGAGAGAACAGGTCATGACAACATAGCTTGATTAAGGTCTAGAAATATCTACATGGGAGATTTCTGAGGGTAGAGTATTATAGCAGATAAAGGCAAAACAACACTATCAAATTCCTGAATGCAGAATATAGCTGCACTTAACCTTGAAAAAAGACACTTTTTATCCCTGAGGGCTTGCAACAAAACACCTAGGGATCTAGATTTTCTTTCACTCAACATCTTTAAGTCAGTTCTGAGTGGCATTTGAAAGCCCAGCACCAGCATGGGAAGTGCTGCAGGCCGTGGCATAGGTGCCCTCCGATGAGATGCTTGTAATTTTCCCTTCTGGACTGTAGACCTGTGAGTTTCTGAAAAGAGCAAGGGATTGCCCAAACTGTCTGTGCTAATAAATGATCACAGTCTGAGTTCCTCAGGAAGATAAACACCCCAGGTGGTAGGTGGGTATCATGAGATGGGAATCAGCACGCACCACACAAAGATTAGCTTGTGAAACCAAATGACCAGCCCACACCCCAGTGTGGGTGTACCCATTACCATCAGTGTTTTCTGTATCATCTTTATATGATATAAATGATATCATATGCTGATAGATGCTCCTTGTCTTCTTGTAATCCTGCCATTTTTTTATCTTTTTCCAAAATAAACACCAGAAACCAGCAACCCCTTGGTCTTCATGGTTTAGTGGTGGACTTGGCAGTGTTAGGTTTATGGTTGGACTCGATGATCTTAAAGGTCTTTTCCAACCTACATGATTCTATGATTCATTTGCAATAGTTTGCATCTATTCTGCTACAAATGTTCACTCCCACCAGCAAGGATAACCAACCCAGCACTGCCTGTATCTACATCTCCTTTTCTCTGCCAGGACTTTGCTATAGCTGCTCTCCCCATTCTTTTGGCTTTATCTTTTTCTTAAAATCTTTTTTAGAGATTAAAATATCCCTCTTTCCTGTATATAGGGAACTGTGTGCCTACAGACAGTAGAAGTTCAGGCAACTACATGTGGATCTTGCAAAATGGGGAGTCTCCTAGTGGAGGGGATTTAGGAAATATGTGGTACCTGGTCATGAAAGGAACAGATGGGAGCAAGGAGGCTATGGGGAAGCAGGGCATTGTAAGAAGCAAGGGTTTAATATATGATCTCATCTTTTTAATACCATTCATTTACCAGACATGAATAGTCCTTGGTGAGGATGCCAGTTCCCCATTGGGATGGATGAGTCAGGATCTGTGGGTCTGCAGGTGACTGTTAAATTTTGTGCATGATCAGCACCTTAAATCGCATCCTTCACATCATTTCCCAGCACACAGTGCTGCACCACATGCTTAGCATGAACCACATGCTCAGCAACCTGTTCCTTCTGTCGGAAACTTGTTGCTTCCCTCATCTTTCTGACTCATTGGTGCCACATTGGCTGCAAAGGGTTTGAAAGTCAGAAAATTGCACTCATCGAATGTACTTTTAGAGTGGCCTCAAAGTCTCATATCGGACAGTCATGCTTCCTTTTTCTCTTTAGTTCACTACGTAGGAGCTGCTTGGCCGCCAAACAACTGTTTCTATCTCTCTCTAGGTTGTCCAGTCTAGGAACAATACTATTTCACGTTGCAGAGCCAGTGTCAGGAAGGAAACAGTCCTCCACTGAATAACATTTTCAGAATAGCATTTAAGTTGCAAGAAGCTCAAGGCCATTGCAAGTTTCTGTATCAACCCCTGCTCAAAGCTGGGACATTCCACTTCAGTGTTAGACCAGGTTGCTCAGGACCACGTCCAGCAACTTTTAAATATCTCTGAGAATGGAGGCTCCACAGCCCCTCTGAGCAGCCTGTCTCCACGTTTGACCAACCTCTCTGTGCAAATTTTATTTACAAATGTCTAACTTGAATTTCTGCTGTTGCAACTTCTGACCACTGCACCTTGTCCTTTCACTGCCTGTATGTCCTCTTCAAGCCTTTGCATGCAACTCCTGACTTGGTGTTTCTGGAGATGCCCTCTGTTTCCTTGGAATGGTCTTCCATTGGATTCATTCTAACAAGATATTTGGATTTCTGCTTGACCACTAGTAACAGCTCGATACAAAAGATTTGGCCTTTCTACCTCTCATTCCAAGGACTTTCTCCAAGTACTGTCCACTTTTGTGAATACTGCTGTAGCTCTTTCTTTGTTTCCGTTTCATTTGCGCATCTTTCTATTTGACATTAATGGTAGCTGGAGCTGTGGAGTTTGGCATTTTTTCATTATTTTTATTGTGGGCTGACACCAGTCTTCACATTGACTGAAATGTTGCTCAGCGGCGTTTATTCATGTGCTGATGCCCTGTATAAATTTTCAATACCACAGCTGGAAAATGTACAAATCTTTTTCTTTCCTCTTCTTTCTTCTGTCAAAGAACATAAGAAAGGATGTTCTAGAAAGGGACATCTTTTGTCTTAGCATCATTTTACTGAATACATTTTTTTAAAAGTTAATTTTGGCATTTATCCAAGAGGGCTGATTCAAAAACAGAAGAGAAAGTTTTCTTATTGGTGTCTTCATACTTAACCAGAAAAGAAAAACATGTTCTCTTGCCTAGAAATTACTTCTGCTTTCCACCTACTGGGAAACCCTTCAGATATATCACCTTTACTGAACTGTGGTGTTTATCCCATATCACAAACTTAATGTATGGGTATAAATCTTATTTTCCTAATGGATATTAAAGTAAATGGGCCTGAGGAAGTACTGTTGAAATATTTATCTTCTTTCAGCTGTAGATTTAGTCAGAGGGAAGTTAGGATATTTGGCTGTGTATTTTATACACAGAGAAGCTTTAGATTTACAAATCTTCATCTGTCTTTTTTCTTCAAATCCAAGCTCATAAATGAAGCAACTGTTCCCAAACTGTCACCGTAATGTCACTCGCTTTCATGAAGTCATCACGTAAATTCTGTCACTATAACAACCTAACATTGTCTGTTGCTAATGTCACCAAAACATTGTATTACCATCATTTTGAAAATAACTCTGAAGTGATGACTTTAAATGCAGCCTTTCTGCAATATATTTTGCAGGAAATCACCATTTTAACAAGAAAACTTCTGAAAATGAATCAGCTGTATTAAATATTAGTCACACTGCAGCTTCTAATTACTCATAAGGAAATAATATTTCTCACTATTAAAACATGTTCTCTCCTTCCTTTTTCCCTTATTCTTTTCTATATAGTATGAACTGTTGTAAAGTTTTATACGAAGCTAACACATTGGATGAATAGTATAGAAAAAATTGAATGTAATTTAAGATGGACAAATGTGAAACTGTATACTTAAGTAGGAATAATCTACTACAGAAATGCAGAATGAAAGATGAGTGGCTCTGCAGCTTTACTGCAAAAAATCAGGAAGAAAATGCACCAACATCCTCATACTCCTGCAGATAAAATAAATATCAAATTTAGGAATATTGTCTGCAATACACATGAAGGAATCCTTGTGCTTTAATTGTGACCACTCATTAGGCCTGAGCTGGAGGCAGCTTTCAATACAGGACTTCACAATGGATGTGGTTTACTTGGGAAGAGTCCTGGGGACAACAGTGTAACCAGTCTGAGGTTTAGAAGTTAGTCTGAGGTTAGCTGTCATGGAGGACTGGAGATACTATATTGCCTTGAAAGAGTGGGCTGGATGGTGACAAGATCACAACCTTCATCAGGGATGAATCAAGGCACCTTGGCACAAAGAAGAGCTGCAACAGTGGAAGAAACTCCAATGGATGGGAGAAAGCCTTGGGGTTTGGTGTAGGTGAGCAAAGGTGGAAAAACTGGAGTCAGGGAAGGAAATTCAGGACCAAGGGGTGAGCCGGACCTTGGTGGAGGGAGCTCTGGCAGGAAAATGCCAGACACCAGAGCTGTTGTGGGGCTTGAAATAAGCAAAGAGAGCTGAGAGGGTGTGCGGGACAGCAGGAGAGCTGTGAGGAGAAAAGGCAGCCAGAGAGCGACCAGTAGAGCAGGTCCACAACTTTGCCCATTCAAATTTCCATTTTTATCAATCCCTTTCCTCCTCACTAGCTATAGCCCATTGATGCCCATTGACAGGGCAGGATTCTAGTCTAGAATCTCACAGACAGGGAAAAGGGCTGAGGTGGCCCAGCAGGGAGGGAGTAGGAGAAAGGATGGGGCCAGAAGCCAGAGCAAAGCACCTGAGAAAAGGGCTTTCTGCTCCTCTGGTTTGCTGATCCACAAGTGGCCAGATGAACACCACACAAAGTGACTTGTGTGTGGATTGTGGATTGTGACCATTACTGAGACTCATAAGAAGATGAGGTAGTATGACTCTGGTTTGGGTGGACTTCACTTTCACTATGCTGATGGAAAGTCAAAAGCCTCTGTTGCCTTGTGGGAATATTAAATCTCCAGAGACCTTTTTTCAGGTTGACCAAAAATTGCTAATGCTAAACTACCACACACATTCCCAAAGAGCTTCAGTGGCCTTCAGAAAATGACACGGTGACAACAATGCTGAGTGAAAGCGTCAGCCCATTTCCTCTTTGGGCCAGGACTCCTATGATTTATCTGTAGAAACATGCCACAGATTTTGCCAAAAGTAGACGGAAAAGGTTAATGCTCGTCAATTTTTTTTCCTAGGTTAATTTAATGTCACAGTGACTCCTGGTTTTCAGTTCCTAACAGGGGATGTGATAATCAAGTGGTCAGGTCTGAATGGATGGTAAAGTAGATGAGCATGATGGACCAAATCCTATCAGCCCTACATGCTAATGGCTCAGATGTCTTACAGCCTTCTTTCAGGCTCTGCATGTCCCCCGTGAGCAAGTAAAATGGGAGGAGAAGGAAGCACTAGCATTTCCACATCAGCTCCTGTCTTCTGAGCGCTGAGAAACCTGTCTGAAAGCAGTGACCTTAACTGCACTCTCTCCCCTGAACCTGATTCTGTTTGATGTGGAGTAAAAGGAGACAGGCTAGAAGTTGTGCCCACATGTTTAAGAAAGAAACCTCCCCTTCTGTTCAGGAACTCTGCAGGAATTTCAGACTCAATTGCATCATGCTTGCCACTTCAAAGCCTTCAGCAACTGATAACACACTTGGAAAATATCAAACCTAACTTAATCTGACACAGTTATCTGTGTAACTCAACCTGTCTGACAGCCTCCTTCCTGAGGGTTGCTACAGCTCCCTTGTACTCAGAAATGTCTCTAGAGAAACAGCAGGCATTCCTTCTTAATTTTATTCAGAGTGATAATTGCTTGTTTCAAAAGGAAGCTTTTTTTGTACATTTTCTTTGGGAGTGATGCAATTCAATGTTTCATACAGTGACTTTGTTTTGTCATTTTGTATTAGAGTTAGTTTTAAATATTCCCTATATTAAGAAGTGAAGTGAACTCTCATACCTATTCTCCATATAAATGATCTCATTTTCATGTATTTTCAATTTATTTGTTACCATCTTGGGTATGATCCATGGAATAGTTCCAGTGACGAGGATCGAAACTGGCTGGCCCCTGGCTGGGGTTTCTTCTGCAGACATTCCACTTGGTGTGAAGAATTAAGTATTAATAGAGTAACATGAACACGGAAATTTATGTCTTGCCAATAGTTAGTTAACTCACTTGAGCCATAGGAGATACAGGTTCAAGTTCCTGCTGTAATGAAAATGCACATGGTTAAATGCACAGAGAGAGTTGCCTTGTACCTCCAGAGGTCCTCAAGATGGCTGTACTGACCTGCCTTCAGCCCTCTTGATCCAAAGCGTCATGCCTGAGGTGTGCTGGAGATACATTTATCATCAGGCCCCAACAGGGAGATGCGTTCCCACCTCCTCTCACCTCTACTTTAAGAATTCAGATTTCAGGGCATCCAGCTGCTGCTGTAACAAGGGTTCCCACCAGCTCACCAGTGTCTTATATTAATTAAATGGTAATTTTAATTAAATTTGTACCAACCAACATAATCTTTTAGAGTTGAGGGAAAGCAGTCATCTCTAGGGGCTGGTGGTATCTAAATAGCAACTATGAGAACAGCAGAGGGTCCGAAGTAGTGTGTTTACACATAGAGTGGCAAACAAGCAACCTCCAGGCATCAGATACTGTGAAGCTGAAGGTTACAAACATACAGTTTGGAGGTGATGGTAGCAACTCAGTCCTTGTCTCCCTGTCTCATTGACATTGTGATCAGAGCTAGTCTCACTCTATTTCACAATGTGGTGGCTGGACTTAGGTCACCACGAGTAGGAGTCATCTGGCCGAGTGTAGACATCTGTAGTGTAAATGTCAACATTTGAATTAGTCACCCTTGGTTGTCTTCACCAACAAAACTCAGAAAGGATTGGTAGGGCATGACTATCTCACCCACGGTCATCTAAAATTGGTCAGATATACTGCATCCTACTAATTCCTAGATAGTTACATTGGGGACATTTAAAGGCAGTGAGTGTCACCCCAAATATCATCAGGTGTTCTCAGAATGCCACTGAATTTTCTGTAGGCTTTCCAGCAGTTACTTCTTAATCTTTGTGATGGAGCTTTTAACAGATGAATTTTTTAAAGAATATTGATTCTGTCCTTTAGTCAAAAAAGCATTTTTTTCTTGTAGTTGTTTTAGAATCAAGTGTTAGGGAAATTCTAGCAATTGACAGTATTGCAGGTAACCAGGACATAATAGTGTTCCTTTTACAATACAGGCAAAAAATTAATTTTTGCAGTCTTGCAGTCTGGTCACCAAAGCATGGAAAGTCTCTCACATAACTTGGCATGGCAGAAGAAGGGAAGACACCACCTCTGTTACATTGTTAGGGGCTTGATGACTGCTGTAATGTGCAAAAAGACTCTCTTAATGTATTTACTGGATTTAAACTGTTACAGTCTTGTGCCTTCCAAATTGTCCAAAACTTCTACACAATTAGACCAAAATAGCTTTAAAAATCTCACCGGATCAGATCTTCCCATCCACACTAGTGGTTGCATTTTTACATCAATTTTGCATTCATTTAAATAATTAGTATCAGGCATAAGGCTGGGTAGAATCAGGGCCTTAGTACTGGAATCCTTACAGGAATAGCTAAAATAGACAATAACTTGAAAAGTTATATAATTTTTTTCAAAGTCTTAGGAAAATATATAATTCATCTTAAAGCACGTTAAAGCCCACTTCAACAGTTTAGCCTTGTTGAAGGTCTTTAGACCTATTAGAGTGTGCTGGTTTTGGCTGGGGTAGAGTTGATTTTCTTCATAGTAGCTGGCATGAGGCTATGTTTTGGATTTGTACTGAAGACAGTGGTGATAACACAGGGATGTTTTAGTTACTGCCGAGCAGTGCTTACACAGAGTCAAGGCCTTTTCTGCTCCTCACCCCACCCCACCAGCAAGTAGGCTGGGGGTGCACAAGAAGTTGGGAGGGGACACAGCTGGGACAGCTGGCCCCAACTGACTAAAGGGATATTCCACACCATGTGACGTCATGCTCAGCATAGAAAACTGGGGGAAGAAGAAGGAAGGGGCGACATTTGGAGTGATGGCGTTTGTCTTCCTAAGTAACCGTCACGCGTGATGGAGCCCTGCTTTCCTGAGGATGGCTGAACACCTGCCTGCCGATGGGAAGTAGTGAATGAATTCCTTGTTTTGCTTTGCTTGTGAGTGCGCAGCTTTTGCTTTACTTATTAAACTGTCTTTATCTCAACCCACGAGTTTTCTCACTTTTACCCTTCTGATTCTCTCCCCAGTCCCACTGGGGGAGAGTGAGCGAGCGGCTGTGTGGTGCTTAGTTGCCGGCTGGGTTTAAACCACAACATAGAGATAGATCACTTTAAAAAGACATTCAGGGTATGGCCTTTATAACTTTTTAATGTTTGGTGCTAATGGAAGATGAGGGATTGGTGAGCTAGGAGTGTGAATCTTTGTTTTAGCCATAAGGAAAGGCTGACAGCAGTGCATGCTCCTCTGAAGTGTGATGACAGTGTGCCTTAGTCTCATCTAACAGATCCGTCCAGATTCTGAGCTCAGTTACACAAACAATAATACACATTTGCATTTAAGTAAGCAGCTTGGAATATGCGTTGCTACATTTGAATCCACTCTCAATGCAGAGCAAAAAAAAAAATTAGGAAAATTTTGAACTTAAGAAAATATTGAGGGTGTTCAGAACTTGAAGAGGTTGCCCAGAGAGGTTATGCGATCTCAACACTGGAGATACTAAAATTTTGATAGGACTAACCCTGAGAAGCCTCTCAAACTTTGAAGTTGGATCTAACTTCAAAGCTGAATCTGCTTTAAATGGAGGTTTGAAGCAGATGACCTCCGGAGGTCCCTTCCAATCTAAATTATTCTATGATTCTTATTTACTAGTTTCAGCTTGCCTGACCTTACATTCAATGCAATTGTTATGAAATCAATAAGTTATTTGGAATCTGTGACACTCCTCTCATTTAGAAAAGGAAGTGACTCTAAATTTCTATTTATAATTCCACTGGTGACTTCTTACCCTTAGACATTCCGGTTGACGTTTAACTGGCTGTTGCATGCCAATTATACGTTTTGTTGTAACAGTGTTAATTAATCCATGCCTACAACAAATCTCTGCAGCTCCTTGCAGGCTGCCCTTCTTTTCTTGCTTTTGGCATTAGTGTAGTAGGTACATTCTTCCAGTTGAGAGCTTTAGGAGCTCCCTTCTGCTGTAATTGTCTAGTCAGGGATGAATGCCTGCTTACACTTTGACATGGCAGAAAAACACTGGAGTTTCTACACCAAGTTAAAGAATATTTGCTCTTCATTCTGACATCCTATCAGGGCAGTAGCCAGTACAGAATTACTAAGGAGCAGAGGTGAACAGGTACCACTGTCCTCCTTCACCACACACGATGATTACAACCAGTTGTATAAAGTTGTACTCCTTTCCCCAGGCTCTGTTCTCAATTGCACTGAGACAAATTCAACTCAGAATATGTACATTCAGCTCCCAGGATAGTCTCTAGGTGAAATTCAGCAATAACAAGTGGTTGTGTAAGACTAATTTTGCATGTGAGGTCCTCAGACAACACAGCAAGTCTGTACTGATTTTGAATTTAATAGGTGTTTAATAGAATACACCACCAGTGTGGGAGGATTGAATGAGTAGAACAAAAACCAACTAATATAACAGTGAACATCAAAGCAGGCTTGTCCTACAGTATGATTCACACCAGCTCAGAGGACACTTATTTTGCAGACAAGTCTAATATTGTTGTAAGTATTAATGTTAATAGTTGCACTTGGTTACATCAAAACTGAAATTATTTTAGAGACAGATAAATACATGTATCATTCAGTTCATCATTAAGATAGCTAAATGTAGATGTCTATAGGAAAATTATGTGTTTAAGGTCTTTTCATACTCCATGGAGATCCAGTCAATGGAGGCTTGAAAACAACTCAGCTGAACAGACTATAGGACACAATTCAGTTACTCTCCCACAGGTACCTGGTACCATTTGAGATGCCTTAGGCCATCTGAGACATCTGCACGGGGCTCTTAGATCTGACCCAGGATCTACAGGAAACTCATGCTTTTCTGGACTTGTAGTAGGCGACTAGGTGGGATACTCAAAGGCATCCCAAGTGACTCCAAATGCCTAGGTTTATGCAGAAGAAATGAGTCTTTAGTTGATCAGAATCACTCTTTTGACCACCCTCAATTCATTTGCCCACATATGGCTATCCTGTGCTCTTTCTGATTCTCTGTGGTGATCAAGATACCTTTGGGACTGGCAGATATGACTCAAGGTTGATGGGACACTTTCTGGACCGTTAACTGGAGGCCAGACAGTATGGCTTGGGGCATCCCATGTGAAGGAATATGGGTCAGGTTCTGTTGCCTGTATTCTTTTTGAGGGCAAAATCTTGGAAAAATATGGATGATATTTGACTAAATGCCTCAATATTAATAGATTCCTTTAATTAATAGCCTCCTTTGCTTATTTTTTCTCCCTTTGAGCCAGTCATTGCCATGAAGCTGCTAGATGGAGATGGCCAAAGAAAGAGCAAGGGGGGAGGATGAAGGAGAGCCGTGACCGCTGTGCTGGGAAGGCGGGATGCAGCCCAGCAGCTGCCAGGAGCTGCTCTGCTGCTTTTCGGAGCCTCAGACCCTCATACTCATAGGAATGGAGACCATGGCATTCCTGAACCTGACCTGAGGAAGGGATCTCCTCCTTTGGGTCATATTTCCTACACATGGGAGGAAGGTGACTTCTGGCACTGATCTTCAAAAGGATGGGGGGAAGATACAGAGAGAAGTGAGAAATGAGTGTTTCAGGAGAAGGGGGAAAAGCAAAAGAAAAAATGTCAGAGGGGCGGCTAAGATATGTGAAGATGGCCATAGCAGTTGTGACAGTTACCCCCTTGGAGTAAGACAACAGAGTAAGCTACTGTGGAGAGAGCAGACTGATACTCTGAGACTGCTTTCTCAACCACCTGAATTCTAGTCAACTCTCTCTGCTGTAGCATTTTCCCATCCAGTTTCCTTTTTTTTTTTTTTTTGTTTTATATCAGTGGTATTTTATGACAGGCATCGGCAAAGTCACAGTTTCCTCTTCACCTCATCCGACCAAGTTTTCTTTGAGCGAAGCGTTGCCTTGCCAAGGGCAAGGCTTGGAAGTGGTGAGAGGATGCAACGATTCCCCCCTGTGGCCGCTGGCTGCATGCCCTTGGTGCGTCACGCCACTCCACGGCCATGCTGCTCGGCGGCTGCATTGCTCCTGCTGCTCAATTGTGAATCCTCTCAGTGGGGATCCTCGGTAGTTACTGACACTGGACAAGACATCTCAAAGGACTTAGGGGTCTCGTTGCCAAGTGGAAACCTGACTTAGGCAATTAGGAATGGGCTCCATGGAGTGACATTCCTAACTGCAGTGATGGGCCGTTTACTGAAGTTGAAAAATAACTGTAGTGCATTAAAGAGACAGGGGAGCATGTAAGAGGAGTAACACTGGAAGACAGTAGAATATCCCAGGACAGCACTGGCACTGCTCACAGTCCTGAATGAGGAAAGGATGAAGATGAGCTCCTGGAAAAACAGACATACGCAGTAGAACAAAATAGACAGCATCCTTCACACTCAGCCTCCCAATTTGTTCAGCCTCTAATATGTTACTTTACGAACAATCAAGACAAACACTTTTTTTTCCTTTTTCCTTTTTTTTTTTTAAAATAACAATCCAGAAGTTGCTTTTTAAATTCAGCTGTAAAAAGAAGTCTGAGAGGGAGCTCCCAGCTTTACTCAAATTGGAGAAAAACCAGAACACTCACCATTCCAGCCACAGAAACACAAACAGTTCACAGTAACTCATGAATGAGCTAAACATGCCAGTGAAACAAGAATATAAAGTAAGTTTAGTCACGGTGATTCATTGTACTGTTATGTGTCTTTTTCTCTAAGACCCCTGCACACTTTATAGTCATTGTGCCTTAGGGGTAAGCATCATCTTATTTTCACCTTTGACTGCACTGTCAGGCTCTGTATAAGAACTGGTTGCCCTCAGCCTAGATTATAGTCAGTGGAAAGATACAGGCTCTTGCTGCTGTGATTCAGCAGTTTGATGTTTTCATGTCTACTTTAAGATGAAGTCATTCACTCTCATTGGTTATTTCCCTCCAGTAACTATAAAGGGTGTCTAGAGTATTTGAGGTAAGAAATTTGTATCTATGTTGTCGATACCTCAACTGAAGCTAACACCTGCTTTGGTACTTTGTAGATGTCTGTATCACATAGGATGGGTATCACCTTAGTAGTGCTTTTGTTTGGTTATCCTTTGCTGCAGTTGTGAGGGTTGGTCATCCTTTGGCAGCATTAGGCTCCACCCTGCACCCACACTCCCTTTTGTGAGGGCCTGGAGCCCTGGGGGCTGAGAGAAGCACCAGCCAAGGAGGCTTTGGTGAAATGTAAGCCATCTGAACATGACCCCTCATGGGCCTGGCAAAATCACGAGGGCATTAGAAGCTATGACTAATCCAGGTTTGATCTGATTTGCCGTCTGGGCTCTGGCATGGAGCTGTTACACTGGTGGCAATACTCTCTGGATTTGGAGACCACTGCAGTATCTAGTGTGGCCAAGGAGAATGACCATGGCAGAAGAGACTTGCTACAACTTTGCACCTACAGACATGCCTGCTCCTGTTGATATTTGGCTTTTATTCAAATGGTGCCTGCTAGCCTTTCCCTGGCGTGCCACTGAAAGGCTGGCTGACAAAAACTGAGGTTGCTGGGTACCAAGCACGCTGAGTCTATCACATCAGTCTGAAAGACTGTCATTTGAACTTTCCTGATCCCTGGTATCTCATCCCTTGACATACCCAGAGAACAAACCCTATCACTAAATGGTTCCCTAACCTCTCAGAAAGGGTTTTAGTGACTAGTACTAAAATACCTAGTGAATAATCATGACAATACTTTGACAGCTTCGAGTCCCTCCTCTCTAAGGACTTAAAAGCACTTCACAAATGTGCAGGGACTCAGACTGTCTCCGATAAGGTCCTGCATCCTGTGGTAAGAAATGAACCACCTTATTCTATTTTCCAGGTGACATCCCTAATGATCAGAAAACAACTCAAGCTCTGTCGATATTATAAGAACGTTTGTTGTTTTATTCTTTTTGGTGGGTACAAAAACCACAGTTTCTTACACAGAACAAGATTATAAATAATATCTGTAACATGAGTGACCCGTAGTCTCTTTTGATTCTACACTGCAGACTGATGACGTACTCTAAACATTTTATCATTTTGCTTCTTGTATTAGACAGATGCAAATCTGTGGAACACGGAATGATGGAACAGAATGAAGGTAACAGCAAACAAGAGGATGACCAACAGCTTTTATAAAAAAAAAGTCTCTGAATTTTATTACAGTGATGACATTTTATATCAATTATTGCAATGAATTGTTCCCTAAGATGGTTAGAAAAAAGAATTGTGTTGTCCTCTACCGAATTTACATCAGTTAAAAAGCAAGCATGTTTCAATATTCCTCTTTTTTCAAAGAAAATGTAAATAATTTCTTTATTTGTTCACAGGATTTACATATTTATTATTTTCTTATCACAGTTTAGTGATTAATTTCTACAGCTGAACAGCTGAGTATTGTTCCATTGTACATATTGATGTTCTGGAGACACAGGTTAGCATGTTCATTGACTTCTATAGCTATTTTTCTCTCTTTGTCAAGACAAAGACCAAAATGTTGTCCTTTCTGAGCATGTTCTTCACAGTTTAATGCGCTAAATTGGCAAGTCTTATTAGTTTTAAGTCCACTCGAGTGAAATTTGTTGCTGTTAATACACCCTTCCCAGCCCCCTCCCCCCAACAAAACTAAATTATGAATTTTCCTGATATAAAATCTGAGTTTGGGTTTCCGAGCTGAGCTCATGCACACATTGTTGCTGATGATGTCTGGCGCATTTGGACGTACTTCCCTTTCTCAGCCAAATTATTAGTTCATCAATGACACTCCCATGTCGTTACAGTCTGTGCTGTGTTCCCATCAGTCACCAACACAGTTTGATTAAGGCACTCAATTATTTTTTTGGTTTTTATGGTAGGTCCGATGCAATTACAGCCAATCCTGAACTTTGTCTAATTGCAGTTCCAGTATGCACGGCCTTCGGGCAGTCGGGAGTCAATACGCGTCCGTTTTCTCCCACACTCCCTGTGATGGATAATCTGGCTTTGTTTCTTATGGCTTCAGAAAAGGTAAGCTAGGTTTGAAAAAAAAGGAGAAAAGAGGAAAGTGTTACAATGTTTCTGTCCTTCAACAAACCTGGACACAGCAAACACCAAAATATCAAATTTTAGACATCTGCATTTTTTCATGTTAACATTAAATATAATAATAGTAATCATCATAAATATAATATGTAGCATTTAAGTCTACTAGCGGAAAAAAGACTAGCAATTCTGAGGGTAAATTTCATTACAATAAATCATTATTGATTTAAATATAAAATCCAAATTTGATCAAGAAATTAACAGAAGAGGCAATATCTTCCTCTAAACTGCTTCAAACTACATTTATATACAGTGAAAAGAGAATCAAGACCTTTTATGAGCCTGAAAGCATTACCATCTGTGAATAAAGTCATGCACAGGTGTTTATAGGTTTAGACTTTCAACTAGGAATGTCAAGATAAAATATAACTACTGAAAATTGTTTATAAATTGCAATAGCTATATCAGCTATCTTTGTGATAATTCCATGGATCAAATCTAAAGAAATTATTATTTCTTTTCACAGTGCACAAATTTAGTATCAGTAAATCTGAGAACTGTCCTCAAATCTCTTTTCATATATATATTTTCCTACAATTAGAGAAGGTGGGAACTTTCAAAGGAAATGTACTTTACAATTTTCTATACAATTTTCTATAGTTTTCTACGTTAGGTCTAAATTTTCCACAAGAAGGTTTACATTTTTGTTATCTCAAAATCTCTACTTTCAGGTAAATCAAAACAAAATATCTTGTTTAGGGACTAATTGACTCAAGCAAAAAATTTGGATTTGTTAAAAAAAAAAAAATGTAGTTATGCCATCTATCTTTAGTCATCCAAAAATCAGTAACCTAATCTAAAAGAGCTCTCTCATGTGATGATAGAAAAAGCCAAGATGACTAGTTTAGACTAAATGATTTCCAGATGACTAAAATTAGGGGAGGCGTCTAAGGTCAACCAATGTAGCAAGGACACTTGAAACAATAGGCACCCAAACTATGCTGGGTTGAAACAGATCTCAAAGATACCATGTTAAGATATTAATTAGTGGGGAAGCCTGATTTCTAGTCAGCAGAAGCTATAGTCTATGCAACTAACCCATGTAATTGGTGTGCAGGGATGCAATCTGAAACACCAATTGGAAAAAGAGAGACAGAAGGGTGCATTCACATAGGAGCAAAGGGATGACCAACATCATAAAAATCATTTTATTTGCCTGTATTTTATTACTGATCTCTGCATTTAGAACTTTGTCCCTCTGAGCCCAGTTTCTCCTTCCGAGGTAGCAGTGAAATCCTGAGCTGGTGTTTGATATGCTGAAGTTAATTTTATATATGGCTGAAGTTAATTTTATATATGAGAGTGTGTGTATAGGGATGAGGGAGATTCCTTAAAACTCCCAAACGTTTCCACTGCTTCTGGGTGCATTTCTGTGAAAATGCACCAGTCTAATATTGCATTGCTATCAGTAGCTCCTTCAGAAAAGAGCTCTCTAAAGTACAGCTGCTGTTGTGGCACAGTCGGAGCTTGGATGTAAAAGCAACTTTCCAAATCAATTACCCTGAAAACCTCAGCCCTCACAAGCAGCCAAATTCAGGAAAAGGCCTCAGCTTACAGAGGGTGTTACAGCATTCCCCTTACGCTGAAAAACCTTGGCTCTGATAATCATCAATTGCAATGTCCAAAGTCACCCTTTGAACAGTTTCCCTGCTGCCACAGTACTCTGTGACAGGGACTGTTACCAAACATACCTTGACCTAATTCAACAGCTAGATATAAAAAGAGAGAGAGGTAATGAGGGAGTGGGGACCTGGGCCCATACAGTACCAAGAATCTCAACTACTCCCCAGCAGCAAATAAAAATCCATGCATTTGCAAAGCACAGACACAATGCAATGTGGTGTAGCTCCACATAGTGCATGTCCAGAGTCCCATTGCAAATGGATGTCGAGGACTGGTAACTGCCTGCAGAAATACACAGAACATGTTTTGGTCAATGGCAAGAAAAAACAACGGTGCTTTAGTTTTGGGGAGGGATGAGAGTCCAAACCAGATCAGAATGCAAACGTGGGTGGAAAAGGGACAGCTTAGCTATGTGCTAAACTTCCCAGAAAGTCATCATTATATACCACCATCTCTCCATCACTTTGATCAGCTATCTGTTCATGGCCATTCAGGGTTTGCCACTGGGAAATCTGAGAAAGAACTCAGATTTATATGGGATATACGAATTATGCGTAACTGTGGTTTTGTAGCTCAGTCTACATAGCTTTCTGGCCATTGACAACACACTCAGTACAGAAAGACAGTAAAAAGGGATCCACCTAAAAAAAAAAATCAAATGAGAATAACAAACAATTTTTCAGCAGCCTTCCACAGAATAACAGAAAAAGCTGCAATAAAACAACTCCCCTCTTCTCACGGCAGAGATTAACAGTAACTCAGCAACGCACCACGGAAACAACCCAGACAGTTAACAAAGCCAGGAGAAGCAGGTCAAACTTGTACTTGGGAAGGTGCCATAAAGCCAAGTAACCAGGTAAGCTTCCGTGTTATATTTTAAACTACGCTATAGGTAATAAGCCAGGCTAATACTCTGCTTAACTGTGCTGTTACAATTTCAGATTTATGGCCTGGCTGCAGAAACAGTTTTAGGAGAGGCTGGGATGAGAGGGAAAAGTCTTGGTATTTACTCTGAATATTACCCAAATTGTGAAAGTCTCTGTGTGGTAAGCGAATGCAGTTAATAGTGATAATGTATTTTAAAATTTTTCATTAGTTTTGATTAAATTAGTTGTGGAATTGATCACGTGAAAACACTGACTGCTCTGTTCCTATTGGGAAACGGTAATTTAAGAAACTGGTATCTATATAATACAAATATCCTAGCCTGTGTGGGTTCTTTTGTTGTTCAGACTCCTCGAGCACCTGGGACACATGGAGGTATCTTTGGCACAAGATGAACTCTTAATGAATTTTTCTATCTTGAATATGAAATTGGAAGTATACAAGTCAAAATAAGTGCATTACACATTTACTGAGCCATCCTGTAGCACTTCACCTTTTTTGTAATTAATTTCATAATTTTTTCATTGCTTTTTGTAGTTTTGTAATTAATTTTGTTAATTATAAACAACAGCATGGGATGGGAGAGCAAGAGAAGGCAGCTGAAGGCAGCTGAACTGGAAGCTGGTTCATGAGCTTCATGGCCCACTGAGGCGGCCACGGAGAGGCGGTGGTGGTGGCTGGCTGGATACTGGGACAATCCCTTCGAAAGCCTATGGGTTTGGGGTGAGGAACTCAGTAGGGCTTTTCCCTAGGGCAGCTGGAGAGAAGGCTGTTAGGCTCCGCACTGTTCTCACGGCATCAGCTCAACTAGTGTACTAAGGGCTTAGTACTGATACACGAAAATGGAAAACTGCTGCCCAGTTTGGACAGGGAAGAGGAAGGGATTGTTTTCCCTCATTAAAGCAAACTTCCTTCCCTGCCTTCGGCAGACGCAATAGCCTGTCATCCCTTCTGAATGTCTTTATCCCACGTGTACAGACTAGTCCTTTATCATACAGACTAGTCCTTTACAATATAGACTAGTCCACACATACAGACTAGTCCTACATTTTCATTTTCTGCTGTCTCACAGGCAGGTGAATTTCCCTGAGGCAACTCACTTTTGACTGGATTAAACTAAAAGAAAAAACATGGTGATGAATATTAGTTGTCAAGTGGGTTATTTAAGGTATTTTACATTAGTTTAAAACATATACTATTAAAACTATTTGATGTTAGCTTAAAAAGTCAGCATGTCGGTTACTCATGCAGGTTAGAACCGCCAAGCATCTTTCCATATTAGCAAGTTTTAGTCCCAATACGATCCCTTTACTCCTTGGATAAATAAACATATCAAAGGTTTTGAAATGCATAAGACAGACATATGTCTGCAGAAATATGTGTAACCAGTGTTGCGGGCTCTGTTCTGCTGCCAGCTAACAGGGGTTTATGACTAGCATGTGTACGAACAGACGGCATAGTCACCCTGTACAGAGCATGGCACACAGGTAACCCCTCGCTGCCTGTGTGCCTAGGGATGGCCAAGTATTGCCAGGAGAGGATGGCTGGACCTTGGCAGTCTTCCACATATAAGCATACGCATTTTTATAAGAAGTTCACACGCTGAAATTTCTCAGGTAAATATTACAGCAAATAAGTAGAATGAAGAATTTCAGAAGTCTATAAATATTTGCTCGAAATCCTAGTTATTTCTATTTTTCTGTGAATTTTTAAATGTCTGCGCCCTAAAATGTTTTTAAGAGATTATCAGAAGTTTTGACTGACCGAAACATGAATTTTCAATAAAATAAAATGCAACGTGGACATTTTTTGTGTATTTTTTCCTATAAGAATTCATCTCTGTGTTGCAACAGGTTCCACAAAATCCAAACTTTAGAGAAAGGTACTTATGATCTTTCCTTAAAAAATGAAACTCCGTTAGCCCTAATTTTTATTTCAAGAAAACAGTAAGGCTAAAATAAATTCTCCAATTGTAATCATAGTGTTTGCTGCACTGGAATCACAGAGCTGGGTGGGAACTCAGAGGATTGTCAAGTCATGCCATGTTTAGCATGCTAAGCCAGTTTGGGGCAGGTCAGTATTTGAATGAAAGCTTTGGTTTTTTGTTTGCTTTCTTTAAGACTATGGTTTGGATGCATTGCACCCTGTAAACTTCATAAGGAATAAGTTTTCTGAGACTCTTACTTTTATACCAGCCTGGGGACACTCTCAGTTGTGGGCACATCACTAAAGAATTTAAAGGAAAAATATCTCTTCATTTGCATTTTGCACAATTACTTGCACAGGATTATTTCTTTTTAAGACCCTTATTACTGACAGTAGGTGGTGAACTTGGGAGATTAATATTAGCATCTGGAAGTCCCGATTCCCAGTTCACAGTAATGAACACTGGCCTATACTCTTGGAGTCCCCCTGACACCTACTATGCCTCACATTTTCACTAGTGAACAAAGTGCACAGCTAAGACTGTTTTTTTTACATGGGGAAATTATGCAGCTCTGTTACAATTAAAATATACCTAGGGTCATGACTCCTTGTACAACAGGGAACAAAAGAAAACTGCACACAACAGTATGTTTGGGATAGTTTCCCAGCCAGTGTATGCCAAGCCCCCTCCCTCGCCCCCCCGAGAACCCACCTATTCCTTGCAGCGCTCCAGCTATCATGCTCAAACACCATTCTCTGCTCACTCTGTGTTTGCTCTGTACTGTATGGTTCGGTATTGTACCGGCTGTGCCTTTAGACTGTAAGCTCCTCGGGACAGGGACCTGTTATGTGTTTGGCACACTTCACCTATTGTGCAGCGCCGTGTACTCCAGCGCTATATAAATAATAAATAAAAAATAGTAATTGTATCTCCAGTTGTTTCCTCCAAAAATTTTTCTAGGTGGCAACGTAAAAATTATATTCTTCATCTCCTTTCCCTAAATTTTTGTTTCTTCCACTATAGGGATGGCTCAGTGATTTCAGGAAAATGTACCTCAAGCTTTTTGTTAACAGAAGAGACATGTGGCTTGCTATTTGCAAGGGCAAGGGAGCTCTAGGTAGCACGAAAGGGCAGGGTCCTAGCTGCACCTTCACTTATAAAGCAGCCAGTATAGCTTGGGAGCTATGTAAAAGTTATATTTAGAAGCTCAATTTGCTGTTACGTGCCATTTCCAAAGGTCAGAGAGTTGATTTGACTAATGATTAGTTGGCAAGATACTCACTGCACGGATGAGAAAAAGTACATTAGTAAACCATCCCTGCATGCCTACTCAGGGGAACTACGCAGGATGCAGCTCGGCAACATCAGCGGTTCACTCTCCAAAATCACTGCGTGAACATCTAAAATACACTAGTCCTGAGCTAGGTAAGGGGGTGCATTACTGAAAGCTGAGGACAATAATCAAGGTCTATTCACTGGTTAGTGACTTTTTGCAGTTACTATAGTGGGCAAAGGTTGACCTGAAGCAGGATATTGTGAAAAAAATGCCACACAATTAGCATAAAACATGTATCAAAGGGAGGGTGAAGGAATAGGGTGGGGAGGAGGGAGAGAAGGTAAAACAACATTTAAGACTTCTTGTAACGGTGCCTTGCCTTCTGTTAGGTTAACTATGGTTCAGTGACGTCGCCTATCCTAAATCTTGATTATAACGAAGTCCCAGTTAGGGCCAACATCGAATAATAAAGGCTTACAGCAATTTGTTACTAGTAGAGTGCAAACCTTTAGGAAAACAGACTGGCCAATCAAGTAATTAAACACTGGCCCTCTGAATATATATTTTATGATTTCAAATAATTGTCATCTCCCAACTGATTCGACAACATTGAGTTGTTAAAAATGTATTTTTTATGTTAAAAATTCCTTGCAATGCAGATGTCTATTAGCAACATAGAATAGTATACTGTACATCTGCAGCCAAAAAAACTGAACCACTTTGCACTGAAGTTTTCCAAAATATAAAGCTCTGTTCAGAAGCAAGCACCACTAGACAGACATGTCACAACACTGCGTTACAAGATGCATCACCCACTCACTGTAGTAGGCCCTAAGTCCTACCCCTAAATTTTAATACTTTCGGTTCCATATACGTTGTAACCTTCTCTATAAGTTGCTAAATTCTGGGTATTCTGCGAGGAAGTTGGGTTAAAAGTCTGTGCACTCTTTGCCACCTTCATTCGTTTCGCCTCTGCCCTGGACTTGTAACAGAACTCTATCAAAGCCACCAGCATTGCCAAGCCCAAGCCTCCAACCAGAATGTAGAAGACTCCAGCAACGTTGCTGAGACTCAAGGCACTCGTCTTGTCCTGGGGAAAGAGAAGCGACACAGTTAACCCCGGAAACCAGACCCCCCAGGAGCACAAGCTACACATTAAAATATTGGAAATAGAAATAAATAACGATGTTTAGCTGAAATTAAATGGCAGTTGTTTACACAAAATTTGACCTATCTGGATCTATAAAATGTATTTTAAGCCCCTAATTTTCCTGGTCGGCATAAAAAATATTGTAAGTATATTGCCAACATATCAGGATGTCATTGCTTGCTTACTGCAAAGCATTACTTCCACTAAGTGGAGAATTAAACAATGACACGTCTAGCTCTCTTTAGGGGACATTTTAGCACTGATACAAAACTGCATTTACATAAAACTCTTTAAAAGCTTAGAAATCCATTTACATCAGACAAGACTCTGCTTGATCTTTACGAAAACAGTAATTGTACTTGTGGTAGGCATTGCTGTTAATTTAAAAGATCCAGACTGAGTTTCTGATACTTAAACAACAGGTGAAAATAACATGTGAGGCTTAAGTTATTTCTTTGAACAAACACTTCCTTTGAAAGTGCACACTGTACCATACACATCATGATATATTTGCCTCTTACCGATTATTGTATTTTGTTTTCATTTTATTAAAGATACAGTTCTGGAACATGCCCATGGACTACTAAGGCTCAGTAATAGCACCATTTTAAATAGAAATTTCTGAAATCTTACACATTATTCGTAATTTAGACAACAATGAGAAGTTTCTTTAGCAAATTATTAAATATGCATCATTTTATAAATGATCACCTTCTTGGACGTACTGTAGTAAATAACTGTTCTACATTTCTCTATACTTCACTGCTTAGTTATGAATCATATTTTTTGATTTGAAATCTATGTGCATTTTTAGCACAGTTCTCAAGGAACTCTCAGGATTGACTTTCATATACATCGTGTGCCTTAAGATACTTATAAAGCTTTATTCTTACGCAGACTATATAATCTTTACCTAAAGTACGGAGAGTACTTAACTTCCAATTGTAATCTCTACGAAATTTTAACTTACGAAGAATGCAAAACATTTGCATGTTTAATTTAAAGAGGCACTATTTATTGTGTAATCAGTAGATTAGCACAGTAACAATTCCCATGTAAGTATAGAGGTGTTTGGTGCTTATAGCTGGGTTCTGCTTTGTCCGTCTCTTTTTAGCTGGCTAAGAGGACTCTGAATATATTGGAGCTGACTCTGTTCCTCTGGTGGTGATTGCTAACATGGTGCTTGCAAACAAGGAGAAGGCAGGACTGAGAAAGACCTGACCTAACACAGGTGGTTTGAGGCTTTCTCAGCTGTCATTTACAGGTACTCTGCCACCCTCTTAACTGCTTTTCACTCCTTTTTCCAAAGCACTTGCTAGAAAAAGCAAAATGTGTTGGAAGCTTGTTTCCCAGGTTAATTTTACCCACTATCCAGCAGGGTAACTGTCAGGGCACGCAGGCAGCAAGCAGTCACTGCCTGTCACGCTTTCCTTTTAGCTTTGGACAGCACAGGCTGGCACGGAGACAGGCACGGTGAAGAAATTTCAGACTCCCCGAATACAGGGGCTGGCACTGACTGTGGTGCTTCCCAGCCATCAGAAAAGCTGATGTGTTTGTCCACAAATAGAGAGAAATAGAGAAGGCACCACTCCCTGGAGCTGTCAGGATTACTGTTTGGGAATGGACTAGGGTAAACACTGGAAGCTGTAGAAAGCTATTAATTATCGAAGCCTTTCACTTCAAAGCTCAAGTTAAGTCTTCCTTGGCTTCTCAAGGAGCCTTCCCAAAGGGAGCCAGGCACAGCCACCCTGGGCAGCGATGAAAGGCAATCCTTCCCACTAGTGTTTCCCCTTTTCAGAAAATCGCTGAGGGAGGCCAGCTCCGAAAGGAGAAGGCGTGAAGGGACATTTCCTAAGTAGTCAATGGGGAAAGTCCACCCCCCCTAGGAAGGAAGGAAACAACTAAACCAACCTGCCTCCCCCAAAACCAAAAAACTGCCTTGTAACTCTTCAACAGGTGCCCTGAATACGCAGGATGATGTTTGGTGATTTATATCAGTGAAGACTTTAAAAAGCAATAGTGCTTCTTTAAATTAAAGTGTGACCCCCCTCAAGATGGGGCGAAGCTGATTCGTTCTGTGTCTACAGCTGCTTATTTTATTACTAAGTCATTTTGTTTATTACTTCCTTTACTGCTTTGTGAACACAATAGTAGGTCCCGAACTGCAGCGACTGACCTTACTTCCAGAGTCCTTGGGTCCACATTCACCTTTATCGTACCACCATTTGTTTTTCAGCTTGTCTAAGACGCCTGCCTCACTGAGTTTCAAAACGGCAAGGTTTACAGGAGTTCTTCACGTGGAAAATAACATAAATAACATTATATATGTTATTTTATGTTATTCAAGTAAAACTACATAGAATCGCATTGCAAAGTGACAGAGCAGAGGCCACAGTGGGTGCTATGTCATGTACTGTTGGCCCAGGTTTAGAGACAGACATATGACCGGGACCTGCTCCATCGCTTTAGGTAACAGGCACATACTGCTGGGGAAGATTTGTAAATAAATAGTATGCAATTACTGTGAACCCAAAACTATTGGCTTAGACATATTAACAACATACGCTTCAGAGACATATATAATACAACTGGATATACGACTTAAGAAACATATTCATTTGTGTTCCTTGCTTTCAATCTATTTTTAGTTTGTATGCATACAAACTAATAATACGGCTTGGCTATAGGTATTTCATTTACTGCCCTCAAAATTATCCTGGCAAGAGAACGGAGATGCTTCATGTAGTTTGCTGCTCATAACCACTTGGCACAGACCTGTAATCAGGAGGTCTGCATGCAGAGAACTTAGGGGGAGAGCTGCGATGCCCTTATCCTCAGCTAAGAAGAACATGACGGTCAATCTTTCATATTCATTGCCTGTTTCAACATTCTTTTCAAATTCAAAGTTCTTCCTTAAATCTCACTTATCCACATAAGTCTTTCAAAGGTCCCAGGCTGATGATAAATTACTACTTGGAATGCCTTCTCTTACTAGTGGTATTTGCTGTGGGTGATGGAACAGAGTTTCATATTGAGATGAAACCTAATTTGATGCCTCAAAGTCATGAACTGCTATGGGTTTACACTGAAGTTACTTAAACTCAGTGAATAATCTCAGACTATTATGGTAATGCCCCACTTCATGCAGTTGTACCAGTTAATTCTCTAAAAACCTATGAAATGATTAACAGGCTTATTTTATCTACTTTCCACTTTGAATCATTGACTGTCCACCTCTTAATGTGGTAGGCATATGGGTATCTATTTATGTGCAGGTGTGCATGAAAATACAATATATATCAGAGAAGGAGGTAGATAAAGAGAAATGGCATGTGATAGATAGCCTTCTGGTGATGTTATATGACATAGGACCTGTGTGTGCCAGCAGATTCCTATGGGAAAATTTATCTCTTATTATACACCATAATCCATGCATTGCTAAAGTGTTAACTCATGAATCCAAGTCTTAATAAATAAATAACCAGTGCAAGCATTAATTAGTATAGTGTAATTGAACCTACTAAAATAGTTACTATGAAAGAGAAAAGGGGCTTGTTGCACTCTATAACTGGTTTAACTGGAAATCCCCACATGCTTATGTATTAATATATTTGTGCATGTGCCAGTGAGAAGCTGGGAGGGGGCACAGCCAGGACAGCTGACCCAAACTGGCCAAAGGGACATTCCATACCATGTGACGTCATGCTCAGTACATAAACTGGGGAAAGCTGGCCGGGGGGGCCGCTGCTCGGGGACTGGCTGGGCATTGGTCGGTGGGTGGTGAGCAATTGTACTGTGCATCACTTGCTTTGTGTATTCTTTTATCATTATTACTATTATTATTATTTTCCCTTCCTTTTCTGTCCTATTAAACTGTCTTTATCTCAACCCATGAATTTTACTCTTTTTTTTTCCCCGATTCTCTCCCCATCCCACTGTGGGGGGAGGTGTGGTGTGAGTGAACAGCTGTGCGGTGTTTAGCTGCCTGCCGGGTTAAACCACAACAGCATGTTTGTATATATATATTTAATACAGAAATAACAGCTCCTGAACCTCATATGCTACTCTTAGCTTTAGGGATCCTGTCTTTTCATACATTCTGATTGCTCTTTGCATATATATATAAAGGGGGGGATGCGCCTCACCTCAGTTCTTTCACCCATAAGTTATGCCCCAAGCTTTGGCTGCCTTTCTAGGCCTCCCTGCAGTTAAGGGAAAAAGATAGATACCTCCAAAAGGTGGGCTTAGATACCAGTTTTAACAAAGGATGAAGCATGCTGTTGAGATGCCCATCTCTTTTCATTTACTACTGAGAAAGCCTTGGTGCCTCGGAGAAATGACAGTTTTTGACAGCTACAGTTGGGTGAGAGGATTCCCAGGTACTCTCAAGTGACCCCTTTAAGTAAAGGAAATGCTTCATCCACTTTCCAAATCCCACACATTTAATTCATATGGAAGACTCTGCTTCTAGAACAGAAAATGCCTACTATTTCTTGATCTTTTCCAGCATTCAAACTTACATTTTGTCTTCCGGCTTCCTGGCAGCAGGCTGTGCAGGTTGATAGTGGAATATGAGAGTCCCACAGCTGTGAAATGAGTGGGTAGCAGTTTGGGATGCTGGCAAGTTGCCTGTCAATATGATCCTCTGTTTGCTTCTAGTACAAGTGCGAAATAATTATTATTTGGATAGCTGTCATCTGTAACATGTCATGCATTGGCACTGAGCCACACTTCAGTGCTCCTAAATCCCAGCAGTGCAATGGGGCTGTTTATGACAAAGATAAGGGACATCCAGGTACTGTTCTCACATGGAAAATCAGAAGCCTGTGGAGTTGTTGCAGATTAAACTGATTAAAGTGATAATTAGGACTTGATATGAACTATCAAGACCAGCAGCAAGCCGGGACAAGTCAGAAAACAGATGTCTCCCAGTTGTTTGCTTGTTTGTTCAGCACTAACAGTTTAGGTATATAAAGCCTGATACAGGCAGGGATTTTTCCTTCTTTGCAGCTGTAGTTCCTTTAATGTCATCCTTTCTGCATTATCTCTGTGAGGAAGCTCTCGGGTTTTCCTTTGGGAAAAGCAATCAATTTCACGCTTAAAATTGCCACGCTATCCTCAATATATAACTGAACGCAATGGCAATGGCCAGCATAGATGAGGCAATTCCCACTTTTCACTGAAATACAGCCAGCGATGTGTCCGAGGCCAGGCGCTTGTTTCTCCATTCCACTATTTCTGATGAAACACTTTCTGAATCAAGGCGCTGCACAAGCTTGGGGAAACCTGTCCTCTGCCCCTCACTTTCTCGCCTGCCCTAGCAAGGCCGTGTGAATGAGACATCACATGTCCTTTACATCTCACCTCAGACAGTCCTAGCTGTGATGAGGGAGAAGCACTCTGAGCTAAATTTAAAATTAAATTTAAAAATATTTTAAATCTATTTAAATTTTAAAATATTTTACACTTTCAGAACAGGATTTTTGTCCCACTTTAGATCAGCCAGCTGCGATGGGAAATGTATATGGTCCAATACGAGAAGCCCAGGCTGAGGGGCTGCAGAGTGGAAAAGGAAGATTTTTTCTTACGCTTTTCAGAATAGCAACATATATACCTGTTTGCAATTACAGTAAGTGATTGCAGGTGTAGTGAATTTTCATGTATTTTAGGCTTTGTTTTGTTTGTTTTTTTTCATTTTAGTAGGAGATTTTCAACAGCTCCCATGGGAGATGAATGCCCAGATCACCTTGGCTTTCAGGGCAAGTCGCTTACCTAGGCATCTTTCCTTTCTTTCAAAATATCCTTTCCAAGTAAGCATCATTTTGACCATGTCAGTCATGAACTCAAGAGACTACAACTTGTTACTACACTGCTTGCACAATCAGTTGGTGAATAGTCCCACTGATATTAAAGGGGGCAGAAACTAAAAATCAGTATGGTCTGCTGTACATGAGCAAGAACAATGTACTTAAGTCATATACAGAGGATAAATCCAGCATTTAGAATTAAATTTCCCATCAAGTTCAGTCTTGTATACTTAATATTACAATGGAAAATGACTATAGATGTGGGGTTTTTTCAAGTTGTTTAGTGATTCCTGAATTACTAATGTTGGGCTAAATCTTCACCTAGAGTAAACTGGAAGAGTTTGTGAAAATCAGTGTAGTTCTTCCAATGTACAGCTGCCAAGAATCTCCCTTGTCATATATAAACAGGATCCATCTGCCTCAAATTCATGTAAGGATAATATATGAGAAATAATAACTAAAATTACCCTTTATATATGAAGAAAAATTTGTCCCATGTAGCCACAGTGCAAAACTGTTGTGTGACAGCACAGGACACCCTGTTCTTCACCCACATGCTGAAGTCAGTGGTGGTGCAGCCCGACCTGGGCACAGGGACGCTGGTTTTCCCCCTTTTCATCATGTTCTCAGCACTTCTACCTCCTCTTTCAGCTTCTTACTCATTTCCTCCTATCCTGTCATCAATCACTTGCTGTTGAAAGGGCTGGTTTTTAAGAGCCTCTGGCTGGATCTTGTGCCAGCAACATCAGCAAAATCACAGTGCTTTAAAACGGCATTAATGAAGTTCTGAGTTAGTTGTGTTCAGGACAACGAATGGGCAATTATAGCATTTAAATTACAATACTGAGCGATTCTGCAACCAATACAGAATTTTGGTAGACAGGGATTTTAAAAATGCAATCACAAGTATGCTTTAGGAGCATTTTCATTACCCACTCATGGCAGAGCCATTAATTAAGTGCAAGGTCAGTCTCATCCTGAATGAAAAAGAAGGGCCACTGTGTTCTCCTAAGTGCTGCCAGCAGAGACTGGAGGAGAGCTCCATCATCACAGCTTCCTTCCACTCACACTTTTATAAAAACAATGGAGCAGAGTGGCAGAAACTGTGTTTAAATACTTCCCCATGCATCACATGAAATTATGATGGCATACAGTTAAGATCTGAGGTAATACTTTCAAAAGCACTCAAACGACTTGGAGACCTCAGTTTTATCTTCAAACATGACTTAGTTACTGAGGTCACTAAACCACAGCTGGTTCACACAGGGCAGCTCTCCAAACTGTCTTTCTGAATTTTGGAAGATTGTTCCTTAAAGGGAACAATAAATGGGGAGGCTAGAGATGACCTTTATGAGCACAGAATGGAGGTAGGAGGAATCTTGTTTCACAGGAGCAACACAAACCTTTGGAGAACTGCTGAGCTCTCATGAAACTCCCCGATTTCTATAGGCCTCTGTACTATCATGAAGGGTTATTCTGGGTCTAGACTCTCATATTCTGACTAGTGCATCTCAAATAGTAACAGCACAGTTATCAGTCAAGTCTCAGGTGCTGTATTCTTTCAGGAAAAGAGGATGTTCTTATTCTCGTGCACGACAGTAGGAAGCCCTGTAATTTGGACTGGAGCTGCTAACAAAGCTCAGGGTTTGTTCTTTTTAAATTCGTACAATGAAAAGAAGTATTAGCTAGAGATGCTTAAGAGCTTAGTTCAGGACTTGTTGGTAGCTGTCCGGTTTACAACAAACAGTGCATGGTGTCCTGGTTATTCCACTAATGATAAAATTAAAATATTTAGAGCTCCATTAATTCTGTAGAAAGGGTCTTATTGACTTCAATTGATCAGATCCTACAAGACTGTTCCTGAACAAGGAAATGGATTTTGTAGATGACAAATGGCTAACTAACACTTTGGAGAGTCAGAGTAGCTGTAGTTTAAAAAACAAGACCAGATGCTGCTGCAATGCAGAATTTGAGAGGCATGGTAATGCCCGCTCATCTCCATGATGAGCCTGGTCCTACTGAACGTGGGCAGTGCAGGCGCACGATAGACCTGGGGCTTCCCAGGAGCACTGGTACTGCCTACTCACTCAGCTGTGCCTGGGAAAAAGTATGGCAAGAAACAGGCCTGAGGTCAGATGAATGCTCCTGGCAGGCTGTATATAGTCCTAGGACCACAGGCTGAGCTCCAGCATGTCCTCCATCCTTTGCTAATGCTGCCTTGCCCGCGATATTTTCTATTGCATCCTGAACTGCTTGTGTCACCTATTGTTCATTTCCATCAGCAATGTGTTCCTTCCTCCCTCCTGCATTCACAGATCTTCCCTGTTTCTCCATGGACCGCACTCCTTGCCTTTCTTTTCTACTTTTTCCCCCCACTCCTTTTTCTGTCACTTGCCATCACACCAAACTTGCTCCTTCAGCACTCCAGACATTTCCCTGGTGAAGCCCTGCCTGTCCCTTTGCCATGAGCTGCTTCCCCTTTCCTGCTTTGTGACTCAAAGCACCAGTGGCTGATAATCAGGGAAAGTAAGTGAAAAGCATCCTTAGTTTGCTACCTAGCTTTTATCTCACCTTTCAACCACAGCAGGTTTGAGAGGAGTAAAGAAGATGGAGGTATTTTAATGATGTGACTCCCTGCCTGTGACATTTAAAAAAAATTAAATAAACACCCCTCCCCCAGTAATGCAAAAGTTCAGGCTTGGGTGGAGCATATAATAGTAGCAACATGGGAGATTTATGGTTCACTTGTCAACTTTCTCACAAGAAGTTGGTGTCTGCTCCACTTGCAGGTAAGTGCTATCAGGTCTAATACGCCTAAGCACTTTGGAAGAGAAAATAGAGACCATTTTTGAAACTGTGACTGCTGGCGAGCAGAGCGGTGGGGGGAAAATAGGTAGAGCAGCAGGATCAAAGGCAAAGTGAAGAGGATTAGGAGACCAGTTCTGGGTGAGTGCGGAACAGCCCAAGGGATGGTCCCTGAGGCCAGGACACAGCATGAAAGAGCAGGAGGACTAAAGAAGGAGAGAAAATAGTAAGAAAATATATATATGTAGGCAACTGTAAAGAAAGCTACATAAACTGTGTATGACAAATCAGCCAAATTTAATCATCTATATCTGACTAGCTCTGTGCCTGCACAGTTACCTGTGCAGCATTCTCTTATATATTGTTCACACACAAGCACATAAATATTATTACATGCTGCCTGCCACGGAAGGGGTATTTTTAATATCTTCATCCTCCCGCACTTCACCATCTTCCACTTCCACATCTTTGCTTCTTTTCAGCACAAGGCAGCTTCCCGAAAGGAAGCTGTGAGTAGGCAAGGAAGTAGTGGCACCGGCCATATGGAAGATATGGAAATGCAGGAAAAATAAGAAGCTGTCATCACCTCAGCCTAAAATTCAGCCTAAAATTCCTGTCTCATAAATTCTGGTAAATTCTGCCTAGGGAACCACCATGGATTTCAGTTTGCTGGTAAGATATCAGGAAATGTCAGCGTGAAGATATTTTAGCTGAAATTTGTCCTCCTAGTTTGGATACTCATGTGAAAGTTGTAATTTGTACCAGTATTGTCTCTGTCAATAGTGCATCCCTGTGCCTGGACCATGCATTAGATTACTGCTAGGAGGCAGTCACACTGATTTTCAACCTTTTCCTCTACTGTCACTGAAAAATATTTTGGGTAGTACCATATAGGAGAAAAAAAGTCAGAGCTGGTATTTGCTCCTGAAGGTTTCAAATTGCTTGTTCACAAGAGCAAGCTTGGAAAAGGCTCATCATGATTCCAGAAGATGCAGGTTTCTGAAAACTGGTGATAGATCTCACAGCAGAGACTGTTTACGAGTTGCCCTTGGGGCGTTAAGCAAATGCAAATATTTTTGCTTTGACAGTAATTGCATACACCTAGATTTCAACTGCAGGCACCAGCAGTGCTGTGCTACTGGTGAAGCTGTTTTGTCGCAGGTAAAACCCCAGCAGATGCACCAATTACTTTTCATACTGTTTACCCGCTTTTGGTGACATTGAGGCTAACCTTGGAGTCACCTCCCCCGCTGCCACATTCTCCTTTGTCGTACCACCATTTGTTTTTCAATTTGTCCAAGAGGCCTTGTTCATTCAGTTTTAAAACTGCGAGGTTAACAGCATTTCTTGAAACGATAAAACATATTTTGTAAGAAACTGCACAGCTGTTAAGATGTTAGAAGGAATGAGGACTTAAGCTGTTTATAAGCTTGATCCACACACTAAATAAACCTCTCATTTCCATACTTCAAAGGCCTTGGCAGCACAAATAATTGTGGTTATTTTCAAATGTGAAAAATGTGTTTCCAGTGTAGAAATGATTTTCAGAATGGCTTGGATTTTAACAAGAAAATTCTATCAACCAACCATAACTATTGTTGCAAAATGATGATAAAACTCTGCCTGGAATTATAAACGATTTACACAGATTTATTTGAATCCATATTTAGAATATGTTTAGTGTGGGCCCAGGATGATTTTTCAAGCAGATGGGAAAATGTATTCCCATATACTAAAGAGGCAAGATCCAGACAGCCTATGCTAGACGCTGCCAGTCACTGTGTCACATACAGTTTTGACATGTGAGAGTGATCCCACACAAGCCATGGGCTAAGGCTCCAGAAACAGGCAGTGTGAGGTAGAGCTGAAGAGGAGCGCTAACAGCTTGCACGCCAACTACAATGCTGTCTAGAGCCAGTCAATAGAAAACAATGCACAAAGAGGTGCCGGGAGTCCTGCCTGTCTGAAGCTTCATCACCTGTTGTAGGCACATCCGTACATTTGGGATGCAGGGTCTAGAGTCCTGCTCCCTTTGCACAGCAGAAGCTTAGCTAAAAAGCAAGACCTGGGGTCTAGCTTAGTGCCATGACTCCAGGGACTGCCCTGCTATCCTGGGAGAGCACCCTGTCTCCCAGTCCAAAGGGCACCTGTGGTGTGGGGGAGAAAGGCGGAGGTGGAGGGCATCCTCTCTGGGGAAACCTGGGGACAGTGCAGCCAAGCAGAAGCTCAAGCGCTGGGAAGACCAAACCCAGCCCATTTGCCGGGTGCTGAGATACCATCAGTTAGTCGGGACGTCCAGAGGACTTTTCCCTGGAGGGTTTATACATGTTATGCTACCACTGGATGAAAGATGAATCCTGCATTACTAGCAGCACGGTGGCATAGGCACAACAGACTGAAAGGGCTCCATGATGCCCGGTGTCCTCTATCTCATGTTTAGTGCTCTTTTTTCGGGTGAGAGAAGTACCTTAGAGAGACTTTGGATCTGTGCAGGCAGAGGTGGGTTGCTGACACGAAGGCTAAAGCAGAGAATCGCTGCTTCCATACAAACCCAAATGTAAGGCACCTGGATTTATGATAGGAACTACAGTCACCACTATATGACATTTTAAAATCAGTTGATAACTAATCTGCCAAGGCATTTATGCAGCCTTCATCACCTCCTGAGGAACCTTTGTACTTGTTTAAGTGTATGACTTCCTATCTTTATTACTAAGAGCCTCAACAGTCACATATCCTAATGGTACACAACTACATCAATATTTATTCATAATAATAAACTTTTCTCTTCCTCTTTTCACGTTCAGAGGTCCCCAGTGCATCCATGCCTTTCAGACATGTACACTGATTCTGGTGGGTGTCTGCCCAGGCTTGCTAGCAGATGTGCAGAGGCATGTGGAGCAGTAGCATCATATCCTTGAAGCACCATTCATCTCCAAAGAGAGAGAAGTATCTGTGAGGTGCCAGTAGCTTAACTACTGCTCTTCAGGGACAATATGCAGTTGAGAAAGATGGAGCTTCTCTCTCTCTGAATTTGTTTAATGCTGTCAAGATCTGTCTGTCAGGGCTGAGTGGGATTTGGCAAGAGCTATGTCTGTCAATGGCATCTTCCCCTCTTCAATTATGAGAGGATGCAACACCTTCAAAGCACGCGGAGAAGGGTTGGGGAAGAGAGATCCTGAAGGAAGAAGATGGCAGGGCTCCATCAGATCTTATGGCACCACAAGCCACTGGGGCTTGTGATTCACCCTCTCTAGAGGCGGCTGGTCTCTGGTCCCTGGGGATCCCTTCTGATCTTAGAATGGAAATTTTTTTCTCATTCATTAGGAGAGATACGTTCCTGGCAAACAGGTACAGACAACGGTATTTCACAGCTTATGGAGCACTCCTTACAACATTGACCCTGTTTGTGGGACGAATGTCAGCTTTAGGACAAACCTTCACTGTCTGGTAACAGCTTTTCATATAGCTCCTGCTGGAACCGAAGGAGGTTTTGCTGGCTGGTCATGAAGTTTGGAAACTGCTTGTGTGTAGATCTGACTTTATCTAGCTTCACTGTAGTTACATTTATATGAGATTTTCAATACAGATAAAGTAACTGCTTGTCTGTCCCTGAAAGTGAAAATGAGAACTGTAGGCTGTAGTGGGAGTGATAACAGACTGCTCTTTGTGGATAAAACTTTAAGGGGAATTTAGCAGCCAGGCTGACAAATGTGATTTTGCCTAAGTGCTCTAATTATGGTTCACACTCCAGAGGGAGAGGAGAAATCACAAAATAGGAATGAAATTGTTCATTTGTCCCTTTTGTTCTTGGAAGCAATTGCTTTTGAACCAGTCATATTTTCTACAGATTTTTTCCTGCTCAGCTTTTAGTTACAAAGCTTATGCTTTTGGCCTCTTTGCCTCATTCAGAAAGGTAACTGTGTGGCCAGCCTTGCCACTTTACAGCCAAATTTCCAGTACACTAAATGTAAATTTTATGTTTGTAAGGACATCGGCACTGAGTCATAGATGAAAGATAATCCTAGAAACACTATTGCTTTGATGCTGAGCAACATTACTTATTCTGAAAATGGCTTAGATACATAGCTTGAGCCTGCTGTCTATGAAGTCAATGTTAAACCCCCTCCCTTCAAAAGGAACCAAACCAAGGTCTAATTTAATGCTGCTTTGTCTAGTTGTCACACTGGATAGCAGTAACATAAACAGCTGCTTTGACAGTGCTACAGATGCGGGCAGGAGTGATCAGTCCTATGAAAAATGAAATGTATCTCAAGGAATATCACTAATTCTCAATTCAACAAGCCACTTAAGCACAGTCTTATTTTAAAGCAGATGGGAAGCCCTATCAATCAGTCTATCCGTAAAAGCATCTTCATACTATTTCCTCTAAGCTGTAGTCTCTCAAGTATGAACACTAAAACCCATTGAATTAGACAAAGTCCTTATGCTAAAATCCTTAGAAAGCTTTTTTTCAATCTTTATCTTATCTATCTTGGGTGAAGATGCTACCTGATAACTTACAACTTTTCTTTCAAGCTTTTCAAGTTTATGTCTTCTTAGACCTTTTATCTGGATATTCTAAGATGAATAAAAAACAACTAGGCCATTTTTTAAACAACTAATGTAAGTTTTCATGTTTAATTTCTATGTTGAAGGGAAAGAGCTTTCTCTCTTGCCAAATGTTTGAAATTATCTTTCAAAGCATTAAAGATTATCAAGGAAAATTTTCCCACAGTAATTTAGAGAACCTGCAGCTGGTTGATAGTAATCCTAGAGTAATAAATAAATAAATGAAACCCATTCATGAGAGGGTTATTTAGCTCGGTTATTAGCCATATCCATAGACAGTTTCACAGCACAATAGAGAAATGGAAATAAAAAGGATGAAGAAGTAAATGTGGATTTAAGCTGCAATCATTGCTCTGAAATTAAACTGTATTGTTTATAAATGTAGCACATTATTGTCCTCTCATGTCTAGTAGGCCATATAAAACCAGGTTAGTTTCACACTGCTTTCTCTGTTGCTTTGTTATCCAGGTCCACCTCAACATGTGGAAATAAATAATTTCCTTCTAGTCAGCAAAACACAGAGAACCCTTTGCTCAACACTGCTGTATCTCCCACAGAAATGTTATAACTGAGATCCTGATAGGTGCAATGGTGATTACATTGAAAATTATAGACCTGAGACCTCAGAGCCAGGCTAGATCACTCATACTCATCCCAGACAGTGCTTCATTCTGCCACAGAGGAAAGCATTTTGAAACTTGAGTATCCATGGCAGAAACTGTTCTTTCATCATTAAAAAATAGGACTGTACCCTCAATACCACACTTAGTCAAAACTCCCAGTGAAGAACAATGTATTCCTCAATAAAGGAATTGAAATCTTTGCAAGAGTAAGGGTTTAATAGTAGAAAGCAGGCAAGTGCTTTAATATTTGACTCTTAATCCTTGCTGTCACTGCACAATCCTGCCTTTTCTATTACTCAGAAGAAAAGAGTCCTTGTATGCGATAGTCAAGCCAGTTCAGCCAAAACTGCAGCCCTTGTGTTACAGTGATACCTCACTTCACAATTACTTGAGTGCACAGACACTGATTTCAATGAATGGATCACAGCTTTTTTTAAGCTGCCTATAGAATTACAGTATGAACAACTTGATGAGAATTAAATCATTCTCACTCATTTAAAAATCACTTTCCATCTCCCCATAAATAAATAGTAATAAGCAGCTTAAAATGTTAATCAGTGTCACTTCTTTTTAAAGAGCCTACTTGTGCCAACTGCAGATATGCCTTTCAGCGTTAGCAAAAGATAAAACGGCACAGACAGATGACAGTGCAACTACCCAGTCATTTGCAAAATAACATCTATGACTCCAGACAGGGATAACTCATCTGCCACCCAAAAGAATCACAGTAGGGTGCTATCCCAAAGCCCAGGGAAGCTGGCAGAGAGGCCTGCTTTGACTTCCAGTGAGTTTGGGTCACAGCAATGGTTAACAGACGACCCATCCGCTGGACTTCAGTTGGTACGAAGCAGTGAGGCAGGCATTCAACAAATGACCTGAACGCTATGGCATACAACACCGTGGTACCTAGCAATTACATGCTGAACCGCAGGAGGGGCATTTCCAAGGCTGATAGAGGCACACAAAGGTCCCTGCACCATGAGGGAATGAGACAGAGGCCCAGGTTAGGGACCACAGCAGCCAACATCACAAGCACTGCTGGAAGTCTGAGACAGCCATAGAGGAACAGCACGGGAGGGGACACCAAATTCTGTCTAATGCACCCCTTTAAGCACCTATTTCAGCACAGCAACACAGTATCTCTAAGAAACCAGAAACTAAAACATGAAATGCATCCTGCATGGTAAAATCAAGCCTGTTTTCAATAGCCTAATGCCCAAAGCATGAATACATGCAGTAGGTAGAAAAGGCTCTCTCCAGCCTGATTAGACTTGAACAGTCTCAGCCACGGCTGCTTTTTGTCTAAGTCTTTCAGCTCCCCAAATCCCTGGATACACAGTGGTTCATAGGATGGATGGAAACCGCCACCCATCAGCACCACTCAGCACCATTCGTGAATGCAATTCAGAGGAGTCAGCCTTGGCCTGAGCACACATGGCAAAGGAGACCCCCTCCATGAAGTTAGGTCCCAAAATACCTGGTTTTGAATACTAAATGGCCTAAAGGCACATACAGGTCCCTAAGTAATCATTGCAACAAAGGCAGGATCTCTGCTGGGAGCATTTAATAACAATCTTTTAGGCAACCAGTAGAGTTCTGCCAGGAAAACTTAAATGTTTTAGCTATTTAAACAGGTTTGACATTTTCCTGAATCCCTTTCCTGAACTTAGGCTCATAAATTCTGTGTAACTGGCACGTTAGATAGCAAAATATTTCCCTGAACCCTGAGCAGATTCTTGGTGAAGTTCTGCCATTATCTTTACAGACAGCGGCACTGTTGTTTCACTGTTTAGCGTTGGGGATGTTGTTCACTTGAAATAATGAACGAGCAGGATGTGCAAAAATAACATGACTCACTAATGAGACTCTATATACACAGAGGCAGCTTTGTTTAAACTACAGCCATATTGCACAGTGTATCATCTGAGAACCGCTGGTGCCACCACTGCAGTTACTGAGGCAGAAGCAGAGACCCCAACCCTCTAAAAGGCTTTTCACAAATCCTTCTCACAGGGCTTTGAAAGCCTCAGAAATCACTCAGTCACTTAGAAGTCACATCAAGCGGAGGGATGCCACCTCTGTTTAACCTTAGGTTCTCTGAACGTACAGCAAACTTCAAACCAAGGGTACCTGAATGTTAAATGATCAAAGCACCATGGCCATGGCACCATGGCCATATGTGAGGTATGGACCAACTGGCAAAATACAGGGATTTGCTTTTTATTCCAGTAAAATCCATGACTACTTAGTCATGTAAGTTTGTTGTATACATAATGCTATATAAGTAGTGCCTGGAATGAAGTGGGGATCAGTAAACTACTGCACAATGGGAAGTGAAGCCATGGATGCAGTGGTGCACCTGGAGAAGGAGTTCACTGAAGGAACAAGCTTTCCCAAGATCACAATGTCACAGCCAGTGACGTGTTGGCAATTGATGATGCATCTCAAGCAATTCAAAGCTCATTTTCTTTCTTGCACTTTGGACGTCTCTTCCTGCAGCTACCTGCTGACACAGCCATTTCCCAGACAAGCCCCTCGGTGCTCCTGGCGCAGGCTGGAGGGTATCCTCCCTTGGGACAAGGCAGAGGGAGAGCCCAGTGAAGCCGAGTTCAGTGACCTTATTTCAGTAACGTGAATTGCAGTTATTCTCTCATGATCTAATCTGTATCCAGCCCAGGTGGCTTGGGAAGAGGAGGCCACAGCTGCCTGAGAGCCTCCCCTCGCTGCACAACCTAGTGCTCCCTGGATGCAGCTAAGGATCTGTCTCAGACGTATTTAGTGAAACACAAGCGGGTGCATTTTTACAGCTTGTTCATATCATCGGTTCAAATGATTTTAAATGGGAAAAATTAAAATGCAACCTTACCAAGCAAAAAATTAAAAACTACCCAGCTTCTGAGCTGTTTATTTTAACCATATTTTGAAAAGTGCTGATGGCAGATTGTAACACGACACAAATGCAGCGCAGTTTAAGGGTGTTTGACAATTCATCAGGAGAAATTAAGTGTAAAGCTGCATGGCACTGGCTGAATATGTTTAATAAATTAGGAGTGAAACAAGCACTCGGTTAGTAAGGAAGATGTAGCCAAAGCTTATATCATTCTGTACTCAGAAGGCTTGAACGATCAATAATGTAAATATTAAAAGAGAGCGCTAATGCAAGAGCATTTTTACAAGAAAAACAACCTAAATTTTAATGACTGTCCTGGTTTCGGCAGGGATAGAGTTAATTTCCTTCCTAGTAGCTGGTACAGTGCTGTGTTTTGGATTTAGCATGAGAACAAAGTTGATAACGCACCGATGTTTTAGTTGTTGCTAGGTAATGCTTACACTAGTCAAGGACTTTTCAGCTTCCCATGCTCTACCGACTGAGAAGGCTGGAGGGGCACAAGAAGCTGGGAGGGGGCACAGCCAAACTGGCCAAAGGGACATTCCATACCATGTGACGTCATGCTCAGTACATAAACTGGGGAAAGCTGGCTGGGGGGGCCGCTGCTCGGGGCCTGGCTGGGCATCGGTCGGCGGGTGGTGAGCAATTTACTGTGCATCACTTGCTTTGTGTATTATTATTATTATCATATTATTGTTATTATCATTTTATTTCAATTATTAAACTGTTTTTATCTCAACCCACAAGTTTTTCTCACTTGTGCTCTTCCAATTCTCTCCCCCATCCCACCGGGGGCGGGGGGGGAGTGAGCGAGCGGCTGTGTGGTGCTCAGTTGCCGACTGAGGTTAAACCACGACAATGACGAAGGGCCAACTTTGAAATCATGTTTTTTTAAACACATTCAAAAATTTATAGGAATAATTTTTGTACTGGTATTTATAAAGGTTTGCATGTTGTAATGCTATTTGTATGAAAAAATTGTGTTCAAATACTGAAGCACAGCACATATCAAGACATTTTCACATGTAGCTGATAGTTCAAACAAAATGGAGTCCTTGGGACTTGCTCTGATAGCTTGCCCAGCATTTGTATTAAATAAAGAACTACTAGTATTCAAGTTGTGAGTCTTCACAACAATATTAGCTCTTCTGCAATGGGTTTCTCAGGCTTTCCTCCTAAACTCTTCCATTGCTATATACATGCTTATCACAGAAAGGACGTGACCAGCCATCTCAGTTGAGTGCCCAGGCCCAGCTGAGGATCCACAAGGACAGCGGATGCCTCTTGAATTCCACCTTGCAAAACCCATGTACCCCTGAGGAACTGACTGGTCTGCAGAAAGCCGAAAGTCTTGCAAAAAAGCTACGGGCAGGTTGTGTGCTGCATTCGAAGCTAAAACCATTTATAAATGTTATTTAAAAATCCCCTATCCAATTGCATTTAAAACACCTCTTCCAGAACAACATCTCAAAATATTCTACAAGCACTAAGAATAAAGTATCTTTACAAAAGTGTGTATGTATTGTTATTCTTTGTTTAGAGATGGGAAATTCAAAGCAGCGCTCAAATACTTTTCGATTGTGGCTAATTAAAATAAGTATAATGCTCTTCATTTAGCCATCCAAATAAGATGGTTAATTTCCAGGGGCACTGAGTATTTACAGCTTCTATGTATATCCTAAGTATGTAGCTTAGCTACTTGAACTGAGCTTTGTAAACAAATATGAGCCAAACTGACACCTTGAGGATCAGCAGGAGTTCCAATTAATGGGAGACCCACTGCTGCTAAAAATCGCCATAGCTACTTTGAATTCAAAGAAGTTCTGACAATTTACACCAGCTAGAGGTCTGATGACTGTAGTTTAAAATATTTATATAAATTGAAAGCTGTTTTGCAGCAAGATATTCCAATTACAGTATGCAAATACTTCTTGGCACAAGCAATTAAATATATATTTTGCTTGTGTAAAAACAACAGCAGTTGACCTGGGAAGGCAACTCCACTTGTTTCTCTGCTTTATATAAAGTTTTGCTGTAAATAAAAAACACATAAAGTTGTCCCTAGAGTAACTGTTCATATTGGTTCAGTATACAGTCTTTAGTAGAAGCAGAAACACCAGTTTCTCTCAACTCTGAGCTATTTTAATTTTCGCTAACGACTACCTAATCCTGTTCTCATTGAGCAGTACCACTTTTCAAAGTACAATTTTTCTTGCTGGTTGCAGCATAAGCAGGATTATGCGAATAGGCTGTTGCAGTCCAACACCTGCAACTCAAAATACATGTTTTAAAGGCTTGAGCGGGATTTTTCAAAAGTGTCTGAGCACCGGTGTAACACCGCTCCACATTGCAGGAATTGCTCTGAGGATAAGCTTAGCCCACTGCCAACTGCCTCGAAACTCTCTCTCACCTCAGAAACATTAGGAATCGTGAGCTCTTTACCATTTTTATACATTTGATATTGCTGAAAGCACTTACAATAATATTTTAAAATTTGAAATGTGTAAAATGAGCATTTTTTAAATACATGCCCCCAAAATACTTAATGCTTTCAGACAGGGTAACATTGACCTCTGGCATGGCTGGCAGAAAGCCTTTTGCCTTTTTGCACCTTAGGTGAAGCCGATCTCGACTTTTGTGACTTTTGTCACAGCAGGGTGTTTGGATGCTGTTTCACCTGCCTCTCCAGTAACTCCTAAATTTAGGGGCCCCCAGCTGAGAAAAAATGGTAGTGTTGGCACGGACAGGTAGGGGTTTCGTGGCGGGGCACAGGACGTGGTTCAGTGCCAGGCAGAGGTTCCATCAGTGTTGGATTAGTGCTGCTGAAAGACAGGGAGTTATGGCTTGTTGTGGGGGCCACAGCAGTGAAGCTCTACCAGGTCTCATGCTGTCCCTCTCCTCTCCTACCTAGACTGCATTAGTGCAGGTCTTTCTAAGTGACATTATGTTATGTTATCCAGGCACATGTCGTTGAGACTCCTTATGCCACTCCATCCACAAGAAAAAGCCAAACACTGCAGTTTACTGTCTGCGCAAATGTTCTATTTGTTTTTCAAATGGATGACTTGATTTTAACAGGATTGAAAACATTATTCATCATTACTGATGTTGGCCAGTAGATTTAAATTTTCTTTTACATAATATCTTAGCCATATTTGTAAGACATTTTAAGTTTATGCTTCTGTATGCCATGGAGTGACTATTTTCATCCAGAATGAGACTAGGAAAAACGTATCTCTTTTGGATGCAATTCAGTGCTTATTGAATAGAAATAGAGTGTGGTACCTTAAACTTAGAGAGTTGTTCCTTCTTTATGTCCATCTCAATCCATTTGATATGACTGATGGATTACTAGACAGCCTATTAAGATTGCAGACTCTGGCCACCCTACACAGAGGAAGATTTTACTACATCAAAATCTTCCAGCACAAAGCAAGTGGCAGCTGTTTTAGCAGCTTCTAATTTTTCACTCCATTCAGCATGTCCCAGCAGTGGCAGAAATATTGTGCCTTGGACTGAGCATTTCACAGCTTTCATCCACAGGAAGACCCAGCCCTAGGCTGAATCACCTATCCCCAGAAGAAATGTTACTGTGACCTCCAAAAACAGTCAGGACTCTCGCTGACAAATCATGGAAAGCAAAATATCCTGTTGGACTCACTGCAAAAAATAGGTTTTCTGGTTCCTAACCAGCCCCATGTCTCAATGTGCTATATAAATGTATGTTCTATTCAGTGGGTAGCAGGGCAGCTAATATAATAAACGCAAGATCTTTCTTAATGCAGTATTGAACATATCTAGCATTTTTGGAGACTGGTTCAAATTTGGCAATGTTTGAAGAGATTGCACTGTCAGACTTCTCCAATTTTTCATTTACGCCAGGCTGAATCTCCCCCTTTATGAACATATAATGGTAAGATGGATAAGAGGAACTATATTTGACATGGTCTTCTCCTGTTATTCTACTCCTTATGATATGTTGCTGCATTTTCTTCCTTGCAAGCAGCAAGACCTGATAACAGCAACTGATTAGTTTAAGATGTCAGTTTAAGATTAAGAAATGGTAAAAAAACCATCAGGAGTCACAATGGAGTGACTTCTACAAGTAAAGATGCTCAGCTGAGCATCTGTGCACACCTTTTTCACGAACTACCTCACCGTCAGCTTAAGATGCTCCATAAAAGGTGATAGAAGTCCTCTGTCCTAGCTAATGTTTCTGAGATGTCCTCAGAGAGGAGTCATACAAAATGAGTTGCGTTTAACCACTCTCAGGGTGACAGAGACATAGGTATCTGTGGAAAGAGCCACAGTGAGAAAAAAAACCTCCTGCCATCTTCTCAGCAGCTGTAACTGGAAGAAAAATGAACTTACTGCTATTACTATTCTCAGGAATTTGAGGAGCAGCCAGATTCAACTGAATTTCTATATTTTTATTTTAAAAACTAAACCCACTGTTTTAGGTGCTGTTTCCAGTGAGCACCAATCTTTTGCCTGTCTGGTTAGACTTTTCAGCCACCAAGTCCCAGTCTCACCTTAATGAGAATGAAGCATGAAATGACTGCAAAGTCAAATACCATCAGCATACTGTACGGTACTGAAAGTGCTGTAATACAAGCAGTCTGCTCATCCATTAATTTTTTCCTAGTGAGGAAAGCAATTCCACATGGGAGAGCTATAGGGCAAAACTGCACTTTGCTTCTGAGGGAATTCATTCACTGACATCAGTGTGCACAAAGGTATTAAAGTAACGTGGCCACTATGTCAAAAGCCATCGATAACACTGAGAAATCAGCATGGATGCTTGATTTTTACTCTTGCCAGAAACAGACCACTAATTCCTAAGATCTACACAGCTGATACGCTCTTATCAGATCTAAACTTAGACTGAGAAGAGGTATGAGAGATTTCTGTAACTATACATGCTTCTTTGTGACTCCATACTGTCGTTTTTCATAAAGAAGTATTAGAAGGAAGGCAATAAACGGAAAGATCCCCGCTAAGAGATAGTTTCTTAAGCTTTGGTCTAATTATAATGCAAGCACTTTGAAGTTCATTATTTTAATTAGAAGCAGAGACTAAGAGAAAAAACAGGGGGCCCACTCCCCAGGCAGAAATTCTAGCTGCAACTGCAATGCAAACAATAAATAATACTGCCTAACTTGAGCCTTAGTGAAATGCTGGCTTGTGTTTTGCCTAATGGCAGATCAATACCATACAAATGAAGCAATTACAGTTGTGTCATATAAAGCCTTATTTGGTCAGCAGCCAAAATGGGGATTAGCTGGAAGAGTTCCTAGGACTTTCTGTCTGAATATTATCGCAGAAGTTAATGAGGAAGATCTGATAGGCTGAGACAAACATAAATGGTGCCAGCAACCAGATGAGATGGTCGGTCCAATAGCCAGTGTGCTGATAATTAAATTGCCCTGAAGCCAGCTGAACATCAGTCCAAGATCAGGTGAAATTATCAGACAAGGGCATTCCAATCCCTCTGGCAACCAGCTATATAATGTTGCCACCATTGGTACAGCCATGTACACAGCAGCAAATGCAAATACACCAGCACTCACACCAGTCAGACCAGGCACAGTCACTTCAATACAGTACTACTCATACTTGCAATGTTTCAAACACAAGCAGCCAGGCTATAGAGAAAACAAGGTATGGAAATTACTAACAGATCTCTGCAGTGGATATGGAGATCGAACTAATGTAATTGCTGTTGTCCTGAACACATGCCCACATGCTACTTTTAATAAAATAGGCTGGAGGGAGTAGGGTCCATTGGTGATGGAGATTTCTGCTATTGCGTTCTAAAGGGAAGACAGAACAACATGTGGTCATAGACCGTAGACTGTTTAAGAAACCATTAATTGAAGTTACATTTTCCCTATTGTTTTGTCTCCAAAACAGTTTCTTTGATCAAAGACACTGAGAAATCTACCGTGGGGTTTGTTCTGAGGCACGCATCTCCATGAATTTGAAATAATCATACAAACATCTGAAGTAGGAATGGACTTTAAATATTCACAGCACAATAAACACTACGCTATTAATCTTCACTATCCATCTGAGGTTGATGGGCAACTGTCATTACCCTTAATTTGCAAAGGTGAAACTGAAGCCAGAAGGTGAACTGACCTCCTCCAAGACTTCCAGGAAATTGGGGCAGGATCATAATTAAGCTCATCAGTACAACATGACTTCCAGCCTTGTGCTCAGTCAACCTGTCCTGGTTTCGGTAGGGATAGAGTTAATTTCCTTCCTAGTAGCTGGTACAGTGTTTTGGATTTAGGATGAGAACAATGTTGATAACACACCAATGTTTTAGTTGTTGCTAGGTAATGCTTACACTAGTCAAGGACTTTTCAGCTTCCCATGCTCTACCGACTGAGAAGGCTGGAGGGGCACAAGAAGCTGGGAGGGGGCACAGCCAAACTGGCCAAAGGGACATTCCATACCATGTGACGTCATGCTCAGTACATAAACTGGGGAAAGCTGGCTGGGGGGGCCGCTGCTCGGGGCCTGGCTGGGCATCGGTCGGTGGGTGGTGAGCAACTGCATTGTGCATCACTTGTTTTGTGTATTATTATTATTATTATCATATTATTATTATTATAATTATTATTTTATTTCAATTATTAAACTGTTTTTATCTCAACCCACGACTTTTTCTCACTTGTGCTCTTCCAATTCTCTCCCCATCCCACCGGGTCGGGGGGAGTGAGCGAGCGGCTGTGTGGTGCTTAGTTGCCGACTGAGATTAAACCACGACACAACCACACTTCATTGCCGCCCAGAAATCTTTGGGCCTTTTCAGGCAAGTGTTCATAGAGAATTTATCCTTCTGGCCTCCCAATGGAAATAGCTTCCTAGAGACAGACTAAGCTTAAACTTCTGTGCACATTCCCTCAACTCAGTCTTTAACCATGAGATACTCCTAATTTTTCTGCACACCCTGCCAAAAGTGAGAGACAGCCAACCTGAGTGGTCTGACTCCTGTAACAAAAAACTCTTCCACCTTTTGACCTCACTCTTAGGGGTTCCACAAAGGTCCATGCTGTCAGTCACTCAGCAGCTATATAAGGCTGCTTGGGAAGTTAAGGCTCCCTTTGCCCTGGCAAAGCACAGATACAAAGCACTGCCACTTATTCCACTGAATACAGATACTTTCACTCTCTTTTGCTTTTCCAGCATGAAAATGGGATTTAGACAAGAACAATCTGATTGACTTCTGATTCATAGAAATCATAACTAAAGCCTACTGGTCAAGAGCAGCTTTTGTACAAGTTGGGGAGAAGACCTTCTACTACGCAGAAAACTTAAACATCCCTCTCTGTAAGCTCTTACAACTTTCCAAATACTCTTGTAGTTCCAGGAGATTGAACGTGTTGGCTGAAGATGTCCCTTTCACATCCATAACTGTCAAAATGATCACAGCATAGTGCAGTTTGGAAGGCATCTCAGAAGGTGTCTGGTGCAGCCTCCTGCTCACACAAGGGTCAGCTCTGACGTCAAACAAGCTGCTCAGGGCTTCATGCAGTCACGGTTTGAAAACCTCCAAGGATGGAGACTGCAGAACCTCTCCAGGCAACCAGTGAGTTGACACTGACACTGTCAGTGTCTGACACTGTCAGTGTCTGACACTGTCAGACTGTCCTCAGGCAGTCAGGGGAAAAAGTTCCTCCTTACAACCAGTCTGAACTTCTCCTGTTTCAGTTTATGCCCCTTTTCTCTTACCTTCCCGTCCTGCACTGCTGTGAAGAGCCTGGCTTCACCTCCTCGAAGACCTTCCCATAGGCACTGGGGGCTGCTGTTAGGTCCCCCCCAAAGCCATCTCTGCTCCAGGCTGAACAAGCCCAGCTCCCTCAGCCTCTCCTCACAGGGCAGGTGCTCCAGATCCAGCTCCAGCTTGATCACCTTCCACTGAAATTGCTTCAATTTATTGATGTTTTCCTTGAATTAGGAGGCCAAAAAAGGATGCAATATTCTAGATGTGGTCTGAATGTTTGCAATTATTTTATTTGATGCCACAATATCTTCTCTTGTGGCCTACAAATTGGATGAACTAAAAGCACTCTAATTGGAACTGCCTTGGATAATTGCCTGCTATCAAGAGATGCCAAAAGTAACAGCCTGCTTATTTAACTGTGATAGGAACAATTCCTAAATCCTCAAGAAACTGTGATGACTTTCTGTTCACTTTCAGCTGCACTTTCATAGCCTGAGTTTGCATTACTTAAACTCTGCACAACCAGAACTAATTGTCAAGTGTTCATGTGGATTTAAAGGAAAAAAATCATTAGCAGGTAAAGTTAGAATATAATTAATATAGTAACATATACTGATTAAAACCTGAGGTGATGGATCTTAAAAAGTGCAGAGCATCTGAATGTAGGCTGGTCCCACAGCTTTGCACACAGAAGGACATCATCTTTTTAATTAAAACCAATAAAGAAATGAGCATCAGCCTACATCCTAGCTCTTACTGTTTTGTGTTGCAACCAGTAAAAAGCTTTTGTGGAAATCTTCAAATTAAAAATATTTGTTGAAAACGTAAAAATCTGAAAAATTGCCTTGTAATGTTTGCATTCGGGCACCTGAAATTTGGGTGATTTGACTTATCTAGAAAAAGTTGACATATTCTGTAGGAAATAACTCACAGATGTCCAACCAGGTCCGATGAGTTTTTCTGTAAACTCAGAATTTTAAGATCCAAAATAGATCTGAACCACACAAATGACACAGCGTAAAATGCTATAAAAAGAATGTCCATACTGCTGTGTGCAAAATCAGGTGCCTACATCCATACCAGTGAAGCCAAAGGTCTCACTCTAAATGTAAAAGCCTCTCTTAGGACAAACACAGTTGCAAACTTTGGCTGCACTAGATGGAACCATATAAGCAATAGATCGGAATGAGCCTAATGTGTAATTATGTATACAGGAAGCCTATTCTGGAGGTAACAGATGGGCTGCCAGATGTTGGGGCTGCTCTCACCTGCAGGCCTCGGTTGTCCCTGCTGCTAGTAACGGAAGATGCAAGGGACCTTCCTGCGCACAGATGCTATTCCTGCCCACGTGGTGGGGAGGAATAAAAAAAAAGCTCTGTCTTCTCTGGGTCCTGGAGGCAGGTTATTCTTTTCATGTGTTCTTTTAGAGTAGAAAGAAATAACTGAAGTGTAACAATAAAATAGGTCTCTATCAGGTCAGGCTTGGACCACTTTCATCCAGTTCACTTTTGGCTTTAAAAAAGTGCAGGGAAAATTGTAGTTAAACTTTGACTACAGAAAACTGCCAATCCTGCCAAAAGCTGTTAAAAGAGAGTCTCACTCAACAAAAGAGCATACAGCATTGTTCAGCATCATGTGATTTGCTAAAAGATATGGTTAAATAGGAGCTAAATCCTTCTTCAGCTTTGATTTAAACTCTTAATGACTTAATTGGAATGGAATTAAGTGACTTAATTAGTGACTTAAATGGAAGCAGAGGAAGGACGGCAGAAAATGGGAGTAAGGCTTCTAGCTATAAAAATACAGAAAGACTTGAGAAAAGAGTATCTAGAGGTAGTTGAGAAAAAGAGCAGTAGTTTTGACCCTACTTCCTACCACACACAAGGTAGACCAGATCAGAGAAATAACTACTGATCAACCACAAGTCACCTTTTTATCACACAATCGTTTAAACTTGTGTTCTTCAGCAAGATGCACATATGGCCATTTTTATCTGGATCCTGAGCACCTTGGGAACATCTTGCTGATGTGGGGTAATAGCCGCATTTTAGAGATGTCATGCCAAGATACACAGTAGCTTAGAAGATATATTAAAACTGCCCAGGGAGCTGGAGCTGGGTGTCAGTCCCAGGCCTCCTGAATCTTGTTTTGTGCTTTTTTTCATTGGCAACATTTTCACCTTTCATTCTGGGATGTTCATTCCCTCCATAATGCCTACTCTGTTCCATGGTGTGCTGGTCTGATACTGTTCTCAGCTCAAAGAAACTCCACAAGAAAGAAAATAAACTTTTTTTCCTACTTTTGGTTTGGGATTTCTCACAAGACCCAAGGCTGCATAAAGACTAAATGGCCATTTTGTGTTTTGTGGGAGTCCATCTAGTACTTACTGTCAATTGGAAGTGGGCAGTTTTGCAACTACCACACAGATTAATCGCAAACTGTTTTTCAGGTGTTATTTGTTCCCCAAATGTCAGTTCCACAGAGAGGTATTGTTACAAGCTGCTGAGATGCCTTTCAGTGGCCTGCTCCCTTGCTTTAGTCTACCTACAATTTACCTGGACAATTATTATCTTAGTGGGATAGGCCTTTTACTTGGTGGGAACTGTACCATCAACTTCAAAAGGTAGCTGGATTGTGCACTTAATGAATACATATTCTGAAGTCTGGCTGTTTCCTGGGAATTGACAGCTAAACAGTTGTAATGAAAAGAAAAGAGAGAAATAATAACGAGCTGCATTGTTAAAATATAATGGGCTGCATCTTGCCCTCTGCTGAGCTGCTTTATGAGGGATTGGGGAAATGGCAGGGGAAAGGGCAGCAGAAATTTATTTCTGAACTGCCAAGAAGCAGAGTTTGTTCCTCAGAGGATCTATAGATTGGAAGCAATGATAACCCTTTTGTATCCCGCTGGCACCTCTGGGGATTAATGCTTATCAAACCTTGGCAAACTTCCAGAAAGTCAGGAAGACGTGTGCACAGCAATGGTATCAGTATTTCTGAGAGATTCTGGTCTTCACCGATAGTTCTAGGGAAGTTCATTGGTTATACTTAAAAATATGCCCCTTTTTACCTGACAGAGAATTGAACAGCCTGACATATTTCGTTTGGACAGATTTGATATCGTGAAGCTCCTGCTCTGTTTGCATTCAAATATTTCTGAAGCAGAAAAACAGAAAAAGAACTGTGAGTTTTTTTGATGCCTTGATTTTTTTCTGATTGTAGAAAACAAGCCTGTTATAAAACTTGTCCAAACAATGCTTCTACACAACAGCACAGAAATTTCACCTTTAGTAATCACTAAATTTCAGAAGGACAAAGCTCTTGCATAAATATCTTGTAAAAAAGGAAAATAAAGAGAAAAAAAAGCCCGATCGTGCTGTTAAGTCAATGCTAAAGCTGAAGAGACAGAATGGTAGTTTCACTTTTATACTGATCATACTGCTAATTAAAAAATACCTATCGCCATCACAATGTTTAGATAAAAAAATACCTTTATAGGCAATTGCTGTTTCCACTCTCTGTCCTTTCACTCGGGCTCAGAAGCACCTTGTTTCACAACCGTTGGCACTAAAATCCTGGGACCTTCCCTGGAGTAAGGAGCAGGATGATATGAGCAGAGAGGTACCAGAATGTGATTGTGCAACCAAAATGGGAGCTGGGCTTCTTGGAAGAGCTTTGCCTTCCATCAGCGGCTTCTAATGTCATTTGTAGTGTAGGAAAACAGAAGTGGCAACAGAACAAATTCCTGTGACTTTTACTCTCTCCTCCAGACCACAGAGAGCTTTGTTCAATTATGAATCCCCCCCTGAAGTCTGATGGTGAAAACTTCCTGTAAGCGGCAATGAAGAAATAGGCTCTGTGGAACAAGGTAGATCAGAGATGGCTCTTTGAAGTACTTGAAAGATATACTGATTTTTTTTTTTTTTCCCAGGATAGAGAAAAGTCAGTGAGTGCAGCATCATGGACACTAATGAGTTGTTTTCTTCTAAAGATACAAATACCAGAAACTCTCTCAATAACAATGCTCTTCACTGCAATTTGGTGACTTAAGTCAGGATTATTACAATTTTGTGCCTCTATATGTAAAAATTGCAAGAAAGGACAAAACTCCTCCAAGTAGCAGATTTTGCTTAAATACATTTGCTCATACATCTTGCAACGGAGCTCATTAGCCATCATCAAACTTCCCTCTTTTTTATTGCACTCTTTTTGTATGGGGAAGACCCTTATCTTGATTAAAAATTGTAAAATTAATCCAATAGGCATCACTGGGGAACAGAGCAAGCTGGAATTCTGATCTCTGTTCTCAAGGCTTTATTTTTAGTTTTAAAACACATATTCTGTTTTTAGACAGAAATCATCCATGTAACCGAAACTAAGTATGCCTCCCAGGCTCAGGTGAAAGAACAACTTGCTAACATTCATTGCCAGGCTCTCCCTTCACTGATCTTCTTTTGACCCCTGACTTTTACATTCCTCGCTAAGCAGTGTCCCACTCTCTGCCTTTTTACCTAGTAAATGTTATTTTTAGTTGACAGAAAACCCAACAAGCTCTGAAGGATCTGACCTGCTTAAGAAATATCCAGGCTATAAGCTCTGACACTGAATGGGTAATGGGGTGGTAATTCAAGCCTTGTTATGCCTAAAGTGAAGAGAAGAGTATTATGCAAAGTCATACAATATGATCTACACCATCAGTCAAACAGGAAAATGTTTACAATATGCATAAAATGTTATAGATAACATTCTAGTTTTCAAATCATTCTGTATCACAGAAAGAAATGACCTTGTAAAATCTTGGTAAGTGAAACTCCTGACTAAAATCTTGTTCTTGTAAATATCAACAGACCACCCCGTAACTATGCAGGGATTTTTGTTTTCTCCACTGCCCCTTGCTTTAAAAGAATAGAGGTCAAACTCAGTAAATTCACTTCACTCATTTTTATCCTCAAACCTCCATTACTCACCAGTTGTCTCTATATCTTCTCTACATCAAACATAAATAACACCAGTTTCTAGCTCCTTCAGTGCTTTGCCGAAATCATTGCCTTTATGGATAACACACTGATTATGGGCAAGACCAGCCATTCTGGCAGGACAAGAGAAACGTGAAAAAAAATCGAACCTGCTTCCTCTGCATTTCTCCTCACTGTGAAGGTTGCTTGTCTTCAGAATGATCTGGGGAGGTCTTTGGATGCCAGTGTTGCCAGCTGGAGGACAGCTAGCCAGCAGAGGAAATACCCATTCTTCTCTGAATTGCCAGAACAATGCTCAAAAGCAGGTAGGGCATAGACCTCACCGTGGTGACCCAAGTGTACATTACCTTTGCCTATTTCCGTACCTTTCTAGAAACAGCAACACACCATTGAGCAGACAGTGCAGCCCAGATACATAGAAGGACCACATGCTAGAATAGCTACATCAACGGTATTGGTTAAAAAATAAATAAGTCTACGAAGTCCTCTGAAAACTGAACAATATTGTGTACACCGAAGAGTGGTCCAGGGAAATACTTACTTAATGATACAACATAACTTGCGCAAGGAAGCTTCACTCATGGGAAAATTCTATTTTTGTGAAGATTCATGGATTTCTACAGTACAAAACCTTTGAAAAACACTAGTGAAAGAACTCCTCTATAGTAAAAAATTTTGACTCTGTAAGTAATTTGGGTGGTCAGTTCAAACATTCTTTCCTAGTTTTCCTCTTACTCAGAGGGAATCTGTGAATATCATAGCCCTTTTTTGTACACATATATCCAATTTTATAGAGATCATAAGAAACCAGAGAATGCAAGAAATTTTGGTGGAAAAAAAAATTCTACCCTTATAGATGACTACTGTCTAATGACTATGATTCTTTTCCCACAGAGCTTGGTGTTAATTGTCAATTCACTGATCTACAAAACCAGGGAAAAAAGAGAACTGGGGTATATCTCAGCATAATGTATTAAGTTCACAATAAACGGCTTTGACAGTGAATGATGATCTGGGAATTCCTTCCACAATAAGCTCCTTATTCTCTGGTCTCCAAAAACATCAAGGACAGAACTTGATAAAAGGTTTAATGGTCCCAACGGAAGAATTTATACTATCAGATTTACCCTTATTTTCCCAAACTTGTTTCAGGTCAATGAAAAACACATAAAAAAAAAAAAAAAGAATAGGGAATATACCATCCTATGTAAGGTCTGCCAATATTTTCAACTAACGTGCATGCATTACCAAGATAAGTTTTCCTTCAACACTACATTTCTAACTAAGGGACCATACTGGATATATCCTTGAAAAGTAAAGGTAAAATTGTCAGCTGTAGTACCACATTGAAATGAAGCAATGAAAAAAATGGCAAGTTTAGAGATTTACCTTGGGAAAACAAGTTCTAGCTGAAGTCACTGAGATCAAGATGGTAGTTTATAAAGCCCATGCACAGAAAGACTCCCTTCATAACAGATCTTCACCTTATTTACATAAACTCACAGGCTTCATCAAGAAAAAGTTCCCTCCACCATAGATCCCTCACTTCTGGGGTAAATCTCTTTCAGATATTGCACACATACAAAACAGGAGAATCCATAAGATGTTGACAGGGCACTGTTGGGATGCCTTTTGCACTTCAAGCACTCTCCAGGGCACTCCTCCCTTGCAAGGGATGGAAACTAAAATCCATAGCTTCACTCATGTTGTACTCTGCACTTCACACAAGTTGCTAGAATGATCAGAAAATTACATCCACATCACCTGCTTCACTGATGCATTTCCCACATTCCCCACCTCAGGATAATACAAACATAGCAAAGAATAGATAAAGAACTGGCCCTTAGCTGGTGTAAAGAGTCAGTTCACGTCACCAGCTGTCACACTGCAAAGAACGAGCAGGTATCACCATGTGGACCTTTTTTCCTTCCTCCCCAGATCATAAACAATTCCTCCTAAAGTCAAACTGGAATTGCTCCTTTACTACATAAAAAGAATAGAGACTTGAATAATGAAATATAGACTCCCAGATTTGTATCTATAAACATTAGCCGTAATTGCAATAGTGGGAACTTATTATAGCTCTGGATTTCATCAGGTTGGTGAACAGCCATCACCAGCCTCTAAAATACATCAATACATCTATTCACAACAGTTTTTTATTATTTGGCTAGATCTAATGCTGCCACTCTCATCTGGCTGGACGCAAAGTGTCTCACCAGACACTCATGATCTGAGCAGGTTTCACTCATCCATGCTGCATACTGTCAGCTGCAGGACAGGACAGCCAAATGTCCTTACTTAAAACAGCCCCAGAAACAATGATGACAACTCCTCATTTTTTAGCTCAACCTGTCATTCACCTTTGAATCAAACAGCTTCAAGGCACAAAAAGTAGAAAAAGCTTCTAGTGTACCTTTAAGACAAAATTGCCCCTACTTCCTTTTTCATTACCTCTTAGAGTGGAGAACTCTTTCATGTTCATCACTATTCAAACTTGTTTACGATGCCTACATATCTAAAACAGAAAAGCAGAGGCATGCAAGGCATAGGATTTGCATAGTACAAGATCTCCAGGTGTTGCCCTCTAGAAATGCAGATTACTGCAAGTGGCAAGGCAGACGAGCCAGGGGTGATCCACAATGGCCAGATCTGGCCACAAGAACGTCTTCTAACAACAACACATTTACAAAGGCTGGTCTCGCTAAGCAGAAAAGCAGCACTCTCTTAACCACCTTTGAAAACACCACCTTTGAAGAAAAAAACTCATTAATTCACACTGATTACTACACAGTAGTTTTGGAAGGATACCTACCGTGGTAGGAGGAGGAAACAGTAAGGACAGCTGGGTAGTGCCATGAGAGAAACTCAATCTTTGTTGCGATGAGAGCCTTTGCCCTCAATTCCACGTTCCTTCTCAAATATGTCAATCTTTTACAACATTATATAGAAATGAGTATCACTGAAAAGGAAGGAAGGAAGGAGACACACATGATGTGTAATGTGGTACTGCCCAGTGGGCATAAAAGAAACACACATCAGGCATTTCCCATTCTCTTCCATCCAGTGATATGCATGAATCCTAATACTGCACCAGCACTGAGAACAAATCATTCCAATTAGCCAATAGGTACTGGTTGAACACTGCAGGAGTGTAGCATGGAACCCAATAAGGAAGAGTTTCAAATTAAAATCCACTACCCTGCTCATGTGTAGAGTCATGAGCAACAGAGAGATCAGTCCCTGGATCGCTCTGACAGGTGGATTTCATCTGCATGAGTGAAGTGACGGGTATGTGCTCTGTAATGAACATGAGCCTGGTGATGTGATGGCAGGGAACCATTGCTAGTCCTATGCTACAGGAAGAAATCTGATTTAGATTACCTCACTTTCTGTCAGTGTTAGATATGTGAAAATATATGGTCTGGTTCTCCATACACTCACATCAATTTTATCCAGCTGTTACTACATTTTCAGTGAAAAAACTCCTGATTTATAATCATTGTAAGTAGGAGGAGAATTAAGACTAAAATATCTCTAGTGAAATAGGTGTTCAAAGAGTTTAGTGAATAATTTGCTATGAATAATTCATTTGAAAAAACTGATATTTTTCCTTAGTCCTGAACAGACCAAGAATAGAGTGTGACTGTTTAACATTTATATGCTCCTTGCAATTATTTGTGAACTACATCAAGTAATTTGTGGTCTACACATAACTCAAATAGGAAATTATGATTATTAAATAAAAGATAGAATTTACAACTCCCATAGCAAATTATGTTTTTTGACTAATTTATGTAATGAGCTTAGCTAGTCTGGCCTTCATGGATTTCAAACTGCATGTTCAATATTTGCAATTATCTGTGCAGGCAGTAGTTACATAAGTCATCTAATCAGTAACAGAAACACTACCACATGGGATGCAGTTAAAATAGCAAAACCAGCATATTCTACAACTTCAAACAATTCAGAAAATACCGAAGCATGCAGTTAAAATTTATAGCTGAGTCTTTTCTGTTCAAAAGCACAGGGGTAGGAAGCTTTTCCCCTCTTCAGTAAGCACTACTGTCTATAGACATATATGGAAGAGGTGGTACGAATGTGAGGTGTTGCTTGTTCTTTATTTTTGTCCAGATCATTAAGTGTGTTGCTTAATGTTTTTAATAGGTAAGTAGCACAGATGTGTTGCCTGAAGTTTGTCACTGGGGCTGGAGAGGGAATGGGGTGCAGCAGGAGAACAAGCAGCTTAGCACATGGGAAAGAAAGGCTCGGGAAAGGCATGGACATTGACAGCCAGTCGAGACAGCTTGAAAGAAGATTTGGTCCGATTTTCAGGCTGGGTAGGATTCCCTGTATTCCCCTTTTTGAAAAATGTTTGAAGGTAGGATATGAAAAACTAAATGCTGTTGTTCAAATCACCTTAATGATAGTTGCTGACCCCAGTTAGGCCAAACTGTGGCCTCACTGAAACATATGGGAGCTTGGTCTTTGGCTGGGATGGAACCAGGATTTCACACTTGGTCCTTACAATCAAGGTTGTGCTCTTCCTCTCTGTTCTCATTAAACTGTCTTACTTGCCAGGCCCTCTTCCTTCTAAGTCTAACTGCTTTATGTCTCGGCCCCATTACTCCTAGATATTTTTATCTAGCCAACTGAACAAACCTGAAATAAGCCCAAATTTGACATGAACCAACTTCCACTGGCTACTAGTGCTCATTATAACAGGCTGTCTCTTGCTGTTGGTGTTGGATACTCTGCAGAAAAGAGTAAGAGGCACTAAAGAGCACCATAAAGCATGCTTAGAGCAAACAGCCCATTGCTAGGATATATATGACAGCAGCTAAAGTGATTCCTAAAAAGTTTGCCCTGAGTTTGGCACAGTAAAGCATGACTGTCAGCAATGGGCATTTCCTTACTACGGGAAAGCAGCTCCACTAAATGCAGTGCTGCCTACCATTTCTAGGTTGTCTGAAACACTGAGAAGGAGATAGCACACTATTAGAAATATAAAATAAAAAATAAGTGCTTTGAAAATATACCCAGATAATAGATCAGCCTCTCCTGTTATCTGCTGCCTTCTACCTTTAACAACCCCATGAGTTTTGGACATGTTTTTGTTTACAATTAATACTTTTATTGTCGTCATTTTCCCTCTCTCACCTCCTTATGTTCTCTTACCACTTTATTCAGCGGTGAAGGTGACAGTTTTTAAATCTGAGAGGTACTGAGAGGACCAAAAATTCATATTCAATCACTGAAATAGCTGGCCTGATTTTCCCTTGCACATACAAATCTTCTCTTGCTGCAGATGGAAATGATTCTGATGATACTCCTATTCCCATTGGTGTAATACAGTTAAGGCTATTGAGGTTTGCGGTATTATGTGCAGGTTAAATTAGTGAGTTAAGAGTGAGTCTAGTTATCTGCATAGTGGTAATGATGTCTCCCCTGTGGTCACGGATGTAGACAGGTACCTTCTTAGTTACTTCCTGCACAGAACTATGGCTCCATCTGCACTTGCAATTCCTCCCTTCAACCCACTTCGTCTCCTTGGTGAATCTATTTCGTCAGAGCCTGTTGTAACCCCTTATCATGAGCACGTGGGTGAAATTTGAGAAGTGGGGTGCTGGTTGCTCCGCGGGCCATTCCCTCTCCCCCACTCACATGCACCCTATGACTGTAAGACGCCACAGGCCACACTCCCTCCATCCACTAGTTGCTCTTTTGCTTTGAAGAAAATTGGCAAGTCTACCAGAGGAAAAAGGCAAGTTTTGTTTGCCTTAAACATTAAATACAACACAATGGTAAATACTGCCAATTTTAACACAGAACTAGTACCTTCACTTCTGTTTCCCTGACAATTTGAATGAAAAGCAAATGGCGTTCTGCCTGTGAATCAAAAACTCTCCTACTTGACTGAATGTGTCTGATACCATGATAAAGAAAATACTGGTGAGTTTGAAGGCAGTACTGAAATGCATAATGCTAGAAACACAAACTTCTTTTTTTTCTAAATAAGAAGGTGCTTTAATAAAAGTACGTTAATGAAGTTGCTTTAATGAAGGACTAATTGCCTCTAAGTGATGACATTTGAAAAAAGATGTTACGAGCAGCTTCTTATTCAGAAATTAGCAGCCAAGATCAATAAACAAAACATAAAATGTAGGCATAATATTGATGCAGATACTGATGCAGATAATGTAGGCATAATACTGCTACAAAGGGTTGAATTTGGTGAAAAAAGCTGATGAAATAGAATAGCTGATGTTAACTCTATTGAGGCTGACTTCAAGTAGCTAGTGTTCAACCAGTTTGGTTTTTATATGGCCTTGAAAGATATGCCAACTATAGCTGCTAAATCCATATTGCAATTAGAAATGGTTACCTTTGTTGATCAAAAAAATATGAAATGGAAGAAAAGAAAAATAACATACCATGTTCACACACAAAACAAAAAGAGCTATATCAGGGACATCAGGGAAGGTGGAATACTATAACAACACATTTTATATTGTTATACTATTCCACCCACCTTAATGGAGAACCCTTCGGTGTGGCTACGCCATAGCCTTTCGAATCCAGATTTCCTCCCACTTTCATGGTGTCGCACGGCTTTCGTTGCTCAATGTATTCATTCATGGTGGACTCCAGCAGGAAGGCAAACTTGCCCTTGGATTTGCGGACACGAGCTACTCCCTCTGCAGTAGTCCTAGTGAACACTGATGGCTCTGCTGATTTCATGTAGGTCCACATCTTTTCATACACTGCTATTTTTGATCTCTGGAGAAAATTAAAAAGAAGTTAGAACAAAAGAATGTTGCAACATTTCAGAATGGCACTGTTCAAAATAAAGTCAATCATACTTAATATTTCAAACAACTGGGGTTGGGAAAATCATACTTGGATAAGGATTTTCTTTGAATTCCATTGTTATTTTGAAAGAAACAAGAAAAAACAATATCAATACAATAAAATCAGGTATTTTTAGGCCCAGTTAGCCTCTAGCAGTCACAATAAAATAACTGCAAAGCTAAGACCTGAATTTACTGTTAGATAAAAGCAGTTCACACAGTCAAAGTGTTGTAAAGTGTGTTTTAGGAAATTATATATGAAATAGATATCCACAATACACCTGTGGATAATCTCCCCATAAATACTGAGCTGAATCTTGAAGCATTTTTCAGATCTAACATCCACTTCTTACATCATCAAAACCACAATAGCTTAAGTAAGATTTCTGCTTTCAACATTCAGAGTCCAGAATTCATTCAATTTACATTCAGAAAGGCTGCACAACATTTCAAGACATGATTCACAATAAAAGATGTAAACAACAAATTTGACCAACCGTGCTATTAAAGGAAACAAAATGCCCTAAGCATTTGTCTTAAAGAAGTATTAGGTATGTTTTTAGAACCGCAGTATCAGTGGATTGATTTTAAAGACACTGATCCTGCAAGTAATTGAGTAAGAAATGTGCTTGCTCAAAGAATGTGTGAGAATTCATGGCTTAGAGTGCATTAGTTGGAAATTTTCCTGTCTGGGAATGCATGGTGTAACCACAAATAAAGACTTAAACAAAAATAGAACTTAATAAGAAATAAAAACAAATGAAAATTATCATTGGAAGGACGGAAGGAAGGAAATGCTGTTGGGCTAAGAAGCTTCTCATGGTCGTTGGATTCATTCAACAACTCCTTTTCTTCCTCCAGCAACAGGGGTACATACATGCAAACCAGCAGTGCGTCAGCTGAACACTATACAGTGTTTTCATTTAATAACAGATGGCACTTGTCTTCTCTTATGCATGCTGCAAAAAGGACTTTTTAATCCAATGCTCAAATCAGCTTTTATTTGAAACAGGAGTTTCTAGCTAAGCAAGATTTGGTCTATGAGTCCATTCCTACACTGTGCTGAGCACTCCAGGAAAATATTCATTATTATAAAGCCCCAAAGCAAAGGGCCTTAGAATATTTAAACAAATATCAAATCCTATGATCTAGGTATTATTTAAATTGACAATGGCTTTAAAAAGCCTGCAACTGAGCCTTTGTATAGGTAAGAGTAATTTCCCTGAAGCACTTCTTTTTACCAATTACTGAATGATTGGTCTAACTTGAAAGTAAGTGGCATTTAACCAGAAATGTTCAATAAAAGTACCATATAACAGAACATGATAAATTATCCTTGCTTTTTTAGCTTGTCTGTATGCATCATTTTATCTTTCTGTCAAATATAATAAAATTTAAATTAACAACAGCTGTGCATGTCCATAATCACATCCTGCCTTGTCACCCTCTCTTTCCACTGTAGTCACAGCTCTTCATTTACATAATAGTGGCTGAGAGCAGAGCGTAAGCTAAGCCACCCATGTATTCATTTTGCTTTTCGCTGATGTAATTTCATGGGTTTAAATTTACAGAAAGAAAAAAAAAAAGGAAGGAAGCACTAATGAATCAGGCATCATTTCAGGAATATTTACTCGCCTTTGACTGCCTTCACTTCCAATCATTTTTTCCGTCTTAACATCCATATCATCAGATTCTTTATAAAGCAAACATCTAATAGGTCACTTTCCTTCAAAACTAAAAACACGCAACACACCAAATAGCTCTATTAGTAAGAGGAAACAATGCTCTATATCAGTTGAAAAAGGTTGCATTTAAAACTATTTTTTTAGGATCTAGTTTCCTTTGCCCATCAAGAGACAAAAAAAAATGGCAAGTCTAACAAGGCATCTGCTCTGTAAGAACATTTTCTTTTCCCAAGCTTTCATTTGTTAGCATTCAATTTCTACAAGTCAACCCAGAGTGAAAAATGAAGAGTGAAGCAACAGATATTCCTTATGATCATACAAGGAAACATTGCAGCTTTCCCCTGCAGTCAGCCAGGCTAGGATAAATTTCATTGAGGGCTTTTCTGAGTAGGATTGCTAAAACTAAGATCTTTTTCTCTTGAGCAAACTGCTCGGAAAATGCAGCTCTCACTGTGTTCAAAATAGGAAATAAGTAAATAGCTAATAGTATCAAAGTCTTCTTTTTCTTTATGTTGGCTTTAAAATGACTTTCCCCTTTTCTGTTTTCAATCTGGAATCAAAGCAGACTGAATAGCGGTTCAGAGTTTCTACCATTTTGATCAGAAATGATCAAATGATGAGAAAATATCCTGAAGGCTCATCTTCAGCCAGATAGTAATCACTGACAGAAAAGTTACACATTACTTTAATCCCAAACCTGATGATGTTTGCTTCCAACCACACAAAATGTTAGACTTGGGAAACAAGTCTTCTCCTACTATTGTTTCAGGCTATGTCTTAATTTATGTATTATGCAAACAGTGTTTGTGCAAATATTGTCTGTCAATGATATTTTGTCTTTGTCCCTGTTTTATGAAAAATATTTTAGAAATAGCGCATACAATACCATTAACAATCACTATACTGTTGCAGAGATTAGAAATCATTTGATAACAGGCCCTCTATTACACCATTTTTAAAAAAGTGATCAACACAGTCTAAATCTCGATAAAGCTTCAAATTTTGCATATGCAACTTTATTTAGTATTTGTAGTTACTTTTAATGTTTCCCTTTGTATTTTGAAATAAAGGAAAAAACTATAGAGAACATTGATTTTCCTTCTTTTTTCTCGTAACCCTTTAAGATTAAAGTGAAAGAATGGCTGTCATTATAGACGGAGAAAGAATCTTCTCTTTAAGGAGAGATCTTGCATGAAATATTGGTTCAAACAGAAAAGTATCTGTGTTTACAGGATGATTTGAAAGAATCATGAAATTTTTCTGACCAAAACTGTTTTTATGTCAAAAGACCTGACCTCATTACTTCAAAACATTAGCTTGTAAAAGTGTTTTGAAACTCTTAAGAAAACAACTCCATTCCTTCGTTCTTCACTATTTCCTTGGGAATTAATTTTTGCATCATCACCTAAAAAAATTGCAAGCACTGGATACTCTTGAAAATGCAACAAGTTAATAACTCCAAAGTTAAATAAACCTGCCTGGTCCTCAGCATAATTTTTTTAACTATCATCACAGCTTCATTCTAGTTGAAAGAATTATTCGTATGCATATATTGTGGTTACCACCTCCAGTTGTGATGGACTGAAATTGGAATTCCCAGAATTAAATATCTAACTTTCCACAAATTGAGCTAAAGAAGAATCTATGGGTTAAACATAGATGAATATAAATAATGAGTACTGAGGGATTATACTCTTTTCAAGAAAGTAGGAAATCTGGCCATCTCAGGATCAAAATATTTCAGTTCTCAGACAAGCCTCCCATATCTTAATGCCACCATTTTTGTAGACATCTGATGTGAAATCAGGGCTTCTAGGGACCACAAGGTGAGTTTCTACCACTTGGGGTAAAAAATAAGGCTCCCAGAGAGCATCCGTAGTGTCACATTTAGGTGTATACCAACACCCTGGCTATGGAAGAAGACAGGTGCAGTTAGAAACCTGTCACTGAACTGTATCCATTAAAAAATGACATACCAAGCACCCTAGCTATTTTAGTGGGATCCCTCTAGAGTTGATGCGAAAAGGAAGATACTTTAAAGGGTGATTTATTTCAAAGTAACACACTTGTCCCATACAGGATGCACAGGGGCGCTTTTCTTTTTCCAGCGTCTCCAGAAGTCGTCTAGAAAACTAGCTTAGACTAAACTCCTTGGACAGCTTCATTATGTGAAGGCTTAACCACTGTGTGCTGGATAAGTGCCATTAATATCTTATAAGGCATCATCTTTTTACAGTTAATAGAGAATATTTGCAAGTTCTTCTATGGGGATATCTCTTGCAATAAAAAGGTTATTTCACTACAGACCTTTTGGGGGACACTCAGCAGCTGCTCTTGAATTGCTACTGTCTATAGTTCACAAATCCCATCCATAATTTTGTTAATGATTCACTGAGTTCAGTTTGGCCAAACTGAAAACAGTCAAGGTGTGTGGGAGTACCTACCACAGAACAGTCCCCTTTCAATTAGACAATAAGAAGAAATTATCACTCCATCTTCCTTTCTTCTAAAAATGCCTTAAACTGCACCTTTCAGATAAATAATGCTGTGTAATTTCCAAGGAAGGATTACTGGCTCACAGCATTTATTCAGAGACATGGTCAAACGCTAAACTCACACACGTTCAGTCAGCTAGGCTTAACTTTCATCTGCTAGAGACATGAAATAAAGCAGGAGGGACTGTTTATTATGTACTCCTTGTGATGTCCAGGCTCCCCGTTTTCTAGCTGGCAAATGAGGATTACACACCAACCACACTAACACAGGAAAGCAAATGAAAATGAAGTAATCAATACAGACAGCACAGACATGAATGGCTATTTAGGCTGTTTCCTAATGCTCCAACGACATCTCCCTGAGATATATTTTCTCTTTATTATTCATCTGAAAGTCAGCAAATTAAAAAACGCATTTCCTGCCCACTACCCAAGACCCTAAAGCAAAATGCACACAGCCAAATCCGTAAGTAGAAACAAAACCTACAAGACTCCATGTTATCATCATAGGCTTTCAATGCTGCACATCATTTCAGTACTGTAGCTTCAGATGAAGCAATAGTGCAATGCTGCTTTAATTATCACCAGCTTCAGTATCCCTCGGGGCACCTCTTTTTCCCAATGTGACACGATCAATAAGCTTTCCACAAATTAAAAAACCTGAAAACTCCAACAAATGGTGTTGTGGGGGTAAAAATGTAGCTAAAGTATTGCAGGAGTTACAAACTGTATTACATATAATTGCAAAGTAACATTATTTCACCCTTCCAAGCATCATATAAGAGCAGTCGGTAGGGAGAGCTGCTCTAATGGACATGCCAACTTACTCTGAAGAACTCTTTGGTTGACCCTGAGTCCAGTGTCCCATAAGCAATTTCGGTTTGTTTGGCAAGATCTTCTGCACTTTCTATGGGCGAGACCATTCGCTCAACAGTCAAGAAAGCAGCGAGGTTAGCAGTGTAGGATGAAATAATGATGAGCGTGAAGAACCACCAGACACCTCCAACAATGCGACCTGAGAGGGATCTAAACATGAATAAGATAATGCACATTTTCCTGTCTCTTAAGCCATGAAGAGAGAGAGAGAAAGAGAGAAGGCACCATTATTGCTGAACAGGTATCATTAAGTAACAGTCAATGGGAGGGAGATAATTTGCATTTTAAATACTAATAAATGCTTTTTCTCTTGAATCTTAATGCCTACAGTACAGAGTCCACTGTATTAATATGTATCACGCACATACAGAAGTTTGAATTCTCTTGAATGGGAATCCCAGTGTTATTATTTCAGGAAATGCCTAACAGCAAAAATTTTGTCAAAAGTACTGGATAGGTAATCTCTTTTTGGAGACAAAAGTAAAGCATGGTAACTGCAAATCAGTAGCTTTCTCTGTTTCCTCTTAAAAAAAAAAAAGACACAAAAGGCTTTGCACATGGATTATGTTGGCTCTAGGATTAAAATGTTCCTGTCACCCAGACTTATCAAACATTCTACAAGCTACTGCAGTCATTTGAACTTTCACATTTTTCTTATTTAGGAAGCAAGCATTTTGTGGTAACAGAGATATTTATGTTAAGTAAAAAATTATATTTTCCATTTTAATACCTGTAATTTGATGAGAAGGCTGTTGAGGAGTAATGTACATCCAGTCTTAATCAGTAGCAGTTTTATTGCTAACTTCAATAACAGCAGAGTTAGGCCAATGCTGAACACTCTCAAAGTCTCACTGTTAATGGCTAAAATGAAGCATTCAGGTTTGAAAGATTGGGTCATAATGTTTAATGAAGAAGTTGTAGTTACTGCACAGTAAAGTTCCAGAACATCTTAAGAGGTTGAGAAATTCAGGACTGGGATCATATATTACATCTGAGGCACCCGCTCTGTAAGGCATAGCTTATCCATACAGCGTGGCTTCTCAGAAACAGATGGCCAAATATTCTCTCTCTCATAGACAGCGATATTCTGGAAGCAGTGCTGTAGAACTTCATAGGGAACAGAAATGGGACATTCATTCATGCAAGGAAAATATTCAGCACAATAGTGTGCATTTCATAATTGTAATACAATGGAACTAATTTAGCAACAACACAGTTTCTCCGAAGTCAACTCAGTGGAATTGCCCTGTGTGTACCTGCTGTTTCTGAGAGCTGTTTGTGGTTTATGCACATTGACATATGTAAAATAATAGTAATGACTGAAATTCAAAGCAGATTCTCTGTTGCCCTTATCATAGCTATTTAAAAAGAAAAAAATGAAAAGGCTTCCGAAAGAATGAACTTCAAAACACTGCCAGGAAAATAAGCGAAGGAAGATTTCATGCTTCAGTGTTGAAGATAAAATGCAAATGTAAAAAGATTTGACACAAACCTTGGGGAAATATCACATCCTTGTTGCATAAAGGCACCCAGGGAAAACCAGAGGCTGTTGAATATGCCAAACTCATTGGGAGGCTGGTCACTGGGTCCTTCTTTCCCATCCTCTGGTTCTTCTGTGTGCCACTCATATGGGCTAAACCTGCTAACTAGGAACAGGACCACACTGACACCAATGTAGGCAAAGACTATGCACATCCAGATCTCATACGCCAAAGGGTCCAAGAAGGAAAACACTCCTGGTTTAGATTTCTGGGGCTTTTTGATCATAATGGATATCCCCAAACTCATAAAAGGCTTAGAAAAATCAATGACCTCTTCTCGTACCAAAGTGATGGTCAGAGGCGCAACAGCAATCTCTGCTTTCTATAAAGAAAAAAGAAATATAGATGTATAGATTAATTGGAGTTGGCTTATACACTCAGCTAAGCAGCTAATTCCAAAGGTATGTCATTAACATCAGGACACTGTGGCTTAAATGTTCTTTATACCATCTTTCTGTTTCTTTCTATCACAGTCTATATTTACTCAACATGCTTTTAGTAAAACATACATGTTGCTGGGTTTTATTTTACAGAATTATAGAAATACTTAATTTTCCTGCTAAGGAGAAGACTCTTAAATCTTATAGAGGTGGGCAGCAGTGTAGGTAGATCATTTTAGGTATTAATTTAGATTTAAAGTAAAGGAATTCAAGGAAGAATGAAAAATGAGAATGACCCTATTGTCACTGAACGTATAGAGATTTTTTAATAAGATCCCAGAAACAGTCATTTATTATCATATTTTCATAAGGTACAATCATTCTTCGAGGGAAGCCAACTCATAGACTCAAGGAAGTTCCAAATAGCATGAAGCAGCAAAGGTGATTAACTCTTGCCATGATGCCACAGAACTGCACGCAGTTGTCTTGGGGGGAAAGACAGTTCAATAGGAATGAATCAGATTTTAAACAGTGCAAAAAGGCAAGTATACAGAAAACAGCTGTGCAAAATCATGCAATAAGAGGACAAAAAGTGTGCTGAATCCATTCCCATTAGAGGGGGAAGGAGACAGGAACAATTTCTAATACGTTTCTCTAATATGTTTTTAGAAAGAAGATGCCAGTCTTGAATGAATCATTATTGATGATGATGGTGATCACGACTGCTAACAATGATGTCTGCATGAACTATAAGGCATTGTAGCTGTGCTAATGGGTCATTTCTGTCATTAGGGACTCAACATCACATTAAGGTTTGCTCCTTGCCTTGCCTTGCTTTGCCTTGCCTTGCTTGCCTTGCGTTGTATGCCAAAGCTGTCATTACAGCAGTACTTAAGATGGGAATTGTAAGAGGAACTGGGACAAAAGATGCACCGGTGGGAGGGGAACAGATGCAGAAGCTGCTGAAACCTTTCTCCTGTTCATCATCGTGGTGCTGCATGTAGGTGGATTCACAGAGCAGAGCCTGTGCTCTGTGACCAGCCTGGACTTCTATACAGCTTATGCGCTAAGGAGAGTAACTGAGCAGCCTGTTTTGAGAGCACTTGGTGTTGGCTGCAAATAAGGTAGACTCACAACCTGCCTTCTGCAGTGGCATTACTCTGCTTCAGGCCTCAATATATGAGATAATATGCCTGTATTTACCCCACCTCAGGCCCAGTCATCTTCACAGGCACAATTAAGAGCTATTCATAAATCTCCATAATAGAACTGTCGTAGTTTTATTTTCTAAATACTTAGTTGGCCTAAATTCATCTTATGGGGTAGCATCTTCAGATATCGTACATAGCCCATAGTTTAGCAAAGCATTTAAGCATGTTTGCCTTTTAGGATGTTCTTAAGGACATTCACACTCAGTAAAATATACAAGGATATATTTAAATCCCATCAATTTCAATGAGATTAAAACATACTGAAAATTAAGGATGTGCTTAAATAGTTTAATCCAAGTGTTATATAAATAGCTTGTGTGATAAAAAAAGACATTGAAATGTAGGCTTTTTTGTCATCTCACAACTTTGAAACAGATAAATGCATTTAAAATAATGTTTTTGTTATTTTATACACTAAGTTATACTCATCTATATATATTTTTTGGAATTTAATTTAAAACTAATTTCATGTAGTTAAAATTTAAACCTATTTTGGTAACTGTATAATTTTGAAGAATTCAAAAGAACTGACTCATTTCAGTGCAATGGCCCAAAAATGCAAATTTGTATTAAAATTTCTATATATTAATCATCAGATTATATCTGTCATTCTGAAATAATTGTGATGCAAACACTTATCATCATAATTTCATGTAAAGATATTATAGCTTAAGCAACACAATTAAAATAATAATTTTGCAAGTGTATCAGACATTATCTCTGGTGCTAATATCTTGGGTAAACATTATGATAATAGTGCTAATTCTCTGAATTTTAATGTAAATTTAGTAATACGAGGCATTTTAAAAAATTTGGCTTCTTGAAGTCTTGTGATTACATAAGTCTAACTGAAATAGATATTTTATGAAGATAGGTACTATATGAAGAAAAATAACATGTCTAAAATATATTTTTAAATATCCTGAAAATTGTAAAGTAAATTTGGTTTCTGTGGTCTAAGGATTGTAGGATGGTTTGGGCTACTGACATTGCTGCATATTTTTGTATTTCATCTCACTCATGCATTCCTTTTTTCTAGAAGGATGGTTTCCATCCTAAGAGTCAATGTCTTTTATACTCCTAAATTTCAGCTACTGTGAACGCCTGATGTGGAGTCCTTGAAATGAATTAACTGAAAGACTCAGGGAAACTGATCTGTTATGGCTAATCTTCTCTGCATTTGTCACATAGTGGCATCTTCCTTAACGTGGTGTAAATGATAGAGCTGGTCATTGGTCTTCAAAAGTGTTGGCTAACACTTCATTTTTTGTGTCTGCAGATTGCTACTGGGATTAAAACAAGGATCCTTGAGGGTTGTTAGTTTTTACGATGTGAGGTGGAAAAGTGACAGCACCACTGTAGTGTGAATTGTGGAGATTTTAAAGACCTAATTAGCACACTGCATATTGTATGTGAAACACTGGATAACATTAATCTAACCAAATTTAAATGCTCACAGAGTACATGCAGAACTCAAACTACATCAGAACTAGCTGCCTACACTACTTTAAGGAGCTAAAGAGGAGAAATAGGAACTTATCCCATTTCATTACAATAGTGATCTAATGTCAGATGATTCATAATGTAGATAAACGCATTTCATGCCAATGAATGTAAAGGGACAGTACACAGATAGGTCACAATTAGATGCCAAATAATTGGAAAAAGTGCAGCCTCCCCAATCTGGTCATATTATTTATTATTTTTGTAAGACTACTGTGTGCCACATTAAGGCCTATATAAACTCTTCGTTACTGAAAGTTAAATAATGACAATAGCTGTGCTTTATAATCATCAGCATTTGTGCTTTGCCCAGTTAATGTACACCATATAATTATGGATTTAAATGATTAACAATATAACAATGGTGCAAACAATTCATTATTTTGTTGCCAGTGAAATCTGTTTTGACAAAGGCTAATGATACTTCACACTTGAAGCAACTTGCATCTGTAACAGCATTTCAATCAAGGCGGCACTGCTACCAAGTACAGATGGATTCTGGATCCTTCCGATATATACAATGGGACAAAATTAAATCTGACGGTAAGAGACACTTACTTTTCCAGAATGTATTATTAAAACCTTGTGAATAAAATCTATGCTTGGTACAAACTGTATGAAGGTGGTAAAGCTATCTGAGAAAAATCATGCACGAAGTGATTTCAACTTCAGAAGTTCACGGCTTCTCAAATTTTAAACAGAAATGAGTTGTGACCTTTTGTATTAAGCAGTGAAAGAATAGCATTCTGTGTCAGGAGAATGAATATTCAATGGGGGGTGACTGTTAGTGCATTTGGAAACACCTGTACATGTGCTTAATGGTATGTCATACCCAGCCAGCATTTCTTCTGTGAGGTTGATATCAAGGGCTATAGAGCCCCACATGGACTACTGCAGGCATTTGGATAGATCAGGGACAAATGACCCAAGATATACTGGTAGTTTTTAGTAGTGTTAAAAACAAAACAGGAAAATAAACACCACCCCCACCCCCACCCCCATGACCTTCTGTACAGCCATAGCAAAACTGTACAACACAGCACTTTATACACTGTTTCCCCTGGGACATGACGGAAGAATCAACTACAGAGTTTAGGTGACAACCAAGCTGCTCTGTGCAGTATCTGAAGGTGTCCAGCTCCCAGAAGGACCAATGGTGCATATGGGTCTCAAGGGAACAGGGGATAAAATTGGCACGTGTCCATTCTCAGTAACACGGATAGGGCTAAGTGGCATTGGGGTATCATGTAAAGAGCAGGAGAGGAGGGGAGCCTTTCGTGTGGCACAGAAAAGGATGAATCTCACTGGCTGGCACAAAACTGTGTGTTAATCCTTTAATGTGGTTGGGAATTAGAAGCTGTAAAATGTTTCCCAGATAGATCGCCTCGTTAACTTGCTAATTCTGTCCCAATCCTGGCTGCATACAAAAAGCCTTGCTTGAAACATAGCCAACTACTCAGAGTACTTGTGTTTATGATTTGGGGATCTACCAGAGAAGATGAACATCCTCTTATAGCACAGCTTTGCAGGAAAGTCTCTGGCTGACTGATTTTTCTGCTTTCTCTATATAGAATAGGCCAGGGAACCTGATGTTCTGTAAATCATCTGGCAAGGACTCAAGGAAGTTGCAGGGAGGATGCTCTTCATGGATTCCCTATGGAAATCTTAAGCAGCAGACTTTTGTAAGTTAACAGGAAGAACAATTTCCTTTAAAACTACACCTGTAGAAGTACATTAAATGTGCTTGGAGTAGCTCTTGGCCTTAAGGCCAGCTGGCATAGGACAGTCTGTGTCGCTACCGTGAAAGTTATTTAACCTCTAAACCAGGATGGCTGCATTCAAGCTGCTTATAGGGAATGGTCTCTCCCCCATGCTAGTGTCCAGCTGGGCTCCGAAATTGTTTTGGAGAGTAATTATGGGCCAAAAATATAGCAGGGACCATTGTTACAATTTAACAGTTAGGCAAGCAAGTTCCAGTGCCCAGGGACATTCCCTGGTACCACTGATATACTGGGGTAGATATAGCCTAAGGGAGCCTTTGGACAGTACAGCAAATATACTGGGCAACAGCGGACTTCTGTTAATTCTTTCAATAAAAAAGCAGCTCCAAGAACTTTGCCGTGGCTCATTCCCAGAGCTCAATTCCAGAATCACAGACTGTAGCCTTCCTAAAAGGATAGTTGTGCAGGAGCTTTTAAACTCGGCCATCAAGCCTTTAAAGAGCCTTCACTTCATTCTTTTCCATTACAAAAAATGAAGTGTTGGCCATGTATTTTGGGATGTCCTCTTCATGTGGGTGATTTGCAACAGGTTCCTTATGCCTGTGAGTTTTGCTGCTTTCAGCTATGTTAACAGCAGCAGGTCACATTCCAGTACTGGCACGAACCTCTGTGTGAGCTTCCTAATGACACTTTGTATTTCAGTCTAGCACCAGGGCAGTTTGTGTTTGATGAGGTAAATTTTTCAAGATAAATAAAAGGAAAAAAACCCACCAAACTGAAAACTTAAGTGTACTTTCAAGTTTCCTCTACAATTTTCAACTAGATGATAGTCCACTGAAACTCTGCTATTAAAACTCTATCTGGGCAAGGGAATTTTCTCACAGTATGTAAAATTTCTCAGATGTTTTAAAAAACCTACTGGTGTAAAACAGTGCATAGCCATTGACATCCATGTGATGGCTATTGCTATTAAAAGCCAGACAAGGAGTTGCCTCCATTTTGATAAGCCTGAAATAACCTTGTCTTTTAAAATCCTGAGAGTTGAGCTGCTTCCAAGCCACTAAAGTGGATATACATACTTGGTGATCATTCAGCTTTTCCACTCTTTAAAGACACGAGTGAGCTTGGTTCCTCCAAGAACCTCCAAGAACATACAGGGTTTTGTGAGGCTGGTATAACCTTCCCATTCCCATGTGGAGGGGAAATCAACAAAACTCTGGGGCACCATTTCCCACACTCCTACAGCACACAGTCTATTTCATGTTGAGGAGTCCCTTGAACTGATGCTAGTGGAGAAGACTTTGACAAAATTCATCAGCTGTACTTAGCTAACAGAAGTGAACAGAAATAGAGCTGCAAGAAAAGCCACTAGGCTTTTGCCACACGTGACCTTAACCGCCATTGGAATTGTGGAAAATGCAACTGTGGATGGATCAACCCATATGCAGTAGGTTTTTATAGGCAGGTTGAGGCATGTTATGAGTTCATTGGTGGAAATGTTCTCACCCAAATAGTTTTAGGATTTTTTTTTTATTCCATCACTGAAATGAAAAGTTTCTCCGAGAATTCTGATCGGTTCTCAGTGCATATATTAGCAACTGCAGTCATCAGCAAGCACAGCTCTGAGTTTTGCTACTTTTGATAACACTAGATACTGCAAATATTTCTTCGGGTTTGTTGGAACTATTTTCATTAAATATTATAACTTTATGTGTCAACAGAATTGTTAACTGTTATGGTATTCTGAGGAATCCTTCTCCAGATCACTGTGTAACATAATGCTCTTAGTCGCTGAACCTACCAGGTTTGCTCTTAATTTTTATAATTGATGTTCCTCTTAAAAGTCTGTCTTAATTCTGAATTGCCTAATTGTGTACTTGTCTGTAGTGGTTTGTTATATATGCTTAATATATGATGGTGGATTCTCCATTTCTCAAACTAGACCAAGAGTCCTATCTTTTTTAAATGATCTGTCCCCCATTCCATGACAATGAATAAATGAGTGATATTCTTCCCAACTAAGTTTTACAATGTATGAGGAATAGATGCTCTCTAACATTAGTTCTAACACTAATGAATTTTTAAGGGATGTGCAAACTATGGATGTTCTAATGTTACAAGGTACTAGTTGAATAAATAGTAGAATTTGCATGAAACTATTTGATTTTCTCTTGAAAATAAATGAAAGCACAGAGATCTGAAACAGAATTCTGTTTCTTTTCTGTGACCCCAAGGTTAAATAAAATGCACATACGCTTCCTATATTATGACTAATACTATGATAAATTAAATCCTGCTTCAAAAATTGGTATGCTTACCCCATAAACAAGTTCTCCCACCATCCCATTCCAGATTTTTGTCTCTGGATCCCTTGCTCCATATTTTCCATCAGGAACAATGGCAATTTTGTACTTGATACCAATATGTTTTGCAATTTCTGACGCCAGATCTACACAGTATCCTTCAAACTTGTCATTCCCTTCAAACGTATCATGGTTTTTCTTGAACATAACATATGGGGCTTCCTATAATGAAAGAAGTAGAACTGTAAAGGAGAAGTATACAGAATATACTCTGAAAAGTAACATGTCATCTGCTGACTGAACAACACACATTTTATCAAAAGTTCATGGATAGTATTAACACATTTAAATTAAAATTTATGAACAGAAATCCTTCTGGAAAGGTATACTATTTACACTGTAATTTGGCTTATACATTTCACAAGATTTATCAACCTTGCAAATTATAAACACAAAAACGATCCAAGAATGCATATAAATTTTACTTTGTTTTAAGTGAAAGACCTTAGTGCAGTATATGCTAAATTTAAAGCGTGAGTAGAGGTTAAACCTATACAATACAAATGACTGTGGGATAATGCAAGGTATAATTTACACTTTTGACTTCAGTAAGTAACCATATCCTCTAACATAGTGTGTTTACTGTCTGTAATTGCAGATGCACAGCCTGAATGATTTGCTTTCTTGGGGTTTAGAATGCATAGTTACTAAGAGGCTACATGCATTTTAGTGAGAACATAGAAATATGCTCCGGAGGAAACACTTATCTTCCCCTTTGAATAAACAGTGCAGATTCTGCAAGGTCTTTTAGGATGAATCTAAGCAAAATGCATGGACAAGAATGGTATTAAGCTGACACTGACTTCAAATGCTGCATGAAAAAGAAGTACCAAAATATTTTTGGTTGGTGAATGCCATTGAAAAGAAGTAAAACCTGTCTCAAAAAGTGGATCTTACATTCCCTGTGTAAACCATATTATCACAATAGTGAACATTATGTGATTGGGAAATCAAGGTCACACTGGGAAAACAAGGTCACATTTTTCTTTTTTGCTCTACGTAGATCAGACTTTAGCAATCATTATGTAAAACTATACTTTCTGGTGGTATTTTAAATTACTTCACATAATTCATATTCCTAGCCAGTTCCGGATAAAATACTTGTCACTAATGTCACCCTTTGTTTGAATTTACATCACAAAATGCTGGCAACTTAAGTTTTCTCTGTGCTGGCCCCAGCGACTGTTGGTTTTTTTGACACTAACCTTGGTAGTACTCTGCCCTATTCACATCTTTCCTACATACATAATTAGTACCAAAATAAAATAAAGGTAAATGTGTAGTCTGCAAATGTCTGCTTCATTGAAACTACATCAACATCAGCTGTAAGCAACAACAATCTTGTAACCTCTATTAGGTGTTTAACAATGGAGGATACGTGGCATTACATAAGCAATAGGGGGACTGAATAAACCAATTACAAATTTTTTCAGTGTGGCAGGTAAATTTTTCCTTTCGGATACAAATATGTAGCTCCTATTAGCAGGGTATGGATCCACCCAAGAGAAGAACTTGACAGGCAAGCCTGAACAGGATCTTTAATTTACTATTATAAGGTGAAAAGGCAGAGAAATAGAAAAGAGAGAGATTATATGTGGGAGGCACTATTCGCTTTACTTATGTAAGTTTACTCCCTGTGGTAACTCTGCCCAGGACCCACCTCTGTATAAGGATGGCAGAATAGAGCTTTGTGTAATGTGAGTGGAGAAAGTTGTGTAGTTCGTTTACTTCAGTGTGAGAGAAAGGTCCCAGATTAAATTCAACACATTTGGGAATGAGGAAGTGCTAATGTTTCCTTAAAGATAGAGTCAGGTTCCCAAGTATTGCAGGAATGTCTCACTCTCAGGTGTATTCCCAGAATACCTCTCCTCCCATCACCTCCTTCTTATGTTATTCTCTGCTATGGACATGCCTCTTTGGGCCACAATCCCTTAGCAGTAATTCAGTGTTGGAGGCCATTGATGCATTATGGCCATTACTTTGGTTAAGGAACCACACAGCATAGAAAAGTGTCCACGATGATCACTTCCAAAGTCAAATTCTGGCTACCTGGTTCCTTGACCTATACAGAAGTACAAATGCCCAAAGAAATTTGAGGTTAACAACAGCAGATTGTTGCCTTTCTTGAGCACATAGCTATGACCACTGCATGGCTAAGGATTGCCAAGGACTTCTAAAACTGGGGCAATCACAAAACAAGCTGTTACCATCCTGATGTGTGTGGCCTGGGCACTGAGAAGACCACTGAGCTACAGCATTAACTACACACTGTAATCACTAGTGATGCAGTGCAATGCCTTTGCCCACACAGAGTTTGTATCTTCAAAGGAAAACTGCTGAGTATTACCAGCAGCCTGCACCATTTCTTGTATTCCTATCCCCAGTTAAATCAGCTTAATCTCAACCACCTGTCTTCCAGAGGGAGGGAGAGAGAAGAGCAAGGAGAAGAGGTCCTGCCCTCTCTTTGCTGTAGATCTTGATTTTGGGAATTATTTTGGGCATGAATCAAATGTTCCTCCCTTATGTAGGCTTTTTGTTCCCATGAGAGGAAAACCCAAAATCTGCGTCTTTCTACGTAAGTTATTTCACAAAAATGGTTAAAAATAAACAGAGGTGAAAAATACTATGTCTCCTGACTGTGATTTAGCCCACTGCTAGCTAGAAATACAACCAAGTCTTGTCCAGTATCCTGCATTTGTGGACTCTCCTTACAAGCTTCAGTTACATTTGTTTGCTGCACCTCAAAAGCAATTTTGTTTTTCAAATACCAGAGTTAGTGACTGCTAGCTCTTCTGATTCAGCCTTTCTTATATATCCCAAGCCAAAGGCATACAATTAAAGTCACACCAGGAAATAATAATTCTGGAGAGGGACACAAAGCAGACAGGCACAGAGGAGGCCAGGTCAGCCTGCTCCTTCTCCCAAAACCCAGACGCTGTGCTTCTGCCTGCACCTCATCACTGACAGGGCTGCTACAAAAAAGCATTTTGACTGTCTCTGCACAGCAAAGCAAAGTAACAGATGCCTTATTTTTCCTGTTAAAGGCTAAATAAACTTCAGCCCTCCTCCCCATGAGTTCTGTGAGGGAATGTGGAGAAGGGAAGCAGTGGGGTCCAATACTGTCCTTGGTAGGTGCAAGCAGTGGCAATCCCATCCAGTGGAGGGACCACCAAGTGAGGGCTCAGAAGACCTGGGCTCTGGCAGGGATCTGTTGGGTGACTTGGAGGAACCGCATTGGTTCTCTCCCCATCCACTTCTCTTTCTACACACTCTGATCTTACCGATTTAGAGCAAAATACAGCAAGGAACATCTCTTATAATGCAATTCTCTTATAGAGTAAGGTAGTACCTCTTGCTGTGACTGCTTTAAAAGAAGCAGCAATTGAGTGAGATCTGCCAGTGTGAAACAATACAATTAAAACCAATGGGAACACCTACTACCTTTTGCTTACTATGTTGTCCTTTCCCTTCTACCTATTTTACACAGAATAAATAACAGTTTCTTTAATTTTTGTGCCTACTTTACCTGCCAAATAATGAGAAATGTATTTTCAAGGTAGAATTTGATGGGGGATGTGGGTGGGACTGAATGTGGCTTTCTGATAAAGACTGTTTGCAAAAAAAATCAAATAGTAGCACTAGTTTTAAATTCTGTCCATTTCAAACTTTGGGGGTGTTTCAAACTAATGAGGTGTGCAGATGTTATTATAATAACATCAGGGCACTGAAAGGCAAGTTTTACTGGTTTGTTAACAAGCAACTTACATAGATGAACTTGCAAGGTCACACTGCAAAGTCATCAAATATCTGTACTGATCAATTGCATGTACTCAGCCATATCTTGGTGCTCTTTTCTATCTATGGCACTGAAAAAGATGATTTTTTCTGTATAATCTATTACAATAGCATTTTCTAAATTAGTAGTAATGTTAGTGTAACCATGCCAGTCTAAAGATATAAGAGGTGCAAGATATCTATGGAGAAGTAATATCGTCTATTAGATCAGCTGGAATAGCTGAAAACAGCAGGCATGCTTTTTGACCGTTTCCAGTTATAGCATCTTGTCTAATAGAAATATTACTTCTCCCCACCATCTTTGTATTTACTACATTTTTCAACTATAAACTCTTAACCTACTGATGTAAAACACAGGTTTGACTTACTGCTGAATGAGGTTTAACACCGCAATATTTGCAAGATTTCAGCTGCTTAATAGTATTCTATGGGGTAGTGAATCAAGGAAAAGTCCACATTGAAATGATCAATGACTAGCACGGAACAGATATTTGAAATGGTGCAAGTTTTACTTATATAATTCACAATTTTATAACAATACTTAACATTTGTAAATACAAGTTGATGTCTGCAACAATTACCTTTATAGATGTAAACAAATCATTCCACCACATTGCCACAAATTCATGTGTACAGTAAAATGCTCACAACTGATGATTCATACTGTAAGGGAAGCTGGAGAAAGTAACTAACCCAAATACCAAACAGATCTATGTTTGGCTTTCCTATTCTAAAGTTCATTTCAAAATCTTTAAACACTGTAAAAATAATTTGTAAAAGTGACAAATACTTGTGCAAGGAAATGTCTCATTTTTAGAACAGGAGTGGCACACATTATCACACTTTATTCTGAAAGAAACTTCTGTAGATGTCAATGGAAGGTTTTTTGGTTTTTTGTGGTTTTGGGGTTTTTTTTCTGAATAAAGTGTCCAGGATTCGGTTTGAAGTCTTTATTACTGTCATGCAACAAACTTCAATTTTTTCTCCAGTCTACTGAAGAATTTAATTAATAACATTTCTAATGAAAAAATATTTTTCTATTATGAGAAAGGAGGTTATAGTTAGAGTTTTTGAGGTAAGACTCCATCAAGAGTATATCAGTCAAAACAATGAGGGTGGTTCTCAGTCACCTAATGAAGGTATCTGTCATCTGAGATGCCCTATGGTAACCTGCTTGACCTCCAAGTGCCGTTCTGCAGGTCCTTTGTGCTGCCCCTTTACGGACAGGTCTGATATCCTCAGTGCTAGGCATCCACCTATGGGCCACTGAATGAATTTCTAAATCCTAGTGGACTTTGATGAAAACTTACTTACTTGGGGCACAGCTCATTCCACGTGCCTGAAGCAACATACAGTAGTTGAGACATCCACGTGGAGTGGTCATATATGGTGTAAAACAGCAAGTATCATCCTGCCAGTGTAAGACATGGGGAGTAGGAAGTATATAATAGAGCATCTCAAATGTCACTGGGTACCTAGAAGTGGGCAATTGAATCAACACCCTTTGTAAAGTCATCTACATTTAGGTGACTCAGTCTTGAATTGGATCCTGCCCTTGAAACTTTATCTGCCAACACCAAGACTATCTCATTAAAATACTGAGCTGGAAGCCACAATGCAGACGCAGCTCGTTGTACATCAAGCTTTGTATCTAAAGGATTTTTATGATCTTTTAAGTTTTGCAATCTCTGCAAACTTTGTACAGAGTTGGCTGTATCATGAAATGGATTAAAGAGTTTGGAATAGTCTTCCCAGCCTACTCTCCTATATTCTACTTCAACATCTTGTCATTGTATTTCTCAACTTGCTAAATTAGAAATGATGATCTTCCTAGCTGGATAAGTCACTCACTTTAGCTTAGTGTTAGAGGAGGGCTGCACATGGCATCCCTTCTCCTGTCATACAATGAGCCTACTGTGCACTTGGAGGTCCCAAACTCCCCCTGGAGGGAATGCTTCTGCAGACAGGTAGAAAATCTGTCCTTTCCAGAGGGCCAGATGTGCAGGAGGCTGTGCATCACATGAGGTGCAGGACACAGGGCTCTCCCAGGAACTATAAAAAGCAGGGCTGCACAGCAGCTGGTAGAGTAAAGCGCACCAGCTGCCCCTGCTGCCACCTCTCTCTGAGCTGCTCCTTCACCACATGACTAATCGGAGATAGCTTGAGTGCCTATGCGCTAAATCAAAACTGTTAAATAAATTCTACGTGCTTTAACTACGTTACAAATGAACATAACATTTTGCCAAGTAGAAAACACTGTAATTCGTTATTATGCACCTTCTATGCAATAGCCATACAGCCACATTACAGCAAAGTAAGCACAGCCACATAAAAACTGAAGAAACAGCAGGCAAATCAACTTGTGCTATTTGGCTTCAGGCAAAAATTAAAGCGAGCCATGCTGAAAACTTGTAAACTTTTCTTACACTGCCACGACACCTGTCTTTAAAGACTGAAAAGCCTGACAGCACTGGTTGCAGAAGCTTTTCAGTTTAATGTTGGAAAATATGCATGCAACCAAAATTGTATGCATCATTCTAAAATGGTTCAGCTTCCCTTCAATGTGAAGAGGGCAATGAAGAGGTCAAAAAGTCTCTGTCTGGCATTTGCAACATGACTATAATACAGAGAAGAGCAAAATAACAGGATTCTGAAAAGTTATTCTAGTTAAATGTATCTTTTCTTTGTGTGTGTGATCATATGCTTGTGGATGCTAAATACATTGCCCTGGCAGGCCATATTAAGAATCATGGTTCTAATCTGCCTTCAGCATCATGTGTGCAGCTCCCAGTGGAGTCAATGGGAGATGGGCACGATAAGGCAGAATTCACCATATATTCTTATTCAAACCAAATTCTGATATATTTCTCTTGCACTGTGATTTTGAAACATTGAAAGGGGACACTTTTGGTCAAGCAGTGCTGCTTTCAAATAATTGCATTTATCCCAAAATAACATGCTGCATAAACATAGGGCATGCTTTGGAATATTAATTCAGCTTTTTGGTTTTGAAAATGATCCCACCAGTCCTTTCAATACAGGGACTGGAAAAGTTCTTTTGAAGATAACATTTATTATGCACATCAAAATGCTTCAATGCAAACAGGACAGGCAAGATAACACATTTTAAAAGCTTTCTTGTTTTCCTTTTTTTCCTTTCTGGCAAACAAGAACCTTTTATATTACTTTTCATTATTATTTTTTACTCGCTTCTCCTAAGCTTGGAGCTATTTATGGAAATTACAGTATTCATGTATGGTAGCTTCAGTCAAAGATATCAGGATTGGTATGAGAGGAAAATTTCGACTGAAAGCTTGTTATTCACATCGTTCTCTTCTCAGCTTGGCAAAGTTGAAGGTTAACGTCATCTGTTCTAGACATTTCAGATTAGTCACAGAACTTTTCTTGGTGGTTCAGTGCCTGGTCATCCAGTCAGAGGAACAGTAATCCATATGGAAAAATTAGCTCAATGCTACTAGACTGGTGGTTAATACTTGAGCCTTAGTTAGGAATGTTCGCAGCATCTTGGGACTCTTTTCTTCCTTGATCAATTTCTTAAAATAGGATTCTTCATCAGAGGCTGAAAAGAGGAGGACTGTACTGAAGTATATTTTTTTTTTCCATCACCAAGTCTTTTTTTTTTTTTTTAGGAAAAAGACACATATATTTTAAATGTCCCATGCAAAAAAAAAAAAAAAAAAAAAAAAGTTACACAGTTTGGTTAGGAGTTACATTCTGAATTCCTGTATAGTAGTTTGGTTGGTTTGCATCCTGCAATGATAATCTTTAACAGGAGATTTGTTAAGACATACTTAATGTATAAATGCTGATACACACTGCTGGAAATCTGGTAACTAACTGCATTTTTGAGTAAGAAAATGTCTTGACGCTTTCCTTTGGATTATTTTCAACTCTGTATTCAATTAGAAAAATTATTGCTTAACACCACATACAGAATATTCCTTCCCATTTGAGACACAGCTTATTCTAAAGGGTTAAAATATCTTGTCTAAATGAAGCAGGTGAAAAGGGCAGTGAACTGAGATGTAAAATCTTAAAAGTGGTCAGGTAAAGGTCACCTTTTGCCAGTTGGCTTTGACAAACATCAGCTTAAAAGGGCATGACTGCCCATGTCTGACTTCAGAGGGAAAATTGTTAAATATTTTGTTTAAAATACAGATTTGTAAGAAACAATGGTTTTGAAAAACTACATATTAAAAATGTAAATGAATGAAGCAACTGCATTCTCCTTTGCAACCACTCTTTAAAAACACCAATAACACTGGAAAATCAAACCCCAAACCTATTTAGATTTTATTAAAATGGAAATTTTATTGAAATGCTGAATAAACATATTAAGAAATATGTTCAAATGCATCTAGTAAATTCATGTTTTCATTCACAAGTAGAAGTAGATAATCCAGTTCTGATTGGCTGACTGAACTATACTACTTAGAATTTTAGCTCTTGCTAATGCCAATTTTGAATTTATAAAGTATCAACAAAAAAGGACACTGGCATTACAGACACCTCATTTTATACCCTCTGTTCAGTTCTATCATTTAGAGGTTTCAGGTTTTTCTTTTCTTCCAGTTTCTTGTGAGCCAAGATTTACCAATTAGAGGTTGAAAGAATTCACTTCTATTTCTGAGACTTACTTTAGTAAAAAATGGAAAAGACTGAATAAAGGAAAAAATTACCACAAGTAAATTTTAAAAACCTGATTTCAAGTGAATCATTATATTAAATGCGTACCAAAACAACTCTGTACAGACATGACAGTCGAGATAATTAAGATATATGGCTCTCACCCTCCCACTAACCTAGGAACTGGCAGACTAAATTAGACCATAACTAGAAATGAGATTGTGTCACACACCAGTATAAGCATTAAAAAAAGAAACACCTTACCAAAATTGTAGTGACAACTACTGTTCTATTCTCAATGGCTGAAGTGTCATTTCCAAGTGTAGGTTCATGCTGAATCAAAACTAATTTATCCATGTCATTCCAGTAACCAACCTGCAAAACAAAATGTGTATAATTTACAGTAGAAAAGTCTATATTCTGTATAATTACAAATATAAATGATTGTAAGAACAACAGAGTGATCCAAAGATAATTTTGTACCAAAGGAAGTGCTGTCACACTCATAGACAGGTGCACAGTGGTATGTATCTAACATTTCGGGTATACCATCTTGCACCACTGCTGCACAGAGTCAGACCTGGTATTGCTGCCACTCAGTTGTTCCTGAATGATCTGAGCTACTTACTTCGATCAGAGGCACAAGTTAAATCCCATTTTCAATAGTTTGAAGCCTTCCTGGGGCATAAATGAGATATAAGAATTTTTGCTCTCCACAAGAAAATTTTCATTCACTAATCCTCCAGATCTTCTGGTCTTAGACGGAGGAGTGAAAGACATCTAGATGACAGCTTTGCAATTCAATGGCTGATCTCAATTCCCTGCTCCATTGTGGGCCTCCCAGGAGACCCCAACCCAGGGACTTACACCAGGCTCGTTCCACTTAACTGCTGGCACTGACCTTTAGTACCTACATTAGAAGCCCTGTTATTAAAGCTTTCTTTACACTCACTGGACAGACAGGCATCACCAGACAGTGACTCAGCTGATGCCAGGATAAGCATCCCTCCTAGAAAAGTGCTTGCTTTCCCCACTGACTCTAAAGCTTGGCGAGAGTGAATTTACTCTAAAAGTATCTCTGGTAAGTGCCTACAGGGAGGTGGAACAAATCAGGTTTTCGTCTCCCTGTCTGCATTCAGGCTGCCACAACCCTTCCCAGAGCAGCCTTAAGGTGAAACAGCTGCCTCTGTTCATTGCTGGCGATGGACTACTCTAGAAACAGGTTTGAATCACTTGTTCTTGTATTCCCACGGAGAAAAAAAAAAAAAGGAGTGGTATGCCGGCAATCAGAAGCCTTCCCTTACATACAGACATTGCTCTTTGCAGTACACACTGCTGCAGCCTACAGCTGTGCCCTCTGCATTGGTAGTGATGCTGCTGGGCACAAGACAAGAGTCAACATCCTTTCCTGTGAGGGCCCAGTGGTGCAGTGCTTGCTGTAAGACCAGATGGGATGAAGGCAGCCTGAGAAAAGGAGATTCCCCTTCAAACTTGTATTGATGCTTTTGGGAGCTGCCCAATGAACACTTAAATCTCTCCACATGCCCCCCAAAAATCCCCGCAGGGTATGTACTATGTCTTTGGATGGCCAAAAGAAGATATGAGACCTAAAATACTTCACTGTTTTTGTAAACCCTGGCCAGTCAGAATCTTACAGCACACTCATCTCCTCACTCCATGTGGTGACACCATTAGTATCTGTATGTATAGTATAGCAAGTGGTATTTCTGGATTACAAATTCATCCCAATCATTTAATCTTGCTCCAGGTGAAGTTAGGTAGGAAAGGTCATTTGCAAGGCTTCCTAGGAATGCTATGTGCATGATGATCCCAGTACAAGGTGAATGTCTATGAAATATGAGCCGGCAGTGTGCCCAGGTGGCCAAGAAGGCCAATGGCATCCTGGCCTGTATCAGAAATAGTGTGGCCAGCAGGAGTAGGGAAGTGATCGTGCCCCTGTACTCGGCCCTGGTGAGGCCGCACCTCGACTACTGTGTTCAGTTTTGCGCCCCTCACTACAAGAAGGACATTGAGGTGCTGGAGCGTGTCCAAAGAAGGGCAATGAAGCTGGTAAAGGGTCTGGAGAACAAGTCCTGTGAGGAGCGGCTGAGGGAACTGGGGTTGTTTAGCCTGGAGAAAAGGAGGCTTAAAGGGAGACCTCATTGCTCTCTACAATTGCCTGAAAGGAGGTTGTAGCGAGGTTGGTGTCGGTCTCTTCTCCCAAGTAACAAGCGATAGGACGAGAGGAAATGGCCTCAAGTTGCAGCAGGGGAGGTTTAGATTGGACATGAGGAAAAAATTTCTGTACTGAAAGAGTGGTGAAACATTGGAACAGGCTGCCCAGGGAAGTGGTTGAGTCCCCATCCCTGGAGGTATTTAAATGATGTGTAGATGTGGCACTTAGGAACATGGTTTAGTGGGTGGTGGTGTTGGGTTGACGGTTGGACTCGATGATCTTAAGGGTCTTTTCTAACCTAAATGATTCTATGATTCTATGATTCTATGAAATGGCAAGTGGTTCATGAGTGGTCCCTTGTCTCACTCTTATTTGGAGATGTCTAATTCCACCTTCCCACCCATCCTTTCAGCATGCCAGACATAGGTCCCTTAGCTGAAGCTGCTCTTGCATCTAACCTGTGACTCGCTAGCAAACACCCTCCCTTTTCCCCTTCTTGCCATTCTCTTTTCTGCAACTAGATCATGGTTGTCTGTGGACCCTCTAACAAGATTGCTGGGGAATGGCTCAGTGCCTGTTCCTCTGACCCAGTGCTGACAGCATGCAGCTCCATGTCAAACGGGCAACATGAACACAAACATGTCAGTAGAACAGTGCTCTAATCCCATCTAAAGGGGCTCTCCAGGTTGCTGAGAACCTAATGAATTAAGAGACTGATCTTTTTTCCCAGGAAAGGTGGAGACAGTGGCAGTGATTTTAAAAGGTTTTTATCAAAGAGATGCAATTCAAGCTGGCACAGCTCACTTTTCAGAAGCACCTGGGGACCAGTCAGCAGCAACTCTCCCTTCCCTCCTTCCTTGATTAATTAGGAGTTCCTGAGACCAAGAGCTGGGGGAGAGGAACACCTTGTCCATCTTACCAGAAGAGGAAAGGGAATTTTAGTGGAAAGTGGGCTCCAGACAGAGCTCCAGTGTAATTATCAGTGCCAAAGGACAGTCTGTGCCTTGGATGAAAAGACTTCAGTATGATGGAAACTGGCTAAATGATCAGATCAGTTATGCAGCCAATATTATTTCTAACATTATTGTAGAACCCAGACTAAAATTCACCATCACATCACATTCACCATCACTGCCTCCATGATGTGGAAAAACACCTTGTTCAGATCAATGCAGTGATGCGATATGAGAGTCTAGAAGTGCAGGGGGAAGTGCTTTTGGTTCCTGGTCTCATATGCATTAAAGAATCCTGTATATTCTTAAACCAGCCAGCCTTCCTCTTGATTTTTACGTTTACTATTTCATTAATTTTCTTCTTGAAAAAAAATTATGGAAAGGCAAGTCATTTTAGCAGTCCCTAGAGCAGTGTGCAGACACACTCACCACAGAGAATTACAAATACATGAAGTAATTCAATATGAGTAAGTGAGTATGAGTGAATATGAGTGAATATTTTTTTCTATTAGCGAAGCAAACAAGCACAAACTCTTCCCATGCACAACTTCTGGTATATTTAGTTGAAATGTTCCTTTTCTCTTTGCAGTTGCTATTACAGCACAGGAGCCTTGATTTAGGTGTCTGTAGCTAACAGGAAGCTTCAGCATTGCTGATACAGCGGAGAGGGAGGTTTTCTTCCTAGTAGGACGCACTGCTAACAAATATTCTTTTTCATCCAGACAACCACAGAGTCACAGATACAATTGATAACTGAAAATGTCAAGTTCCTGTCAAAAACTGTGACCAGCTACAGGCAGAATATGTACACCAAAACCTGGCGGTTTGAGAAGCTCATTATAATAGTGAATGATTGTTTTTCATTGTGCAATTCCTCGCTGCTGGAAAGTTCAGAAGGAAAGCAGAAAATGAATGATGTACTGTGTTATAAAAGTAAGTACCATATGAAAATGCAGACAGAGATAAAGGAGATTTTTGAGGAATGGCAGGCATTTTTTAAAGGAATTTTAGCTTGTGTGCATGGGTGTGAGCTTGCATGTGTGTATCTGAAACCTGTGCTAAAGTAACTCTGGAACTGGATTGCTGAATAAATATATAAGATATATCATGACACTTGTATAAGTATATAGATTCACAGTCACTGTGAGAGCACTAAATAACAATATGCTTTCCTATAAATACCTCAAATCCCCAAGGAAAAGAACTTCTCAAAGGATAGGATTGAATTCAGCTATTAAAGTACATCCAATTCTATTTGGATTGCAATTGGACTTTATAGCAGTTGCATCCACCTATGCAGAGGCTGAATTTGTCTTTTAGGAAACACTATTGCAAAAATATCTGCCTCAAAGTAAATTTGTCACAACAGTTTGGCATTTGAATGAATAGTGTCATTTCTGAAGGCCTGTGTGCCTTGTAGCAATCACTGAAGTGCTTCTGCTAAAGCCCAGAATTCACGAATGGCAACAGAATACTCAAAAGTTTTGGTAATCAATTTTCATGTTAGTTGCCCAACTTGGAATTTAGGAACCAAATCTTAGACTGTCTTGTGCATGTACATGTGTAAGTATATGCTTTGTTTACTCCCCCCCCCCCCCTTAATTTTTTTTTTTTTTAAATCTTGGTGAAATAATGAACAGTGAATGACAGAATCACAGAATGATTGAGTTGGGAAGGGACCTCTGGAGGTCATTTGGTCCAACCCCCCTGCTCAATCTAGAGCCAGTTGCCCAGGACCGTGTCCGGATGGCTTTTGAATATCTCCAAGGAGGAAGACTCCACAGCCTCTCTGGACAACCTGTGTCAGTGCTCGGTCACCCTCACAGTAAAAAAGTGTTTCCTGATGTTCAGAGGGAACCTCCTGTGTGCCAGTTTGTCCCCATTGCCTCTGGTCCTGGGCACCACTGAAAAACAGCCTGGCTCAAATCTTCTTTGCACCCTCCCTTCAGGTATTTGTACACATTGATAAGATCCCTCTTGAGCCTTCTCTTCTCCAGGCTGGACAGTCCCAGCTCTCTCAGCATTTCCTCATAGAAGAGGAAAGGTTAATGGTCTCTCCTGGTTAACGGGGGAGGTCCCGGACGACTGGAGGCTTGCCAATGTGACGCCCATCTACAAGAAGGACCGGAAGGAGGATCCGGGGAACTACAGGCCTGTCAGCCTGACCTCGGTGCCAGGGAAGATTATGGAGCGGTTCATCTTGAGGGCATTCACAAGGCATGAGCGGGACAACCAGGGGATCAGGCCCAGCCAGCACGGGTTCATGAGAGGCAGGTCCTGCTTGACCAACCTGATCTCCTTCTATGACCAGGTGACCCGCCTAGTGGATGAGGGAAAGGCTGTGGATGTGGTCTACCTGGACTTCAGTAAGGCCTTTGACACTGTCTCCCACAGCATTCTCCTAGAGAAGCTGGCGGCTCACGGCTTAGACAGGTGTACTCTGCGCTGGGTCAAAAACTGGCTGGACGGCCGGGCCCAGAGAGTTGTGGTGAATGGAGTTCAATCCAGTTGGCGGCCGGTCACGAGCGGTGTTCCCCAGGGCTCAGTTTTGGGGCCGGTCTTGTTCAATATTTTTATCAATGATCTGGACGAGGGGATCGAGTGCACCCTCAGTAAGTCTGCAGATGACACCAAGCTGGACGGGAGTGTTGATCTGCTTGAGGGTAGGAAGGCTCTGCAGAGGGACCTGGACAGGCTGGATCGATGGGCCGAGGCTAACTGTATGAGGTTCAACAAGGCCAAGTGCCGGGTCCTGCACTTGGGCCACAACAACCCCATGCAGCGCTACAGGCTTGGGGAAGAGTGGCTGGAAAGCTGCCTGTCGGAAAAGGACCTGGGGGTGCTGGTTGACAGCCGGCTGAATATGAGCCAGCAATGTGCCCAGGTGGCCAAGAAGGGCAACATCATCCTGGCCTGTATCAGAAATAGTGTGGCCAGCAGGAGTAGGGAAGTGATCATCCCTTTGCACTCGGCACTGGTGAGGCCACACCTCAAATACTGTGTTCAGTTTTGGGCCCCTCACTACAAGAAGGACATTGAGGTGCTGGAGCGTGTCCAGAGAAGGGCAACAAAGCTGGTGAAGGGTCTGGAGAACAAGTCCTGTGAGGAGCGGCTGAGGGAACTGGGACTGTTTAGCCTGGAGAAAAGGAGGCTGAGGGGAGACCTCATCGCTCTCTACAACTACCTGAAAGGAGGTTGTAGCGAGGTGGGTGTCTGTCTCTTCTTCCAAGTAACTAGCAATAGGACTAGAGGAAATGGCCTCAAGTTGCGCCAGGGGAGGTTTAGATTGGACATGAGGAAAAAATTTCTTTACTGAAAGAGTGGTGAAACATTGGAACAGACTGCCCAGGGAAGTGGTTGAGTCCCCATCCCTGAAGTATTTCAAAGACATGTAGATGTGGTGCTTAGGGACATGGTTTAGTGGGCATGGTGGTGTTGGGTTGATGGTTGGACTTGATGATCTTAGAGGTCTTTTCTAACCTTAATGATTCTATGATTCTAGGAGGCACTCCAGTCCCTTAATGATTATTTCTGGCCCTTTGCTGGACTCTCTCCAGTATGTCCCTCTCTCTCTTGTACTGAGGAGCCCAGAACTGGACACAGCACTCCAGGTGTGGCCTCACCAGTGCTGAGTAAAGAAGGACCACCTCCATTGACTTGCTGCCAATACTTTGTCTAATGCAGTCCAGGATACCATTGGCCTTCTTTGCTGCAAGGGCACATTACTGGCTCATGTTCTACTTGGGTGTCCACCAGGACCTCCAATGCCTTTTCTGCCAAGCTATTTTCCAGCTGGGTGGCCCTCAGCATGTATTGGTTCCTGGCATTGTTCCTTCCCAGGTGTAGGACTTTGCACTTCTCCTTGTTGAACTTCATGAGGTTCCTGTCAGCCCATTTCTCCACCCTGTCGAGGTCCCTCTGGATGGCAGCGTGACACCCTGGCGTATCAGCCACTCCTCCCAGTTTGGTGTCATCAGCAAACTTGCTGGTGGCACACTCTGCCCCAGATCTAGATCATTAATGAAGATGTTAAATGGGACTGGACCCAGTTTAACACCGCTAGTTACTGGCCTCCAATTAGACTTCAGACCACTGATCACCACCCCCTGGGCCTGGCCCTTCAGCCAGGTTTCAATCCACCTCATTGTCTGCTTATCCAGCCCATACACATACATACATATACATACATAGCTTCTCTAGGAAGATCTTACGGGACAGAGTGTCAAAGGCCTCAGTAAAATCCAGGCAGACAATATCCACTGCTCTCCCCTCATCTACCAGGCCAGTCATTTCATTGTAGAAGTTTATCAAGTTGATCAAGCATGACTTCCCCTTGGTGAAGTCAGCTATGCTGACTACTCATGATGATTTTCTTGTCCTTAATGTGCCTGGAAATGGTTTCCAAGAATAGCTGCTCCATCACCTTCCCAGAGATTGAGGTGTAGTTCCCTGGGTTCTCCTTCTTGCCCTTCTTGAAGAGAGGAGTGATGTTTACTTTCCTCCAGTCTTTGGACACTTCTCCCAGTCACCATGATCAACCAAAGATTATTGGGAGTATCCTCACAGTGACATCTGCCAGCTCCCTCAGCACTTGTGGGTACATCCCATAAGGGCCCATGGACTTATGTATGTCCAGTTTGCTTAAGTACTCCCTGACCTGATCCTCTTCCACCAAGGGTACATCTTCCTTGCTCCTTCCCCTCTGGTCTCTGGGACCTGGGATTCCTGAAGGGTGGCCTTGCTATTAAAGACTGAGGCAAAGAAGGCATTCAGTACCTCAGCCTTTTCCATGTCCTGTGTACTCACGTCTCCTGTCTCATCGAGCAAAGGGCCCACATTTTCCCTAGTTGTCTGTTTGTCACCTATTTGTGTACATACAGAAGCCCTTCTTGTTGTCTTTGATGTCCCTGGTCAGATTCAATTCCATTTTGGGCTTTAACTTTCCTAACTTCATCCCTGGATGCTTGGACAATGTTTCTGTATTCAACCCAGGTTACCCATCCTTGTTTTCACCCTCTTGCTTCCTTTTTGTGTTTGAGTTTGGCTAGGAGCTCTTTGTTTATCCATGCAGGCCTCCCAGTGTTTTTGCCTGACTTCATATTTGTTGGGATGGAACTCTCCTGAACTTGGAGGAGGTGATCCTTGAATATTACCCAGCTCTCTCAGGTCTCTTTTCCCTCCAGGGCCTTACTCCAAGCAGATCTTCCAAGAAGATTTTTGAGGAGGCCAAAGTCTGCTCTCCTCAAGCCCAGGGTGTGAGCTTGCTTTTGACTCTTCTCCCTGCCCTTAGGCTCCTGAGCACCACCATTTCATGCTCACTGCAGCCAAGGCTGCCTTCGACCTTCACAACCCCAACAAGCCCCTCCTTGTTGGTGAGTATGAGGTCTAGCAGAGCACCTTTCCTCATTGGCTCCTCTATCCCTTGGAGGAATAAGTTGTTGTCAATGGACTCCAGGAACCTCCTGGATTGCTTATGTCCTGCTGCGTTGTTCCACCAGCAGATATTGGGGTGCTTGAAGTCCCCCATGATGACCAGGGCCTGTGAATATGAGGCTACCCCTATCTGTCTGTAGAGGGCCTCATCCACTTGTTCTTCCTGGTCAGGTGGCCTAGAGCAGACACCCACTATAATGTCACCTTGACCTGTCCTCTCTTTAATCCTAAGCCACGAACTCTCAGCTGCCTCCTCATCCATCCCCAGGCAGAGTTCCATGCACTCCAGCTGCTCTCACACATAAAGAGCAACTCCCCCTCTCATCTTCCCTGACTGTCCTTCCTAAAGAGCCTGTATCCCTCTGCTGAACACTCCAGTCACAGGAACCATCCCACCACATCTCCATGATCTTTCTCCTCACACCCTTTCCTCTCACTGGCAGGTTTTGTTACTGTTCTGCAGACAAGAACCAAGTAAGAAATGCTGCATAAATGAAACTAATATGAGCAATGGCTATTGTTTCCCATTTTATTAAACTATATGGAAGTCTGCCTCTGACTAGCTGTGCTGTTTTGTAATGCTCTGTTCACATCCTTAAAGCTGTGGGCAACAAAAATCACTTTTCTGAAGATTAGAGGCATGTGTTATTCTGACTGGAAAGGCTAGTCCTGAAAAGATATTGCTGGGTGACTCTTAAGTCATGTTATGTAGGACATGAGAAGACGACGTAAAAAGTGAAGGCCTCTTAGTTCAATTAAGCATAGCCATTTCTCACGTATTATATAGGATTTGTCAGGCTGGAGCACAGAATTGGTCCAATGATCACATATAAAATACTATGTAATACATGAGAAATAAATCCTTGTGAGTAGCCAGATCTGTCAAAGCTGTTACGGCTTGTTATATCAAAGACAGGTAATGGCTTAGAAGTGACAGACAGGCATGCCTGAAAAGGTAAGAAAAGCACCTTGGGACTCCAGCACAGCACAGACATAGCTCCTCTTTTTGCAGCCACCCTCCCCCTCAAATTGCAGGCAAGAAGAGAGGGTGGGGACATCGCTGCAGTGGTGCCAGCCAGACACCTCTCCCAAAACAGGTGACAAATGTTGAAACAGGAACAAGAGGCCATTTTTTACAGTTTGCTGCCAAGCAAATTCCCTAATGAGTTACTGAAGTTGTGACCTAATTAACCACATCTTTTCCACCTTGCCTTCCCTCCTGTAGAATTGGGAGTTGGGGATGGAAAGGTCATATTTCACCACTTGCCTTCGATGCACCCCAGCCACCCGTACATCCTCCTGGCTGCCAACAGTGCAGCATGCAGCCAGGAAGGGAGCCGTAGTGGCAACAAGGTCAGACACATTGCCTGGTAGGACACACTGGGCTTCCCAAGAGAGGAGGAAGACAGACTCACCCTTTCCAATTTATTCTTCAGCCATCTGTCATACTTTCAAAAGGCAACTGCACTAATACTCCTCATACACAGGCACATGCTTTGCTTTGGTCTATAGCTCTATACTGCAATATACTGGCAATTTGTTCACTCCAATGTGTAATTCTGCTCTGGGACTGTAGTTTAAGACTCGGCCTCCTCATCACTGTGGCATGTAACTGTCTTGGGGGACACACAGTTCACCTGGGGTACTATTTACTGGGCTTGTCACCTCTGGCTGACAGCAGAGGACTATTTAATTCAATTCTGATTGCCTTGGCCCTACTCAAGCAGCCATGATTCTCCTATTCACCATCAGCTTCTCTCTTTTTCTTGTTCTGATGACCTCGCAAACAAAACAGGCCACAGGGCCTCCAAAGGAACTAAAATCCTTGAGCCTGAGTGCATTTTCTGCTCTTTATTTGCTTTATACTATGAAAAATGGACAAATTTCAGCACAGAAAAGAAAGTGTTAACAAAGTACCCAGGCTTATCTTTCCAAAGTGATTGGGCTGAGTGATAAGCTATATGCATTCAGACATGGAGGATCTGCTTAGACATATATTAATGTGCATTTGCTTAAGTTGCTTACAAGCAACCAATCAAGCACAAAGGATTAGATACTGCAATTAGTTTCAGAAAATATAAGTATTCGGGGCATTCTCTCTTCCTCCTCTCTCCTCTCCTTTTCCCCTTAAAAGCCCTTGTTAGTTACAGCCTATGATTCATGTTTACACAGAATGTACAAATGACCCCGCCTAAAAATGCCAGTAATTTGCAAGATAGAAATCTTTGGATAAGATGCAAGAAATATCTACTGTTCAGAGTTCTGACCATTTTCCATCACCCAGCAGCCTAGCAACATGCCATCCAGTTGGTTTTCATTAGTATGCTTGACTGACTGACATCCCACCTCTCCAAGATGCACACTTGTTTTTGTGTTCCTCAATTTGTTGCACTGAATAATAGTATCTAGTAGAAAATGCAGTTTAAATCTGCTTCCACCAGAAATATTATCCATGTATTCAAGATATTATCTTTTTTTAAACCAGACAGAGTCCAGTTTAATATAAGTTTGCATAATCATTTCATCATACATAACTCATTTATACGATATCAGGATAGTAAACATTGTCAGCATGTACCTTCCGAGGGCCCGTGTTCTTCAGTTCAAAGACATCCATGGTGTAGTTGACTCTGCGACCATAGTGGTCAAACTGAACGTTTCCTGTCAATCCTTGTATTCGAACCTACAAATGGAAGAAAAAGCATCGTGAAGATCCAGCCTTCTATTCTTTATACCAAATGTCACAGAGCAGTGAAAGTCACCCTGGTTATGTCCTTAGATTACCATAACAACACTACTCTAGAATAGACAGACAATATAAAGCAAAAAAGTTGGCTACTTTTCCTTTGTATTCCTTTTTCCTGTCAAACCATGCTCAAAATAGGCTTAGATATGCCAGTATCTAAGTGCTAACAAAGACACACAATGGACCTTCTCTTCTTTCACGCTGTGCAGCTCAACACTTTCCAGCTGCAGGTCCTAAAGAGAAGTACATTTTTTACCATTCTCATCACTGCTGCAGAATATTTTAGATCACATGAAATAAACCTAAAGGATGTTCGGCCTGAGTTCATATATCTTTTTAGCTCACACCCTGGTGGATTAAATGTATAAATTGAGTATATATTGCTCATCAAGGTAAACTTGACAACAACCTTGGCCCCAGCAAAGCAATTTACTATCACAGAAGATGGGTGACATGCACAGGGCCTGAAAAGAGTGTATTCAAATCCTCAGAACGGAGAAGGACAGATGTAAAGCCGTAAGATTGGCTGTGGCAGTTTTCCACCACCTGTGTCTCAGCTGAAACCAGAACTCTTTTTTTTTCTTTCAGCACTTCACTGCCTCACTGAAGGATACCTGGACTGTGGTCCTCATCCCAAAGAAGCCATGGCCATATTGCTGCTGGCTTTGATTGTATCAGGATCCAGCCATGCAAACCTCTTTGGCCAGGTTCAAAGGCATATGCTGTCCGCCCTAACGCAGAAGCCTGACTTCATGCTTCTCACAATTGTTACAGATCTGTGCATCTGTGCATACAAAATTATTTATTTCTATCCCTAAGAGTCAGGATGTGGATTTAAACCATTTACTCCTTCCCTCTGTCCTTTTCTATCTCTGCCAATTTTTCTCCAGGACTGAAACCTTGTCTTCCAGGCACAGAGCTGCCAGGTCTGTCAGCAGCCACTTCTCCTCAGCAGTTTCCCCTGAGTGGAGCCTGCTTATTTGCAATGATTTAAATTCTATTGCAGGATTTTTATTTTCTTACTGTCCCATTCAAAGGAAAGGCTAAATCATCTTGACAGAGATCTGGAACTTTCTAGGCATCCATATTCATCAGGAATTCAAAATCCTGACATCAGAGACCAATAGCTCTGGGTTATTTATTTTTAAAGAAAAAAATACTACCTATGTAATTTCCCTGGGAGAAATCTACTTTTATTCAAGACGACAGAAACATATTTGAAAGGTTATATTATGTAGCTATACCTTTTTCCTTAAATGGCAATATCTGTACACCCAGGTTATATGCAAAAGCAACAGATGAGCTCACCAGTTCAGTGGAGGAAGTCCCAACTATCTTAATAGAACTAAGAGTAGTTTAAAATAGTAGCAGTTCCTCTCTGCCTTCATTCCAAGTTATAAACCAGAACAACCAGAACAGTCCCAGCTGTTTCCAAATGGCAACTGAAAAATAAATTTCTCCTCTCCCATTATTACCGTTGTGTATAATATCTTCCAAATCATATAGTATACAACTAGTAGCCAACATTCACAAAGATCACTAGAATAAAGCCTACCCTTACCTGTTTTAATGTCCTCTCCATATCAATTCCTTGACCCCATGGGGCTGCAGGGTTGGCAAGACAATCACCAGCATTTCCTCTCCTTGAAATATCAATTTTCTGCCTTCTAAGATTACGGAAAGTTTCAGCCATCACAAGTACTCCATCATATGTTAATGCAGATGTATACTAAATAGATGGACAAACACACCGCTTTAGAGTTGGCATGTCTTTACAAAAATCAGCTGTCTCAGATATTTCTAATTTGATTCATTATGCAGTAGTTTCTACACCTTCATTTAGGAAAAAACTCTCCTCCAAATCAAGAGCAATTTTGTCTAAGGAACAAATGCAGGACTGAGAAGAGTACATTTCAGTAGCTCCAGCTTTAAAACTGCATTTCTTAAGGGTAGAGAAATCTGCCTCTGAAGAATTATTAAAAGAAACAAATTAAACTGGAGATATTCAAGTCTTAAATTTTTTTTCCAGTTGTCTTATATGTTAGAGAATAACCCCACCCACCCTACTTACTCAAAAGAAAAGAAAGAAACAGTAACTCACTGAGAAGATGTAACTGAAAAAACGCACGGCTAATGAGCAGACATCCAGGCTATTGGAATTTTTAAGAATGATCAAGGGTATGTTCTTCCTATTGGAAAACCTATGTTGGCTCTCTGAATGACATAGGGCACTGAACGGTTTGTGTTTCTACACTAACTACAGTAACTGCTTTCGGTTGAGAAGATGCCAAATGAAATGTGTAGAGCAAGTCTTCAACAGGTGTTAGCCTGGAGCCACATAAACAAAGGGGCATTTTCTCACTATGGTCCTCTGATGGACGTACTGCACCAGGAGAAGTTGTTCACATGCCTAGGGCTGCTGTTGATATGCCCTGTAACTTCCAAAATTTAAATTCACGTGTTCAAGTCTGATTTCCTTCCTTTCCTTTGTCTTGCATATTAGAAGCTCTTTGGGACATGGTTTATCTTTATAATCTCAAATTTTGGTTATCCATAGGTGAATTATGTGCAATTTGGATTAATCATGCTGACTTCTCAGAAGGAGGCAGCACAATCCTCTTCATGTGGCAAGGAGTCCTGTAGGCTAAATTGTTCCTGTCACCCGTACTTGGGGATGTTTGCATGCCATAGCCCACAGCATCCTTGGTTTTTTTTTCCTCCAGAAGATAAATTTCTTGAATATTCACCGAATTATGTAGCTATGCTTTGTACTATCCATGTTGATACTTTCTCTAGACTTTGCCAACCTACCACTCTCCCAACCAAGGGAGGGCTGACTGCTTATCTTTGCACAGTGCCCAGCACAAAGGAGCCCAGTCTCAACTAGGTCTGATATGCATTAGTACATATAATAACAGAACTATTTTGATGAAGTCATATTTATAGCTATGCTGTGATTTGCCTGCCAAGAAAATTATAGGTGAGAGAAATATTTTGTTATCCATCTGTGAGGGATTAGGATAGAGGAACACTGGGATGTAATTTCACTGTAAGATTGTGCCTGAAAGTGATTACTACACCAGGTTTTGAGGTGGACAAAATTTCCAGAGGAAACTCCAAATGAAAATTTAAGGGTAGTAAATTTACAATTGTGATTATATCTCATATACAGAAGAATTCAGCTGTCAAGAAAGCTCTACACTCTAAGTGAATCTAGATAATTAGACTAATTCATGTAAAATTGGTTGAAATTAAGTTATCAGTTAAGCATTTGACCTTTAACTCCTGTCAGTAAAAGGTTGAAGTTGGAGAGTAAATGACAAAGGACATTAAAGTACCTCACTGAAATGTGTTGCAGTTTGTGTTTCTATCATACAATAATAAGGATAGGCATAATTAGTTGCCAGTAATAGTAAGATAAACTGCCTTCTCCTCTGCCTAAATATTAAGGTCTTCATTCATGTATTCAACAATGTTAATCAGAAATTAGAACACTTGAGTGATATCTTTGGTAGTGCTTCAAATCAGCCAGTACCTTTGGTGGGGTCTCAGATCCTGGGTATTCTCTCTGGTCCAGCTTCTTCCAGCGCTGCATCAGTTTAGTTACCATCGGGGTACTGAAATCTACTAGCTGAAATCCAGTCACATTGGCTCCTCCATGCATAAATCTCTCCAGAGAAATATCTTTGAATCCCTAGAAAATCAATTTAAGATTTTGTTTGTCGTTGTACACCACTATGGGTCCAATCTGTTCTAGGTCAGCAAGGCAGCATAAAGAATGTACAGCAGCAGGTTTCCATTAGAAGCCAAGACTTAAAACCAGAGAATAATGTTGAACCTTTGTTGATAATTTCCATCTGTGTAATAAAGAATGAAACAAAACCAAGAAATAAATTTCCCATATTATTGCTAGGGTGGTCTTGACAGCTAAGCAACACATTGCTGGGAATGGCAGACAGTTTTTGAAGAAATGCCTTTGGCGAATCAACTGAAAAGTGCCTGCAGAATATTAAAGCCTTAATCGAATTTCCATCAAAGTTGGCAGATTTGAATGAGCACTGTACTAGTGCTTTAACCGATATATCCCTGTTTCTTTGCATGTTTGCAAAATGAACAACGCTATTGTGTAAATACATTTATTCCAGGATTCATTCACCAGGCTGCAGGTGTCTGAGATAATGAGATAATATAATAGACATTAGAAGGCAGAGACAGCGGATGAGGATCTCACTGTTCGTGCAAGGAAAATATAACATGAGAATCACACTTTTGTGAAATATGATGGTGGTAGCTCTCGGGTCTGCTATATATTTAAAGCCTAGAGTGACCCCCAACATTGAAAGAAAAAATAAAGTACTTCCTGACTTATTAGTTTCTCAGGCTAATCTGTTCAGCACGTATAAAGAAAAATTCTTTAGTAAAATTTGCCGTTAGAGACATAACTGAACTTCAAGAAACTGCATAATACAAACTGCTAAAGCAAGCTAAGAAGCAAGCATGAATCTTTCTGCTCCTTCCCTAGCTGCTATGTTTAATGCTAGCTCAGAGGTATCTTATTTTTATTTTCTTAAATTCCTCTGATCGGCATTTATCAGTGCAAACAGAAGTGTATTATCACACAACTTAAAAAAGAAAGATTTAGGAAAAAAAAATTGTGGGGTACTGACCCAATACCACAGTGAAAAAAAACATTAAGGGCAGAGATTTGATTCATGCCCTAAAGGATACTGACAGTAAATATAAAAGGTGATGCCTCAGGAATTCCTATTACCCACATTACTGAAGCCAGTAGATAGCTATGTGTCCCCCTGCTGAAGTAGGTGAGTAGATGTGCCTGTCTCCACGGTATATCCCACTGCAACATCCGGTTCCTTGTTTACAGGAACTATTTCGCATGGGAAAAGTTACTTGGGGAACTATAAATTTGTAATGCTGAAAATCTAATTTGTAAGACCCAAGAGAATAGACATCTCATTTAAAATGCCCGAGGTCTTAAAAATAATCTGAAGTGATCTTAAGTTAAGGTACAAGTACAGCGAAGCACAATAAAATATTTCATGTCAACTAAAATTCCTTGAGGGAGAGTAAAAAGAAAACAATTTAAAGCACACATTAGACTCTCTCCTACATTCACTGTGCTTGGTCAGGCAGGTATTTCAGCTTAAAGAATGGGTTATTTTAATAATAAGATATTGCATACACTCATTTGCCCTCTTCTGAACATGAGCTGTGTGAATGTGCAGTTTAGACTTAGAGTGACAATACTGAACTAGTAATTTGACTGGAAATAGCTGATCTTCCAGCAAAATGAATGTTCCCTGGAAAATGTAGGAAAGTTACCTCAAGAATTTTTATGTTAGCAATATTAAAAAGATGAGTCAAAAATCATAGTGTAGTTCTGTAAATTCTAATTCAGCCACAAGATACACTTAGCAGTCCTTTATGCTACATTGATTTTGACAAAATTTAAGAGGGTAACATTGTGCCCTTCTTGTCTAGATGGCTGTAACAACAAAACCAAGTTCTGTTATGCACCATAAAGAATGTATTATGCGCAACCACGTTTTAGTGACAAATGGCAAATGTTGTGTGAAGTGCTGTAACTTCAAAGCAAAAGTGTTTCACTTACCGAGCAGGGGTATAATTCTAGAAAAATATCTTACCAGGTTGGCAACAATATAATGGTATCCTTTAACATGCTTTCCCACGCTCACAATCTGTGGAAAAGAAATAAGAAAGAAAAAAGAAAAAAACAATGTCATATTGTTTTCTCTAGAAAGATGTTTTCATAGCAAGATAGATATAAATTCTGAAATATGTAACATCAGCAATATAATGTTGAGAGTCTTTCTCCAATAAGGTAGCTATAACTTTCCAGGTGCTTAATCATGGGAAGAAGTTAAAATGAAAGTGAGTAACGTAATGAACTGGTAATCTGAGTGTCTTCCGCACGATTGAAAATGTTACTGTAGTATACTATTTTATCAAATAGAGCAATTATCTATGGGATACAAATTCAGAAGGAGGAGATCACACATTACCTAGAAAGCCTACCTGCTGATGTACCTTTTCATTTTAAATAAGTGCGGAATTTATGAATCACACTGGGTTTTCATCTCTTGGGATCAAAGCTGTTTGCCCTTGAGGTTGTCAAGTACCACGAGTGTTATTCAGCTCTTAGTAATACGCTAAAGACTTTGGGAACGGGCAGGAGCGAGGCGAGAGCAAGAGCGGACAGCGAGGCTGCCCTTGAGTGTTTAACCAAAATATAACATCAAGTGATGCAAAAAGGGAACAACCACGATGTGCAGCTGCTACAGTCCTGATATGGCAAGGTCAACAACAGGGTTTAGACAAAAACTATGTCAACCCATGCCTTGTATCAATATTATTGCCATTCCTATGATGGAATGCTTCTTATTTGACGTGCTGAAAATCAAAAATGAGGAGAGAATATATTGTCAGTAGAAAATGGTTAATAGTTTCATTACAGATTAAAGCTGTTTTTACTAAAGAAACTAATAGTAATACCTGCAACATGCAGCTTGCATTTACTACCAGTAAAGAGTCCTTTTAACTCTTATTTTTTATAGTTTACCACTCATTTAGAAAAAGTCTGTTTGCAGCCCAAATATGTGAGTTTTCTTCTCCAAATGTACTCATCTCCACAAATCCTTTTAGCTTCCTTCCAAATGAATAAGTAAGACACAGGTAAAAGTTTTCCATGCGGTGCAGGTTACTCAATAAGTAATGGGAAACTTACAGATCTGTCTCCTTTCCTGCTTTGAAATCTCAGGTCTAGGCCCTGTCCTGAAGAGTTGGCAACTTCCTGCCTTCGTGGATCGCACCTCATGTTCAAAAGACAGAACAAACATTCACTAAGCCTTGCAGCCCCTTTTCCCAGTTGTCCTGTTTTGGCTGGGATAGAGTTAATTTTCTTCCCAGTAGCTGGTATAGTGCTGCGTTTTGGATTTAGGATGAGAATAATGTTGATAATAAAGCAAAAAATAATTATTAACACATTTTGGAGATGAGAGACAAGTTGCTGAAGGACTAAATAATTTGGCCAAAGACACCCAAGGGTCCAGGATCTAAAACTGGATTAAAACTTGGAAATGCTTGATTCCCAGCTCTGTTGTTCCAGTAAGTCAATTTGCTTCTACAGCAGAGTGGAAGGGAAAATTGAAGGGATGTGGCATAAGCATCTTGTCAGAACTGTTTTAATTTCATTATTTTAAAGTAATAAAGTGAATAAGCAATTTGTCTGTTATCCTTTTGTTCTTGTTTCCCAACCTCTATTTTGTATTTATAGTCTGTAGCTAAAATGTTCTTATTTAAAAAGCAAAACATGAGCTAAAAAAAGCCCCAAAAGATACCACCCCCCCAAGCCATGACCAGATTGCACCCTTCATATAAATGAATTTCTTATTTTGGACTCAATCAAACTCCCATTAAAAGCAGTATTAAATACCATTGCCACCATTTTACTGGGGGGCAGCGGAGGGAGAAATCACACTTTTCCCTATCACCAACTCCACACATGTGAGGTGGGTGCTGTCAAGCTATGTTTTTGCACTGAATAGAAAGGGTTCTAACCCCTGCTGGTTCAATGGCTTCAATAGGGATGTGGTCCCTGACACCAATAATGCTTCTACATCTGTACTCCTTCAGCAATACATGGTAATGAAAATATGTTTGCCTACCCATTATAGGGAAACTCATATAGATTAAAACCTCACATTTTAAAATAACTACAGTATCACAGTTTGAATGTAAGCAGTCTGACATGATTTAAGATGTACGTGACATGATAATCAGATCCTCAGCTTGGGCAAATCACTGCAGCTCCCTTCGAGCTCGTGGAAGCTGACGTAGCTTTGGCAATTAACACCCTTAGTGATCTGTTCCCTGGTTTGGTTTTGTAACACACATTGTGATGATCATTGCAACATATCAAGTCAAATAAAACAAGCGCATAATCAACCTGCAACTGTTGAAGTACGTTAACATACATGTCCGTAGTTGTCACAGTCAAAATGAATAAATACTGCAAATGATTAACCAGATTTGCTTCTGTGCTTGCTCTTAGCAAATGCATGTAGAAATGACTGCAGAATTCCTGGATTTAATGTGAACAATACAGAATATTTTTGAAAAAAACATTTTAATTTTACAGTGTATTCTCTCAAAACTTGTCTCTTAGGATGAGTGATAAAGGTACACATTTATGTATCACCTAGTTGTCTTAACTTCCTTTATCATCAGTGGAAAGAGCAGGCACTTTGAGGAAATGGATGTAAGGAAAAATTTCTTTACTGAAAGAGTGGTGAAACATTGGAACAGGCTGCCCAGGGAAGTGGTTCAGTCCCCATCCCTGGAGGTATTTAAAAGACGAGTAGATGAGGCACTTAGGGACATGGTTTAGTGGGTGGTGGTGTTGGGTTGACGGTTGGACTCGATGATCTTAGAGGTCTTTTCCAACCTCAATGATTCTATGATTCTATGAAATGATTCATCTTATCCTAAAGCACATGTCTAAAATTAATTAGACAGCTTGTGCCCTGAAAGTGCATATTTTTCTACACTGACTAGAAAAAGAGTTGATGATGATTAGCTCTGATGTAGACACCTACATTTTATATCCCTAATGTTAACTGAGACAAATTTTACCCTGATAATGTTGATCATGCAGACAGAGAAGAGAAGTGATGCTATATGGCTTGTATTTCCAACCAAGATTGGATACAATTCTGATTTTGAATTTGAAAATGTTTATGGTTATTGATCACACACAGTTTGCAAACCAGGAATTGCTTATGATTTAGGAAAAAAGCGCCTGTTTAGTGAAACAGCTTTCTGTGAGCATCTCATACTTTCAAATATCCAAAATATACACACAGTTACCTTTCTCTCTCAAATACTCAAAGCTGCAGATTATGATCTATAAAACAGGATATGAATTCTCGCTACCTGAAGAACCACCTTTCTCTATACTGTACTTCTGCACTGAGCTAAATTGAGGCAATGAACTTAAGTCTTTCATAACAAGAGAAGGAGTTTCTGACAGCTACTCAGTCTGGAATGCACACTCTCACACTTTTCTTCTCTATTCTTTAACTGGTTAGCGAAGACTAGAGCTTTAACAGAGATGAGACCTCAACCATTCCACACACGTAACAGTAGATATTGACCTGAACCACAAACTAAACAGATGAGTGCTGGTGAGTGAGGGAAGAATATTTTTCTTCTATGGCAGAGCAGAGAGGGAGGGTAAAAGATCCAGCAAATCTATTCAGAAAGGGAAAAACAAGACTGAGATTTTGACAGATGAGAGAGTGTTCTAGAAAGCCTTTTCTATAGAAGTCTGGGGGCACCTTAAAAACGCAGGTACTTCCTCATGCACCCCTAAACTCAGACCGAAGGGCCAAGCTCAGTCACAGCCCAGAGAGAGGGCAGAGTTGCATTGCCTAACATCTGCATTAGCAAGCAGCAGTAGGATAGGATCTGTACAGCAAAAGCATTGGTGCTAAGGAGCTGGCATCCATAGCATGCACATTTCAGGGTTTTACTCTGGACTATCTCTAACCTGGTCACTAGACTGAACTCACACCGGGTGCCAGTGCACTTCTGGGCTGCTTCTGGGCACATCTTCTTGTTTGGCATCATCCAAAAGAAAACCAATTCATGTATTTTGAGTCTGCCCTTGATGTGAAATGCAGCACAGTAAATGGCTGCAATCAGGAGATTCACTTCAAAAGAGCACGCTCCTGAACTAAGATGCTCTGTGTGCCTGTGGGCCCCATTCTCTTAGACAGGCCCTGAGCACCCATGGGGCAGGTGGCAGATCCATGTATAGCAAGAGCTTGAGCAGTGACAACTGTCTTCATTTCAAAAGGAAGGCCCTGAAGAGAGGGTGACGCTGCCACAGGCACCCATAGTGGCTCTGCCCAGGGAGCAGGAGGTCTAGCTTGGCTATCACCCCAACCAGTTGCAAAACCTGAGACAGGGCAAGCCATCAAAGATGGGCTTTTCCAGTCACATAAGCAGTGATATACCATGAAAATGCTGATATGGTAGGCCAGGGTCATGGTAGCTCAGGGAGGACCCTCTGTATGTGTAACTGTTCTTTTTACTGCTTCGGGATGCTTTGATTCAAAACTGTCCTAGTGCCAGCAACCTGAGCGAGTGGGATCAGATCCATTCCTCCCCCTCACGTAGTACTTCTTCACTTAACACCTTCTAAACATTTATTTTTGCTCTGTAGTCCCATTCTTGACTTCTCCTTAAACACCACACACAGATATTGCACCTGGCTTTTGTCGCAGTGAGAGTTTAAGGTGACCTCAGCTTGCTGAGGTAGATTTTGGGAAGAAAGTGTTGGGAAGGGTGAACTGATTTGTGACTTCTTTGGGAAGGGATGAGAGCAGGGGAAAGCAGGATGCTGCACTGGCTTTTGTATATTGATTTGCATGTTTTAATTCAATGACCAAGGTGGCTAGTACCTAGAATTGGAGCTCTTTTATACTCTTATTTGTAAAACTGAAGAAATTATTAAATAATCAACACAGTTCTGAAGAAGAATGAATAAGAAAATACAACTGCTTCCCAAATATCCATTAACAGGAAAGACAACAAGAGCCATTCCATGTATTATCCAGTAGTCACACTTTAGTGAATACTTCATTTCAGTGAATGCAACAGGATAGAATCAAAGAAAGTGAAATATTAAGGCTTTCCAAATATCCATTAACAGGAAAGACAACAAGAGCCATTCCATGTATTATCCAGTAGTCACACTTTAGTGAATACTTCATTTCAGTGAATGCAACAGGATAGAATCAAAGAAAGTAAAATATTAAGGCCATTAGGCTATCAAGGTCGTTTCAGAATCTAATGCAACTTTTTTTCTTTCCAAAATATCATTGTGGACGTGAGTGTCTGCTGAAAGGTGAACTTTGAAAAAAAAAATCAGCCTTAGGCTCTATTCACACTACCAAATGCATTTATGTATAAGACAGTAAAAAGGACAGTACATTGTGAGAATTTTTAGTTGCTGATCTACCATACTGCAATTAAGAAAATGCCTTATTCTGATTTCAGTGATTCCAGTAGTAATCAAAAGTAAATAGAATTATAGCACTGACTTTAAAGTGTGGTAAAAACAGGGCCAGTGAGATCTGAACCCAACTTAGGCTTTAGACACAACTCTGAACTTTCTGATTTTATCATACAATACTGTTCTTTCCATTTAGCTGAACAATAGCCTAGCCTAGGAAATTTGAGAAACTATTCCACTATCGAAAAGAAGAGCTACCAGTGTCTGCTTTGATTCTTTTCTTTTTTTTTTTTTCCCCAGGAGTGGCAAGTTCACTGACTTTGATAAAACCATTTCCAGACTTACATCAGCATCTGAACAGAGAATCAGGCCCCAAGTCATCCTCTGTTCTCTAGTACTATGAAATGGATATTGCATATAACTCATTTTAAAAGAATGCTTAACTTCTGTAGCAAGAAATGTCCCTCGTTATGATCTCCAGAAGATGGAGGTCAGTACAGCTGGAGTGAAAAGGACTTATTTTCAGTTAAATCTCTTCAAAGGGTGATAGCTGTGCATTACCAATGGGACTTTAACAAAGGTTTTCCTCTTTGGTATTGTGTTACAATCTGCTGCCTTAAGAAAAAGAACACCTGCAATAAAATGAAGTCTGTCTAACACAATATAAAAAGTGTGGAGACTTGTTAAAGACGGAAGATTGAGACCCGACCTGAAATATTGTGGCAGACATGGCGATGATATAAACCACAACTGAAATGGGATTTTATACAATGTCTGAAGCAAGGATAAATCTTTTACAAAGCTGTAAAAAAGCAATTGAAAAACAAGCTTAATTTTAACAGCTAGTGCTTGCGAAAGGGCACTGTTGTTGGGGAAAGGGTAGACTGTTAACAGCATACAGCCACCAGAGAGGATGTTAAAGAAGGCAACAAACAAAGTAGAAGTGGCTCCTTACAAATCGGCGTTTCTTTCTCTGTTGTGAAGGCAGGTGCTGAGCCGGCACAGCAGTGCACACACCTGCCCCACGCACGGCCAAGTAGAGGGGAAGGATGCTTCCCACACAGCTGCCGTGCCCACAACCAGCTGGCAGGGCAGAGCCCTGCGCAGCGTGGGCAGCTGCTGGGGAAGAAAACCTGGAGACGTGGCTCAAAGGCCATTAAACCAGTGCCCTGAGCATGGCTGGTTGCTTTCTTCTGCTGCTAAAGTTGTTTGCATTCAAAGCCTACTCCTGTGAATGGCTCACTCAGAGCTAAATGGGATATGCAGACTTGTAGGGAAAAAGGAAAGAGAAGAAGGGTGTAAGAAGAAGGTCACTTTACAAATCCCCCGAACCATTTGTATTCATCCTTTGTCTTCTACCGCCTACTTGTTCTTTCAGTAACTGAAATAACCTATTTCTCGGGTCCAAACCTCATCAGTTGTGTGGTGCAGTGACAAAATGTGTTTTTATTACTGTGCAGTGTGGGACTATTATTGTGTGCAAAATCCCAGCTGCTTCACAGAAAATAAGCCTATGAAGAGAGCCCCTCTTGGCTCTGCTGGGTGAGGAAGATGCTGGCGGCAGTGCTGGCAGCTGCCTCCCTCAAGGAGAAGAGCTATCAGTGTTGCTTAGAAGCAACTCCGTAGACATCTAGGGAAAAGAAGCATGGAGAGAAAGGAATGATGAGGAAAAGGCACTTCATGAATCTCCCACCCCCCCTGGGAGTGGGAGAACTGGACTAAGAAGAGATACACAGAGAGCTGCTACTATGTCCCTGAAGTAGTGTAAGTCCAACAATGCTGCTACCAGCCCAAATTACTGTGTGCCGTGCACATACCAACTTATTTGGCTAATGATTTGCTCCTGCAGTTCTGCGTGAGCAGAACTAAACCTGCATTTTGTTCATGCAAATCAAAAAGATGTAGAGAAAAACTAGAGACAGTGAGCGACAAGGGAAGTCCATGCCATTTCTGACTCAAGGGATAAAGAAATCCTCATTATGCAACTAAACTACATGTAAAAGCAATGTCATCTCTTGACAAATATTTATCTGTGTTGTGCTAGTGATCCTCTGTGCCAATGCGCTGCTGCGTTCATGAAAAACAGGAAAGCAGAAGAAATTGTGGAGGAATGATTGAGCTAATACGTTGTTTAATTCATGTGTCTGGTTCATTTCTGCCTTCCTGTAAGTACTATGTTGTAATTTATTAAAATATTATGTTTTAATTTATTATTATTATTATCTTAAATTAATTATGCAAGTGATCTAAATATCATTTGCAAAAATGCCAGTTGCTAGCTTCAGTTAGTAGACACACTGGAAATTAAGATGAAAAAAAAAAAAATTTTAAAAACAGCAAAATGTACAACTTGATCAATGTAAAGAAATTCAGCAGTCAAACATTACTTTTTCAGGTTTAGCACTCCGATGGCAAAATATTAAGAGCAGACCAAGAAGGAGTGGAATATGTCAGCTTTGGTACTTTTCTCTGCTCACACATTTATTTTCTTTCATTTTGATGGTATAATAATAACCAATCTTGCTGTGACAGCCTGCTCCATTTTACCCATCAGAGAGATTTGGTTTTCAGTGCGAACAGCTACATATCTCAAGGCTCTTTAAGGCTGGGGAAGCTGAGGATCAGCGATGTCTAACAACACATTGAAAAACTGAGTTAGTTAGACAGCTATGAACAGTGTCCAAGACACTGTGCAGCTACTTCACTATCATGGTTGTTCGTAAGTATTGTTAGCTATCATTGATTAGAGTTTATTGGCTTGTAATTTTTACAAGATAATATTAATGATACTAATACTTTGCTATGTGACAACTTTACATCCATGTTTAATTTTTAATATTACAAAGCACAATGTACATTCTTTTTATTATTATGTATCAATTCAGCTGTGTACATTGAAGCATTAAATATGTGCCAGATGCTGCATAGCAGTTTTCACCTCTGTGTTTAAAGGCAAATACAGCCCTGGATGAGCAGCGAGGCTTGATCTTGCTGATACAGAGCACTGACAGAGCTGAGAAAAGTGGTGCCTGTCTACTGGGAAACATCCCGTTTAGTTCTTATGGGCAGGGGAGGGCAGGGAACAGGAAAAAAAGACTAGAATCAGCCTGTCTGGTAGACCAGGAGCCAGACTGATGATCTCTGAGAGCAAAACGGATTCACTATGAAAAATTCAGAAGAAAATACTGCTCACAGTGGACACCTTGGAAGACATCTAACACATAGAGTGCTGAGGTTTGAACTTTGTTGGATGGAGACGGGTGGGAGAGGATGGAGCTGCTACAGATGGAAAAAGCAAGGAAACCCATTGCCATTCTTGCAGAAAGGAGAAACATTTTTTTGTTGAACAGAGTCCTGTGTACGTCCATGTGCATGTGTTTATGCATGTATCTGTGTGTACAAATATAAAAACAAACACTGCAAATGTTACTGCATATGAAAAAGCCTGAGAAAACAGAAATTAGGAGTAGCAATATGCTCTTTCAGAAAGAAGTAAACATAAAGGTCCTAGGCAAATGCAATTACAGTTAGCTTGTGTTTTTCAGTTTGCTTTGCCAAGCTTTGCATGAAGGTCATTATGGAGACACAGATAAACTCAATTCCTAGTAAGAATCTGCCCAAGAGGACTATCCGAAATTAGGAAGAAGTAGCAGAGTATTTAGTAGCAGAGAATGAGGAACCAAAATACTGGAGAAGCATGTTGCCTGGTTTAGTGAAGGACTTTTTTAGATGTGGTCACTTAAAGTAGCACAGAGGTTGATCTGATCACCCTGGTATTCCTTCTAGCTATTTCTGATGCAAACACATTACGGGTTTGCAAGAATCAATACAAGATGATACGCAGTTCACCCACTCATAAGGTATTTTTATCTCAAGAGCTGCCTATAGGTGTGCAAACAGAGTAATGAGAAACAAATGAGCTCATCTGTGTAGATCTGTGCCTTATTTTTGGGCCTGACTTTCAGCCTGACTCAACAAACACAGCAGCACAGGCTGGGTACACACTGGATAGGAACAAGCTTTAGAGGAAAGGTCCTGGGGGTTCTGGTGGACAAGTTTACCATGAGCCAGTCATGTACCCTCATGGCAAAGAAAGCCAGCGGCCTCTTGGGCTGCACTGCCAGCAGCTCGAGGGAGGTGATCCTTCCCCTCTGCTCAGCACTGGTGAGGCACATGTGGGGTGCTGTGTCCAGTGCTGGGCTGCCCAGTACAAGAGAGACATGGGCATACTGGAGTGGGTCCAGAGAAGGGCCACAAAGGTGACTGAGGGCTTGAAGATTCTGTCATACGAGGAGAAGCTGAGAGAGCTGGGACTGTTCAGCCTGGAGAAGAAAAGGCTCAGGCAGATCTTAGTAATACATATAAATACCCGATGGGATGGTGGCTATCTGACTATTCCTGGAGGTGCACAACAATAGGACAAAAGGCAAAGGACACAGGTTGCAACACAAGAAATTCCAGCTAGATATGAGGAATTTTTTTTTTTACTATGAGGTACTTGCGTACTGAAACAGAGCATAAAGGGGTTGTGGGATCTCCATCCTTGGAAGTGTTCAAAATTTGACTGGATGAGTAACCTGATCTAAGCTTGCCCCCTTGAGCAGCGGGAGCATCCAGATGACCCTCAGAGATCACTTCCAACTGCAATTATTCTGTTATTCTGTTTGCTGAATAGAGCTGCTCATGTCAGTACTTCACAGTCTGAATTTCAAAACCAGGTCCAAAATCTGCCTAAAACCAAATCTCAGAGCTCTAAGTCTCCAGTCTTTTTTCTGGTACCTTATTTGCTCTGCAGTGTTTAGTATGAACTGACAATGAGAAATCTGGCAGAAAAAGAAATTAAGGACCATAACTGTTAACTTCCAACTTTAGCATTTCATGCTTTTGAAAGCTTCCTTATATAATTTTAAATGTTCTTTTGATATAGATTAACAGCAAAAATAAAAAACAATGAAAGGCCAAAAGAAAAGGGCTAAAGTATTTACAGTTAACAAAACTATCCATCACGATTTAAACGATTCTTATCACTTTTCAGCTTAATTGTAAAATCTATTTGTGCATTGACTTCATTGTATATCTGAACACATTTCTGAGCATTGAACAAACTGTAAGTAATAGCTGTGAGATCAGCTATGGCTGAGCAAATGACAGTCTGCTTCTCTAGTAATAAGTGTTATTAGTGTCTGAAAAAGTAAAAAGAACAAATATAATGGTTGAACAAATAACGTATGTTTTCACTGAAATCTTCAAAATGATTTTCTGTGTTATTCTTCAAATCTGACCACAATTTCATCATTTTATTACACTTCACTCTTGCTTGAAAGTTAGCAAACGAAGAAATAACAAAAGAAATCTGACATGTATTTACTGAATGTAAATTATTCCGACTAACTAAATGCAAGTAAAACTTAGAAGAGAGTGATATGACATTTTCTTAAATGTGTGTGTTTTGCTATATATTTTTAGTCCAAGCTGTCTGTTGGTCTGTCTATCAATTTTCCAGTAAAATATTTTTTAACATGTTCGGCAATTTCAGCTATATTGAAAGGAAGACAATGCCTCTAAGACATCGTCTAAGACATCTAGGACATCTAAGACATCTGAGACATTAAGTCTGTGCAGTCTTTATTAATTCTGGCTGCTGGGTGAAGAACAGACACCCGTATGTTTTTGCCACCAAAGGGAACTCGGTGGCACACCCAGACACTACACCTCCTGTCTGACAGCTACTAGTCAGCACATGGGTACTACCTGGTCAGTCAACTTGCACATATTTCTTGATTATCCATAGTAAGTGCTATTTCTTGCTTGCTCAGTACATTTTTGGGAATAAGATTTTTATGGTGCTGGTGGTAGTGGTGGTCTAAGAGAAAAACAAAGCCCACAAAACCCAAGGGGGTATCAGTCCAGTAATTCTAAACACTGCTTTGTTCTGCTATATGTAACTTCTGGATTGCTTCAGATTGTACTGATACAAATTAAGCAATGAATACATACTAATAAGAATAAAATGAGAAGAAAAATAAAAATAAAAAATAATAATTTTGTTAAACTAGGAAGCCTGACTTGGGGTTTCATAAGTTCACCTTAAATAGGTATCTGGTATTAACTTTGTTTGGGCTTTCTCAGTAATAAATAAAAACACATTTCTTTTGTAGGCATATTTATTTTGAAACATGAGTCCTGTATTTCAGATAGAAATTCAGTAAATATATAAGATTAAAGTAATGATTTTCTAATTTTGGTAGTTACACCCTTTATCCTTAGGCTGACTTGACTTCTGCTTTTAGGTGAATAAGCCAGAAATGCAAATAGATACACTATTTTAGAATGCAGGAAGAAAAATAAAATGAAAAGAAGGAGTAAGAAAAGAAGAAAAATTGCTAGTGAAAAGTGAGAGAAACACATGGGCCCGATTCTTGCTGTGCCATATGCAGTAAATTACTACTTTGGCCTGGACTGTTCAGATGCTGTACTGCTTGCTGCCAGTATTAGTGGATTAGTTGGTAGGAAATGGAAATCACAATGTTACAATGTGTTTCAAGTATTCATTGCATCTTAAGCAGAAAGTTCTTTGTATTAAATTCAGGTAAGCACTTTAGAAACACAACTTGGAAAGAAGAGACACACAAGCAGAGAATTTTCTGTCTCTCTCACCGACTTTCATCCTTTGATTCAAACAGAATATTTTTGTGCTTTTAAAAGACCACCTGCTGAAAGTGTTGTGGTTCACAGAAAAAAGGGTTGTTGATAAACAAGGACATAACGGTCCTTGACAGAAGAATATGAATCACTAGAAATGCATTCTGCTATATAAGCTATATCTGTCATATAAAACTGTGGAGATGTCATTTTATCTTTCAGTGTCTTTGTTTTAGCTCCTTTTTTCTATCTTGTCCCGGTAAGCTGGAAAGGTAATGGTAAAAAGAATCTCTGATTTCATGCGTGTAGGAAAATGGGGCTTTGACTCTGTTTCTAGTCATTTATGCAATACAAATAAAGACTATCATAGTTTATTTTTTTAATTAAAAACATGTGGCATATTTTTATTATGGCTGTGTATGAACAGATGAAACAAAGGGCCAGGTAAGTAAACTGGGGACACACTTCATCAGATTTAGTGAGATCACTTATGAGGTTCTAGAAAACATTCTATTAAGCATAAAGAGTCCTCCATAACTGCTAAGAGTAGATGTGCTTTCTCCAAAATGAAACACACTTTCTGGAAGTTCTGGGGAAAGCTGACATGAAATAGATCTTCATAGAATCATAGAATGGTTTGAGCTGGAAAGGACCTTAAAGATCATCTAGTTCCAACCCTCCTGCCATGGGCAGGGATACCTTCCATCTTCATTTTACTGCTTTTGCTGCTCCTGTGCAGCACTGAAACACACTGTTTTGGGGCTATTTCTGGGGGTGAGCAACAGTGGTCATGCCAAGCATTGCATCCCCTTATGTCAAGGACTGTGGAGGAGCCCAAAACACCAGCAGTGCCAAGGCTGCCCTGAGAGGCCACAGTGAGGGAGAAGTCCATGCTCAGAGCCACACCACTCCCAGCCATACACCAGGTCTACACTGGTAAATTAAAATGGGTCAGGCCCTGCTTGCCCTGATCAAAGGCAAATCATGTCCACCACTTAAAGTGGGCAAGTAAAGAAAACACTTATGGCAAAAGGCTTAATGTTTCTGGTCTGTCTTTCAGAGCCTGGGATTGCAGGATGATAAGGTCTGCCAAAGGAGGGTAAAGGAGGAGTTTCACTCACATGTAACAAAAAGGTTTTCCTGGTTATGGCTGTTGTAAGATATTAAGGAGGTAGGGTGTTCTTTCACCGTCCTGAAAATAAAGTCTAAAAAAGAGCTAAAATTACCTTGGTATGCTTAAGTTACAGCAGATTCTCAAAGGTAGGTGGAGAACTACTGACTCAGGCTGAAGACACTGTCTATCTTACTGATGAATCGAAGCAACCAACAATTCTGTGACCCTGCAGAAGTTGATGTCTTGCTCCAGTGTTGTGCTTCAACAGGGCTTTGAATCATAGAATCACAAAACCATTTAGGTTGGAAAGGACCTTTAAGATCATCGAGTCCAACTGTTAACCTAACACTACCAAGTCCACCACTAAACCATGTCCCTAAGCACCACGTCTACACATCTTTTAAATACCTCCAGGGATGGTGACTCAACCACTTCCCTGGGCAGCCTGGTCCAATGCTTGACAATGCTTTCGGTGAAGAAATATTTCCTAATATCCAATCTAAACCTCCCCTGGCACAACTTGAGGCCATTTCCTCTTGTCCTATCACTTGTTACTTGGAGGAAGAGACCAGCCCCCACCTCGCTACAACCTCCTTTCAGGTAGCTGTAGAGAGCGATAAAGTCCCCCCTGAGCCTCCTTTTCTCCAGGCTAAACAACCCCAGTTCCCTCAGCTGCTCCTTATACGACTTGTTCTCCAGACCCCTCATCAGCTTTGTTGCCCTTCTCTGGACACGCTCCAGCACCTCAGTGTCTTTCTTAGAATCATAGAATCATAGAATCATTGAAGTTGGAAAAGACCTCTAAGATCAACTGTCAACCCAACACCACCATGCCCACTGAACCATGTCCCTAAGTGCCTCATCTACACGTCTTTTAAATACTTCCAGGGATGGGGACTCAACCACTTCCCTGGGCAGCCTGTTCCAAGGTTTCACCACTCTTTCAGTAAAGAAATTTTTCCTCATGTCCAATCTAAACCTCCCCTGGCACAACTTGAGGACGTTTCCTCGTGTCCTTTTGCTTGCTACTTGGGAAAAGAGACGGACATCCACCTCGCTACAACCTCCTTTCAGGTAGTTGTAGAGAGCGATGAGGTCTCCCCTCAGCCTCCTTTTCTCCAGGCTAAACAACCCCAGTTCCCTCAGCCGCTCCTCATAAGACTTGTGCTCTAGACCCTTCACCAGCTTCGTTGCCCTTCTCTGGACACGCTCCAGCACCTCAACGTCCTTCTTGTAGTGAGGGGCCCAAAACTGAACACAGTAGTCGAGGTGCAGCCTCACCAGTGCCGAGCACAGGGGCACGAACACTTCCCTACTCCTGCTGGCCACACTATTTCTGATACAGGCCAGGATGCCATTGGCCTTCTTGGCCGCCTGGGCACACTGCTGGCTCATGTTCAGCCGGCTGTCAACGGTGTCAATGAATATTTATCAGAGAGGTGGGAAACTTTTATTGGAATCTTTGCTTCAGTGCCTAAGTAGTTTATAAAAGAATATCCAAAAAAGCTGTAGAGGATGTGGGAATTGGCTGCAAAAACTTACGGAGGTGAAAAATAAAAATACAACAGAGGGACTTTCTGTATCTGAGAGGAATGAGAAGCGAGAACCCAGTAACTGCTCAATAGATATAAAATACTTTCTAAGTCCTAGAACATTTGGTTTGGCATTTTAGACTGTAACTTAAGTTGAAAATAAAATAGTAAATAGGGTCTGATTTCAGTTGTACTAGTGTAAAACCAGAAAAATCCCACTTTCACCAATTTCTTTGAAGTTCCCACTGCTGTACTTGGAAATGAAAATCTATTTCTGAAAACGCTACAGGAGATGATAATCTATCTAAGTATATGATACTTAATTTATCTTGAATTTTCTTACAAACTGCTGCCTGGAACAACTCTCTCTACTCTTACTGCTCAAAAACTACTGTGAAAAAGACTGCTGTCCACTAATACTTTTTTGTATGTCTTGGCTTCTGCTTCCACTGCCATTTTCAATGTGACTGACGAGATATTATTTCATAACAGAGCATCTTAAACACTATAAATTACCTCAACTGTCTTATTTTCCTCAAGAGATACAACAGAGATTTGAATTTTCCAGTCTGCTTAATGCAGTGATGTCCAGCCTTTTCAACCCGAGGGCTGAAACATTATTCCAAAAAGGTCAGTGGGCCACAACTAATACTTAGGGCATTTTCTGTGGAAGCAGTGTGGAAGGGAGGAGACACCACACCCAGCTCCTTTGCTGGTCCTTAAGCGTCCCCAGGAGGGCAGGCTACAGCTGTAAAATTGCATATAATTGATAGAATCATAGAATCGTTTAGGTTGGAAAAGACCTCTAAGATCATTAAGTCCAACCGTTAACCTAACACTACCAAGTCCACCACTAAACCATGTCCCTAAGCACCACGTCTACACATCTTTTAAATACCTCCAGGGATGGGGACTCAACCACTTCCCTGGGCAGCCTGGTCCAATGCTTGACAACCCTTTCGGTGAAGAAATATTTCCTTACATCCAATCTAAACCTCCCCTGGCGCAACTTGAGGCCATTTCCTCTCGTCCTATCGCTAGTTTCTTGGGAGAAGAGACTGACACCCACCTCGCTACAACCTCCTTTCAGGTAGTTGTAGAGAGTGATGAGATCTCTCCTCAGCCTCCTTTTCTCCAGGCTAAACAGTCCCAGTTCCCTCAGCCGCTCCTCACAGGACTTGCTCTCCAGACCCTCCACCAGCTTCGTTGCCCTTCTCTGGACACGCTCCAGCACCTCAATGTCTTTCTTGTAGCGAGGGGTCCAAAACTGAACACAGTAGTCGAGGTGTGGCCTCACCGCTGCCGAGTGCAAAGGGACGATCACTTCCCTACTCCTGCTGGCCACACTATTTCTGACACAAGCCAGGATGATGTTGCCCTTCTTGGCCACCTGGGCACACTGCTGGCTCATATTCAGCCGGCTGTTGACCAACACCCCCAGGTCCTTTTCCGACAGGCAGCTTTCCAGCCACTCTTCCCCAAACCTGTAGTGCTGCATGGGGTTGTTGTGACCCAAGTGCAGGACCCGGCACTTGGCCTTGTTGAATCTCATGCAGTTGGCCTTGACCCATCGATCCAGCCTGTCCAGGTCCCTCTGCAGAGCCTTCCTACCCTCAAGCAGATCAACAATCCCGTCCAGCTTGGTGTCGTCTGCAAACTTACTGAGGGTACACTCAATCCCCTCATCCACATCATTGATAAAGATATTAAACAGAGCTGGCCCCAATGCTGAGCCCTGGGGAACACCGCTTGTGATCAGCCACCAACTGGATTTAACTCCATTCACCACAACTCTTTGGGCCAGGCCATCCAGACAGTTTTTGACCCAGCGAAGAGCACGCCCGTCCAAGCCATGACAGCCAGTTTCTCCAGGAGAACGCTGTGGGAGACAGTGTCAAAGGCTTTACTAAAGTCTAGGTAGACCACATCCACACCCTTTCCCTCATCCACTAAGCAGGTCACCTGGTCATAGAAGGAGATCAGGTTAGTCAAGCAGGACCTGCCTCTCATGAACCTGTGCTGGCTGGGCCTGATCACCTGGTTGTCCCGTACGTGCCGTGTGATGGCACTCAAGATGATCTGCTCCATAACCTTCCCTGGCATCGAGGTCAGACTGACAGGACTGTACTTCCCCGGATCCTCCTTCTGGTCCTTCTTGTAGATGGGCGTCACATTTGCTAACTTCCAGTCAACTGGGACCTCCCTATCAGCAGCCAGGACTGCTGATAGATGATGGAAAGTGGCTTGGTGAGCACTTCTGCCAGCTCCCTCACTACCCTTGGGTGGATCCCATCCAGCCCCACAGACTTGTGTGTGTCTAAGCGGTGTAGCAGGTCGCTAACCATTTCCCCTTGGATGATGGGGGCTTCATTCTGCTCCCTGTCCCTGTCTTCCAGCTCAGGGGGATGGGTACCCCGAGAAGAACTGGCCTTACTATTAAAGACTGTTAATGCAAAGAAGGCATTAAGTACCACAGCCTTTTCCTCATCCTTTGCCACTATGTTCCCCCCCGCATCCAACAGAGGATGGAGAGTCTCCTTAGCCCTCCTTTTGTTGCTAATGTATTTCTAGAAACATTTTTTACTGTCTTTTACGGCAGTAGACAGATTAAGTTCTAGTTGGGCTTTGGCCTTTCTAATTTTCTCCCTGCATAACCTCACGACATCCTTGGAGTCCTCCTGAGTGGCCTGCCCCTTCTTCCAAAGGTCATAAACTCTCCTTTTTTTCCTGAGTTCCAGCCAAAGCTCTCTGTTCGGCCAGGCCGGTCGTCTTCCCCGCCGGCTCATCTTTCGGCACATGGGGATGGCCTGCTCCTGCTCCTGCTCCTGCGCCTTTACGATTTCCTTCTTAAAGAATGTCCAGCCTTCCTGGACTCCTTTGCCCTTCAGGACTGCCTCCCAAGGGACTCTGTCAACCAGGCCCCTACACAGGCCAAAGTCTGCCCTCCGGAAGTCCAAGGTCGCAGTTCTGCTGACCCCCCTCCTTACTTCTCTGAGAATCGAAAACTCTATCACTTTGTGATCGCTATGCCCAAGACATCCTCCAACCGTCACATCACCCACAAGTCCTTCTCTGTTCACAAACAACAGGTCCAGCGGGGCACCTTCCCTAGTTGGCTCACTCACCAGCTGGGTCAGGAAGTTGTCTTCCACACACTCCAGGAACCTCCTGGACTGTTTCCTCTCTGCTGTATTGCATTTCCAGCAGTCATCTGGTAAGTTGAAGTCCCCCACGAGAACAAGGGCTAGCGATTGTGAGACTTCTCCCAGCTGCTTATAGAATATTTCTTCTGCCTCTTCGTCCTGGTTGGATGGTCTATAACAGACTCCCACCATGATATCTGCCTTCTTGGCCTTCCCCCTGATTCTTACCCATAAACACTCAACCCCATTGTCACCATCATCAAGCTCTAGATAGTCAAAGCACTCCCTAACACACAGGGCTATTACACCGCCTCTCCTCCCTTGCCTATCCCTTCTGAAGAGTTTATAGCCATCCATTGCAGCATTCCAGTTGTGCGAGTCATCCCACGATGCTTCTGTGATGGCAGCTGTTTTTCCTGCTGCACAATGGTGTCCTGCTCCTCCTGCTTGTTGCCCGTGCTGCGTGCACTGGTGTAGATGCACTTGAGGCTACTGATGCTGCCACCTTTTTTTGGGGAGAAGCCCTAATTCCTACATGACCATTTTTAGGCGCTTCCGTGGTTTCTAACACATCCATAACCCTTGCATCTTTGCTGTCTCATGGCTCTCCATCCCCTACCTCCACTGAAACGGCAGACCGAAGGACCTCGCTAGCACACCATCCCTCAAACATTGGCGTGGTGCCCCCAGGCTTATCTCATAGCAAGCCTGGTTTTCTCCCTTTCCCCCTTCAAATCTAGTTTGAGCCATGTCAATTGGCACTAATACAGAAACCAATCAAAACATTTCCAGTCACCCCCAAATATCTCCAGTTGCTACTGGAGACTGTAAGGTCTTGTGTGGGTGAGCATGACCAAAGAAGAGACGCATAGCGTTATTAAGAAAACCATCACAGTCTTGTATGTCTTGTCATAGCCTTGAGAGGTAAGATCTGAAACATTTTCTGAGGCTAAGACAGTAGTGGGCAATCCTAGTAAATTGGATATAAACACTTGTGTGCAGGCTGAATGTATCTCCTGAATTTAATGCTGGCCCTACTCTCCCTTTCTAGAATGGAAATCTGAAAATGAAACTCCATCTCTCTATACTTCACCCTTAAAAGGTGTACAGGTTTGGCCCTTGCCCAAAACATCAACCTCACCACAGCAACATAAAAACCTGAAAGGAAGATCATATGATGAAAAATGCACATCCTGGGTTGTGCACAGGGGGAGTCTGGGTTTCAGATAAGTCGTTGGGTTCCAGGAGAGAAATTTGCCCTGAAGACAAGTGTCAGGTACGGAGTGTGGAGGCAGCTTCTACACACACCAAGGCACATGGAGAGGAGAAAATAAATGAGAAAAACTAATGAACTAAGAAAAATACAGTAGACAAAATGAAATAGAAAACGGTAAGATTAAGCTGCACAAGAAGTGAGGAAAGAGCAAGGTGCTGATTTTCTCAGCTGGGCAGCTGGAAGAAGACAGCGAGTAGAAGACACAAGGTCACATAAGTGGGCACCAGGTATGGGCAGGGGAGCAGCGCATGAGCTCACTTTTTGAAAAAGCCAGTGAAAAAGTCTCCAGTCTTCACTGCTTGAGGTCCACAGTCATGAGAAGTGTGAATGTGTATATATATGGACAGTCACTTGAGAAGAAACCCACAAGCCCACAAGCTAGTTTCTCTCCCTTCATTAGCATAGATTTAAGGGCAATGCACTTTGAGTTACAGTCTCATTACTGAGATTTAATTACTTTTCCTAAATGTTCTGCAGAACATTTACTTGTACATTGCAAAGTATTACAGTATAGTCACAACTTAGGCTCTCAATTACAGGAGAAATAGGCAGGAAAGAAGTTGAGTTAATTAGAGTCACTGAAGCTTAATCAATTCCTCTGTGTATGCAGGGAAAAGCACGCCAACTTTTAGTCCATTTGTGAAGCCACCTTACCTCCCCTCTACAGGTTATTAAAACCTTCATGCAAAGGGAAAAAGTCAACAGTTGATATTTTAAAATGGCTGTTATTTTGTATTTTCTACATTGGGCTAGACTCCTTTTGCTTCAATCCCATTTTTGGCAGACTAAATGTTTTTGTGTCCAAGACTGTTTCTGACTGCCCATCCTTAAGCAGCATGCTTTCATTTTGGAACCCCAAACCAGCACCCCAGGCCTACAGCTTGTCTAGGAAGACCAGGACCTTCACAATGGAGAGTAAAGCTGCAGCTCTTCTGCATACTTTGTCTAGCCTGGCTGTAATGCCATTCCTGTTTGTACAGTGACCTTCCTTTGGAAGGATGGAGAGGATCTCCAGGCATGTTGGGGAAGAAGAGAATTCACATGATCTGGAAAAATTACATAAATATTCTGAAATATATGAATTCAATTTAATTAGGTGAAGTGTAAATATATATATATTTTTATATATATGGGCAGTCACTACTGAGAAAAGAAAAAACCCACATGCCCAAAAAACAATTTATCTCCCTTCATTACCATAGATTTAAGGGCAAAGGCTTTACAGTTAGGTGTGAATAAACACCAACACAAGTACAGAAGAGCTCATTTCCTGGGTAAAATTCATCCCACCCAAAATTAGACAGTAGCCAGATGAATCACTTCCTAAAACTGCTTGTATGACTGGCTAAGATACAGGTATGTTTCAAGTTAGGTGTTAACTCCTACCCGCCACTCTCCCAGTGCAGTTAATGGAAAGAGGACTCAATTAGCTTTCGAGCTTGCCCTGTAGAGGTGTCAGCCAAACTCACCACGTCTGATTCAGTCTGTTGAGGCCAGGCACTGCATTTTTATGAGTTACCATGCCTGCATTAAGTACCTATTTTAGGCATGCAAAATCCAGAGCTGTATGAAGTCAGAGGAGGTCAAAACCCAATCACATTAAAATCAATATCCAATTCAGTTCTGCATGATCTGAACAAAGAACACAGATTATGTTCCTAAAAAGGAACTGACTATGCAGGTGCCAATCTGGAAGGAAAATGAGTAGCAGCTCCTGGAAGCAAATAAAATGTACACGTGAGATCAGTGAGATCTAAACGCGTACTGGATGACTTCATTTTGCTTTGAAACTGAGTGGATACTCAGTAGATACACCTACACAGGATAGTGGGTGTACTTCAAGACTTATAGTAATATAGCATACTTTTTCTAAGTCTCATTTGCATGCCACTTAAAAGAAACTGGGTACATACACACGTGCACATACACAGAGCTGAGAGCGAAATTATTTTTCTAAATGTATTTTAAAAGACCCTCAAACGCGTGTCTGTTTCACTACAACATAGGCTGAACTGGGGAAGGCTTTCATTATAAGCTATAGAAAGCATGTGTTAAAACATAATAGCATTCAGAACAAAAAAAAAGGCCAAATGAATATCTGTAGCAATATAGCATCATCTATTCTTCTCTTGGCAACAGTCATAGAAAAAGTCCTTGTTAAATCAGCCATATTATTAATTCTCAGTTTCCCTCTTTATCTTCTGCCAGTGAAAGTAAAATTGACATGTATATATATTTCTGTGAGTACTATTTTATGCATTTCTGTATCACAAATGACATTTCATATTTCTGTGCCTTCAGTAGCAGATGCATCATGAAGGTTTTTGCAACAAAATCTTCAAAATTCTCTAATGCGCTAGCAGAGAAGCAGCGTGGCGGTGGAGGATCTACCACCAGCAGATGGCATTCATTCCCTGCAATTCCTGCAGCAGAAGCAGCAGCAGGTACTGAACGGTGCACTAGCACCACGAGAGTAATACGTGGGATCATGCGAGAAGCAGATAGTTAACCATAAGTTATTTTCCTGTCATTTGACAAAATGCTCCTTTCAAAGCATTATTTTATTTTTTCCATCGTTTAAGAAAGAGCTCATACATAAGCACTATATAGAGATAGATTTGCCACATCACAGCGGCAGAATTTTATATTCACTTTACACATTGGTATAGGCACTACCCAGTGCGAGCCAGTCTGTCTGGCTCAGTGTTTTCTTTATGTAATAGCAGCTTTCCATGAATAACTGATGGAAGAACCTGACCTTCCTTCCCAGTTCAACAGCACCTTTAGTCTACTGTTCTTCATGTTCATAAATACTCTGCTAAGGTAATAAAACTATCAGTTTAAATATATGTAATAATACTTTTAAAGCATTTTATGGCTAGAAATACATAGGTGAATAGAAAGTTAACACTGGATTCAAATAAGCTTTTTTCCCCTCAAAAAAACCTAAGCTTTACCGTCATGACTGTACGGACTGAGGGCATCTTGGTAATTAAGCTACACCATGTTGTTCCGCCAGCCCTAAGACCCTGATGCAAGATAGATCAGGCATGGAGGTGCTGGGATGCGGGGCCAAATGTGCGGCTGCCCTGACTGCTGGCACCCTTTGCCCACAGACCTGCTGAGTGGGAAAGGGGGGGCTCACTGCGCTGACGTGCTGGCTGTTACAACAAGAATTTTATAGGAAAAGAAAATGGAGCAGGCAAGTGGATGTACAAACATAGGCCCATGCAGAAAAACAAAAAAAAAGAAAGAGCAAGCAATCTCATTTCCATCGAGAAAATAAACGAAACACAATGCATAATAGTATCACATCTGAAGTTTCAGTAATGTGCTTACAATGACATTAAAAGCAGGTATTACCTGTTCTAAGAGATTCTGAAGCCTCTCTATTTCGCAGTCTATTACAAATTTCTTTTCTTGCCTTCGGTCCAGGTCTTCTAAAAGCCGCCTGTAGCTGGCATCATTAAAATTCTCCACGCAGATGGCACTGACTTGCCAGCTATTTTGTCCCGCTTTTTCCATAATAGCTTGAAGTATTGAATAACCTAAAAGAAAAGGATACAATACACTAGTAACACAATCATTGCATTTTTTGAATAGGTATTGTCCTTAATCAATATTATGTCTCTTAATATTTGCTCCTGCGGGGAAGGGAATAAGAGACTGTTTGTATCCCTACCTATGCTTGCTAGCCAAGATCAGCACACAGTATGCAATTAACGAAAACTACAATTGCTGTGATCAGAATCCTTGGAATGATTCTCAGCATTATGGATAATCTTCACATGATTTATACACACGAACTCTTCCAGTCAAGTATTCAATGTCTCAGATTGGTTTTGTACAGGTTTCTGTATCTGGGCATTTCATGACACAGCAAAGAAAAAATCTGAGCCTACTCATTCAACAGAAGTATTTGTATACTACAAAAGCAGTATGTTAGACATTCAAATGCTTTGCTTTTTTTGTTACGTTTTTTTTTGTCAACATTTAATCCAAGCAAGTTTTAATGCTTCTTAGTAAGAATTCATTTTTTCATTTATGTATACATATATACATATGCCAGTATAGATGTGTGAATAGAAATGATATTGACCAATTTCAGAGATCCTATATAGCTTTAATCAATGTATGCAAAGTGATTAGAGGTCAATGAATGAAGGGCACCATAGAAGCATTAATTATTACTACTTGCAGGATTATTGCTCTTTATCATTACCAGTATTTGATGCCCCCTTTGTCATCTTTGAGCATAGAAGAGAAAGGCAGCATCCTCTCTGAGGTCTCCACCTGAACCTGCAGGGCAGGCTCCCTGCCCACAGTCTCAGTGTGCCCTGGCCCACCAGCCCTTTGCCTTCTTCTCTCTCCTAATTTTTTCTCACTGGGGATGTGCAGTACAGAGGCAGGAGAGGAGCTTGTGCCATATCTTAGGACAGCTTGCAAGTCTAGCCTTGACTTGTCCAACCAATTCCTGAAGTAGGAAGCATGTATTATTCCGTCTTTTATCTAGAGTAAATGGTGAATTTGTTTAAAGCAATAAAGAATGCACACCTCAGATCCAGAGTTAATGTTTAAGAAAGACAAAAAGGACAGATATGTTTGTCAATAACATACTGATATAAATGATACAATTCAGAGAAGGTCCCCCTGTCTAGAATCACAACAAAAAATATCGTGGCTTTTTACACATTATCTGGCTGAATTTTCCCCACTAGCTTTAAATGAAAGATTTCACCTCCTGAAAACTGTCCTTAATGATGCAGCTACACAGTGGTGGCTCCTTCGTCTCTTCAACAAGAAGGTCCCATGCCTAAGTGCAGTGACCCCCAGTTGTCATTTTAATGCACTTGAAGACGCCACTGCATGACAGATTCCCCATAAAAAGCACTATCAGACATTCCCACAGATTGCAAGAGGAATCTTCGTAAGCTACATTTCAGAAAGAGTGCTTTTCAGTGTGCTGTTGCTAACTAATTATCAGAAGACCTACAAAACCACCAAAACCCGAGTTTGTCTCCAGTAAAATAAAAGTAGACAATAGTTTTATGAGAATATGAAGATTTTAGGACACATGAGAAAGTAATTCTCTTGCAAATCTAGGAGTAGCTATTTTTTCTACTGGCTCCTATGATATTTGCAGTCCTTGAAATATTAACTTAAAATCTGTATCTTCTTATCGTTATGACACTACATACCCGCACTCCGAAATGAACATTTATTAATTTTTTTCTCCAATTCAGATGACATATTTAAGATAAAAATGCAAACATTTATAATGAATACATAAAACGCATAACATATTTTATCGTATAAATGAGACATTTATTTTATGAAACAGTATTTTATCTTAGGAAATGAATTCAAATACTTGATATATTGCATATTAAAACATTTCTGTACTCAGCATATATTTTTAACCCGATGACTGTTATTTTTTTCAAAGAACCATACAGCTTTCCTGTTAATTGCTGCATAATTATTCTGCTTTTCCTGTTGCTATATTCAATCTCCTTTTTGCCTGTAATTATCTCTGCAAATCATGATGAGATTCTTTCCCAAACATTGTATTTCTTGCTTCATTTCCTATTCATTTCCACATATAGACATACATTAAAACTACTCCAGTGTTACAGGGGTTCCTGCTTCATTTACACTGTAACTTTGACTTGATCTTTGCTACAAAGGCAGTCAACATTTACTTAATTCAGCTTCCTGACAAAAATTAACGTTTTCTTTGACTCAGAATGAATGGCGTTTGAAACAGCAATTGACATCCCCTCATTCCTTTCTTATTTCGCTTGGACAACTTTACTAAGATGTGTTTTGATCAAACTGGGAATTTATCCCAGCATAAAGCATGACAAATATCAAACACATAGAAAAGCTTTTCTTCTACCTTGGATCAAGGTTTGGCTTGCCACATTTCATTAGCAACTGCCTTCATTTAGGCATTTGAAGCTTCTGTAGCTTCTTGTCAGTAGCTGGCTCTCAGACGTGGGTTCTCATGTTAGCATGTCTTTCACATACAGCATAATACAGCTAAATGGTAGTAATTGCATATGGTGCAGCATCTCCAGATCAGATGTTCAGAAGAGTTCAGAATCCCTACGCAAGTAATCAGTGGCATAGTCATCTATTCAGTGTGCAGGAACAATTTTTAATATAACAGACTGACAAGGGTGGAGTTTACGCAGAATGAATAAAGGTGTTTCACAGGTTCAGTTGGCATAAAAATTGGACATGGTGAGGCGAATGCTTATTTGTCCAAAATAATTGGCTACAGCTAACAGGGCAAAAAATTAGTTGTAGGTAGTGCTGCAAACATTTTATAAGGCAAAAAACCTGAAACTAACCTGAGGTAATTATCAGAAACTGAGTGCAGCATCTCTATTTAGACAAAATTCTTAAACTTCAGAAAGATGTTTGCCCAAGTAAAGACAGCAGACATGAATCTTGCAGCTGTCGTCTAAAAGGTATTTATTTTCTGGTTATCTGCTGTTTATCCTCAGTTATGCTACAGACAGATGAATGATTCATTTTCTGGAATACATTCCGTCCCATGTATTGTGGAATATTATCTGTTGCATGAAAGCAAACTAAAAAAACCCAGGCTAACTCCTATCAGCTGAGCTACACAATCAATGTTTTTCAAAACAACATTATTTAAAAAAAAAGTTTAGAACTATGCCAATAAATAAAAGTAAGGTGAGTTCTCACAAGTGTATATAGTAATCATTCCTCACCAACTAATTCAACCTTCCTGAAGATTTTGTTTATTTGGTTGGTTGGTTGGTTGGTTTTTTTATTTGGCAAATCTATGAACAAGATAAAACACCAATACAACTTCCTGGAAACACAGATGAAGTCCTTCCCAAATGCAAGAACGCTATATGCAAGAATGGCTTCTTTTTCCTCTTTATGGGAGTATGATTCTGGGGAATTTTCCTCAAATGACCTGGGATGAGAAGTCTGCCAACTGCTTTTTGTAGGTCATTGCTCAATGTATCTACTATTGACAACCGCTTAAGGACCAGTAATACCAATTCCACCTCAATATACTGGAACCAAACCAGAGACAGGGAAAGTCTGCAAAGATTTTATTTTCTTGATCCCTTCTCTCCTTGCTTTTCTGTTCTCTAGTCAGGAGGAATTGTGATGATCTAACATACTACTATTTTTGTTCCAAAAAGATACCACACAGTCATCATGTTGGGGGGGGGGGGGGGGGGGACACCCCAACATGAAAATGAAGAGTTATTCTATTCTTTTCCTGTAAAATCAGAGCTGGAGATGCCTACTGCAGAAAATCTATGTACTGGGGTTGATACTACAGCTAAGTACCTTACAAACAATATCTCAGATTTTTTTTATCCCTGCTTCCCTCATTCCACACTCCATAGGCATTTTTCCATTGCAAAATGCATCAGCCACCGAAAAACAATGCCAGATGTGCACCTGGTCTTATATCTGTTTAGAGAGAGATTAGTACTTCTTCAGAGAGACTTAGGTATCTTCTGGAGGCCAAAGGGTATAAAACACTTGAGCAATTTTGGTATTTAAGAACATACTGTAAGTGCAGGAGTCTGGGAGTCCAGGATTCCTTCTAGTCACTGCAACACTGCTGTAACTGGAGCCTATACACAACCACCCCCCACCCAAGCAGCTGAAATCATGAGTGATCTTTTTGATTTTAAAAGTTCAGTGGCCTTTCAGGTTTTTTTATTTGCCTTCTGCTGTACCAGCTAGGCTTTCCCCTAACCAATTTCGTTTCAGCAGTCAATGACTTAATTTCATTTATTTCCATTTAAATGAAAAGTAAAATCTGATATCTAAGTCTCTTCAGTGCGTTCAGAATAAACTAAAGAGATCAGAGGAACATTTTCTTGACTTATTTTTCTGCTGGAATGCACATGGTTGGCTTGTTTCCTTTGCTTTTTTTTCTTTTTCTTCTTGCTTGCTTGCTTGCTTGCTTTCACCAGAAATATTTCAGTGATCAATTACAGTATTATAATTAAATTTCAATAACTTTCATCTTCCAGCAGCCTTTTCGTTTTGGGAACCCGTTTCCCCTGCCTCTCTTAAGTGCATGCAATCATTCCTGATGGTCTTGCCAGGAGACAGATAGCAAAGTGGCTGCTTGCTCCAAACAGTAGCACCCCCAGTAATAATTTTTATTTTGGAACTATTGTGCAGGAAGAACTTACTATTCATTTTCTATGATGAAGAGGATGCAATGTTTACATATTATTACTGTATTTTACTCTGGCTAGCAGACTGACAATACTGAATGACACAAGTTAACAGGTTAATATACTTGGAAACAGCATATGCAATATATTTCTGTTATGGCCCCAAGAGTAGAAAACATCTCTGACGAACATGGGTCTTTTCCAAAGATGGGCATCATACACTGCATGTTACTGAAATGCAAATTCATTTTCTTCTCTTTCTGGTCCAATTAACTTTCAAACAGGAACTGAGGTTGTAGTGAGGTGGGTGTTGGTCTCTTCTCCCAAGTAACAAGCGATAGGACGAGAGGAAATGGCCTCAAGTTGCGCCAGGGGAGGTTTAGATTGGATGTAAGGAAATATTTCTTCACCGGAAGCGTTGTCAAGCATTGGACCAGGCTGCCCAGGGAAGTGGTTGAGTCCCCATCCCTGGAGGTATTTAAAAGACGAGTAGATGAGGCACTTAGGGACATGGCTTAGTGGGTGGTGGTGTTGGGTCGACGGTTGGACTCGATGATCTTAGAGGTCTTTCCTAACCTCAATGATTCTATGATTCTATGATTCTATGATCCCATTTCCAAGATTAGCTATGATCCCAACAGCCACAGACACTGAAATGCTGGAGCTATTTTACGAAAGCTACTTCCATCTATTGGAATTCGTAGAAAAAATTAATTTGCTATAAAACCAACACACAGCAGAAGTGAAGAATAAATGATCAAATCATTTGGTATGGATAAGCCAATATATTTGACATTCAGGATTGGATTCATGTCACTTAACTCTAGCTGTATATAAAGTAGTTGTCTAAGTTAATCATCCAAGCTTTCAAAGGAGAGACATAAATCCCATAAAAAAGCATTTTTTTTTGTCTTAGATATCTATCTCAGAGGTGTTTTTCTTTTTCCTCAATGAATACTGAAGGAGTTTAGACATGAGGCTTGGTGAAAATACCTACCATTTATCTAGCCAAATCTTGGCGAGATGAATCCAGACACTACAGTGATGAAAATCATACAAGAAATTTACAGTGTGAGTGATGCATGATTGTACATTCAACCAATAACTACAAACACTCAAACTCAAGCGTATTTTAGTTTTCCTCAATATGATTAATACCTGTCGTGGTTTAACCTCAGTCGGCAACTGAGCACCACGCAGCCGCTCGCTCACTCCCCCCACCCGGTGGGATGGGGGAGAGAATTGGAAGAGCACAAGTGAGAAAAACTTGTGGGTTGAGATAAAAACAGTTTAATAATTGAAATAAAATTATAATAGTATGATGATAATAATAATAATACACAAAGCAAGTGATGCACAGTACAATTGCTCACCACTCGCCAACCGATGCCCAGCCAGTCCCCGAGCAGCGGCCCCCCCCGGCCAGCTTTCCCCAGTTTATGTACTGAGCATGACGTCACATGGTATGGAATGTTTCTTTGGCCAGTTTGGCTGTGCCCCCTCCCAGCTTCTTGTGCACCTCCAGCCTTCTCAGTCGGTAGAACATGGGAAACTAAAAAGTCCTTGGCTGGTGTAAGCATTACCTAGCAACAACTAAAACATCAGTGTGTTATCAACTTTGTTCTCATCCTAAATCCAAAACACAGCACTGTACCAGCTACTAGGAAGGAAATTAACTCTATCCCTGCCAAAACCAGGACAATATTCACCCCTTATTCTATACCATCTGTGTCATGCTCAAGTCTCATATTTTCCAGTACATTTTCATTAATCACCACCCCTTTTTTTTATATACACACACACACACACACACACACACACACACACACACATATCATTCCCTTAGTCTGTGGGCCATCCCTCTAAAACGTTTGGTGAGTTCATTTAGTCCATGACTTCGGGCTCCATCTGTCATAATAATCTTCCAGGGCAGGAAAAATGGAGATGGTATGTGGTGTTGGATTGTTTCAAGTTGAAGTCAGTTCTGGTACCATCATCACTGTGCTTTGCTTGGTTTCACTGAAGTTATTCTTCATTAGTCTGGGTGATTCTTATTGTAATAACATTAGTATGGCATATAATATTATTAGTATTATTAGTATATCTGTGTATTATTAGTATAACTATTATAACTATAATTAGTACTTAACATCACATAATTCAGATCACTGGCTATTCTCACCCAAAATCAAATCCCCTTGAGGTACACATCGGACTTGCCCATCCTTCCGCATTTTCCACCAAGTGCACCCAGGTCCTTGAGCAAAAGCAATCCCACGGATGGGTCTGCCTCTGCCCGAGGCAGAAGTAAACCAGACTGTTTTCCCCAACATATTTTTTATGTGCACTACAGGGTCTTTATTCCCATCTACAGTACGTAAAAGTTCTGACTGGGCAGGGCCAGCTCGATTGGCAGATCCCCTTGTGTTGACTAACCAGGTGGCCTTTGCTAAATGCGTATCCCAATGTTTGAATGTCCCGCCACCCATTGCTCTCAGTGTAGTCTTTAACAGTCCATTGTGTCGTTCAATTTTCCCAGAGGCTGGTGCATGATAGGGGATGTGATACACCCACTCAATGCTGTGCTCTTTGGCCCAGGTGTCTATGAGGTTGTTTCGGAAATGAGTCCCATTGTCTGACTCAATTCTTTCTGGGGTGCCATGTCGCCACAGGACTTGCTTTTCAAGGCCTAGGATAGTGTTCCGGGCAGTGGCATGGGGCACGGGATATGTTTCCAGCCATGTTTCCAGCCATTCGGTGGTTGCCTCCACCATTGTAAGCACATGGCACTTGCCTTGGCGGGTCTGTGGGAGTGTGATATAATCAATCTGCCAGGCCTCCCCATATTTCTATTTCAGCCATTGTCCTCCATACCAGAGAGGCTTTAACCGCTTGGCTTGCTTGATTGCAGCGCATGTTTCGCATTCATGGATAAGCTGCGCAATAGTGTCCATAGTCAAGTCCACCCCTCGATCACGAGCCCATCTGTATGTTGCATCTCTTCCTTGGTGACCTGAGGTGTCATGGGCCCACCGAGCTAGAAATAATTCACCCTTATGTTGCCAGTGCAGATCCACCTGAGCCACTTCAATCTTAGCAGCCTGATCCACCTGCTGGTTGTTTTGATGTTCTTCAGTGGCCCGACTCTTGGGTACGTGAGCATCTACGTGACGGACTTTTACAACCAGGTTCTCCACCCAGGCAGCAATATCTTGCCACAATGTGGCAGCCCAGATGGGTTTGCCTCTGCGCTGCCAGTTGCTCTGCTTCCATTGCTGCAACCACCCCCACAGAGCATTTGCCACCATCCGTGAGTCAGTACAGAGATAGAGCACTGGCCACTTTTCTCATTCAGCAATGTCTAAAGTCAGCTGGATGGCCTTTACTTCTGCAAATTGGCTCGATTCACCTTCTCCTTCAGCAGTTTCTACAACTTGTCGCATAGGACTCCATACAGCACCTTTCCACCTCCGATGCTTTCCCACAAGACGACAGGACCCATCAGTGAACAGGGCATATTGCTTCTCATTTTCTGGTAGTTCATTATACACTGGAGACTCCTCAGCACGCGTCACCTCCTCCTCTGGCGATATTCCAAAATCTTTGCCCTCTGGCCAATCCATGATCACTTCCAGGATTCCTGGGCGACTGGAGTTTCCTATTCGAGCCCGTTGTGTGATCAGTGCGACCCACTTACTCCACGTAGCATCAGCTGCATGATGGGTACAGGGGACCCTCCCTCTGAACATCCAGCCCAGCACCGGCAGTCGGGGTGCCAGGAGGAGCTGTGCTTCAGTGCCAATCACTTCCGAAGCAGCTCAAACCCCTTCATATGCTGCCAAAATCTCTTTTCAGTTGGAGTATAGCGGGCCTCGGATCCTCTGTATCCCCGACTCCAAAACCCTAGGGGTCAACCTCGAGTCTCCCCTGGTGCTTTCTGCCAGAGGCTCCAGGTAGGGCCATTCTCCCCAGCTGTGGTGTAGAGCACATTTTTTACATCTTGTCCTGCCCGGACTGGCCCCAGGGCTATTGCATAGGGTATCGCCTCTTTAATTTGTTCAAAAGTTTGTCATTGCTCAGGGCCCCATTTGAAATCATTCTTCTTTCAGGTCACTTGATAGAGAGGCTTTATGATCAGACTGTAGTTTGGAATATGCATTCTCCAAAACCCCACGACGCCTAAGAAAGCTTGTGTTTCCTTTTTGCTAGTTGGTGGAGACATGGCTGTTATTTTATTGATCACATCCACTGGGATCTGACGACGTCCATCTTGCCATTTTATTCCTAAAAACTGGATCTCCTGTGCAGGTCCCTTGACCTTACTTTGTTTTATGGCAAAACCAGCCTTCAGCAGGATTTGGACTATTTCCTTCCCTTTTTCAAAAGCTTCTCCTGCTGTGTTGCCCCACACGATGATGTCATCAATGTACTGCAGGTGTTCTGGAGCTCCACCCTGCTCCAGTCTGAGATCAGACTCTGCAGTCTGGATCAGTCCATGGCAAATGGTGGGGCTGTGTTTCCACCCCTGGGGCAGTCGGTTCCAGGTGTACTGGACGCCCCTCCAAGTGAAAGCAAACTGTGGCCTGCACTCTGCTGCCAAAGGGATTGAGAAAAACGCATTAGCAATATCAATTGTGGCATACCACTTGGCTGCCTTTGACTCCAATTCGTATTGAAGCTCTAGCCTGTCTGCACAGCAGCACTCGGCAGTGGCGTGACTTTGTTCAGGCCACGATAGTCTGCTGTTAGTCTTCACCCTCCATTAGACTTTTGCACTGGCCATATGGAACTGTTAAAGGGTGAGCGAGTCTTGCTGATCACTCCTTGGCTCTCCAGTCGAGGAAATCAGCTTATGGATGGGAATCAGGGAGTCTCGGTTGGTGCGATATTGCCACCGGTGCACCGTGGTGGTAGCAATTGGCACCTGTTGGTCTTCGACCTTCAGCAACCCCACAACAGAGGGGTCCTCCAAGAGACCGGGCAAGGTGGACAGCTGTTTAATTTCCTCCGTCTCCAAGGCAGCTATACCAAAAGCCCACCGGTGTCTACTAGAGCCTTATACTCCTGTGGGTCCGATGTGCCAGGCCACCGAATCCACACAGTCCAGTAAACCCGGTTGTCCCTTTCCTCCCCCTGGCTGGAGGCAGGGCCCCTCTACTCCTCATCACAGTACTCATTTCTCACTTCTTGTACATACGAGTCAGAAGTTTCTTCATTAAGATCAGGAGTAAGATCAGCCCTTCTACTCTCTCTGGGGAACTGCCCGCTGGAAAATGGAGCAGCAATTTTCCTGGAAGAACCCCTTTCTGTGATTGTTTTCCCTTGCAATTCGCGTACCCGTGCCCCTAGGGCTGCGGTAGGTTTTCCATCCCACTTCCTCATGTCCTCTCCGTGGTCGCGCAGATAAAACCATAGGGTGCCCCGTGGTGTGTACCCTTTATATTCTCTCTCTTGAGCAAAAGAACGCTGACTCCTAATAGCCGAGATACTGGTCCGTACAGGTGAGGAGTAGGACCTATCCTCTCTGAGTTGCTGGATCTCCCGGGACAGTTTCTCCACAGCCGAGACGAGGGAGGAAGAGAGACTTTCCTCATATTGCCGGAGTTGACTAGCCAATTCATCCACTGTTTGTTCCTCTCCATCTTTCCAGGTCATCACTGCCAATGAATTGGCATATGACGATGGTGAGCTCCTTATAAACTTCCGCCACATGGGTCGTGTGCACTTGACTTCATCTGGATCTTCGGATAGCTGTTCATTACTCAGGTCATCATAAATCACCTCCAGCACAGCTAATTCTCTCAGGAACTGGATACCTTTCTCCATGGTGATCCACTTGCCTGGGCGACATACCACATCTTCCTTGAAGGGATACCTTTCCTTCACGCTTGACAAGAGTCGTCTCCAAAGGCTGAGGACTCGTGTCCCTTTTCCAATTGCTTTGTCAATGCCCCCTTCCCTAGAAAGGGATCCCAGCTGCTTGGCTTCCCTACCCTCTAATTCCAGGCTACTGGCTCCATTATCCCAGCATCGGAGCAGCCAGGTGACAATATGCTCACCTGGACGACGGCTGAAATCTTTTCGTATATCTCGCAGCTCACTCAGGGATAGAGATTGGGTGGTCACTGCCTCGTTTATGAGTTCTTCCTCTTCCTCCTCCCCGAGCAGCGGCCGGCTCTCCTCCTCCCGTTCTCATGATGGCCTTTCTCCAGGGTAGTCGTACAGTTCTTCCTCCGGTTCCCTTTTAGAAGAAGCTTCTTCCTCCCTTACTAAACGAGCCGACTTCCGATTCTAAAATTTCTTCTTGTGTACAGGGGCGACTGATACCGGCACAGGCTGGTTCTTTGGTTCAGCCACAGGGCCTGTTGCCGGGGTTGGAGTGGCTGCACAGCGTGTTGCCTGGGTCTGAGTGGCCGCAGTGCCTGTCGTTTTACTGTCAGATCCAGAGACCTTCTCTTCCCTTTGAGGGTACTGAATGGTGTTGAACAGGGCTCGGTAGGCATGGGCCAGGCCCCAGCATGTTGCAATGATCTGCATCTCTCTGGAGTTGCCAGGGTGACACCATACTTTGTTCAAATATTCTACTAACTCTTCAGGATTCCGCACTTGCTCAGGGGTGAAGTTCCAAAACACTGGGGGTGCCCATTGGCCTAGGTACTTGCCCATCCTATCCCACACACCCTGCCACTCATAACTATCCAGCCTTGGGGCAGATCTCTGGATGATATTCTTAAATTGCTTATTAACTTTAGAAAAAACCAAAACAATATTCCAAAGAAATACCAATAGAAGTATCTTAACTACCCAAGGCTGTTCAAAATACTGAAAAGTTACTGTAATGAAGGAGGAAACATCATAGAAGAAGGTAGTGACACTGCCATTCTGTATTTCCTCCGTAAAAAAACTCTCAGAGGAAGAACTGTAATTGCTAGTTGTCTCCATGAAGTGGTATCCATAGTACAGTAATGGCTTCAGTACGAAACTCACATACCAAATTAAGCCCAAGGTCAATGTTTAAGAATAAACCTCCCAGGCAAAACATCACCAATCACTGCAGACCACAGCAAACTGCAAAACCCAACACCAATCTCTAACATGTACAGCAGGAAAAAGAGCACGATGCAGATTATACAAATCAATATCAAGAACAGAGGAACCAACATTGTGACCCACAACTATTAACAGATATAAGTTCCTTAATACACTCCGGTTAATCTGTTATTATCTCAACCCTTCGAGCCCCACGTTGGGCGCCAAAAAGGACTGTTGTGGTTTAACCTCAGTTGGCAACTGAGCACCACCACGCAGCCGCTCGCTCACTCCCCCCCCACCGGTGGGATGGGGGAGAGAACTGGAAGAGTAGAAGTGAGAAAAACTCCTGGGTTGAGATAAAAACAGTTTAATAATTGAAATAAAATTATAGTAATAATAATATGATAATAATAATAATAATACACAAAACAAGTGATGCACAGTACAATTGCTCACCACCCGCCGACCGATGCCCAGCCAGTCCCCGAGCAGCGGCCCCCCCGGCCAGCTTTCACCAGTTTATGTACTGAGCATGACATCACATGGTATGGAATGTCCCTTTGGCCAGTTTGGCTGTGCCCCCTCCCAGCTTCTTGTGCACCTCCAGCCTTCTCAGTCGGTAGAGCATGGGAAACTAAAGAGTCCTTGGCTAGTGTAAGCACTACCTAGCAACAACTTAAACATCGGTGTGTTATCAACATTGTTCTCCTCCTAAATCCAAAACACAGCACTGTACCAGCTACTAGGAAGGAAATTCACTCTATCCCTGCCGAAACCAGGACAATACCTTTTTATTAACATATGGTTTTATTTTAAAAGCTTCCAGAACTTGAACACAACCAGTAAGATTTATAAGCTCTATCATATAACCTTTAACATATGATAAATCATTTGCATGCCCAATTTTCTCCACATTTGGAGTTGGCACCAGAACATTCAACAGAAAGTACATACAAACCAGTCAATTTAGACAACAGAGTGAAAGCTAGAACTGTAAGTGTGTTCTGAGCCCTTCTTGGATCTAATTCACAGAAATGACACATAGACTGGAAAATAAGACAGGGAGCTCAAGAAATAATCCCATCTATTCCTCTCTACCTCTCCATCCCCCAAGACAGATTATATATTTATATTTATATATTTAAATCATTCTAGACAGATAACTTTCTTTGTCCTTAAAAATCTCTAAAGAGGTTTCTGTAACTTCCTAGGTAATATATTCATTGCTTAATTACCCTTATTATTAGATATTTCCTAAAGTCTAACCTATGTCTCCCCTGGCACAATTTAAAGCCACTCATTCTTGTCCTATCACTAGCAGACCTGGAGAAGAGTTTGTTCCATTCTTCTTTAAAGCAATCCTTTACATAACTGAAGACTGCTGTTTCATTTCTTTTCTGTCTGCACTTCTCTTGCTGAAACATGATGCTTTCAGGTTTTCCTTGTGGAACATGTTTTAGTCTAGATTCTGACAATTTTCCTTGCTTTCCTCTGGATATGTTGCAATTGATCCAAGTCTTTCCTGAAGTGCATTGGTGAAAATGTGATGTATTTTTAAAATGTATTCCAAAGCACACACAGTCCTTTCAATTTTTTATCATCCACAAGTTTAACAAATGTATTCTATATTTCTTCATCCAAGTCATTCACAAAGATACTGAGAAAAACTGCAACCAGAATGGATCACTGCTTTGTACCTCCTTATTTGACAGTGAACCTCATATACTTCTTTCTGAGTTCAAGTGTGTGACCAGTGTTTTACATATCTTCCAGTAATTTAATCAATACAAAACTTCTTTAGCTCATTTACCAAAATTTCTTTCAAACTGTGTAAAAAATCCTACTAGAATGAGACACCTATGTTTTTCCCCCAATGTCTACAAAATCCATTACTTTGTAGCAGAAGGAAATTTGCTTTATTTCACATGATTTCTTCCTGAAAAATCCATGTTTGGGTTTACTTAGCTTTCCAAATTCTACGTACTTTCAAATATATTTGTTATGATGTAGGTTGTGATTTAAGTCACCTATACTATCAATGACCAGGATAATTTTCATAGAATCATAGAATAGTTTGGATTGGAAGGGACCTCTAAAGGTCATCTAGTCTAACCCCCCTGCTGTGGGCAGGGACATCTTCAACTAGATCAGGTTGCTCAGAGCCCCGTCCAACCTGACCTGGAATGTTGCCAGGGATGGGGCATCCACCACCTCTCTGGGAAACCTGTGCCAGTGTTTCACCACCCTCAGCGTAAGAAATTTCTTCCTTACATCTAGTCTAAATCTACCCCCCTTTAGTTTAAAGCCATTCCCCCTTGTCCTGTCACAACAGGCCCTGCTAAAAAGTCTGTCCCCAATTTTATTACAGATAGTTCTAAAACAAAACTGAGGAAATAATGGATCCAGTTTAGCCATCTCCTCTATTGCTATTTTGCTTCAAAGATTTCAGAATATTTGATAATAAAGGAAATTACCTTTATGATCTGAGTTTATGTTTCTCGCCTCCCTGAGATCTATGACCTTGAATATTTTCTTAGTGTTGTGAGACACCTCCAAAACAAGCTCTAGCAGTGGTTTACGGTCAGACTTTCTGTCCTTCTCTCCCTTAATCCTTTAGAGACTCATACCTGTGCAACTTCATCTTCAGTATTTAATAATCCTTTCCTCAGGAGGACATAAAGCTACAAGCAAATGCTGTCAATATATTGCAACCATGACCTTTTAAAAAAAGAAGTCTTAAGTGGAACAACGGCGTGTAGGTTATGTGCTTTCAGTGAGCATATGGGAGGAGGTTTGGCTTACTCCACAACGGGAATTCACGATCAAAGATTCAGGCTATGTCAGATCCCATTTATGCTACACTGACTTCTGCAGCAAGATTTTTCCCCTTCTTTGCATTTCAGAGTCTGCAGCCTTCATATGAAATACACTGTAAAGGTGTCTCATCAAAATGCCAAGTGATAAAGATGAGTGGAAACTTGACAGGGACTGAAAAGTCCTGGTTTTGAAGGCAGTCTGATACTTTTACTCGTGCTTTCACAGTTCTCAGATACCATTACCCTTCCCACTTCACCAAATGCCTTCAAACGAACGTCAAAGTCCAGTAACCTTTCTTATGACAAGCATGCATAGAGATGAATACATCCAAGCACACTTACAGATATATGCCAAAAGTACATTTATGTACCTTGTTAGCATTTTATATTTTCTTTGCTTTTATTTGTCTATTATTTAGCTATGCCAAAGGGTTCAGCTAGAACTGGCTCAGGTGAGAAGTCTTGGGCTCCTCTGAAGTTTACAAGCAGCACTGAAGCCACATTCTTAGCAAATTCTGGTGAATTCTTACTACAGAACTTTGAATGCTAAATCAGAAACTCTATGTAATTACACTGTTATCAGAACCTCACAAACTATTACCTTAAAAAAAACAGCAATTAAGCCACTGAGTGGAGAAAAAAAGAGGGAAAAAAAAAAGCAGGTGCTAGGCTCACTCTCTGTCAGACCAGCATTTTAAAGTAACTATAGAGGCTACATTGTGTCTCTGAATATCCAGTTATCTAATATGTCATGTTGGGTCTATCATTAGGGCTAATGTGTATCAGTATTTTAAAAACCGGAGAGGAAACAGGAAAATGAACTTATTTTGGAAGAAAATGCAGTATGTTCAAATATTTAACTTATTGCCTTTTTTCTTTGTTCTATTATTACTATTAACTTGTCAAGTATACAGCTTAGTTGTAAGTATTCTTTGATTTTACACATTATAGTTTAAACTTCTTTCTCTTCTTTAGCGCAATGGCTTAAAGCCAAAATTCTTCATGTCACTAAAACCTATAGTCTGTAACGTTGATACTAATAAATTATCTTTCTTACACAATATCTTAATTGATGCAAAGCTATTTTCCAGCAATTGCTAGCTTTCCAACAACTTACCTCTCTAGTCTCAATTTAATAGGGTTTTGTTTGTCCTGTGATGGTATACAATTGTACATAGACCTTTGTGTGAACAACATCCAAAAGAACCATGTCAAAGAATATTAAGACTGCAAGCTAAAGCACTCAAGAGCTGGTATACCTTAAAATTAGCAGTGCCCTAATGTATTCTAATTAATGTATTATGGTGCTGTCTTGAATTATATTGTCACATACTATCTTTCCCCACAAGGCATCTGCCTCGGTCCACGCACAAGATACCTGTGCCCTAGGACAGAACTGACCGTGGGTATTAAATGAGGATCTTGATATCAGAACTTCTGCCTCCTTTCTATAGGGATTTGTTAGAAAGCTAGTCTTTTACTATAAAATATCTGATAATCTCTGCCTATCGGCATTAGTGCAGTGTTGTTTCTAATATGTACCTGAGAGAAAAATGCAAGAACAATCTTCAGACTGAAACAACAGGCATTCACACTAAGAAGCATTCATTTTAAGAGAGTCGCAACCTTAATTCTATCTCCATGCACATGTGGCCATGTCCATATTTATTGGTGGCTACACAGCAGATAATTTATAGGACCTTACTCCTTCTAGAAGTTCTACTTGTAGATTCCAGGCACATTATTTCTGATTTTAAATTTCAGTTAAGATCTTTTTGAAATCTATATTCTGAAGTATTTAACTTTTTTCAGAAAAATGTAACATGTCCTGGGAAGAAAGGATTTAAAATTTGGATGCTATGATTATAATATGGTAACCTTTTGATTGAAATGAGTCTTAAATAAGTCTTACTATTTCTTTTAAACTGACACACAGACCACAAATTTATGAAAAGTTGATTGCCACCCCCACAACAAAAAACTAACAATTTGGAGATGAGCCTAAAGATCTATGATTTTCTTCCAGTTCCTAAAACTAACTCGTTGCTCTTCTGATGTAGACCAGAATTAAGATGTGATTCTTTCTTTTTGGACTGGAGCAACAATTTGGGAAACATCTGACGATTTCATATAGTGGCTTTTGATTGAACTTTGTCCCGTGGGAGACGGTCCTGAAGGGCAAAGGGGTCCAGGAAGGCTGGACGATCTTTAAGAAGGAAGTCTTAAAGGCGCAGGAGCAGGCTGTCCCTGTACGCCGTAAGAAGAATGGGCGGGGAAGACGACCGGCCTGGCTGAACGGGGAGCTCTTGCTGGGACTCAGGAAAAAAAGGAGAGTTTACCGCTTGTGGAAGAAGGGGCAGGCGACTCAAGAAGAGTACAGGGATCTTGTTAGGTCGTGCAGAGAAGAAATGAGAAAGGCAAAAGCCCAGCTAGAACACAATCTGGCCGCTGTCGTTAAAGACAACAAAAAAAGTTTTTACAAATATATTAATGACAAGAAGAGAGCCAAGGAGAATCTCCATCCTTTATTGGATGCAGGGGGGAACATGGTCACTGAGGATGAGGAAAAGGCTGAGGTACTTAATGCCTTCTTTGCCTCAGTCTTTAACAGGCAGACCAGTTATCCTCAGGGTACTCGGCCCCCCGAGCTGGAAGACGGGGACGGCGAGCAGGATGAACCCCCCGTAATCCAGGAGGAAGCAGTCAATGACCTGCTACGCCACCTGGATGCTCACAAGTCTATGGGGCCGGATGGGATCCACCCGAGAGTGCTGAGGGAGCTGGCGGAGGTGCTCGCCAAGCCGCTCTCCATCATTTATCAGCAGTCCTGGTTAACGGGGGAGGTCCCGGAAGACTGGAGGCTTGCCAATGTGACGCCCATCCACAAGAAGGGCCGGAAGGAGGATCTGGGGAACTACAGGCCTGTCAGCCTGACCTCGGTGCCGGGAAAGATTATGGAGCGGCTCATCTTGAGGGCGCTCACAAGGCATGAGCGGGACAACCAGGGGATCCGGCCTAGCCAGCACGGGTTCATGAGAGGCAGGTCCTGCTTGACCAACCTGATCTCCTTCTATGACCAGGTGACCCGCCTAGTGGATGAGGGAAAGGCTGTGGATGTGGTCTACCTGGACTTCAGCAAGGCCTTTGACACTGTCTCCCACAGCATTCTCCTAGAGAAGCTGGCGGCTCATGGCTTAGACAGGTGTACTGTGCGCTGGGTCAAAAACTGGCTGGATGGCCGGGCCCAGAGAGTTGTGGTGAATGGAGTTACATCCAGTTGGCGGCCGGTCACAAGCGGTGTTCCCCAGGGCTCAGTACTGGGGCCGGTCTTGTTTAATATCTTTATTGATGATCTGGATGAGGGGATTGAGTGCACCCTCAGTAAGTTTGCACACGACACCAAGTTGGGTGGGAGTGTTGATCTGCTCGAGGGTAGGAAGGCTCTGCAGAGGGACCTGGACAGGCTGGATCGATGGGCCCAGGCCAACTGTATGAGGTTCAACAAGGCCAAGTGCCGGGTCCTGCACTTGGGCCACAACAACCCCATGCAGCGCTACAGGCTTGGGGAAGAGTGGCTGGAAAGCTGCCCAGCAGAGAAGGACCTGGGGGTGTTGGTCGACAGCCGGCTGAACATGAGCCGGCAGTGTGCCCAGGCGGCCAAGAAGGCCAATGGCATCCTGGCCTGTATCAGAAATAGTGTGGCCAGTAGGAGTAGGGAAGTGATCGTGCCCCTGTACTCGGCCCTGGTGAGGCCGCACCTCGAATACTGTGTTCACTTTTGGGCCCCTCACTACAAGAAGGACGTTGAGGTGCTGGAGCGTGTCCAGAGAAGGGCAACGAGGCTGGTGAGGGGTCTGGAGAACAAGTCTTATGAGGAGCGGCTGAGGGAACTGGGGTTGTTTAGCCTGGAGAAAAGGAGGCTCAGGGGAGACCTCATCGCTCTCTACAACTACCTGAAAGGAGGTTGTAGCGAGGTGGGTGTTGGTCTTTTCTCCGAAGTAACAAGCGATAGGACGAGAGGAAATGGCCTCAAGTTGCGGCAGGGGAGGTTTAGATTGGATGTAAGGAAAAATTTCTTTACTGAAAGAGTGGTGAAACATTGGAACAGGCTGCCCAGGGAAGTGGTGGAGTCCCCATCCCTGGAGGTTTTTAAAAGACGTGTAGATGAGGCGCTTAGGGACATGGTTTAGTGGGCATGGTGGTGTTGGGTTGACGGTTGGACTCGATGATCTTAGAGGTCTTTTCCAACCTCAATGATTCTATGATTCTATGATTCTATAACTGTAATGACACCGAATAATCTTGCACCTCCCAGGCACTTCAGCTGAGGGACTGCAAGTATCACTCTCAACTAAATCCTGAAAATGGCTTAGAATTTGAGTTTCTTAAAAAGAACAAAATCCTACAAGAAAAAAAAGGTGAGAAAATATTTTAATAAGTTCTTCTAAATGCTCCAAGACATTACAAGCATACATATATATGTACATACAAGTCAATACATATATATGCATGTATAGATGTAAATACTTGATATGAATCTGTGCAAAACAGCATGCAAAGAAGTGACAGAATTTTTAAAGGAGGCAAATGAACAAATAGAGATTGTTTCAGCTCCTTCTACTCTCGTCTCCCTCTTCTCACCCCTCCTCTGAAAAGAACTGATGGGGCAAAAGGCACTTAATAACCTTGCCTCATTTGAGTGTCTTCACAAACATTGCTATCACAGTCATAGATATGCAGAACCGATCTTTTTCAGCAATGCTGTGAGTAAGACAGCTAATGTAACATCTAGATACTTGAATAGAGAAACAGGGAAGAGGAAGGCTAGAATGATATGATCTTCATACAGGACACTGGACTACTCCTACATGACTAAATCTCTTTTTGGTGTCCACATTTAAAAAATTAATGCTAAAATATTTGACAGAGTTCAAAGAAGCAAGTCAGAATGATTTGAGGCCAATATATAAAACATGCCTTGGAGTAAGAGACTTACAGGAGAATTTATCTCAACTGAAAGTTCGATGGCTAAGTCTGAGCTAGTTACTCCAGTGTCCTTCTGCAGGCAGTGGAGGGAAACAGGCACCCTCTGAAGGCAATTCATAAAACCTCTTATCATCTATCTCATATATTTTCAGAGGAGAAGAATTTCCCCCATGTTTAAAATGAAAAATCCCGATATTATTATTTCTCAGGTTCAATGCCATGAACACTATTAACATAGTATTGTGCATATGTAAAAAAGAAGGACTAAATAATACTAATTGCAGCCTGCAATATTAGCGAAGTATCTGTTTACTACTCACATGCCTTTTAATTTAAGTTCTTCTATTTTGTATCTACATTTTACATATGAAGATACAACTTTTCATTAAGTAGAATTAAAAGTTAGGTTACTTTTATACTTCTCTTGGGGAGGACGGGCAGCTACACGTAGATTTCCTTTGATTATTCTGGTGAAGGGATTTGCATACAATTACAGAGACAATTTCAGTTCCTAGCAGGAACAAAAACAGGATGAAGTAAGTACTCACCATATGATTAGACTAATTTATTACGTCCCACTGAGGCAAGCTATATTCCAAGAAGTAATCATAAACTCATGCTCAAAGCTCTGGTATAATGAATATATTTAACAATTCAAATTAAATTTCAGTTGTAGGAACTGACATTTTGTGGGAAACATGGAAATGGGAAAGGTATAATGAAAAGATAACAGGTAAAAGAATACAGACATTAAAAGCTGTGATTGGCCTGTCTGAAAACAGGCCAGGTTAGAAAATTGTGATAAAATCCTGGCAAGTTTCTTCTATTAAATATATGTTGATCTGGACCTTGGTTATTTTTAACTGACCTTGGCATTAATGTCTGAAAATGAACACAGTGACCAGTCAATAACTGCTCTATAAAAGTTAAGTGCCTGTGACGTTTCATTATACAATGGCACTTGTGTTGACCATTTTGAAAGCAAATGGTTTTAAGAACTTTGTTCATTTTAGAGCTGGGTATTTTTCTTCCCCTGAACAGCTGTTTATTCACAGAAAGGTGCACTCTGGTGAAATCCCAAGCCTTAATGAATGTGAGTGAGTTTTCTGCATAGGACTGGCCAGAAGAAAAAATGACAAAGATTTCAAAAAAGTGGAAACAGCATCTAATAAAAATGGACATTTTTTAAACATTTCCATTTAGGGCATCTCCATGAATAGAGACAGAAGGCATGATTTGGTATCTGCACAACTGTTATCCAGGACAGCAGTGGTAGCAAGATACCCTCTCCGCCCCCCAGAAAGCCCGGGACTCTGCATGTGTCACTGGATGCCCCTGAGTCCACTCTGTCATGATCGTTAGGACTGAGAGTGTCCTGGGTGGTTTAGTCTTCATGTCCCCATCCGCAGCAGCTCCACAGCATAAAAACAATGCTAAAATATTCACCAAGGCAGAGAAAGACAGAGAAAATTACTCTGCAGTGTGGTACAAAGAATATTTATCAGAGAGGTGGGAAACTTTTATTGGAATCTTTGCTTCAGTGCCTAAGTAGTTTATAAAAGAATATCCAAAAAAGCTGTAGAGGATGTGGGAATTGGCTGCAAAAACTTACGGAGGTGAAAAATAAAAATACAACAGAGGGACTTTCTGTATCTGAGAGGAATGAGAAGCGAGAACCCAGTAACTGCTCAATAGATATAAAATACTTTCTAAGTCCTAGAACATTTGGTTTGGCATTTTAGACTGTAACTTAAGTTGAAAATAAAATAGTAAATAGGGTCTGATTTCAGTTGTACTAGTGTAAAACCAGAAAAATCCCACTTTCACCAATTTCTTTGAAGTTCCCACTGCTGTACTTGGAAATGAAAATCTATTTCTGAAAACGCTACAGGAGATGATAATCTATCTAAGTATATGATACTTAATTTATCTTGAATTTTCTTACAAACTGCTGCCTGGAACAACTCTCTCTACTCTTACTGCTCAAAAACTACTGTGAAAAAGACTGCTGTCCACTAATACTTTTTTGTATGTCTTGGCTTCTGCTTCCACTGCCATTTTCAATGTGACTGACGAGATATTATTTCATAACAGAGCATCTTAAACACTATAAATTACCTCAACTGTCTTATTTTCCTCAAGAGATACAACAGAGATTTGAATTTTCCAGTCTGCTTAATGCAGTGATGTCCAGCCTTTTCAACCCGAGGGCTGAAACATTATTCCAAAAAGGTCAGTGGGCCACAACTAATACTTAGGGCATTTTCTGTGGAAGCAGTGTGGAAGGGAGGAGACACCACACCCAGCTCCTTTGCTGGTCCTTAAGCGTCCCCAGGAGGGCAGGCTACAGCTGTAAAATTGCATATAATTGATAGAATCATAGAATCGTTTAGGTTGGAAAAGACCTCTAAGATCATTAAGTCCAACCGTTAACCTAACACTACCAAGTCCACCACTAAACCATGTCCCTAAGCACCATGTCTACACATCTTTTAAATACCTCCAGGGATGGGGACTCAACCACTTCCCTGGGCAGCCTGGTCCAATGCTTGACAACCCTTTCGGTGAAGAAATATTTCCTTACATCCAATCTAAACCTCCCCTGCTGCAACTTGAGGCCATTTCCTCTCGTCCTATTGCTAGTTTCTTGGGAGAAGAGACCGACACCCACCTCGCTACAACCTCCTTTCAGGTAGCTGTAGAGAGCGATGAGGTCTCCCCTCAGCCTCCTTTTCTCCAGGCTAAACAACCCCAGTTCCCTCAGTCACTCCTCATAAGACTTGTTCTCCAGACCCTCCACCAGCTTCGTTGCCCTTCTCTGGACACGCTCCAGCACCTCAATGTCTTTCTTGTAGCGAGGGGTCCAAAACTGAACACAGTATTCAAGGTGCGGCCTCACCACTCATAAGGTTTTATCTCTGTCTGAAAATGTTAACATTCACTATTTAGCTTTCATCTCCATGGTAGTTAAAATGAACAAGTCCTTTTTCAGCAAAAGACTGGCGTTAATTCATTTTCATGATTAAAAAGTTATTCTGATCCTGAGACAACTATCATGAAATATGAGATAGGCCTGTACAATACACCCTGTGATAGAGAATGTGCATAAAATTTTAGGCACCCTGCTAGGAATAATTATTTGTATTTACATAAATAATGTTGTGCTCAAAGGCCTCATTGTCCTAGGTACTGCACAAAGTATGTATGCAGAAAAAGTCTCAAAAAAGACGACTTTGGAAACCAAATAGACTTGGAGGTAGGGCAAGTTGTTTATTCCTACTTTTGTTTTTAATTAGGTCAGTAAGACATTTCAAAAGCATTTTTCATACCTATCAGTCTGAAAATAAAACAACGTGCTTTCACATGGATATTCAGTAATTCATTTAAAAATATGATGATCAAAAATATCCAATATAATACATATTAGACATATATTTGATATATTTTGATTATTATATTTTTGTATTTTAATTTATATTAGTATTTGTTTCTTTTTAAATATACTTAGGAATAAATGATTTAGCTAATTTACTTTGCATTTTCCTTTCTGTCATTCTTTTGCAACATTACAGATGAGTCACTGTACGGTCCATATTCTATGTTGCATTTTCACAGAATAAGAACTAGAGAAATACTATAAACACTGCTTTTTTAGGATTACTTATAAAAGATAGGACAAATCCTGTTGCATAACTCATAAAATATTCGTATTGACTTTAGTTGGAACTACTCACGGGAGGAGAAATTGGTCCAATATTTGAAATCTGATGTAATTAAAATTTGAGAGCATTTAATTCCAGAAACTGTTTAATACATTCACTGGATTTTAAGTGTACAACAACTAATTCTGTGCCAGATGAGAATGTAATTCACAAAAAGACGTTAAAGGAAAAGCTAACAAAGAACCAGACAGGAAAATGAGACCCCAGTATGCAGACAAAAATTTTACAGCTGGAAGGAAGGCAGGCAGGAAGGGGACCCTTCTTCATAGGACTAGTATTATACACTAAAACTGCAGTCCTGTCACAAAGCATATTAAATGTTATAGGTGAATTTGCATAATAAACATCACAAATCACAGTCTGGACTGGAACTGATGTTTTGTCCGTATGTTAAATCTTGTCTTGATATACTTTTTTACAGAAATAGATTTTTTCACTTTTTAGACTGAATGTTTACCTCTTCCGTGCTACTTTCTCTTGTATATCTTTCATATACACTCAGTTTCACAACTTCAGGATGGTCACAACGTGTAGCACAGTTTTGACACATCAAAAGTATGGTTTGAAAAGCTACTGCATATGTTTTATGATCATTTCCAAAAGACATGAAGTAACAGATTTTGATTTTTAAATGACATGCTTTATTTGCAAACTGAACGATTAAAACATGACCAAACATGTCTACCATGGATTACGCATAGATTTTTCTCTTTAGAATTCATGACATTTTGAACAGTTCATTGTCAGCATGCCAGTATGTCAATATTAGCTATTTCCTGGCAGAGGAGAACTACGCGGGTGAAGTGTATGACATATTCAATGGACTGCAATAGCAAAAGCCCTTTTCCATGCTGGAATGATCTCAGTCACTTAATATCCAAGATAGTCAATATTTGGGTAGGAAAGAAACTTTAAAAAAACCCTGCCATGATGACAAACACTACAAAACATTTACCAGTGAGATGTTAGAATTTATTAAGGATAACTTGCAGCAAACTGACATTTCAACATTCAGTTTGAATAGCAACTTTCTTTGTTGATACAGTAACTTGCTCCAGGCACACTCCAGGCTTGCATGTCTACTGAACCCCACAAGGAATCGAACTTGTGGTTTCATGCCACTCAAAACTGGTACCAGAAAAGGTCTTTATGTTGCAAGACAGTAATACTCAAATCTGAAAGCTACACTGTTCTTTAAATAACTCTTCATATCGTATTGCACATTCTTACGTAAAAGCCACACTTCTCCATTACACTGTGACTTTGGCACTCCAAAGGTTTTCTGTCCTGCAGATTTATTACAACTAAAATTTTACAGAGCCAGCTACAGATATCCTGCCCTAATGCATTTAAGATGTGTAATTAAAATGTGGTAAAATACCCAACGTTCCTATGTTAAGAAGGTCTGTGCCAATGCCTATGTCATCCTTGGGAACTTCCATCTACATCCTGGAAAGGCTCTTGAGAATCTGCTTTTGTACGGTAACCCTACTAATAGCAGACATGTCCAAATGCTAGTTCCCATAAATGTCACAGGCCAAATTCCACAACAATATAACTTGCAGTACAAGCTACCTCCACCTGAAGTACTGTGTCCAGCTCTGGAGCCCTCAAATAAGAAAGATATGGACCTGTTAGAGCAGGTCCAGAAGAGGGCCACGAAAATGATCAGGGGGATGGAACACCTCTCCTATGAAGAAAGGCTGAGAGAGTTGGGGTTGTTCAGCCTGGAGAAGAGAAGGCTTTGGGGAGACCTTCTTGCAGCCTATCAGTACTTAAAGAGGGCTTATAAAAAAGATGGTGGCAGACTTTTTAGCAGGGCCTGTTGCGACAGGACAAGGGTGAATGGCTTTAAACTAAAGGGGGGTAGATTTAGACTAGATATAAGGAAGACATTTTTTACGCTGAGGGTGGTGAAACACTGGCACAGGTTGCCCAGAGAGGTGGTGGCTGCCCCATCCCTGGAAACATTCCAGGTCAGATTGGACGGGGCTCTGAGTGACCTGATCTAGTTGAAGATGTCCCTGCCCATGGCAGGGGGCTTGGACTAGATGACCTTTGGAGGTCCCTTCCAACCCAAACTATTCTATGATTCTATGATTCTACATGTATGGGATAAACTTATACAGTATAACTTACAAAGAATGAACTTACAAGGTACTGTCAGTCATTTGGGATACCTGAATACACTTAAAAATTAAATTTTATACTAGATTGGCACTCTGTGGGTTTGCAAAATGTCTGGATTTGCCAATAAAGTGGAAAAGAAAATTTAGCAGGAAACAAGGCATTTGAAAGAGCAGGAGAAAAAGTGGGCACATCCTATAAATAAGCATCATGGGATTTTCTTTTCCTGGTATCACTCCTTTTGTCTTTTCAGGATCTGCAAGCTATCTTCATGTTGGACTCTCCCTAAATACCAAATCCATGCAGCATTAGAGTACATGTCGTGGTTTAACCTCAGTTGGCAACTGAGCACCACAGAGCTGCTCGCTCACTCCCCCCCCTCCCCCGGTGGGATGGGGGAGAGAATTAGAAGAGCACAAGTGAGAAAAAACTCGTGGGTTGAGATAAAAACAGTTTAATAATTGAAATAAAATAATAACAATAACAACAATAACAATAACAATAACAACAATAACAATAACAACAACAACAACAACAACAATAATAATAATAATAATAATGTAATAATGATAATCATAGTATACAAAGCAAGTGATGCACAATGCAATTGCTCACCACCCGCCGACGGATGCCCAGCCAGTCCCCGAGCAGCGGCCCCCCCCGGCCAGCTTTCCCCACTTTATGTACTGAGCATGACGTCACATGGTATGGAATGTCCCTTTGGCCAGTTTGGGTCAGCTGTCCTGGCTGTGCCCCCCCCCAGCTTTTCGTGCACCTCCAGCCTTCTCAGTCGGTAGAGCATGGGAAGCTGAAAAGTCCTTGACTAGTGTAAGCACTACTTAGCAACAACTAAAACATCGGTGTGTTATCAACTTTGTTCTCATCCCAAATCCAAAGCACAGCACTGTACCAGCTACTAGGAAGGAAATTAACTCTCTCCCAGCCGAAACCAGGACAGTACATCATTGTATTTACAGGGATTTATAGGCACCTCAGTGACAGGAATCCAGCTCCATAGACCTATCATTACATCTGATTATCTGTTTTCTCTTGGGGTTTTTTTTTTTATTTAAATGCTTCTTTTCAACAAAAACAAAGACTTAAGCCACAAATGTGATGTATCCACATCAAAAGGTAAAAATTATGTGGAAAGTGCCCAATAGATTGGGAAATAACCCTACATTCTATTTCTTTACAATAGGGTTAAAGACACTCAAAATCACACTCAGTAATTTCTTCCTCATTTTTCAGAAAACAGAGTGCCAAGCTACTCCAAGTGTCTAGCCACTGCAAGGTTGAGATTAAGAATTAGCTAGAGACTGAAGTAATCATCAAGTTCAAAGATACTGATGATAATCATATAAAAACTCTGACTGTTCCTCATTATGTGGCACAGGTAAATCACCTTGAGTTAAAACCTCCTCCAATTCTCTAGAGAGTTATTATTGTTGTTTTTGCCCACACTCAAATATGCTGAATTATGAAAAGGGAATTAAATCTTTTTATGCTGTTCAGTCCCACCTCATCTCTAACAATTCAAGAGAGGATTTCATCTGGTGCTTTTGCTTGCAATCTGATAAACACAGAGGGCTTGTTTCTGGCATCAGTAAGCAGCTGGGCCCAATCCTGCGACCCAATCCTTCCTGGATGCCTGCTGCATCCTCTCTGTAATTTCCCTGCAAGCAGGCCTTTGTACCCCACTCACCATTCCACTAGGATATGTGGATCCTGTGCACACGATGGATGAAGAAATGTGAACCTAAAAGCAGATTTTTTTTTTTTTTTTATGCATAGTCCCAATGAAACCTAAAGTACTTACAGTAATCTACCGGGGGAATTCAGTCAATTATATGGCAATCCAGGTAAAATACACAGTCAGCGAGGTAGAAAATGCTTTTCAAAGGGGCTGTTGCTGATTAACAGTTTATTTTTTTGTTCAAGAGGCTGGCACATTTTGCTGGTCAAAACCTCAGTTTTTTTTCATCCGACAACTAAAACATAACACCCCAGAGGAACAGCAAGAGAAGAAAAGGTCTTCCTGAAAATATTGGTTAGGTATCGGGGATGGGACAAAATCCAAAGGGAAATGAATTCATTTCCTAAAAGCCCTGTCAAAGACTGGTGTATCTAATAAAGGAGCAGAGTTACTTGACCCCAGCAGGCAGAAGAACTCCCCTCCAGACAGTTAGATATAATAAGAAACAGAGGGGCAAACTGTATGAAAGGGTCAGGCGACTCATTTTCAGAAACTTACTTTTTCTTGACAAGTACATAAAATCCTGACAGTTCTGTTTTTTTGTCTTCTCAGCAGCCTGATCTTTCTTTTACCTTAGTGGTCTTTCCAGACAGACAATATTACTGACCCTCAGTTTACAAAATTAAATCCTAAATGTTCATGGAGAATTTTAACAGGATCACTTTGTATTTATCTTGGACTCTTCTTGGACTGTTCAGATAATGTTGATTTTTCCTTAATGGCATTGACATTTGCAAAAGTAAGACAATACAAAGCCTAGGACTAAGGAAAAAAAGTTTGGTAATTGTAAAACAGCAAGAGTTCTTATTTTTTTGTACTATCAGTACTATGAAGTTTATTGATTGGTTATTGATAATGGTTGATTTATACTCTATAGTCTTTTCAAAGCATTCTATAGTATTTATCATTACTATAGGTTTGAAGCTAAAAAGTGGGTGTGATCCCCCCAAAATTACCATTATTAATTTACAAATTACCAAACATCTCTGTCCCCTATCTATATACTGCTGGATATGATATCTTCCCCAAAAGGGTATATATGCCATCTTAAAAAGTTGATACAGAAACACTATACTAGGAAGCACACGGTATTAGAACAACACACATTTCCTTTTTCAAACACTAAAAGTAAAATTCATTCCCTGACAAAACACCTGCACAAAATCTAACCGTAAGACAAGAATCATCGATTTCCCTTTTAAAAGTACTTCACAAGCTCACTTGGTGGCTGTTCCACAACCTTCTTCTGCTTTTGCTTAATAATCTTCTGATTTCCAATATAAATTCACTAACTTTTTTTTGCCATTTCTACACTGCTTTGCGTTTGAGTCAACACTGTCCATCCTTTAGCTTAAAAGTTCCACTTCCTCCATTACTTTTACTCTTCTAATATATTTATGAAAAACGATCACTTTTCATTTACAAAAGAGCCTTTTTACTCTCCTGACATAGGCTGTGCATAATGATGATCATCCTAGCAGATCTTCTCAGAATCCCTCTTTCTTGAAGAGAAGCCACAAGAATGGACATGGTTAGAAGTCTTGTGCACCCCTATGTAGCTTTAGGTTTTTCATATAACCCATGTTCCAAATCAAAAGAGCTTTATTTATCATGGTTAGCCCTATTTACAAGAACACCAACAATCTTCTTTTTAAAGCACTAACTATTTATTCGTTGTAAGTTTACGAAGAAATACAAAACCGTTAAAAAGTGTTAGGAAATGCATAAGCTATTTAACATAACTGAGCATGAAATCTCATGAGATAATCGTATCCTACAGCACCTTGAATCAAGAGTGGTAGCCAAGTAAATTTAGTTCTCCAGAGGTATGATTATCTCATGAGGACTTGTCTCGGTGCTGTTTGAAAAATCTCTAATATGTAAAAAACCTCTGATGAAATATGGAGCTCAGAAAGCTGAACAGTAGTTTCCAATGAATCAGTGAACATCATAAGTTACACACAGTAATCTGCCACTTTTTAAAATGTTTAGTAATAATGACAAATGGATAAAAAAATCCATTTAGACAGCATTTTTGGTGGGGGTAGGGAAAGGCGCGACTCATGCATGAGAAATACTTCCACATGCCTGTCAGGTCATCAATATTGCTTTTTAAGAAACCATTATGATACCTACTGTAAACATTAAAGATGAGGAAATCCCATTTTTTCCCCTCTTATTAGCGTATACAGACTTCAATATTTCTGCCCCTTGTCCAGACCACAGAACTCTATCTTATTTAGGGACTGAAACTGTTAAGATTTCATACAGGCTCAAAATAAACCTACTATTGCCAAATAGTTTACTCGTCCATTCATGTTTTAAGAAAAAACAACAAAAGGCATGGAAAGGAGAGTAAAATGTGACAACAATTATTTAAAAGAGACTTAAAAAGGAAAATGCGCACATTTGTAAATTAAGAGGTTAATTAAAACACAGGAATATATTATAATGGGTTTAATACAAACTACTCCAGTCTTTCTAACACAGTTCTCTGGAGAAGAAGAGGAATGAAAACAGTAATGCTTATAATACACAATCTCATTACCAGTACTTAATGTGTCCCCTTCTCTGTCTCCCAAATTCTAAGTGCTCAAAAAGGTAAAAATTACGTGGACTTCTGTAAGGCCTTTGACACAGTCCCCCACAACATTCTTATCTCCAAATTGGAAAGATATGGATTTGATAGATGAACTGTTAGATGGATAAGGAATTGGCTGGATGGCTGCATCCAAAGATTTACAGTCAATGACTCAATGTCCAAATGGAAACCAGTAATGAGTGGTGTCCTTCAAGGGTCGTACTGGGACCAATACTATTATCTTCACTAATGACATAGGCAGTGAGATCGAGCACATCCTCAGCAAGTTTGCAGATGACACCAAGCTGAGTGGTGCAGTTGATCTGCTAGAGGGATAGGATGCCATCCAGAGGGACCTTGACAGGCTTGAGAAGTGGGCCCATGTAAACCTCATGAAGTTCAACAAGGCCAAGTGCAAGGTCCTGCACATGGGTCAGGGTAATCCCAGTATCAATACAGATTTGGGGATCAATGGATTGAGAGCAGCCCTGCGGAGAAGGACTTGGGGGTACTGGTGGATGAAAAATTGGACATGAGCTGGCAGTGTGTGTTTGCAGCCCAGAAGGCCAACTGTATCCTGGGCTGCATAAAAAGAAGCGTGGCCAGCAGGTCAAGAGAGGCGATTTTCCCCCTCTACTCTCTGCCCTCCTGAGACCTCACGTGGAGTACTGTGTCCAGCTCTGAGATCCCCAGTACAAGAAAGACACGGACCTGTTAGAGTGGGTCCAGAGGAGGGCCAAAAAAATGGTCAAGAGGGCTGAAGAGTTGGGGTTGTTAAGCCTGGACAAGAGAAGTCTCCAGGGAGACCTTATTATGGCCTTTCAATATATAAACAGGGCTTATTAGAAACATAGAGACTTTTTACCAGGGCCTGTAGTGGCAGGACAAAGGGCAATGGTTTAAAACTGAAAGAGGGTAGATTTAAACTGGATACAAGGAAGAAATTATTTATGCTGAGGGTGGTGAGACACTGGAACAGGTTGCCTAGAGAAGTTGTGGATGCCCCATGATTTCAAGTGTTCAAGGTCAGGTTGGATGGGGCTTTGAGCAACCTGGTCTAGTGAAAGATGTCCTTCCCATGGCAGGGGGTTTGGACTAGATGATCTTTAAAGGTGCCTTCCAACCCAAACCATCCTATGATTCTATGATTCTATGAAAATATAAGTGTTTAAATTATAGGCAACAAGACCCACTAGGGAATAAATAATATTTATTTCTCAAAAGGACCTCCTAGAATGTAAAGACCAGAACCACAAAGTGTCAGAAAATCCTAAGGAAAACAATGGAAATTATGCATTTAAGTGCTTTTGCAGACCTGGTCTTTCATGCTGACCAAAATCAGCCATACATTTTTCCTCGTGGGAAGCTCCCCCCTTTGGGGGAATTACATAAAAAAATGTCTTCAACCTCCATCTCCTAGGGCATCCCAGATCCTTGTCTGTGCTCCATGCCTCCATTCATCAACATTCAGAAGTACTGATGAAGTTAAAGCTAGATATTTGCTTATGAATGGAGTTCACGTGGGTCCTTGGCCTTTAGCTCATCTCTGGTATTCTTATGAAGAATTTTGTGCGAATTTGTTGTTGTCACAGTCACAGAATCATAGAATAATTTTGTCTGGAAGGAACCTCTGGAGGCCATCTGATTTCCTCTTCTGCTCAAAGCAGGGCCAATTACAGCATGTTGCTCAAGGTATGTCCATTTGAACTCTGAACATCTGAATTTTGTTGGGAGATTCTAGAAACTCTCTATGCAACCTATTTTAGTGCTTCACCACTTTCACCGTGAAGATTTTTTCCTAATATCGAACCATAAACTCCATTGCTGCAACTTTTGAACACTGCCTCCTCTCCTTTTGCTGAGCACCATGAAGAGTCTGGCTCCTTCTACACCCCCCCATCAGGCAGTTGAAGACTGCAATAAGATCCCCCTGGAGCCTCCTCCTCTTAAGGCTGAACAAACCCAGTGCATTGCTGACTCATGTTCAACTCATCAGGACCTCAAGTCCTTTTCTGCAAAGCTGCTTTCTATCGCATCAGCCTCCAGGGCTTACTGTTGAGGTTATTCTGTCCCAGGTGCAACACCTGCATTTGTGTTTGTTGAACTTTATTTATGTCCAGCATATCAGTCATTTCCCCCAGTTTGGTATCATCTGCAAACCCGCTGAGGCATGCACTTTGTCAGTGTTCAAGTCATTAATAGAGTTGATAGAGATTATTCATTCCCTTATTGATCCCTAAGGCACACCACCAACACTTGGCTGCAAACTGGGTTTTGTACAGCTAATCACAACACTTTCAGCATGATGATGCAGCCAATATTACACCCACCTTATCACTCACAGACCCAAACTGTATCTCAGCTGTCGACAGCATAGGAGATAACGTCAAAAGCCTTGCTAAAGTCAAACTAAACAACATCTACTGTTTTTTCCCTTCTTCACGGAGCCAGTATTTTGATCGTAGAAAGCCATCAAATTGGTCAGGCACAGTCTTACCCTGGTAAATCCATGCTGGCTATTCCAAATTACCTCCTTGTCTTTCATACATGTAGAAATGGATTTGCTCCATAATCCTCCTGTAGACTGAGCCAAAGCTGACCAGTCTGTACTTCCCCAAATCCTCCTTCTTCCCCTGCTTGAAGATGGGCATGAATTTCTCCTTTTCCCAGTCATCATGAAACTCCTCTTGAACAAGTCTTTCAAAGACCATAGAGAACAGCCTTAAATGATGCCAGCTGGTTCCCTCAGCACCCTTGGATGGATGCCATCTGGTCCCATGGGTCTGTATAAATCAAATTGGCTTAGAAGATCTCTGACTCAGTCCTTCACTCCAATTCTGCCATTAAGTTCAGTGATTTGGAAGGCCTGAGGGCAGATCTTGCCAGGAAAAATCAAGATAAAAAGGCATTGAGACTTTTGCGTCCTTGGCCACTACTTTCACTGCCCACTGAGCAGTGGACTCACAGGGTTTTACTCCTCCTTTTGCTGCCAATATGCTTTTAGAAGCCCTTCACACCCCTTTTTGGCTTTCATTCCACTCCATAGCTGCATGCTTGAGCCATGTTTCTGTAATCCTGCAGGTAGCCTGTCCCAGCTTCCATTTTCAGTGGACCTCCTTTTTGCATTTGAGGTCAGTCAGGAGTTCTCCATTCATTCATGCTGACTTTTTGCCATGCTTGCTTGATTTGCTGCACATCAGAATGGATCATCTTGGTGCTTTAAGGAAACTGTCCTGGAAGATCAACTAGCTTCCTGGACCCCTTCCTCTCCAGGATAGAAGTCTGTTGGATCATGCCAAGAAGATCCCTAAATGAGCTGCAATCTGCTGTCCTTAAGACCAGGGCTGTGACTCTGCTATGTCTTGCTTACTTCTCTGTCTTTAACTTCAGAATCACATAGTTGCTGCTGACAAGGCTGCCACTGCCCTGCACATCTCCAGCCCTGCTCTTCCTTGCTTCTAACTGCGGGTCCAACAGGTCTACCCTAGTTATCTCCATCACCTGTTTCAAGAAATCATCTGGATGCTCTCCAGAAATCTCCTGCATTGCTTGCACTCTGCCCTATTGCCTTTTGGCCAGATATCAGGGCAGCTCAAGTCCCCTGTGAGTACCAGAGCCTGCAGTTTTGAGGCTTTCTCCACCTGTCTGAAGGTTTCCTCTGCTTCCACTTCTTGACCAGCCAGCGTGTAGCAGGTGTACCACCACACCACCCCTGCTCATCTGTCCTCTGCTCCTGACCCCATGCTCTGGGCCAGCTTGCCCCCTAGGCAACTTCTTGCACACTGCAGCTGTCCCTTTGCACAGAGCGCAGCTCCTGCTCCTTACCTTCCCATCCCATCCTTCCTGAAGAGCCTGTGTCCACCTCCTCCATCCCCTGCAGCACTCCCATCCTGTGAGTCATCCCACTCCCTTCTGTAGTCCCACACAAGATCCCAGTTTGGTGGCTGTGCAGGGACATCTAATCCTGCTTGTTTGTTCCCCATGCTGCCTGTATTCAGGCACGGACACTTGGGATGGGACTACAGTCACAACGTTTTCACCAGGTGAAAGCATGACAGCCTCTCCCATCACTCTGTTCCCCAGGTGCTTCCTCATGGCCTCCCATTTCCCACTGGGTCAAGTCCTCTGACGTCATCCTAAACAAACAGATATCCAGACAACTTTGATTTTTAGGCCTATATGCAACAGTTCAGACTAGGAATCAAATTAAGTTTTATGTTATTGGAACACAAATGTGCCTGAAATGATTACCATTGCTCCTTGCTATATTTCTCCTCCTTCCTTTACTTAAGCTGAGATGATTTAGCTTATATTTTAGAAGTCAATTCATAGACTAAAGCAAGGCCTCATAAGCAAATTTTAGACTTCTTATAATAGTATTATGAAAGAAATGCTGACAAAATATTACTATTGTAGTATAAACAACAAATAATAATGGTATTACGAAGCATCATAGCTAGGGAAGCCATATTTGTATTAGTTCCCATTCATTGTTCACTTTAGATCCTTATCAAAAATATATTATTTTGCAACACTTCTTTGAGTATCCTCTATAAACCCTGTATATGGGATAAAGCAGAAAATCTGAATACTTGTCTGATTTGATTGGATTTTTTTCCCATATAAAAAGACTAATAATAGGGTAAGATTCAAAATGTTAAAAAATACATTATTTATGTTCCATTTTCTGTCTTTATTTCCCCATTAATTTCTCTCTTTTCATTTCAAGGCATTAAAAGTGGTATAAAATGATCAGCAGTCAATGCAGTAAGTCTCTAGTCTTGCATTAGCTCACATAGTGGGCCTGATAAATTGGCTATGATTTCAGGACTTTATATAGCTCTCATTATCTTTTTCTGCAACAAAGGAGGTTTAGAAAAGCAACATCCGTCCTCTTGCATATTATACTCTAAATGTAATATAAACCAGTTATATTAGCAGTTACCTGTATAATTAGTGGAACAAAGCTTTTAATAGAACTTAATACAGACCCTTCATAAATTAAGCCAGCGTTATGCCCTTTTTACTTTCAAGGAATTGCTAAATTCTAAAAAAAACCCACATACTTCCTATAAAAATAAACTGGCAGTGTGGCTACAGTGAAAAAAAAAAAGTAATAGTGCTTCCCTTTGGAATATAGCCTTTATTTTCTAAGCTTATAAATACGCATATACAGGCATATACTCTAACACACTTACTAGTTATCATCCTTTCCTCCCAATCAGAGCTTGAATTTGTACCAGTCCTAGTTCCATTTGCCTTTACAACTACTACTCAACTCTCCTTTCTCTCTAGGCTCTCTGAATCCATTGCTTATAACCCCGTTAAGCATACTTCTCTGCCAGGTCCCTCTCAGATCATTTCGTCTGCTTTCCCACCTACCTGTCTGTATCAGCTAAAATCTCTACTCAGACCTTTAAAACTGTATTCTGTCTCTACTTTGCCAGATATTTTGCCATCTTTATTGATATGTATAACCTATACATTTGCTATTCCAGTCTGTCTCTTTTACAGACTGAAACTTGTCCTCTGCCTTTCTACTGTTTCCTCATGAGCTCAGGATCAACATGAATAATTTTCCTTCCTGAACTGCCTATTTACTTTCTTAAATACTGTAATAACATAAACACTACATTTTATTTTGAAGGCAGGCTCTTAACCTACACATCAGAACTAATAAGTTATCACATTAAACATGTTAATGTACAATCCTATCTTTGCAGTTTAAATTCCTTAATATTTAGTATATTGTATCCATCCTGCAGTCTAAACTCACCATAGCTTCCATCCTTTTTCGCAGCTATTTCAACATTATTTTATTCATTTCTGACAGACATAATTTTTTGTCACTCATATCCATCCATGTTACTCAATGAATGTCTCAGCCCACTGTTCCTGTGATAATGTCCCTTCCTTTCTCTTCCTTTACCCTGCTCTTCTTTCCTCATTGCATCAAATTTAAATATTTCTGCCCACTTTCAAGGCCCTTTCTGACCTACCTCCACCATATTATCATTTATTTTAGAGATGCTGATGATCAATGATGCTAATCTCATGCCCACTTACTAGATATTCCAGCATTCAACTCTGCTTTCTCCTTTGTGGTTCTGCAGGCTGAGCAGAGGCTCCCTGTGAGCATTTGCTTAGTCACCTCATTATCTTCCCTCAAATACTGCTTTTCCATAACACCTGCAAGAAGTCTTGACAATGATTAGACTGCTACAATGCTAAGAATACTTTCCATGTCTCCCTATATGACTGAATTCTCCCATCTTTTGCTCTCTTTTTGCTGTCCTGCTTAATAGGTAGATGCAATTGCTTTATGTAATGATGGTCTCTTTCTTTTGTACTTCCATGTGTAAGTAATTTTCTCTTACTACAGTTCTCAAGTGCTAAGACGATACCAACAAATAATACTCAAATGAACATACTACTTCCATTTTGGCAGTACAGTCTGCCCTTGGGTAGTTCTGCTGTTAGTTCTGTTCTAAAATTGTCACACTATTAAACCATTAAAGTTGTTGACGAAGACCCATTTTTGGAATGTTTCTTGAGAAGTCAGGAAACCCACATGCAATGTGCCAAAAATAGTAATTTGGTCCTGGAAACAGCAGTTTGAGAAGCCCAAAAGGCAAGGCTCACGATCAAAGCATAACATGTAGTATAGGCATAGTCCACATTGGCTTGAGTAATTTCTAATTATGTTTAATGAATCACTTTTCAGCTAGCTATGCAAACCAGTAATTCTCTATCTGAAAAGTCGGAAGCTTAAAACCAAAGGTTTTGAATAATACTAGCTGAAATGATCACCTGGATATTTTGTTAGTAGCTCTTCCTCTTACTAGAGGCAAAGAATAGTCATGACTACGTCACACTCCCACATGAACTCCTTTCAGCAATTCTGCCATTTGTAAATTAATTCCATTTTGGGGACTGAATGCTCTTCTACAGAGTAGAAAAATCAGAGCACTGTGCAATGGTCCTCAGTCATTTTGTATCTGGGCTTTGTTGTTGCCACCTTCTTCTCAAAATTTTGCCAGGACTCCCTTGGACATCTCTGCAGTCATATGAAGCTAAAAGAGATCAAGCTCTATGCTAGAGTACAGTGAGAATCAGAAGGAAAGGTTGGAAAAAGAAAGGAAATGAGAAGTAAACCCATTGCTGTTCATTTGCTAACGCACAGCACTAGTGAAAGGGTTTACCACATAATGATGACATTTTAGTATTATCAGCAGTTGTACTTTTTGAAAGTGCAAGAGAAGCCAGAAAGCTGAATACTGACTGCAAAGAAACACCAAAATAGGATGTCCCTGTATTCTCCTCTGTCTATAGTTTTGCGTGTCATTTATGAAATATATTTCCAAAGAGGAGGTAGAGGGTTATTGAGCAAGTTGCCTTTTCCATGCTTTGGAAAATTATACTTGACAGATATTGAAGTGGAATCATCAGCAGTTGGTGGTTTTGACCTTTTACATGTAGCTGCCATCACTTTATCAATTAATTTTTGTTTTTTTCCTAATAAAAATGTGAACTCTCATAGCATAATGAATAGTTCAAAAAGCAGAAAAGAGGTGTCAGTTTATGAGATAAACTGGCTGCTGTCTGCTCCACTGGCTGCTGCCTGCTCCACAAATGAGACTGATGACATATTGATTTTATTCTCTCCATAAACAAAAAGCCCTTGGTCGTGATTTGACAAATCAAAAAAAAGAGGAAATGAGAAAAAGTATATTTTCTACTAATTATCACTTCTTTTATAATGTTCAGATTCCTTTTTCTTAGCATTCAAGTAGCTTCTAGTATCACTGTATCTCAGCATCTAGAAAATACACTTCATTGTGCTTGTTTTTGCGACAGAGACCAGATATTATCCCCGTTTTACAGATAAAGAACTTGGCCAGCCCTTATTCACTTCATGTAATATCAACCTTCTGAATATGTTGCTCGATGCCAAGGCCTGGTCCATGATAGGCACCTAGACATGATGTGTTTCAGTGATCCAAAGATAGGTAAAATGTAACGTCATACTGCTTTTCAAAACAGTAGGAAATTATTAATAATGAGTAGAAAATGATAAATAAACTTTGCTGTGTCTTTATTGAGCCCTGCTGGACAGATTATGTTACTCTGATTCTGTGAAGGCTATGAAGGCTTCCAATGACTGCTCACAAATATATCCCTCTCTATGGAAAAGTAATAATTTGACCACTGCTAAAAAATACTGAACCAAAGTTCTGTATAAATCACACTAATAACATAATTATTTTTTATGTTCATACTTTGTTGCTTCTTTTTTCTAAACCCATGCAAAACTTCTTGCTTTCTGATATTTCTTCATTTTCTTCATTAAGATCTTCATTAATTTTTGTTATTTTTAATAATTTAATAATGTTTATCCCATTCTGATTCTGCAGCACCGTTGTTTGCATTTCCATAGTATGTGGGAGTCACTGTGATAGACCAGGCTGACATACTTCAGTATGTGCTTTAGTTGGCCTATTTCCAAAAAGGACTCAGGATGATACTATTTCTTCTCAATCTCCCTCACTTTCAGTTTTTAACTTTGCCCTGGCAGAATGACTCTAAATCAGATCTAGAACAAATATATCCATTGAATAAATGTAGTTGTTTTTCTTTTCCCTCTAGTGCTTTCATCTTGAGTTCAAGAATTGTCAGTCTTTCCACACAACAGCTGCATGCAAGCAGTGGCAAGGAGAGACTTCAGTGGCTACAAGTGCTTCTGCTTCTCACTACACTATCTCATCATAATGTGCATTTTTGCAAAGTCACAATACAAATACATCCAAATCAGATGTTGACTGAGTTACAGTACAAGGCCTGAAAGAAGCATCGATTCAGGGATAGGCTTCTGACACAATTATGTAGTATCTCTCAGGAATGTACGCTGTTATCTATCTAATTATCTTCCCTCCTTTCCTTACTTTGCTCTGATTCTTCCTTCCCTCCCAAATAAGGACCCACAACACCTTTCCATATACAACACATTGGAAAAATTCACAGTGTGAACATATAACAGCTGGAGAACCTGAATTAACAACTCTTGCAGTAATCATAAATCATGTGTAAGGTGGCTATGAAACAAAAATTAAGTACGGTAAAGCATTACTGAGAAATACTAAGTACTGCATATACCCAGCAAAAAGAAATTACAATCTGTGTGGGAACAATATCTTCAAATTTTCTGACATTTGTACATTTATAATTGTCTGATGTTGGATGTTTTGCATTAATATATTTATGGTTTGGAGGAGCTATACTAAGATCAAAAATGTTCATCCTGCATAATAATCCCATCAGGAACAAAGACAATAAAAGGTATTTCTGTTGGAGTTTATAAAAACATTAAATTCAGTTATGAAGCCTTATGCTGCGTATGAGATACTCAACTTTTCAAAGAAAAGAAGTAAAGAGCTGTCTCTGTTGGAGGAAAGATAAAATGATACAAGAAACCTGTCAGGAACAATTACACTGATTCATGTTGTAAACACCGTTACAATGTATGCCCACCAGAAAATTTAGAAGTATGACATTTAATGCATCAAATTTAGCTTTGTCATTGCTTTATCTATGGGGTAGAGAGCTTTGCACACGTCTCCCAGGAGGGAAAAATATCCAGTTAAAACTCTTTCAAAAATACCCCTCATTTATAACTGAAAAACCAAATTTCGGTTGAAGAAAGTATTATTTCAGAATTTTCTTTTCAGCATTTCACTAGACGCTGCATACACAGAGAGTGCACTGCAGTTGTATAAAAACAGACATTGTGCCACCTTAACTAATCACAGTTACATGAATAGAAGCTTTGAAATTTATTTAGATCACATAGTCAGCATGAGCCCTGAATAAGGAAAACGTGTAATTGCATAGCTCAGGGGCAGGTTCGGGTGTCCACTGTGACCCAGAAAGTCACATTTCAGTCCCCTGCTTCCTCCTTGCCATGGGAGCAGCCAGAGCCAGGCATGCACCAGGTGTACTTATATGCCCTCCTGACAACCCAGCTGCTATGAGGAGAGTGTTGGGGGTCAGAGCCACGTGGCCTTTTCTTTCTGCCTCCTCTAGCCTTCCTCCATTAGCTCACATAGGTGCAGCAGACTGGGGAAATAGTACCTGAAAGGTGGCTGCTCCTTTTTTTCCTGTGGCTAGCAGACTGACAATGCAATCAGCCTTACTTTGTGCCCCCATCTTCAGAGGCACTGAGGCTAAAAATTCAGCCCTTGGCATTGTGTGTTTGTATATCTAAGAAGAAGGGGGATATTTCCATGCAATTAGATTATCCCTACTCCTTGTGTGACCAATTCCTCATGTGCTACCCACTGAAGACAGGAACAATTTCAATCCTGACACTCGTTGGTTTTCAAGAATAGTTTCTGCATCGAGTGTCCCAGGAGAGGATGGGCTGAGGTGGAGGGGAGATGATAATCTACAGAATACATAATGGAGCAATGTCACAGCTTGTTTTTCCCCCTGCTAAGAGGGCATATAACCAGCTGAGTCTAACCTACAATGAGCATCTTCTGTCTCTGCAGTTAGTTTTACCTTAAGGCAGAGGAAAGAAATCTTCTTATTATAATATTATACTAGTGACACCATAACTAAGATTGAAAAAGGCTATTACTGGCGTAAATGACTCCAAATAAGGTTCCTTACTCTTTTTGAATTGCTACTCAAAATGCAGTTATCAGAAGGATATTAACTCTTTGAGGAATAATTGCTTTGCCTACCTGAGGCTAAATATATTGGGCCAAAGCCTTACCTGGTTCACAAAGTTCAAGTTAAATTGAGAGAACTACATCCTTCACAGCCCTCACACAAGACAGAAGGCAGCAACAGAAGGGAAGGCTAAGGGGGATGTTATTGCTCTCTTCAACTACATAATGGGAGGGTATAAAGAAGATGGAGACAGATTCTTCTGGTGGTGGAGAGTAAAAGGAAGAGGCCAAATAGACGCAAGTTCCAAAACCAGAATTTCCAGTTCTCACAATGAAGGTGTTCAAAGGAAGAGATTTCCCAGAGAAGTTCTGGGATCCCCATCCTTGAAGATACTCAAAATCTGACTAGACAAGGGTTTGAGCAACCTGCTGTAAGGCTGAAGCTGGCCCATATTTGAGTGGGGGTTTGGTCAGATGACATCCAGAGGTCCCTTCCAACACAAATTATTCTGTGATTCTATGATTTTAGTAGGGCTATTGGTATGTTTTGCTATGGACTCAGATATGTGTTTCAGCCTTGCTCTGCCCTCGGTTGAAACCTACTGCCCAGCCTTACCCCTCAGATCGTGCCAGCTAAGCCTCTATGACTCCAGACTACAACATCCCTATGGGGTTTGGGTAAGCTATCTTCACAAAAGCCATCTAAGCATGGATAGACCTTTACTTATTATTGTCGAGATGATATCCTGTATATGCAGACTAAAATCTGGCTTTAGCGAAAGTTTTCTATCATCAAACAGAAATTTGTTGGAGAAAATTTCTGCTGCACTTATTTCTTTGATATAAATTTGTTCTGTGCCTGGTAAACCATGCATTTGTTCAGTATGCATGACTGACAAGAGATGCTTAACTAGAAGTACTCTCGGTTACATGCAAAAATCAGAAAATCTACGCCCCATGTATGGCAGAATGCCCAGGTAGATGAACACAGTCAACCCATCTGGCCTTATAACCCTGGAGTTCTCATTGAGTCGGACTGACAGGAATGGTAGGAGGTGCTGCATTTCTTCAGCATTTATGTGCTAACAGTCAGAAACATGCTGCTTTACAATGATACTTCAAAGAAAAAGGAAGAGGGAGCTAGAGAGAGAGAAAATGTCATGTCAGACATTCTGTCCATGTCTAATAACACAGTTTCTCCTTCTCTTTTCACCTGTGGTCTTGTTTTTAAAACTACATTAAGTCTGACAAAGGAAATAAAATCATATAAATGAAGACAGAATACCTAAATGTAATCCAAGCTGAACAAACAATCCAAGACTCAGCAGAGGTGTTGATCAAAACTACAGGAGCTCTGGTATTTTCTCAATGAAGAAGATAGAAGTTTCTCTTGTATACTAACTGAAGGCTTAAAAGGAATTTACCTCTACTAGCAACTAAACAGGGCTTTTTGTTCATTTGGTTGGTTTTTTTTTAGTTTAGCAGACAGATTTATCTTTTAAAGGGGATACCCCAGTTTCTCATTTTAAAACTACAACTGGGGCAGACCCCTCTCAAGTTAAGAATCAGCTGAACGGAGAATTATACTTCCTTTAACTTAGATACAGGTTCGTTGATTAACTCTCACGATGTAATTTGTACATGAGCATGTTCTCAAATGAATGTCTGTTTCTAGCCAAGGAGGCAAAAAGTGACTAGGAACATATCCTAGCATCAGCTTTCTAGTTAATATTCTTCCACTCATTAACAATAAAGAGCAAATTTTGGCAGGCTCTTGAGGTGAACTACTGCTTTGGCTGTTCTGATTATTTATAATTGCATTATTCATTACCAGGTTGTTGCTACAAAGCACTTTGTTGTGATTATTGAAAGTCTACAAATACATATATATTACATGAAATTTGTGTGTGGGTTGTTCCAGTGTTACTGTAAAGACCCATCATCTCCTAACAAAAGTACATACCTGAGTGTCCTAAATCATAGCCTGGATTTTCTCTTGAAATCACGTTTTCCTAAAGTACTGGTTGTCAGCATCTCTCCAGAGAAGGCAGCATCCACCATCGCATTTGTCACTCTATTTCACTATTTCTCCATCCTCTGTGTAGTTCTTCCGTTGGCGCTGGTCCCATGGTCTCCTGCTCTGTGCAAGCCAGCCCGCTCACTCCCAACACAATGGGGACAAACTCGGAGGGCAACCCAGCAGAAGTGTCCTTCTGCTGAGAATGGCTCAACACCTTTTTCAGAAAGCAGTGAACCTGAGCCATGAAACAAATACCCATATCCAAAAATAGGTATAGATAATTCGGAAGTATCCAATTTATACACTAATAAACATGATTCTACCATCACTAAGAAAAGACCAACGGCTTTTTATTGACCTAACAGTGTAGGCCTCTGGACTTGCCTGGACTTGTCTTGGCCTGAGTTGATTTTAGCTTGTTTTAACAAACATTTAGCAGTTAGCTGACTATTGCCTAAATACATATTAGCTTCAGTTCAGCTGTGTGCAGCTGTATGGTACAGCACCTATTCCTAATTAATAGTGATAACATAGTTGTTCTGCATAGGGTGAACAGTCCATGAGTTAAAATAAAAGTGTAATGTAGAGAAGTACAGGTAGAGGTGAAGAGCAGAGGGCTGGCACTATAATCACAAATCATGGTGGTCAGTGGCTGGTCACTCAGTCAGGTGAAATGGTTTTCAAGGATAACAAAGAGAACAGAAAAACTGGATAAGGTGGAATTGAGTACTGCGTCCAGCTCTGGAGTCCTCAGCATAAGACAGACATGGACCTGTGTCCTGGTTTCGGCAGGGATAGAGTTAATTTCTTTTCTAGTAGCTGGTACAGTGTTTTGGATTTAGGATGAGAACAAAGTTGATAACGCACCGATGTTTTAGTTGTTGCTAGGTAATGCTTATACCAGCCAAGGACTTTTCAGCTTCCCATGCTCTACCGACTGAGAAGGCTGGAGGGGCACAAGAAGCTGGGAGGGGGCACAGCCAAACTGGCCAAAGGGACATTCCATACCATGGGACGTCATGCTCAGTACATAAAGTGGGGAAAGCTGGCCGGGGGGGGCCGCTGCTCGGGGCCTGGCTGGGCATCGGTCGGCGGGTGGTGAGCAATTGTACTGTGCATCACTTGCTTTGTGTATTATTATTATTATCATCATACTATTATCATTTTATTTCAATTATTAAACTGTTTTTATCTCAACCCACGAGTTTTTTCTAACTTGTGCTCTTCCAATTCTCTCCCCCATCCCACCGGGTGGGGGGGAGTGAGCGAGCGGCTGCGTGGTGCTTAGTTGCCGACTGAAATTAAACCACGACAACCTGTTGGAGTGAGTCCAGAGGGCCACAAAGATGATGAGGGGGATGGAATACTCTCCTATGAGGACAGGCTGAGAGAGTTGGGGTTGTTCAGCCTGGAGAAGAGAAGGCTTCGGGGAGACCTTACTGCAGCCTATCAGTACTTAAAGGGGGCTTCTAAAAAAGATGGGGACAGACTTTTTGTCAGGGCCTGTTGCGACAGGACAAGGGGGAATGGCTTTAAACTAAAGGGGGGTAGATTTAGACCAGATATAAGGAGGACATTTTTTACGCTGAGGGTGGTGAAACACTGGCACAGGTTTCCCAGAGAGGTGGTGGCTGCCCCATCCCTGGCAACATTCCAGGTCAGGTTGGATGGGGCTCTGAGCAACCTGATCTAGTTGAAGATGTCCCTGCCCACAGCAGGGGGGTTGGACTAGATGACCTTTAGAGGTCCCTTCCAACCCAAACTATTCTGTGATTCTATGGTTTTATGAATTGGGAACCAATGAAGAAAGACCAAGTAACGAGACTGCATTAGAAAATATAAAAAGGCCCTCAAGAGGACCATGAAGGAAGAAACCCTCACCAACATGATACTCGTCCTAGTAAACCCCTCACATCTCTGATGGTCCAGCTCCCCTTGCCCCTACCTTATGTAGAAGGAGGATGAGCACTGTAAGTCCTAGCGTTAGCATGACTCTAGACTAATCGTAACTTGTATTTTGATTAGACTGTTAAGACTTAAATTACACTAACATTAAAGTCTTGTCTCCACATATCAGCTATGTTCAGTTCTTGCCCTTGCAAGATTTTTAGTGTAACTACTTAATGGAAACTATGTATGAAAATCCAAGATGGCACCATCTCTTCCAGCCATATTTTAAGGGAAAAAAGAGACCTGTCTTGGCAGGGCTGTCAAAAGGAAAAACTTAGATTTCCAAGGGGAAATTTGTGAACTTTGAACAGATGCCTCCCTACCATCTAATCATGTAAAGTTAAGTATTCAGGGGGTGCAAAACATTGTTCCCATTTGTATTTCCTAGCATCTGGCTTTGATGATTCCTGTCTCAGGATGCCTGCTCATGGGACTCTCCTATTTCCACATGCATTGGTTATGTAGGTACCTCAGGCTGGGGCTTGGACACACACTGATGCAATGTCAGGTCTCTCTGTGAAATAGCCTGCAGTCCAACATCTACAGCAAAGCCTTCCCTGTCCTCTATTAGAGAGGGCCATATTAGAAATGTTTCTGGAGTTTGAAAGTGGAACAAAGCAATACCATAAAGAGATTGTAACAAAAATGGTATTAAAATCTCAGAATAAGTCAGATCAGTATCTCAAGACAAAAAGGAGGAAAAAACCCCCTCCACTTTTCTTATTAAATATTACTTATAAAGTGTATCTGTGCTTGAATATACCAAGAGTGTTAGAAGTCCAAGACTGCTGCACAAGCAATTTTGCCCTGTAAAGTTAACAGTGCTCATGACAAATTTGGAAGCTTTGCATACTGGTCACATCAAATGAAATCAAGAAGATAAACACTGAACTTTGTTAAATTCACTAAGATTTTGAGGTTTAAACACTGCTACCTATAGTAGATCGGATTTTGACTGCTTTATTCATTTGAGTTTACTAAGGCCTCCACTGAAGCCCAGAAAATCTATTTCCAACCTCATAATTGGGTTTGGACTCCTAAATGTTTTTGCCAATCAAGATTATTGAATTTAATTGGCTAGTTGATGAGGTGCTATATAATTAGACTTTGAAAAATATTTATTAAGTGAATAAATTAATGAGTCACCACCAGGCAAAGAAGTGCAGGCTCTTAGCTTGCAGCCTGTATCAGATCACTGAGTCAACTTTCCTCATAGTCAGGTAGTTACTGTGGAATAATGAAATCTGCTATAAATCCACACCGTAGTTCTTCCTGCAGTAATTTATTTCTCTAGCCATGTTTGTAGGAAACATTTTGTTTCCTGAGATCGTCATTTCTTTCTGATAGACCAGGTTTTTTGTTCATTTGCTATGATGTCTTTATTGTATACACCATTATTCCTAAAAGTATCAGCAACTTATTATTGTGAATAACCTACTGGCAATAGACAAGTCAGAATTTTTTTTTTTTTCCCAGGGGAACTTCTTTTTATCTGTCCAACTGTCCTAAAATATTTTGTAAACAATCAATATGCTTTGAACACTACATATTTTATAGCTTCTTATGTTATTAAAAAAAAAACCCACCCACATAGGACATGATTAGAATGTCTAAATATTGTGAAGCATAACATAGTTTTCAATGCCCAGTCTGAAACACATGACTAGATTCTTCTTTGCATAAAGTCTACATTAAGCCCTACATAGATTAAGGTCCCTAGGTGACAAATGTGTAGTCAAATTTGCATTAAAGGTAGAAGGATAACAAAACATAAGTACCTTTTCAAAACTGTGGCTGATAACTTTACATTCCACCAGATGAGCATTGGGAATATGTGTGAACACAGTAGATAAAAGGTTAATACATGTTTTGAAGACTTCTGAACTGAAAATTATTTACTTCTCGTCTTAGTAGAAGATGAGAAAATGTCCAGTCTACCATGTGCGAATATACCACATGGCAATAGTTCTAGAACTTATTAAAAATTTTTGATTCAAATACCTTTAAGTAGGTTTCTTCCAAATGAGACAATCTGTCTCAAAGCAGTTTGGCAATTAGCTAATTGCCAGTTTATCACAAATATTAGCCTTTTAGATAAATGCTAAGAATATAGCACAAATACTCTTTGCTAAGCAATGCAGATACGGAAGACCCGATAAAGACATCAGAGATCTATGAAAAATCTTGTCTTAAAACTTCACTGAAAGTGGTTTTAGATTTTTAGGCTCATTTCCCTCTTTACATATATCTATTTCTTGTTACATTTGAAGTATGGCATTTTTGAGCTACCAGAAAGCAGAGGAATTTGTCTGCCTGTTTTGTTTTTTCATTAGACACTGTAACTATGTGCTACAGTATTCACAGAACTTCTATTGCTGTAGTTCAGAGAATAAGATCCTATTTCTTCGTGGTTTTGGTGGGTGGTGGTTATCCCAAGACTGATCATGGAAGAAACCCCAACAATGTTTTCTACAATATAGGTACTAAGTATTTTTTTTTCTACCTATTTGAATAAGTTTTTCACTCTATGGTAAAAGAGTTTGCAATAACTTAGACTGTCACAGCACCAGATATACAAGTCTCTTTCACCATTACTGCTTAGGCAACATAATAACAAATGATACAGAAATGCCCACATCTTTCTTTCTACCATTCCATCATTTATATTTCTAATTTTATTGTTCCCAAACCCAATAATTTTAGCTGTTCAAAAAGTAGCTTAATATTTAGCTTGAAGCATTTGAGTTTTCCAATTTTCCACACAAACATTAGCCAGCTGTACTAGCTCAATGGCATCACCTGAAGGTGAGTTTTACAAGCGAACAGCAGGAAACACAGGAGCTGCTCCCTGCAAGGAAACTTTATGTGATTCAACTTGAGAATCAGAATGAAATGTTGCTTCCCCTCAAAAACTAGATTTTCACTTTATGTTGTCATTAATTTTAAAAACATTTTATTAGCTTTATGGTAGTTTTTCATTCAGGAGTTAAAGACTGATTACTTCTAAGCGTTTCTTTTGCTGAAATCTCTTCTTTTTTTATAGCTTATCTTAAAGCTCTGAGGCCTACTGTCACCTCGGATAAATTACCACACTGAATACAATTGGACAAATTATACAAGGGAAATTTTGTCCAAAGAATTTTGAGATACAGGCTTTGTATCATTTTATTTGAGAGTTATTTCCATTATTTTTACTTTACAGCACGTAATTTTTGACACTGAACAAAATAAAGTCCAAGCCATCCAGTATCCTACCTCTTACCATATGCAACATCAGCTGCTTCACAAAAAGGCCAAAAAGCAATTGTTATGTATTACACTCTCTGTCAGTTTTATCATACTCGCTACTGTTCAGATACTGGCTTAAAATCTGACATGAGTTGTTGTCTTCCTTGTAATAGTTCTTCTTTGGCTTTACTAGTATAACTCAAGATATTGTTACTCATAGCAATCTCCAATTGATAATTGAAGTATGCTGTATTTTTGCCTTCAGCAATATCCTGTAAGTGTCATTTTCATGGTATAATTTCAAAACTGTATACAAAATTCTTCATGAGTTTTGAAATGTCCACCTTTCTATGACCATTTCAATCTATAATATCTATAGATCTATAGATCTATAGATCTACTATATATCTTTGTTCATATGCACCCACATGGAGAAAGACAACACCTGGCCTCTTGCAACAATAGCTTTATTTATTCTCCTTCTTAGATAGCTTCTGTATTTCCTCTGAATGATTTCAAAGGCATTGAATAAAATCTAAAGCCATCTATCCCTGGGGATTCCCTTGGTAGCTTCCTTTCCCTCAAGTGAAACCTTGATAGTCCCATAGTTATAATGTTTTACATTTGCCAACGTCTGGATTCATCTCACTAGGCGTTTTCTGAGCCTAGGACTCTGCTCCTTGAAATTTTTCTTTGGGTACTTTAAAATAGTGTTCTAAGTAATTTTCTTTAGGAGTTTTTGATTTTTAAATTCCCCATCTTGTTAGTAGCTTTTTTTAAATCTTCTTACCAAGCAAAAGTAATAGTTCAACATCCTTCTTTTGCTTTCCTTTCCCTAAATTTTTTGAAGTCCTGTTGGCTCTTAAAATTTTATCCTTGAGTGAAACTTCGGTCCTCTGCATTTTTAGCAGTTAGAATTGTCAGTTTGTACTCTGCATTATCTGATCCTTTAGAAGAGAAATATAGTGGCATTTTTTTTGCTAAGGATCAAAACCAAGTGTTAGATAATTTGCAGAGGACAAGGAACAGCAAGGAGAAGATAAATTAAATGGATTATTAAATGTTACTAGCACCAGATAGTAACTTGCAGTGTTCGCTATGAACCAAATATAACCATTGTACTAACCTGTATGAATGTAAAGCTGAAGGGAGATAACAGCAGTTTGAAAGAAACATCAGAAATCAAAGTCTAGATTGATCTGTTTAACCCAAAGTCATCCATAATTTATTAACTAAAAAATGAAATACGTTACTAGTCATTGAAAGAGACAATAGTTCAAACTGACATACAGTAAAATATCTTCATCTGAATGAGTCTGAATTTACTCAAAGATTACTAGCTGCAAATAAAGAAGGAAGTCTGGCATACATTTCTCCAATTTGTTTGCTATCAGGCAGACTTTTGTCAGCAGTTTTAGAGACATATACTTTCCTTTATAAAAAGGCAAACTACTGTATTCCAATCACTAAACTGAAAATATCTTTGTAAAAGATCTTCACATCCAGTACAATTCCTTTGTACTTTTCCAGTTGTTTCTCTGCATAAGAGCAGTGGCAAACAATGGCTCTACCTGCATTCATCACTGGGAAAAAAAAAATCAATTGCTTATAGGCCACTACTATTTCTTCTTCGTTCAAGCTGTGTCATAGTCCATAAAAAAATAATCCATCACTGCTATATATTCGCTCCACAGCTGTGACAATAAATTCCTCATTTTTTCTCATCGTACCCCAGGTAGCTCCACTGACTTCGCTGACTACTCCTAATTTTCATCACTGTCGGTGAAAGCAGAATCAGGCTGAAGGAACAGCCACTGCCGTGTGCACTGTATGAAATATATCTATGAATCACAAAGTGTTTTAAAAGCTTTGTTCCCCTTATTAATTGAAAAACAATTCAGCTAGGATTTAATTTTCAGCCCCAAATGGTCCTTTTAGTTCAGAAGGACAAGACATGCACATACATTAGTCATGCATTAAAAAACTTTCACATTTGTAGTGCTGATATTAACTCATTGCATACTGTATCTTATGTTGATTGATGAGTTGCTCTTAATTTCCTGTCACATAAACCAGAGGCAGACCAAACCTAATCCTATGACAGAAAGATTATGCTACATAAAATATAAACAGGGATAAGAAAATTCACTATAAATATTTATGTGTTTGTACTCACAGTTTTCTATTTTTATAAATCCATTAGGTCTCACCAGAGATCTTTAATACATTATTTTCATTTCAAATACCCTATTTGAAAATTCAAGTATATGTATGCTTCAAAGTAAAGCCAAACTAAATTAATAGATTGTCGTTTATAATATAATAATCCATGTGGAAAAAGGAGAGGTAATAAGAAAATATCCACTTCTGTTTAGATGAGACTAAGATTTTAGTGTTTTAAGAGATAACATTGACCAACACCATATGAAGATCAATACCCAGTTGTCAAATGTACTGTAAACCTCAATGGACTGAAGAATGAGGAATCAATATATACGGCCTTGTATTTCATCATCATTTATGACAACTAAATGCAAAACTGGTGTAAAGTGTTGTCCTGGTTTCGGCAGGGATAGAGTTAATTCCCTTCCTAGTAGCTGGTACAGTGCTGTGTTTTGGATTTAGGATGAGAACAATGTTGGTAACACACCGATGTTTAAGTTGTTGCTAAGTGGTTGCTTACACTAGTCAAGGACTTCTCAGCTTCCCATGCTCTACCGACTGAGAAGGCTGGAGGTGCACAAGAAGCTGGGAGGGGGCACAGCCAGGACAGCTGACCCAAACTGGCCAAAGGGACATTCCATACCACGTGACGTCATGCTCAGTACATAAAGTGGGGAAAGCTGGCCGGGGGGGGCCGCTGCTCGGGGACTGGCTGGGTATCGGTCAGAGGGTGGTGAGCAATTGCACAGTGAATCACTTGCTTTGTGTATTATTATTACTACTAATTATTATTATTGTTATTATTATTTTATTTCAATTATTAAACTGTTTTTATCTCAACCCAGGAGTTTTTCTCACTTCTACTCTTCCAGTTCTCTCCCCCATCCCACAGGGGAGCTGGGGAGTGAGCGAGTGGCTGCGTGGTGGTGCTCAGTTGCCAACTGAGGTTAAACCACAACAGTCCTTTTTGGCGCCCAACGTGGGGCTCGAAGGGTTGAGATAATAACAGATTAACCGGAGTGTATTAAGGAACTTATATCTGTTAATAGTTGTGGGTCACAATGTTGGTTCCTCTGTTCTTGATATTGATTTGTATAATCTGCATCGTGCTCTTTTTCCTGCTCTACATGTTAGAGATTGGTGTTGGGTTTTGCAGTTTGCTGTGGTCTGCAGTGATTGGTGATGTTTTGCCTGGGAGGTTTATTTTTAAACATTGACCTTGGGCTTAATTTGGTATGTGAGTTTCGTACTGAAGCCATTACTGTACTATGGATACCACTTCATGGAGACAACTAGCAATTACAGTTCTTCCTCTGAGAGTTTTTTTACAGAGGAAATACAGAATGGCAGGGTCACTACCTTCTTCTATGATGTTTCCTCCTTCATTACAGTAACTTTTCAGTATTTTGAACAGCCTTGGGTAGTTAAGATACTTCTATTGGTATTTCTTTGGAATATTGTTTTGGTTTTTTCTAAAGTTAATAAGCAATTTAAGAATATCATCCAGAGATCTGCCCCAAGGCTGGATAGTTATGAGTGGCAGGGTGTGTGGGATAGGATGGGCAAGTACCTAGGCCAATGGGCACCCCCAGTGTTTTGGAACTTCACCCCTGAGCAAGTGCGGAATCCTGAAGAGTTAGTAGAATATTTGAACAAAGTATGGTGTCACCCTGGCAACTCCAGAGAGATGCAGATCATTGCAACATGCTGGGGCCTGGCCCATGCCTACCGAGCCCTGTTCAACACCATTCAGTACCCTCAAAGGGAAGAGAAGGTCTCTGGATCTGACGATAAAACAACACACACTGCGGCCACTCAGACCGTGGTGACAGGCCCCGCGGCCACTCAGACCCTGGCAACAGGCCCTGCAGCCACTCAGACCCCAGCGACAGGCCCCGCAGCCACTCAGACCCCGGAGACGGGCCCTGTGGCTGAACCAAAGAGCCAGCCTGTGCCGGTATCAGTCACCCCTGTACACAAGAAGAAATCTTGGAAGCAGAAGTTGCCTTGTTTAGTAAGGGAGGAAGAAGCTTCTTCTAAAAGGGAGCCAGAGGAAGAAGTGGATGAGGCAGACTACCCTGCAGAAGGGCCTTCACGAGAACAGGGGGAGGAGGACTGGCAACTGCTCGGGGAGGAAGAAGAGGAAGAATTCATGAAAGAGGCAGTAACCACCCGATCTCTATCCCTGAGTGAGCTGCGAGATATACAAAAAGATTTCAGCCGTTGTCCAGGTGAGCATATTGTCACCTGGCTGCTCCGATGCTGGGATAATGGAGCCAGTAGCCTGGAATTAGAGGGTAGGGAAGCCAAGCAGCTGGGATCCCTTTCTAGGGAAGGGGGCATTGACAAAGCAGTTGGAAAAGGGACACGAGTCCTCAGCCTTTGGAGACGACTCTTGTCAAGCGTGAAGGAAAGGTATCCCTTCAAGGAAGATGTCATATGTCGCCCAAGCAAATGGATCACCATGGAGAAAGGTATCCAGTTCCTGAGAGAATTAGCTGTGCTGGAGGTGATTTATGATGACCTGAGTAATGAACAGCTATCCGAAGATCCAGATGAAGTCAAGTGCACACGACCCATGTGGCGGAAGTTTATAAGGAGCTCACCATCGTCATATGCCAATTCATTGGCAGTGATGACCTGGAAAGATGGAGAGGAACAAACAGTGGATGAATTGGCTAGTCAACTCCGGCAATATGAGGAAAGTCTCTCTTCCTCCCTCGTCTCGGCTGTGGAGAAACTGTCCCGGGAGATCCAGCAACTCAGAGAGGATAGGTCCTACTCCTCACCTGTACGGACCAGTATCTCGGCTATTAGAAGTAAGCGTTCTTTTGCTCAAGAGAGAGAATATAAAGGGTACACACCACGGGGCACCCTATGGTTTTACCTGCGTGACCACGGAGAGGACATGAGGAAGTGGGATGGAAAACCTACCGCAGCCCTAGGGGCACGGGTGCGCGAATTGCAAGGGAAAACAATCACAGAAAGGGGTTCTTCCAGGAAAATTGCTGCTCCATTTTCCAGCGGGCAGTTCCCCAGAGAGAGTAGAAGGGCTGATCTTACTCCTGATCTTAATGAAGAAACTTCTGACTCGTACGTACAAGAAGTGAGAAATGAGTACTGTGATGAGGATTAGAGGGGCCCTGCTTCCAGCCAGGGGGAGGAAAGGGACAACCGGGTTTACTGGACTGTGTGGATTCGGTGGCCTGGCACATCAGACCCACAGAAGTATAAGGCTCTGGTAGACACCGGTGCACAGTGTACCCTAATGCCATCAAGCTATATAGGGGCAGAACCCATCTGTATTTCTGGGGTGATGGGGGAGATCCCAACAGCTAACTGTATTGGAAGCTGAATTGAGTCCAACTGGGAATGGGTGGCAGAAGCACCCCATTGTGACTGGCCCAGAGGCTCTGTGCATCCTTGGCACAGACTACCTCAGGAGAAGGTATTTCAAGGACCCAAAAGGGTACCGGTGGGCTTTTGGTATAGCTGCCTTGGAGACAGAGGAAATTAAACAGCTGTCCACCTTGCCCGGTCTCTTGGAGGACCCCTCTGTTGTGGGGTTGCTGAAGGTCGAAGACCAACAGGTGCCAATTGCTACCACCACGGTGCACCGGTGGCAATATCGCACCAACCGAGACTCCCTGATTCCCATCCATAAGCTGATTTCCTCGACTGGAGAGCCAAGGAGTGATCAGCAAGACTCGCTCACCCTTTAACAGTCCCATATGGCCAGTGCGGAAGTCTAATGGAGAGTGGAGACTAACAGTAGACTATCGTGGCCTGAACAAAGTCACGCCGCCGCTGAGTGCTGCTGTGCAGACATGCTAGAGCTTCAATACGAATTGGAGTCAAAGGCAGCCAAGTGGTATGCCACAATTGATATTGCTAATGCGTTTTTCTCAATCCCTTTGGCAGCAGAGTGCAGGCCACAGTTTGCTTTCACTTGGAGGGGCGTCCAGTACACCTGGAACCGACTGCCCCAGGGGTGGAAACACAGCCCCACCATTTGCCATGGACTGATCCAGACTGCAGAGTCTGATCTCAGACTGGAGCAGGGTGGAGCTCCAGAACACCTGCAGTACATTGATGACATCATCGTGTGGGGCAACACAGCAGGAGAAGCTTTTGAAAAAGGGAAGGAAATAGTCCAAATCCTGCTGAAGGCTGGTTTTGCCATAAAACAAAGTAAGGTCAAGGGACCTGCACAGGAGATCCAGTTTTTAGGAATAAAATGGCAAGATGGACGTCGTCAGATCCCAGTGGATGTGATCAATAAAATAACAGCCATGTCTCCACCAACTAGCAAAAAGGAAACACAAGCTTTCTTAGGCGTCGTGGGGTTTTGGAGAATGCATATTCCAAATTACAGTCTGATCATAAAGCCTCTCTATCAAGTGACCTGAAAGAAGAATGATTTCAAATGGGGCCCTGAGCAATGACAAGCTTTTGAACAAATTAAAGAGGAGATAGTTCACGCAGTAGCCCTGGGGCCAGTCCGGGCAGGACAAGATGTAAAAAATGTGCTCTACACCACAGCTGGGGAGAATGGCCCTACCTGGAGCCTCTGGCAGAAAGCACCAGGGGAGACTCGAGGTTGACCCCTAGGGTTTTGGAGTCGGGGATACAGAGGATCCGAGGCCTGCTATACTCCAACTGAAAAGAGATTTTGGCAGCATATGAAGGGGTTTGAGCTGCTTCGGAAGTGATTGGCACTGAAGCACAGCTCCTCCTGGCACCCCGACTGCCGGTGCTGGGCTGGATGTTCAGAGGGAGGGTCCCCTGTACACATCATGCAACTGATGCTACGTGGAGTAAGTGGGTCGCACTGATCACACAACGGGCTCGAATAGGAAACCCCAGTTGCCCAGGAATCCTGGAAGTGATCATGGATTGGCCAGAGGGCAAAGATTTTGGAATATCGCCAGAGGAGGAGGTGACGCGTGCTGAGGAGTCTCCAGTGTATAATGAACTACCAGAAAATGAGAAGCAATATGCCCTGTTCACTGATGGGTCCTGTCGTCTTGTGGGAAAGCATCGGAGGTGGAAAGGTGCTGTATGGAGTCCTATGCGACAAGTTGTAGAAACTGCTGAAGGAGAAGGTGAATCGAGCCAATTTGCAGAAGTAAAGGCCATCCAGCTGACTTTAGACATTGCTGAATGAGAAAAGTGGCCAGTGCTCTATCTCTGTACTGACTCATGGATGGTGGCAAATGCCCTGTGGGGGTGGTTGCAGCAATGGAAGCAGAGCAACTGGCAGCGCAGAGGCAAACCCATCTGGGCTGCCACATTGTGGCAAGATATTGCTGCCTGGGTGGAGAACCTGGTTGTAAAAGTCCGTCACGTAGATGCTCACGTACCCAAGAGTCGGGCCACTGAAGAACATCAAAACAACCAGCAGGTGGATCAGGCTGCTAAGATTGAAGTGGCTCAGGTGGATCTGCACTGGCAACATAAGGGTGAATTATTTCTAGCTCGGTGGGCCCATGACACCTCAGGTCACCAAGGAAGAGATGCAACATACAGATGGGCTCGTGATCGAGGGGTGGACTTGACTATGGACACTATTGCGCAGCTTATCCATGAATGCGAAACATGCGCTGCAATCAAGCAAGCCAAGCGGTTAAAGCCTCTCTGGTATGGAGGACAATGGCTGAAATAGAAATATGGGGAGGCCTGGCAGATTGATTATATCACACTCCCACAGACCCACCAAGGCAAGCGCCATGTGCTTACAATGGTGGAGGCAACCACCTAATGGCTGGAAACATGGCTGGAAACATATCCCGTGCCCCATGCCACTGCCCGGAACACTATCCTGGGCCTTGAAAAGCAAGTCCTATGGCAACATGGCACCCCAGAAAGAATTGAGTCAGACAACGGGACTCATTTCCAAAACAACCTCATAGACACCTGGGCCAAAGAGCACAGCATTGAGTGGGTGTATCACATCCCCTATCATGCACCAGCCTCTGGGAAAATTGAACGACACAATGGACTGTTAAAGACTACACTGAGAGCAATGGGTGGCGGGACGTTCAAACATTGGGATACGCATTTAGCAAAGGCCACCTGGTTAGTCAACATGAGGGGATCTGCCAATCGAGCTGGCCCTGCCCAGTCAGAACTTTTACGTACTGTAGATGGGAATAAAGACCCTGTAGTGCACATAAAAAATATGCTGGGGAAAACAGTCTGGTTTACTTCTGCCTCGGGCAGAGGCAAACCCATCCGTGGGATTGCTTTTGCTCAAGGACCTGGGTGCACTTGGTGGATAATGCGGAAGGATGGGCAAGTCCGATGTGTACCTCAAGGGGATTTGATTTTGGGTGAGAATAGCCAGTGATCTGAATTATGTGATGTTAAGTACTAATTATAGTTATAATAGTTATACTAATAATACACAGATATACTAATAATACTATTATATGCCATACTAATGTTATTACAATAAGAATCACCCAGACTAATGAAGAATAACTTCAGTGAAACCAAGCAAAGCACAGTGATGATGGTACCAGAACTGACTTCAACATGAAACAATCCAACACCACATACCATCTCCATTTTTCCTGCCCTGGAAGATTATTATGACAGATGGAGCCCGAAGTCATGGACTAAATGAACTCACTGAACATTTTAGAAGGATGTCCCATAGACTAAGGGAATGATATCTGTGTGTGTATATATATATAGATATTTTTAAAAAAGGAAAAGGGGTGGTGATTAATGGAAATGTATTGGAAAGTATGGGACTTGGGCATGATGTAGATGCTACAGAATAAGGGGTGGATACTGTCCTGGTTTTGGCAGGGAAGTGCACGCATGTGCATACACATGTACGCACACACCTACTCATGCACACACATGTACACACATACTTTCTTAATGATAAGTGAAAGAGTCCCTTGGCTGTATCCTAAGTCTGTGAAACCAGCCCTCCCTCAGTGGGGATTCCCTAGCTTGAGGTTAGCAAAAGCTGCAAGCTCCTGGCATAGTAGTCATGTCAGAAGGGAGCCTTGGGAACCAGCCTTCAGAGGATAAATGCATAAATGCCTCTTTTGTTGCTTTTGATGACAGCTGGGAATCTAGTCCTCTTATAGAGTTATTCACAACCATTTTTAAAAGCTAAAGGATGGAGAAAGTTTATTGCTATGGCCAGTACATATTTATTACTATAGATTTTTAAAATATATTTATCTCTTCTCTGTCAAAGATTCCCCATAAGCTCTCATATAAAGAACATAGGAAATGACAATGCTGAATTGAAATCCTTACTTTATTACCTAGAAAGTAAGCTATTCTGCTTTGCAATACACACTCTACCAATATTGCTCATAACCAGTAAGAGCTCAATATGCCCAAGACAGTAATGTCCTCTCCTTGTGCTTAGATTATAGGATGCTGGCAAAATAGGTTTTTGCTCAGGGCCCAGAAATACCATCCCTGACACTTTATGGAGAAAACATCTTGCCAAGTTTTGCCAACAGTGACTCTCTGAGTAGCTCTTGCTGGGAATGCAGCAAACAAATTCACTAGTTATGCCAGGCTGGCATGGGCACTTGCTTCTTCTGCCCAGGTTATGGAAATTGTGACAGCTATGTAAAGGAGGTACCAGGATTCTGGCACACACATCTCCCATTTACAGGAACATTATTATCTAAAATGTAAGTCAAAGAGAACAAGGGAGCAGGGGATGATCCCAATGAATCAAACTATTAGCAATTGTGGATTTCATAGGATCTTTTGCAGGTTTTGTTTTTTGGGGTTGGTTTGGGTTTTTTATTTGGTCGGACCTTGTTAACCAAAGTTTAGCTAAGCAAACAAATTTTCAAAATCATTGCTTGAAACTAAAAAAAAATTACAAGACTAATATAAAAAAAAGGATTTAAAGATAACAATATATACTTGGATTTTTGTTTTGTCCCCTAGTTTCTGAGCCACTGCAGTGTCTGGGGTCACAAACTCTTTTCTACAACCAAGCGGGACAGAAATTTCCTTTTTTGCATTTTCTTTTTGGACAGAAAGGAGTGCTGACAGCTTCACAAAACCACCTGACTCTTCAAGCAAGACACTCAAGAAAAAAAACACTCAGTACTGTTAGCTTTGCAATAAAGTCACGTGGCTTTGCAGCATGGGGTGAGATGAAGCAGTATGAAGTCAAGAAAAACCAGTTTTGACTATAGCAAGCTAAAATGAGAACTGACTATTTCAGAGCTCAGAATAGCCTCTGAGGAGGCCCATCCTGCCATGCCATGTAACTAGTTGTGGCAAAAAAAAATTAAAGTTTTTTTTTCTTTTTTACAGCAATGCTGTTTATCAAATTATAATGTAACAGATTTAGTGGTTGGGCACGACAATATTCCAAACGGTAAGTTCTGTATGGATCAGACTGTATTTTGCATTGTTTTTAGCACCAGAATCTGAAAGAAGCAAGGAAAAGTAACCTGGAAAAAATACCTACAGCATTAAACAGCTTTAAGGCTTCAGGTCCCATTAAAAGGCTTCAGGTCCTATTCTTCATACTGGACAGTCTGATCTCGGGGAGCCATGTGTAAATCCATCTAATAGGATTTTTTGTTAAGTAGGTCAAATTTTATAACTCCAGTCTCTACCAGAGATTGGATTTTTCTTTACAAGCCAGATAAGTTTTAGGCCTTCAGAAACTGCCTCTTCACTACAAATGGAGCAGAGAACCAAGAGGAATTTAGTGGCTTGTACCAGGTAGCTCTTTCAGACATATTAATTTGTCATATTAAGGTATTAACAGTGAAACAGATGGAAGGTGGTCCTGGAAAAAAATAAGATTCTTTCAATGAGTGTATCAAGCCAGGTGACCCTTTTTGGCCAGGACAAAGAAGGCATGTGGTACTTCATCTAAAAAGATGTCTTCTTTCTCTCACACCTCCCATCAGGGCTTTATGCAGCACTTGAGGTCAGTTCATTACCACCGACCACTCTGTTATCATCACAGCCACTGTGGAATAACCCCTTATTAATAAAAGCAGTGGGTATATGATGTGGTAAAAGGGAACGTGATGTGGTATATGTATGCAACTCACATGCTTAGGACAGGACAAGGCCAATGCACGGCCACTGAGAGGTGGATGGCAAAGTATTAGGGCATGTTTACATTTCTATAAAGAGGTTTGCCTTTTACCACACTAACAGTACAAGCTGTCTCAGAATCTCCACAATGGTATTTAGGGATGCCCTTGCAGGCAGTTAGTGTTGTCCTTCTTTCCAAACAGTAGACAGAAGATGTAGGCTGCAGAATTAGAAACAAAGAGCTGCAGAACTGCTGCCTCAAAGGCTTCATGCCCAGGGGAAAACGAAATGCACCGCAGAGAGCTGGAGATAAGCAAGGATGCCATCCAAATATGAAGTAAAGTTTATGATTGACATGTGTGGTAGAAGAGAGACAGGAGAGAAGGGAGGGGAGAAGCTCAGAGTGTACCAGGTTATGCTTGTGGCTGTGCAGACATTCCCCAGAGCACAGGGGAAGGAAAGCATGACACCCAGCCCAAGCAAGCCACCAGTAGCTGCAACATGAATGAAAAGTGCTAGGAGCAGAAACAGGCACCACAGCTGACTGGAGCAAGATCCACTCCTTTGCCCCTGCTCTGCACACCATCATGCAGCTTGCAGACGTCTCTGGAGACTAAAGGACAAGTTTTCCTATTGAAACAAAAGTTTCTTTTTTTAAACCTAAAAGGAATGCTTGGCAGCACTTCTTGAAGGTACAGCACTGAGCATGGCCATCCCAAAGTATCTTCCACTATTCACTTTTGACAGTTCATCTTGATGGTTTAAGATCTTTGATTCTGCTTGCAAATGGAGCAAAAAGGATGAAACAAAATGAAAGAAAGAGGATCAAATAAGGTAAGCCCACATCATAGTGGGAAGCTGCTGCTGAAGTTATAGTAGGCATGTATATTGCAGACATTATCAGCTATGATTCAGGTTTAGTAGCTTCTCCCTATTGGTTTAATCTGCACTCAAACCCTTCAATTGTTTTAACTCTTCTGTTTTCCAGTCTAAAAATCAAAAGCTCCACCCTAAATGTGGATGTCCTCAGAGGAGGCAACGTCAGCTATGGCCCCACACGCTACCCGGCACACATGGACACAGGGCTTAGCCCAGCCCAGGGCTCCTCTCCGAGGGTGGCGGGGGCCTGGGGCTGGGCTGCCTCACACACAGCACCACAGAGGGGCCGCGAGGACGCGAACCGCTCTGCTCTTTCCCGGCTGCCTTCCTGGGCATGAGGGGAAGGCTGTGGCCACTCGCCAGCTTTGGCTGGAGTCCATCCACTTTGCACCAGCTGAGCAGCACGACATGGACTGTAAAATCTGGCCTAAAGGTTTTTAAATGTTTAGAGCCACAAAGGCAAAAGGGTAGCCTGAATAAATGGCGCAGCCCACCCTGACACACTTCTCAGCTGTGGGGGTATGAGATCCTTTTTATTATCCTGGACAGGAGCTGAAAAATGACATAATACTGGAGGAATAGGACACAGGGGCATTGGGGTTACTTTAGAGATGATTCAGATCTTGTTATTAATTCTCTCTACTTGGCAGAATGTTTAAAAACTGGCAAGGGAGCATTAGCATTGCTGGCAGAGCATTGCTATAGCTGCACAGGTGGAGAGAAATCAGCAAGTAGCTCTTTCCAGCCTGGTGAGGAGGGATAAGGAGCAGGAGAGAGTAGCGGCCCCACATCCCAACGACAAAACTACGCAACAGAACTCAAAAGCAGATCGGTTAAAAAACAAACAAGCATTCTGTCCTAGCAGTTTGGCACAGGGTAACTGAAGCATGTCATATGTTGATATTTGGCCTGTCTACATAGCAGATGTCTTTTTCACAGGTCAGGCAGAGAGGCTGAACAATTGATTCAATGGCTAGCAAAATGCTGAGAGAAAGAGAAAAAAACTGGAGATGGTCCAATGTGTGTAGTACGTATTTCATACGTGTATGTGTAAGAAAGAGAGATAATCCTCTCCACAGTTCTTTTAGCAGGTGTTTATCCTTTTTGGCATTGACAGCAATATTTTGTAGCTACACAGCAGACATGCAGAATAAAATTCCTTTCCACACTTGCAAAAAATAATTACTCCTTATGTGACTTACAGCTGCTCTAGTCATTCATCAGTGCCGTTGTCCTCTTTCTCCAAACCAACCCTATGAAAATATTGCTTCTTCTGGAATTTACTGAGAAAACTGCATGATCTCCAAGTTGACTCTTTAAGAGAGCGACCAGGGTGCTACATTGGCTTCCTTTAAAAGCACTCATTGCTAAGGAAGATGCTTTCTTATGAACACAAACAGAAAAGCCTCAGAGGAAATACTATGTGGTGTTTTGATGCTAAGGTGATAGGCACCATTTAAAAAGCCTGAAAAAGACAAAAATCAGTGGGCAAGTAAAATTAAAACGCTCCCTTCACTCCCCAACAAATTTTACTCCTGCAAAAGAAGATTTTGTTTCCTTTCTGATACACAGAGAGAAGCGCGAGGATGTCTGCAAGGACAAGGTCACAGCCACCCTAAGCCAATGTTTCCTCACTGTAGCTGAGGTGAACCTCTCCCTGAAATAACTGAAATAGCTCAGGTAACTCAGTATCCACCTTTGAGCTACGCACTTCCCTGTGTAATAGCTTGAATGTAGCTCTACAAAAATACCAACCGCTGAAAAGAAGGGGAAGTATCTGAGCTCTTACTCTGGACAAAGCTGAAATTAGACCTGCCCTGGTAATAAGGCTTCTCACAAGGACACGTGGATTCATAAATCCTGAATGAGGACAGAGTATGGGATCTGTCCTGAGGATCAGAAAAACTATACAATTTTATACGTTTAAACACAGTGGTCTGATTCCCTGGCAGTGCAGGACACAGTCAGTAGTGTATGCTGAGCTGCTCTATCTGAGGATCTGAGCCCACATTTCCTTATACACGAAAATGTTCCTCACTCCTCTGCTGAATCCACTTACATTAACTGCACTTTCTATTATCCCAGTTTTCACATTTGCTCGCACTATTTGATCTTCAAAAGAAATTAAAATACTGATTAAAATATTGTACCTTTTTTTGGCCAGCTTGGATTTGATGCGAACTGTGGATTTAATAAAACTGCATTACTTTATGCTAAAATAAATAACAAAATTGCAGAGGCTGTGAATATGATACATTGTATTTCATATATTTTGGGTAGATTAGGACAGTAATATGGAAAGTGAAATGGAGACTTCATACCAGCAATATTTTCCAGTGATCTCTAACCTCATTAGGCATTCTCAGTACATCCAGAAGAGTAGTGTAAATAAAATACACTGTTTTCTGATGAGCTTTGATGAGCAGATGTTCGGGGTTTTTGTTGATTCATGTCTGGGATGTTTTTAAAACTTTTCTGCTTGTGTTCCATTTCCTGTTGAGGGGAATTCAGAATGACCCAGATGAAAAGGGACAATTGTGACTGTGTCTGCCTGGATGCCGCCCAGGCCAGCAGCTGTGCGGTGGCCACCGCAACGCGCCTGACTTGCGGGAGGAGAAATTATGTAATTTGGCCTTTAGGCTACTTGTGAATTCAGCTCTTGGTGCAGATGAAATACTGCACCTCTATGCATTTCCTATTATCACTCTTGTCTGGTAGCCTGGAAGTGCATTTGAGGATACAAGATAATGCACTCGGTGAACCTCTCTTTTTGCTGTTTGGTGATACATGCACGTGAAGTCCATACACATTTTTAGCAACGATAAAGTAAGTCAATCAAAACTGGAATTCTTTCCCTTTCTAAACTGATTTAGAATAAAAATAAATCAATCTCTGTTTTCTTTTTTTCTTCTTTATGTCTTTTGTTTCATTCAAACTGGAATGTTGATGCATTAAAATATATTGATAATTATTTGTTCACCCTGGAAACAAAACTGCACTTTTTCCTCCATGGCAGCCACAGACATAGACTAATTTTAAGTCATATTACGTGGTTTTGAATTTTTTCAAGCTAAAAACCTTAATCTGTGACAATTGTGAACGGCAGAGATAAAAATAGAAGGCAATGGGATGCTCCCAGGTTCTCAAATCATGTGCAAGGGTTGAAAATGAATCAGGGTTACTGGAATGTACTAATAGAACAGGAAAATGTGGGAAAAGGAGTAGAAGGTGGTGTAGAAAAAAAGCCAATGCTAAGTGATCAAAGAGGAAAAGAAATGCAGAATCAAGCAAATAAATCTGGGCAAATATGTGAAAGCAGGAATGCAGAAATAGATCCTGAGGTGATTCATGAGATAATGCAGTTGAAGATAATTAAACCTCCCTGCAGCAGTGGAAATGTGAGGAACAAAATAGATAAACTGAGTTTTGGGAGTTTCTGAAGTGACAGAAGATAAAGTTGCTGCAGTTCTATACACAATCCATGATGCAGACATGGGATTAGGAACCCATAACTGGATATTCTGATACAGAGAAGAAAGTTAGTTCCTCTTCTCACAAGGGGAAAAGAACAGTTTTAAAATGTGAAGGGTGCATCAAGTGGGGCTGTTTGGGGGATATTTCACAGAATAATTGAAGTCCTGTGCAGAAAGGCACGCTGTGAACATCACCCTTGGCTTCCCACAGAACCCGGACAGGGATTTTCATTCTGCCTCAAGACCAGGAGCATGTAGTTGTATTAGGAAATACCTGGCAGAATCCTTTTCTTATTTAAGGATAAATTTGATGTGAAATCAAGCTAGCACAAGGCACAACTTAAAAGAAATATACAATGACATACTGATCTTTTAAAACTCTTTTAAAGAAACACTTCAGAGGAAGGATATTCTTGTCTCAGCAAAACAATTATTTGACAGAATTAGCCAGGAAATTTTTTCCCAAACTCTGTTTCTTTGAAAAATAAACATCAATATCCTTTTCATAGGAAAAGGCTAGTTTAGATTAATTTCTTGTTTTGAGTAGTTTTGAAACAAAATATTGAAGATGTTGAGACATACTAGCTGAACATTGTAAAAGAAGTTTGGTTTTAAAATAATGCTTAATGAGAATGAAAATACAAATTAAACAGACAAAAGAAAAGAAAATATAATCTAAAATTACTGCTAGAAGATTTTTCAGTGGTATGATCTGAACTTCTAAGACAAGAAGATTTTTGATATTTAAATGATTTCAACTGTTCGGCATCCAGACAAAGCTAGGAGATATGATTATTATTAGGCATATATATACACACATATATCTATATACATATACAAAATTATTAAAAGCCATCCATACCACCAGCACAAACAAAAGGAGATGCCACCCAAAAATAATTGATAGGTCTGTGCTTGGGACAGTCACTTGTGTTTAAGGGTCAGGTTCATGACCTGCTTTGTACTACTAAATGTAAACTCTGTTTACAGTGTAAGTTTGTCAAAGTAGCCTTATTTCACTACCAATAGTTAAAGTTTCTTAAGAGTATTTTGAGTAATTTAGACCTATGTGAAACTACCCTTATCCCATTAAATAAAAGACAGTAGTTTGTTTTCTACGGGAAGGATATATTTGAATACAGAGATATCTTAATGACTTGCTTTTACCAAGTTTACTAACAAAGTAAACTGCTTCCTTTCCACTCGATTTCATTCATACAAATCAAATCATTTCATAACAAGCATCTGCAAACACATTTCTCTGTTATGAGGAACTTCTTTGAATAGCTCACTTTAAAAATGTTGCTTATTATCTTTATGTGTTCAAGAGTTGTTTACTACTGTCCGTTTTTTGTAATGTGTGCCTACACTTGCCATTTGTTATTTAGTTTTCTCACTCTGAGCTCTCCACAGAGGAAAATTAACTCCAATAGCTTTTGTGAAATAAAAGTGTCTATACAGGACCTTCCAGAGTAACAACTGTCCCATGCTGATTGGGCTCTCCATTAGGAGAGGGAGGATCTAGGATACAAGTCCTTACTCCCAGGACAGTTTCTTTTTTTCCCCAGTGATGGGTTAACATAAAATGCATACTTGTTCCAGGGATCTAGACTAGCAACCACAGTTTTGCATTCACAACTCCTCTCTTTGGTGACACTTTCGTCACTCATTATGCCCACATCTTCAAAACTACATTAAATGTTCTGTTTGCCATTTGCAGTCAAAGTCAAACTGGAACAGAATGTATATCTCTTGCCCACAGGAAAACTTCCTGCAGCATCCAGGTGTGCATTAATATTAAAACCCACCAAGGTAGTAGTACAAAAGAGGGATTTTGAGTTCTTAGGATTGAAGGACCCTTTGGTAACTCTCTTTCCAATTGCAAAATGCTAAATACCTCAAACATTCACTGCAATTTTGGTAACAGAAGCAGCTGTTAATGCTATTAACTGTAAATACTAGTGCAGGAAATTCCCTGTACAGAGGCAGAAATAGCACCTGTAGTACTGTGATAAGTAGTCAATCATTTTAAAAGGATCTCTACACTTCCACCTCTCCTTCTGGAATCAACCAAAGACAAATTATTTGTATAAATACGTATGCAAATAGGATTCAGCTGTAATTAATGAGGGAAATGCCTAAAATATACTCCATTTACAGGCAAAATGCATTTCAAAATAGTGAAAATCTGAATATATTGGAATATGCATTCTTCACAGAAGCAGAAAATGTAGTCCTAAAATTACAGATTGCATAGATGATAGAATGACAGTTCAATCAGCTGAATTAAGAATTGCAACTCCAGAAATGCCCTTGAATACAAAAGCAGATTTACTTCACAACATACTCTAATGCTGAATTACCTTTACTTCCTGCTGCAGCTCCAGAGAAGTAATTTGTACTACATAAGGGATAAATGTCTCACAAAATATGCCAAGGAGTCATCATGAAGAAATAAATTAGTCTAATACAGTTTGATTCTTTTTTAAACAATAAGAGCATAAACAATAGAATAGCAGGTTTTGATATTTGTAAGTCTATATTTTGTTTATTTATTTTGATTTTTAAAAAGCCTGCTTTATACTGTATTAAAACTTGGAACATTCACCCACACATAGATAATGCTCTCAGAAGACAAGCTAATTTTTCTAACTAAAAATGCATTTAGAAACAAATTGGCACAAGTATTTGTTTTACATTCAGTATTAAATTGGCACTATGTCTGGTCTCTGGCAGCATCGACTATACTCCCCTTTGTTCGCTACCGCTCTGTGCTCCAGCACTGAAGCCAACACCTGTGGCCATATAAAAGGCTATGTACAGCAGCTGCAGGACTCAGATGTCCACACTGAAATAAATTTCTAAAGCATAAGCATTTGGATGTGTGGCTGGCTTCCTCGTCTGAGTCTTTTCAAGGCCTTCTTTGGAGGTCCGCGCTGCTGGATGTTGTATCTATCAACCGTCTGCAGTGTTATTACTGACCAATGTGTACTGGTAACATAGGACAGCCTCATACTTAGAAAAGATGCTCTTGGTTATGCTGATGTAAGGCTGCTGCAGTCCTTTCACTGAAGATAGTTTTTTGCAGGTTTTGTCAATCGTGATACCACTGATATAGATATATGTAAGGAAGGGCAGAGTCTATTCTAAAGAATAATATGAAAGCCAAATATCAGTAAACCACAACACAAATTTCTGCTTAAAACTTTGCTCTCTGGAAGTAATTTATTTAATCTATGGAACAGATGAATATAAGTCCCATTAGTATGTATATAAATCACTTGCTCTTATTTGGGATCAAATAATCATAAAATCAATTTTTACAGCATACAGTTCCTAACATACCGTATGCAGACCTTTTATTATGGCTTATCTGTATGGGGCAAGTGACTAAAATTGCTACTTGGAGCAGTATGTACTCACATACTCAGGTACAGCACGTACTCAGAAACATGCTCAAAGTTGCTACTCGTAACTCATAAGAGCAACTGAACTTAACTGCTATGCAGACAATCTAGAGTAAAAATGCCAATACAGGAGTTTTCTCAGAAAAACTGCTATACTATAAAGTCACTTCCTTTCTTAACTGCAGCATAACTTCCTTGTGTGGAAAAGCTCTTAAATAAATGGAAACAGATATTCAGAATTACAGACCGCACTGTCCTGCTTTCAAGTAAATACAGAATGTGTGTAACAAACAGCTAAAAATGACATGTTTCCATTTAAAGGAATGTGTTACATATGCAGGTAACAACAAATTAACTGTTTGTACCAGGTTCTGTAAGTGCAATTGCTCTGGTATTATTAGAACAAGCCATTGGAAGTAGCCACGTTATTTACATTAGGATGCTGAAATATAAAAGCATATAGAAGCTACAGGCATACTCTTGAGTTACAAATGTGCAAACCTGATATAAATGCTACTAAGAAAAGAACTTAGCTCTAAGGATTCTGCAACACTGTCACAAACAAATGATTAAAAAGGGCGAAGCTGATTCACCGGCGTGGCAACTTGAAAAGCAATATTTATAATTATCACGAGTCTGTTGTCTTCTCCGTGGCATCCACTAACCCAGAATAAAAGAAAGCAAATTCTTCAGATCAGGGATATAATGAGCAGCAGTTTATTTAATGTTTTCTGATTTATATATTTCTATGGCATTTGCATATTAGGCTGCGCTGCATATTCTGAGTGTTTAGCTAGATGACCAAAACACCCAGAAAAGTTCTGATGCAGCTTAGTTTGATCCACATCTTACACAGAATAGCAAAGTCAGGGGACTCATCTGTATACTTGATGATCAGCTTTCAATTTCCATACCTGTATTTTCTGTTAATTTCAACCTTGATCTAATGTTCAAGTGTTTCAATCAGCAAGAGGAGTACTTTTATTTAACGAAGCAGTCTGAAAGCTCTTGGAAGATTTTCACATGTAGAGAATTCTAAGCTCATTACACAATGACCATGCCAGTTTACCATTATTGCTTCTCTTTCGTGGTAAGACAAGGGAAAGATGGAAAATCACAGTATCATTACTGATGCTGATGTTAGGATCCAGCTGCATCTTAGTTTCACGTGTGCATTTACTACCTATACTTTCAAGCTGTTATCGCCTGCTGAGAAGATGAGGACAAACCGGCATGTTGCTGGTGCAATTATTAATGAGCTAACACTGGCAAAACAAAATTTGCTGCAAACCAATTACCAATGGATAAAACAAATTGGTCTATTCCATTAAAAACATGGAATTTACTGTTACTGAGTATAGACAGCAGTAGATCATATGAAGGAGGATGACAAACTTACTACAGTTTTCTACACTCACTGATATTTGATAAAACAACTTTTTCTCTCTGTTTTGTGTATCATTTCAGATTGGCCTGCATGAAATTACAACACGACTTTGGTAAACAACAAACACAGTGGTACTTGGATCCCAATATGTATGACATGATTCACTGCCCATGTAGAGTGTTTGCTGAAGACAAACAGCTTTTTTAACAAATCTAGTGAGGATTTTTTTTTCTGTTCACCTACAGCATAAGTGCCATCCTATTCCTGGGATGTATTTGGGCTACTGAAACTCCAAGCCAGTTTGACCATTGGACTCAATGGAACTACTCTGAAATAGGTAACAACTGACATGGTGAAAACACCAATGATTTTGATCTCAGCAATTGTAAAGACACAAAATACGGAAAAGTTCAAACCTACAGACCAGGTGTTAGAGTAGTCTAATAAACACTATGAGACCAGGTACTGGATGCTGTTTGTTTTCTGGAATACATTATATCAATATTTCTACAATGTCATGACAGCACTGATCTTTGTTTCACATAAGTTTGGTACATAACTGCATGATGCAGGTAACAACCTTTCATTTTTAGTGGACACAGTCATGAACTTCTGTTTCTCCCTTATTCTTGGACGTTTTGTCAAAGGTCAGTAGGATGAAAAATGCTTACTGTGGGAATCCTTCCAAATTCTTCCTGGCGGTCATAATGAAAAAAGGGCCCAAGACCAAGTGGATCACTGCAATTGAACAAAGTCAGATTCCCAACATAATCTTCTCTACGATCCAGCACATAACTGTTGTTTCTCAGGCTTACCTGAAACACCCTGTGACATTCTAGCAGTTTAAGGTAAGAGAAATGTAGGTCTGGGCTTAACAGTGTTATGCAGAACATAATTAATAACTGAACAGCACTTGGTGGCAAAACTTTTATTTTTTGGCAGTACTGCGTTGTAAGTTCATATGCAATTTGCTGTTTATTAGCAACACTTGGTCTTTTTCACTTATTTCATGAATAAGAGCCTTGACTCAGCACTTTTATGCAGATAAACGTAGACTATATTTCTATATTGCTACTGGCTTTAGTATGTCTAGCTCTTTCAGTTGAGCTAACTATTGAAACAACTTTCCAACTTCCTATTGTATTATTACTCTTTTCATTCTTAAGACGTTGACAAATTTGTTCAGAAGTGCAGTAAAAATGTCAAGTAAAGCTTGATGTAGGGCCAATTCTTGCAGTTCCTAAATGCCCAGCTAATCATAACTTATTGAGTACCATATTATAATTATAGTCCTTCAACCTGATTTTACACTGTTTTTATCTAAGTCACTTAGAATGTTTTTGATCTGATTTTTGAATAATAGAAGATACCAAATGTTTTACAAAGGCTATGTATATAATTGAATAGCATAATATATTCTTGAAAGTTGCTCCACAGCAGAAAATAATCTTTTCAGTGTCCCAAGTACTGTGAAGAAGCCATTCCTAGTTTCCTAGAGAAATCATGAAAATTACATAAATATCAATCCTGAGGGGACATAAGAGATCACCTGAGGTGGGAATGTAGCAAAGCAGATCACCACTGCAGATATCTTCTAACCTCTTCTTTAAAACCTCTAGTGGTAAGAATCCCCACAATCTCCTCAGCTTATTCAAACTTATTGAAACATTTTCCTAGTAACACCTTAAATCTGCCTTCCTGCAAAATAATTCTAATTCTTGCCTTGATCTCAGTGGGTACAAAGAAGAATTGGTCATTGCTCCTTAACAGACCTAGAATAAAAAATCTCAATTCCTGAAGCTTTTTCTCACAGGTCATGATTTTTTTTTTTTTAAATATTCTTCCTCTCCTCTGGACCCTTGAAACTTATATATGTGGTATCTGTATGTGGTAGTCAGTGACCACAGTGCCATTCCAGCAACAGATGTCTGATCCTTGCGCCATGCTCATACCAACGGCCCTTGATATAGCTGTGAACAGTACCCAGTGCTTTCAAAGGACAAGGAAAAAGTGGTGGGACACAGTGCTGCCACCATCATGTCCTCTATGTACCTTATCCACTCAATCCCATTCCACTTCCTCAGCTTACTGGAAATTTTTGATCTTTTCTGTTGCAGTGGAAAATCCAACACGTGACCGAGCAGCATAGCCAGCTGGGAGACAGCAATATTCGGCTTTCATTTCTCACATGCAACATTCTTTTTCCTAAATTTCAAAATATTTACTTTATTGGAAACAGTATGGCTTTCTGGACTTACATTATTCTTATGGCTCACTGAAACTCCTGAAACATTTCCCATGATGCTAGTGCTGATCCAGTTACTCTGCACTTTGTGTTTGTACCTTTGATTCTTCCCTACTAAGTTTACCCTTTGTACCACCTTTATCACATTTCACCTTCTTGATCTATCTATCTAGCAGGATCACTTTGAACTCTGAACCTGTCTTGTATCACTCTTACCTTGGCCAGGCTGGGTACCCACAAAAGCCATTCTCTGTGCTATCATGCAAATTCATACTGGATGTTCACTAGACCAGAGCAAAGACAAATCCCTTGCACCCCACCTGAGACCTCCTCTTACTTTTAAAATGTGTCATTAAAAACAATTTTGGGGCTATGGTTTCTAATTTTTGAGACACCATGCTATAGTTGAATCTCTATTTTCTATTTTTTCTGGGAGAATGTCAGTCATGAGGCAATATCACTGGAGTTACTAATCATGGATACACCAAACCTACTGCTTACTGCTGGGCCAGCTACTCTGCCAAAGGAGAAAATTATGTTAACCTGATAAACTGATTGTAAATAACCAACTCCATAATCTCCCTCAAAATAAGAGGGAGAGCTATAAATTTCCTGTACCTTTCTTTACCTCCTCCAGACATCTGGGACTCACCTATCCTCCACAAGTCCTCAAAGACAAAAGCTTGGAGATTGCTACTCTATGTACTGTAGGATTAATTCAAACAGGTCATCAGGACTTGTGTAACCCTTCTGCCAGGTTTAGGTTGTCATAAAACAGAACGGTTTCAACTTTAAAGCAGTTGCTATAAAAACACTAGCCAGAAATGTGGGGAAATTAAATTTACCTTGTGCACAGCAAGCTGATTTTCCTCACCTGCAACCATGACTGAGTTGGTTTAATGAACAATATGTAATTACAAGGCACAAAGGAAAAAAAAGCATCAACAAGGTACATAAACAGGCTCACACACGATGCCTAATTTCTAGAGAACTATAACTATTTTATAGTCCTTGCCTCTGGTGAGCCAACTGCTAGGCCAGCTGGTAGCTCTACCCCTCCTGCTACCACTCTTTAGTCACAGTCAGGGACTGAAAATTCTTGCTGGGAAACATGGTTGAATTCAAATGGCTGCTGAACTTTTGTGAAAGCAGTTTCCAGCTTGCTGGCTGCCATCCTCCCTGGTGTCCCACGCTGCTCCGCAGCCCCTCTACCGCTCTCCACCCTGGGACCCCTTAGCTCTGGGTAATCCCTGCAGTTTTACTAGCAACTTCAGCCATTCCAACTCTCAGTAAGGCTGCACACAATGTGGAAAACTAACACCGACCTCTTGTACGCTTGATTCTTGCACGTCTCGATTCTATATTGGATATTAGGAAAAATTTCTTCACTGAAAGGGTTCTCAAGCATTGGAACAGGCTGCCCAGGGAAGTGGTTGAGTCACCACCCCTGGAGGTATTTAAAAGATGTGTAGATGTGGTGCTTAGGGACGTGGTTTACTGGTGGACTTGGCAGTGTTAGGTTCATGGTTGGACTTGATGATCTTAAGGGTCTTTTCCAACCTAAATGATTCTATGATTCTATTCTTAAACAGCTTCTCACACCTCATACAAATTTCTACAGTTGTCTTCTGTGATTTCAGGGTCCAACTTTTGCTTTCTGGTGCTAGAAAATATTGTCGTCAACTAAAAAAAACATACTGTAGGCATACCTGCGCTAGGTCAAAAATCCCATGGATTTGCAGATGCACAGCTCCACTTGATTGTATGCCTCTTTTTAAAAGAAATACCTCTCAATCACAATAAAACAATATATATAAACTAAATGTTCTTCTGGTCTACTTATTTGATTGTTTCACTTAAGTCCCTTTAGAGGTGACATCAAATATTAACTGAGCACTTCATCCCTGCTGGACTTCCCTTTCCTCTGGATATCTCAGGGAGTCATGGTTTTCATTTCAGCCCTTTCCCACTATGCTTTGTGTAACTCAGTAAGTGTTCTTCAGCCTGCTTTTTCCCTGACCTGTCTGTGTTCCTGGCACTTTGCTGTTAATATTAATTGTATTAAGCACCAGGTCATAATTAAACCTTTTTATGGAAGGAGGGCAAGAGAAAGAAGAATATATTGAAACAAAAGGACCCTTGAGGCTTTAGCCTTCTGTGTCACTCTTTACTTGCTCACTTTTCCTGTTAAATAATGAGCTGAATTTTCCTTCACCTTTCTCTTAGGTCTAATGTCTTTTGCAAAACTGTTCTGCTTTCCTGTAACGTCCCCTGCTAGGTCCAATTCATTTTGTATCTTTGCCATTCTTCCTAGTATCTTCATCCTGTCACAGGACAGTGATTTTCCAGACTGCGATTTTGGCAGAACATCATAAAGGGAGATTTAACATAACCTCATCAGACTTTGTGAGCTCCAAGACTACTCCATGGTGTAAACCCAAGTGCGGTACGTAGGAATGACTTGGAGAGGTGCGACAAAAGTGCATTCCTGACCTGAACTTAAATGCTAACATAGATGCCCCAGTAGCAAAGAGACTGGGGTTCTGCAGGGAGCTGAGGAGGTATCAAAGAGCTGAATGGAGTGACACAGCAAAGAAACCTACCTTAATAATAGGATTTAATTGTTCGCCCCCTAAGAGCAAGCAGCAACTGAGCTTCATGCAACAGAACCAAGACGCAAGCAGGATGGAAAGGCCAGGAAAGCAGGTCTGAAAACAACACGCATTTGCCCACCACAGTATGTCACCACTGCTGCTGAAGGTTTGCCTAAGTTTATTCTGTCATACCACCTTCTGCCAAGGACTTCTGACTTTTACAATACTGATAGCTGCTAAATGCTGCCTTCTTCACAAACAGCTATTGTGTCTGGCTGGAATTTATGCTTATTGCTTACCTTCCCCCATAAGAGGTTATTTATACCTTCCTGGTTAAGCTGCAAAGATCAACTCGCAGGCCCAGTATCAAAACCAAAAGGCTAAGGGGGTTCCCTTCCTTCAGTTTGGTTGGATGGGGCTGCTCAGAGAAACAGGGAAACATCTGGCATGTACAGGAAGGATCTTTGGCAAAAATCTGGACAAGGTTAAGTTCTGGCCTCACTGACAGACACCCTATGACTCAACATCAATGATTTTTTTTTCTTTTTTCCAGTTACACTGATAGTAAGAGATTGTACTTACTTTTTTATTATCATATCTCAGCTCCACATTAAAAATTTATATTGTGGAATGGTAGTGAAAATTATTCAGGAATGATGTATCTTTACAGTCATCTTAATACCTAAATTAGATATAATTTATAATTTATAACATTTATAAATTATAATTTATAATAAAAAAAACTAAAGATACATTGAATCTTATTTTCTCCTGCATTAAACTGAGTCACAAGACCTATTCAGAATTTGAGAGACCATCCAACGTAGCACCCCCTCCATCCAAGCTGGCAAATGTCATCTCTTTATCAAAGACACATTGATGAGTTCAGAGTTGCTGAGTTCAGTGCCATAAGAATCGTTTATTAACCACACTGTTACAGATGATGTTCTGAAACTGCCCTTGGTGTGATATTGCATGCTTAAAAATGATGTCTCAATCTAATTAAGCGTGTGAATTTAGATGAGAAAGGTGACTGCAGGTTGTGTACTTCTTCTCTTAACAACTTGTTGAACTTGTAGGATCACATCTGTAATTATGTGCTTGTTTTCTTGTTACCCATAACTATGTCTTGAGTAGGAATACTTTTAAATTTGCTAATTTTTTCTCTTTCCAGTGATCTAATACATTCTATAATGCTTCCCAGAACTTCCTCTGTAGGTCCAGCAAACATTAAAAAAATCTTTATTTTAAAAAAACAAAAAACAATTATGGAACAATACAAACCCTTTAATTTTGTTCCATTAGTCATTTTGATTTAAATTCAGGTATTTAGGCAGTATATTAAGCTAAAAACTCAGTAAAATTTAGTGCTTGTATATATGAGAAAATTGACTTCTATAGCCATAATCAAATAATTAAACAGATTTAGTTAGGTCAGTATAATTCCCTATTTCTACTGCAGAGTAATTATACTGGAATAAAGCCACTTTAATTCCAGAATAGACTGTCCACATGGGGAGCTATATTGAAACAGCTGTAGTAAAATAATTATTTGACTACAGCTAAGCCGCTCGCTTCCCCCCTGAAAGCAAGCCATCAACATAAAAATCTTGCCTCTTTCACAGAAGCTCAGCCATGTTGGCTCAATCCTATTCCATAAAAAAAGGCAAAGGGCTTTGCCAGCAGAGTGAATACACAACGTGGAGAACAGGAGATTTTACTTCTCAATTCAGCACTGAGTAGTGAGGTGCAGTGATGCACTTGCAGTTTTTTACCACTTAAAAGGTTCTGAGATGCTCTCGGATGTGGAATGGAGAATGTGGATAGAAAGTGTAGCCTTTTGTGTAACGCGCTATATATTTTATGAAAGTGTAGTCCACCACAGAGATAACTCCAGATGAAAGGGGTAGAAAAGGGGCTACTGCAGCACTGCCTCCCTCTGCTGCCCCATGGATACCTCTCTCCTGGCAGGTATTGCCTCTCACCTCCACTTCTCTGCTGCAGCCTGAGAGCCTCACACTGAGCGAGCCTCTCTCTGCCTTGACCTTCCAAAGCATGGAAGCCCCAAGGAGCTCACTCACATCTCAGCTTACACCAATGCAGGTGCAGAGAATAGGCTGGTCCTCTACTTCTTTTTACTGCTGTCACTTACGAAGTGAGTTGAAGAGTAAACAGAGCTGTAAAATTCTGTTTATTGAACTGTGTCTCTGTTTCACTAACATTAGTTAAAATGTTTTAGTATTCTAGACCTAAAGCACAGGCTTCGGCTGGTCGATTACATGCTATGTGCATCCAATATCCAGTATTTGCAGACGAAGGAATTGTGCCTTCAGCCACACAGCTACTCAGTCAGAGGTATTTCACCTCAAAGGCCCTTTAAAATTTGACTCCCCAAGCTCTCAATATGATATAAAAAAGCACAGTTCTTGCAAAAGTCATTTGAGCTAAAAAGATAAGAAAGCTGGGTCACAACTCACCTCGATCTGTGTCATACAGGAAGACAAAGCGGTTCCATTCATAATGATCCAGCAAGCTCAAGAGGGCTCCCCGCAGAGATGGCCGCAGCTGCAGCACGAACTGACTCTCACCCTCCGTGGGGAAACTCGGCGTGATGAGGGAGATGTGCAAGGCGCTGCAGAATGAGGTCAAAGTATGTACTGATCTCTTATCGTATAGTCCAAAAATGGCAAAAACTCCTCTAGAATACTGGGAGCAAACTGGAAGAAAAAAAAACAGAGTTCAGCTAGAGACAAAATCTGTAAACACGTACTTACACATTCCAACATCCCCAAATCTTTAATTTGAAGATTTCCATTTCTGCCTGTAATTAACTATACACAGTTGTCACATGTTTCACCCTGGAAACCAATAAATAAATACCTAAATAACATTTTGTCACTTTTGGATTCTATTCATAGAACATTACGTTATCTATAGTGTTTTTACTCTAATATAAAATAAATAACATGTATTTTTCCACACCAGTGAAAAGTCAACATATGCTGTTTTAACCACAGCTCTGCATATTATCAGGCGTTGATCATTTCCATTACCTTAAACAGAAAAGTGTTCACATTTTAAAATGTGAAAATTATCACAAAAATGTTATTGACCTTGTAAGTGAAATCTGGACATTTTGAATTATAACAATGTAGAAACTTCACTCCCTTTTAAGCAGGGAGCCCTTGTGCTACATTAAAACTCTACTACAGACACTGAGTAAAAACCTACTTCATGAATAATCTCCTTGACTTTAAGAGAGCAGTTGAAGGAAAACATAGTAAGTCAATGTGACCAGACTTTTGCCCCAAACCTTTTATTTCTACTCTGTGTCAATCTCAAAACCAGAAAATAAATGACCTGAATATATATACCGAGTTTTGATTTGCTCTTGGACTCATTTAAGACATAGAGACAGACTTTTATTGATTTCAGCAGACTGGATAAGGGCTTTACTGATCTATGCACATAAAAACAGGCATAAGGTATTTTCTTGAGAAAATACTGCCTTTCTAGCAACTCATAAAGGGCCCAATGAAAAATACCTCACTTTTTTTGAAGTACAAACCAACTTATTAGAAACTGTGTGATCATTAATAGTGTTGCCTATCCTAGAATCAAAGAAAATGGAGAAAGGAACAGTTAGGGGATCATCGTAACCATTTTCTCCGAAGTATGTATTTCCTATGCTCTCCTGTTCCAGACCCTCCCTCCTTGCAACCCATTCTTACATGTAGCCTAAACATGGGAAAACTTAAGTCACACCTTTTTAACTAGATGATGGCCTCTTTCCTTCTAGCCTGGAGGTCACAGTCATCCTTGTGAGAGCAGCACAGTCAGGGTACAGCGTACACACTTAGCAAATGGGCTGATTCAAATCAGTTCATCTTTAATTCCTTTATATTACATTTACTGCATAAAGAGCAAAAAATACAAATTGTGCATTTTTCTCCTTAGACTTGGGTGATTTATCCAGTTCTGATGTGAGAACTGGAGTAAGTGGCTTGAGTGCATTTCTGTGGTTTTATGTGCTGCCCCACTGTTACAGCCCCCAACCTAAGGATTTTCATAGCCAGATTATATAGAAATAAAGCTTTTTAAAAAGCTTTCTTCCTTCCCCTAAGTTCCTCTTCAATATGTTGATACACAGCTGTTATAAACCCTCTTAGTGTTTTCTTTGCTTGACCACACAACATACATTCTCCTAGACACATCAAATGACTGGCTTGCCATTCCACTAATCATCCTGAAAAATGTTGTTCTGTGCTTTCCCTCTTTCATCTCATCTTTCTTGCAACGCAGATGACCAACATGTTTAGAATTTCAGTTGAAGGCTTTCTGCTTCTTTTTACATTACTTCCCCATCTCTACTGTAAAATACTTCTGCTGACATATCCTAAGATCACATTGCATTTTTCTAAATCTGCACCTCAGTGATGGCTGACAAACATCTCAGGATCAAAATTGTGCTCCTTCCTCCTTCTGGGACATTTCCAAATGATGAGTTTCTGCTTATAGTATAATATTTTTATCAGTCACCATTATTTGTTTTCCATTATGTCACATCTATTACTGTACTCCTCAAAATTATTTACTTCCACAGTTACATTCTTAGCCTGCTCTGAACTTTTATCGATGTCTGTATCTGCCTCACCAGCAAATTCCATCAGGGTACTCCAACTTTTTACCTCTGTGTCTACTGTAAAACCAGTCTTTTAGTATCTTCCTCCTGTAGCTATGCTTCTCCAGCCTGGTACCTCCTCTTCTACCAGCATTTGTTGCCATCTTCCCCATAGTTTCATGCCTATCTTTTAACTCCCCTGTTTGTCTCTATTTTCATAAATAACTTCTCTTAGGAGCATGTCTATTTTACTTCATTCTCTTGGCAATTGGAAGATATGGATCAATCCCACGCTTCCTACCTCAATAACTTCTGGTTGAATTTTATGCCATTTTCTGTCTATACCCATATTTTAAAGCTTTCTTTCCATCAAAATCTGTTCTATAACTTTACCGTCTATTGATGTTAAGCTGCTAGGTCCATGGCTGCCAGATTCTATGTCCCCCTTTAAAAATAGGTATTATATTTCCTATTCACTGATCATATGTATCACAACTCATTTAACAGCTCTACTAAGAAGTACTTGTTATTGTATTTGCCCTTCAGTAAACCAACTCTTTAAGAACCACAGAAGAAAGAGGTGATTTCCCTATTCCCATTAGCCATCGTGCCTCTTTTAAGGTCAACATCCTCCTTGAGTGAAAATCAATGTGAAGTATCTATTAGTTTTACATCTCTAACCAGATTTTCCTGTTCTTCTGTCCCATCATCAATGTATAACAGCTTCAATTATTTTCCTATTTGCTGTCTTTGTATTTAAAGATGTAAATGACCTTCTACTGTTGTTTTAATGTCCTTTGCAAGTCTCAGTTTTCACTGGCAGCCCTAAATTAGGCTCTCATTTCTGCAACAAATGTCCTTTCTACCTCCTGATTTCTTCAACACAATCTTTCTTACTAATAACCCGTTTAAAACAATTGTTTCTTATATCTTTCTTGTATAATCATTCATTCAGTTCTGGAGTCACATCCTGCATGTTACTTTCCCCTGCAAAGGGATTTCTTAGTGTTTTACAAGTGTTTCTGTGAGGAAACGGCAGGCCTCCTATATTTTCAAACACAGTCCAGTTAACTTCGCCAACTAAAATAGTTGAATGTAAACCTTGTGTACGTAAGTGGTAGTTACTTAATTTGTTTTTTGTTTAGAGAAAACCCTTGTTAAGGCCCTGCATTGCCTTACTTCTTTGCAGTTTTACATGGGCAAAGGATACTTTTCATAACACATGGTCCATGCAGTAGGATTCTACATAATGAAAAATTCAAGAAATCAATGTCAAGCTGTGAAATGGTACACTTAGAGTTAAAGCTCAAATTCCTTCTCAGGATGGAGGAAAAAAAAGAGAGAGAAAAAAGCCAAACTTGAAATGTCATTAAATAACATGACACTAAAATACTTTTAACTAAAAATAACAGAATAATAATTCTTCATGTTTTCAGAGCAAACTATCCTTGCCACAGCCTAGATACAAATGCAATAAAACATTATCTGACTATCATTGAAGTCCTGAAGTAACCAATCCAAGAAAACTTGTGCTATTATACTTGAGACCAAGACTGGGAAGTTACTGAATAGTGTCCTTCTTTGCTCCTTGATAAGAAAAAATGCTAAGATGAAGGTTATGAGATTTTTTTCTTACTCAGTACAATACCCACAGAGAGGAGAAATGCCTGTGACACTATGGAAATTAGGCTTAAACATATGCAGAGATGCTGCAACGCTCCTGAATCAATTTTACAGTAATCAGCAGCGACCACAAAAATCAGCAAAACCATAAGGATTTGCATTCTGACTCACTACTGTTCTCAGAAAAGGCCTCCCAGCAAACATGACTACCTGGATTTCCCAATTCTTTATCTATTTCTCTTACGCTTCTAAAGGCATTTTACTTATTATAAATGGACTAAATTGTGGTAGGTAAAACACAGTCTCATATTAGCATTCTAAGAAAATTTTGTTCAAGATTTTTTCCCCCATAAATATAAAGCAGTGACAAATACACTTTCATGAGCATACTTTGAAATATATTGAATAATAATTTGTCTTTAAACCAGACATCTCTTCATAGCTGACAACTTAATTCCAGTATTACACACATGATTTTCTCCTGCAAATTTTGCAATGCCATTGGTCTTACCAAAGGTAAGACGAATGTGGAGGTCAGACTCCAGAGAAGATGTTGCAACGCACACCTTAAATAGCCAAGATAATGTTATTGCAGTAGCTGTAATATGAATTAGGTATGTTCTATTCTAGCAGATTGAACTATGTGATAGTACTATCACTTTAAAAGAATAGGTGACTCACGGGACGTTCAGTTAGAAAAAGAAATCATGACGCCAAAATGGCAAAAACTGTACACTGCAGGGTTTACTGAGACACACAGTCAAGCCACATGCGGTCTTCTTTCTCTGTGAGAGAAAGACTTCCCGAAGTCCCTGCTATTGTTCTAAAGACAAGTCCTACACTTTAAACACAAATCGTTTCTTGAAAAACAAAAAGCAAAAAAACCTGACTTCTTCTTATTCACTGATTTCCAGAAATTATACCCATATAGTTTAAATCCTCTAAACAGGCACAGGGGAAGTGAGTCCAAATAGAGCTGTAACCACAACCACGAAAATGACACAGAAGAGGTCAAGTGAAAGTTTGTGAGAAATGTGTATGTACAAACACGCATACATATACATACCTGCACACATATTTACATGATACTGGTCTTGTTTTATTATTTGGTCACACTCAAAATTTTTAGAATTTCTTCAAGAGACAAATAAACACTACCCTAACAATATATTTACAAAATGAAGTCTGATAAGCAGAGCACAGCTGGTCTGCCAACAGCATTAGTTTTGCTCAGCAGTCTATATGGTACCTATACCATATAGTTAAGCATCTGGAAGACCCACAATCTAACATGGAAGTAACAGGGTAGATCTTGCTTCAGAGCCATGCCTCACAGACCCTGAGTCTTCTGGGACACAAGGTCTGGAACGAGCATTTAAAAATGCTTTTCCGTAGGTTTTAGGCTCCTATGTGGGAAGCCCTGGCACAGCTGGCTGTTACAGATATATTGACAGGCTCACTGATCTGCCATAAACTCATAAACTGTGGAAGTGCCAAAACTGAAAGACTCAGAGCAGCCTGTGTTATGGAAGTTTTCCAGATATGAGGACAGCCTGTCATTGCTCTCTTTTCATTTCCTCCTATGCTTTGGAGATCCAAATGGGGAGTGGGGATTGTGGTCAGTCCATAACAACTTGTCTCTGCTGCTCCTTCCTCCTCACGCTGTTCCCCTAATCCAGCGTGGGGTCCCCCCATGGGATATAGTCCTTCACGAACTGCTCCAACATGGGTCCTTCCCATGGGCTGCAGTTCTTCAAGAACTGCTACACTGTAGGTACTCTCCATGGGGTACAGTCCTTCACGAACAGACTGCTTCAGCGTGGGTCCCCCATGGGCCACAGCTCCTGCCAGTAAACTTGTTCCTGAGTGGGCTCCTCTCTATGGGCCACAGGTCCTGCCAGAAGCCTGCTCTGGTGTGGGCTCTCCACAGGCCACAGCTTCCTTAAGGGCACATCTGCCTGCTGCAGCATGGGGTCCTTCATGGGCTGCAGAGTTGATATTGCTCCGCTATGGTCCTCCATGGGCTGCAGGGGGACAACCTGTGTCGCCGTGGTCTTCTCCACGGGCTGCAGGGGAAACTCTGCTCCAGCACCTGCAGTACCTCCTCCTCCTCCTTCTTCACCAACCTTGGTGTCTGCAGGGTTTTTTCTCTCACATTTTCTCACTCCTCTCTCTCACTGCTCCTATGCAGTGTTTTTTACCCTTTCTTAAATATGTTATCACAAAGGCACCACAGCATCGCTGATGGGCTCAGCTTTGGCCAGCAGTGACTGTTTTGGAGCTGGCTGAAAACTGGCTCTGTCCGACATGGGGGTCGCCCCTGGCGTCTTCTCACGGAGGCCACCCCTGCAGCCCCCCCCCCCAACCAAAACCTGTCCACAGAAAGCCAATACACCTGGTAAACTCCAGACAGCAATAAATTTCAAAAATATATATAAGGAGTTAATTTCCTTGCCACCACAATAGTATATGAAGGCTTTCATCCGAGGTGTGCCTGCAATGCTGTCAGTGATCCATGTCCTCATGGATCACAGTTATGTACTCTCTATTTTGTTCAGCTGCTGTGCACCTGCATCTGCCAGCACTGATGTAAAAGTACTGGGTGAATTTTCTCAACCTAAAGAACTCCTTCCAAGAGGAACAGCCTAGCCATATGGAGATGCAAGCTCTACAAGTCAGATGGAGCGCTGAATGGAGAATCATTTAATCTAAATAAGGACCTGCCTCCCAAGGTCAAATGATTTATCAACTTATATGCGTGAAAGCTCCAACACTTGAGATGAGATTAAGTAATATTTCTAAAACAGCTTTGAGATTAGAGTTTCCTGTTAAAATGTCAAAACATGTTTCTCTTCATTTTGCAGAGAACACCCCTGATCCATCTCCTCCTGATCACTCCACTGACCTCCACCTCCTGGAAGAGGACTCGAGGCCAGTCAGGGCTCTAGTATTACAAGACAAGTGATCTAAATTCGTCCCCATGTAGTTTTCAACTATCTTGCACCCAAATCCAATACAAATTTGATGCAAATATGCTCTTCCTCTGGGTTCTGTTCAAGACTGCTGATTTTATACTAAATTATGCTGTTGCATTAAGAAAAATTCCCAGCACTGAGACCAACTTAATGAGGTACCTTCATGAATTAAATCACTGATATAAGATGACAGATAGGTTTATAAAAGAGAAAACAGTGTTACATAAAGTGGGTAGATGAAAAACATTATAGATGTCTTAGGACCAGTTTACTACTATCTTAAGAATTGTCTCGAATAGAAAAGGTTATTTCTAAATATTGCTATCCAAAAAAGGGGAAAAGGGAAACAGGGAGTTTCTTACAAATTATATGATTAGATTTTTTGTGTCTAATGAAACAAGCACCCATTACAACCCTGTTTATTTTCTACTTATAGACCCTGCACCATCTAAATCATCATCTACCTTTGCCTTTTGGTCACAAACTTCTTCAAGCAAAATAATTATCTTCCCCTGCGTTCAGGAGGCATGCATCACACTTTGGGTAGCATCATGCCTAAAGCGTTGTAACTGGAAATAATATCACATCATTGCTTTAACTAAAATCAGTTTATTGCTCTACAGTTTAATATGGTATTAATGATGGAGGTGAACAAAAAAAACTTAATAACTTTCCGGTTAAAAAAAAATTGAATCACAAACATTACCCTCTCAAATATTTATTCCCCTCAAAAGTTTATCCTCCTGTGATGTAACTGCATAATGAGAAGTCTGGTATGTTGGGCACTGAACCTCTGAAACCACATTCATACTCTGAAGCAAATCACTTCACATTCCCATGTCTCAGTTCTCAATGTTTCACCTGTCTGGTCGATTTTGGACTATAAGCACTTGGCAGGAAGGCCAGCCTCCTATTAGATGCCTGTAAAAAGTTTAGCACAATCGTCCAACTGTCTCAGCTGTGGCTTCTGAGTGCTACCCCAATGTGTATAAACGTTACACCTAGTGGACCTTTATCTTGCAATTCTATAGTAAATTCTGGAACCCTAAAAACACGTAAGCACTTGTCCTAAAGGTCAGTGTGTTTAGTTGCATGCATAAAATTAAGCATGTACTGAAGAGTGTGGAGGAGTATTTATGTGGAGATCAACAGATGGATCCATCAAACTTGAGGCATGGAAAATTCATGGGTGTCTTTGACATTTAACCCACAGCAATGGGTTACTTCATGTACTCTCTAAGTGAACTGCCAGCTCATTTGAAAATACTCTCCTAGGAACAATGAAAATCTTGGTTTAATGTGCTAGATCAAATGGTAATCTGGGAAATGCAGTTTTGTTTGTGCAACTGCAGATGTGAGAACATATTGCAAAGCAAGATACAAACTTATTACATTTTTTAATTAATAATTAAGTTTCCAGAAACAATTTTTGTGAATTGTCTCTAAAAGACTATTTCTGCTCAAAGTCAATTCTTGAAACAATAGCAGAAAGTGATAGTGCATTTCTTGCCTATTGAATGGAAAATGGAATTTAATTAGCTTAATTAACATGCACAGTATTTTCTTCTTTTAAAATCAATTTGAGCATTGTAATATAGTATTTTGTGTGCAATGTCTTATACCAGATCACTAAGTTACAGAACATTAACTTTAGAAGGTTAACCTGAGAGATGCCCAAAATCACAGAAAAGAGAGGGCCACAGAGACCAGACAAGACTGACTTGTAGATCTAACTGCTGAAGTCTTCTCCATGCTTCATATGGAGCAAGCTTTGCTCTTCACAAATTAATTCCTTGATTAAAGTTTCCTCCAAGCCAATCCCAAAAGAATTTGTGAAAGGAGCGTGTGTGTCTTTGTATGTATATGTGCACGCAGGGAGAGTGGAGGGGACTGTCTCACCTGATTCTTACCACCTGTAAGTTAGGTTTTTAAATTCTTTTTTTCTTTGCCTGTCTCTAAAACAGAAAAAGGTATATTCAGAAGGCAGATCATCCCAGCTTAAGATGGGTGATAAATTAAGTGTACCGATTCATCCACTAGAGGTACCTATCTCTTTTGGCTGTAAAAGGAGACTATGCAACTACGAAAGACTTGGCACCTACATTTAGATAGCTACATTTAAAAATTGTTTAAAAAGTCTCACTTTAGGAAACATATCTCTGTGTTTTTCTCCCCTGTCCATCCCTAGATTCAATGTGATTTGGAGTTGCCCTTCTCTGAGGCCCTTCTCATACAGCAGCCACAAATCCCCCCCTAGACAGGGGTTGCAGGTATTTCTCAGATACAGACCATGTATCTCTATTTTCCTGAAAACTGCTGACAACTCTTATTTCTTGATGGAGAACACAAAGTAGACTGGCCTTTCATAAATTTCTATGAGAAAAACTGCTTTAATTTTTAAGTACTTTCCATCTGAAAACTTCTGCACCACTGAAGTATTTTACTTTCATTAATATATAATTCCAAATAATTTAAATCCAATGGAACATTTTTACACAACAAGAAAACATTTTCCACTGGGTTTATTTATAAAATTCCTCTTTCCGCTGTGCCTTGGCTAATCTCTTTGATAGAACTCCCCTCATGAATTTCACATTTGCTGAATGCTAACAAATCTTTTCTCATTTTTAAAAGTACTTTACAGCACTCTCTGCAATAAATTATCCAGTCTTTGTGCCTTTGTCCCCCAGTCCTGTGCACTCCATGGATCTGGTATTTATAGCTGTCTGGCAATGCACATACACGTGCATTTCCCTAACTCTGCCAAAACTTTCTCTTTGAATGCTCTCCCATAGAGAATCCGCATGCAGCACTTACCTTTCAAAGCTATATGCATGAGAATCCACATTGGTACAGAAGTTCTTTTTTGGCTGTTTTTAAAATCTGATCAGTACCACGTGAGACTGCCAGGCTTTTCAAAACCAGAGAAGTTTTTAAAAAAATTAAACACAAAGGTTTTGGTAGAAAGTTCCCATGAGCTGGCAGGTTTTCTCAAGGACAAAATGTCTGCAGTTATCTTTTATCTTTTTTTTTTTTTTCCTCCTTCACGATAGAAGCTTAAAGAGGCATAACAGATTGCATGGAAATTAGACTGGACTACAGTAAAAAAGTGGTTTATGGAATCAATGGTAAAACTCCCAGTTGCTTAACTGAGGTTAATGTTTCAACTCAGATACTCATGTGGTGGTTACAGATCTTCTTGCAAAATCATATCACCTCTTCAGTTTGCTAGCTAAGGGAAAGCTCATCCTCATTAGATTAATATCTAGAGAAATCATGTTTTATAACTTATCTAGATTGCCTGTGTGATTAAACATCTTTTGCTATTCTTGGATTGATTCATTTCCTTATGAGACATATTATTTCTTTCAGTTCAAATTTGAACTTCATCCAAACATTCCTTTGTAGAGAAAACAAATTTGTTTGCAGCTTGTTTTTCCCCCCAAAATGTAAGATTTTATAAAACCTGCCCCCATATCCCATTTTAATGAAACAGAACAAAGAGAAGTCTGAATTTTGTTTTAAGAAGTAATCCTTTGATGGCCCAATTCTCTACAACATTTGCTTTCTTTTTTCTTTTTATCTTGAAAAGTAAGAAAATAGGCACATTTAAACAGACATTTTTCTTTCCAGAGGAACTAAAAAAAAAAAGTACAACTTTAAATAGGAGAGTATCTTATAAAATGTGCAGTTGATTACATAAAAATAGCTTTTTATACATAGCTGTGTAATCACAGATTTTTTTTATGCAAAAGAAGAACTATTTGTGGTTTTCAGAAAAAAATAGCAACAATACTTTTTTCTTCATTTTGGAGAAACACATGTTAATTTTGCAGTACTCCTGCCACCAAAACTCTCATTGATGGGAATTAACTGAATTTCATAGGAGATATGAGAGGTGGAGCCATACAGTATGGCTCCTGACCTAAATTGTTTTGATGGATCCATTATCATCATTTATACCTCACACTTAGAACCAATGGTGCTTCTTTATGTCAAACCTTGTGTTCTGATTTAATTGAACTGAAACAAAACTTGAATCCTGTAATTTGAGGAAGCTCAAGTAAAGCATTTTTTGAAGTATCAGGGAATTTTGGCACTAAACTTCTGTGTGACTTTAAAAGGGGACTAGTCATCTAACTGCTCCCTCTGACTTAGAAAATGATCTCTGAAACATCTGGGGAAAGGAAGGAAAGGAAGGCAGGAAATCATGAAAGATGTGACTAACTTGGTCCTGCATGATGATGAAGGTCTTTAGGTGGTTGTCATTCAACTGGAATGGAGATGGGGTTTTTTTGTCTGGATTGTAGTGTTATTTTTAGAATTAAAGCCTGTCCTGAGGGGAGTGATGCCATTTGATCCATTGCTGGAACTGTATTTTTCTTTCACTGGTGAGTCTGTCTCCCAATTTCTTTTTCTTCCACCTTAGTCTTCCAGCCAACGCGGGCTGGCGACTGAAGTGCAATGCTCTCTGTCCAGCCCAGGCTTTTGAATGTTGGCAGGGGCAAGGCTGGGATTTTTGCTCAGTAATAGATTTCGCACCATCAAGAGTCCCCTCACTAGCAACTTAAATCATTGCTTACTTTGATTCATGCTATTGCACAAGGATATAATCTTAAATAATTCTTCTTACTTTGCTGTTTACCATTTAGAATGAATGAAGCCATGGATTCCTTTTGGCCTCAGTTAAGATCAACAGACATTCACCACACCATGTTGATTAATTAACACTAAGTACAACATTGCTTCCTTGGCCACTCTTACGTATAAGTATTTTTTAAAGAGCCAGAAAACATGGTTTCTAATTTTTTAAAACAATGTTAATGTTAAGAGGATATATGTGATGAAAATCTCATCTGTTTTTCCTGATTTCCCATGGGTTAGTAAAAGCTGTTATATAATTACACACATCCTAGCTTGAAAAAAAACTTTTCAGCTATTTTTTGGTCACAATTGGGACTTTCCTAAGAAGAGTTTCTGAATATTTTTGATAAAATCTGCTGTTTGTCCTTTCCTCCTTTCCCTTTGATGGTATGAAGCAGAATTTGAAACTAGCATTACTGTCAGATAAATGGAACACGGTGTCACATCATGAGATTATATACAACTTGGTCAGAGAGAAAAAACTCCTCACAAGATCTAGGAAGAAAATTCTGCTGCTGCCTTCTGCAGTCTGTGACTGTGTATTGACAGAACAGCAGTTGCTGACAAAGTACACAGGGCTCTGTTGAAGCTGTTCCCCAGTCAGGGGGTATCTTCTGAGCTATCATTTCAGGGATCAAGATACATGATCTGCCAATTGTTCTATTAGTCTTCTCACATTTGAGGACATTGGTTTTATTTATAGTGGATAAGAGATTTTCATGCTTCCATGATTCTTCTTCTATGTCATAGTGCAAGTGTGTTCTGATGAGTAAATAAATTTTAAAAATAATGTGAAATTTACTTTGTCATGTACATCCAAAATGTACGTTTTGGTTGTTTGGGTTGTTTCTTCTTACACATCACCACTGGTAATGATGGCTTTCCCAGAACACTTAGGTGCTTCTGACAGCCTAGAATTACCCCATAAATTGTGTGATCTTATTAACTGTTTTTCCTAGCTTTGATCTAATGAACTGGCAAATGGTACCCAGAGAGATAGACGTAGCCGAAGTGAAAGGCAAGGAGTTGGTAAATTTTCACTCTAACTCCCATTTTAACTTCCACTAGCTATAGACGTCACTTAGCTTTTCTGAGTTTTCCAGTCTGAAAACCAAAGACACTAACACTCAAGTTCTTCACATAGTCGGAGTAATGAATAAAATCTTTTCAAAGAATCACTAAGATGAATGTAGATACCTTTATTATCCATCACTGGCCTGTTCAGCAAGAATTCTCTGAGATTTCTTTCACCATTCTGTATTTCATACTTCAGCCCTCCCTCAAACATCCTAGGCATTATTACTCTTAACTTCACAAAAACAGAACCATACCAAGAGATTTTCTCTCCTGCTCTTCCCAGAAATTTGGGTCTTAGCCTGTTTGGGTGACTATGTATACTGGGAATTATGGTTACTTAAGACATCTCACACCGATATCTCAAACAGATTGTGTTTTCATTACTTGTACTTGTTCCTTTATCTTGCCTTGTTGTTTTGATCATCTCACTGCACTGAAGTTTTTTCAGCATCGTGTAGCTTGCCTGTTTTCCCCAGATAATGCTGTGATCATAGCTACGGGATTTTTCAGATGTAGATTCTGCTTACTACGGACATGTCATGTCAAAATGACATTAGGGAATTACTGTCTGTGGAGGGCCAAAAGTCCAAAGCTTAAGAAACCCTGAGCTATCTTTCTTCCCCCCCTCTTTTTTTCCCCTGTGTGCCTTGCAGTTTCTTCTCTATTCATTTTAATAGAGAGATTCTTCTCAGCCTCCCACAATTATGCCGGTGGGAACCAACCACAATACAGTTGGGTGGTTTTAAAATCAAATGCTTGGCATGGATTACTGGAAATGCATATTCCACTGTGTTCCCTTTTTTGTCACCAAGTTGTTTCTTCTTTCCCTGAAAAACTATTCTTTCCTATTTTTTTATGTATAAAAGGCATTTCTAAATAGCTGTAAGTCTCACGTAATAATTAAAATAATAAGAAAAAGGAATTACCTTTCAAAAAATAAAATATAAATGAACCATTTGACCAAGGTTATTTAAAGTGAAAGCCATTCACCTTCTAAATGGAAGACCAACCTCATCACATATGAGTGCAAGATGGATTCTGGCCATGCCCCTGTGTTTAATGACTTCAAGCTCTAACTGCTTGATATGACAGGCAGGTTTCAGTGCCAAATGCCATGAATGGAGTATGCTTTCTAAATAATTCTTTTCAGCTAAAATAAGACTTAAGGAAAGGTTTAATACATGCATAAATACATCTGTGCATACATCATAAGAATATTTATGCATGTTTTCTATTTCTGTGTATCACCAATTCTTTTATACTAATGCAAACTGTACAGCTATTTTAAACACATCTAAATCTCTACTATAAAATGGGATAGATGTTAGCTTAGACATCTTTAAAAGAAGTAGGAAGATAAGCCAAATAAAAGTACATAACTTTGTAACTATGGCTAACATATTTGTCTTATATACTTCTCCATGTTTAGTTTAACAAGGAGAGTTTATTTCGTTTCAATTCTGGGGCAAGAGATACTTATGGAAATGAACGTGCTATTGTCTGAGAGCCTAACGGTTGATGACAGGAGAACATTTATGTTGTCTCATAAAGCATAGTTGCCACCCACAAAACATTGCTTCACATGAAATAATTAAATTGCAAGTTCTGTTATGAATGAACATCTCTTTTGTAACTGTATTTGTAAAACATCTAACAAAACGGTATCTTTATCCAAAACTGGAGCTCCTAATGGCTACCAGACTAAAAGCAGCCTGTCTAATGTAGTTAAAGGTTTTGAATGTTTGGCATGACCTATCTCCCCTTGACTCAAGTAGCCATTCTGAAACACAACACAATAGGACCTTTCAATAGGCAGAAATTGCTTAGCATATCTCATATTCTCCTCTAAAAGCAAAATTGCTAACTTTCATTAAAATCAATTGATGTCACTAAATTGCATTATTACGTTGTTGACTACAGTAATACCAGAATCTGTCTTGCAATCACGGTTCTCTTTCACAGTATTTCCCAATACTCAAAAAGATGGCAGCACAACCTACTGGCTTAAAATCATAAATGCAAAGAAATCAAACTGCATCTCAAAAGCTATCTGCCCATTGTTCTCCGTAGGCACACTGTGATGCAGATATTTGGGTTCCCTTCCTGCTCTTGGCACAACAATCAAAACTGCTATTTCCATCTCTCTTCCTATGACATTGTCAGATTCTGAGCTCATAAATGAGAACAATAATCTGCAAAGCATAATAAAAAGATGGCAAAATGTATTCGGAACCACTTAAGTGAGAGGGCATTGCTGGTCAAAGCTTAAAACAGCTGTTAATATTCAGTTTTATGCACCGCTTCACATCTTTCTACTTGCAATGAATTTTCTTCATTTCTCAGAAAATTTACCTTCTGAAGATAGAGATCATGATTTCTGTACTTGGAAACTGCCTAACAAAAAGAAAGCAGTAACAGAAATATGTTTTCCAGTTATCTTTGTTTCTTCCTGAGTTTTCAGCTAATCCTGTTTTCTCTATGCCAGGCACCGTCTTAAGTATTTCTACAACTTCACCAATTTAAAACAGGAGCATGAGCCCTCTCATTTTGTTCTCTCATATCATTGGCAGGAATGGGGCTTCATCGATTAGGCATTTTGAAATGGGCCATCTATAACTGGGATTTCTACAGAGCTGGGAAATGTGCTGGTGATGGTTTTAGAAAAGAAGACAGATAAGAAGGGAGATGAGATTGGTTGGGTGGCACCCTGTTATCTCTGCATATGAACCAAAGGTGGGTGTACTGTGGGATCTGGGGAAAAAGGAGGCAGATTGACAAACAGAATTTGCCATTACAAAATATTTTTCTTTATCATGGTTATCACAGGGGATTTAAAATAGCTGTCACCTTATGTAAACTTCTTTTGCTGCTCAAATAGTAGCCTTCTCAAATGAAACCCTTGTTTTTCATTTTATTTTTGGATTTTAGGGCTGACCAAAGCAGAGTCCTTCATTTCATTGAACTGTTCGATCAATAAAGTCAGCAATATACTCCATCTTCTTTTATATATCAATCTTAGTCTGCAAAAAAGACCACTGAAAATTAATAAAACATTTAACAGCTTGATGTAAATAATGCAAGAACACGTCTTTGTTGATGTACTTAAATTAATTTGCTGTAAAGATTGCTTTACAAATAACAAAATATTGTATATATCACCCCAGGCATTATGTAAGGCTAGTAGCTTCTACGCTGGCATTTGCAGGATTAAGCAAAATTAGTTCAGCACAGTTCACAGCTGTGATCACTGGAGTAAAGCTCAGGGTCTAGGGGCTGCTAGCTCTGGTATTGTACTAAAAAGGCAGCTGTACTTTACTACTGGTCCACTGGGCCTGATGCTAATAATTTTTAAATGGCCTGTTAGTTACAGCAGTGGCCTCAAGCTACCTCTTATTTCAAATCCTATTAACATTTGTGTGTCTTTAAACTACTTTATTGTCTTAATTAGCATATATTCATTCATAATTCCCAGATAGTCTGTTGCTACATACAAAAAAGAAAAATGAGAAGAAATCATTAACAGTGGCTGAAGAGTTGGTGGATAAAATGTGACTGTGACAATGTACACCCAAACCAAACCAATCACACGAAACACTGAAGTGCAGAAATGCTTCTGTATGTCTTGCTTTTCTCCGCAGTGCTCTGCAGGATCAAACTGACTGTCATAGGATAGTGGATTGGTATTGCTTATAGGCATATTGGAGAAAGGCAGACCACTGTAGGTAGAGTTTTTAAGAAAACTATGTTCAATCTTTTCTTTTTAGTTATAACGTTAGATAAAAAAATATTAAAAACAGTTTTCCACAGTTTTAATTATTCCAGCAAGACCTACTCAAAAGAGTTGTTATAAAGCAAGTTCTTCCTTTTCCTCTGAGACTACCTTGCTTACTCTATGTTCTGTTTCAGGAAAAATTTCATTAACAGAAATGGAAATTTTTCCTGAATAAGGATTGCAACACAGTTTTTTAATGCATATATACTAGCATATTTATTAAAAGCACCTCTGCCACTAAAACCTATTAACATCTGGTAGCCCAAAGCTACCACAACATGTATTTTTTTAAAAAGTCACATTATACTTGTGTTGAAAATGTTTTATGATCTTTTCATTTCTAACATACAGAAAACTCACTAGTAATTAGGTACCACAATGATTTTATTATACAAACATGCAATTACTGGCCAAAATCAACTTCTGTAAAATAATCACTCTTCAACTTTAGAAAACGCTGATCATGTTGTGTAAAGGCCTTTTCAACAAACCAAAGGTTTAAATGAAATGTTGACATCATATACCTAAACTCAATCAGTCAGGAAAAATGTACAGAATAAAGCATTTTTCTCTCCTACACAGCTATGCAGAATCAAACTGACTACCCTTAGCCTGATGAATTTGTTTTGTTTATGGGTACACAAAGGAACATAGATGCTACTAAAGCTACAGAATCAAATATTTTTCAGTTTGATTTGAAGTGGAAGAGTTGCTGTGAAAAAGAAATAACATAGAAGCACAGAAAACTTGTTTTTCTAAAACCTGACTTTCTCTACAGTCTCTTTCTTAGCCTATTTTTGTGGCATTTCTACAATACTTATGCTTCTATACCAACACAGCTGAGAAAAGAAAGAGATGCACCAACTACTCCTTTGCTAGGGATCAAATATAAACTAGGTAGGGTCATTTTACTTCTTTCCAGATGTTACTAGGTTTAATGTGTGTCTCACTGAAATCACACCGAGAAGCTACAAAAAATCCAGTCCTGTTAATGTACTTCTTGTATTTTCTTGATTTTTAATGTCTGGATCATCTACTTCACATCATGCTTTGCTGGATAATTCTTCCTCTATGTAAAAGTACAATACTATCAAGAGATAGCTTAAACAAACTAGCTGCTTAATTTGCTTGTCTCATTTCCTCCAGACTGAAGAAAAGAGGGATGGCCTGCCAGATGGTGGCTTGTGAGAATAGGGAGGACTGCACTGGAGGCTTAAAGGAATCTCCTCCAGCATCACGTTCCTTGTCATAATGCTCTGAGTGCTGACAAACTCAGCACAACCCCACAGGATTTCCTTACTGTGCTACTTTTTATCCCTGAGTTTAACTGAGATCAAAATTCAGAAAAAGCAAACAGAGATTTCAAGTAACCTGGCTGGAGGGTACAAACAGGGTCACAGGATGATTCAGGCTGGGAGGGACCTCAGAAGGGCTCTGGTCCAACCTCCTGCTCACAGCTGGGTCAGCTCTGAGGCCAGACCAGGCTGCTCATGGCTTCACCCGGTCGAGGTTGAAAACCTCCAAGAATAGAGACTGCACATCATCTCTGGGCATCCTGTGCCACTGCCTGACTGTCCTCATGGGGGCAATTTTTTTTTAATATCCAGTCTGAACCTCTCTTGTTTCAGTTTATTTTTATTGTCTCTCATCTTCCCACCCTGCCCCACTTCAGTGAGCCCAGCTCCATCCCCTATATGACCTCCCTATAGGCACTGGGGGCTGCTGTTAGATCTTCCTGAAGCTGTCTCTGCTCCAGGCTGAAGAAGCCCAGCTCCCTCAGCCTCTCCTCACAGAGCAGGTGCTCAGGGCGGGTGATAACTTCCCATGATCTACTGGCTCCGCTCCTGTTCATACACCTCAGGATACTGTTGGCAAATAATCAACTATTGGTTAATGAGCCCTCCTCTAGATATTACCTGCAAGATGTCACAATTTTCATTGCCCATTTCAAGCAGTAATTAACTACTATGAACAATGTCAGCATAGCCATTAGGAAAAAAAAAACCACAAAACCTTAAAAACCTAGGCTATCAATGGTAATGTCAATGAACACAAATGTACATATACTTCTGAAAATATGGGCTTAAAAGTACACCGTATTTGGACTTGATAACCATATTCTTCTATATCGTGCCAAATTTGGACCAGGAAATTGTAGAAACAAAATGAAAGTCACGCCTGCTTATGCATGGATGAGCCTATGACATGTTATTAACATGAGGAACATGTTTTATTCCCAATCACTTACTCAAAACAGAAGTACTGACTGATCATTTATTATTGATTGGGTGCACTATGAGGTGTCACAAAAACGTAACTCCAATTGATTAAATAATTGCATTGCCGTAAAGGCTGAGGGACAATATCCCACTCCTGTGTGGATTCACCTTGCTTCAAAGCCAGTGCGAATTGCTTGTGCACACGCAAGGGCAAAATCTAGCCTGAAGTCATCCTTCAGCATCAGAAAATAAAACAACATATATCAATGAGTATTTTAAACAACACAATTTGATTATTTGACACTGTACACAGCCTAAGGTGTAAGTCTAGACATGTCAGAAGGGCTTGCTCTAGAGGCTATATTTCATCCTGTCGTATGATTGTCTATTTACTGTCACACCTTCGTATTACCTCAAGAAAGCAAATGGTGAAACAGAGCTATAACAGAACACTTGTGGAAATCAGTTCCTGCACAGGCATAGCAGATCCCTTCATTAACAAAATTAGGAGGCTATGTAGACATAGGACTTACTTCTATAAGCAATCTATGCACCGAAGTTAGTGGGAAGATTGTGAAAAAAGAGATGCTGGTCTTTGAAATACACTTCAGTTTAGCATTTAAGGAGTATCACACAGATATAGGTCAGATTTAAGAGAAGTTTAGATTCACCAACAGAAGAAACAGTGGTGATTTTTTTTAACTCTGAAATTAATATTTCCGTGAAGGATAAGACTCCACCAGCACAGAGCGCTTCACCATGAGGTGTGTGATGGATAGGAATGCTTTTCCTTAGAAATAAAAAAATGAACTGATTGTTACCGAGAAAAACACCAGCACTTTAGACTCCACCTGATGCTTAGGTTTTGTCTGACACCGGGTGTTTAGCACTGAGCACAGTGTTTCAGTTTACACTCATCTGGTTGGGTGAAGCAAGGTTATCACGGCCTTTGATTATAAAAGCTCCTCTGCGAAAAACCAGAGAAGTGCAAGTTGTTTTTTGCAATAGCCCTGCAGCAAAGAAATAGTGAATAATTTGTACAAAACATGTAAATTTGCTTTTAGTGTAATTCCAATCTTCTGCAAAATGCTGAGCAATCAGGAAATTAAGCAGATAGTGAGATATGCCTTAAGCGGTCTCTGATACTGAGGGCCCTCTCTTATCCAGAATGCTGCCAATTTTTCTCCTTTTGCTATTGTATGTACTGCATCACATAGACAAAGACAACATATCTACTCTCTTTTTCTGAGACTACTGTCTTTAAATTACATTTACTACATTATGTACATTTTTTTGACATATAATAGGGACAAAACATAAAATTATACAGCACACAAATAATGAGGTAAAAAGGTAGTTACGTGTATATATATACACATTCAAATTATTATCTGCTATAATTATTTTTGTTCTGTGTATTTAACATGAGAAAAAAGTTATTAGAAATTGTGACTTTTTCTAGGTTGGATTTTGTAAACAACATGAAGTTTTTTTGATTGCACAGATGATTATTTACTGACCTTATTTTCTGTAATTTTGGCCTGTTCATCTCATGAGCTTCCACATGTCAAAAAACAACAACTACTAAATAATATCAAAGCAATAAAAACATCTAATGAGAAGTAATGGTTCCAATTTCAATAAAAGAGGCACAAGGGTAATGTCACAGTGTACAGTGTGACCAAAAAAGCGATCTCTTTTTCTGACATCTCATAAATAGGAATAATATCAGGAAAACGTAATTTCTATAAAATTAGAAGTCTCTGCCAACTGCTTCAACTACCAGAAAACTTCCGTCTTTTCATCAGTAAAATCGAAACAAATTCTTACATTTCAAATGAAAACAAAATATTTCATTTTTTTAAACTGACTCAGAAAATTTTGATTCAGAACTGTCCATCCTTAGTCATTACCTTCTTCAGTCAATTTTTCATTCTCACTTGGGACAGAGCTCTCTGGGCAGACTACATTTCCCATGATGGAACATAACGTTTCCCCTGGCCTCTTGACCAGGGTCATTACAAGAGCTGCAGTCAGGGTAGAGGGGAGGAGGAACAGTGGAATCAGTCTTTTTCATTTTCCAGCTCCAGTTATCCAAAAGACATTTAAGCATATGCCATCTAATACAACCATTTGATCTTCAGCATATCTACAATGATTAGTGTATTCACAGAATGCTGCACAGATATAAAAAAATCTCTATGAACAAAGCAGAAACAGGATTTTTGAACATGCGGCTTGGCCATAACTTATACTACTGCTACTCAAAAAACCTGACATTAATTGAGCAGTCTATCTTTGAGAGCTATGCAACTGAAAATACACCTGACATTCAGTGATCATAAATAATACATATACCTTCATCACCGTCAAGAGTTGAAATAAGCACATCAAAATATACAGTAGTTTTAAAAGGACAACAATACGAAGTCATAATTTTTTAAGACAAGAACAGTTGACTTGGATTCCACAAAACACCAGTTGTTCTGCAATTAAGCTTCAGTGACTCAGGTTTTGAACAACTTATTAAATAGAGCCCTGAAATGACCATATTTTTAGACTTTGGAAGGTAACATTTCATTAAGCTGAAATCAGGTGTTCACAGCTCAGTGTATGTTCAGCTCACAAGCTGTCCAGAGATGGACTTGACAAAGATATAGTAGCATCATTTATATTGTTAAGCTTTCCTCAGATAAGGAAGGTCTAACTCCCCCAAAAAATTCAGCTTCAGAGTCTGAATATTCCCATTTTCAATCTCAGTTGTCCTATTGAATGAAGACTCCAAAAATTAAATTATCTGTGGCTGGAAAAGAGGAAAAGATTGAAATCATCAGAATATAGGATAGCTCATGTAGTAAGGAGAAACATTTAAAATTTTCAATCAAGAGTACAGTGCCAGAGTCTGGGAAAGACATTTTATGCTGTTAAATCATTTATAACGGTGGTTGAAGTATAAGGAGAGGAAATGTTAATATATTATTTATAGTAATATACAAAAGATAATATATGTATAATAAATGTTATACATATATATTTGGCAAAAACTGTAAGATATAAATATTCATCTAAAAGAAGTGCAAAATGTGAAGTAGGTATTATAGCCATGACAGTGTACAACCAAATGTCTGGGGCAGAAGAAAGCAACCTTGCCCAAGAAGAAAAGCAAGTTTACTCCCGAAGGCAATGGACAAACATAGCAAAAAGAAAGCTGGAGTTGGTAATGCTGTCCAAAAGAGTAAAAGAGGCTCCAACAGGGTTTGGGCAAGGACTTGGACATCAACCAGGTTCATTAGCACGTGAGAAGAGGAAGAAGTGTATGGGCCTAGTGACACGGACTAGCCCTTTTATACTTAACAACAGCTATGGGGAAGCTCTAACAGTCCACCAAAAGGCAGAGTAATTCTGATAAATACAGAGCAGTAAACCTTATTTAAGAGTTGATTGTGGGGGGAAAAAAAATATGGAGGGAACAACCAGGGGGAAAAGAGAAATTTATGCATGAAGCAGCAGCAGCTTAGGAATCAAATAATATAATTTGAAAAATATAAACTTTATTTATATAAAGAGAGAGTGAGCTTTCATACACACACCCACACATCCACACAGGATAAAGCTTTAGTCCAAAACTGCTGGAAAACAGAATGAAGAAAACGTACCTGGAGTTGGGAAGAAAAACATTTATTTGGATGTTTTCACTGAATTGTGTCTTTTTGTATGGGGTGTCAGTGCCCAGGCGCTGGCAGGGGGGGCTGCAGGGGCTGCCGTGAGGAGAGGCCGGGGCTGCCCCATGCCAGACACTGCCGGTTCCAGCCGGCTCCAATGGCCCCAGCGCAGGGCACGGCTGAGCCCAGCAGCCAAGATGGCGGCTGTGCCACTCAGGGCGGGGGGAAAGGACTCAGGAGGGCAGGAGTGCAGTTGAACCTGGGAAAAGGTGCTTAATTAATTTTCCCCAAGTCAAGCCTGTTTTGCCCATGACAGTAATTGGTAAGGGGTCTCCCTCCCGTTATCCCGACCCAAAACTTTTAAATGGGGGGCAGTGAGAGAGCGGCTGGTGGGTGTTTGGCCCTTAGCCAAGGTCAACCCACCACACTCTTTATGAGATTCTTTTTTATGCATTTCTAAGAAAAAAACAATACAAATATACGAGGGGGAGAAGGAAAGGGAAGGGAGAAAGAAAACTCCAAAGAAAAATTAATTTTAAATTTTCTTCCTCAAAGCATATGCAATCAGAAAAACATTTATAAAGGATGGAAAAGTAGTAGCTGTTAGTCTGCATATACTTAAATAATAGAAGGATAAAAAAGATACTTAGGCTTGCACAAATTGTACAATCAAGTGGGACAGAATGAAAGTAAGGCATGATTTAAGATGAATATGAAGGACCTATCCTGCCATTGCAATGTGTAGATGAACTGCCCCATAAGCAGAGGCAGAAGCTCTGCTGCCACAGACACACTGAACTGCAAACTAAAGACTGGGAAAATTCTGTGAGGTGGGGGAAAAACAACACTGACATGAAAATACACTGGAAGATCCAATCTGTGTGAATCCATCCCACAACACTGAGGTTGAAAAGCTCCTAATATACCATGAGAGTTATTCTCTGAATTGCTCTGATTTGTAAGGGCAGTTAAACTGACTTATTTCAGTAGATGTAGAATTCATGAAGACAAAAAAATGTTTAATGTTTGAGAGAAAAAAGGCACACCTTTAAGTCACTTGTACAAGAAACACAGTTCTGAGAGGAAATCCAGCTAATCCCCAATATACACAATTTTCTGCATTAGTAAAGCTTATAGTAAGAGCGATTAATGTTCTGCCACTCTCAAAAAGGCCAAATACTGTCTATAGCTGAATACTGCCTTCTTCCACCAGTAGAAATTTGCATCAGCCCATCTAAGAGATGAGCTACGGTTAATCCAGCCAATGCCACGTATATTTAAAAGTAAGTAAGAGCCCTTGCTATGAACCAACCTACCATGATACCCTGGACAGACAGATTTTTAGGTCAGAAGAAACCACACTAGAATCTTGTCTAAGCACCCCCATGATGTAGGCTACAGTATTTTATTTGCCCTATCTAAATTGATTTATTCAAAGTTTGATGAACTTTTTAAAGATTTTTTTTAAATAACTTCTTTTTTTGCTTTGTTTGTTTGTTTTTTAATTGTAACAAAAGGTCAGCCTAATCAAATCTGAGAAAGGTAAGCAGATATATTTGCTACAAAAGGGTTGTGCTTTCAGAGAAAGAATGGGCTATAAAACTATAAAACTTTCTTGTTTCCAAAACTGCATTTAAAATAAGACATGCTAGAGTCATAGCTTCTGGTAGCAGACACTTGCATTGATCCAGAGCACAGTCTGCAGTGCTCAGCCCATAGGCTTTGGGGAACCTGTGCATAAATGAACCAGTGCAGAATCCTGCAAATCCTGACTGTGACTGTAAACCCTTTTCCTGTGAGGAATTACACAACTGCAACAGCTTCCATTTGCTGTTGCTCTTTGGTGTGCATGTGGTACCTTATACAAATAATTGCTTGACCTACAATAAGTTTCCTAGATGGTCCAATCTCAATTAACACTCTTGCACAATCCATAACTTCAGGTTCATCTGCCTTACAGTTGTGGGGTTTTTTTTTAAATCTTACATACAAAGTCTTAAACATAAACCATATTTAAATTAATCTGTAGTAGAAGACTTCAGATTTTTTTTTTCTTATTTTATTTTGCCACCAGTTCCATACAGGCACAGTTACTTTTTGCAGTGATTTATTTAAAATCTTCTCTTGGGTATCACTACAAAGCTGGTTCATGTTAATAAGGCAACCGAACACACCGTATCCTACTGACTGGGGTAAGTCCTCCAATTAACCTGGCTTCCTTTCTTACTAGACTGAAGCAGTGCTGAGTAGCTCCTGCAGGCTGGTTATTGAAAATGGACGGTGCTTAGCATTTTGCATGCGTAGCCCTTTATAAATAATATATAAAGGTCAAATAAGTTATTTATTGGGTCTCTCTGTCCATTTTACATATGTCACCCTGTTTCAGTATTGAAGGTCTGATTTCAGCTGTTGTAAATTCAAAACGATTGATATATGTTAATTTACCATCAGCTGAGAAACTGGAAAACAGTGAGAACGGTCATTCTATTTTTTCAGCTCAGTCAAATGCAGTTGTCTACCCATATTCACTGATTCCCTCTCTTCCACCACACCCAAGCCTCACATGATTTTTTCTTAAATTCCTCCTCTTGAAGCTGCCTTTTTTCTCTTTCTTTTGCAACTTTGCTTGTTCAAACACTGTTAGGTAATAGTTTTGTATAGGTGACTCAAAGCAAAGCTGCTTCTTCAGTGATGGCCTGTCTCCATTTACTCAATTCCATAAATCAACCTAACTCATAACTTCACAGTATCTGCTCAAACTCACCATGGCAAAACAGAGCTCTTCTCTTTCCTCCAGGACCACTTATGCTTCTCTATGCAGTTCTGACATAGCCCAACATAATATTGACCCCATTTCCTCACCCACCTCAGCCACACAAGTCATGTCTGATACTTACTACTTTTTTTTCTCACATTGCATCTAAGATGTTTTCTTTTCTTTGTCCTCATATTGCACCTTCACTAACCCGATTCACAGAGATGCCTGCACACTGGCCTGACAGATCACACTCACTCCTTTCTGGTCCATATAAGAAAAATCTCTGACAGGGTCTCCCTTGCTTCTTCTCATTACAGCCTCACCCCTGAGCTCTCACCAGCCTTACTGCTGAGATCTCCAGCTGCAGCAAATTAAAAGCAAATATTCATGAAGGCATTATTCTTGCCTCATTTGTCATGTTTCTCATAGGTATGCCCTCACTTCCCTCCATGCTTCGACTCCATCACCTGCTCTGAAATGTTTGGAAAAGCTCCCCACTCCCCGCCAGGTGTCTCCTGGAGGCACTCTTCGCTATGGCAGCTCTCAGATATAGAGAGCTATATATATATATGGTAGGGGGCACCGCTACGAAGCCCACATTCATCTAGCCAGAACTGTTGGAGGAAAAAGGCTAGAAGCAGCCCAACATCCTGATGCTACATGCAACATATCCGGAGCTTCATGAGGGTTAAAGTAGAAGACAGCACGTCCCCACATAGGCTAGGAGGCAGTGGAGCAGGGAAGCAGACGCAAAGCTCTCAAGCAGTTCATACCCAAAGGACGACACGGGAGCACTTCCCATCCCAGACCAGCCGGGGTTGAGTGTGAGCATGGCCCTGGGGTGCCTGGCTGGCCTCAGCAGCATCCACTAGCTCCCCCAGCTGTGGGATTTATTTATCCAATGATGCCTGTCATGGGCAGCCTCACCACAGTCCTGCATACAACCCTGGCAGGGGGCTGCATGTAGGCTACTCAAGAGCCACAGGTTGGTCACTCCCGACTTAGATGGATTAGTGCAGGCAGCAACAGCTTAAATACCACAAATGTGTTAAATTTAGACTCAGACAGGAGCAAACCTGTAAATAATGAGACATTTGCTTAGCATCAATCTGACTCTGCATATTACGTCTGTTCTCGCTGCTTTATGCATTTTTTAAGATGCATGCTGTGCTGTCCTCTGCATTTCTAAAGGGCTTAGTATATTTTGGATAATGCTAGAATACTAATAGTAACAATAATTATTGCCCTACTTTTGTGTAAAATACTTACTGCATTAATAATTTTCCACAGTATCAACACTCCGTAATAATGAAATTAATAACCTTTGTATAAATCATTAGCAATTAAAATTTATTTGTACACTATAATCTGAAAATCTGAGAAATAACATAGTACTAATTAGTGTATGCAGAACCTCTGAATAATGAGTAAAGGATATTCATTTGTCTTTTCTTAATAAAGCCACATTTCTCCGAAACCACACAAATAGTCCAACAAGAAATTAAATTCTTTAGAAACAGTAATTTTCAGGACTATCCATTTTTTCTACAGTGCACCCAAACTTGAAAAGAAAGACATTACCCTCTGCCTTATGAATACTAAACCAGCATTCTGCATCTAAAGGTTAGACCAGAAAAATCAGTCTGTGTGCCTGTATTTTTATGAGAATTGCAGAATATTTTATGTGTATTGTTCTTTTGAAGTGTAGCCCAAGCCTGTACTGCACGTCAGCAAACTTTAATTTAGCAATTTGTTTTTCCATAAAAACATAACATTATAAATGACCTTCAAAACACAATCACAAATTTTCAAACTGTTAACACAGGTAATTAAAAAATACCTCTTCCCTCCGCTACCTCATTCAGGAAATCCACAAATGCATTACATGTCCTCAAAGAGACTGCCTATACATAAACATTTTGGGAGTCTTACACGTTTTTACAAGGGCTCCTTTCACAAAAGTGATAGCAGCCATAAAGTCTGAATATGTCCACTGAGTTTAATTTACTCTGATCAGAGTTCAAATGCCACAAATAGACAATTATGAAGCTGAAATAGATTTCCTAACAACTGAAGTCCGCAGGTTGCATGACACAACACCTAAATTAGGGAAGAGCAAAGCCTGGCTAGAGTACAAAGCGGCGCAGCTCTGAGCTGGAGCACCAGCTCTGATTTTCTGGCAAATATATTTTAGGGTTTCAACCAAAAGCAGTACACACGTGAACCTATTTACACCGGGGTTTTCCTGTCATATACTCTGTTCTCAGAGCTGAACACAGCAAGGTTCCCCGTGCCTTTTACTCAATATGGGCAAACCACCGTAAGCGAGCTAAGTGTTCCTGCTTTCAAATACGACTAGCCTTCACGACCGACATGGTAAACCAGCTTGGTGACAGATATTAGCACGTTACCAAATCTCTTGATGCAAATATGTGTCTGGGGAGAGGATGATGACAAGAGTTTTGCCAACACATGCAAGACAAGGAAACATAACACTATCCATATTGTAATTCAGTGTGCACCAAACACAGATAACCCAGCAGTAAGAATCGACGCATTGCCAGCCAATACATATTGCAATACTCCTTCTAGTACTACAGCACTAGCTGGAGTGCTATGGGGAGTATCTATAGCACAGTATGACCATACCACATTTTTTTAAAGCAAAGAAAGATGCGAATTCATGGCAGTCACATGTCTAGAGTTGTCCTTGGAGAATGCACGTGAAGAAATATAACCAAAAATATTTTTCATTTACTGGGGGCAAACTACAAATTCTGGGTGATGATTAATTGATTCATGAGAATAAAATTCTCTGGGGAGCAACGCCAGTCCAGACTGACTTTCCAGGAATGCTGAATTTTGTATCTGGATCTCTGTGTTATTAAAAATAGAGAGAAAAAACACAAAGCAAAAGTGCAAGTGATCAGGTCTCTTCGTGGCAGAGTATATTTGAAGGTTCAAAACCATATTTATTCCAGTAAATATAATGTATTCATATGTTAGCTATACAATAATATATATGCAGAGTACTAGGACAAAAGACTAAAATCCTGCAGACTGGCTCCACTTCCTGCCATCATCTCATTCCAAACAAAATACAAGTACATCTTTTCAACCTAACACATTTTAGGAGACAGGAGGAGAGCAGAGTAACTATTTTGGACAAAGACTGCTATTAGCATCTCTGATACAGATTTTATTCCAAATTTCATGCCTCTGCAGATCTCAGATCAGAATCAAGCCTTTAGGCATTAACTGAGATAAACAAAGTATGATACATCAAATCTAATTATACTATAAATATCCAAATAAGATCTAGATCTCTAAGGTAATTCTAAAAAGCCTCAGTGACAGAGAGGCAAATATGATTAAGTTTAAACTGCAAACAGCTTATGAAATATGGGAAATAGTGTTACATGTGAAAATATCTGCAGGGAAATATTTTCCTTTAACTAATAAGGCAGGAAATTTTGTGACATAATAAATAATTTTTCCAATAGCTTAAGGCATCTTAAAGAAAAAGCAAGAGATACCAAATAAACTACTGTAGATTCCTGTTTTAAAGGCATCATCAATAATACTTGTTTTATAATTACCAAGTTACAAAAAATAGTGGAAAGCAAAGCAGTTACAAAAAATTGTGGAAAACAAACTTCTCGTGTTTGCATCAGTTGTAATTATGAAATAAGTGGTTAACTTGATTGTATTAGGTTTGCGTGGCAAGATTTTGGTAGTGGGGGGCTACAGGGGTGGCTTCTGTGAGAAGCTGATAGAAGCTTCCCCCATGTCCGATAGAGCCAATGCCAGCCGGCTCCAAGACAGACGTGCTGCTGGCCAAGGCCGAGCCCACCAGCGACGGTGGTAGTGCCTCTGGGATAATGTATTTAAGAAGCGGGGGAGAAAAAATCTGCACAACAGCAATTGCAGCCGGAGAAGAGAGGAGCGAGAATATGTGAGCGAAACAGCCCTGCAGACACCAAGGTCAGTGAAGAAGGAGGGGGAGGAGGTGCTCCAGGAGCCAAAGCAGAGACTGATTCCCCTGCAGCCCGTGGTGAAGACCATGGTGAGGCAGGCTGTCCCCCTGCAGCCCATGGAGGTTAATGGTGGAACAGATATCCACTTGCAGCCTGTGGAGGAACCCCCGCCAGTGCAGGTGGATGCGCCCAAAGGAGGCTGTGACCCTGTGGGAAGCCCGCGCTGGAGCAGGCTCTTGGCAGGACCTGTGGCCCTGTGGAGAGAGGAGCCCACACTGGAGCAGGTTTGCTGGCAGGACTTGCGGCCCCCTGCGGGACCCACGCTGGAGCCGTCTGTTCCTGAAGGACTGCACCCCGTGGAAAGGACCCACGCTGGAGCAGTTCATGAAGAACTGCAGCCCGTGGGAAGGACTCATTGGAGAAGTTTGTGGAGGACTGTCTCCCATGGGAGGGACCCGATGCTGGAGCAGGGCAAGAGTGTGAGGAGTCCTCCCCCTGAGGAGGAAGGAGCGGCAGAGACAATGTGTGATGAACTGAATGCAACCCCCATTCCCCATCCCCCTGCGCTGCTCGGGGGGAGGAGGTAGAGAAAATCGGGACTGAAGTTGAGCCAGGAAGAAGGGAGGGGTGGGGGGAAGGTATTTTTAAGATTTGGTTTTATTTCTCATTACCCTACTCTGATTTGATTGGTAGTAAATTAATTTCCCCAAGTCAAGTCTGTTTTGCCCGTGATGGTAATTGCTGAGTGATCTTTCCCTGTCCTTATCTCGACCCATGAGCCTTTCATTATATTTTCTCTCCCCCGTCCAGTTGATGAGGGGGAGTGGTAGAGCGGCTTTGGTGGGCACCTGGTGTCCAGTCAGGGTCAACCCACCACATTGGTTAATGCTTCACTTTTGTTTGGGACAATTAAAAACGCAGCTTCCCCCTCCTCCCCTTCACAATTTTCATACCGTGGGAAAGCAAAAATAAAGTGGCAGCAGATTATTCAAATACAATCCTTTGCCCAGGAAGGCTCTGCAGAAAAAAAAAAAATTGTTAAATGCCAGATCTCTGCCATCCCACTTATTACCCATAGAAGCACTGATGTATGGATAAGTGCACCTAGCTACAACTTTATTTTAAGATCAGACTGAAACTGAGCTTGTAAATGCATACTAAACAACTGTCTGACTCTGCCCTCTAGTCCTCCTATGTGAGTTCAAGTCATAGAATTCCACAGATGCTGTTATGGCTTTCTACATCAAATGAGAGAAATTCCGAAACTCTGCTCAGTGCTGTTTTCAGGAACAAATTTAGATGCTTGTAAGGCACCCAGAGCTATATGCCTTAATTAAATCTATTTCCCTTTGCATTATCCTAAAGCACTTCCATTAACTTTTTTTTCTCTTTGAGCTATGTGTACCAACACTGGCTCATAGGATATCTGGCCAGCTCCACACTCACATGTGCGATGGGAAACCTTTCAGGAGAACCTCAGGAGCATTATCTGCCACGAAATCCCACACATTGCACTTGCCAAACCTCCATCTTTCCCATGCAAACATTATGTGTGCTAAGGGCCTCCATCTTACATTCAAATCCAATGACAGCAGCTATGTTGTATCCTCCCATATAACTTCTTTCAGTGATTTAAGTTGGCTCAGTTCATATATCAAGTGATAAAATATCAGATCACTTACATATATGCATGACTATAGCTAAAATCTACTTAATCTTGACTGTACACTAAGTTCTATACATAAATCTTCTACTCAGTGATCACTAACTAGAACTTGTTTCAGCTTTGCTGGCTGTGTGAGCACTATAGATAGGAACCACACCTAGCCATGCAGGCTAAGACTTGGATACAGCTTGTCCAAGATGAAAGCCTAGTCCAGAACTGTCCTAAGCTTTCAGGTCCAAAGTACAAAACTGTGATCACAGACTCATATAACTCTAAGACTCAGCTTCCAAGTTTGGTGATGTGAATAGAGAAATGTATAGAGAAATGAAACATCAGCTTTGACAGATACAGATTCAACTGCTGGGACAGTTCTGCAGCAACCAACCTGCCGCCCTCCCACAGTCTGAATTGGGACCAGTGACAGATACATTTGCGGGTCTTCTTCCAGTGCTGAAGGAATATATTTCATAGTTTAAGAAGAGTGAAGTCATGTAAGAAGGGCTAGATAAAGACAGAAACATCACCTAAAGGAATTATTATAAAGAGGAGACTTTTCTGAGCTGCAGAGAGATAAGGCAGCAGTGACGGATAGGACCCCAGATCGCAATGGACATTGCCACAAGTCATCTTGTTGGCTATGCCCATTCTCAGGTCATTTCACGTGCCTGAAGTAGCAACATAAGGGGACACAAAGGAAATCTGGGGCCTGCTGGAAGAGTCCCCTATTATCTTGGTACCTGTGTATCAACATAGTGTTCTTCACAGAGCTTTTGAGCATGGCTCTCAAACAGAAGAGATGCGGGGAAGTGGTCCATTTTCTTCACACTCCTTCAAGGCATTGCAAAAGAAACTGGAGGCCTTGGACACACTATGTAATTCTTTTATCCTTCACAGTTTCCTCACATAGCACCTCAGAAAACGCAAAGGCTGAAAAAAGCTCTCCAGCCCCTCCAGCAATGCATTTTTTTCTCCCCATTCCATTCACCTTGTAATCAGACAGCCTCACAAAACCTTATTGGACAAAAAACATCTGGTAAGTTATGATTTAGGTCAATAATATGACATCTATAAATAGCATCACAGATGTAAACAGACAGAGAAATTACAGCCCTGATCTGAAGACTTAATCTAAGTTAGACCCATTGAATAGTGACACATTGTATTTGCAGGAGTAAGTGCTGAACAGAGTGATAGGAGGCTAATTGCATAGATTTATTTTTCAAGGACAGTTTTATGGAGAAAACTCTCATGTTTACAAGACTGTCTCTACTGCTGGACCTGGGAGGATTACAGGATCTTAGAGTCTGCCAGGGGAAAGTTAAGAATTGAGATATACAGTCTCAGAGCATAAACATGCAGTTACATTCAAGACTATTAACTACACTGGAATTAAAATATGGTCCTATAGACTTAAATAAATATACATTTCAAAGGGTTCATTTTTAAAATTTACATTTATTTTAGTGACTGAAATTCACCACTTATTAAAAAACTACATCCTAGAATCTAAGATCATAGACACGTATTTACTCTGCAGGCAGCTAGAAGAGCTGCAAATGTTATTACCTCAGGCCATTTTTTACCACCTCCATGACAACAGCGAAGCGAACTAAATGGAGCCCACAAGTGCTTCCTAAACTCAACACCCCAGTGCAAAATCTTCTTTTTTTGTCTTAAATCAACAGTGAAGGCATTTCAGTCTAACATGGTTGACTCCACACTCAAATAAGGAAAAGGTCAGGCGACTAGCGAAGGCAGCAGTCACCCACGCACTAAGTTGTATGACAGCAGTCTTAGGCTGTAATATAGAGTTGGGTGACCAGCATTAAAAACATCGGCAGCTAGCTCCAGAAAAGGACAGCTGCCATTGCTGGGGAATTCACTTAACACCAATCTGAGGCCAAAACTTCCCAATGCTACACATGAGCAATGTTCTAGTGGAGTCTCCTGACTCATGCCAGGACCTGCTTTGCAATTTCTAGTCCTTGAAGGACATCAACTGTAAGTTAAGACACAAAAAGTTTACAGACAATTCTTTAAAAAAACCCAGTAAATTATCATCTTTTTCTATCGTTTCATTCACTTCTAATTACACACGTGTGTAAATTATAATGAATAGCAGCTGATTTCGGGTTCAGCTTTTGTTTCACTTCTGAGATGAAATACAGATCTCTAGACTTTGAAGTCATGAATATAAACTTCAGATTTACATTTCTTCATTTTCATTTTGTGCAATGTCATCTTCTTTGTAATTTAACTGTGGATATCATGAGTTCTTACCAAGTATTTTCTCTCTATAGAATAGCAATCAAAACATGTACCAGGTTCATAAAGATTTTTAAAGACCTTTTTTTTTTCCTTGTTGTTATCTGGATTTATGCATACACTTAATTGTTCTGATATTTTGTCGCATGTTATCAGCCTTCAGAATAAACCTATAAAGCTTTTTGTTGTAAAAGCTGTTATTCAGATCATGGATATGTTAAACTTCAGGAAGTTGAAAAAATTGAGAGTGATTTCTTTCATCAGAACCACAGGTGCGTCTTGCTACATTTCCGTATTATGAATGAAAAGAGACATTTAATGATCCAGGAAATTTCTTCATAAATATCTGCAAGCACAGAGTTTTTTTATTTGCATTTTTTTCATTGCATTTGCAATTTCAATATGCCTCCATATCTACAACTACAGGCAATATTTACTTTACGGAATTCTGTTCATAGTACTTGTTTCTTGCGTTCTACATGGTGAAGCAGGCATTTAGTAGGTAGATGTACATTTTCTTCAAAAGCAATGTGTAATGGGTTATGAGAATAAAACCCAGAAATATTGGAAGTTCTGCATCCTTAAAATATAACATTCAATGTTATTTATAATTTTAAAACTAAGAAGTTGGCTGCAATATGGTCATACAAAATTTAATGTAGTTAGTTTCTTCCAGGAAGTGACACTTGCAGATAGTACCTGAAAAAACCTTTGCCTGACAACTAAGTGAGAACAAGCTTCTGGTTCTTAAAGCAACCTGAGTAATGTCTAACACCCAGAATGGTTTTAGACAGCTAGAAAGAAAAAAATATTAAGTGACACAACTATAAGGCCATTATTTTCTAGAAATAATTAATCAAGCACCAGATATTAGAAATTAATTGACAGCAGAATATCAGAACCCCCACTGAACATTTTCAGCTTTCAAGACACCATTGCTCTTTTTTATTAACTCTATTAAATAATGTTTTCTATATATCAGCCCTCTTATTCCACTGTACTTTTTCCTATGACTCATCATAACACCAGTACCTAAGGAAATAAAAATAACTGTCTGAAAGTATGTTGATTTTAAATTATCAGCAGGAACAGCATCTCCGGCTTTGCTGTTTATTCCTAAGCTGTATGTTAGGATCCATTTTTCAACATATTTACAAACATTAAGCAAATATTTGAGCCATTTGGACGATTGGAAGGGTAACATAATTATTTGTGGGTTGAAGTGATCTTTCATTTAATTAAGGTTGACCCTCAAATGTGGATTTAAAATGTGCTCATCCCAGTACCATACAACAAACTTGCATTTCTATTATCTATCATCTGACAACAGCATATTACATAAATCTGATGTTACACAATGATACTGTTATTCAACACGTATTGACAGTGAGCTATTTGGATAGCTGTTATTCAAATTAGGATGACTGTCGAACCTTACTTGTCTCAAGTAATCAAAACATAAAAGTGATCAAGTGCAGATGCTCTACCACTTTTTGATAGCAAAGGAAATCTAGCTGAACCATCTCCATGTTAGTGAGCTCTACTGAATTTACCTGAACAGTTTTGTTAGCTTTCAGATGTAAAGTAAACATTAATATTTTGAGTTTCTCCCTGTCAGCTCTGGGAGGATACCCTGAGGAGCTACCCTTTAAAGGGTCTCCAAACACTAGCAATCTCCTGTTATTTAGACACCCGTATCTCCAATTCTTTACATTACACCAGTCTCCGAGGATTAGCAGGAAAAGGGTAATACTTTCAATCAGCTGATAGATGAGGAGGGACTAGCACTGCTGAATTTTCAGTTTTACTCCCAAGCCTCTATCTAGGCTGAGTCAGCAGCTGCTTTATTTTAAAGACTCTTTTTATTCACCTGCACTGCTGTAAATTGATAAGACCCATAAATTCCAGTTACCTCTTAGAGGGCTGCTTTAGAGATTAAAAGTATATACTTACTTTGATACCACAGTGTAACTCCCAAAAGGATTAACAGGAGCAAAGTGCGTGCATCCTAAGTAGGAGATACTCTACACCTCCCTCCTTATAGAAGGCAAGAGAGGAAACGGACCCTGCACGCTCCAGCAGGGAAATGTAAAGGTCATGCGGGTGAACTGCTGACTAGACCAGCCTTCGCTCCCTCAAGCAAGTATCTAGCACACCTACTATTTTGTTCAGGGTAGGCGTCCAAATCAGAGCAAGAAACGTTGTCGTTAATTAGATACTAAAATCCTCTTGTGAGAAAGGGCTTCACTGCACATTTACTCCAAACTGGTAATACAATTTCAGGTTTCCTGGTGTACACAAAAATGACTTTTTTTTCTTCTACACTGTAATTGCTTCTGATTTCATTGCTGTATTGCATGTGTTCATAAATCAGCACAGGGTATTGAACCATTCTGCTGTTTACTTAGTGCTGTTTACTTCACACTGGATAATATAAAGTAGAAATAAGACAGATGACTGATGCTATATAAATGTGGTGATCCATCTGGTGACAACTGGGAGAAAAAGTAACATCAGATCAATTCATATGCTCACTAATGCCATGTAGGATATAATGCAATTCAATAGTGTTTCTGTCTGTTGCAGAACTATTGCTCCCTGATTCTGTATCATGTTCAGCTTATGAGTGCAGGGTGTAATTTTTTCTTTTAGATTGCACACACATTAGACTAACACTAAAAATAAGCAAAGCAAGCTGTCTACAAGAGAAAATACCTTCATGGAAGGCTATGGAATTGAGCCGAATGATGTGGGGTCCGTGTTCAGGATTTAGACTTTACAATTAATGCAGTCCAAAACGGACACTGGATTTTTTTAGCATCCTAACAATACCTGTTACTAGTTCTCTTCTATGTCAGAAGCTTGTGTAGGCAGCAATATGACAAAGCTTTTGCTTTAGCAGCTGCACGAAGAATAAGTAATGAAAGACTGAACTAACATTTTTAGTAACCTGTATATATGACAGAAGGGATATTGTAACTGTTCAAGCAAATAATATGCACTTATGCTTCAAATGAGCATAGGTTTCATGGCAAGCATCGTCTAAATTAACAATGGATAAAACAGTAACAGTGCCACAACAAATGTAAATAGTAGATTCTTTTATTCTCTAAGGGCACTTTCCTAAATAAGTTGTGAACTGAGTATGGGGTACACTCTTGCAGCTGCCTTCATAGAAATATCTTCTCCAGACATAAAAGTGACAGGATGCCAAACCTGCAAGGCTGAGGATTTTCCAGAATCTCTTTATGCCACAAGTGCTGTATAAGACTACTCATGAAGGTGAAGATCTAGTGATGCAGGTGAAGAGGACAGGAGAGCTCAGAGGAGGATATGAAGACATAGTGGAGATATGAAATGAAGGACCTGTGCAAACAATTCAAAATTTTCAAACTGCCAAGCAACAGAATACACAAGGAAGGACTGTCCTGTGGGGAGAATGACTCAAGGAAGCACATAAACCAGATGACAAGGCAGGAGGTTGAGATGACTTCAGGACACTGGCATGGGAAAAAGTACAGTGCATAGAAGGCACTCTGGAAGAGCGTCTGTTCCTATTCTCTACTGAATTCCAAGTCTTCAAAGTCTTGTTCCACTGAGCTATAAACTAGCTGATCTACCTTGCAATATGCTGTTGTTAGCAAAGACTTGCTAAGGAACATGCAAAATTCTCAGCACGTTTACACCGTTCAGTATCTCAGTATTTATCTAGAGTGAGTTTTATCTAACTGCCTTGTATCCTACCTGCAATTATGGTTTGAAATTAAATAAATTCAGGAACACACAAGTAAGCATACAATTTTACAAATAAGTTTGTGTTGGAGTATGGATTTGAGGCACAGGTGGGATATACAGCCAGACCTTAGAAGGAAGAAACACCTCTAGGTCCAACAACCCAGACACAGTCATTGCAGCTGGCACAAACTGCAGCTACGGCATAAGAAACCATCTAAGGCGCTTCCAGAACAATGCTGCCACGCAGTCAGCATCAACACATGTAAGCTGTAAAGCTCCTTTGGAATGAGGTGTTTCTAGGGTTTTTTCAGCAAGTTCCAATGAAGACAACTTGCCAAAACCTTCTTTTCAGGAGGCTGATCCAAAAACTAAGGTAAAACAACTACTGCGAATTGAATCCCTCTACCGCTTTTTCCCTTTCACAAATTCAGCATGGGCATACAGCACCTTTCTCAATCCCTGCAGGCACACAGGAGGTGCATGAGGTGGCTAGAGTAGTTCTGCAAACATATACTTGACCTTGAAACATTATTTATATAATTTTATTCTGTTTACATTTATCTTTCAATTACTGAGATATTTTACACCCTCCAAAGGTAACTTACTAAGTAAGAAGGCAGAAAGAACAAGTGCTTCCATTTTGTTATGACTCTATTGTTTATTATTGCATTTGTGCAAAAATGTCAATTTTCTAGAGGTTTTACAACAATGAGACAAATTCTGTACAGACTTAGATGGCAGAAGTGAATATAACTACACTACATCTGTACTAGTGTTTTAATGTATTTCCCTACTGATTTTGCAAAGCTCGAAGCATAAAATCACAGGAATGTTTCCTGTAATTTAATAGAGTACATTACCATCTAATTAATATTTAATAAATGCATGAAAGAAAGCTGTGTGAAGAGGCAGAAAGGGACACACAGAAAATGAGAAGAACGGTGCAGCTTTGCTAACAGTATTAAAAGCAATTTATATCCAAGAATACTTATGTCTGTCTTGATTTTCCTTCTCCATAGGTACTAAAGGGCAATTCCCAGTGCATCCTTCAGAAGAATGGACAGTCTCCAAGTTTTCATTCTTGTAAGCATTGAGTCCTGAACACTACAACATCAGAAATACCAGAAAGCCACTCTTGAGCTCAGTTCCTAGAAGCCAGGGTTTTGCCCTTAAATAGGAAGAGAATTACAGAGTATGTTCCAGATCTTTGTGCAGGGTTTACATATTCATGCTCCTGGCAAAACTGAGCTGTTTAACTTCTACTTGTGGATAGATACTGGTCTCTCATCCACGATTTCATTCATCTTCCTCTGCCTTCCTACTATACTCTTAGAAACATGAAAAATTGCTAGAATTACCATTATGTAGTAAATAAACAACCTTTACAAGAAACTGCTGGATGCAAACTACCAAGAAACACACTTACATGTGAGGAGGATATAAAGGCCAGCACCTCCAAATGTGATTTCATAAAGTCAGGCCTGATTGTGAGAGCTGCCCTCAGGCCTCTACACCAGTTAATTTCAGTGGGAATGGTAAGAGATTCTCACATCTCCCAAGCTATTAATTTAAATACTTGATATTAAGACACCTGCAGTTGAAAATTTAGGCTGAAATATCTATTTTCTTCCTTTCTCATATCAGTATGACTGTTGTATCCATAAATATTGTACAGTTTGGTACCACTATTACCTTACCAATACCTGCCCATATGAGCACTGCTGATTTATTCTTTCTTTTTTGGACTCCTAATATCTCCATCAATCATCTCGTGTCTTAGCTTACAACTCTCCTTGGGCAGGGACTGGCTTCCTTACGCTGCTATAGTGCCTAGCGTAGTGTATCATCTTAGATGTTACCACCTTCAAATTATGAACACAGACAATAATAATATACAGTACACATGGCGACCACAATCTGTGACTTGTTGAAATGAAATGCTTCCATCAGACTGACTTTTTGGTAGTGAACAACTGAACTAGAAAATCAGTGTGCGACACATTCATATGACACTTTGCAGTCTAAATTTTCTTTGATGACTCACATAAGCAGCTCTCAGCTATCTACTTTTCTGTATACTTCATATTCCAAATGCAATATTTTATACACTCAATATTCAATTTTATACTAAATCAAGACTTAATATTAACGTTACACTTCTGTTTGACTGAAAAGTTGAATGCGTGATAAATGTTATACTTTCAAAACAGAATTTATGCATGAATAATATTCAGGGATTTATACACTGACTCAGGTATAAAAAGTATCTACCAAGTCCACTTAAAATAGATGGCAAATGGGCGCATAAAAAAACTTGTTAAGCTGCTCTAAGTTCTCCAAGTAAGTCATAAATCTACGTGATGGTTTCAATACCTTAGTGTCCAAAGAGAAAAAAAAACAAGGCAGTCAGATTATGCAGAAGTAAAACCTCCTTACATATGTTACTGTTTTTTTAGGATAATGATTTACACAGTGTATGCATGCTACCAAAACTCCAAAGCACATACAAACCAAGAGCTATCAGGTTTAGTCTCAGCCATACTCACAAACATGGTATAAACAAAACAGAAATCTCAGTATAAAAAGGACAGTCATTCTAGCTCAATACCACACAGGTTTGATTTCTAAGGATTAATCCCTTAGCTCCCAAGAATCTACTGGGATCTAGCAAAAAAATTAAAGCATCTGTGCACCCCCCAAAAAAAACCCACAATACAATCTCGCTTGCTACATGCAGAGTAAGTGTTGATGGCATGTAGCTACTATTGCAATAAAGACAACTAATCATCCTATAAGTTATTATCTAGCAATTTGAAGCACATGAGCTTACTCAGATACCTCTACCAGCACCAGCTCAGGTTTTCCCTGTCAAAACAGTAAGAACCCAAGCTCCCATTGTACAGTCTCCAAACCAGAAACTCAAGCTGACACTCCCCAGCCTCACACTTCCTACAGGCACTTACATTTGGCCTAAACCTCCCCCCCAAAATGATATGAGAAAGAGTTGCATACCACTGATGTGGCCCTGACAGTGCTTTATACCCACCTTGTACAAAGCAGTGTAGAAGCTCATCCTTCATGTCTATGTATGGCAATGAAAAGCGGTATGGCCTGATGAGGATCTGAGGCGACATGCCAAGACTGCACATCGGGGTATTTTAGGACTTCAACAAGGAAAGTACATTTCTGGCTCACACCGCAGCCAGACAGCCCACCCCGGCAAGGCTCGGGGCTGGCGCCTGCAACCACATTGTAAGTGGCTCCTACCAGAAGACCAGGGAGCACGTCAGGTATTAGAAAGATTTCATAATGCTCCTAACTGCTAAGCGAGCCATTGCTGACAAAGAACCATGAAGCCAAAATACTGAGTTCTTGCTCACCTGCATTCCATTTCATTTGGCTTTTAATTAGATTAAGTCAAATCAATATTGGACACAAAGGTCAGCTGGTTTGTATCATTCCTCCAAAACTACAGCCTAGCACTACTTTTATAATATATTCTTCCAAGGAGATAATACTCTATTTTTAATATTATCACTAGAGTTTCTGTAATTAAATAATGATGGTTTCCTAACACCAAATAATACAACATCACATCTATTCAAAATACAGAGGAGGACAAAAGACATTGAAAAGCCCAGGCGTATTGTTGAATAGTGTGCCCAGGTACGTGAGACCGTCTCTCTACAGAGCATATATAATAGAAATTTCAAAAGGCAAAATAACTTTAATAGTATCTTGGTTTTACCCAACTCATAAAGGCATTTTCTCTGACAATGCATTTGTTTCTCCAGACTGAACATGGATATTTTTTTATTGCAAATATGATTACCTTCCCTTGCCACAAGAAAATACTCATCTTTATGAGACTGATACTGAGAAAGTTGTCAGTTAAGAGTCAAGCTGTGCTACTTCAATGTGCTTCTTCCACTAGGAAACATACAGCATAAAGCAGGTTAGAAATGGCAGGTATTTTTGCAAAATTTTTTGGAAGAAACTTTTGCTCTGTTCAGTGGAGAAACATCCATTTCCTTTCCCTTCTTCCGTTAAAATAGTATTTTAAAACAGGTTACAGTACAAATTTCAATTTTTCAGCTCCAAAGGATGAAAATACAAGCATAACAATTTCTTAATCCAAAGTGAAAATCATCAATTTTAGTCAAAGATTTTAATTTTGCTCATTTTTCAAAACAATCCACAAAAATCCTTTGAAAAAAATATGCATTTTGTTCCAAAAGTATCTTGTCAAAAATAAAGTATCTGGAAAAATATCTCCCTTTTCTAGAAAGCCTCAGTACAAAAAAACTTACTATAATTGGCGCATATGAAGTACAGATGCATTATGCTACTTTAAAAACTCTGTCTCAAAGCTAATTATATAAAATGTAAATTTGTTCATTTTGACACAAACATACACTTCTTACTCCAATTCAGCAGTAATACTGGAACTCTCATGATAACCCTGAATTCACAGATCACGTTCTGACTTCCATCTGGTTTAAACAGTACTTGTATTAATTAAAATAATCTTCAAGCAAGACAGAGCACATATTTCTTCATTCAGGAATATACTATGCATGTTAAATATAAGGACTGAAAATTAAGCTCTCTTTTAGCTATGTGTAAAAAAAAAGTTTCCATCCATTATCCTAAGTGAAAAAATCCCACTGTTTCCACACGTGGAAACCTCAAGGTTGTTGAGAGTTTATTCTAGCTTCAAAAAGAAGTCATCTCCAGTTAAGGCAAATGCTAGAACATTTGAAATCATAAAACATTTTATATTAATTATAATATTCATTTTAATGAATCTGTTAATTACTTTGAACATTGCCTGAATAAAAACGACTGGCATTTCAGCATTATTACTTGGCTATAACAATATTTTATGAGTGAATCTGGCAGTGCAGCCTTAAGTATATGATTATCACTCCAATACTATAATGAATTTAGGTTTAGACAGTGATTTATTTTGATTATCCTTTGTCAAGTCCACCATGTGTTTTACTGAACTGAGGAAACAAGCTGTCAAGCAGTTCCACCCTGGAACTGAATAAAAAAGTTTCGTTATACTTTATGTTAGTGAGATTTTGTCCCTGTTCCAGTACATTGATAGGAACACACAATTTTTTTTTTTAAATACTGTCACTTCAGTTATTATTTTATTCACTTCAGCTAATTTTATGCTTTTTAAATCCATCATCAATTTTAATTTTGAGGTATGACTTTTCTTCAACAGTGAACTCCTGGTGTTATTCAGTGGCAATACCACGCTACACAGGTTAACATTGCCACATATGGCCTTTACCTCATATTGCAAATCTAACCCAGCACCTTGAAGTAACAGATCCCTTTCAAAGTCCACAAGGTCTGAGCCCTTGCAATTATATCACTACAGGCAAGAAACAATTGTATACATATTCAGCTCTTTATTCTTAAATATTACACTGACCTCCCTGACGCTGCCTAGGCTTAGCTGCCTCCAACAGGGTCCTTCATCTACAATTAACACTATAAAAAGCAAGATGCTTCCACCTGAGGTGGCAGCATCGAGATAACCCATAACCTGAATTTCCACATCCAGCATCCCGTCCCAGGCTGCTCTCACTATTCCTGGTAGTAGAGAGGTATTGTTAGTCACGGTCCTGTTGTAAAACTGACACGATCGGACAGTCTGAATTATTGCCCAGAGCTACTTATGCTGCCCTCATTTAAGAACTGTATGTAAGCTTTTCTAATTTCTATGGCAAGCACAAGTACTAATAGTGTTTGGCAGCATATTTATTTGATAGCTGTTTGCAGCTCCAGTAGTCATCACTGTAGAGAAATAACACGTACCATGGCCCTGTATTTGACTTTTTAAAAAAAGACAAGACTGCATATTTACAGTGCGGTAAATACTGCCTTCCTATTAATGATCGTTTTACGTAAATGGTATTTTCTGGCTGTGAGCTTCCTCGCTGATTGTTCTATCTCTTCATTAATTTGTGGTACAAAGAAGACCGAGTTTAATTACCGCCTGAATTCCAGGGAAATCTGGTGGAGCCCCGCTGCCACTTTTTATTTAAATATATATTATCTTGTCAGTCAACATGGCATAGTACAAGCTTGTTAGTGTTATAGTCTACAGACACCGAGATGTATATTTTAAAGGTTTAAACTATAATTTTTAGTCAATAGAGCACAAAGAGATGCAATCTTTAATAGTGTATGACAACTGCCTTCTAGAAAGGCCCCATATGTGTTACAGAATAATTCTCCTAATTTCTAGCAGTGCTTAGCACTGACTCCAGTGCAGTGTTAGGAGCCCACAGCAGCCACAGTCACTGCACCTGCAGGGTCCATCGGCGTGGAGCTGGGCCGTGCTGGCAGGGACACAGGCAGACACGCGGCTCCACCGTATGTCCTTCCCCTGCCTCTTCTGCGAGCACGGGGATCAGAGCTTGGCAGAGGCATTTACCAGGTATGATGTTTGCAGTTCAGCGCTGCGCTGCTTCGGTTCGTTTTTTCCTGTGCGGTTTACTCCAATTTCTTCCTCTACATCTCTAACTATACTCATCCTATCAGTATGATTAAGTATGCCCCTCATGGCTTAATTTGGAGTGTACGGGTGGGCACTGGTCCCAGTACATGAGAACCTATTATTTGATTTGTCAGGCACGACAAATCCTCAGTGTACAACCACTGTGACTCTCTAACAAAACATAAGGTAAACCTTTAATGCCCATTCTACAAAAATCATGATGCATAATGGTAAATTACATGAAAATCAGCACGTAGCATAGTAGAGCACTCTGATGTTTTAAACTGCTTGTGGACAGTCAGCAAACACAAACAACAGTTCATAATGGTCTAAAAAACATTGTTGATGTTTATCAGTCAGTAAAATGAAAATGTTACAGTTTTAGTTAATATTTTGCTTGCTCTTTTAAAGCAATGCTTACTAATTAGACATCACTTGTTCAGATTATTGTCAAATATTTATATAGTTCAATCACGTATCACAATCACACAACAAAAACTACACAAATTGCCTGTTAAACTAGAACACAAGGAATTGTTTAGAAAACAAAATATTTTTGCATTATTTTTCTACTGTGAAAACATAGGTTTTACATACATATTTCATGACCCTGAATTACTTTAAGCTCATGAATAGTTCAATTAAAGACAGCAGGACTGCCAACTCGCTCAGCTGCTACAGGTGGGAGCAGGTACTTGAGCAGGGTCACAGTGACAACACACTACATTTCCCATCAGTGAAGCCTTAAGGTTATCCCATCAGCTTTCCTTGGTCAAAAGCCAGCTTTTCCAGAGAGAGAAACTTCCACTGCTCTTAGTAGCTATGTTATGGGGTCCAAGCAGAGATCATCCAGGAACCCTGAGGGACTTTCAAAGCAGTAGAAAACCTGTGTGTCCAGGGGATGTGTCCTGAAGTATGTCAAGATGTATGTGTGTTAAACATAATGAATCATAAGTAAGGAAAAAGTACGTATCTATGTATGTATGTATGTATGAAACAGGCGGTGGGATTGCCCCACTCTGGCCCCATTTTGCTGTGAGGGGGATGTTTCTTGAATGACACTCAGGATTAAAGGTCCAGAAAGTACAGGGGGAGTGTGGCTTAATCCTGTGATGCCACAGGCAGATCCTGAGTGTCGCACATCTCAAAGCCAGTCCAGGAGTGCCAACCATCAGCGATAACATGACCCTTCCTAGCATGAAAATTTCCAACCACAAACAACAGCCAAGGGCTTTCACCTCCCACAGGCTCCTTAGTCCTGGCTCCGCTACGAGGTGGGGAGATCAAGGATAATCCTTTAATCTCCATCCATGCTTCTGGTGTGGAGAATACCTTCACGTGGGGTGAGGCTGTGTATCTGAAAGGGAGCCACCATCCAGACCAATGGGGCTACTTCTTTCTTCTATTCTATCTTTGCAGTCTGGATCAGAGCGTGGATTATTTCCTCCAGTGCCCAGAACTGGTGCGGGCAAAGGGACCTACAGTCCGACAGCTCTCCGTGCCAGTCCTACGTGCCAGTCCTAGCACATCTACCTGACAGCCAGTAAATGGTTTAAGGCCAGAGGAAATTCATGCCTGGCTAGTTTGGTCTGTGTAAACGTTCCCATAAACATGTTGATCTTTGTAAGCATAAACAAAAGGAGCACACCTTGCACGCAGCCTTTATTAACCTTACGAGTCCTTATTTTCCCAAAGTATTTACAGTGACTTCACTAAAAGCATCAAACTTGCGTAAGAACCGACAACTGTGGAACTTAAGTGTAACATATACACACATGCATGCCCGCATCTGTACACATACGTATGTATATGCACATGTTGCTGTAATTCATAAGGAAATTTTTTTCTGGAGGAACCTGCAAAATAGATAAACAGAGACAAAAGACTCATATTCTAAAATATCTAGTGTAAAAACAGAAAAAGAAACAAAAGTAAGTCTCTTGCATTTCCCTGCTTTAAAATTTACATATTCATTTTGCAAAATCTTGCAACATAGAAGTACTAAAATGACATTACTTTCACAAATAAAGGTGCACCACTCAGGACACTAATTCAGCTGATCTCCAATACACAGAGAGGGACATTACCCAGAAGAGTCACTGCAGGACTGGTGAAAAAAGGTATCCAGTTTGTCTGGGCTAGATGGCTTTTCCACATATTGTCCATTCTCTTCACCGCAGTGTTTTAAATCATAAATTCCTCTAAAAATCTGAGGAAAACACAAAAATATCTGTCTGGAAGTTAAATCCTGAACCATCAAATCAAACCCCATAAAAATACAGGCAACCACATGAGACAAGCCCTTCCATAAATTGGAAGAGACCTCAACACACCCAGAATTTATCCTTTCCTTAGCACTAGTCTCACTGGAATATAATTGCAAATACTCAAGAAAATTCTCATTTAAACCAAACGATGCAAGTGGAACAGAACAGCAAGAAAAATAATGACTTACCTCCTCCATTATTTCCACAACTTTACAGGATTCAGAATACATATTAGGGGCTAACTTTTACTCTTAATGAAAGCAATGACATTTCGATAAGACTATTTTTGATGGGAGAATTAGAATCACATCTGCTGTGCTTCCAAATATGAGTAAGCCTTGAGCTTCCTCACATACGTGTGTAACCTGAACATAACCACTTCCGAGGCAATCTGATAGACCGAGCTGCTACCATTTTAAATGGAACAAAACAAATCACTTTGGACTGTACTGGACTTGGAAGACTGCTTGTCTTCCAAGCGCTTCTTCTTGGCTTCCTCAGTCATCTGAGGGACATGCAGACCACAGACCAGATGTTTCCTCGAATTAGCTGGTCAACTGAAACTGACTGATGATTTCACGCTCTGTTAATAACTAGGTGTTCCTTATCCTAAACATGTATCATTCAATAACAATGAAAAAGCATTTCATTTTATGAAGTGATTTTTAAAATTATTTGTTTGAAGAGACTTAATGAAACATTGTAACTTATGTGGAAAATGATAAAACTCTAAACCAATAAAACAGTAACATGGAAAGCCTTATGTCGGTGATTAAATGAATTACGAAGCCAGCATTTATAGAAAGCAATTTGTGTTTGCTCTTAGAAAGAATCTTTGGGAAGTGAACAATAAACACTGGAAATTTAAGCCAGAAAGGTTAACTGAACTGCCCCAAAACTTCCAGATGTTCTGGGGCAAAGAAAGGTTTAGAATAAAGATGAAAGTTCAAAAGAGCTGTGAGCACCATCCTTTAAACTATCATTCTCATCTATCTTTAATTTAAAAGTTGAGGGGGATAAATTTTTGTCCACAGTAGCATGGCTTATGAAATATTTTGCAGTATCTTTAGATGTCTTTGGAGCTCCGTCTTTGAATATCTTTGCTCCAAGGGCCAAAGACTCCTTGAGTGAACACAGCACCAACTATTCCCCCCGCTACACACCGCTTCCAACAAGCGACTCATCACACCTCTCCTTTCTCACCTATTCTCCTGATGACCACGTAGTGAAAAACTGCACACACAGCTGCAAGTCTGCAGGAGTGGAAAATTCATCTCACCAGCCACTATACCGCAGGAAAAGATTGTGTCTGCGTTGGGTGGTGAGTATCTGCCTCTACCCCGGTGCACAGCTGTGTTGTGGAGGTTAGCAATGCAGACTTAAACGTCCATGTCAGTACTGCCAAACTGGAGCAATGTGCCAGTACGATTTGAATCCATGGACCTATGACAGCTTCCCATGACTATCATCTTACTGGAAAGACCACCTATGGATCGCAGTGTCCCTGACCTGCAATTTTATCCCATAATATCTTTTTTTCTCTCTTGCTGTGGAACTGATTGCAATTTCAAAACACAAGAAGGGTTAATTTGCAGTTTAAAGTATGCAAAAATTAATTTCCTCATATAAGCATTGTTGCCCATTATCACCAAATCGCAAAAAAGGAAGCAAAATACAAAGCCTGCTAGCATATGTTAGAGAGTAAGACAGAAAACAGTTTATTTGTTTGACTATTAATTCTGAGGTAGCAGTGGATGACAAAACCTAAAACAAAAATGTATTTGCATTTCTAGGTAAAAGGTTCATTACCTTTAACTGAACATGACTGTTCATTTTTTAAGCATTTATCAGTTCATCCATACTGTAATTTACATGGAAATATTTTTACAGGTCATATAGTCTGCTCTTTGACTATAAAGCTAGGAACAATAATTTCTTGAAGCTTTCTACATTTTTCTTGAAAAAGCATTAATTTCTTAAAAAACAAGGAAAACATCAGCTACACAGGTCCAGCACAGAAGTCCATTTCTTTACTGTTCCCTAAAGTAAAGTAGCTAGAACATTATATATGTAAGCAGCACCTTAAATTGCATTTCTTTGTTCTAATTCTGGCATGTACTGTCAACTAATGCTGCACATCCCTGTTCATTAGTGCTCTGCAGTAGGGTCACGTTGGAAAGACCTCTTCATTACTCATGCACTGCTTGTCAGCACACAGACTGGAGCAAGATTACTAATACATCTGTCTAATTTTGCTGAGAATATTGATGTAAAATCAGTCTCATCCACTGTCTGCACAATCAGAAGCCTGTCCGATTGCAGAAAAAAAAATCTTGTTTTTCTGTTGAAACATCCTAGGTGGTAATGAGGAAAGGATGTGCATGGTCTATTGTGCCATATTTGTAGATTGCAATAGTTATCCAATACCTGTATTTCACAGATTGCCACATGTAATTCTGAAAACTAAAATTCCACTAAGGACATGTACTAGCTTTGTAAAGGAAAAAACAATGGAAAAAAGGAGAAAAAACTGCACATCCTAATGGATTTTCTTATACAAATTATATCGCTTTTAAAACTTAAGACAGAGCCCTGGCTTTGTACCAATTTACATTGGCAGAAGTTCTCTCCCCCTCTTATCATTTGGTATGGCATAAAAAAGTTTTTTTTTATAAAAATGGCTTTTACAAAATAAATTACTGTTAAATATTAATTAGGTTGATATTTAGCATTGAATATGAACAATCGTGGTCATTCTAGTTGTTTTCTGCTGCTTCAAAATAAACCAACAAAAGGCCCCCAGTATCCAAGCAATTTTCTCATCTATCATGGGTATCTTCCTAGTTAGGAAGATTGTGATAAAATACAGAGTAGAATAAAATATAGGGAAAATAGAATCTAAATGATCTAATTACACTGTCTGTCATCAGGATTATTTCTTGTTCTCTATTAAGTGGCACATAAGGTTGAGATTAAAGCAAGCAAAGGGATTTCCGCTATTTCTCAAGGAGAGAACAGCTACCTGTAACATTACAGGGTTAGACTTCTACATCCCAGCGCTGTCCCTGCTCGCTGAGCTGTCTTGCTTTACTGACATAATATAAAATACTGTGCCCACTTAATAAATCATTTGCATTTTTTGATCATTCATACAGACATTGTAATATTCTTTAAAATTGTTCTAAGCTTACTTATAAAAATAAAGTTTCTAAAAGGAAGTCTTCAAACATTTCCTATGTTTCAGAATTTTAGTGCAGTGGTTTCAGGAAAAGAAGTCACAAATATTACAGACAATTTTACTCTGTCATTTTGATCTTCTTTTTAATCAAATCCCACCTCTTCAAAGGACTCTGACAAATCTAGAGTGTCTTCAAGAGCTAGTTGTTTGTTTGGGGTTTGATTGACCGAGCAGTCACAAAAATCATAAGGAGGCAGAGAGTACTCCAGCAACTTCATAGTCGGGTAAAGAGTATAATTTTTAACAGTTAACTGTATATTTTTGGGAATTTAGTATGACCCCGTCTTGTAGTGCTACTGCTTGGACTACACCATGCCATGTACCAATGGCATACATATTTCAGTTATTTGCAAGACTGGAGTACACCAATGAATACTACAATATAAATGTTGTCATCTGAGACTTCTGAAATAAAATTAAACTTCATGTGACTTTTCTGAAGATGCAGGAGGAAAACTGTCTGAATAACTTATTTTTCAGTTTGCTTGCAATTCTGAAAATAAAATCAACATCTGCTGTGGATGGAGATAAAATCTTTTTTTCTTTTTTTGGACAATGAAACAGTTAGAAACATATCTGAAGGTAAAAAAATCTTCTGGGTTTGAATCATTTTGGAATTTCAGAGTTTTACACTGAATTTAAAGTACATTTCACAACAAAAATATCAAATACTAAAACTAGAAATTGGTATTTAAGTATATCTAAGTTGAATGTAACAATTCCTAAGGAGATGGGGAAAGAGAGACAGGAAGAGAGCAAGCTGCCAAACATACTCGCAAAATCTAAATGGATTAATGAAATGTCTCAGTATCAACAAATCTGTATGTTTGGCTAAGTGATATTTTGGAGAAAACATTTTGTCTAGTCTAATCAGTCAGCTTGATGCAGCTTTCTGCATAAATTCTGGAAAAGCAACTGCCAGTAGCTGAAGATTTGTTTCCCTCCCATTCATTTCGTAACTCAAAGAAGGAAAGACACTGTAGGTCATGAATGTGATGTCCCCCCAGCCCCCTTCCCACCCCAAGATGCTGTGGATTTCAGGAGGAAACACAAATTCAGGAAGGGATTAGGCAAAGTCGTGGAGGATAGACAAACTGATGGAATAAGTTAGCATGGCATAGATACACACATTGGCTCCAGAAATCTCTACACTCTGCCAGAAATTGCACAGGTCACAGAGCAATGATCGCCCTGTATAGGCCTTTGTTTCTATAAATATTCTCCACTAGCGATTGTTACAGGCAGGATGGCGCTTAGATGGAGTTCGGTCCACCTTGCACAACTATTCTCGCGTTGCAGTGCTCTGGAATCGCTTTTCTTACTTTCCTATTTGACTCATGGCAGAAAATCCTTTCCATCTGCTTTTGCTCTCTTTTGTTATCTTGATTGGAAGAGACCACATTAACAACAGTTTTTCACCCCCTCCCGCATCTGCTGGCCCTTTCCTTTTAACCGTTTTTCATCTCCCTGTTTCGCTTGCTCCTTATCAATATAAATTTACTTTTTTTTTCTTTTAACTAGAGCAAAACAAATGGCTTCCTGATTGAGAAGCCTGCTTTCATTTTGGTTGCGACATATTTTTCTCTAAATGAAACTAAAATTTTACTTGATTTTAGGTCCTGCTTCACAAGTCTCCAACTTTGGGTGTGGAGACTACTTTTCAAAATGAAACCCAAACTACTGAAAATGAAAACTTGCTAAAAGAGACAAGAGCCAATGTAAACTCAAGATGAATGCCAATGAACTCAGTCTAATTACATCCACGTAAAGCCATATTCATGTAAAAAAACCCAAAAACCTTAGTCTAAGAAAGAGGAGTCTAACATCAAAGGCCAGCAGTGTTGTGTCTTGCTTTTTTTGTTGTTGTTGGAGCTTTTTAAAAAAAAATTAAAAAATAGCTACTGCCTCCACCCTGCAGTGCAGGCAGAATTTTAATGTTCCAGGAGTGTGAGTGCAGTTCCGGTGGCAAATAATTTGAATTATGTTTCAGGGGTTGCAAGGCACCAAACACTCCTAAGAATTTTGTGTTACTGAAAAGTAATAAAATAGAGAGGAAATTGGGCTGACACAATTCCGGAACTACAGAAATGCAGATTCTTTCAATAAGGGCAGCTGACAGACCTATGCTCTTATCAGTCTTTGACAGGTGCGTTTAGGTTTACTTGGGTTATTGCTCTCAGACCTATTAACCTCTACTGAGCCTAGATTTTGCCTCTTATGGTCAAGATCACACAGGGATGCTTGGGGCAAGTAAATAAATAGAAGCCTCCAGAAAGTACATAATTTCTCACATCCCTAATCTTCCTGCCACCCCCAAAAATCTCCTCACGGAATAAAATAAAAAAATTTGTGTTATCTCCTAAGCATAAGGAAGCAGACCACGCATGCCAGGGTGGCAACCGAACTGTAGTACAATGTATTTTCCCTATTAGTTGTTTCCTCTGCAGGCTGTTTCTTTTTCATGGCTCCCAGACAACCACAGTAGGTAACTGTGGACTGGGAAAGATCTGCATCAAGGGCAATTTTAATGCGAAAAGTAGCAACAGACAGCACCATGGGGTTTTTGGTTTTTTTTTTACCTCGTATCTTCCTGACCTCAAAAAGTGAGTTTTCAGCTGCCAGCTGTGCAGGTATCTTTTCCTGCATCACCACTATTATCAAAAATCTCAGAAGATGAAAAATAACTATTTGTCATATCTATGCACCATTGGACTCTGGATGATGTTCTTGAGTTGTACCTCGGCATTGCCCGTTGCCTTCAATGGGACCATTAGAGTAACGTACAGGAAGGTGGCAAAGAACTCCACAGATGTTGCACTAACATTCAGAAATGAGACGCCAAGGCTTTTTCTCTCCCAAGTTCTGAATATACAGGATGATAGGGTTTTGGCCAAGATTCAAAGCAGGGAAGTTTGTAAAAGAATTGAAAAGAACTTCCGGTATGCAGCCAAAGTCTCTAGTAGTTTTGAGGCTGTCTTCCTCCTTTTAATATTTAATGCACATTTTTCATTTCTTGCATGGTACCCCAGAGTACAATGCAGTTGCTTTGGCCTCTAGGGAGAAAAGTACCTTGTCCAAAAGAAACTGAGGAAAACCATATGCAGGTTATTATGTCATTGCCACTTCGAGAGGGTCACAGCACATGTCCCAGTGTGTCAGGTTTTTCACTAGTTCGTCGAATAGACGGAATATTGTCACTGCACCACCCTGCCATGTGGCATTCTCGCAGAAGTCCACCGATGTCAACAGACAATGCAAAACCACGGTCTCACTTCACAACAGCAATCTGTGGGACTTGGCATTATCAGCCCAAGCTGACAGTGAAAACAAGACCCCACAACACAGCAAAACTAGAACTGTACCCTAGGATCTGTAGAGGACTTAGTGGAGTACCCTGCCCTACCCTGCTTGCTATGGCATCTCGCATATGTACTTTATTACCTACTGAGTGTAATGGGCTGTTAGCTAAGTAGAACAGTGCTATTAATGGGTTCTGTTACAATATAATGCTTCGTTAACAGAGCTCTCAAAGAAATCAACAACTTCAAAACTCCCATAATCAATCCAATTTAATCTGATACATGCTCTGTCAAATTGCATTTCAAAAGGCTTTTATAATACCAAAATTCAGTTATCTAGTAACAGCATTAGCAATGTTAATTTTCTAATCAGAACGCCAAATCATTAATTATCCATGCCTTCCTTAAGTAAAAGAAACTGCAGTTCCTAATCAGTAACCTTACAGATCCTTTGATGTTTATGAGTAGAAAGGGTACATTCTCCTCTGGAAATACCTGTGAGGCTTTCATTAGTGCTAGCGTGTGCATTGAACACATAATTGCTTCACTGGGTCTGAGTGTCTCCAGTCTTTGCATCTCATGGCATCACCTACACCTGCACGAGGCTGGTGCTCAACAGCGTGAGCAGCACTCTCCTGGTGGTCCTCGCTTCCAGGAAACCATGCTCGGGGATCAGTCTCGCCAGTCCAGAGATGTTGGTCTGCCATCATGTCTGGTCTGTTCTTATGTTAGCACAGTATTACATGAAGAGTCTATAATCATAAGGGGATTGGAAATATCCCCCAAAATAAGAATGGTAATTTTGCCTCAGGCAAAGGGTCCACCTATCTCCAGCAGTGGCCAGAAGTGAGTATTTCCCCTGAATGTTCTCCCTGCACTCAACTATTTACAGCTCCTGGGTGTTTCTGAGTGGTTTGGCCTCATGGATCTCTTCCCCCAGTGCACAGCTAATCTGTACTTGAATCCACGCAACCTTTTCGTATCCCGTTTTCTTCAGAAAAGAGTACCACAGGTCTACCACTCATCATGCAAAAAACCACATCCTTTTGTTTGTTTGTTTTGAACCTGTTGCATACAAACATTGTTGGGGAAATGCCGTGAAAATATATGAAATAAATTACTTTAATTTACACCATTATTTCTAAAACTCTGAAAGTTCATCCCACTGTCTGGGAACAATTGTTGCCATACTTCGAGTGTTATTAAAAAGTCAGCATGTATATAATTTTTCCTTAAACAACAGCCAAACAAAAAACAGAGGAATTATGTTCATGTTTTTTTCCAAGCAAAGATTAATGTGTCAGAAGCTTACACTACGTATTTAATACATTATTAAAACAAAAATTAGAAACAGAATAATAAAACAATAGCTCAGTGTCTGTTCTTGCCCTTTACAATCAGGGAATTATTTTTGCTGGAAGAAAGTGTACTCCATGCTCCAGGAATATATCGTCTTACACTTGATGATAAACCAACAAGCAATTGTATACCACACACTAAAATTAAATGACAGCTTTAATGGTACTAGGGAAAATGAAACATATTGCTAAGGCTAGAAACTTGTTCACAACACTATAAGACAAAAACAAGAAAATATGCATAAATTTCTATTTATTTTTATACTAGTAATAGATTGTCATGTAATAGTTTATTTGCTCTTTAAAAAAAATCCTATTTTTCAGACAGAGCATTTCCAGAGAATAAAGACAACCATAAAACACAACCATCATGAAGTTTCTTACACCCACATCTAAATATGTAAATAGCTCTGGCTGTCAAGAAGCTAGTCAGGGAATTTTGTTCCTTCCAATCTGCCGGTAACTGGTTCCTTGGTCTAAAGCAAACATTTCACTTTTCTTTCCCCATTTGTAAAATATTTGTGCCTTGGCCTGAAGAACACTGAAATGCTTTGAATGCCTTGCTCAGCTAAGCATTTAAAAGTATGCTTAACTTTATGTATACACATAATTGCAATGACTCTGACTTAAATAGTTTTTTGTGAAAAAGCATGAAAACAAATTTTCTCTGAGATGGACTTTGAAGAACAATACTATCTGTACCCTGTTTTTAAAGCAGAATTGCTAAATGCACATTGGATGGATCATAAAGCAATGATTATTTTCACTTGTAGCTTGACTGTCCAGTGCATTTATTTTTCATTGATGGTGGATAATTTATTTCTGAAGTATAAAAGTGCCCCCTAAACTCTTGGAAATGGGGAACAGGAACATGCCCTGAAATAATTATTGGCACTGAATAGTTTATACCATTGATTTCCTTTTCTTCAACTTTTTGTGTATTTTCAGTTACTAAAATAACAGACTGTTGCTGATGAGAACATCTAGATAAAATGAAATTTCTGTCTTTGGCATATAGGGGATCAAACTGTTGGAATCTGGACCTAGAGTTCATACTGTCGTTTTGCCACACGTATGTACCTAGGAGATGCTGTTGAACATACAGCGTATATAGCTGGGCATTGAATTTTTCTGAAATTTCCATCTGTCCTAGAAACTATAGAAGGGGGTTTTCGTTGATTCTTTTCGTTTTACAAACTGAAATTGAAACAGAAGTTGATGGTTAAAGTCACTTCACATAATTACTGACCCCGTAATTGGGTGAACCCACGTATGTGCTCCAGCAGAAACCCTTCTGACTTTTTTCTCCAGACAAAATAAACTGCCTTTGACATACAGTGACTCAGTTGGGAGAAAAATCGAGCCCTATTTTTTAGAAAAGTGAGCAACAGCATCTCCCGTTAGATTTCCTGCTGCTGGAGCAGCGGGTGTCCTCAGCACACCACTGCTGGAAATCAGGCCCCAAATGCCTGATCAGGAGAAAATAGCCCAGATCGCTTCTGTTGTCTGCAGCAGCAGCGATGGGGAGCTCTCCTCATGGCCGCTAACTGCTGAACTTTGCCTGGTGTTAAGAATTAGAGACCTTCCCTTTCACCCTGCCTGCACGGACCGCCCACGATGGAGGACACCAGCCTTCCTCCTGATCTGTGCTCTGCTCAGCTCTCCTGACCCGCTACAGCACACAGAAAGCAAATGCATCTGAGCAGCAACTGGAATAATCTTTTCGTATTCCACATAAATCACAACACATTCAGAAACTTCCTTAATAGATAATACAAACACCTCTGAAATCCCCTGCTGAAAGGCACTGAGGAAGCCAAAACCTTTTTTTTTTTTTCTTTGCAATTTGGGGAAAAATATATCAGCTTTGAAGAAAAGACTAAGAAATGCTTCTGAACATCATTTTATAAGCAGGTGGTTTCACAGTGGGCAATGGGGTGTCCAGCTTCCACTGGGAACCAGGTATCACATTCCCTTGACTTTTTTTTGACTTTTCAATAAAAAGAAAAGTGTCTTTTTCATTCAAAAATGCCCCCTTTCCACCCATGAATTATGTTCCCAAATACAGTGCTTGATGTTGAGTGAGTAAAATAAGTCAGTGGAACTGGGAGGCTTTTTAAGCTCCCCCAAAAGGGTTCATGCTCCCCCAGGTGCTCCCAATGCCCAGGCGCAGGGACTGGCAGGGGCCAAGAAGCCTCCTGGCCAAGCCCTGGTCCAGACAGTCGAAGAACTATGAAGAACTATGGTGCATTTAGGAGCACCATAACACGTGACTCTCATGACTGGAGTGCTGCAATGGATGGCTACAGACTCTTCAGAAGGGACAGGCGAGGAAGGAGAGGCGGTGGGGTGGCCCTGTATGTTAGGGAGTGTTTCGATTGTCTAGAGCTCAACGATTGTGATGATGGTACGGTTGAGTGTCTATGGGTAAGGATGAGGGGGAAGGCCAACGAGGCAGATATCCTGCTGGGAGTCTGTTATAGGCCACCCAACCAGGATGAAGGGGCGGATGAAGCGTTCTACAAGCAGCTGGCAGAAGTCTCTCAATCGCTAGCCCTTGTTCTCGTGGGGGACTTCAACTTCCCGGACGTCTGCTGGAAATACAACACGGCAGAGAGGAAGCAGTCTAGGAGGTTCCTGGAGTGTGTGGAAGACAACTTCCTGACGCAGCTGGTAAGTGAGCCTACTAGGGGAGGTGCCTCGCTCGACCTGCTGTTTACAAACAGAGAAGGACTGGTGGGAGATGTGGTGGTCGGAGGCCGTCTTGGGCTTAGCGACCATGAAATGGTAGAATTCTCGATTCTTGGTGAAGTAAGGGGGGGGGGCAGCAAAACCACAACCATGGACTTCCGGAGGGCGGACTTTGGCCTGTTCAGGACACTGGTTGAGAGAGTCCCGTGGGAGACGGTCCTGAAGGGCAAAGGGGTCCAGGAAGGCTGGACGTTCTTCAAGAAGGAAGTCTTAAAGGCACAGGAGCAGGCTGTCCCTGTACGCCGTAAGAAGAATGGGCGGGGAAGACGACCGGCCTGGCTGAACAGGGAGCTCTTGCTGGGACTGAGGAAAAAAAGGAGAGTTTACCGCTTGTGGAAGAAGCGGCGGGCGACTCAAGAAGAGTACAGGGATCTCGTTAGGTCGTGCAGAGAAGAAATGAGAAAGGCAAAAGCCCAGCTAGAACGCAATCTGGCCGCTGTCGTTAAAGACAACAAAAAAAGTTTTTACAAACATATTAATGACAAGAAGAGAGCCAAGGAGAATCTCCATCCTTTATTGGATGCAAGGGGGAACATTGTCACTGAGGATGAGGAAAAGGCTGAGGTACTCAATGCCTTCTTTGCCTCAGTCTTTAACAGGCAGACCAGTTCTCCTCAGGGTACTCGGCCCCCCGTGCTGGAAGACAGGGACGGCGAGCAGGATGAACCCCCCGTAATCCAGGAGGAAGCAGTCAGTGACCTGCTACGCCACCTGGAGACTCACAAGTCTATGGGGCCGGATGGGATCCACCCGAGGGTGCTGAGGGAGCTGGCGGAGGTGCTCGCCAAGCCGCTCTCCATCATTTATCAGCAGTCCTGGTTAACGGGGGAGGTCCCGGAAGACTGGAGGCTTGCCAATGTGACGCCCATCCACAAGAAGGGCCGGAAGGAGGATCCGGGGAACTACAGGCCTGTCAGCCTGACCTCGGTGCCGGGGAAGATTACGGAGCGGCTCATCTTGAGGGCGCTCACAAGGCAAGAGTGGGACAACCAGGGGATCCGGCCTAGCCAGCACGGATTCATGAAAGGCAGGTCCTGCTTGACCAACCTGATCTCCTTCTATGACCAGGTGACCCGCCTAGTGGATGAGGGAAAGGCTGTGGATGTGGTCTACCTGGACTTCAGTAAGGCCTTTGACACTGTCTCCCACAGCATTCTCCTCGAGAAGCTGGCGGCTCACGGCTTAGACAGGTGGACTCTGCGCTGGGTAAAAAACTGGCTGGACGGCCGGGCCCAGAGAGTTGTGGTGAATGGAGTTACATCCAGTTGGCGGCCGGTCACGAGCGGTGTTCCCCAGGGCTCAGTACTGGGGCCGGTCTTGTTTAATATCTTTATCGATGATCTGGATGAGGGGATTGAGTGCACCCTCAGTAAGTTTGCAGACGACACCAAGCTGGGTGGGAGTGTTGATCTGCTCGAGGGTAGGAAGGCTCTGCAGAGGGACCTGGGCAGGCTGGATCGATGGGCCCAGGCCAACTGTATGAGGTTCAACAAGGCCAAGTGCCGGGTCCTGCACTTCGGCCACAACAACCCCATGCAGCGCTACAGGCTTGGGGAAGAGTGGCTGGAAAGCTGCCCAGCAGAGAAGGACCTGGGGGTGTTGGTCGACAGCCGGCTGAACATGAGCCGGCAGTGTGCCCAGGCGGCCAAGAAGGCCAATGGCATCCTGGCCTGTATCAGAAATAGCGTGGCCAGCAGGAGTAGGGAAGTGATCGTGCCCCTGTACTCGGCACTGGTGAGGCCGCACCTCGAATACTGTGTTCAGTTTTGGGCCCCTCACGACAAGAAGGACGTTGAGGTGCTGGAGCGTGTCCAGAGAAGGGCAACGAGGCTGGTGAGGGGTCTGGAGAACAAGTCTTATGAGGAGCGGCTGAGGGAACTGGGGTTGTTTAGCCTGGAGAAAAGGAGGCTGAGGGGAGACCTCATCGCTCTCTACAACTACCTGAAAGGAGGTTGTAGCGAGGTGGGTGTTGGTCTTTTCTCCCAAGTAACAAGCGACAGGACGAGAGGAAACGGCCTCAAGTTGCGGCAGGGGAGGTTTAGATTGGATGTAAGGAAAAATTTCTTTACTGAAAGAGTGGTGAAACATTGGAACAGGCTGCCCAGGGAAGTGGTGGAGTCCCCATCCCTGGAGGTATTTAAAAGACGTGTAGATGAGGCGCTTAGGGACATGGTTTAGTGGGCATGGTGGTGTTGGGTTGACGGTTGGACTCGATGATCTTAGAGGTCTTTTCCAACCTCAATGATTCTATGATTCTATGATTCTATGTATCCTCCACTAAGCCTACACACAACTAGTACATTGTATTAAATGCCGTTTTCGTCATCAGTGTCTGAAGACACCTCCACAAGAAAAAAAGGATGTTATGAACAAAACGAGAATTTCCATTTTCTATCTCCCACTACATCTTTCATTTAAACTGATATTTCAGACTATAGACATATATATTGCACAGGTGTCATTTATTCACCTTTAGGCTAAAAGCATTCCCAGTTATAATAATTATCTCTAATGATACAAAATTAGGTACTCATCATTTTCTTATAGCTGATTACTCCTCTAAAGCCAGCCTGATAGTTAGGCAATAGTGTACTCTGCTATCTAGACTCAAGTTACAGCTGAGTATGTGATATATTGCATATACATTAAGTTTCTCACATGCTTAGCCTGAAAAAGAATTGTTGAAGTAGATGATTATATGTTTACAAGAGAAAGACTGAAAAGTTCATTACCTAAACATGGTTTTATGTCATTGAATCAATGATGTATCACCTATCATACCACCCAAACTGATAAGCAGTTCCTGGGGTATTTATCATGAAGTCAGTTAAACTTACATATTCAAGAACAACTGGGAAGGACACAGTTAAGAAATATTTTATTCAATATTACCAAAGTTTAAATGGGTGCTGTTAAATAACTAGAGAAATATTTGCCATAGAATAGAACAAAACAGTATGGCTGCTCCTCTAGGTTTTGTGTTCAGCAGTTCACATTGTACTTAAATCTCAGTCTCAGAATTCTGAACATTCGTGATGGATGTGCACTTGTCCTATTTCCAGCCCCTCTTCCTGGAACAACTTCGACAGTTCAAGCAAAATAGCTGCAGCAAGGCAACATGGAGGAAAGAAAAATTCCACACGTTCTACTCCAGCATCTATTATCTACACACCATCTTCCATTTATCTTTCTTGCACTGCAAAGCCAGCCCAGTCTATTTGTCCACCCCCTACTAATGAATTATAAGTATACTTGATAATTAAAATTTGGTATTTACAATCCTGGCTATGTAGTGGCACGATGTGCGATGCAAAGCTGTCACTCTGTGTTAAAAGCAAGGTATGCAGCTCTCCAGGTCTTCTGGCAGCATTTCAAGAAGTCTTGCTAGAAACACTTAGCAGACATGCTCTTACAACACAATCATGGTGTAAAGAACAAGAAAAAAACCCACATAATTTCAAGGCATACGAACAAGCACTACCTATTTTGCTTATTAAAAGGTCTAAAAGTTTCCCTCTGAAATCAACTATTTTTGGAGTCACTTATATTCACCTTAGGGGTTGCAGTTGAGCTTTTAATGACAGTACTCGCTGCAGTAAGCCTGAGGCTGATAATTAGTGTTTGTAGGCTCCTACCTCTATGGAAGAGCAGCTGATGCCCTCTCCAGCCCCACTGCCCACTCCCCTCCCCTGCGAGGACACGGGTGGACAGGCACCAAGCAGCTCCGTGTCCAGACCCCAGCCCCCTGCAGCCAGTCACGGAGGTGGGCACTGCTCAGCATGGGCAGCAACAGCACGTGCTGCAGCTTAACGCAGGTTTGCTCCAACATTCTCAAATAGCTGCAGCCCCCCACAGCTTTAGTACAAGCCTACAGCTTAACCCCATCCCCATCCTAAAACCAGACCTGTCTGTAACCCAGGTGCGTGCAAGCCCCTTCCCGAGGCCGGGCTGGGCTGCGACAGCGGTGGCAGGGACACCGGCACCCTGCAGCAAGGGGTGCCACATGCCCTGCACGGGAGCACTGCCACGTCTCGGGGTGGTGGTGAGGCGGCAGCAGCTCTGCAGGTCGTTTATGACCTGTGAAACAGCATTAATACAACACAACACCCACCCTGGTGTGCCTGGCTGAAATGGAAAGTACCAGTTTTGCCCACGTTCACCCACTTTGAAGTTTTAAATATTTTTTTAAGATTTGTAAGATTTACATGGGATTCTTGGTTCTTGATTTGAATGTGAGATAAAACAAAAGAAAACAAACAAAAAAACCCCAACAACAAAGCAAAGCCATCGTCCCAAGCATATCTGAAAACCATTCATCTTGCTCACACCTGATGACATCACTAACCCTCTTCTTACAAAGACATGAATGGAAGAAGGACACTAATTTAAAGATGTTTTCTGCCCCCACTACAGAACGGCTTTCCTTCAGGTCACAGTTTGTCTAATGGAACAAAGATTGCCTTAGTCACAAATAAAAACAAAAACGATTGACTACGGCAGCCTTTCCCCTTATGAGCAAGCCCTTTGGTGTCACAGGTTTACACCAAAGTTAGTTTCTTAGTCCTTAAGAAAAAAAAGCTTAACTTTCACATTGTTTCAGTGAAAACATGACCTCAGCCTGAGGAAAGGCTCTTCTTTCTGTTCTCCCTAAGGACGAGTGCAGAAGAGACCTGGTTTTCATTTCCCACTTCTTCCCGGGAAATACTGTATCTCCTTGCCCACTTGTGCTCCACATCCTCCTCCCCATTGCTGGGTACTGGAAGACATCACATTTCCAATAGATAATCATAGCAACATGGAAAACACAGATCGCAGGTATGACCAAAAAAAAAAAAAAATCTAAATCATCCCTGATATCAATTCTGATTAAACAGCGCTGTTTGCAGGTTCCCTTCACAAAGCTCGGTGGACGTGACGGCCGGAGAGGGAAGGGAGAAGGCAGGGCAACACCACATTGGGCGGTTCACTGAGACTTCACTCCGCTCATCTCCAGCTGCCCGTTCTTGTTTTTCCAGGATGCCCTCGTGACTGCCTAGACCCCTGAGATCTGCTGTAACCTCTCGAGATCCAGAGCGCGCTCTGGGCAGTAACATGGACAACAACAGAGCAGCGAGAGGGGCAGAACAAACAGCTGAAGATCACCGCCATCCTGCGAGGGTGCAGAGTAGGACAGAGATGACTTGCTAAACGCTTCTACAGTGCACATGTGCATCCCTGAACAGCGAACACAATGATCAAGTGGAAAGAGAGAAGTAGAGCATCTAAAATACACTTAAATATACTAGTTGCCACTCCGGGACAAATTTCACTTTGGTTTTACATCTCTGCAAATTCTGAAAATTTTCTAAAGTCTCTGAAATGTCTCTGGCTTCTAAAGTCTCTGTGAGGGACAGCAGAGCACAGAGCCAAAGCTTCACCCTGGGAATTTCCAGCTGCTCTTTTTTTGTTCTCACACTCGGTGTTCTAAATAAGCAATAGGATGAATATTACCACAGAGTTATTATTTCTGTCATAAATTTAAAAAACTACCTATATGAATAACTGTAAGTCAAAGTCCTTCAGGGACCGTCATAAATCAAAAAGCTGTCTGAGTGCTAGATTTAGTATTTCGATCATTGAATTAGCTGAAAGAAGTATAAAAATGCCTGTACAGGGGGACAGCTCTCAGTTAGCTTATACACATTTACACAGACTTCTGGGCAATTTCAACCAGAAATGAACAACTTGGTCCAAGTAAATTAACTCCCATGCATGCTTCCAATATAATATTGGGATTTGCCGCCCCAGGATGTGCGATGCATCACTCTCTTAAAATCTCTTCCTGGAAAGTGTCTCCTAAATGTTTACAATTGTCTAACATAAAGCCAAAAGAAGAGTTTTAAGGGTATTTAAGTGTTTTGTAAAAGTTTCTCTACATACATGTAGAAGAAACCAAATAAGATGTTTTTACATGTGGCTGACTCTTCAGTTCAACCTAAGACACCATCCCAAAATGCTGTAGTGTAGCCTCAGTGACCTGTCCCTATCATCCCAAACCTCAAACACAAGGCAAACACTGTCAATCAAGTGCATAATTTGAGAAGCAAGTAACAATCCTAAGAAAACAAACAGTTTGAGCTCCAGAAATTAAACTGTTGCTCAAATTCTCTTGCAGAGATGTGCGAGAAAGCCAGAGCACAGACATAAGTACAGGAGGCCCCGGAGGAAAACAATGCAAGTCTCACCCTTGGTTTGCTCCCCATGTAGTTTTGCTCACTTGGCAAAAGGGAGCGGAGATCAGTGCCCTTCCTTGGTAGGGGCTCTCCTGGGTGGTGTGTAAGTGCAGGAGAAAAAGGCCCCAGGAAGGCCAGGGTTGCCAGCCGTCATCTATTCTCTCCTCACGTCCTTGGCACAGCCAAACAGAGTCGGAATTACCAAAGTAGATGGTGGAGTGGCCGAAACGTAAAATACTCCAGCAAACCTCTGCTGCAATCCTTTGGGACCACTGTCGGCTGTTATCACTTCCAGGGGACTGGATCTAAACAGACATCAGGGACCAAAGCGTCTTCTGCTTGGTGAAGATGACCACAGAAGAGAGTGAGAAGTATTACGGTATAACCTCTGACGTTTGCCTTCTCACACAATGAGGAATGGCTGGCTGCCGATACAAGGCATTTCACCCAGTGCGAGACTGGGAATGGCCACATCCAGGCTGCCCTCCACAGAGGTTACAACTGGCTGTAGAGGGACACAGAATCATGGCACATCCTGGATTTTAGGAACTCTGAGCCATTATTTGCTGCCTTGAAGTCAAGCATCAGGATAACCACATCAGTTAATTTAAGTGACAAACACAGCTTTTTCAGTCACCCATGCCACAGATGCAGAGGGATAGTCTGCTGTGTTTCTGTCTTCTGACAGGTTTTGGATGCTTCCATCTCTGTTTGGACCTGCTGAGAGAGGTGAGAAAAAGGGGCAGGCTCCCACTAAAAGCTGGAGTTGTTCTGTATTCTTAACATGGAAAGTTACAGGCTGCACCACTTTGCTATTTTTGTCTCGGTGAAAAAACTATGGCACCAGCTTATTATGGTCACATACGCCCTTAAGGAACCTACCATCATCACAGCACTAACAATAGGTACAACATTTTGAAAGATTGACGTTGAACTTCATAATTTTAATTAAGTGCGGAGCACCTTTTTGGGCCAGGAAAAGGCCCCAAAGGATTTTATTTCAGTAGATAGAAACTGCTAACTTACTGTACCAATAATCCAACAGTTTGCAGACAATACTTTCACAGACAGGACCAGATAAGAAGGTAGTGCATTATCTTAATGCACATCTTATGAAACCAACAGGCTTAAAGCTACACCTGCGTGTTACATTTTTGGTTGCACACATTTAACTCTCACTAATGCTCCTAAGATCTACACGATGTGCAGTCAAGAAAGGAAAATGCCTCATGTAAGCATGCTCCTTCTGAACTGGAGACTTTACCCTTTAACGTTCTCCTGTCTTTTATAGCCACACACAGGAAAAAACCTTCTTCACGCTGCTGATTCCTCTCATTCATGTTCTCTTTAATGACTTTATTTGTGCAGTCAATTGCTCACAGACGTGAACAGGAAGGTGGCAGTGCAGCCCAGCTTGACCATACCAAAGCTACGGGAGCAAGAAGCTGAGGCCACGGAGAGCAGCTTCTCAAGGCGATGCTGCTAGCAGGGGATATCCACACCTTTTCAAAGGGGTATCGTTATGCTGGATCCCATTTTAATCTCACAGACACTATATAAGTGCAGGGAACTGCAATAATTATTATTATCCTATTATTGTAATTGTTCAAAGGATTTTCTGCCAGTCTCCCATTTAGCATAGTATGTGAAAGGCTGACAAAGAAAATGTGATTAAGGTGTGAAGCTCTGGTGCCTGCCAGCTGTACTGAAGTGCAAAAGATTCCCATCATAAACAGTAAGTGAAAGAATGATGGGCTTTCTGGGGCTTTCATCAGGAAATAAAAATACAGGAGTCCTTCAACATCTGTCAGAGACCCAGAGAAGAATGGAGGAAAGCAATCCAATTCATCTGTATAAACTGTCTTTTGTGGTACACCACCACCACTCCCTCCTTCCACTCACTCCCTTAAAGTATTGACCATGATGGAGTCTAAGGAAGGCGGGGGGGAGTAAGAGAGAGATGGAAACAGGCATAGTTTTTCTGAGGTTGTATAAGGATGTAATTTCTTTTCTGTTCATAACCAAGAAACAAATGTATTATGCTCCGTCCCTTTCCTTCCTTTCCCTGCAGTAGTTAAGCTGATGGCTACTTGCAATCGATACGTTACAGGAGCTAATAACACGTGCCGAACCCAGAAGCTGCAGCGGCTCGTCCCTAGGAGTGGGGCAGGAAGGAGACGGGTGACTCGGCCCCTGGGACGCCGGCTGCTGCCTCCAGTGCAGTAGCACTTCTCCGGCGCCACAGAGCTCGGGAAGCACCGTGTCCACTGCTTCCACTGGTGGTGATTCTTGCAGACTGTTCCCATTTTGTCACGAAAAGCCGGGACACTTTACAGTGAACAGCAGGGAGGAAGAGGAGGATGGCGGACTGAAGAGAGTAGAATTTTCTCTCTGTCTCTTTCAACAGTATTTTTAGTCTTATGCTCTTCCATGACTATTAACTCCTACTGTACTCCACTGGACACATGGACTAGTTGTTACTTCCCCCTCTGTACTAAGTTTTCAGCTTATACAACCACATGTCCACCTTAAAGTTTTTCAAAGTCACACGTCAGCTCACACCAGCTATAATCCCCAATTCACAAGCACCAGCCACACGTTCCTGCTCTGTCTTCAGAAGCAGAGAATTCCCCATGCACCAAGCACTGCTGCACATCAGTCCTTCCTCCGCTCTCAGAAACCTCCTTCCCCAACTTTGAATAATGCTGTTTCATAAACACATGGCTCCTGCTGTATTTTGAACCCCTTCTCCCACCCATTTAAGGGTGAACAGAGGACAAACAGAAACTTCAGGCACAAGGTCTCAAAATCGTTCGACTCCTTACTCCAGGCGATCTGTCGTTTCTGAGTCTGCGAGTGTGGCCGAAGAACCGGGGCAGACCCACCTCCTGCCTGGGCTCCAAATCATCGCACACAACGCCTGGCCGAACCTCGCCAATTATATGCTGCACACATGCATTTGTATTAACTGTGCTTGTTCTTTTTCTGAGTTAGTTATCTAAAAACACCTTGTCATTTTCCAGCTGATTTTAATAACTGTATAATAAATCATTTAAGCAAACCATTTAATGGATGGAGTGGTAGTAAACAGGACACTGCAAGTACAGCTATTAGTATAACATAATTAATTGCTGAGGTCTCGTGTTGTTATTTCTCCCCATTTTAATGACTTATGGTATAAGGAAATAAAAAGTTTGTCCTTTTTTCTTCTTTCCATATACGTTTGCTATTCAGAATAGTGCAACAGATCATCAAAGACAGCTATGGGAGCACTTCTTGTATTCCTTTACTCAGACGTTTGCTTTCTGCAAATATTCTTGTGCATTAAATCTCATTCATCATCATGTTTGTGTTCAGGCTGCCATCTCCTCCGACACACAAAGCAGATGAAACCAGGGACTTCAACGCTAAATTCATAACTCTTATATCTTAAGCTAACAGCCCAAACCCTCCAGGTGAAAGCAGTAATAGATTCACATCCTCTGTGGCTCATAGAAAGTGAAATATGTGTAACATACATGACCATTAAGTTGTATTTGTAGGTAGAAACGCCTGTGAATACAAATAACAGGGATGAGTGTACATTTGTTAGCAAAAACATACTTAATCGTCTTTGAACATATTTACCAAGCTTATATTGCTATTGCTTCAAGCCATACTCCCTGCTGTGGGGTTAGGAGATGTTCTTTCTTAGGAGAGGAAAAAACCCACCATTTGTGTCCACTGAAAGTATTTTTCAAGGGAATTTGAAAAAGGCCCCAGTAAGTCCTTACATGTCTTGCCGTGGCATAAGCCTTGCTACTAAGGATGTCCCACACTGCCCCTCTGCGCAGGCAAGACACAGTACCAACCAGCCAGAACAAACCTCAGGGGGCTCTGGGAGCTGCACAACTGTGACGACTGGATGCAAATCATGCTGATTATGGTACCTCTCTAAATTAAAGACTAACAACAAACCCAGTAGGCAATTTTTTTCTGCTTGCCTACTCCGTGTGATTTCTACATTCAACACAGATAAAGACAGTGGGTGGTATGTCCAAATGATGTGTTGATGACATTACAATTTACCTGTGATTCTTTCAGTCTTTAATTCAACACTGGATTTACTTGGAAAAAAAATTATGCATTGGATAAGGAAATTAATTGAGGTTGGCTGACTAGCATCTCACTGGTCAGACTGGGTGATCGAAATGGTCACATCTAGCCTTAGAACACAATAATCTGTGAACACTATTACATGCTATCCACTCTCCCATTTATTTTGGTAACCTTTACTTTTTCTTCCTTGAAGAACTGATGCTTATAGCCATCAGACAACATTTCATCCCCCATATTGCTTTCACATCTTTTCTGTATCATCTGTAAGGGCTTATAACTTGGATCACTTCCATATGGCACTACTCCTGACCTGCCAGCCATACACTTTCATGGGGCATATGTAATCCTGCAACAGATGCAGATGTATGTCCTCCCAATACACCAATGGCCTCTTCTGCTCTTTTCCTTGGACATTTGCTTATGCTCCAGACAGCAACTCCAATTCTTATCTATATAATAATGTATCACTTAGTGATACTACTTAGTGATATTACAAGTATTACCCCACTGCTTTTACCATCCAAGAGAAGCACTGAACAAGGATACTGATTTTAAAAAAAGGACCTGAGAAAGAAAACCCCCTGACCAGCTCTCAACTGGAAGCCACACAAACAGCTAGATACAGAGACAGTGTTAACAGGGTGTGCAAACAGCCCCAAGAGCCAGCTTCTTACCTGGCTTGTGCTTTCTACTTGGAGTAGAAGTGGGAAAAACTCCTGAGTCAGTCCTTTTTCAAAGGAAATTATCCTCCCAGCTGCAGTGTTCTTGAAAAGTCCATTCTTAAACACTCTTCTCAGTTTAAACGGATGGAAATGACCAAGCCTGGAGGCCTTTATTAGCAAGCCTCTCCAGGACAGATCCACACAGAAAACCTGGAGGAAATCACTAATGCAAGGTCCTACACGACTCTGCTGAGACTGTGGGTCTGTGAAGTCTCGTTCCTTTTTCCCCCATCAGCTTAGGTGAGGAAACAAAGGGCTAAGTGTACTGATGTGCATGCACTTTTTCTTTTTTATACTATAGCTTTTTACTCCTGAATTTTACATGAATGTATCTGTGCTTGATAAAGTGTTTTTCACTTATACTCAATAATGTTTTCCAGACCTGAATACAGCACCATCCAGACCCATAGCTCACATTAACTAGTAGCATGAAATACTGCTACTGTACATCAGGAATATTAAAGCAGAAGAGGAAGCTTTTGCGGACAAATAATAGGCTACATTTTGTACTCTCTTTGCTCTACAAGAATTCCCTCTCTTTCCTCTGCTTCTGCCTTGAATATGTATTACACGAATCATTTTACCCACTGAGGAAACAGATCTGACCCTGACACTGAGAAAAAAAAGCCATGTGATATCAGTGAAATCTTTAACAAAACAAAATGAGGCATAACATATAACTGTGAAAGAAATTAATAAAACCAGAATATTTTGTACAGTAATTCCTAATTATTTTGTATAATAATTTCTAATATTAAGATTGCATCACCTTTTGTGCCACAATCTGAAAATGTAAATTCCATATCCATTTAGAAATGGATTTGAAAACTGAGGCAAACAAAGCATAGAAGTTTCAATTCTTTTCAGCAATTAACTCTCACTACCTGTGAACTTTCCTAAAACACCTATTTGATGGATATTCATTGGGCATACCTGAATTGTACGAAAAGGTGATGTGCAAATAAAAATGAAGTTCAAATCTTACGGGTTTAAGAGAATACTACGCAAATACACCATAAAAGCAACTGGAAGAACGTGCATGCAGAAATGGCACAGAATCTGCCCCACAGAGGGTCTGCAAGTGAGAAACAGAACTGTTACAAATAGTTAAAAGCTGATATATTTTAATATCAGTCTTCAAAATGTGTTTAAAGCCTCTCCCCGCAAAGAATCTAATAAATAAGCTGGTGAAAAGTTTAAGTGCTTTTTGTTTCTCTTGTGCTGTATTTGTATTTACAGAAAAAAACCTGCAGTCACACTCATGTTGTCCATGACTTTAGAATATATTAAGGTACCGCACAAGACTGCATTTTTCAGGAGCAATGGTTGCATATAAATACAGCACTGAAATAGCCTGTGGAACACAAGAAAACAGTAGCCCAAATGACATTCTTTTAAAATAGGCAATTATGTACCAGGGGTCCAATTTCTAAACATATATTTTTAAAAAAAAATAACAGGAGTTAAGCAATTTAATACTTTTAAAAATTCGAGCTATGAGACAAAAGAATGAGAACCTGTTCACCTTGCAAAAAAGCTGGTTCCTACTATTCCTTCATTATAATGGGCTCCAGTCTGCAGTCTCTGCTCAGGTAGCGCCCCTATTTAAATCACAGACAGCTCTGCCTGGGGAAAGAACTGCAGGACAAGGGCCAGTACTTGAACTGGAATTTGTTCATGTTAGCATAGCTGGCCAAAACCCAGCAAGAACAGTAGCTTGTTAATAAGTATCCAGGTATTCCCCCTTGAGTCCAACATAAAGCTTATCTATAATCAGCTTCTGAGGAAGTTGGTGAAGAGGAAGGATGGGCTGGCCTTTACAGTGCATTGCCAAGACAAAGGTGATGGGCATGTGACACTGGTTCCATCTTCTTACCATAAGGAAGCAGAAAGCCAACAAACAGCTGCAATTATTTGAACAAGTCAGGCAGACGCTTCATCAGGACTATGGGAGAAAGAACAGGGAAGAAAGAGAGTCCTCACAAGGAAGCAACAGCACTGAGACAAGACGGCTGACCCCTGCGTTACCACACAGATAAGGACACATTTTCCAAAGTGCTCAGCAGTAAGCAGCTCCCATTGGGAAGACAGGTGCTGCTGACTACTCTGGAAAATACCAGAACGTCTCTGAGTGCCAAAAGGTAAGATAACCTCTCTATTTGAACTTGGGTGCCTGAAGACAGACATTGCTGATACAGAATTTTTAAGAGTACTCAATCCATAATTGCATCGACAAACAATTGAATCCATATCAGCATTGTTAAAAGCCAGTAAGATCTTTAAAATAATAAAAAAAAAAAAATTAAAAAAAAGTTATGTAAGAATCCAAACTAGATGGAGGAAGATAATAAAACTTCTGAGAAAATGGTTAAAAGTTAAGCAACACCAAAATCTCCAAGTAAGAAGCTGTGACCAGGTACTCTTGAGTAAATTTATTTTCACAAACTCAGAAGAGCAATTCTCAATCTTCACAGAAATAAATTGTTTCGTTTGCCTTTGTGTTCCAACACATAACTTCAGTATAGGTATGCCTACCTAAGTTGCAGGAGCAGACTTCGTGCTGTACTAGTCCAAAATCTTTGCCTCAAGCCAACTACCCAGAGGAATGGAAATCCAGAGAGGAGGCCAATTTTTCCTTTTAATTACACTGGTGCAATCATACGGTGTTCTTAATTTTTGCAGTAGCACAAATTTCATCCCCTTTAAATCAGTCGTACATTAAGGATTAAGACCTATGAGAAAAGATTATTTGTTCCAACACATTTAAACCCAAAGAACTTCACCTGCTCACAGTCTGAACTTGCACATTTCATAGCAGGATCGAAAACAGTTAAGAAATCAAAGCAGATGGCTTCCTCTCTCACGAACAAGCAAGTCTCAAAACAATCAAGACCTAAAAATGAAATGCATGAGCTATTTTGACTAGCATACAAACTTAGATTACAATGATAAAGCTGACATTAATCAATTTAATCTACTTGTTAAAGTGCTTTGTCCTACACAAGAAGTACTGCACTGTGTTGGCTTCTGCAGGAGGAATGAAGGAACACAATCTTTGTTATTAATCCTCTGAAATTAAGATTAAATTATTTCTGTAGCCCATAATAAAGCTTTTGAGTTTAGAGTTTTAGCCAGTCCAGTGACATGCTAGGACAAAAGTCTTATTTCATACCAGGGAAATGCATGTTCTGAATTTTCACTGAAGAAATCTGACTCTATTTCAGAAAAGGCCCATCATTTATTTTCCCAACAATAACCTTGAAAATTACATCCAGACTGATGGATTGGAGCTATTGATGGTTGATTTTCTCTCTGCTGTACAGCTATTTTACAAAGATCACATTTAGAGCTATGAAACTCTTTGAATATGGATCTTCTTATATCTTAAAAATATACAAAATCCTTCGGCAAATGACACCCAAGTACACATATATTCTTTGATTCCATCAGCAAGTGCTAATAATAGAAATTTTAAGAGAAATTGTTTTCAGTAATTGGGGTCTAGCTTGAGATAAACTCCATGTATTAAAGCAACACACTCACTTCAAATGCATTTTTGTAATTGCATTTGTAATTGGTCCTATTTTAGAAGGGTACGATTTAATCCAGTTCCATTGTTCTAGCCAACCGGCACACTATTTGCTTTTGCAGTTCAGACCTGAGCGTATGGTACGCCTTTATGGTGACTCTCAATATACTCCAAACTGCATCCTTGGGAATACTGTACTGCTCTCGATAGCAAAATACCATTCAGCTGTATGAAACCTCATTTTCTAAATAAAGAACACCATGGTTTTAAATGACACTGATTATTAAACTAAGGTTAGACTCCTATTGCTAAATTGAGTTGTAATTATAAAGAAGAATTAATAACCAAATTTAATGAAAATCCCATTATGATACAGCTTAGCAAATCAAAGCTGAAACTGCTATAAGTAAAATGACAGATAGCCACAATATAAAGGCAATACTACGTTTGAATCCATTTCCTCAGCTTTCGGGGTGTCTCAGCAGAAAAGTTAACTCCAAAATGACATTGTCTCTCCCCTCACTAGCAAGCATAAACCCAGAGACAGACTCACAGAGAGGACAGGGTAACGAGGGAGGTTCCTGTCTGTCCTCAGGGCTGACTCCGACCTCAGTGGATCTCGCCCAGAAACTACGTTCATGCTGGTGAGGCAGAATCAGGCCCTCCAATTTCAGGTCATCAACCCCACATGAGTCGGGCGGGCATAGAGGTCCAAGAGACTAACTCTTGGAAAAAGAGGAAAGTTATTCCAAGGTACGAAATTTGTAATTCCAGTGGGGTTTTCTTCTTCTGATCCATGTGGCACATAATAAACAGTTAAATTTTTTGGGTTTTGTATCTACTGGGATTAAAATCTGGTAAGAAATGAATTGCACACAAGATGAAACAATAGGAGTGTCTGATTTACCCCAAATTACACTTATTAGGAATATATTCATCTCTGAATACACATGAAGTCAAACAGGGAAAAGCTTTACTTTTAGTATGAAACACTGATGAAAGACTTGAATCCATCTCTTTTCTTCCCCATTTAGCCTAATCCTGTACAAGAACTGCAAGACTGGTTATACTTTAAGGATTTCTGAAACTTCAACAGAAAAATTCTCAACCATAAGACAAGAGCCGGAAGGCAAATAGCTCTTTGTAAAACCATAGAGCTACCTCTCAAAAGTATGCAAGCAGGTTTAATGTTGACTGCGTTGCTGAGATATGCTAATGTAATATAGATGGTACATGGAGTGGAGAAAATTATTTTGCATTCAGCTAAAGAATAAATATATACAATCCTCTCCAAAAATCAATGCATTGCTCCAACACCTGAAATCAAGCTGAAGGTAGATTTCCAATCACAAGCAAAATTTCGTGCTTATAACGTGCAAACCAATGTGTGCCAATAGTCAAATGTTTCAGCTCTGGTGTATTGTGTTCTGATGAGTAAGAATCTTGTACTATTCATGTTTTGCAATAATTTCAGCTCTCTCTGTCAGTAAGAGAGATTCTCTGAATAATGTATGTAGTGCAAAAGAAATGAACAGAGTTTAAATAAAATACGGAAATGGGAAGGGGAAAGAAAGAGGACTGTCTCCAAACTGATACAGATCAGATCAATTCTGCAAACTTACAACAGAGTCTATCTGCTTAAGCAACCTGTTTCATATGCATTCACGATTTAGAGCAAAAATACTAAAGTTCTGGGTTTGTTTAAAGAAAACAAAAATGTGTAAGATAACCATTGGAAGATAGATATTAAACTGAATATACAAAATTATTCCAGTTCCAAAAGTACTCCTGGGTGAACACTTGGCTTATGTTTTTATCTAGTGAAAAGAAAAAAATATTCAATTTTTTCCAATGTTGCAGTGAGTTACCTGCTAATATGCCATCCATAATCCGTTGAAATAGTCTGTTTACTGTCCCTAACACATGCAAGGGGCCAGGCCCTGAATCTTCACATGTAACCTCTGCAGCAAATGGAAACAGAAATAGAGGTAACTGGTCATGTCTCAGAGCTTTATGCTTGAACTCACACGAATATTCATTTCAGTCCAGCAGCTCTAAGGCTTTTGTACTATGTATTTGGGGACATGTGTGCTGAGTAATTTCTACACAAATAGCAAGATCCAAAGCCACTGTTTCACAGCGGTTCAGCAAAGAGTTATCATTTCATATTGCCATGAAATCACTTAATTCAGAGCTGATGGTGGGGGTTCTTTAATTAGGTTAGAAAATCTCACACATCTGCGCTTTAGAAGCCTCTGTCAAGCCAACAAATTCAATCACATGGAAGCCAGTGTCCTCCAGCTATCAGACAATTGATTTGTGCAGGATTCTGCTCATATTTAGCTTAAGGGACATGCAAAATGTTCATTCAGTTGTCAGTTTGCCTACGTTTCATTAGGAGAAGATTTGTTGTTTAAAAAATATTCTTCGGTATTAAAATGTTTAAAAAAAGAAGCAGCAGTCAGATTATTGGCACGAGACTGCAAAATGTGAAATAAACACAAACTTGGACTAATGCAAAAATACACGTTGGTTTAAGTGGGAAGTACAGACCTAAATAAGGCCTGTAGGATTACGCCTATTTAATACAGACATGTACAGAATTATATGAGCATACACACACATAAACGCATACATTTACTTTCCCCCTCTTTCTCTGCCTCCCCCCATACTGTAAAGATTCATCATCTCTGAGTCATTTAACTCTTTGGAACTGAAACGGGGTTCAGTTAAAAAAAAAAGGGATGAGGTTAGGAATCACTGTTTCTATAAATGACAGTAAATATACGGGGACAGGTGTTCCTCAGTTAAAACAATGCAAGGTAAACATAACCTAAGGTAGTTGGAATGAGAGAGAAGAATCTGCTGCGAATAGTCTAAATGAGGAAAGTTTTGGGCAAACCCTTTTTGAATCTATGGTGTTAGTCTTACACAGAGAAGTGGTTCAATCTTTGACATTTTTAAATTTTTGCAAATCAGAATTAATTCACTAGTATTCGAACAGAAATACTGTGCAATGCCCTTAATCCAAAAAGTAACAATAGCTTTGGAAATTGTTTGGTAGAACTGGCTGCATAGGCAGAATCTAAAATAATTGACTTTACCTAAAATTACTGATTTCAATATACAAAAATTTTAGTCCCCTCCTCTTCCACTAAAAATGAAAGTTTAAAAAAGCTACTATGTCATTTGTCTTCATGGAATATATAATCAGTGCCTGCAAAAGTTGACATGCATTGTAATATTTTCTCAATGAACTACACCTGCATAGATCTGATTCCTTCCAGTTTCAAAGCACCTTATGAAATGTTTTCTCCTTATGGAATTTGATATTGATTTTCACGCTAAACACAACTAATACATTGCTTAATATAGAATTCACAGTTAATGGGACATCAATCTTTCCTGCATAAAATGAATGGAGCCATTTTGGCAGCTCAGAAGCTTTTCCTGTTAAATAAGGTGGCAAGGTCATCTGAAACTTGGAGTACCAAAGACTCGTATAAATAAATTTAGCAATCATTCAATGAATTATACATGAGAACTGCACAGTACATTGTATGTTTCCATATTAAAAAGTGCCACAGAGATGGCTGTGAGAAAGTGGAGAGAAACATGGTACGTATTTTAAAGGCACGATGAACAGTAAGACCTTCTCCAGTGTGTTTCTATTTTAAACTTGCTCAGCAACGTTGCTTAGGGCATCCACTTCCAGAGGCAATTCACTCTGGAATGAAGAGGAGTGATTCGAAAACTTAAAGGCCACTGAGGAAAACCTACAGAATCCTGAAATATGGACATCAAAGTAGTAATGCTACTACTGTCCTCAGCTTTTCCACGCTGTATCACGCTGTCTTACATAATAACATTAATTCCTTTTTATAAGCCTGACATACATGAAGATAAATAGAAATAATGCTTTGCTACTTTCAGAGATTAAGCAGTATCCAAGCATGTGTTTCAACCAAGGCTAAAGATCCTGAGGTGATCTAAATGTAGGAAGTTCAGCTAATTATACTCTGTTTTCAAAAAAAAAAAAAAAAAAAAGAGTAAATGTTACCTCATTTGGTAAGGGCATATCTTTTTCTGTTTTCCTCTCATGGTATATGTGCATCTGTGTGTGTGCAGGGGGGTGTGTATAAAATATATAGCAGGAAGAGAATATTTGTTCCAGTTGAGGTGGTCTGTGAAATCAAGTAGATCAGATACTAACGTGATTTGGCACCAATGTATGGATGCATAGAGACATATCCACAGGATGTATGCATTACGAGATGATAAGAGACATTTACAACCTAGAATATAAGAGCAGGGCTGCCTCAAGTGACATCACCAGATCAACTGCAGCGTCAACCAACTCAGATATATTATCCTGCACACCACTGCTTCCCGATCGCCTTTCCAGCCATAAGAAAAGCATTTGTGAGCACAAATATTATCGTATATTTTCAAATACACGCAAGGCACGCCACACCCAAAAGCGAACAAGAGTAACTGGGGGGTTTACGGACCGATCGAGACATTCATAATTTTTCTTTACAACAACAAAATTCATCTCCATAGAAACCCAGGAAGCAAGAAACTACAGTAATAACACTAAAGTAAATGTCACATCAGGTTAGTCAGCAGAAGGCAGGAGAGGGGATTTTGCTCCAGTTAGAAACTAACAAGGATTGCTGCCCCTTTTGCTTTTCTGCAAAGGGTATCTATACTGAAGACAGACTTACTGATGTATTTCCAATGCAAGACAATAATGTGGTTTCCTGTTATTTCCAGTGCAATTTACTGGATGGTGGTCAGATCAATGGCATGTTTACTTACAGGCATTTGTTACAGCGAAGCTGTTAGCTGTTTCAATGTTGTCTACATGAGGAACCAAATTAAAAGGTGCTTCGGATGCATTGGGGCTGGTGTTATGAAGAAAAATTGCTAATCGAAAAGCAGTATATTCCTGATCTGTGTTCCTGATGAAGAGACCACCTACAAAAAACAGAAAAAAAGCAAAAAGCAAAGGAAGCAGGGTGAATTATTTGCAAGCTACTATCTTGTAACACCAAGCAACTGTCTCTCCCAAAGCTGCACAGTAAGGCAAGTCCTAAGACTTTAACGGATAAGGAACTAATCATATTCGTAATCACTACCGCTGCCTTTAAATCACTGTCCTCAATTGATTTTAACCTCCCTGATGCATTCACGCTTTTGACTTCTCAGTTTCCAGCCTTTCATACATGAATACCTAGATTTGTCATGATTACAGTGACCTTTGAAAGTGTTTAGCCTCCATCTCCCCGATACCGAACACACTGGTAAATCAGCTACTCAACAGCCTCTTACATTAAGTGGCGGGCTGATTAAGGGGAACGATGCTTTCTGGATTAAAAAAAAAAAAAAAAAAAAACTCAGTGTAGGATAATCTGCACTGAACAGGAATATAATGAACTTCGCTCCTCTGCAGCCATGTGCAGGCAGGGAGCAGCTCAGCCTTATTAGCAGCATCTTCACAAGTCCACGAGAAATGATGCAGTGATGGAGCTGAGCTGGAAAGAATTCAGATAGCTGCGTCCCATCCGAAACACGTCCGAAAGGAGGGAAGCAGGAGGCAATGGGAAAGGGGTGAGGAAGGGGCACACGACTACATGGAGAGACCTACAAAATCCTAAACTTTCCAACTATGAGAAGGGAAAGAAGGGCAGCGTTGCCTTTTACCCCCCACCCCTGCCGGCTACCGCAACCTCCGGTGCACATAACTCGCCATCACTCTGGGAGCCAGGCAAAAGCGGGGGGTGCCCGAGCCCCTTCCTCCTCTACCGATCCTACATACCCCGGGGCTGGAATGAGTTCTGCAAAAGACAAGCCTCCTCCCTACCGCACGCGAAAGCACACATACATATATATGTATACACACACACACACAGAGGCGTACATACACAAATACACGCGGATTTTTCGTGAAGGCAGGGAAATGGGATGAGTGGTGGAGGAGAAATCTGCAAACTGCCTTCAGAGCCTCCTTTCCAACTCACTTTGCAAAGGATTGACCCCCTGGACACACGCACACAGCCCAATGCAGCGCTTACCTATTTGCACACTGCTAGGAAAAGCTCCCATTGCTAGTCCCCAAAAGCCAGAAAACAACAAGACAAGCTGTCTGCAAATTATCCTCATCTTCTCTTTTGCCTCTCTGTCTCGCCTTCTCCCGCTCGCTCGCTAGATGCTGCTCAGAGAGGCATTGAGGACGAGGTGGCTACAAACAAAATCAAGAATTAAAAAAAAAAAGAGGAAGGGGGAGAAAAAGAGAGGTTTCTTCCTTTCTTTTTCCTTTTTTTTTCTGTTTTTTTTGTTTTGTTTTAGTATTTGTTTGCTATTCTCTCCCGCTCGCGCTCTGCCTCTCTCCCGGCTGCCGCTGCCGTTTCAGCACGCCATCCCGCCGCGCCGGATTTTTCCCGCAGTCTCCATCGCCGGGGAGCGGTTTCTGTCCGGCTGCAAATGTTGCACATGCAGAAGATGGTGGTGAGTTTGGCGGCGGGGGGGAGCATCTAGTGGCGGCGCGGCGCGGGCGGACATGCGCCGTGCGCGCCCCCCCCGCCGCCGCCCGCACCGCCGCGGGCGGGGAGCGGCCGCGCGCGTTCCGCTCCGCGCCGTTCCGCTCCGCGCCGCCTCGCGGAGCCGCCCGCGGCTTCGGGCGCGCACTGCAGCGCCGGCGGGCGCAGCCACGGCGAAAGCGACGGGTTTGGGCTTTTGTTTATTCCCCCCCCCCCCCCCCTTCTGCCGCTCGCACATCCGCGGGCGCGCTGCGGCGCGGAAGTTTGTGCCGCGGGCGTAGGGCGAACGGGCCAGGTAAGGTCGCTGCCCCGGGCTTTGCGCGGGGCGGGGGAGGCACGGCCGCTGCAGCCCATCATTCGCGCGGCTGGGGCTGGTGTTACCAAGTACCAATTATTATTAATGAAGGTGGCAGGGCGTATCTGCGTGTGCTGAGCAGCCGCGGAGCGGGGGGACGCGGCGGGGCGGGCCTGCCCACCCCCCCCGGCGGGCGCTCCGGCTGACGGGCGGGGCGGGGGGCTCTGCGCCCTGCGCGCTCCGCTCCGCACGGCAGCGGATGGAGCGGAGGGACAAGAGCAGGGAAGCGCTCAGCGCTTGTGGGCACTCACGCCGAAAGGAGAGCGAGCAAATGAAAGGAAAACTTCGCTGCTCCTGTGCCGCCGCCTTTTCTCTTTTTTCCTCTTTTTTTTTTTTTTTCTTTTTTCCCCTTTTTTTTTTAGGTGGGAGAAATAATGGAGCTTTTTTTGTGTCTAGACCCTTCTTTTTGGTACCTTTGGATTTTTCTTTCCAAGCCTTGGAAGTTCCCCAGAGCGGCTGCCAGAGGTCTGGGGATATTGCAGTTAATAATTAAAAGATACATATAATAAATGATAGGTAATGAAATCATTCAACAATAGCTGTATGTCAGAGAAGGGAGCTTCTAGTTTTACGTGTGGCTTTGCAGAGAGATTTCTGTCAGTCACAGGGAATGATTTGAGCTCAAATAAATTAATATTAAAATGTTAATTGGTAATATGAAAGAATATTGATTTTTAAGGTGAACTTTGTGGCTCTGTGTTCAAACACACACATTTGCTACACGACCAGTGTTTTGTCTGCTTTCACTCAGGTTTACTTTCTTAGTTTATTACTACATCCCGTGTCCCCAAGGTCTCCTGTTTTGGGGTGAAAGACACCCCCTTTAATTGCTGCAGAGGGTGACAGTGATTTCTGAAGCATGACTGTGAACTCCTTAGCATCAACCACATACCTGTGGTTATACCTGGAAAAGCAAGCAAAGAATGTTGGAAACAGATATACATATGTAAACTTGTCTGCATGGGCATGTGCAACTGTGTGCGTGACTGTCTGTGTGTGTGTGTTTGGGAGAGTGTGGAGTTCCTGTAAATAAAGTACTCTTTGAGAGATTTCTTCGCAGATCAATGGCAAACGGACTTCTCCTGCATTTCAGAATACTCATTCCTTTATTTTTCAGTAAGTCTTCTACTTCCCTTAACTTTCCCTCCACGTATTCCCATCCTTCCTCTGAATCTGCAGGCTTGTGCTTCACATTATTTACCCATGGCTTTTTGTGACTTCTGCTTTTCCTCTTGCTTGTCTTTCTTTTCTTCTTCCTGGCCTTGCCTCCTTCGTCTCCCTAAATTCTCCCCAAAATTTGGTTCCTCCTTTCTTCCATCCTTTAGCATTTAACTTTTTGACTTCGTAAATCCAAGAAAAAAAGTAATGAAAATGTAATAATATTTCCATTCCATAATGGCTGGCTTGTTCTTCACCACTAGGAGCAAGTGAACTTGGAAACAGGTAAAGCATTTAGTTAATTTGATGACACATACTCATGTGAATTCATGCCAAATGTGTATAAAAGATTAGGATTTTAGACATATGTCCATTATAGTGGCACAGCAAGTTACTGCCTACCAACTGAGCTAAGGAATATGCTTTGGTCTTTTTCAAATGTAATGGTAGCATGTTAACTTAAATTTAATTTGAGAGTCTACAAGGAACCATTTCATACAATGGTATAATCTGATCTGACCAAGAGTCTCACCCGGCAGTTCCTACATCAAGTCTGTAATGTCTGTTGGAGTTGGAACATATATTTTAGTGAAACATCCAATCTTGATTTAAAGACTTCAAGAGACAGGAAATCCATCACTTTCCTGGGTAAGTTGTTCCAGTTGTTACCTACTCTCATTTGTTAAAATCTGCATTTGTCTAGCTTTGGTTTCTAATGGTTTTTTGGTATTCCTGTAACGGTATCACTCAGTGCTGTTCCTGGGAATAAACCCATCCTCTGCTTGACACTCCCCTGCTTAGACATCTCAGGATCATTTTTGCAGCTATGGAAAGCAGAGGAAAGAAACGGGAAGAGGCCACCATAGCAATTTTATTTATAAGACATAAGGGGAAAAAAAAAAAAGAGTTGCAGTGTCAAAGGGGAAAAATCCCATTTCAGTAAGTTTTGAGACATGAATGGCAGATGATCAAGTAATTGATCACAACATTTATCTTACAAAAAAACTGGAACAGGAAGGGTAACAAGGATGTAATCAAGGTTAAGGCTGGAAGGGAAGAAAGGTGAGATAAGTTTTTAGACTCACTGCTGCTCTGGTAGGTTAACCTTGGCTGACTGCTGAGTGCCCACCAAGTTGCTCTCTCGCTCCCAACAGGACGGGGAGAAAATAAAATTAAAAAGCTCATGGATCATGATAAAGACGGATCACTCACCAATTGCTATCACAGGCAAAACAGATTCAACTTGGGGAAAATTAATTTAATTTATTGCCAATTAAGAATAGAGTAGGATGGTGAGAAACGGACAAAACTATAAAACACTCCCCACACACACCTCTTCCCAGGCTCAACTTCACTCCTTCTTTCACAACTCTTCTTCCTCCTCCCCCTGAGCAGTGCACGAGGCTGAGGAATGGGGGTTGTGGTCAGTCCATAACACTTTGCCTCTGCTGCTCCTCTCTCCTCATGCTTTTTCTCTGCTCCAGTGTGGGTCCTTCCCATGGGGTACAGTCCTTCAGGAACAGACTGCTCCAGCATAGGCTCTCCAAGGGCCACAGTTCCTGACAGAAAACCTGCCCCTGCGCGGGCTCCTCTCCACAGGCCACAGCTCCTGCCAGGAGCCTGCTCCTGTGTGGGCTCTCCATGGGCTGCAGTTTCCTTCAGGCATCTCCACCTGCTGCAGCGTTGGGTTGTCCACAGGCTGCAGTGTTGATATCTGCTCCACCATGGTCTTCTCCATGGGCTGCAGCGGAATCTCTGCTCCAGCTCCTGGAGCACCTCCTTCCCCTCCTTCTTCACTGACCTTGGTGTCTGCAGGGCTGTTTCTTTCCTATTTTTCTCACTCCTCTCTCATGCAGTTGCCGTGTGGCATTTTTTTACCCTTTCTTAAATATGTTATCACAGAGGTGCCACCAGCGTCACTGATAGGCTCAGCTTTGGGCAGCAATGGGTCTGTTTGGAGCTCCATGAAACTAGCTTTGTCCAACATGGTGGCAGCTTCTGGTGTCTTCTCACAGAGGCCACACTTGCAGCGCCTACTCCCCCACCCTTGCCACATAAACCCAATACAGCTCTTACCAAACAAGAGGAGACCAGAAGGGAGAGTTTGTGTGTTTTCCTGGTGGCGCTGCTGGAGAGCTGCTGCATGAAGCCACTGCTGAACTGGGGTCCCTGGCTCCCCCCTAGTTCCCCTCAGGCAGACTGTGAAGGTTGTGGTAGGTGATTAAAGGAAAGAGGGACAGAGATCTGAGTTCCACAACGAAATACCAGAGAAATTAAGAAATTATTGAAAAATGTTTTATTGAATGTATTTAGTGTATGGAGGGGATAGGCTAGAGGGGGTCTGGAGAGGGACTGCTGGTTGTAGGTGGCAAATGCTTGCTTTGCCTTAGGGCACGTAACAGTGTGGGTTGGCCTTGCCTGGAGGCCACCACTAGAGAAGACTGGCTCTTTAGAGCATCAGCTGAGAGGCTGACTACCTGCTGCAGCACCTGAATGAAATCCTGCTGCAGAAGATGCATGAATATGATGGTTTTTTTCTCTGGCAAGGATTGGAATCCTTTGGCTATTTTCTTGATCAGATAGTCTTGTGCTTGGACTAAATACATTTATGAAAAGACCCTGCAGGAACCAGAAGAATATGAGAAGATCTGTGCTAGAGAAGAAATGAAGGCTGTGCGTTAGCCCGGAGGAATAAAACTGTAGAGAAGATAGCAGAGGCATTCACCTTATGGGAATCCCAGAGGAAAAGCAGGATGTGAAGGAGACAGACACCTTGCAGTATGGACAGTTTGTGATACATACGTACTGATAAATACCCACATGCTGAAGTACCAGCTTTGATTCATATTTATATGTTCTTGCATCCAAAATGCAAATCCCAGCTACGCAATCTATTAAAAAGGCATGTCATTATGTGTCTGGAGACATGTAACTTCGTGAGGGATAAGAGGACTTGACTAAGAAAGGGGGAAAGTGAAGCTGTGCTAATTATCAAGGATAGGTTGAGATAATTAGGAGTACAGAGAGGAGGAAAGAAGAAGAGAAGAGCGATTTCACTAGCAAGAGACACAAAGATCCACCACCACCCCTCCCCACCAGCTTCCAGGTGCACCAAGGCAGTGACAGCGTGAAAACAGACAACACCCTGACCCTGGCCTGTGTGCCAGTGCTGCTAAATGAGCTCCTTCAGAGTAGGCAAATGTCTGCGCCACAAAGGCTCCCCATGGCACAACCATCTGGGCACAGAGTTCCATCCCAAAACTGGATTCAGTCATTTAGATTAGTCTTGCTTCAAATGTAATTCTCATTGCAGCTTTCACTGTGTGGTCACTGGAAATGCTTCAGCAATAAATGAATGATGGAGAAAACAATTGACTCAACACCCTGTCCTTTCTTAGTCCTTTCTTGCCTTATGAAATGTTGTAGCTCACATATCTGTCAAATAGATCCATTACACTGTAAACTCTGGGACAAGGCTATGTCTTTTGTGAAGTGCTTAGCACTTCTGGGCAATAAAAAGTAAATAAAATAGAAATCATCTATGTAGAATTTGTTACACTCCACCCTTTGGCATGGTCTCACATCACCTTTTGAAGTGATACCAGCAGTACTGAATAGATTAGCAGGGCACCAGAACAAGATACAGTTTCCCTTCAGTAGCAGAACTCATTTTCTGGAAATTGCTTTACAGTGTTTTCTCGCATTTTCATTCTTATTGACTTATTTTTCATTCATCTAAATTGTAGGGTAGACAGAACAGGTAATTATTTTTAATAGTGCTTCTCATTAAGAGTGTTATGTTGATACTGAAACAAGTGTAGTACAATGCATTTGGCTTTAAATGCGTTCATCCACGGGTCCCACTCCTTTCCATCACGCTGTATGCTAACATCATTATTTGCAAACTTGTCAACCTTCAGAAATTAAACTGATATGGTAAGAGACCTTGACCATGAAAGGAGAGGTTATTGTGGTCATCCTGCAGAAAGCAAAAAATCCTGATGATGCTTTAAATCACGCTGATACGAGTCAGGATTATTTCAGTTTGAGAAAAATGTGGTAACACTGATATAATTAAGAACTGCCATATTAATTTAGGGTTAATGACCATTTAGAACAGTATCCTATGTCTAATATTAACTAATAGTGGTTTATTAGGGAAGAGTATGAGAAGCTGAGCAGTCCTTCATTTAAACTTGAAGGGACTTTGGAGAGGTTATTCCTTGCTGAGTGCTCTCATCTCCTGACAGCCAGGGCTTTAAGGTTTCTAAACTGAAGATTTCCTAGAGATCCTTGTGTTGAAGAATTGCCTACAGTCGTTATTTCCATATATTTACTTCCAGTGTCCACAGCATCCTATGCAAATGAGCTCTATAATCCCATTCTAAGAAAGCAGTTTATTTAGGTTTTTTTAAACCTTATTTTATATTGACCATTCCCTGGCACTTCTCCAAGAAAAAAGAGGTAAAAATAATTTACCATGCCATATCATCCATAGTTTTGTATACCTTTATAATGTCACCCTTCAGTCACCTCTTCAGATGTGAAGAATCCTACTCCATCTATTCTGTCCTCCTATATCCTATAGTCTATACTACATATCAGTCCTCCTTGCCACTATTCTCTCTGCTTCTTCTTACAGCTTTCTGAAAAATAGGATACACAGAATAGGACACATTTTTTCAGGTGTAAAACTGGTTTCTGTTTTACTCATTTCCTTTCCTAATCATTCCTAAAATGCCATTTCCCTCTGAGCATGCACACAATGTTTTCAGGAAACTATCCACAAAGCCTTCAAGATCTCTTTTCTGAGTGGTAATAGCTAATTTAGAGCCTACCATTGTGTATGTATAGTTAAGGTTATTTTTCCCATGTGCACTGCTTTGCATTTTTTTGATACGAAATTTCATCTGCCATTTTATTGCTCAATCAATTAGTATTGTGAGATTCTTCTGCAGTACTTCCCAGACAGCTTAAGTCCCTGAGAATTTGATACAAGAGCAAAATTGAAATCTATGCCCTTTAAATTTGATCTCATCTTTGTTACATTTTTAATGGTGTAATAGGTTTCTTCTGGCCCAGATTTATAACCTGGGCTGCATCATGGGATGTACCTGAGAAAGTATGAAAGTTTGAAGCAATGTTTCGTTCCTAAGTACAGCTTATTTCAGAAGTAAATGCCAGGCAATTCTGAAGGATGGGGCAATTTTCTCATCAATGAGAGGTATGTGTGGGGAAAATGCACCAGCTTAAATGCATTCCACCTGAGCCCATCTGGCGTTGTTTATACAGTGAAAAAAGATCAACTTTTACTAATGCTGGTTTCTGCCCATCACTTACAATAATTCATGAATTTGAAGTGAGTTATTGCTAGTCTTCTAGATACTGTATGAGTTAGACCAACTGTCAGAAAGTTTATATGAAATAGTGTTTAAAATAAGTGTATTTCATCCTGTTTTTATACTTACTCATTTGAGTACGTTTCTAAAGCAGCAAAGGAAGGGTTCCCCTGGGTATATTTGAGGTCTCTGGCTGGTAATCACCCACACTGCAAAGTCTGGCCAACCTGGTCATTACCTGAAAGGGAACAGGTTAATAAAGGCTACGACACCAGGCCTGCTGGCGACAGACAGGGTACACCTCTCTCAAAGGGAGAAAAGGATCTTTGCACAGGAGGTAGCAGGGCTCATTGAAAGAGCTTTAAACTACATTTGAAGGGGGAAAGGGAGAAAACTAGGCTTGCTATGAGATAAGCCTGGGGGCAGCATGCCCATGTTTGAGGTTCAGTGTGCTAGCGAGGTCCTTCGGTCTGCCGTCTCAGTGGAGGCAGAGGATGGAGACAGCAAAGACACAAGGGTTATGGATGTGTTAGAAACTGGAAGTGCCTGAGAATGGTCACATAGGAATTAGGGCTTCTCCCCCAAAAAGGTGGCAGGATGAATAGTCCAACTGAAGTGCATCTACACCAGCACACGCAGCACGGGCAACAAACAGGAGGAGCTGGAATCCATTGTGCAGTGGGAAAACTATGATATACTTGCCATCAGGAACACATGGTGGGATGACTCGCACAACTGGAATGCTGCAATGGATGGCTATAAACTCTTCAGAAGGGATAGGCAAGGGAAGAGAGGTGGTGGGATAACCTTGTACGTTAAGGGAGTGTTTTGACTGTCTAGAGCTTAATGATGGTCATGATAGGGTTGAGTGTTTATGGGTAGGAATCAGGGGGAAGGCCAAGAAGGCAGATATCATGGTGGGAGTCTGTTATAGACCATCCAACCAGGACGAAGAGGCAGAAGAAATACTCTATAAGCAGCTGGGAGAAGTCTCACAATCGCTAGCCCTTGTTCTCGTGGGGGACTTCAACTTACCAGATGACTGCTGGAAATGCAATACAGCAGAGAGCAAACAGTCCAGGAGGTTCCTGGAGTGTGTGGAAGACAACTTCCTGACACAGCTGGTGAGTGAGCCAACTAGGGAAGGTGCCCCGCTGGACCTGTTGTTTGTGAACAGAGAAGGACTTGTGGGTGATGTGATGGCTGTAGGATGTCTTGGGCATAGCGATCACAAAGTGATAGAGTTTTCGATTCTCAGAGAAGTAAGGAGGGGGGTCAGCAGAACTGCTACCTTGGACTTCCAGAGGGCAGACTTTGGCCTGTTTAGGGGCCTGGTTGACAGAGTCCCTTGGGAGGCAGTCCTGAAGGGCAAAGGAGTCCAGGAAGGCTGGACATTCTTCAAGAAGGAAATTGTAAAGGCGCAGGAGCAGGCCGTCCCCATGTGCCAAAAGATGAGCCGGCGGGGAAGACGACCGGCCTGGCCGAACAGAGAGCTTTGGCTGGAACTCAGGAAAAAAAGGAGAGTTTATGACCTTTGGAAGAAGGGGCAGGCCACTCAGGAGGACTCCAAGGATGTCGTGAGGTTATGCAGGGAGAAAATTAGAAAGGCCAAAGCCCAACTAGAACTTAGTCTGGCTACTGCCGTAAAAGACAATAAAAATGTTTCTAGAAATACATTAGCAACAAAAGGAGGGCTAAGGAGACTCTCCATCCTCTGTTGGATGTGGGGGGGAACATAGTGGCAAAGGATGAGGAAAAGGCTGTGGTACTTAATGCCTTCCTTGCCTCAGTCTTTAATAGTAAGGCCAGTTGTTCTCGGGGTACCCATCACCCTGAGCTGGAAGACAGGGACAGGGAGCAGAATGAAGCCCCCATCATCCAAGGGGAAATGGTTAGCGACCTGCTACACCGCTTAGACACACACAAGTCTGTGGGGCTGGATGGGATCCACCCAAGGGTAGTGAGGGAGCTGGCAGAAGTGCTCACCAAGCCACTTTCCATCATCTATCAGCAGTCCTGGCTGCTGATAGGGAGGTCCCAGTTGACTGGAAGTTAGCAAATGTGACGCCCATCTACAAGAAGGGCCGGAAGGAGGATCCAGGGAACTACAGGGCTGTCAGTGTGACCTTAGTGCCGGGGAAGGAGCAGATCATCTTGAGTGCCATCACATGGCACGTACGGGACAAACAGGTGATCAGGCCCAGTCAGCAAGGTTTTATGGAAGGCAGTTCCTACTTGACTAACCTGATCTCCTTCTATGACAAGGTGACCCGCTTAGTGGATGAGGGAAAGGGTGTGGATGTGGTCTACCTAGACTTTAGTAAATCCTTTGATACCGTTTCCCACAGCGTTCTCCTGAAGAAACTGGCTGCTCATGGCTTGGATGGGAATGCTCTTCACTGGGTAAAAAATGGCCTGTCCCAAAGAGTTGTGGTGAATGGAGTTCAATCCAGTTGGTGGCTGGTCACAAGTGGTGTTCCCCAGGGCTCAGCATTGGGGCCAGCTCTGTTTAATATCTTTATCAACGATGTGGATGAGGGGATTGAGTGCACCCCCAGTAAGTTTGCAGACGACACCAAGCTGGACGGGATTGTTGATCTGCTTGAGGGTAGGAAGGCTCTGCAGAGGGACCTGGACAGGCTGGATCGATGGGCTGAGGCCAACTGTATGAGGTTCAACAAGGCCAAGTGCCGGGTCCTGCACTTTGGCCACAACAACCCCATGCAGCGCTACAGGCTTGGGGAAGAGTGGCCGGAAAGCTGCCTGTCGGAAAAGGACCTGGGGGTGCTGGTTGACAGCCGGCTGAACATGAGCCGGCAGTGTGCCCAGGTGGCCAAGAAAGCCAATGGCATCCTGGCCTGTATCAGAAATAGTGTGGCCAGCAGGAGGAGGGAAGTGATCGTGCCCCTGTACTCAGCACTGGTAAGGCCGCACCTCGAATACTGTGTTCAGTTTTGGGCCCCTCACTACAAGAAGGATGTTGAGGTGCTGGAGCATGTCCAGAGAAGGGCAACAAGGCTGGTGAGGGGTCTGGAGAACAAGTCTTATGAGGAGCGGCTGAGGGAACTGGGGTTGTTTAGCCTGGAGAAAAGGAGGCTGAGGGGTGACCTCATCGCTCTCTACAGCTACCTGAAAGGAGGTTGTAGCGAGGTGGGTGTTGGTCTCTTCCTCCAAGTAACTAGCGATAGGACAAGAGGAAACAGCCTCAGGTTGCGCCAGGGGAGGTTTAGATTGGACATGAGGAAAAATTTCTTCACCAAAAGCATTGTCAAGCGTTGGAACAGGCTGCCCAGGGAAGTGGTGGAGTCCCCATCCCTGGAGGTATTTAAAAGACGTGTAGATGTGGTGCTTAGGGACGTAGTGTAGTGGTGGACTTGGCAGTGTTAGGTTAATGGTTGGACTTGATGATCTTAAAGGTCTTTTCCAGCCTAAATGATTCTATGATTCTATGATTCTATTCACCCGTATGTCCCGCTACTATGGACTGGAGGTACGCATATGGCCCTTCTGAATCGTGCAGTACTTAAATGCCTTTTTAAACTGGGAGTAAGATGTTGATTCTGTATCTTCTAAGCAAACAACAGCCACAGTAACAACGAGCCCCCCCCCACAGTTGTCAACTTTGCAGTGAAACTGAATTCAGTGTGGTATAAGATGGGATGAAACCAGAAGAAAATCATCGGGGACAGAAACTCGACTTAGATAATTACAGATATTTGGAATGTGAATTATTATGAATAAAAATTGTTTTTCCCTAAATGTAGAAGACAGTTTCTTTGGGTTCTATTGAGGAAAAAAAACAAAACATGTCAAAACATCACACTATTTCCCTGAAAAAAAATTTAAGATTTCCCCCCAAACCTTTTTTTTTTCCCCTTTTTTTGCCAACAGTTGATGGAAAATGTTTTTCATTTTCTTACCAGTTGTCATTAAAATGTTTTGCCATAATCTCTGTGACATAATCTAAGCAGCACAGTGAGGAAGATGTCAGAATAGTATAAAGAATGGCATCTGTTCACAACCCAGAGCAGCTTGCTGTATTGACCTAATTGTCATTTCGTGTAAAAAAACCCCGAAGTTCACCTTTGTTTGAAGGTGGTAGTTTTTTAGCTCATTTCTCGTTTACCTCCCTAGTGCTGCCACATGCATGGAAGGGTGAGCTGGTTTCCCTGTGGCTTGTGTGCCACTATCACAGAATCACCACATCAGCTCCAGCTGCAGAAGCCTCAGTATCGATGATGCTGGATGAGCAAAAAGGACAAGTCTGAATTCCAGATCTAGGGGGAGAAAGCAGATTCTAAACTTGCTAAGAAGAAGCCTCCGCCCTGTCTTTAAGTCATGAAGTGAAGCAAATTTGATAAAAAATATTTCAAGCATAATAACCAGGAAACCTTCAATGCTATTTCTACAAAATCATACTTATAGAATGTAACTACAGTTTGATACACTAAATTGCTTGTAAAAATTAGTTTTATTCACTTATGTCCTGTGATCTAGTCTTGTCTTTCCCAGTTCCTAACAGACCTGTATCGGCATTTTTGAGAGATAAATACGCTGCCATCCTACCATCTATACTTTTATATCAAAGCATTAGTTACATTAAACTATTTCTCATAGGGGAAAAAAAGATCAAGCAATCTAACACTTTTCTTAACACACACACACACACACACACACAGACTCTATTTTCTACTTAATTTTCACATTCATTAGAGCTCATACAATATTGCCTGCATTAGAAGATGCATTTTCAGTCCACAGTTTTGGCCTTTCTGTATTCAAACTTGTCTTATTCTCTCTACAGCGGGGTTAAAGTTTATCTCAAATAAATCTCAGCTCTAGCTGGCTTCCAGCACCCGTCCCCCACATGGCAAAAGCTGCAGATTGGATAATTGCTGCCATTCAGCTATAGCCACGTGCTATGTGTTTGTAGAACTAGAATCTGTTTTCCTAGAAAATCAGAACAGTTTTTGATGCTTTAAGTGCTGTAAGCATACCTGGTATTTATTCAAAAGTGTATGTTCCTACAAGTATTCTGATAGTCAGACATGTCTGTTTTTATCCAGTTATTTCTTCTTTAAAAAATGTGTAATGAAGATGCGTTATCCTAACCAACATCGAAGTGGGTATGTCTGTTACATTACTAGGTAAAGTTATATGAAGCAAATCAGTGCTGTAATGATCTCATCTAGCACTGAAATGCCTTAAAAGCAATTAATTTTAAAGCTGTTGATTTATTTAATATTTAATACACAGTGATTCATATTCTGTGAAGCTAGGGATTATTCATAGAAAGTTTATTCATGAAGCATCTTTTAAAACAGGTCAGATTTTGTCCTAATCATTCATGTAGACATATTTATAAAAATCATCCAAAATACATTTTATGACAATTTCCTCTGTCTTTAGCTGGGCTGAATAGCACTGTAATCTGTAAGTAAGCGCAAGGGAAGCAGGGGTGTCTCTTGGGGAAGAAAATGCTACTCTGCGAAAGGAGGAAATTATCAAACCTTATGTCACTTAGAGCACTCTTTTAAAAAATCCATTAATGGTCCTTGGTAAAGCACATCATGTGGTCATTGAATTAGAAATGCAGGGATGGAATAGATTTCCAAAGGTTACATAGTCCAGTCCCCTGGCGCTGGGGAAGGATCAAATATGCTAGAGCTTCCCACAGAGATTTTTATCTGGTACTTTTTTTTAGAATTTCTGCTAAAAGACCTTCCGAGGGTGTCCTGTTCAAGCTTTTTTTCCTCTCAATTTTTTTCTTAATATATGACCTATATAGTCTTTACTGCAAGTTAAACTGGGTTCTTTTTGTCTTTCTTTCTCGTGAACAGTTGGTAACAATCGATCATTGTCTTTCCTATTAACAATCTTCCATATCCAGGAAGATTTATCAAGTCCTTACCTGCCTAGACTAAAAAACCCACTTTTTCTGCAGTCTTCCCTCATGGATAATGCGTTCTGAGCCCTCTTCTCTTTCTTGCTGTTTTCTGCTGTATTCTTTCCAGAGTGACTCCATGTGTTTTGGAGTATGGCACTGAAGACTGCTTGCACTGCTTCAGCTGCATTCTCCCTGGAAACAAGTAGAAGAAAATGATCCTCACCCATATTTTACCTGCAAAATTCTTGACAACATGCGATTTTCCTTTTCCTTCCTTTACAGTAATACTGCACTATTGACTCACAGGTCATTTCTAATACTCTTAAACTTGCAGGTCCTTTTTTCTCATTTGGCATTTTAAGTGTTCATTTCTCCTTACTAGCTATTGTGCTCTGAACTTTCTTTCTTTATTTTTTTTAAATTCTGGATTACGTCTTTATTATGACAGTTTTGAATTCTGAAGTTGTTCTCCAGACTTCTGTAACCCTAACACATCCTGGTTTCATCTACAGATTTTATGCATTTACTTTGTAATGCATATTTTAAATGAAAATATTGAACAGAGTTGGGCCTGTGTCCTGGAATCTCTGAGGGAACCAGCTTGAAAGAAAATCCCCATTTGGTACTGATAACTATTCCTTGAGAAGAGCTTTTCAAGCAGTCACACACTGTCTTTATGGGTTTTTTTCATGTAGACGACATTTCCCTCATTTTCCTGTGAGAATTTAATATGGAAAAATATTAAAAGTCTTACTGTACTCAAGATACAGCAAATTTATTCTTAACCAGTATTCTAGTTATCCTGTCCAAGAAGGAGATTATCTTGGCTTGACATAGCTTGTTCTTGAAAGATCAATATTGGCTGTTTTTATTATTCTTCAGGTGCTTCTAAGTTCAGCATTTACACATCTATTCCATTTTTCTGTAGTCTGTAGTTAGACAAAGTGTTCCGTTTTCTTTGGATTCCCTATCATCCCTCTTTTAAAGATACATAGTTTCTTGTTTTCTGAGACTATCCCCATCTAATATGACTTCTCACATGTAATCACTGATGCTTCAAATACAGTGTTATTTATTTCTTTATGCACTTGGAGGTAAATTTAATCAGGTCATGGACACTTTAATATATAAAACTAATTTAGAAATATTAGATATTTTGTCTTAGCTACTAAAATTCAGATGTCCTTCAAATAGTTTAAAAGGTTTAAAAGCAGCTTGAAAGAATCACCATCATAAAACTATGCTTCAAACTATGCTAGTGGTGTTTGAAATAACAAAACCCCGTTTCACAGAGGTAGGCAAGACACTTTTAAAGCTCGTTTATTGCAGTTCTTTGGACGTTTTTCACTTTTTGTTCCTTGAAATGTTTTCTTAATGCATTATCTTGTAAGGTAAGGAGCTAAAGCAATAGTTCAATAATGCAGTATTTCAGGAAGAATCTTGAGTGGTGGAAAGAAGACAGTGTAATGCCCCAGGTAAACAGATTATTTCTTTAGAGGTATTTCGAACATATTCATGTCGTACATGCACCTGATGCACTTAGCATGTGTAAACTTTGCTGAGAGTTTTTACATTCAGATCAGGCAAACTTCCAGCCAAATACACTCATGAATACAGAAGTAATTACTGAGCTCTAAGGACACGTTGCAATGACATTATCATTTGTCAGCAGGATACCAGCGACTGCTGTCACTGGAAAATTTACATTAGCATCATTGTTAAATAGTCTGTTTACTAGTTTCTTAATGACCTGCAGCAAACAATGATTTGAACTACTTTATGAAGTTCAGCATGGCAGGCTGCGGTTATGTGGAATGTATTTTCATAGGTTAATGATATTAAGATAGAATCAACAGCAGCTGTCATGTCGTATGCAACCAAATCATCTGTGAGTAGGTCTAGGTGGCAGTTTTTTCTGTGACGCTGGTGTAGATTAGAGATACCAAGTTAGTTTTAAAACACATACTTGAAATGCAAGTAGCCGGATACCTATGCTAGCATGAAGCGCAGGGAGGGCTCTGAAAATCCATCTCACATGTTAGGAAAAGGACTTCCTAAGTCAAAGCTGCCAAGAGTTGTTCGCTATAGCATCCAGACCAGATCAGAAGTTTCTAGGATAACAGTGTAGACAAATCAAGACATAGGTGGTTTTCTTTGTAATTATGTCTTAAGAGATACTCAAGAAACACTGAAAAGTGCTAAGAAGTTTAAAACACAATTATTTCCTTAGATTTCACTGGCAATTATCTGCTACTTGACAGTTAAGAATTTGGAACTTTCTTTTTAACTTTCACAAATTATGATTTGATCTCTAATCATAAAGAAAGTTTATGAAAGAAGTTGTTTCTGGAAAGAGTTAAATAAAACATATTCATTGAAGAAATATACATGACTTCTGATAATGCATGACAAATATTACATTTATTAAATATTTGTGAGAATACCTAAGATGTTTAACAGGTTTCATAGAGGAAAAATTAGACTTAAGACTGTTATTAGGTACACCTGATAAAAAGGAAATGTTATTGGAATTTATCAAATATAATAAAAAATACTGGTCTAGTTAACTTGAGAGTAAACAAAATTCATAAAGAGAGGCTTCTTAAAATGTTACTTTTGTAGAATAGTGGGGGGTGGGGTTGTGGTCAGTCCATAACAGCTCCTCTCTGCTGCTCCCTCCTCCTCACACTTCTCCCCTGGGCCCTCCATGGCGCAGCTTTCTTCAGAAAATGTCCACCTGCTGTGGCGTGGGGTCCTCCATGGCTGCAGCGTGGGTATCATCTCCTCCACTGTGGTTATCATCTCCTCCACTGTGGTCTCTTCCACGGGCTGCAGGAGAGTCTCTGCTCTGGCACCTGAAGCACCTCCTCCCCTCCTTCTTCACTGACCTTGGTGTTCCAGGCTGTTTCTCTCACTTCTTTTCCTCACCCCTCACACCGCCATGAGGCATTTTGCCCTTTCTTAAATACACTTTCCCAGAGGCGCCACCATCTTGGCTGAGGGGCTCGACTGTGCCCTGCGGTGGGGCCACTGGAGCCGGCTGGAACTGGCTGGAACCAGCCTCTCCTCACAGCAGCCCCTGCAGCCCCCCAGCACCTGCGTACTGACAGCCGGTGTGTACAGCGAGACCAAGACATGGCCAGTGACAGAAACCACAGTGGCAGGTACAATCGCAGAAATAGGTGTCGGTTATTCCTCTGTGTGTGTCTGTGTATGCTTGTGTGTTTGTCTGTGACAGCCTACTAGTTTTCAGCTAATCACTTAATGATATGCAGAGAATGTTAAAAAGAAAACGCCTAAGAAAACTTGTGAAGTGACGTGTGCTTTTGCACAAGTTTGAATATTAACAGGAACACATTTAATGGTTTTATGAAACAATATAGGAATAATGTTATTAATGTAAGAATCTGTCATTTTATGTAACTTACTAGAAAGGCTTTTGGGGAATTTTGCTGACCTTCACTCCTTCTTTCATTTTAAATTAAGGGTTTGTGTGTGTATGTATGTATGTTGTGCTAACTCTCCAGCCAGTAAACTGTCTGAATCCCTCTTCATATCTTCATCATTACATTCAGTAGGCTTTCTACCCTTTTTTAATTCTTTTGTAGATTTTATTAGATTATACAGAACAAATTGTTTTTGAAGGAAACCGATCCTAAAGGAAAATGTCTTTGCATTTATTATGAACAATTACTGCTATCCCGTGTGCACAAGATGAAATGTCTCCTTCATTTCCATCCGTTATAGACTGCCTTGCAGTACTGAGGGCTACCAGGAGCACTGAGCAGTGTGGATTTCCACATTCAACATTTTTTGACATTTTTGCAATTTAGGCTACAATATAGTCCCAGAAGGAGAAACAGCAGCCCTAGAGAAAGGATGCTTGATTGGTCGTATAAATAAATGTTATATATATTCAGGAGCATTTAATGCAGGACAATACTTAAAATTCAGTGTTTCCTAATGTTATTAGCCAATGCATCTTTGTAGTGTATTCATTTCCATAAAGGTTCTTGTAGGTAAAGATGGGTTGAAATTTGCCACTAAATATTTACTCACTTGAGTAATAGCTACACACTGAGTCAGAATTACGTGGAAAATGTTCAAAGTAATTGTCTAATGACAGTTTATGATAAATAATGTATGTCTAAAAAGGAACAAATTTAAAATCACAAATGCAGTTCCAATTCCTTGATTTTTGCAGTTCTAAGTGCTTGATTTTACTATTTTAGCTGCATATATCGTAGGGTTTTTCTTCTTGTGTAGCATAACACTTAGAAGCAAGTAAAGAAGCTGCTCCAACAGGGTAACTACTGTCAAACTGAGAAAAAGATGTTTCTCAAGCCTCATTATTGCTTACTTCAAAAGTATATTAGAAACTGTATTTTTCTTAAATTTTCCTCATAATGGTCTGTGCCTTTTGAACACATTTATGTCTACCTATATGGAAAAATGGATCTTTCACTGTTATCCAAAACCAGTGACATGATTAAAGTTTAACTAAAAAGAAAAAAGAACAAAAAATTTCTTGAGCCCTAAAGGAGCCACGAAACTTCTGAACTTAAATTACAAGCAGGTTTATGTTTAAGAATGAGAGCTGACATAAGAAATGTATGTTTCTTTTTTCGGCATGAACAAGCAGGTTTCTACAGAAAGTTGCTTGAAAACTCACAGTGTCTAGTAAGAGCACACTCACGAATTGATAGGTTCTCACACAAAAAATTTAGGAAGCTTTTTACTGAAGATGAAATTTACTCTGCTAATGGGAACTTATGCAAAGGCTCAGAAACCCTGTTTTTATAGGACAGGGTGAGTCCTGGCTAAACTAAAGAATGAGATTTTTCAGGATGAAGTCTGAGTAAGGAAACAGTGTTGCTTACTGGAAGAAATAAGGGATTTGCTATAGAGCAGAGGAAATAATCAGAACACCTGAAAATTTATAATACCTAGTTAGTTTATCCAGTTTAAAAAAAAAAATCATATTCCAAACAAATACAGAATGTTTTTTATAAAGAACACTTTACTAAATACGGCTAAGATTTAGAAAATAGGGAAACATTAGGTATATTTAGCTTTTTTTAGTAAAATATTGGGTATCTGTAGTTCAAGACCTGACATCGGCACTAGCTGAAGATGTCATGGATATGGGAATTGGGAGCTGGGGATCTTGACCTAAGGGAACAAATATATGCTTAATTTTAAAGAGCTTAAAACAAGATCAGATTGATCACTAGATATTGTATGATAAGGGACAATTCATTTTAGCAAGCAGACTGATACATTATTTTAATCCTTTCTCTTCCTAATCTTTTATTTCGTCCATATTGTCTGGCCTACCACTGTGAGGAAGTAATTCTAATTATGCGATTTATTTTCAAGCTTCGGTTCTTAATATGACTTCTCACCCCATAGCTGGATACCTGCATACCCGGCTTGAGTGTCCAATTTCAAATATGTGATTTCAAAGTTTAAGAGAATCTAGCTCTTCCAGAAATCCTGCACCAAGCAACTTTCTCCCTGATTATTCCCCCCCTAACAGGTAGCCAACACGTACCTTTGGAAAGTTGATTTAATGGCTTATTGATAAAAGTGCCATTAAGTTTGAAAAAAAACATCGAAAACTTGCAAAATAAAAACAACCTAGTATGTTTCCTCTGCTGAGGTAAACAAACATGGAAATACCTGTGGATTAACTTATTTCTAATAGTCCTCTGGAAATAGTACGCTGTTGTTATAGTTTACAGCATCTGAATGTACATACCTGCTCTTGTTTCTTGCTTTGCCAGCTTGTTTCTGCTTGGAAATCAGCAAAACCCAGAACCACCTATTCAGTTCATCATAAATTAGAAAATCCTAGGTTTGTTGTATCCCAAATGGAGAAAAATAAGAGAAAATGAATGCTGGCTTTGATTTTTCCCTGGGCTTGGTACATCTTGCTCTGGAAGAGATCAAAGCCACATCAAGAAAACTAACCTCACAGTTTGAGAGCACTTGATCCATGCAAGTGAAAATACTGACATATATTGTTGCTACAATGAGGGAACAAATATATTGAGCTAAATCTGAACCTAAAGACACAGTTAAATTGCAAAATAAAAAGTCTTGCAAAGTGCCAAACTTACCAGAAAAACAATAGAAAATGGTCTGGAAGGGTATCAGTTTCAATCTTTAGCTGTTTTGCATGAAATCAAAATTGCTGTATTTCTCCCTTGGTAGCTCTAGAAATGTTCAGCAATGACAGAGAGGGAGGAAATGTTAATATATAGCCATCTTCATATATGCAAAACTACTGAAAACTATAGCAATTGAAAAACAGACTGCTATTCAGCTAAAATGTCAAAGAAATCGGTGGTGACTCTTTCTCTTAAACAGTGTCAGTTTTCATAGTTATTCTTAAACTTACACAGAGTTGGTTGAAATTTTTAGCAAAAAATGTTTCTCAAGAGTTTAGACCTATTTCCTCAGGCAGAGGAAGAAAGAAAACTTGTAGAAATTCAGTGGTCTGAATTCCAAGATATTTGAAGTTGCTCTTGTTACTAAAGAGTTCTGAGATTCCTTCAGTTACTGTACACATGAAGGAAGCAATTTTACTGCTTTGGATGGTCCACCAAAAAAATTTATAACAGGAAACAAAATACAGCCACATAGAGAAGTGGGAGCTCTCTTGAGAAGGATGACAGGTAATAGTAAAAACAGTGATAGCTGAGATAGATTTAGACATGCTTGAATGCTTTCCAAATGGTCAAGGCTTACTGCAGTTGCTTTAGGATTTCTGTCTTGAAACAAGATGAATCCCAAAGTGTCAGCACATCAAAGCAACCTATCAATTAGTGTTAATAGGCATTTAAGAAATTATAATATGTAAACTTGAAAAGTTTTGACTATTTGTGTATTATGTTCTCAAATGTAGGACCAAGTTCAACCATACAATTTAAATATACCTTACACATAGTGCATGTCCCAAATACTTACACAATAAGGTCTTGATCCTGTAAAGTTATTCACATATATAACTCCACATACAAGTAATTCTACTCTCTCTGAAGAACTACTCAAAGTTAATATAATGTAGAATGGTTCGTCGTGTTTCAAGAATGAGGTACTAAGATGACATGTGAAGTACAAAGCTGACGTATGGGGAAGGACCACTGTGGTGCTCCATAACTTAGAGCAGCAAATGGTTTAAATCCTGAATCTGTGCATCCAAAGAGCAGTCTGTGAAAATCAGTGGAAACAGTTGCTTGACTGATTGACTGACTGTTATTATATATTTTGACCTTTACACTAAGTCTCAGTGAACATTTACACACATTCATCATATGGTTCATTGTTCATGCATTTTGAGCACAGCTGTAGAACTAGGCTTTAAAAGAGGACTACATTTGTATTTATTATGTATTATTTAAAGGCATCTTTTCGTGGAGCCCAGCAGTATGTCTTATCTCTAACTTCTGCATTGTGGACTGGGCTCTTGTCTTGGTTCAGGATCATAACTTACATTTGTAGCGATGGAATACCAGCTTCCTGCTCAAAAGCTGTTGTTTTCAGGAAGTTAATGAGTTTGAAATGAAAATAAATTCTCCACTGAACATTTGCTGCCATGTCACCAGTTTTTCAGAAACTTCAGCATTCAGATTCTTTGACAGTAGAGAAGATCCTCAAAGTGAACAGACTTTTTAAGAAAGAGACATATTTGCAAAATCACTGTCTTTTTTTCTTCTTGTACTGCTATGTAAAATATCCAGGGGTAATTTGATGTGTTTCAGCTATAAATGTTTTACCTATAAAAATCTTGTTAAAATTGCTATTAAGCTTATCAGATGTATAGACAAAAGGTGCCATACAGAGGAGATACAGATACAAAATTTGACATTCAGATTTACGATTTGCACATAGATATTCCCAGAAAAATATGGATACGTTACAATAATTTATAAATGTAGGCTTGTCACGTGTGGTAAATTTAGTGTTGATGGTATTGTTCCTCTGAAATGGTGTTACGCTTGATAACACAACAAAATTGAAATTGGAGCTGAAGGAGGCCAATATTTGGGACTCCAACTGAAACGAAAGTGTCATGTAATCTGGCATGTCCTTTTCATTGCTCTTTTCTTTTTTTTTTTCCTGTGCTATTGGACTTTTCTTCTAGCCTAAGAGCAAACTAATCTACTCATACAGTTTCAAAGTCAAAGGATTTTAGGCAGTAACCATGATACTTAACAGGGTTACTAAAATGTCAGAAATGTTGTTGATTAGGGGTTTTTTTAAGTCATTAACACATATTTTGTTGTTGGGTCAGAAGAAGACTGTGAGGCACAGAGCTACTGTTACTTGGAAAATCTGTAAGGAAATGAGGCATGTGAAATTAAGTAATGGAAAGTCACCTTTACCGTGAGAAAAAAGATAAGCTGGTTTCTAGAGTAGTACTGGAAAATGACTGCTGAATGGTACTTCTTAAAAAGTTAATTGTTGCCCATACGTTAGTCTGTCTTTAGGACTGAAAATAATACTGTCTAATTGTTTATTTATGTGTGATAAGACTTAGAGGTGTCATTGATTCAAGAACATAGTGAAGACAAGCAGTAATTCTGGGTAGACGTTTAGGTTACTAGAATTTTTTTTTAAACAACACATATCAGTTACAGAAGTTTTTCTGTATATTTCCTGTTGCCTTAACACTGGAGAAGCTTTTTTTACCCTCTTGTGAACACTGCCTAGGAATGATGAAGCAACTACATGAAGTTAATGTCAAATGCTACTATAAATTGGCTGTTAGGATACAAAGTTAGTGTATTGATTTTTTCCATCTAGTACATATTCTTTTTATAAACAAACTTGATCATGTGCCTATTCATATATTACAGATGTAAGTTTTATTAGAAAATATAGGAAGAAAGTAATAAAAGCTATGAACAGGCAATCACTATCAGCAAATTCCATTAGTAAACAGATAAAATTTCAAGCAAGCATATTGTTTTTTAAAGAGGTTTTGATTATTCCAGGAGGCCAAAATTGACTGGTGTAAGATGGTCCCCAATCATTTGAAAAAAGAAAGAAAAACCTTTTCACTGATTGGTAGAGAATGGAAAGTTTTCCACACATGTTGATTTTATATGTATCCTGATTCACAAGCGAAACAACCAGCACAAGACATGATAAGCTATAAGTAACCCAGGCAGATCTTGGTGGCAACTGTCACCAAGAGCTCCCACTCTTCTCTTGGAGCTGGATCCTGCATTCACCCTCAACAACATTGTTTTAAAATGCCACACTGTGATGATGCCTTCAAATGCCGGTAGAATGCCAGGACTTCTTAGTCTTTCTAGGAAAATGCATTTATTGAGCACTACTGTAAGAAAATGAGGTAACTGGGTACTGAAAGCAGACAAAACCAGTGAGACAAGCAGGAAAGGAGGTGGCTGCTGATGTAAGTTCCCAGTACAGACTGGGTGGGTGAGAATTATAAATCAGAGACAGTGTCACTGTCTCACCTGTGCTACCGCTGCAGCTAGCAGTAGTTAATGAGGTAATTTCATGTATTCTGGAAATGCAAAACAGGATAGAAGCATCATTGTTGAATTTTCCTTAAGGCTCAGGCACCTGCTTCTGTGCTGTATTTTCTGCATGGTGCTACCAACAGCTCACATTATAGAAGCACTATTGTTTTGATGAATTGCTTATTGTCCTAATAAGGGTGCATACAACCTCTGTTTTGTGAGAGTACTAGAAAATGAGCAGTTTTTAAATCCAACACATTTCTATTTTAAAAGCTTTTGTAAATCAATTTAGCTATGTCACAGAATTTCATTGGGAAACATGAAAACAACTCTTCTACAGTTGAGTTAAGCTTGCAAAGGGCAACATGCTATTATTTTACAGGCCAGTACTTCCCATTTTCCATTTCTGAGATTTGCACTTTAGTTTGAATGATAAATATTTTTGCACATGATTGTTAGGTGCAGAAGAGTTCACCTTACATACAGATGTAGGGGTCCTGAGGGCACAAATAGTCCTTGATGGCCCTGACCAGCCTCACTTGGGGCCTCCCCACACCTCCTGACTGAGGGCTCCATTTAATCATAGAATCATAGAATTGTTTAGGTTGGAAAAGGCCCTTAAGATCATCGAGTCCAACCATTAACCTAACACTACCAAGTCCATCACTAAACCATGTCCCTAAGGACCACGTCTACATGTCTTTTAAATACCTCCAGGGATGGTGACTCAAGCACTTCCCTGGGCAGCCTGTTCCAACACTTGACAACCCTTTCGGTGAAGAAATATTTCCTAATATCCAATCTAAACCTCCCCTGGCGCAACTTGAGGCCATTTCCTCTCGTCCTGTCACTTGCTACTTGGGAGAAGAGACCGACCCCCACTTCACTACAGCCTCCTTTCAGGTAGCTTAGAGAGCGATAAAGTCCCCCCTGAGCCTCCTTTTCTCCAGGCTAAACAACCCCAGTTCCCTCAGCCGCTCCTCATAAGACTTGTTCTCCAGACCCTTTACCAGCTTCGTTGCCCTTTGTTGGACACGCTCCAGCACCTCAACATCCTTCTTGTAGTGAGGGGCTCAAAAGTGAACACAGTATTCAAGGTGCGGCCTCACCAGTGCCGAGTACAGGGGCACGATCACTTCCCTACTCCTGCTGGCCACACTATTTCTGATACAGGCCAGGATGCCATTGGCCTTCTTTGGCCTAGTCCTGGGCTACCAGTCCCTGTCTGAGCCCTGTTGTAGGGGGGTCTGCCTCTACTCTTGTTCCTGTATTATTGCTTGGATTTCCTGGCTGGACCTTGGTGCTAATGTACTGCTTTGCCATTGTCTGATGATCACTGGGCTGTTGACATGACCCTGTGCTGTCACCACCCTGCCCTGCTTGCCTGCCTCTGGGACAGTAGCACTGCACCCTGTAGGTGTAGGCACTGCCCAGCAGGGACTGTGGCCCCTGGCTTGTCTCACCCAGGGCATATGCCTGCTCTCACTGCACCCTCGCAACAAGCTGTCTTCACACCATCCCATTAAATAAATGTATGGTCTTGCCAGAGTACCACCAAATCTTAGCGTTTGGAGCAGCTCTGTTTCTGTACTGAAAGTCTATGGAGAGCTTTCTGGTGACTGGGAGGATGTAGCTCCAGTCTGCCTGCTTCAAATAGACACTGCTATTACTCGAACCCTTTCCATTAGGCATTAGCAATGTGTGGCTTATGACAAGCAGCCAAGAAGTTCTCACTGTGCAGTATTTTGAAAACCTGTCTATGAGAGCTTCCTGCATAAGATTCTCTGCAAGCACATGGATTTTGCATGTTTTCAAATCGTACTGCTTATAGTAGTACAGAAAATTTATTGCTAGCCAGGCATTTGTGGTTATCCTAGCCTCCCTTTAATGGACACCTGGTAATCTGCAGTAGTCATGTTGCTAAATCACAGAGAGATTAGGGGGCAGGGGAAAGGACCTGAAGCTTCAGAAGTGTTATTGAACTCAGTAAACAGTTTCTTTTTGGAAGAAAAGAGTAGAGTACTTGATATGCTTAAAGCCCGTGTTGATGATTACAAAATCCTGCCACTTCCTGCACAGTGTGGGCAATGGGCACAATTCCCTTCTGCAAGCTGATGGGATTTGTTTCTGTATTTTTCACAACATAGAAGAATGCCCTAATCGTGCTGGATACATTGGTGTGGGAGACTCTGATGTCTCCTGATGGCGGTGCTCCATTGTATAAACAATTGATTATTTAGTAGGTCAAAGACAGGAATCCAGTTGAGTTATTTCCTAGTATGACAATTCAAATAATAATCTGGAAGGTGGAATCATGCTAATCAAGAGCTGTTTTGGGCCTGTTCTCAAAAAAACCCCAGAAGTAACTATAAAAAACCACTGTCCTTTGTGCTCCACACTTCCATCCTGTTCTCCATTCCCTTTATGTTCATCTAGAGAAAAGAGGACCTAAGGGAGAAGGGGAACTTGCTAGGTCATTTTTGTTTTCATGTCCTGAGGAAATGGCCCTTGTTACTTTCGATAGTCCCCTTGGAAGGCCAGCTACAATCCAACATATTCCCTATACAATGCATGTTTTATTACTTACAAGCAGTAGTATCAAGCCAGCCTGTGAAAGACCTCTCCAGTTAGTTTTATGTCTGATACTGCAGACAATGTCCTCCTATTTCAGAGCAGCCTGGGACTGGACTAGGTGTTTTGCCTGTTTTTATTCTATTTCAAACTCTAAATCTCATTTCTTATGCTCTAAATTCAGGAATATCTTCCTTCTTTCTATATGTCAGTCAATGACAATTCAGATTATGGTTTTCCTGACGTATTAACTAGCATTTTCACCAATTTGATTCTTGTTTTGTTTTCCTTCCATGCTTCTACTTATGTCTGTGTTACTGGTTAGGAGTTTGCGGGTGTTGACAGAATCATCGGCATCACTGAGTGGCCAAAGTTGGAAGGGAACTCTGGAGGTCATCTGGTCCAACCTCCTTGCCCAGGCAGGGCCACCTAGAGCCCAGGACAGGACTGTGTCCAGATAGCCTCTGAATATCTCCAAGGGGACTCCACAACCTATCTGAGCAGCCTGTTCCAGTTCGATGTGCTTGCCTGGTTTAGAGGCAAATTAAAACTGCACAAGCATTCACATTTCTTCCTGTACAACACGAGTGAAAATAAGACATGGCCAGGTACTGCTTCTCTCAGTGGCTCAGATTTGCGCCATTGTTCCTTGTGAGATAGTCTTCCAGTCCATTTTCAGGCTGTATCAGGCTGTTCTGACCTCAGCACATGTACCTTAAACTATCATTGCAGGTACTCTAAGACAAAGAATTGTATTTGGTCCTACTGCCCAAATACATTTCATATTCAGGCAGTGCTGCATGAATGGACAGACTACTTCTACATTTATTATTTATATTTTCTCTTTACTACTTTGATACTTTTGGCAAACACTTTTTTGTTGGTTTGGGGTTTTTTTTACATATTATACCTAAACAAATTCATTTTTCTTCTAGATTGGACAAGTTGCTGGAGCAGCACTCTGAGGAATGGTAAACACGCATTTTTCTTTCAAGCAGGTACTGTTACAAACACTTGCTCTTAAAAACTTTTACCTTTGTGAACTAGCTAGTCTTATTGTTACATCTGCAATAGATAAGGTTACTGCTGAGCATGCAGCATTTCCTAATTTCCAGGCTTTTAAAAGAGGACTGGGTTGTTGCTGCTTTGATACATGTATCTGTAAAGATCTCCTTAACATCCTTCTCATTTCTCTTTGTGTAATTAATCAGATACCCAGAAAAGTTCTAATATCTCTGGAATTCTTAAGTTGAAATGCAGGATACTAACATTTCTGAGGTAAAAAGACAGTGGAAATCTTTAAGAGAACCCTACTTTGGAAGCAGAAGAACAGGTTTTTTGTTTTGTTTTTTTTTTTTTTTGTGGCTTCCTGGTATATTAGAAGCTACTGTGGAATTCTAAGTTACTTGGCAGTGTTTGCTGAAGTCTGAAATTAATACTGGCCTCAGGATTAAATTCTTCTGTTCTTAGGAATGCTATTCACTTTGCTGTTTCCTGAGTAGCCTATAAGAGCAGGAGAATTCTCTTCAGCTGAGGGTGAGCAACTAATCAATCTGATGGCCTAGTAATAGCTGTGTCATAACTAATACTATAAAGTATAGCTGAAGACATGCACTAAAAATTTATTTTGCGAAATACCCATTAAAGAGAAAACCAAAACATATAACTGTACTGTTTCTCACAGTATGTGCATATAAGATTACATTATGGCGATAATAACATTGAAAACAACACATTCTGCTGACTCCCTTTCAACCTCAGCCATTCTGTGATTCTGTGAATAAATACTTCCTAATTTTACGAGATCAGTCTTATTTTTTTAAAGAAAATAAAGTATTTGAACAAATCTTTTTCTCACACAGTTGTGTAGCCTCCAGCAGAAGCAAAAGACTGACATATTTGTGTCAAGTTACGTTTATATAGTTACGGAGATGCATGTGTTTTGGTCAGTGTACCATAATGGCTTAAAAATTACATGTTCTATATATTTCTGATCTGTTAGAAAGTACACAGAGAGCAACACTGTGGCCAAAGCCTCAAAATGCCTTACAAAGCAGTATCGAGAAGACTGAGAAATTCTGTGGGAAGAAGGGAAGAGTCAGCCAATCCAGTGATAGGCTTGCTGTTGATCTGATGAACGTAAGCACATCTGAATATGTTTCCTGCATGTTCAGGGCATTACAGTTGTAACAGTGCAATTGAAATTAACCTCCCTATTGGCCTGCAAGGGTGCATTGCTGGCTCCTGGTCAACTTGGTGTCCACCAGGAACCCCAGGTCCTCTTCTGCAAAGCTGCTTTCCAGACAGTTGGCTTCTGGCATGTCCTGGTGCCTGGGGTTATTCCTCAGCAGGTGTAGGACTTTGCACTTGTCATTGTTGAACTTCATGAGGTTCCTGTCAGCCCATTTCTGCAGCCTGTCCAGGTCCCTCTGGATGGCAGCATGACCCTCTGGCCTATCAGCCACTCCTCTCAGCTTTGTGTCACCAGAAAACTTGCTGAGGGTATACTGTGCCCCACCGTCCAGATTATTAATGAAGATGTTAAGCAGAATAGGACCCAATATTGACCCCTGGGGTACATTGCTAGTTACTGGCCTGCAACTAGACTTTGTGCCACTGATCAGCACTCCCTAGGCCCGGACATCCAGTCAGTTTTCAATCTACCTCACTGCTCATCCAGCCTATGCTTCATCAGCTTTTTTTTTGTGAGGATGTTGTGGGAGACAGTGTCAAAAGCCTTACTGAAGTCAAGGTAGACAACATCCACAACTCTCCCCTCATCTACCGAGTTTAAGTTCACCCTAAGTGGCTACTCTTATTAACTAGAGGCTAGCCGGTACTCTTCTAGTTCACAGAGTTGGGATATAAGATTAGGATTGGAAGACCATGTGAGTCATAGTGGTGAAATGCATGTTGGAAGAACTGCTGAATATGTTTCGTACAGCATAAGGGCTCCAGCTTACATTGATAACCAGCCATATGTAGTACCTAGCAACAGAAATACGACCCATGAGTATGTCTAACTTATCTGGAGCCCTCCCAGTATTTTAAGCTTTCATGGCATCCTGCAGTCATGAATTCCACCGTTACATTTAATTTTATTTCATTTCAGTTTCATTTTATGTTTGATCTACACTTACTGCCTGATAATTTCCTAGTATGTTCTCTAGTTATCTTGTTATGACATATAAAGAATAATCTTTCTCTTTCTTCCTTTTCCAGATCAATAGTGATTTTACAGATCTTTTCCTGTAAAAACATCATATTCCTTTTCCCCGCTGAAGTCTATGTAGTTTCCTGTCATTTGTAAAATATTCTATAATTCTGTTCATCTTCTAGTATACTTTTTTTGCAATGGTTCGACCAGACCTTTACCAAATATTCCAATATGGAAACTGTGTGGTTTCAAAAGGTGACATAATGATTTCTTGTTGATTGTTCTCAATTCTTTCTGGAATGACCCCCAACATCCAGTTACTACCTGAAATGCTGATTGAGTATTTTCTTGACATTTTCAGAGGACTATCCACAATAGTTCTCATAGTTTTTTCTTAGTGATAATGGCTGACGGAGTCCTCAGCATCCATCAATAATGATATTTTTTCCTGCTTGCATTACTTCTCACTTTGCTGTTGGAATTTCAACTGCCATTTTATCACTTGGTCACTGGGTTCTACTAAATAGAAGATAACAACAATAAAAAAATTATTTATTGTAGCTGGAAAAAAAATAGCCAACAAATGTTGACTTTTCAAATGATTCCTATCTTGCAGTGACACTTTTGTGCTTAAGCCGTTGTCAGTAACTGTCACTAGGTCAGCAGCTGTTACAGGACAGAGCAAGTTTTGGAAAAGAAGTGTTTTGAGGTGTCCTTGTCAGGAATAATTACACTGGTACAAAAATATCCACAGACCTCCACATGATCCCTGACTTGGAAAAAAAGAGACTAAGAGTTTGTCACAGCAGTTTTCACAGGCAGATCCTTAAATTCCCATGAAATGTTGTCTCTTTGCACAAATCTATTGGCCCTGACTTCTCAGTGCTGTAAGGGGCCATTACAAAGTCCCATTGCTTTAAATAGCAAGAAAACAGGGCTTATATTTGAATCTGACCACTGCGTTTGTCTACAGACAGATTAACTAACTGAAACAATGAGGAAGGAATAAAGGAGAAGGTTTAATTCATGCTCTTGTTCTGTCAGATTTTCTTCCCTTCATTATTAACCCCCCCAAAAAAAACCCTGTAAAAATGTTTTCACAAAGGATTAACCTTGATAGGTTCTGTACTGAAAGCTGTTTACATTTGATTTTTTCTGGTCATTTTAAGCATTCAGGATGAGGAACAACTGAATGAGCTCCCCAGTTTAAAAAAGTAGGTCTGTAGCAAGAGGTTACAAATAGCTGACATTTTCAGAGTGTCCAGTGAAGAATATTGAAATATCTAAATTACTTGTTTAAAACTTAAAAAAAAAATCAGGTCAAATGGAATGTTCCGTAATAAAATAGACACTTTTTTTTGAGTAATAGTTGCATTAGGCAGGACAAGAAGGTATTTTCTCTTTTGCCCAATAATTTAATGGCTAGAAGATACTCCTAAGAAGCCTAGAAAAGTGGACTTTGGGGATAGAAAATACTATTGAATGAAATAATTGGTTCTTTCCTGGAGATCTCTCTGGCTCTATGTACTGGTTTTGGCTGGGATAGAGTTAATTTTCTTCACAGTAGCTGGTATGGGGCTATGTTTTGGATTTGTGATGAAAACAGTGGTGATAACACAGGGATGTTTTAGTTACTGCTGAGCAGTGCTTACACAGAATCAAGGCCTTCTCTGCTTCTCACACCACCCCACCAGCGAGTAGGCTGGGGGTGCACAAGAAGTTGGGAGGGGACACAGCTCGGACAGCTGGCCCCAACTGACCAAAGGGATATTCCATACCATAGGACGTCATGCTCAGCACAGAAAGCTGGGGGAAGAAAAACGAAGGGGGTACGTTCGGAGTGATGGCCTTTGTCTTCCCAAGTAACCGTTACGCGTGATGGAGCCCTGCTTTCCTGGAGATGGCTGAACACCTGCCTGCCTATGGGAAGCAGTGAATGAATTCCTGGTTTTGTTTTGCTGCGTGCACGGCTTTTGCTTTACCTATTAAACTGTCTTTATCTCAACCCACGAGTTTTCTCACTTCTACCCTTCTGATTCTCTCCCCCATCCCACTGGGGGGGAAGTGAGCGAGCGACTGTGTGGTGCTTAGTTGTTGGCTGGGGTTAAACCACAACAGGCATTTTCTCTGGGTGAGTCAGAAAGCAAGGATATTTATACTGTATGATCAAGGTGACCCTCCAGTTGTTTTAAAGACAATTTCTCCTGTTTGCCCAGTACATAGTCTCTTCTGTCAATGCAAATAGTTGAATAGGAAGCTTATCTGTTCTTCGAGGAAAAATACAAGATTAATTTTACAGCAGTCTGAACAAGTTGCTTGCATGATAAGAGGGAGATCTTTGCTCATATTTGGTCTTCCTGACTGGAACAAAGGTCTCTTGCTATTTACTTGGTCAGGACCTTATTGATGAGGTTAGAAAGGTGCTTCATCCACTTTTGTCTATATTTAGTATGCTGACCACAGGATGGCTTAAAATGGTTTTCTTTTTGTTTTTAATATTTCTTGAAGAATATGTCTTCCAATCAGATCAGCAAAGTGCGCACACTTCATTTTGCTTGTAGCATTTCTGTAACTAATGTGCTGCTTTCCCTGATTACACTTATCTTGTCTTTGCATACTGAAAAGCTTGGAAAAAGGATAAGGAAATATACACCATTCTGTTAGGCTGGGAGGACTTTTCATATCCTGCTCTTAATTTTGTCTCCCCTTTTCAACTCTCACTGATGCTCTGTAGCACACTGTTGAGATTTATTTTATGACAAATTACAAGATTACATTATAAATTGCATTCCTGAAAATTCTGTCATATCTCTAAATAGCCAGTTGCACTGTTTCCTTTTCTCTAAAGACATTTACTGTACATATCAGTGAAGTGTTGAAGTAGAAATTTTGAACAGATTCTTCTGTTCTTACAGCAATTAAAGATTTTTTCCCCTCTCAATTCCTAAATTGCCTTTTGTAACCATTTTATTCTTTTTAAACTTGTATAACTTTTCGTCAGCCATCAATGCAGCAGTCATCTTCCCAATGTTTCAGTTATGCCTTTATATAATATCCAGAACTCCTTAACTTCTGTAATCTTAGGTTGCTATTACTCCACAGGGAGTGGAAGAGGAAAACTTGGTGCATGAACAATAGTAATAGTAATTTTTCCAGTTTTAGCCAGCACATTAGGCCAGACTTTGCAACTCCTATGCAAACCATGCAGTAGTCTGGATTACTGTATTCAATAAAAAAGTATGTCTTGGAGACGAAACATAGGTTGCCTTCACAAAAAATGCAAATGACATGCAGACATAGGCTATTTATGGAATAAAGTACTACTCTGCTGGAGCAAGGATGGAAGAAAGTGGTCTAAGACTAAGGCTTATACTTGTGTAGAAGCATCATGTTGTGTGAAATAGAGGTTTTCATAACACTTCTGTAGCTGATTTTTCAATAAAATATTTGTTGAATTAGGCCAGACATTTACTGAAAGAAAGACTTGCATGAATAGCTCGGCTAATTAATCCCTTTCCTGAGGAAATGTGTAAAAAATAATTAAGAGATTGGCAGGTTTTTATTCTGATCTTTTTTTCCTGACCGTCCTGGTTTCGGTTTGGATAGAGTTAATTTCCTTCCTAGTAGCTGGTACAGTGCTGTGTTTTGGATTTAGCATGAGAACAATGTTGATAACACACCGATGTTTTAGTTGTTGCTAGGTAATGCTTACACTAGCCAAGGACTTTTTAGTTTCCCATGCTCTACCGACTGAGAAGGCTGGAGGTGCACAAGAATCTGGGAGGGGGCACAGCCAAACTGGCCCAAGGGACATTCCATACCACGTGACGTCATGCTCAGTACATAAACTGGTGAAAGCTGGCTGGGGGGGGCCGCTGCTCGGGGACTGGCTGGGCATCGGTCAGCGGGTGATGAGCAATTGCACTGTGCATCACTTGCTTTGTGTATTATTATTATTACATTTTTATTATCATTTTATTTCAATTATTAAACTGTTTTTATCCCAACCCACGAGTTTTTCTCACTTGTGCTCTTCTAATTCTCTCCCCCATCCCACCGGGGGCGGGGGGGGAGTGAGCGAGCGGCTGCGTGGTGCTCAGTTGCTGACTGAGGTTAAACCACAACACTGACCTAAACTTATGGAGATTCCTTAGAAATTTCCAGGAAATTAACACTTGGCCTATGTCTTGTAAAGAAAGATTGTCCCATTTAGGAAAGTCTATACATCTGAATAATATAATATGGCCTTTTGAGGGGTCATGGTATATATTTCAAATCATTTCTGCCCATTCGTCTCTGTCTGCAAAGCCTTGGCATCATCAAGATGTCCAAGGGAAGGAAATAAATCATTTCACAAGATCAACCAATTTTCTCTTAGCACAGAAGGCAGTGCATGCGCAGGTGATTCCTGGTCCCTGGTCTTACATTGAGCCATATAGCAATATGTAACCAGTGTTACCTCTTGTCTGTTCTTGTCTGCAGTGCCATTAGATGTTGCAGCACTCAAGAAGACATTGCACCGTACATATTTGTGTTGTGCAGTGCAAGTCTCTCCCTATGAACAGATCTATACACATAGTGCTCAGACCTACTACACGTGCTGCTTTAGCTTTTTTCCAGTTCATTCTGTATCATCCTGCAGCTATTAACAGAACAAAATCTAGCTGATGACCTTTTCTTCAAGATTAAGGAGCACAACTAACATAGTTAGCACAGTTGATGAGATTATTTTCTTCAGTTTAGATTTATTTTCCACAGTTTTTGCGTTGTATTGGGAACTATTTTTGACCTTAGACTATTTTCATTCAGCCATAGCAAGAAGAGAAAAGCAAGTGGAAGCTGCTGACTCTATTTTCTTCTGAGCTTGTATTTAACATTTTGGTAGATGTTCTGGAATATACAGTTGAAGGCCTTGTCTGGCTCAATTCTTTTAATTCCAGCAACAGAGAGAGTGTGGAAGATATGTGTCAGTTGAATGTTACCAACTATATCATTGTAATATTATTTTTTTTCTAGCTGAGAATTTGTGTATCCATTTTTACACAGTAAAAATCAGCATAAAGTATTGACACTCTTCTGGAAATCCATTATAAGAATGTTTCTGATCAAGCCAAGTGTTGAAGTGTCTCAATATAGAAAGTGTTGGGATACCATGGTGATTGTCTCTATAAAATTCTATACCCTGTCAAATTTCAGGGATTAAGAGCAAACACACTCTGCAATATATTTTATGAAAATCAATTAGTAGAAAAAAGACTACAGCACATGAGTAGTGTGATTTTCTTCATGTGTCTGAACTCACTCTACCATGTCAGCTGTTTTGAATGTCACTGGAATTTGACTGTAGAGATCAAGAGCTGAACAGAAACTCCAACAAGCCTATACTAATTTCTGAAAGGTTTATAATGTAGTGCTGGGGATTAAGGACAACTTTTTTCCATGTGTCTGATTTGTCCTTTTGTCCGAGTTCATTGCTATGAAACTCAATGAACTTTTTGAACCAATACGAAGTGTGACAGCTGCAAAAAAGTCCTGGGCTTTAACTCAAGCTCCCTGCTATCAGGGTGCCATCCTGATCAGGGCCATCTAAAAATTAGATATGGGTTCCTCTGTCTCCACCATGCCAGCCAGAAGCTTGTTCCAGAACCTTACTACTCTCATATTAGAATCCTTCCTCTAATTTTCAACCTGGATTTATTTCTGTCCAGTTTACATTTTTTCTTGTGTTAGTTTATCTTGCAGTTTATGTAGTTCTTCTACCTCCCCACTGATTCTCTTTTCTTCTGACACCATCCTACCTCATCTTCCCACACCATCCCTTCATTATGTAAAAAAATCAGTCATAATTCCACTCCACATCCCAGCCTTCATTTTGGTAAAATGAGCAGGTCATGCTCTTTCAGTACTGTCTATAAAGTCAACCTTTCTCATTTCCCTGTTCATGCTATGAAACTTTCTCTGCTGCTTTTGCAATTTTAACTCTTCTTTTTTGAGGAGTTGATAGCTAGAACTTTATGGAGTTTCCAGATGAAATCTCATGAGTACATTATACAACAGCATTAATATTTGTTGAGCCTCTGCAAATAATTTTCTGATACACTCTACTGCTGTACATTTTTTTTTTTTATTTAATGTTATATCTCTTGGGTGAGAGAGATTGTAACATCTGTCTTTTACCTCCATTTGTGTTATGTCCAGTTTAGTAGGTGCTAGGAACTTAGGCCCTATTGTAAAGTTTAATAATAATAGGCTTTATTAGTATTGATGAAATGCATCTCTCGTTATTTGAGAATATTGGAGACATGTTTTATTAATCCTTAGTTACCTTATTTCTCCCTGTATTTTCAGTTCATGTGCTTCTCCTTTATACTGAGTTTTCATATGTTCATTTTAGCAGTTGTACTTCTGTGCTGTGGCTACCCTTTAGGAAATGCAAAACAGTTTACAAATCTTACTTTTGCATGTTCAGACGTTGGTGCAATATAATTGTAAGGCTCCGTCTGCACATAATAAAGTGTACAGATTTTTTACTGGAACTAAATAAACAGTAGTCAGCATTACAGTAAATTCTAAATAATAAAAGTAATGTTTATAATGAACTCTAATGAAGCTGCTATTTAGATGACAACATATTTATTAGACCCAATGTAATTTCAATTTCATTTACTCAGTGACTCAAAGTGAAAAATGTGTGTGTATATATACTGTTACAGACTATACAGACTGCAGCATTATACAAAGAAGAAAATAGCAAGAGAGAGGGAAGCAGGTCAAAATCTTGCTAGACTTTCTGATACAATAAAATAGACTTTTACTGTACATAAAATCTGGTCTTAGGACTTTAAATTCAAGATGTTGCAAGACTGAGACATATAACTACATACATTTCATTTTACATAGCCATAGCAGTATCATTTAATGTTTGTAGGACGTATAGTGTATTTCTTAGTTTACTTAGTGTGTGTTATGTACAAAGATTACATTTACCTAACTTGAAAAGAAGTAAGTCTGAAAATCTAATGCTAAATTTAACATTTGAATCACCATTGTTTCTACAGTCCTGCAACCCTAACCCTAGCAGACCAGGGACCTCAATTTAAGGGAAATGGGTGCAAGAAAGATCAAGACTGGATAGTCCATCCGATAATAATGCTGTTCTCGCCATTGCAAGGCTGTAGAACTGAGCATTGCAGGCTGCACAGCGTTCCACAAGGAAGATCACTGCACCTGCCTTTTTGATGCCTTCTGTTAATGAAACCCTTATGCAGTAACCCTGAACTCTGGGGGAAGTAATTTAAAATTATCAACTTTTTAAAAAAAATGGCTAGAGAGGCTTTTAGGTGGACCAGTGCAAATACTGGTCAGTTAAATTTTCCACATATAAGTTTCTTCTTGGAAAAAATGTGGCTCTGTTTATTGCCATTGCTAAAATACTTAAGACTGATAAAAGAAATCTTATGGCCACAGATAAATGATTACTGTACTAACAATTTTGAATGAAACTGCTGAATCATTTATTATTCATGTGTGGCTTTTTCGTCTTAGAAGTAGATTAAAAGCAGTCTCAGGGAACTACCTTTTTGTTTGGTTTTGTATAATGCATAGCACAGAAGGATCTCTAAAGAACTACATAAATAGCCTAGAATGTTGCCTGGGCTAGGGATAAGTTGGCAGAAAAGAATATTTTCTATTCATCTTTTGCCCTTTGTCAACTAGCATAGTGTTGCCTTTAAAAACATGTGTCTTTGAATAATGTCATATGTCTTTAAGAAATTGTTGGAGGGGAAAGAGGAAGAAAAATTAACAATTTAATTACTGAATAACTGAAAAAGAAGACCCATGTTCAACACAGAAATATATAAATGAGTACTTTGGCATAAATGTGATAGTTGCATTCATTGCTGCAATGATCTGGGGTCATCATCCTGATGTTTTATCCAGGTGTCCACCTGTGAAATTTAGAGCTGTAATTAAATAACATTCCACTGCATGTCAGACTGACCTTGAAAGAGAAATATACACAAATAAATAATTCCACAGATTAGCTGAGCAAGAACTATCAAATCACAGACCAAACCAAAATCTTATTCTGGAATACGTCACTTGAATGCATCCTGTTATTTAAAGAAATAGTGGCCTTGGATGCTATATATCCAGAGTAGAGCCTGATTGGAAAATTCTGGAAGCATATTTGGTCAGATTTTTTTTGACTTGTCAGAATGTAAAGAGATTTCTGCAGATCATTCCAATTCAGGGAAATTCTGCTTGAGTCTGCCTGGGTTCATGCCAGGCTCCACTGTACTGTGCAGTAGCTCCTGAATTTGATAGCAGAACCCACCTCAGAGTAAGTGAACACTGGGGACCCACTGCTCTGGATCTGTGGTATTATTGTATTTCATTTAACACAGGTATTCTTGAATTTGTACCTAGCAAGAACAAAATCAAACAAAAAAATATCTCAGTAAGCACTGAAGTGGCATTCTTTCCCTGTTCTGATCTTTGCAAATTCTCTGGAAAAACAATGTGTATTCATATAGGAAGAGTGAAGGCAAAGTTTCCTAGCACTCTGAAAAATATGTGAATTGAGTTGGCTGTCAGGTCAATTGGATTTGGGATGAAATAACAACGTGATCAACCTATCGTATGTGAAGGGACCTTCAATTTCTTCTCAAACACGATACCGTCAGGACACATCTGGCCTTGCATGAGCTCAGGGGCTTTACTTATTCTAGGTCGAACTATAATACTGCATATATAATTAGGTGTTAAATATGCATTCAATTTTTACATGCTGTCCTGGTTTTGGTTGGGATAGAGTTAATTTTCTTCCTAGTAGCTGGTACAGTGCTGTGTTTTGGATTTAGGATGAGAATAATGTTGATAACACACCGATGTTTTAGTTGTTGCTAAGTAGTGCTTACGCTAGTCAAGGACTTTTCAGCTTCCCATGCTCTACCAACTGAGAAGGCTGGAGGTGCACAAGAAGCTTTGCAGAACGTGCTGCTACAGCGCATATGCAGTTCCAAAAAGGACTGTCATGGTTTAACCTCAGTCAGCAACTGAGCACCACGCAGCCGCTCGCTCACTCCCCCCCCGCCCCCGGTGGGATGGGGGAGAGAATTAGAAGAGCACGAGTGAGAAAAACTCGTGGGTTGAGATAAAAACAGTTTAATAATTGAAATAAAATGATAATAAAAATGTAATAATAATAATACACAAAGCAAGTGATGCACAGTGCAATTGCTCACCACCTGCCGACCGATGCCCAGCCAGTCCCCGAGCAGCGGCCCCCCCCAGCCAGCTTTCACCAGTTTATGTACTGAGCATGACGTCACGTGGTATGGAATGTCCCTTTGGCCAGTTTGGGTCAGCTGTCCTGGCTGTGCCCCCTCCCAGCTTCTTGTGCACCTCCAGCCTTCTCAGTCAGTAGAGCATGGGAAACTAAAAAGTCCTTGGCTAGTGTAAGCACTACCTAGCAACAACTAAAACATCGGTGTGTTACCAACATTGTTCTCATGCTAAATCCAAAACACAGCACTGTACCAGCTACTAGGAAGGAAATTAACTCTATCCCTGCCAAAACCAGGACAAACAGTTTAATAATTGAAATAATAATAATAAATATAGTAATACTAATACTAATAATAATATACAAAGCAAGTGATGCACAGTGCAATTGCTCACTGCCTGCCATCCGATGCCCAGCCAGTCCCAGAGCAGCGGCCCCCCTGGCCAGCTTTCCCCCAGCTTTATATACTGAGCATGACGTCACATGGAATGGAATATCCCTTTGGCCAGTTTGGGTCAGCTGTCCTGGCTGTGCCCCCTCCCAGCTTCTTGTGCACCTCCAGCCTTCTCAGTCAGTAGAGCATGGGAAGCTGAAAAGTCCTTGACTAGCATAAGCACTACTTAGCAAAAACTAAAACATCGTTGTGTTATCAACATTATTCACATACTAAATCCAAAACACAGCACTGTACCAGCTACTAGGAAGAAAATTAACTCTATCCAAACCGAAACCAGGACACATGCACTGTTAGAAGAGGAACAGAAAGATTCTGTGGCAGGACATGTTATTCCATTTCCTGGCACTACAGCAAATTTCTTTGCAAGCTGTTTCTTCATCATTGTGCCTCAGTTCATTTATAGAAAATAGGTGTAACATTTTCCAATGTTCCTAAATTACTCTGATAAGTCTTTGATTTATGATGATAGCAAATTCATAAGCATCTCAACAAGTTATTTACAAGTAAAATGATTTTAAGATTTCTGAATGCTAGTATTCTGCATATAATTTCAGCATGTGAACTACCTCAAGTGGCTTTAAAAGCTGACCACCATAATATACATTCCGGTGCTGGTTTTCACTGGGATAGAGTTAATTTTCTTTATAGTAGCTAGTATGGGGCTGCAGAAGAAGTTGGGAGGGGACACAGCCAGGACAGCTGACCCCAACTGACCAGAGGGATACTCCACACCATATGACGTCATGCTCAGCATAGAAATCTGGGGGAAGAAGAAGGAAGGGGGGACGTTCGGAGTGATGGCCTTTGTCTTCCCAAGTAACCGTTACGCATGATGGAGCCCTGCTTTCCTGGGGATGGCTGAACACCTGCCTGCCGATGGGAAGTAGCGAATGAATTCCTTGTTTTGCTTTGCTTGTGAGTGCGCAGCTTTTGCTTTACCTATTAAACTGTCTTTATCTCAACCCATGAGTTTTCTCACTTTTACCCTTCTGATTCTCTCCCCCATCCCACTGGGGGGGAGTGAGCAAGCGGCTGTGTGGTGCTTAGTTGCCGCCTGGGGTTAAACCACAACAATTCCTGAAGTCAATTACAGAATACTGGTATCTCTGAATATGCATTAAATCAGGCAACGATTCAGAGAATGACAATTACATGACCTGCTGCCAAGAAAACCTCTAACATATGTGCTGACAGACACTACTAACTGATATAATATTTTGTAATAAGGATTTTGACTGAAAATATTAAAGATGGGGAAAATATTTCTGAGAGGAGGAGAAATATTTAACTTGCAAGTCAAGTGAGTGATACAGGAAAAACTAATGGTAATAGCAGAAGAGAACCTTTTTTGCACAGTGCACATTAACTGAATCTAACAGAATTCAGCTCAGCCAGCCAAAAAAAGAACTGGACAGAAACAGAGGTTAGATAACATAGCTGGCCAAAATGTTTGGATGTAGCAAACACAAGCCTTTATACAAGGCAGGCTTTGTAAAAAGCCCTGTACTGTATGAACATACTGGAAAGATGAAAAGTGATGAGAAAGTTGAATGTGTAATATCTATGAATACAGCTTTCAAAACTCTGAAGATTCCAAAAGGGATGAAGAGTACACTTTGCTAATGTAATTCATGCAATGTGTTAAGGGAAATTTGACTAGCAAAGAAGGTTAAAACTGATTGATAACATTTGCATTGTATTTGAGCACTTCTGTATGTAAGAATTAATGGCCAGAGAGATATTAAACTATGCAGCCAGATATATAGTCTTGAAAACACAACTGTCTTCAGTTCTTCATGACATTGACACTGGAACGTTGGTGCTATTGAAATGACAGAAAATTATCTAGCTGGAAAAATCCTCAAGAATTTTTCTGTAATAGTTAATAGTTTTTCTTTATTATTATATGTTTTTATTATATTGTATTCTGACCTCGACACAGTTTGCACATACATGAAGCTTCATCCAAGCAAGCACTATGTAAAGGACTGTTTTTATCTTCAATGTGATGTTATTTGGCTTTTTGAATTAAAAAAATGAATGAAAGGAGTAACCATTTAATGGGTGTATCACCAAAGAATGAAAGAAATGTCAAAAACCCAAGTCCACAATACTGGCATCTGAAGTAACAATTATTATGCACAGTAGCTGGTAAACTCTGCGCAGTCAACTCGGTAAATAATCACAGGACCAGCTGGCTGTCAGTGAAAGGATCGGGTACTGGCTGCTTCCTTCAGTGGGATTAATACAGAGCCAAGTGTAGGTTATAAATCACCATAAAAGATGTGACTCAGGAGATTTCCAAATGGACAGCAATGAGACGAAAGCATAACACTTCAAACAACAAAGTTAGAAACTAAAATTATTTCATATATTAAGGATAATATTAAAGATATGATGTTAAAGTCAAGGATCAATGTTTCTTTACAGTGATCAATCATCTTGGTTTCATTTCATGACGACTTCAGTATCAGTCAGGAATCCACCACACAGGATCTCAGGTTTTGCCATATGATCATCAAAGACTAGGATGATGAAACTGAAAGAAGAAAGAGCATACAAAAAAGCAGATGGGCTAAGGCACAGCAATAGCTGAAAAGGAATGGAGCAACAAAAATCTACTCTTTTAGTGAAAAATGTAAGTACGTTACAGGAAAAACCACCATCACTGTCTGTAATTAGACATATATTTAGCTAGGTTACCAAACACTTCTCATTATCTTTTGTCATTTGTGTTGAAACTTTAATCATTTGGGCTGGAATTTTCTACACCACAACACTAGCTTTAGGCCATATAGATTTGTATCTTCTTTAAATCTCAGGTAACACTACCAGGTAGTTTTTTTAAATAAAATCAAGTGAGAGAAAATTATTTATTATGTTTAAAAATTCACAGCTACTATTTTTAAGAATTGCTGGAGTTTTGGAGCTAAGACTTGAAATCTGTTACATTACATGGGGTCTTATTTGGTTTATGGTTATTCCTGGTAGTTTACCAGCAAAAGAAAAATTTAAGCCTAAAAAAAAGCTGAAGTTCTCCCAGAAGTTCCTCCAGAGATGGATGGGAACAGAGGTTTCTCTAACTATTGCAAGAGGTCCCTAAACACTAGTTTATGCTCAGTAAGAATTTGTTCCTTCTACCGTGAATTATATACCTGCAGGGATTTCTGCAGAAGTGAAAAACCCTTGGAGCCATGGAGAGTGAAGCATGAAAGAGAACATGACCCTGTTTCATATGGCATTCGCGACTATGCCACGAAATGTAAACTAAAACGTACAAACTCTCTCAGTTCTTTGGTAAAGGTGTTTTATCATCAGGAGGGGATAGAGGTTCCATTTTTCAGGATTTTCCTAGGCAGTTACACTCTGGGGAACATCAGGCTCTCAGACAAACGCCAGCATTTCACAGATAAGCTAGAACAAGGTGACTCCCTGTGCGTTTATTAAGTTGTTCTTGGAGGTGCTTCTCTCATCCTACTGTCTGCCTAGAGATGGAGGCAATCTGCTCAGTATTCTGGGTCCAGCTCAGGGAAGGAAGGAAATCCCTGAGATCTCAAAATGAGCATTCATAATGAGCAAGTGCTTGGAAATTTTAGCCTAAATCTTTCTGGAGCCTTGCTCTCCAGTTGTCAATTGAAATTAGCCCTGCAGTCTAAGCATCCAGAAATTAGGTCTGTGAACCTGACCTTGTGTAACCACAACTCCTTCTCATTTAGTGTGTCCAAAAATGTGTGTCTGCAGAAGTGAGGGGAAGGGACCAGAGAGGAGGAAGTCTTCACAGGCTTGTCTGGATAAAGTTTTATTTCTATGTCTGAAACTGTTTTTGATAAGAAACAGAGGATATATTGGAGGTTTCAGATATAAATGAGCTGATGTACAAGTCTTTTCATGTACTTTTCATGATGTATGACACCTTAAAAGATTTTAAGGTTGTGTATTGATCATAACAGAGAAGAGGAAACTGAAACTGAAATAGCGATATTTCCTTTCTGAAGAGGGACACGAGGTGAAACTTGAAGAGGATTCTGAATAGCAGGGATATTAATCTCACAGAAAAGTCATCCAAGTTGCCTTTACATTGAGTTAAAGCAGGAGCTCCATCTGTACCTGGGTTGGGAGGAAGCAGAATAAAGGAAGAATTCCAGCACTGATGCAGTGTCCAAGGTGAGGATGCCATGTGAATATGTGGTCAGAAGCTTTCTGGCTGAACAGTACCCTAAGAAGTACATTTTGCATAAGATGTCCTTGAATATACTGGAATTACATGTTTCAATTTTACTTGTAACGTCTTTATTTCCAAAACTCATAATCATTCCTGTCCAAATTTTTGTCTAAAACCTTCATAAATACACCAGGACTTTGTTGTGCTGAATAGCCTAATACCATAGAACAAGATTGATGAGTATGAAACCAGAGAACTGAAGATAAAGTGCTGCAAGGAAACAGCAGATGAATATATAGAAAGAAAGAAATGCTGTCATCCTGGAGATAACACTGCTTCAAAGATGTGCTTGTAGAGCTCAGAGTCTGGAAAAGTAGATGTTGACTGAAATATACTGAGCCATAGTCTGCAGAGCTGAGTTTGGAGGCTTGTGTCACTAGCAGATGGAGCTCAGGAAGGAAAAGACTACACATTGTGTGATCTCTTTTGAAGCTGCTTAGTGACATCTTGGTCTGAATTCCATGGGTGCAGTACACTTGTTCTTCTGTTAAACAAAGTGAACTGGTCAAGTAGCTGAAAAAGAGGATCCCCGAGATCTGCTTTCAAAAACAAAGCATTCAAAATGTGTAAAAACACAGTCATTTTAGCATAGGCTTTTGGCAGTTTTGTTCTCCAGCTATAAAATGAAGTTGACCCTACAATCTAAGCTCACAGGTATTCTGTAAAGCTAAATTTGTTAATGCCTTTGAAATACTTACATGGTGAAAGGGACAGGAAGAAAATAATTGTTTGTAATACAAATTCTGAAAAGTACTTGGTTAAACAGGCATATGAACACACATTGGATTGGAAGATCAAAGCAGCTATGGAGAAGGTATTAATGAAGAAGAAAGTGTGAGAAAAAACAAATGAAAAAATCTATGTCAGGACTGTGGCAAAAGTAAGCACAAGGAGGTGAATTAAGACTATATATGTTGTATATATAGTTATAGTTACATTCTCCATTCTGTTGAATATGAAGTACATATAAATACACACATGCTTTTTTTGGAAAGATATTATTTGTGAAATCAAATGCTTATATGGTAGCAAATGCCAGAATTGCAGATATTCATGAAAACTGAATGAGAGAGAATCTGCTCCCCAAAATACAGTGTGGAAAAATAGAAAAGATTTAAATTCAGCCTGAATATAAATCATATATAGACATTTCCTGTAAGATTTCTCACAATATTAGACAACAGATGTTAAGAGAAACACATCCTTATTGATATGCTGGCAATGGCTGCAGCCTAAAAGTTGGAAGTTGGATGGCGCTCAAGGGCATTCCTGTAGCCTCCTTACCAGCTGAAGATGATTTCGCAAGCCTGCCCAAGGGGTCTAGCCCCTTGAGTACAGAGTTAGCTGCACTGATTGAATACGCTTCTAACCCTTCCTATTTCTCCGGTCATCGTCTGTGGGTTTTTGTTGTTGTTGTTTTTCTAATGTGGATATTCTCTATTTTTCTATATTTTAGTCCTGGATCCATTTCACAAAGAGAGGCTGAAACCAGACAAATTGATGACATGAACTTATGAAAAGGAGGGCTGGCTAAAGAAACCTGATTAACTTCTTGGAGTAAATGACAATAAGAGATGACAAGAATCGGGGAAGAGATAGAATATATGTGGACATTAAAAAGTCCTTTCATACTGTGGTCTGTGAAAGGATCATATAGGGGGTTACTAAATACATTACCAATGGTGAAATTTTTCATAAATATTTAACTTAGCTACCAAGGTTATAGCAGCAAGTGAATACAGACTGAGAACGAGGAGAGGTAGATTGTACAGTTCTGACAGACAATGCTTTTTTTATCGTAAATTTTTTTTTTTTTTTCTTAAGCTTTCAGTTACTCATTATTTGCCACAGACCTTTGTTATTTGGCAGGAGAACCCCCCTTTGATTTCAGAAGCAGCTTTTATTTGTCTTGTGACTTTCTGTTCTGATTTAGATAGTGAAATTTTAGTAGTCTATCCAAATTAATGGAGACTGTGAAAACAAACTCATACCACGTATACGTCACTGCCGTATAGCAAAGAATAGCTGAAGTGAAAGATGACAGTATATTGGGAAAGGGTGTGAGCTTTCCCCAAGAGCACCAGCATTGACCAAATGATGCATTTCTCTCTCCTCCAGAAGGGATTAACAAAATCCTGCCTAGGAAAGGATAGAACCAGCAGGTACATTACTGCTTTGCTGTAATTTCCCCAGGCTCAGAACTTTACACAAACAGCTAACAGTCTCTCTGAAAGTGAACACAGAAATTGAGGTTGGATAGAAAAAGCTATAGTGGAAAGCAGGACTTCTCTTACCAGTCCTTCGAATGGTAGCATTACGTCTTTGGGTCATATCCCTGGTATTTCCTCATTCTCCAGTGTTACCTAAGTTCACAACTTAATGCTCCTTTAATGAAAGTCATGTGAGCATTTGTGATACATATGAGCATGTTTCAAAATGAAAGCAGAGGAAGGATGTTGTACACAGTGCTGGTCACCATATTGCAGGAAATAATGAAGAATCAGAAATGACACAGATGTCAGGTAGAATAATATAGAGTTTATGGGCTATACTGCTATGGGACACTATTAAAACCTAGTATTAATTTCAAAAGAAGCAATTAAGAAAGGATATGTTGTAGACATACATAATTCTAACAGGGTTAGAGGAAGTAGATACATAAGTGCTTTGAAAGGTGAAAACTTCGGGAAGAAGAAAGCATGAATTATAGTAAAAGAGGACCAGATATTTCATTACAAGCAATTGTTATGTAAAAGAGGTAAAAAACAAGTCCATCTGAGTTGTTCTTGATTTACAATACTTCAAGTAGGAATCTGTATCCAGCTCAGAGAGCTGTATTTGGTTTACCTGGCAAGGTTTTGGTGATGGAAGGCTACAGGGGTTGGCTCTGTCAGAAGACACCAGGAACTGCCCCCATGTCAGACACAGCCAGTTCCAGCTGGCTCCAACAGACCCATCGCTGCCCAAAGCTGAGTCCATCAGCAGTGCTGGTGGTGCCTCTGTGATAACATATTTAAGAAAGGGCAAAAAACACTGTGCAACAGCTGTCAGAAAGGAGTGAGAAAAATGGGAAAGAAACAGCCCTGCAGACACCAAGGTCAGTGAAGAAGGAGGGGAAGGAGGTGCTCCAGGCACTGGAACAGAGATTCCCCTGCAGCCCATGGAGGACCATGTCAGAGCAAATATTGACACTGCAGCCCGTGGAGGATAACACACCTGAGTGGGTGGAGATGCCTGAAGGAAGCTGCAGACCGTGGAGAGCCCATGCTGGAGCAAGCTGCTGGCAGGATGAGAGGCCCTCCAGAAGAGGGCCATGAAAATGATCAGGGGGATGGAACACCTCTGCTGTGAAGAAAGGCTGAGAGAGTTGGGGTTGTTCAGCCTGGAGAAGAGAAGGCTTTGGGGAGACCTTACTGCAGCCTATCAGTACTTAAAGGGGGCTTATAAAAAAGATGGGGACAGACTTTTTAGCAGGGCCTGTTGCGACAGGACAAGGGGGAATGGCTTTAAACTAAAGGGGGGTAGATTTAGACTAGATAGAAGGAAGACATTTTTGACCCTGAGGGTGGTGAACCACTGGCACAGGTTTCCCAGAGAGGTGGTGGCTGCCCCATCCCTGGCAACATTCAAGGTCGGGTTGGTCGGGGCTCTGAGCGACCTGATCTAGTTGAAGATGTCCCTGCCCACGGCAGGGGGGTTGGACTAGATGACCTTTGGAGGTCCCTTCCAACCCTTCTGGGTTGGAAGAATTCTATGATTCTATGATTACAGAAAGAAAATATTTTAATTTGAAATGTCAAAAATGCTGAAACATCTGCTGTGTAATTATATCTATTTAGATCAGAAATGTGGGTCTATAATGGATCTGGAAAACTTTAGAAAGTAAAGGTATACAGATATTCTTTCCCTTGAAAGCAGGCAAGTTCCAAATGAATGCATATAGTACTGTTAAATAAAGGATTGAAAATAACGATGGCTTAAGGAAGAGGCAGGTTAAGAGGAAGACATATTACCTTTCCACACTATTCCACAACAGCTGGAATTTCTTTTTCTGTTGTTTGCCAGAGAACAGTGAGTAGCTCTGCTCATTTGCCTGGGAATGAAAAATCCCTGGTGAAAATCTAGAACCATGTGTGAGAAATGTTTACAATAAATGGAATAATTTGGCTGTCATATTTATGAAAGGATACCAGGGTATGTGGATGCATCATCACAAAGACTGCTTTAGCATTTTATTCCGACGTACTGGATTTTCAAAGTTTGCAGAAACAGGAGTAGAGCAAAGCACTGTCAAAAGTTTCCTATAACCTCTAGAGGGATGGACTGGTGTTATTAGCATATTAGGGAAAACATTTCGTAATCAAGAAGTAGACTCTCTGGTATGGTGGATGAAATATTACAAAAGAAGGCTGGAAAAAAAAGTCTCTCTAAGATGACCACTACCAATTATAATGCATTGTTAGTAATAATGAAGAAAGAGAGGAGTTTTTAAAGGTGAATGCATTCATGCTTCTTTTCTGATAGAAGCTTTTAGATGGAACACTTTATAGCTTTCTGATACTGGGAACAGTACTTACAGGTGTATAGGTGCATACCCAGTCCGTGTTTGCTAAATTGCAGGCACAATGTTAAAAATCACTCCAAGAGGGAAAGAAAATGTATTTTAACACATTGTGAGAGATACATTTAGTCCTAAAATTTGATATGAATTTACTAGCTTTTGAGTGTTGATCATAGAAAATGACATTTGAGAGTGCAGAGCACTCAGTCAGGAATAAAGATCAGAGATGTCTGAGGGGAAAAATTCTCCATTGATGGCAAATTCTGTCACCATTAGCTCTCTCTCACTTCTTCTAAATACTCTTTGCAGGAGGAAAAACTAGGCTTTGAAAATATTATTCCCTACCATGCTTTGCATTTATGTCCTCTGAGTGAGGTTAGTGAAGTTTATCATAAAAAAAGAAGGACATGAGTCTATCTCAGGGTGGTGGCGGTGGTGGTGGTGTTTTTCACTTAAAGGATATGGAAAGCCTGCGTTCATAGACGTTGAAATATGCATTTCCTTTTGCAGGTGCAGGGGACCAGAAAATATGTCTATCCTGTCCTCTGAACTGTGTATTACAAGGAGTATCTGTTTCTATATATAATCATATTCTTTGATGATAGAAAAAATAACAAATGGTTGCATATATTCTTATAAAACTATAGGTTCCGTTTTGTTTTGCAAGCAACATTTTTCTTGCTAGGTTATCATCAGCCTTTTCAATTTCCTTTTGCCTCCAGCTTGGACAGAAAGGTGCTGACAAAGAGTGAAGAATCCATTGGTAGTAACAGTCCCAGAGCTGGAGGCTCTCCTGCTTACCAATATAGGTACTGGACAAGTGAGTTTGCAGTCTTTCATTCCATTTGAGCAACTCAATATGACTGAAAGACAGTACCTCGCCTAAGAAAGGAAACAGCAACTTTACATAGAGAGGGATTTCCAGCACCCATCCTGAAGCTGAGGCGCACAAGGCTGAGCAGGTGGAGTAAGTAAGACATAGTAAAATGAGGATGACAAAGGGTGGGATTTTCCTGCAAGTAGTTCCTTTTATAGAGGTTTGTATTTATCTTATACTTTCCCCTTGCAACATGTTTATCTTTGTGACAGGGTAAGTGATAAATTTGAAGCTTTTAGATTTTGATGGCACACAGAGGAACAAATTTCAAGGAGGGCTGGGAAAGCTGACAATTGTTTTAGGCTCCAGAAAATTTATTGTGGCCTCCCAAAGATGGAGGAAGCATTAGCCAGAGAGTATAAACCTGGAGGTTTTCATGGATGTCCAGACTGAACGACACTGCATAGTTGTGCTAGTCCCTAGTTCCCTTCCCAGTGAGGAAGGGAATGTAGGTCTGCAAACTTGGGTTCATTAGAGCAGAGTGGTGAATGTCCAGCAGGGGTGAGTGCATCCACCGTGTAGTAGCTGTAGTGTAATACAACATGAGAGACATGGAAAGAAGCAGGTAAACATATATGTCTACCTGTTTACCTCCCTAAAAGCATTAGTAGTTTATTATTCTGTGACAACAAATAGGTTGGAAATTTGTGCCATTTGGTGATGAAACTGAAATATCACTGAATTTTGAATAGCTTTTTCATGTCCAAACTAGCATGGTCCCATTTATACATATAGTCAATATCCAAAATAGAAGGACAAACAAAGCAAAGGTTTGAGAGGCAGAATTCGACAGAAAATATGCATCAAAGAAACCATAAATCATATGCACAATATAAAAATTTGAGACTCATAGATTTTTTCAGTACTATGACTTTGACAGGATAGTAAATATTCTTGCAAGACAAAAATATTCTGCATCAAGTCTTGTAGGACACCTCTCTTATGACCTTAAGATTTCCAGCCTATTTGGGAGGAGATTTGTTGCTGGAAAGGGTTTTTAGATCCAGCACATTAAGCAGGTACATTTTTGCTTGCTTTTGATACACAGAAGACATGCAAAATTGCCTGTTACTAGGTGTGTTACTATTATACTGAGCTAATCAATGGAGTCTGTGTGCCTTGATTGACCTTGACAGTCCTCTATGAATTTAAGTCCCCATAAAGGTTTTTAATGTATGATATTTCTGGGTTGTTTGAGTTTTTTTAAACAATGACTTAGGAATATGAGCCAGTAAGATAAAAAATCTAGATAATATGAAAATGCAGTGAAAGTTTAGTGTATAATTTTAAAAGTCTTGTTGTCCTGTGAAGCCCATATCAGTACTACCTGTTAGGCAAGCAGTAATATCAGACTACTTTATTTTTCAAGTACTAAAGTAACCATTTTTTTTTTCCTCAAGTATTTGGCTCCTCAAATTATAGCTGACTTTTGGAGTGCTGAATTCACATGGTCCCCATTAAATGTTTGAGCATCGCTTGGGCAGTTCCTCTTGCTCTAATCCTCACCCAGGTCTGTATATATACAGCACTGCTGGCCTATGGCAAATAGATTTTTTAACCTGTTCCCATGAACGCAGTGGCAAACCTACATTCAGACTAGACTGTGTTGCTGACCATGGTGCTGCAATATTGATGAGTCCAAATATACAGAACATTTTGTGTTTAAAATATGTATTGCTATAGCAGACAAGATTTGAGGAGTATTTGGGGAGCTTTACATTTGAATTAATTCACTTCCTTCCTTCAGTATCTTTTTCTATTGCTGCCTGTTTATATTTGCTGCTCCATGGGCCTCACTCTCTCAAACAGTTCATTGTCTTCTCCACTAAAACATTTTGAGGTGAAAGGAACATTCTGTGAACGTTCACCTGAAGTAGGAAGATCCAAAATACATTTTTTTGGTAATAAAAGTAGTGGTAAGCTAAGACTACTAATTTGTGCTCTGCTATATGGTTTTTGCTTGCTCCCATCTTTTTTGTGTTACTTTCACTTAAATCCTTCAGTAATAATCATAAAGGACACTTAGATTTAGACAGCAGAGTATTCTCAGACAAGGATTAAACCAACACTTCCGCTCAAAAATCTGTAAAGACAGGGTGCCCAGTGTTCAGTGGTAAAAATAAATTTTAATTATAATGATTGGGGCCTATTTTTTTTTTTTTTTTGGTACTTTCTATGATAGTGCTATGATTACCTTACGGTACCTCCTGTGCATACAGAATAGGCATGACCATGACTAACTAAATGAAGAAAGTATAGATTTTTTTTTTTTTTAAGAATGTGAGGAAAAGGAATTTCTCGCTAGTGGAGCATGCTAGATATTAAAGGAAAGTGTATGTCATCAGTAAAAGGACTCAGAAGACTGTTCTTCAGGGATTTGTCCCTGTATTTAGTCCAGATAATGGTAGCTGTCACATTTTAGACTACTCAATGTGAAAGATCACAAAGCAAATACCTATTCCGTACTCTAAAGAATTTTTATTTGTTAATTATATGTGCCTCAGACATTAATACCTAAAGGCAGAACGCTATTTTTTTCATGCAGCTAACTTTCACAGTAAAAATGACTGGTTTGCACCAGGTGGTGCTGGTTTATCTGGATCCCAATAATATGCTTGCAAGACATATAACTATTTACTAAAAGCCTAGAAAAGGTAACAGCAACATATAAAATCTCACATCCCTTTCTGATGCTGGGAACCCTGAGATGATACATCATTGGCATTATTGGATGGACCTCTGATCAGGGCATGGCATGCGCCATAGATCGCATCCATGGTGAGGTTCACCATGGTAAAGTTCGCTAGTGTCCTTATAGAGTCTTGCTCACAGTACAGTTTCATCAGTCACTGGGAGCCATCAAACCTGGAATGCTGACTTAGCTTTAGAGAGTCTCTTGGACAGTATGGTGTAATACTCTTATCACATTAATAAAGCTACAGTTCTTGAAGACGTGCATCTAATATTTCAAGTGGGCAAGACAATATTACGTGCATAGTTTTGATTAAGTACACATCGACTACATGTATATTGAATAATTTTGCATTGACTGTGTATTCATTGATTAATTATACTATTGATTACCTATGCCTTGATTAGGTAGCAGTCATGCGGTATCCATGATACAGAGGCATACACCTGGATGTGTATCCATTACGTGGATCACTAACTCCTCATACAGTAGTCTTCCAGGCTGACCACTGCAGTGTCAAATTTCATATGCAGGCACACGCAGAAATTGCAGTGTTCAAATCTTAAGGATAAGCCAAGCCCAGCCAAATGAAACCTCACTGTACCAACACACTATATTTTATAATAGAGAGGTCACTGACAGGTATATGCTTCTTCTCAGACCCCAGATAAAATATCATGTTATAATATCATGTTGCTAAACTTCTTTCTAGAAGGAGTTCTCAAATGAGCCCAGTAATGGAAAACTTTAGCTCAAAGAAACTAAGCAACTACCAAGTGATCAAAACAGTCCTAGGCAAATCCTGCAGTTGTCTTCCCAGCAATTTCTTGTTTACTTAGTTCATCACAAAAGTGGTTGTCTGCCATGTACAACATCGCATAGGTGAAGGTACTGATCTTGGTGCTCCAGGCTAAACAGAAGCATGGAGCAGAATAGATAGAATTCAGCTCTCTTTCAACATGGAATCAAGTCTCAGGACACTGCAGATGAAGGAATAATTGAAAAAATAAAAAGGACATATTCTGGGGCAGAACTGGCAGAACCTTCCTTTTCCTCTACAGAAAAAAAAAAAAAAAATCAGATTTCAGAAATATGCCAGTACAGCAGAGGGACAAAACCAAGATCTCTTATGAATAATAATAATAGCAACATAGGCCAGACACACTAGAAGAATTTGGAGGGTTTATCTGCCTTTAGTGTCAGAAATCCAAATAGATCCCGCGAATCTTTTACTTTCTTAGTCAAAAACTTTCATCGTGGCACTATTGGCCACTTTGGGGTGATGTTTTCAGGCTCTCTTTAAGCTACACAACTGTTCACTGCAACAGAGGTTTGTTCAGTTACTGCACATTTGCGGTTTGGACCAATCCTGCTGCTAACCCTGTCCCCAAAGAGGGAGATTTGAATAACTGCGAAATTTGCCTAAATTATTTTTTAAGCAGAAGCACAACAAATGTTGCCTTTAAGTAACTGATATTGCGCCTCTGAAAGTGAAGGTTCAGTCTTTCAGCCAGCACGAAAAACAATATTTCAAGGGACTCCCACAGCCTCTACAGATAAGAATTTTAGCTATACGTGTTCTATGGCTGAACCTCATATAGGAGCAGAAAACAGTGCACAAAATAAGTTGCAAAAATATTTTCTCTATGACATGTCTCACAAATGGATTTTTGACTCATAGAAAGCAACCTTGAATAAGAGAAACTCCTCATTATGTGGAAGTTTTATTTTTCTATACTTTCATAAATGAGGGTGTTATTTTGCTTGTCTATACCCAGATGTCTCTAAGTTTTTTTATTAGTCAAACTGTTTATAAGCCAAAAATGGTAGAATCTGAGACAAACAAAAAGTATGCAAACCAAAGGAAAAAAACAGAAAAAAGAAAAATTCCACATAATATTGTCTTAATTCTGTTTTTGCTAATGCCAGAGTTAATTTTACCACTGAATTCAAATGAATCAGAATTAGGAACAGTTTAAGAGTCCTTGAAAATCCCAGGTTATGGCCATCATCATTAATTCCTACCCAGATCAATAAATACATGGTTTTTTGGGGAAAATACAGCAGAGCAGGAAACAAGCAAACAAAAAGACCTAATATCCACTGAAGTCTGTAACATTCCTCAGAGATGGAATTTAGGAGTGAAAAAAAATATTATCTACAGAAAGAATTACATTTTATTAGGGTGTATAAATATCTTCTGCTTACTACAGTTTAAATCTTTGAGAAAATGCAGTGAATCAAAATCAGAAATTCTGCTTTGCAAGGGAAACATTTTTGCCCTCATAGCAGGCTTCCCTTCTCTTTAGCAGCCTATATTTGCTGGATATTGTATTTTGCTTTATTTTTCCTTGTCTTTTTGATTCTCTGTATTGGAATATAATAAAGCTACTCTGCTGTATGTATTTGCACACAGAGCTCCATGGACTCTTCCAGCAGTCTATCTTTGATGCCGTATTTGCATACTGTTGCCACTCATTACTCTAACTGTTTGATCCTTGTGCATCCATTTTAGGTTTAGCAAATTAAGATTTTATTCCCCATACACAATAATTCAATTCAGTTCAATTAATTTGTAACACTGAGGGCTCGATGTATTCTGTATGCACTTAAAATACTTTTGTATATTATGTCTGATGTATTCTTAGGGATTATTTAATACAGTGAGTCATGTTAGTTTCAGACTATTGTCATTGTGATAAAGCAAGTCATACACAGAGGTGATTGGGATGGATCCTTGCAGATCAGCCTAATAGTAGGTCAAGAGGTCATGCCTAACATACAACATGATGTAACGTGATGGCTTTTTCACATCAAGAACAACTCGTCTGTCCTCCCTGGAAGGATTAATTTCATTTTCGATAGGAGCAACTACAAGCTGTAGTTATACCTAAGGACTTTCCCTGAAAAGTAAAGTGATTGTAACAGCTATTAAAGCCAGTTTCATACTTTGGGAAAATAGGTGTTGTGGCATCTGATAGGGGATACATCAGAGAAATTTTCAGTAACACTTGTTCCATGAAGATAACAGTAGCACAGCACTTTCTAGTCTAATTGCATTTATGATATATGTATATATATATAAACACAGCATGTATTTATAGATCTTACACAATGGTATTCCGTTTTCCCTATTGATGTTTTATCGTTAACCAATGCAGTCTTGTCTGCAGCAAAATTTCCCAGGAAAAATAAATTTCTAGGTTTTCAGTTATGAACTAAACAAAGGAAATCAACTTCCCCACCTGCTGTGGCTGGCTGAGTACAGAGAGAAAAGCAGTGTTAATTCAAAACAAAATCACCCAGTGAGGATCCATTCACAGCTATTCTCCTGTTCTCCTTGCTTTATATAAGACAGTAAAAACATCTGTCTGAAGCAACTTTTCTTTCCAAGGGGTACCTTTGTAAGCATGTTTTTATTGGGAACACACCTGCCATTCGATGAACAAATATGTACTGTGATCTCCCATGGGTCTCAGCTTCCATCATGGCTTCCAAAATATCTGGGGTGTATGTCAACGCTGCATATTAGTAAATCCTCACTAGTGCATGTCAGATGTACTAATTAATCCTTTTTAAATGCCAGAAGTCTTTGCTTGCTAACATGAAACTAGGACTATCCCATATAAAGAGGCTGATTTTCCACAATTCCTTATCCATTTCCAAATAACTGCATTACCTTACATTTCCATGTGAGGCAGTAGCTCACAGATGCTGATTTATAAACACTGTGACATTCAGAATGAAAGGTAAGAATACTGCTGCTGATCTAAATGTCAATATTTCTGATTTCTGTGAGGCCGAGTGCAATTATTTTCAGGATTAACAGCCCCCTTAGCACCAGAGAGAAAGTGCAGCTGGGCATTATGATTGTTTTTAACTCTCTGGCTTATCCATAATAAGTGTGACAAAACATGAGCTATCTTTGACTTTTCACATGATCTTCCAAAGCGTTCTTCATGTTTCTTAACAGTGAAATACTTCTTCCTTATACTTGAAATAGATAACTTTATTATGCGTATATCTTTCAAATGTCAGTTTTGACCCTGAAAGTACAGAATTATGGAATTGTGTGTCTTCGTGGAAATAATGTGTATTAACATCACAATTTTACCCCAGAAGGTTTTGTTCCTGCTTTTTTAAAATCATGAATAAAGCTTTGCTTATTGTCTGTAAAGATGAGATTTCACCTTGTATTCAAGTTGTAAATGACAACAAAAAATTTTCTAAAATTTTTCAAAAGTATCTTTTTAGTGAAGTGTCCAGATGCGTATATCCTTTCCCCACACCTTCCAGAAAGAGTGGTTGAGGATAGACCGCCATTAACTCACACTGTAGCTTAATCTTCTTTCTGAATGTGGACACAGCCCCCATTTTCATGTGCCGTTCTACTGATACACTTACAAACTTTTCCATTTTGCATTTTAACTGCTAAATCCATTTTTCTAGTGTCATATCTTAATATCCTTCATATATAGATATTGTAGTAGTACCCAAACACCTCAGATCTTCCAAGTTAATATCTTAGTTTCACAATGCTACAGTGATAAACTGAAGAACTATACTCATTTTGACAGAAAGGGGAATAAGAAATACAAAATCTAAGTAAGTTGCCCAAGATAATATCAAAAAACCTGTTGCCAAGCAAGAGCAAGAACTCAGTTCTCACTAATCTGCGTTTATCATCATGATCACAGGACTGTCACTGAAGCTGCAGGTGAACCACTGCTGAAGCTTATTGGTCCTAGGGACTGTCTAAATGGGCTCACTTACAAGATACCTTTACCATCAGAGCTCTGTTAAGCAGTAATAGAAAATTTTCCGGCAGTTCCACATCTCTTTGGTATCTGTGTTTACATCATCCCAAACTGATGATATCACACTCCATTCAAGACATTGCGCTTTTCAGCGATGGGAAACCATCTCCAGTGTTTCCTCAGACACCAGTCCACAGCCAGTAAGACACTAATAAAAGGAAGGGAGGAACCAAGCTGGTTCTAGGTGTGCTGCTGGTCCCCTTACTTCAGACTGTATCAGGCTGATGTTGTTCTGAGAAGCCAAAAGCAGAAACCCAAAAGATGGACCTCTACCGCTGCTGTGTCTTCCGGTGACTTCCCCTTGTGGTATTGCCACTGGCTTTGCACAGCACTTGGATGAGAGCAATACTGCAAAGGATCCAAGATGGAGAGGTGAATGGAAAAAGTCAGCAGGAGAAACAAGAAAACAAGAAAGATGGATTGACACCATCCAACACTTTTTTTTTTCTTATTTTTTAAGTGAAAACGGTAGCAGGCACAGCAATCTTTCTGAAAATATCTTGCTTTCAACCATCCTGGTGCACATTCAGCACATGATGTCTGTGATTGTCTAGAAACCTATCTGTGAGTGCTGATAAAGAATTAAGCATTTCTGCTGGGAAGAAAAAAAAAAAAGGTGTTCATAATACATGAAAGACTGGTTTACACCCTAACCTAACCTATGTAGGACTTGTAAAATTGTAAGTGACATCCAAAACACAATTGTTTGTACAGCAAAGGTGCTAAATGCAGCAAAGTATTTTCTTATTCTTCACTTTTCATAGAATAGAATAGTTCATAGAATCATAGAATAGTTTGGTTTGGAAGGGACCTCTAAGGGTCATCTAGTCCAACCCCCCTGCCCTGGGCAGGGACATCTTCAACCAGATCAGGTTGCTCAGAGCCCCGTCCAACCTGACCTGGAATGTTGCCAGGGATGGGGCAGCCACCACCTCTCTGGGAAACCTGTGCCAGTGTTTCACCACCCTCAGCATAAAAAATGTCTTCCTTCTATCTAGTCTAAATCTACCCCCCTTTAGTTTAAAGCCATCCCCCCTTGTCCTGTCGCAACAGGCCCTGCTAAAAAGTTTCCCCCGTCTTTTTTATAAGCCCCCTTTAAGTACTGATAGGCTGCAGTAAGGTCTCCCCGAAGCCTTCTCTTCTCCAGGCTGAACAGCCCCAACTCTCTCAGCCTTTCTTCACAGCAGAGGTGTTCCATCCCCCTGATCATTTTTGTGACCCTCCTCTGGACCCGCTCCAACAGGTCCGTGTCTTTCTTATGCTGAAGGCTCCAGAGCTGGACACAGTACTGCAGGTGGGGTCTCACCAGAGCAGAGTAGAGGGGCAGAATCCCCTCCCTCGACCTGCTGGCCATGCTTCTTTTGATGCAGCCCAGGATACGGTTGGCCTTCTGGGCTGCAAGTGCCCATTGCTGGCTCACGTCCAGCTTTTCACCCACCAGTACCCCCAAGTCCTTCTCGGCAGGGCTGCTCTCAAGCCCTTCATCCCCCAGCCTGTATTGATACCGGGGGTTGCCCCGACCCAGGTGCAGGACCTTGCCCTTGGCCTTGTTGAACCTCATGAGGTTCACATGGGCCCAGTTCTCAAGCTTGTCCAGGTCCCTCTGGATGGCATCCCGTCCTTCTGGCGTGTCAACCACACCACTCAGCTTGGTGTCACCTGCAAACTTGCTGAGGGTGCACTCAATCCCACTGTCTATATCATTGATGAAGATATTAAACAGTACCGGTCCCAATACGGACCCCTGCGGGATGCCACTCATCACCAACCTCCATCTGGACGTTGAGCCGTTGACCACTACCCTCTGGATGCGACCATCCAACCAATTCCTCACCCACCGGACAGTCCACCCATCAAATCCATACCTCTCCAGTGTAGAGAGAAGGATGTTGTGGGGGACCGTGTCAAAGGCCTTACAGACGTCCAGATAGACGACATCTGTAGCCCTTCCCGTGTCCACTGATGTAGTCACTCCCTCATAGAAGGCCCCTAGGTTGGTCAGGTAGGACTTGCCCTTGGTGAAGCCATGCTGGCTGTCTCGAATCACGTCCCTGTCCTCCACGTGCCTTAGCATAGCTTCCAGGAGGATCTGTTCCATGATCTTGCCAGGCACAGAGGTGAGGCTGACAGGTCGGTGGTTCCCAGGGTCCTCCTTTCTACCCTTTTTAAAAATGGGTGCAATGTTTCCCCTTTTTCCAGTCACCAGGGACTTCACCTGACTGCCATGACTTTTCAAATGTCATGGAGAGTGGCTTGGCAACTACATCAGCCAATTCCCTCAGGACTCTGGGATGCGTCTCATCAGGTCCCATAGACTTATGTATGTTCAGGTTCCTCAGGTGGTCACGAAGCAGATCTTCTCTTACAGTGGGAGGGACTTTGCTCCCCCAGTCCCTGTCTTGCAGTCCATCCACTTGAGAGGTGTGGGAAGGGAGGTTGCCAGTGAAGACTGAGGCAAAAAAGTTGTTGAGTACCCTCCTCGTCCATTGTTACCAGTTTGCCAGTCTTGCTCATCAGGTGGGGTACACTTTCTTTGACCTTCCTTTTCTGGCTGACATACCTGTAGAAGCTCTTCTTATTATTCTTTGCATCCCTTGCCAAGTTCAGCTCCATCTGTGCCTTGGCCTTCCTGACCCCATCCCTACAAAACCGGGTAGCGTCCCTATACTCTTCCCAGGATACCTGTCCCTGCTTCCACTGCCTGTGTGTTTCCTTCTTGCCCTTTAGTTTGACCAGCAGGTCTCAACTCAGCCATGTCAGTCTCTTGCCTTCCTTTCCTGATTTCTTACAGCTGGGGACTGAGAGCTCTTGTGCTCTATGGAAAGTGTCCTTAACGATCTGCCAGCTCTGTTCTGCTCCCTTGTCCCTGAGGGCAGTTTCCCAGGGCGTCCTACTGACTAATTCCTTGAACAGCTGGAATTCTGCTTTCCTAAAATTCAGGGTCCTAACTTTACTCTTCACCTGTCCCATATCCCTTGGGACTGTGAACTCCGTCAGTGCATGATCACTGCAGCCCAGGCTGCCTCCAATCTTGACATCACCAATTAGCTCACTTCTGTTGGTGACCAACAGGTCCAGTATCGCATCCCCTCTGGTAGGGCTGTCTATTACCTGGCTTAAGAAGTTATCCTCAATGCATTCCAGGAGTCTTCTGGATTGCCTACAGCTTGCCGTGCTACTTTTCCAGCAGATGTCAGGGTGGTTGAAGTCCCCCAGCAGGATGAGAGCCTGCGCGTGCAATGCCTCCTGTAGCTGGAGTAAGAAGGCTTCGTCAATACGCTCCCCTTGATTGGGCAGCCTGTAGTAGACACGGACCATAAGGCTCCCGTTGTTGCCTTGGTCTTTAATTCTTACCTATAAGCTTTGAACCTGCTCGTGGCTGTTCTTCAAAGACAGCTTTTCATACTCTATCCATTTCTTGATGTAGAGGGCAATGCCTCCGCCCCTCCTTACTTGTCTGTCCCTTCTGAACAGCCTGTAGCCATCGATAGCTGCACTCCCGTCATGGGATTCATCCCACCAAGTTTCAGTAATGACAACTAGGTTGTAGCTTTCTAGCAACATAGTGGCTTCCAACTCCTCCTGTTTGTTGCCAGTGCAGCGTGCATTGGTGTAGAGGCACTTCAGCTGGGTTGTTGGCTGCGTCACCTTCTTAGAGGAACACCACTTAATTCCTTTGAGGTATTTCACTGGTGTTTCCCTGTTGGTTCCTATTACTTCAGGAGCCCCTGGCTCATCTCCATAAGACTTCAACTGTGCTGCAGTGTAGCCAGCATGTCTCAGAGCAAGAGGCTGAGGGCCCTCACTAGCACCCCGTACCTCTAACCTTGGCATGTCATCCCACAGCTTGTCACGGGCAAGCCTGATATTATCCTCTTCTTCCTCTCCTTCTCTTCTCACATGTCTATGCAATAGCTCTTCCTATACATGCATATATAACCCATATTTTTTTTTACCATGTCCTACCTACAGATACATGCAAAATATAAATCAACTTTATGATCAGTAGAGTAACAGAATAGGAGAAAAAGAAAGGCACCGTTTGACCTATTGACTGAGGAAGAAGATGTCACCTTTTCCAATAGAGCCTTTTCTGGTCTGTTTGGGTATGCCAAATTTAAAGGGCTAAAGGCCTCTGAATGCAAGCTGGGAAAATAGAAAAGTGTAGTCCCATGCTAGAAGGAGATAAGGGAGACTGTAAAATGTTAGACAAGAAAGAAATAAATTTTAGCTAGGAGTAGGTCACTCTTCTTTCATAGAGAAATGGCTATTATTAATTTTCTGCAGCTTATACTTCCTTCCCTCTCTGCAGAGTATTTCTCTCTCCAGGTTACTGTTGTATAATAGTAAATTCTTAAGGTTTGCTTTTCTATTAGGTCACACAGTGCCAGGTAGCTTTATGGAATGTCTGAATAATTCAACATCTCACTTAAAAAAAAAAAAAAAGGTCTGAGCAGCTATTTATATATGTGGCCCTCAAGGCTTACATGGGAAAACTTGACCCTTTATAATTTTTTTCATTCATTTCTAAAATGTGGGTTTGCTGAGGTGTGAGTGGTGGAAGGTGTAAATTTTTAAACAGTGGCACTCTCAGCAGTTATGCAGACTTCTGTAAATACAGCTTGTCTCAGAGGACTGCAATATTTGAACAGTATTCTCCATTTGAACAGTGCAAGACACTTTTCTATTAATTTGTTGTGCTTAGGAGTGTTCAGTACCTGCTCACACCTTCCTTAAGAAACCAAGAAGTAAGCCTAGCATCAATCGCCTATCACACTGTGGATGATCCCTGGAGATGGAGTTATCTCTGAAATTAAAAAAAATCTTATCTAGGCAGTATACCCCTTTGGCTTCTCCTCCCTGTTCCTCCCCCCCCCCCCCCCCCCCCCCCCCCGCCCCAAGTCTATGAAGGAGAGGAAAGAGTTAAGAAGTATAAGAAGCTGAGCAAGACTGAATGAATTGAAATCGACTATCTGAATGCTGTTACAGGATGGAAACCAACAAGCATTTTTAGTACTTCAGTGCTTTAGGGATTCAACATCCTGTTGAATGCATTCCTGAGCTGATCCTCCTGCTACTTTAGGTAGGGAGTGGGGCACAACTTAGTCTGAACAACTCATATGTAAAAATCACCTTGAAAATACTGTATGGGTTACACTTTTCAGTGAGTACAGAAGTATATGATACTAGCATTCTCCACATCTTGGAAAGGGCATGAGTTTAATTTATGGGCAATACCTCTGATGTAAACTCTGAGAGCTCAGTGTATCCCTGGCACTCTGAGTCAGCAGCAAGAAGTGGAAAATTCATGTAGATAGACAAGTTCCTTTTGGCTGCAAATCTAAGGAAGCACTGTTTATTCCACCATGTGCTGTTGCAGTTGTTCCTGGTTCTTTTTATAGCAGAATATACATGCTAAAAGCTGTAATAATGCTTTACAGAAGAAAAAAGCGAATAAAGAGGAAAAAAATGAAGGTAGAAAAAGTAGGGCTGTGATGTGATAAGGACAGGGAAGGGATATAGTAAGTCTAATAAGTCTCAATGCTAAGTGAATGGCTGGTTGCATTTTAATTGCAATGGTGATGCTGCCTACATGCCGTGGAAAATGAGGTAAGGCAGTAGAAATGGAAATCTTTGTAACTGAGGTTGGCACTGAATTCAACAAGATAAATAAAGTTGTCTTGGGGGTGGATAATTCTGAAAAAAATGACACTTTAAGTCATGGATCTGGTGGTAAGGATTTGGGAGATCAGTACAACTAGAAAGATAAAGGTAGAGGTAGAGTTGGAGGGGGCAGGAGAAAAATATTGTATTGGCAGTAAGTGAATACCTATTAGGATTGCTGAATAGGTGATGGACTGATTTGGACAACTGGAAGCTTTGTACAAAAAAAAGAAAAACATGAAATGGGATAATAAGGAATAGGTTTACAAAAAGTAGATTAGGCTAGACTGAAATGACATCTTTCTTTCATAAGATAATAGGTTTTTGGAACAGAGAGATCTTAGAAGATCTAATCAGCCTGGATCGTTACATAACTCACCTTTTAATAAAGCACACAGTAATTCCACATGGAGATTTGCTAGGAGAAACAGATAAATATAAATAGCTTAAAGTGAGTACAGTTAATGGGAAGAAAAGAAATGGATGATGCTGAATCAAGAAGTCTTAAGCTAAGTGTTAGGAGTGAAAGCATTAAAGAGTCATTTTCAAGATGCAAGTCGTTTGATGTTGTGATTAATAAATTTCAAAAAGTAGAAATGTTCTAATGAAATGTGTTGATTATTTGAAAATGGCAGGTACTGTTAATATGGAGTAGTAAAAGGATGTTACTCAGAGAGTTGGTATTAGGATTAATATAATGTAAATAGAATAGCATATGAAATTATAAAGTACGAAGGACTTTAATTATTAGGGACTAATAAATGAAATCAAACAAGGCCCTTGTAATAAACTTAGAGCTTATCAATGGGGTGCCGATGGGAAGGAAGTGTATCTGAATGCATTCATCAATCACAGGATAATTTGTGTGCTACCATTGTAATGTGACGGTGAAAAACACTAGTAAAAGACTGGGATGTGTCAGGGGAGACATTTCCAGTGGAGGGAGGGAGAATATTAATGCCACTGTAGCAGGCTTAGATGAGACCTCATCTGGAATATTGTGTTCAATTCCTCATTCATAGTCAGGAGAGGTGAATTTGAAAAAGTGCAAGAGACGGGCTTTTATGATTCTCAGGGGAAGGAAGAGTCTATTTCATGAAAGGATGCTGAAAGAGCTTAGAATTTTAGCAGAACAAAAGCAGAGAAGGGATAAGATTGCTGTCTTTAAATACATCAGGATGGTAAAGCCAGGGACAGGAAGGAACTGTTTAAGCTAAAGAATAGTGTTGGCTCATGAACAAGTGGGAACAAACTGTCCAGGAATAAATTTAGGCTGGAAAGGAAATGAGGGTAAAATACTCTGGTTTTCAGGAAAATTATTTTAGGAAATTGATTATATTATATTATCTTATAGCATATTATGTGATATGGTTACCTACTATAAGGATGTCATAGGAATTCTGTTCCAGTTCCCTGTTCATCTGTTATTTTCTGTGAATGTGTAAATGCCTGCATGTATAAATATTTAATTTGCAGTAAAACTGTAGCTCCCTTGGGGTTATTTAAACACAGATGCAAAAGGCAGGCCAACTCTATGTATTTACACAACAGTTAGAGTCCAGGATTTTGATGACTAAATATGCCTACCTCCCTGAAATGAGGTAAATTGTGCTTTAGAAAAAATATGTCTATGCATCGTATTTATAATATTTAGATAAAGTTGCGGGTGGAGACGTTCACTTTCTGTTCCCATGCTCAAACCAATTTTGTTGGCTTAGCCAAAGCATATAAAAAGAGATTGAAACTGACAAAAAGTGAGGCTAGAAATACACCTCTGTAGTTCCATAATTTGGTTTTTGTTCTATGAAGGAAAGAAAAAAATCTCTGACCTGTGGGTTTTTTTTTTTTAATTTTTCTCCATAGGAGAAACTTTTTCTGAGAAAATGGATTTGAGTGGGAAGATGGTAGAAGAGTCTGTTATTCCAGTCTAGAAGATAGTGTGGGAGAGCACATGGTCAGTTTTTGGGAGAAATGGCTGTAAGAATTGTGTGATGGTATTGAGTGCTCTCAAAAGAATATCCAGAGTATGGCATTGAAATAGGAAGAGTGTGAGTTATAAGGACCTTAATGACAAAGGGGAAAGCTTAGCAGATAGAGTAGAAAACTAACTGATGGAGGGAAAACATGTGCAGAACCTTCAGAAACTCAGAAGCTGGTCTTGTATATGCTGTTTGGAAAGGACTGAGGTGGGGGTGAAGTGTTGAGGGAAGTTTTTAATGTTTCCAGTGAAAAAGCAGTGGAATTCACAGGAATATGTGTTAGAGATGGGTCAGTTCTCTGTATTCTGAGACATTGGAGGGGTTGGATTTTTGACAAAATGTTCCAGAAAGGTTGGCTGAGTTTGCCATCCCCTTTAAGATAAAAATGTTCTGTGATGCTGTAGCTGCTTATATACTGTACTGTTCCTTGGACATGTGTGTTAAATAGAAAGAGCATCGTCAGGAGGGTTCAGCATCAAACGGTTGCACAGTCTACCACCTGGTGAGCTGACCTGCTTTTTCTGAGTGCTGTTGCTCAGAAACACAGCAGAAATGCAGATCAGTGTTTGTGTTCTTCTTCCTCTGCCCTCGAATTACCTTCTGGTCTCCTGCTGTTTATTCACGTCTCCTTTCCTCACTGTTTTGCTATAGTCAAACATTATATTAATTTGTCCTTTCAAAATGATCATACCTCAGTTTACATTTTTAACAAGAACAGTTTACTTTGCCGCTAATTTTCAGTATCATTGGCTTTTACCACTTATAGTATAGTACTTAAGTCCTTGTTTCTGTAAAATCATAGAATCATAGAATCGTTTAGGTTGGAAAAGACCTTTAAGATCATCAGGTCCAACCGTAAACCTAACACTACCAAGTCCACCACTAAACCATGTCCCTAAGTGCCTCATCTACGCATCTTTTAAATACCTTCAGGGATGGTGACTCAACCACTTCCCTGGGCAGCCTGTTCCAATGTTTCACCACTCTTTCAGTAAAGAAATTTTTCCTCACATCCAATCTAAACCTCCCCTGGCGCAACTTGAGGCCATTTCCTCTCGTCCTATCACTAGTTCCTTGGGAGAAGAGACTAACACCCATCTCGCTACAACCTCCTTTCAGGTAGTTGTAGAAAGCAATGAGGTCTCCCTTTAAGCCTCCTTTTCTCCAGGCTAAACAACCCCAGTTCCCTCAGCCGCTCCTCATAAGACTTGTTCTCCAGACCCTTTACCAAATGCAGCTGAAATTTACCATTTTTTGAGATAGTGTCATTTTTCTGGGTATTTTGTTACAACATTGTTTATGATTGCTCTCAGGCTGACAGAATTACTATCAGTAATGGATGGAAAAGCTACAGTTGTGGTTCTTAGTAAAAAAGTGTTAGGACAGACCATGGTGTTTTATTCTTTCCAAGTGAAATTCAGGCCTATTCACCATTTGCTGAAAAACTTCTTGTAGGGATATGAATAGAGACACTTTCTATACATGTTCTTTGATAACCAGATGTGAAGATCTCAAAGAGTTCCCCAACCAAGCCTTATTTTTACCTTTTCTGTTCATTGAATTTGAAAATGGATGTCAGTAAGAAGAAGGGATAGGAAGTAGCTGGCCCCTTCAGTACAGATTCACCCAGCATTTTCACCATGTGCCAGCCTGCTCATGGTTCATGCTATCATCATCATTTTGTCCCAGTGATTTTATTGAGGGTCCAGAATGGAATTCTATCAGTATGACACAAGTGTTCTTTTGCAAGTTTGATTAAGAATTGCACGCTAAAAAAAGTATTTTGGATTTAGCTGTATGGTTTTTGTCTTGTTGTGGTTTAACCCCAGTCGGCAACTAAGCACCACACAGCTGCTCACTCACCCTCCCCCCACTGGTGGGATGGGGGAAAGAATCAGAAGGGTGAAAGTGAGAAAACTCGTGTGGGTTGAGATAAGAACAGTTTAATACTTGAAATAACAACAACAGCAATAATAAATTACAATGGAAAGTAAAACAATGAGAGAGAGAGAGAGAGAGAGAGAGAGAGAGGAACAAAACCCAGGAAGGAAAAAAAAACCCAAACCAAGAGGTGATGCAACCGCTCACCGTCTGCTGACTGATGCCCAGTTCAGTTCCTGAGCAGTGATTGCTGCCCCCCCGGGCCAAGTCCCCCCAGCTTATATACTGAGCATGATGTCATACGGTATGGAATATCCCTTTGGCCAGTTTGGGTCAGCTGTCCTGGCTGTGCCCCCTCCCAGCTTCTGCACCTCCTCGCTGGCAGAGTATGGGAAGCTGAAAAGTCCTTGATTTAGTATAAGCACTGCTTAGCAACAACTAAAACATCAGTGTGTTATCACATTATTCTCATGCTAAATCCAAAACACAGCACTATGTTGTAACCACCCCCACAGGGCATTTTCTACCATCCATGAGTGAGCAGTGAGATGGACGAAAAGATTTCAGCCCTCGTCCAGGCGAGCACATTGTCACCGGGCTGCTCTGGTGCTGGGATAACGGGGCCAGTAGCCTGGAATTAGAACGTAAAGAAGCCAAGCAGCTGGGATCCCTTTCCAGGGAAGGGGGCATTGACAAAGCGATTGGAAAAGGAAATACAAACTTTCTTAGGCATTGTGGGTTTTTGGAGAATGCATATTCCAAATTACAGTCTGATTGTAAACCCTCTCTATCAAGTGACCTGGAAGAACGATTTCAAATGGAGCCCTGAGCAACAGCAAGCCTTTGAACAAATTGAAGAGGAGATAGTTCATGCTGTAGCCCTTGGGCCAGTCCAGGCAGGACAAGATGTAAAAAATGTGCTCTACACCGCAGCTGGGGAGAATGGCCTTACCTGGAGCCTCTGGCAGAAAGCACCTGGGGAGACTCGAGGTTGACCCCTAGGGTTTTGGAGTCGGGGATACAGAGGATCCGAGGCCTGCTATACTCCAACTGAAAAAGAGATATTGGCAGCATATGAAGGGGTTCGAGCTGCTTCGGAAGTGATCGGCACTGAAGCACAGCTCCTCCTGGCACCCCGACTGCTGGTGCTGGGCTGGATGTTCAAAGGGAGGATCCCCTCTACACTCATTTGCTTTGAACATGTCTTACAGGGTGTGGGTTCAACACCATTGGTCTTGTATTCCTTTCTTCCTAAGAAAACCCATGAGTGCAAAATGAAAATAATCCTCAAACTACAACTTGAATTTGAACCAATGTGGTAGTTTTCTTATATGAGTCTGCCAATAGTTTATATTAACAGTAGGAAAGCTGTGACCTTCAATGAGATGGCAATTCAGAAATTTCTATGAAGTGCCCTTTCAGTACTGAATTGACTAAATATTTCGCTGCTGCTGAGCTACAAAGCTGATCTACTATTATGGGGTGTACTGTAGAGACCAAGTGCAGAGTGGCAGGTACTAGTTGTCAAATGATTTTGAAACTGAAATAAGGTAGTTTATTTTTGGAATTGCAAGTCTCTCTGCTTTCTTTTCCTCATGAGCAAAGAAATCTTTCAGGCATGGGTGGCAGAGGGATCGTGATTGTTCTCCAACATTGGTTTAATTTGAATCTCTGAATGGAGAGGTAAAGACCTGTGCTATACAGGTCATCTACTCCTCTCTGTGGCAACTAATGTGCATGGAGGTAAGAAGCTCTCCCATGTCTCATTACCTACTCAGATTCTTCAGAGCGAGATGTCCAATTCTTTCTCATCTAGTATTCTCTCATCCAAGTTTTTTTCTTAGCATTATTTTGATTTTAAATACAAAGATGTGAGCAGAGCAGGGGAAATTGTCATGGCAGTAGCTGAATGCAATATGAAAATAACTCAAGAGATTGTACTGAAGCAATGTATTTATAGACCACATATTTGTCTCTTTTCATAAAAGCTTTTATTTATTCTCTTCAATGTCCTAACCATTCTAATATAGAAAAAAAAACCCACAGTAATTTTGAATCTGGGTAAGTTCTTACTTAACTAATTTAATCACAGATATTCTCCTTGATTTTCTGTTCTTTTCTTAGTTAATTCTTACAAAGAGTAGTTAATATACATTTGTACAATAAGTTAGGGGCCCATTACCTTGACAAAAATGATACAGTTTTAAATTAACCTGAATGTAGAATTCCACATGGGAAAATTAATATACTGTTAATGTCTCTGAAAGTTGTAAAGCACTCAGAAAAACAAAAAAATCACATGAAACTTCATGTTGGTTCAAGATGTTTGATTTTCCCTTCTGGTTTATGAGCCAAAGCTCCCATTGCTGTATTTGTTTTAAGGCCTGTTCCTGGGCTTTGTCACAAAGCTGCTCAAAGAAGTTATAGGACAATGCTTGCTGAAAGACTCTTTTTGGCACTGATTTGTTAGAAAACCTGCTTTGTGTAGAGAAATGGGAAGCTGTATTCTCCTTTGAACAGCAAACCTGACTGGTTCTTTGGTTCTGTGAGTAGAGGAAACCAAATAAACTTCTACATGTTCAATTTTTACCGTAGTGCTTTCATCAAACTAACTACTGCCCGAGATGGGATTAATTTCTGCTGCTTTCTAGATTTCCAATCTAAAGATTCCCAGATGGGTTTAGAGATGGGGCAATGCCTCATGCTAAAAAGAAAGGTGAGAAAAAGAGTACCTGCTGCATTCTTGCCCCCAGTATCCTTCCCTATGTGACCCAGGGGAACTTTCCTTCTCAGCCCCTAATCTGATGATCAGCTTAATACCCAGCATGCAAGCAAAAACAAGGCACACCACAGAAGCAGGCTAGAGGTGTTTCAGTACCACTGGTGATTTAAACATTACAAGCAGTGGAAGGTGCATGAAATAAGCCAGAGAGCAAAACCGTTACACCTGCAGTGTATCTTTCGTTTATTTTTACCTTGAATTGGTTCATTATACTTTAGAAATGGTGCTCTTGAACTTCACCTTACTGAGTCTCTGGCCCAAAGGTCATCAGAACATACTAAATTTCTGTCTCTGAATCTTTTGTTCTGCTTTTATTCTGTGGATTAGGATGGCACTGGCTGAATTCAGGAAATCGTGAGAAGCAGCCACTGAATGTCTTAGTCACCACTGTCTTGAATATACTGTACTTGGTCTGTTAACAGTTCACCTGTATGACGCCCTGGTGTCCAGAAATGTTTCCCTGGGATAGTGCTGGTGACCACATGTTGTCTCTTCAGTGCTGGGGGCAGGCTGCATGTACCCCAGAGACAGCTGTACCCATCAGGTACTATTCAGTGTAGGGAAAAGCATGTTGCAGTCCTCACAACAACTTGCCGGGGAACATTTCTCTGTTCTTGATAGTCCTGAGCCTATATCTCTTGTATAAAAAGCAGGCAAACTTGCTAAGGAGGTAAAAAATACCATTGATGCTGAGATGAAACTTGCCATAACTAAATAAAATATTTTTTTTCCAGTTTTTGCACTATCCTATACATTGTGTTATTTTAACTAGGGTCATATCTTTCATGATTATCAAAAAGTTAATTTAGGGGTTAAGATAATTACTATGTCTCATCTAATTTATGCTATCGTCGTATTCCATCTGCGGTTCCTGGGTGTTTCATATATACTCTTAGCAAAGAAAGTACAAATGTGGTGTGTTGGCATCCTTTGAAAGCACATCCAGGTGAGACTGGTGAACTGACACAGTTCTCAGATAAGAGAAGGGAAGGTTTCTTCCCCCCACCCCGCATCCATCCCTGCTCCATCTATGTACTCACTCCCTGGGAGTATCTGGGTAGTCTTGCTCATGTTTTCCTCAGTGAGAAAGTGCAACTCACCAATCCAGCAGAAATGTCTCTCTTTGTTTCCTTTTTCTGCTAGATTAGGGGATGGAATTTGCTCACTAAGGGGCAGGATGAGCACCAGAGTTGGCTCAGAGGAGTGGCCTTTCAGAGGCAGCAAGCTAATAGACTGGTTCAGTCTATCTTGTCTGACTGCACCCTGCATCAGACCAAGCACCACGTGGTAAAACATACTTCTGCACTGTGAAAAAGCTAAGTTAAACCTTTTCTATGGGATTTCTTTACCTCAATCCATCTTTGCTCTTGTGAGGCTGGCCGAGAGCTCTGCGTGATCTATGGCTGAGCCTCTGACTTTCTTTTTCCACAGTCCAATTGTAATGTTGCAGAGCAAGAAATAACTCTTGCAGATTTTCAACTCTGGCAATATTTACAACATGGATTGGTTATTCTGCTGCTTTTAGCTCTTTACGTCTGTTATTTTTGGGCCAAAATTTTGAAATGCAGCATAAATTTTGGGGTCCCAAATTGGCATAAGTCTGGCACTCAGGGAGGTAGAATGCCCATTTTTTGAAGATATTAGTAGATACGCATATCTTCTCTAGCCAGACTGGGGTGGGGGAAGAAGGTCAGAAAGGAATAAGAAGGGTGAGGGAAGCATGACTGCATTTAATTTGTGTGCAGGTGAGCTTAAAGTCAAAGAAACCTGCAGGAGGCAACCATTGCTGAAAATTTGATCTTGGGCTTATCAAAGTGGTCTACCAAAAATAAGATGACAAAAGTGAAAGTATTTTTCTAAAGTATTCTCATGCTCAATAAAATCTACAGCAGTAATTTAAGTGTTGAAAGAAACATAGAATCATAGAATCATTTAGGTTGGAAAAGACCTTTAAGATCATCATGTCCAACCATTGACCTAACACTGCCAAGTCCACCACTAAACCACTAATGTCCCTAAGCACCACATCAACACGTCTTTTAAATACCTCCAGGGATGGTGACTCAACCACTGTCCTGGTTTTGGCTGGGATAGAGTTAATTTCCTTCCTAGTAGCTGGTGCAGTGCTGTGTTTTGGATTTAGCATGAGAATAATGTTGATAATGTGCCGATGTTTTAGTTGTTGCTAAGAAGTGCTTACATTAGTCAATGACTTTTCAGCTTCTCATGCCCTGCCAGCGAGAAGCTGGGAGGGGGCACAGCCAGGACAGCTGACCCAAACTGGCCAAAGGGATATTCCATACCATATGATATCATGCTCAGTATATAAACTGGGGGGAGTTAGGCAGGGGGGTGGTGACTGCTGCTCAGGAACTGGCTGGGCATCGGTCGGCAGGCGGTGAGCAATTACGTTGTGCATCACTTTTTTTGTATATTCTTGAGGCCATTTCCTGTTGTCTTATCATTTGTTACTTGGGAGAAGAGACAGACACACACCTCTACAACCTCCTTTCAGGTAGCTGTAGAGAGCGATGAGGTCACCCCTCAGCCGCCTTTTCTCCAGGCTAAACAACCCCAGTTCCCTCAGCCGCTCCTCATAAGACTTGTTCTCCAGACCCTTTACCAGCTTTGTTGCCCTTCTCTGGACACGCTCCAGCACCTCAATGTCCTTCTTGTAGTGAGGGGCTCAAAACTGAACACAGTATTCAAGGTGCGGCCTCACCAGTGCCGAGTACAGGGGGACGATCACTTCCCTAGCCCTGCTGGCCACACTATTTCTGACACAGGCCAGGATGCCATTGGCCTTCTTGGCCGCCTGGGCACACTGCCGGCTCCTGTTCAGCCGGCTGTAGACAAATACCCAGGTCCTTTTCCGCCAGGCAACTTTCCAGCCACTCTTCCCCAAGCCTGTAGCGCTGCATGGGGTTGTTGTGGCCAAAGTGCAGGACCCGGCACTTGGCCTTGTTGAACCTCATACAGTTGGCCTCAGCCCATCGATCCAGCCTGTCCAGGTCCCTCTGCAGAGCCTTCCTACCCTCAAGCAGATCAACAATCCCGTCCAGCTTGGTGTCGTCTGCAAACTTACTGAGGGTGCACTCAATCCCCTCATCCACATCGTTGATAAAGATATTAAACAGAGCTGGTCCCAATGCTGAGCCCTGGGGAACACCACTTATGACCGGCCGCCAACTGGATTTAACTCCATTCACCACAACTCTTTGGGCCAGGCCATCCAGACAGTTTTTGACCCAGCAAAAAGCACGCCCATCCAAGCCATGAGCAGCCAGTTTCTCCAGGAGAATGCTGTAGGAAGTGGTGCCAAAGGCTTTACTAAAGTCTAGGTAGACCACATCCACAGTCTTTCCCTCATCCACTAAGCGGGTAACCTTGTCATAGAAGGAGATCAGGTTAGTCAAGCAGGACCTGCCTTCCATAAAACCTTGCTGACTGGGCCTGATCACCTGGTTGTCCCGTACGTGCCATGTGATGGCACTCAAGATGATCTGCTCCATAACCTTCCCCGGCGTCGAGGTCAGACTGACAGGACTGTACTTCCCCGGATCCTCCTTCCGGCCCTTCTTGTAGATGGGCGTCACATTTGCTAACTTCCAGTCAACTGGGACCTCCCTATCAGCAGCCAGGACTGCTGATAGATGATGGAAAGTGGCTTGGTGAGCACTTCTGCCAGCTCCCTCACTACCCTTGGGTGGATCCCATCCAGCCCCACAGACTTGTGTGTGTCTAAGCGGTGTAGCAGGTCACTAACCATTTCCCCTTGGATGATGGGGGCTTCATTCTGCTCGCCGTCCCTGTCTTCCAGCTCAGGGGGATGGGTACCCCGAGAACAACTGGCCTTACTATTAAAGACTGAGGCAAAGAAGGCATTAAGTACCACAGCCTTTTCCTCATCCTTTGCCACTATGTTCCCCCCCGCATCCAACAGAGGATGGAGAGTCTCCTTAGCCCTCCTTTTGTTGCTAATGTATTTCTAGAAACATTTTTATTGTCTTTTACGGCAGTAGCCAGACTAAGTTCTAGTTGGGCTTTGGCCTTTCTAATTTTCTCCCTGCATAACCTCACGACATCCTTGGAGTCCTCCTGAGTGGCCTGCCCCTTCTTCCAAAGGTCATAAACTCTCCTTTTTTTCCTGAGTTCCAGCCAAAGCTCTCTGTTCGGCCAGGCCGGTCGTCTTCCCCGCCGGCTCATCTTTCGGCACATGGGGACAGCCTGCTCCTGCGCCTCTATGATTTCCTTCTTGAAGAATGTCCAGCCTTCCTGGACTCCTTTGCCCTTCAGGACTGCCTCCCAAGGGACTCTGTCAACCAGGCCCCTAAACAGGCCAAAGTCTGCCCTCTGGAAGTCCAAGGTCGCAGTTCTGCTGACCCCCTCCTTACTTCTCTGAGAATCGAAAACTCTATCACTTTGTGATCGCTATGCCCAAGACATCCTACAACCGTCACATCACCCACAAGTCCTTCTCTGTTCACAAACAACAGGTCCAGCGGGGCACCTTCCCTAGTTGGCTCACTCACCAGCTGTGTCAGGAAGTTGTCTTCCACACACTCCAGGAACCTCCTGGACTGTTTGCTCTCTGCTGTATTGCATTTCCAGCAGTCATCTGGTAAGTTGAAGTCCCCCACGAGAACAAGGGCTAGCGATTGTGAGACTTCTCCCAGCTGCTTATAGAGTATTTCTTCTGCCTCTTCATCCTTGTTGGATGGTCTATAACAGACTCCCACCATGATATCTGCCTTCTTGGCCTTCCCCCTGATTCCTACCCATAAACACTCAACCCTATCGTGACCATCATTAAGCTCTAGACAGTCAAAACACTCCCTTAATGTATGAGGCTACCCCACCGCCTCTCCTCCCTTGCTTATCCCTTCTGAAGAGTTTATAGCCATCCATCGCAGCACTCCAGTTGTGCGAGTCATCCCACCACGTCTTCCTGATGGCAACTATATCATAGTTTTCCCACTGCACAATGGATTCCAGCTCCTCCTGTTTGTTGCCCGTGCTGCGTGTGCTGGTGTAGATGCACTTCAGTTGGACTATTCATCCTGCCACCTTTTTGGGGGAGAAGCCCTAATTCCTATGTGACCATTCTCAGGTGCTTCCACAGTTTCTAACACATCCATAACCCTTGTGTCTTTGCTGTCTCCATCCTCTGCCTCCACTGAGACGGCAGACCAAAGGACCTCGCTAGCACACTGTCCCTCAAACATTGGCGTGCCGCCCCTAGGCTTATCTCTAGCAAGCCTAGTTTTCTCCCTTTCCCCCTTCAAATGTAGTTTAAAGCTCTTTCAATGAGCCCTGCTACCTCCTGTGCAAAGATCCTTTTCTCCCTTTGAGAGAGGTGTACCCCGTCTGTCACCAGCAGGCCAGGTGTTGTAAAAGAATAAGGGATATTTTGTGCTTGGAAAGGTGCTTGCTGTAACTAGCTATAGTAAAAGATAGCAGACATGGGAACATATTATACATACATAAAACGATTTCTGTGTGACTATGAGAGAGAGGGTCACAAAGACTAGGGAAGGATTAAAATCTGACAAGTTAATTTACAGTCTGGAAATCTTACCAAACACAAATTAGAAATGGTGATTACCCCTATGAAACTAGTTTGCAGGCTGCCAAAGATAGTGACTGTTAATGACGGGCTCTAATCTGATGGACATATTTACTCAGAAGAATATTACTGAGATTTACCAGTTTGAGAACTGTGTCAACTCAGAAAAAGTCTCACAGAGCTGTGAGATGGCCAAAAAAGCAATTCAGAGAACGAAAACTCTGCTAAATGAACAATCATGGTCAATATACAATATTGTGGCAGTGTAGAAATGTAGAATTATATGGTTAGACTTTCCCAGAAGAGATGATTTATTTTGCAAGTAATTTGAACATATAGTTGATGTTTGACCTTACTGAGAAGAATAACAGAATACTTATAGCTGGTGTTTCAATGATAGTTACTGAAAGGAAGGCTTCTACACCTGAAAGTAGACATAGCAGCAATAGCTGGCTTGAGTTTCAGAGCCCTGTTGGATTCAAACCACTTGACATGTTTATTTCCTCTCTGTTTTATTGCTTTCTTTCCATGCTACCCATGAGGTAACTCTAAACAAACATTTAAAAAGTAAAACAGTTGGATTGCATTTAGAAACTATGTAATTTACAGAATTTACAAAAAGGTAATGTACATTTTTACTTAGGAAAGTTTCTTAAAAAAATAAAAGAAATATGATTGATAATGGTCTGCTTTGCTGGAGCGAGGTTTCTAAAAAACAGAAAATGAGAAGTTTTGCTTTCCCTGTCTTTCATTTCATGAAGAACCTTAATGAAGACCTTTTGCTACTTCCTAGCAAATATAATGGTAGTGTCACAAGGTGTGTGACACTAACTAATGTTACAAAGTATGCAACCAGCAACTTCAAAGGCCAAGGTTGTAGGAAACGCATCAAAGCAATCATGTCCTTAAAACTGTTCTAACCGAGTCATACAAGTTTCTTTCTATAATTTTTGGAAAATCAAGTCATTCTAACCTTAGAGAGATGGAAGATGCTGAGTTCACAGCTTTGATTTTCTAACATATATGTTAGATATATTTAGTTTTAAAATTTTAAGCCTAAAATGTCCTTCTCTTATGTGAATGACACTAGATCTTACTCAAGTGATGGGCTCTCACCCCAGCAGCCTTCCCAGAAGGATATCCAATGCAGCATATATCTGCCTACAGAATAAAGACTGAATTACTGTAGTCCTTGGGGTTACAACCCATAACTGTGTCAGGAGTATAGAAGTTCCAAAAATAAGTCTAGGAAGCTGAAAAGTAGGATTATTTAAACTAGTTGTTTTCAAACTGGTCATGGACTACATTTGGTGTTCAAGACACCGGAAGGTAGTAGACCAGCAATAAGGGCAAGATGAGATGGACTCCTGCTCCAGGAGAAGGTTGGGAGCAGATAGGTGTTGCAGCTTATTGTACCTCTGCTGACCAACCAGCTAACAACTCGGATCCTTCCCGTGTCTTCAGAGGTTTTGACCCCAGTTGCTAACTTGAACTTTCATGCTGAAGAGGCTGCTTCCATTCACTGGAGAGAGGCACTTTTCCCTGAACTTTGAAACTTCCCCCAAATTTGGAAGTATTTGAAACTTCCCCAGCCTTGGGGGCCAGAGATCCACCAGCAACACTGGCACAATTTGATATTCCTAGCTGCAGTCCCTAAGTCCCTAGCCCCTCTGCCTCTCTCTGGCGTGCTTACTAACAGTGAGCAGCCTGGAAGGAGAAACATTTAGAGGTCTAAAATAGGTCAGATCAACCTGTCCTTAAAATGTGTCTATTTTTTTACCTGTTCCCCCTTTTCCTTCTGTATTCACCTTGGGGTGACTCACTCCAACATCTACATTGTGGGTATGTAAAAATTGGAGAGACAAATCTCATCTCTTCTTTAAAAATGATTCTTGCATTGTAGATTACTTCAGTACAAGATAACGACAGAGGAGTAGTGGGGTGGTTCACGTGGTTTGGTTTGGTTCAGGACAACCTAGCGATCAGCACCAAGTAGTGCAAATGTACCTTTAATACCTTTGCCATTTTTCAGAGGCAATTTTCCTTTTTTAAAGGGAATAATAGAGTCCTTATAATGCCTAAATTTCACTTAGACCTTCAAATGGAATTCATTAAATTAAAAAAGTAATCAATGAAACCTTTTATATTTAAAATGTAGTGATGACAAAAATCTTAGTTTCAGCAATACGTTTGATTCGTAAATATATGTAAGATCCTACTTAGCATAATACGGTTTGGATACAGACATTAAAGGTATCTCTTCTTTCAGATATTCTTTGCAGAATTTACATTTTCTAAATCTTAATCACATGATGTTATACACTCAAAAATTATTAAAGGGCTCTGGATGTGTGTAAACTAAACTATTTCTCTTGTAAGGACTGAGGTAGCGATGGATTGTATAGGAGATCTATGGTGCATCCACTTAAAAGATGTCAATATGGTAGAAATTTATTTGAGCAATGCTTTCCTGGTGTAACAAAAAAGATGATAGGACTTTCCTGGGAAGAGGAAAGATAGGATCAGCCTTAGTAACTTGAATAATACCTTAGCAAACCAGCACATGTCAAAAGACAAATTAGAATCAAAGAAATTTTATTAATTTGAGCTTTGATTTAAAGTTGTGAATAGCTTCTCTTTTCCTTCTTTAGTATGTTTTTACAGGTGTTTTGTCGGCTTCTCTCTGATTATTGATATTTTTAAAATACGAATTTTCAGTATTTTTATGTTTCTTCACTCTTTGTTTTCAGAACTTATATTTGATAATTTCAGCATGGAGTTGTTTTGAAACTGAAGTCAGTGATAGAATTTTCTGCAGTTTCAACAAGACTAATATACAGGTCATACTGTGTAAGTTTGGAACCTAATATTTCCATTATTTATATAATTGATGTATATGTTTCTTCAGTGGACTATGTATGACAGAAAATCTAGGAAGAAGTTTTTTAGGACCTGATTCTGCAAACATTTACTCACTACATAAAATTATCTTTTTTTTCATTTTTTTATATATAAAAAAGAAGTTGAAACATTTATAAGAAACAAACAAGAGACCAGTCTTGAACCTGCTTACTGAAACCAGCATTCTCAGGCTTAAAACAAATCTTTTATATAATGTGCTCAGCAACCACTTTTGATAGCAAATGCATGTGCAACAATCAACACCTGCTCCTGCATGACTTCTAAGAAGCTGTATTTATCTCTGTTTCCAAAACAACAGTTAATCTTCATGATTCCTGATACCTTTTTCTACTTTCCTTCTCCACATCTAACTGCGTGAAAAATGGCAAAGCATCCTCATTGGTCATGAGTGGGAGGCAGCCTCCATTTTAATGTTCTTGGGCTACATAAAACAAGCAAATGACCATTGCTTATTCTATATACATATGCCTGCCTTGGAAGATCCAGCTTCCGTCTGGTCACACGAAGCTGCACAATTCACAATTGAAATACTTACCAGCCAGACAAAGTACTTGCAGTATTGTAAATATCCAGCCTATCGTGTTACAATGATGTCTAAAGTTATCTTAACCTCAGCTTTTTCCTACCTTTTACTCTATCTCAAGCTGCATGCAGCCTTCCTTACTTATACACTCTACTCACTAGCCAAACATATTTGAAAAAAAAATTGCTACATTCCTTTTTGAGAAAGGCTTTGCTACCACTCTCGTGGATGACTGCATTTGTATAGAGAGTGAGAAGACAGGCAGTGGATGTGAGGGGAATCCACAACACCTGGTTCTCAGCCTTTGTTTCCCACTGTGCCTTTACCTGTCTGGAGCAGGATCAATATCATCATATATTTCAACAACAGTGCATCAAGGTCCCTGGAAAAGCAGTGTTATGGATAATTAAATAACTGCAAAGTGAAATTGTCTTAGAAATATATTTCATTGGGCTGGGATTAAAACAGTCATAATAACAGGGATTGTTCTGATAAAATAGTTTAAAAGTTTGAGATTGTATTAAGACAGCATGAAATACACACTGATAACTTCCTTATTCCCTCCCTCCAGCGTGTATAGCTGACTGATAAAAAACAGGGCATGTCTGTCTTAGAACAGGTGATTATGGACATCTGAAAACTACATGTATGTATTCATTTATGTGTTCCAAAGAGTAAACCCCACACTATTCACTAGGTATTGTCTATAAAACCAATTCGTACTCCAACTGGGAAAGCTCTGTCTGCTGTCTTTGTCAAGCACCGTGGATCCAAAGGTAGTTAGACCCTAGAATTAGAGGAAAAAATCTTCTGGGGAGAGAATTGCTTACCTAGGTAAAAAGGGTGAGAATTATTTGATGCCATGAAGTGATTTGTTTGTTTATTCTCTGGATTTATTACATAAAAAGAACTTCTGTAATTTCCCTGAAGACGCTGCAGGGGAAAGTAGGGGGAGCTGAGGGATAACTATTTTGTATAGAGCTGAACTGAGGTGGTGCTGGCAGATGAGGGCAGGCCTGACTGATTCAGCAAATCAGTGATTCAGCTGACTGACGGGTGTAGAAGCTGGGCGAGGGTTGAAGTCCAGCACTTTTAAGTGTTTTTCTCAATCAACTCTGGCACAATGAAAGGTAAATGAGAAAATTGGTGAGCTACAGAGGGAAGGAGTGATTTAATGAGAGAGTAGGTAACAAGGAGTAAGAGAGGGAGAATTTATTTTCCAGCAAGGAAATATATTTTTCTGGAATAGATTTTTTTGATATAGAGAAAAACATCTACTCACCCACAAAGGACAGTGCTGTAGCTAAATCTCCATACTACCTCTTCTGGCTAATACTGTGTATTTAACAGGAATCATTTGAAAAAATTGCTTTGATGTCAGACTTCATTGCTTTGGTGGAAAGAACTAAAAAACCCCCACAAACAAAAACACTTTACCATGGCTTCACATGCTGGTGATTTTACATGGATATTACTATTACCTTTAAATCAGTAAATGCATCCTGCAGGTCAATGGGTGATATTTGCTTTGATGGTAGACTCTGTGGACGACGAGTCAAATAATGTAAAATTAGTTGCAGGAATGGAAAGCTTTTCAAAGTGCTAACTTCATGCAAGTATTTCTTCTCTTTAGGGTTGCTTTTCATTTCTTTGACAATATAACCTGTGGTGGTGTAGGGACCCATTACTGACCTCATTCCTGGTGTTCATATTGCATTGCCAGCGTTTCCACTGAGTACTGGAACAACTTACACAGGTCAAATCTAAGGCTTTTAGAAGGTCTATGTTTTGCATTCCTTCTGTGATGAAATATGCATAGATACACTGTCATTAAACTTCAAACGAACTGCTGCTTAAAACATTAAACACAGAAACTAAGATGAAGTTTATACCACTTTGTAATTTGCATTGACATTTAACCTAATTTACAATGACTGCTGCTTAGTCCAGGTGGATACTAAACTGCAGCTGTTCTTTAAACATTATTCTGTGTACCCTCCAGATTCAGTTCTGATTTGTTTGATTTCCTTTCAAAGCACTAGCTCCTCTGTTAAAAAAAAAAAAAAAAAAAATTAAAAAAAGCATTTGCTACAGTTAACCAGGCAGTTAGCTAAGAAGTTACATGGAATTATTCAGCTTTGATTTTCATTTACTATGAAATGTTGCTGCAATAGAATATGTTGTTGTTATTTTTAATTGGCAGGTACAGTTTGCAGAATTATGTATTTCACGTATTTCTTGTAGTTTTGTGACATAAAAAATTATGATATTTGTCTCTTTAATTACAAATCTTCTACTTTTTCACTCACAGACAAATTCTTTAAGGGTATATCAGGACTTTTTCTGTCAAAGATATCTTGGCTGTTTCCTAAGATAAATCTTTATTTTCATTCTTTCTTTCATTTTTCTTCCAGACTGCTCAGGTCCTTCCCATTATCAAAATACCATAGAAAGGCACAGTAAAATTTCAATGCAGAACTCAGTGAGCTTGTGGAAGAACTGCCTTTGATTTCAGTGGACTTTGGATCACTCTAGGAGAAAGATAGTTAGACCTTACAAAGACACTCATTATTTCAGTTTGGTTGTCAAAAAAATTTTATATCAAAATTCTTCATTTTTCCTTCTAGTAGAATACTCTCTTGTTTTGACACTTTTCATTTCTTACCAACCATCTATTCCAAGAATATCAGCAAACAACATGGCTTAACATAAGGAATTAATGTTTGATACTGTATACTCTAGAAACTTTCATCATCCAACATGACTACTTAAATTGCACTTCAGATATGTATGTAAGAGATGATATGCTGAACATATGGTAAAGTTTTAACTCTGGTATTACCTTACCCTGAAGAATTCCTTCTGATAAATATTTTAATGCACTGAAAATGGGAAACAAGTGATGTCCTACCCAAGTAGATACTTGTCAGCAACTAACCCATGTAAGATTTCAACTCTTCACTTGGAAAGTACTCTGTAAAAAGGACCAGATCCTCAAATGGCTTAAGAATTTTCTCCTTCAGTAAAAAATCCAATAATATAAAAAACTATATAAAAAACTCCCCTCTGTTACATGCAGACGCACGTGCTGTGTACATGTCTGTATAAACATAAATATACACATAATAATAACGTTAGGATTATAGTAGTCAAGTTTACTGATACATAGTCAAGTTCAAGTGATATCTGCACACAGAATAATGAATGTGTACCATGCATATTGCTCAAGAAGAAGATGGGTAGAACAGCTGAGATGCTGGTGGAAAATGCTAAGATCATCTTCCTTACCTGCATTCTTTAAAGCCAGTAGGAGTTATGCTCCCTGTGGGAGTGTACATACAGGGAAACTCCTAAGTCCTCCCCATCTTTCAACTTTTACTTACACCAAAGAAAACTCAAATTCATCCCTGTAAAAGCATATCAATTGTACATGGAAGCAACTCATGGAGCAATATTTTCTTTCATTATCTTTTTCTTATATAAGCACATGGCCACAGTTTTAGATATGGCTTTCAAATTTGACTGCTAATGTTCAGTTCCCTTGCTTGAGACATCCAAATCCACTTTCTAAAATGATGTCTTACCTTCATAGCAAGGAAGTGTATGTGGCTAAGGCGGAAGCAAGGACAGGAAAAGAAGTACACCTTAGAAGAAACTTCTCATTTTTTTTTGTCTGATGACTGCAGCTGTTCCTGTGATAGATCTTTTAAATTATGCATTACTAGTAACAGTGGTTCAAAAAATTTCTGAGTAAGGAAATTTATATGAAACCAGTGATATACATTGGACAATATCTTATCCTTGTGTGGTGAGAGCCTCTGGTTGTTTGGGGTTTTTTCATGTACAAAAGGTGCTTCAGTAGCATAGTCCTTAAAATATCCAAAAGTAGAATTAACTAAATATGGGGTAGCCAATGAAGACATTTAGGAAGAGGAAAACAAATGATTCAGAAGAAATATTGTTTAGATAAAGACAGTTTTGTGTTCCAGTGTTTTTTCAAAGATTGAATATTAAAAACCATTATTTTAAATGACTGACAGATAAGGAATTCATGTATTTGATTCTGAGACTGAATAGAAGCACAGTAAGACTGTTGTCTTCTTTTAGATCAGTGGAAAAAGGGTTAAAGATATATCCTTGATACTTAAAAAAAAAAGAAAAAAACAAGATCTTGAGTTTATAAAAAAGAAACAGGTAGAAGTTAACTTGGTTGTGTAGCATATTTCAGAGTCAGTGTTTCTAATAATTGTTGTAAGGATAGAAGTCATGATACATAGACAAGAGAGATATAGAAATAAGGTTAAATGGATGGTTCTGCAGTTGTGCTGAATAAGATGCTATTACTAATCATTTTAAAGTCAATCCTTCAGGATAGTAGTGCCCAATGGCATTATAATCTGTTGAGTTTTTTGTTCAAAAATTAATTTGTACTGAGGAACAAACTGATCTTTCAGTCATCTTGTATTAGGAATACAAGCAATCAACAGTATGAACAATTAACATTACATCCTATCATAAATAAGAAATAAGATGATAAGAGATGAGGTTATGCAAAGCAGGCTGACATATCACACAATCATAGAATGGCTGAGGTAAGAAGGCACCTCTGGAGATCATCTAGTCTAGTCCCTGCTCAAAGCAGGGTCATCTAGAGAAGGTTTCTCAGGGCCATGTCCAGTTGTTTTTACTATCACCTAGGACAGAGATGCCACAATCTCGTGGGGCAGCCTGACCTGAGTATTCAACCACCCTCACAATAAAAAAGTTTTTTCTTACATTTAAATGAAATTTGCTATACAGCAATCTGTGAATGTAATTTTGGTTTGGAGTCCTCACAATGAGAGGGAAAAAACTTATTGCTTGCAAAAGAACAAGCCACCCTTTTTGAGGGGAACAGGGTCTCTGGAACATAGGGTCTAAGCAAGCACTGAAGTACCATGCCTGGTTTGCCCCTGTTTTACTATGGGATGTAAAAATCTAAAGAAAGGGGTTGAACTCTCCGCTGTTACTTGGGAGCAAGACCAGCTCTTGTAAAACAGGTCTTTCTTTAAGAAGTGTGCAAAGACTCCCAAAGGAGTCAGTTCGCTCCATGGGTAAAGCAGCTTGAAGCACCAATGAGTATGGCAGTTTTTAACAGGAGCAATTTGAGCTGCAGTGAGCAAATGAAATATGGAATTCATAATGATATGGCATAATGCCACAAATTAAACTGTCTTCAGAGAGATGATTTTCAGGCTGTGGCTTGCTTTCTTGAGCAATGAATTTGGTTTCTGAGACTCAGGTAGCTCACCTCCTCCAAAACGTGGTGTAAAAACCCACTTCATTGACTTAATCCTGCAAATAATAAGAACTGATATAGCAGTACGAGTGAACTCATCACTTCATGGATAAGTATCTGAGAAAAGTATAATCTCAACACCACTTACCATCTGAACAGATAATTAAGAGGGAAGGGACTGGAAAGGGAATTAAAAATTCAAGTGGGTAAAGCATTTAAAATCAACACGTACTACTTTTTTAATTATTTGAAAGTTTTCTGCTGTCTGTTATTGCTCTAGCTATGTAGGAATAAGTTTGGGATGGAATACAGTTAAGAGGATTTTAGGGGAAGAGCTGGGGTATTACGTAAATCAGCAAGCACATCATAAAGGAGAAATGGGTAAACAATTCCCACCAAATGTTTCTTTCTAGAGAGAAAGGATTTTTTTTCCCACCTCTATACAAGTGCAACTGAAATACACCTGGATTTATATTCAAAGATTACTGAGTTTATGTCTACAAAGAAAAAGCCCAAGTTCGGTACTTGGTTTTCAATGAAAAGTTGAATTGTTGCAGTGTAAACATCATTGAAGAAGTGTTTTTTCTTCCAGTCTCCTTTAAAATGAACCATAATAATGTCCTTCTTTTCTACCCAACTCTACTTACAGATGTAATGGGCAATAATAGAGAAGAAACGGAAAACGAGAAAGGTACATATTCATAATACTAATAGGCTGAGGTGACTGCTGTAAGGAGAGGGATCTGGCATTGTAGTCTGGATCTAAGTTGTGCAAGCCTATTAAGAAAGGCATAAATGTATGTAGGATGAGAAAAGTGTCTTAAAGGGAATATTTAAGCATAATCACCATTGCCAAACTGGTATAAATTGGGAAAAAAATCAAATGTGTTTAAGAGGAGCTGGATAAGAGCCTAGAGAATGAATACTAAATGGAACAAAATGGTCCACTTCTGGAGGTAACTAAATGCTGTAAATGCAGGTTAGATTTTAGATGACTGACTAATAAATCTATGGGACACCACATACCTGAGATATTTTCACACAGTTAAACAATAGATCAACAGTTAGAAGTGCTTTTAGACAGTCAAACAGCAAAGTGGATGCATAGTTCATTTTATGCACACATTGCAAAGGATTGTGAGTTATCTGAAATCTATCAAACTAAAACTGCTTGGGATGTTTGGTAGAATCACAAGCATTCATCTCCATGGCCATTCGTGTAGCCAGCAGGGATGACAGTAGCCATGAAGGTGGGTCAACCTGCATTTAGGCACAGCTTAGTAACCTTAGTCCAGCTTTCCTGCCGGACATGTACAGCCTGACTGGAAGTTCATTACTACAGTACACCCTTCATTACACCTACTTCATTACACCTACTGTTTCTGTCCTGTGTATGCTAATACTATGTAGAGTATTCCAACATGCTGTTATCTCACCTCTTACTATATTGTAGACATTACCTGATAGGTAAAGATAAATGATTCAGCAAGCAGGTAATTAGCCAATGAACTAGAGAGTATGATAAATAGCTATGGAAATAATTTAAGGTGTAAGGAATGTGGCAGTGGACATCATACAGTAAAGAAGGTCATGTCAAAAGGAGCTGTCAGGCCCAGAGGCAAAGACAGATAACAGCAGAAAAGTAACAGGACAGGTCACTGGACTACAGTTTCTCCTAGGAGAGGAATCCTCATGGAAATAGTGTCTGTGAATATACCAGAATTTGCTATCCTGTTCAGAATCATAGGCTAATTGATGTGACATAGCTTCAAATCATCCTTAGCTTTTTTTTTCCCCCCTAAAAAAGGATTTTTAAAACCCCAAGTTAATTGACAGAATTGCTTTAGTAAAAGTTGACACAAGATATTCTTAAGAATTCACATGTAAACCTACAACAGTCTCCATTTATCTGAGGGGAACGATGAGAAGGACCTGTACAGCCTTTTCTGCAAAGATGATTGCAGAGTTCATCTGGGAAATACTGCACAGTGTTACTATCCAGGCAAAATTTTTAATTGTGCCAATAGTACGTTATGGCAGCCTGAGAGCAACAATTTGTTTCATAGCACAAGAAGCAATCCGTTTTGTTGTTTTCAAAATACTTTTAATCTAGAAAGAGAGCTAGGATGAAGCAGAGGTCTTTGTATACATTAAAAAGGCAGGCTGAATGAAAGAACAAATTTCACACTGAAGGTCTTAAGTCCTGTTGGTACTTTAGAAGTTGAAAGTATGGTAAAAAGATTCATATATTCAGTTGCAGTTTCACTTGGATATGAATAACAGAAAATGCTCTTTTTTATTTTTATGCTATATGCATTTGCATTAGGGGTGTGAGGAAAATGCTTACTTTCAGTTTCTCCAGACAATGTCTTCTGCTACATGCAGACTACATGTGTAGACTGCCACAGCTAGTTGTTTATAATTGGTAATTAGTATTATTTTTAAAAGGAAGTAGAATTTGTGAATGAATTGTAGTCATTTATTGACTGATACAGTAGAGCTATAAATAATATTCCACAGTATCCATATCAGGGTTACCAAATCCTATGAGATCCCTTAAAGACAAATACATCTTATGAGAAAATTAAATAGTGGCCTACTCACGCTCTTTTGATATTTAGCTCTCTCTGTGGCACAACTCCTTTTTTTCTTTTTTTTTTTTCTTTTCTTTTCTTGTTTTAATTTCCAAAGACAGAGCAGGAAAAGAAAGTTTTTAAAGTTAAATGGAATGAGACAAAAAAAAATTGTTGCTTTGACTTTCTCATTGGAAAAAGTTGGAAAGCAAGAAAATAAAATAAAAAAAAGTGGAAGTATAGAGAAAAAAAGAGAAACACCTCACTCTTTTAATTTCTTTCTATTAGAAGGATATGTAAACCTTTTTTAAGCATAAGGTATAAATAAATAGTTTTCACCTCATATTCTCCAATTTTTTACTTCTCCTTATAAAAAAAACCCATAAGGATGAACAAAGTAAAAATTCCAAATGTTATTCCTAGTTATATTTTCCTTTAAAAGATCAAAAAAAAAGTCTCAAACTCCACTAAATAGTTTTATAAGGAAAAAAAAAAAAACCCACAAAAAGCTAATATTTGGAAAGTCTTCTCTCCAAATAACCAGGATTAACAGTTGACAGTCACACTTATTGAAAAACAGCATTTGTAACAACTGTTGGTGGTTTTTTTTTTTCCTTTAGAACATAATTCAGGTTTTATTTTCAGGTACTTTTTAAGAATAGTTAGCATTTTCTGGAAAAAACCCTCAGATCTTATTTGTGAAATTTACTTTTGCCAACAAAGCCTTCCTATTTTTTTTGTTCTTATAATGCGAAAGTGCCACTATGTGCATTCAGCTATTCTCACAGATGCAGTTATCACTGAGTTTCCTTTGCATTACTTTATCATCCTTGGGTTTAATGGAACTTAAATGTTTGACATGTGCTTTTGGGACTACCTGCTTTGGTATTTTGCTGAACTAAGACATAAATAAATGCTATTGACGTCAGTAGATTAAGGAGAAGAATTAATAAAACCATGTTTACCCATGTATTAAAGAAAGGGAAGTCTTCTGGGACTAAAGGTGAAATATCTATAAATTATAACTGGAAGGAAAAGCTGAAGTTTTTTATAAGAATAACAACATACTGATGTTGTATTTTGAACAAAGAGTCATAGCGGTCTTTGTATGAATACACTGAAAATTTGGTGAGCTTGTAACATTGAAATTCAGCTTAGGACAATGTGGATAAATCCAACCATATACATTACAGATACATTTTAAAGACAAATACAAGAGTTACTTTCTCATTGTTCTGACTCTGATCCTTGCAAAGTCTACAAAGTACACTTTGCAGTACAAGAGAAGCTGTAGATACAGGGAACAAAGGAATTGCCAGTATGAAGAGAAGATGAGACAAGGACATTATTGTTCATATGCTGAAATAAGATGAAATATGGGTCTGGAATATATAGAATTATAGATTTATAGATAGATATATATCTATAGATATCTATATCTATATATAGATATATATATAGAATTATATATTTCTATATATAGAATTATATATTTCTATATATAGAATATATAGAAATATTCCTATATCTAGCTATTATGCTTGCCTTTTTTTGTCCTGTGTTAGCAAAACAGCTAACTAGGTTGGATCTAGGATAATCTACCACTTACTATAAAAACAGGTTTGATAAATGGATAATTTTTTTCTTTTAATTTCTTTTTAAAACTGATTTCAGAAGTTCTAAGAATTTAAATAGCTTTTCTAATGGTAATTTGCTTTTTTTTTCCTTTTAGAAAATATGGAGATCAAATGTTTCCACTTTCCGTTACTTTCACAGCCATTTGCCAAATTTTATCCAAATTTGTAAACAGTTTTGTACCCTAGAAAGTGCATTTTCTGGTAAGCATTTTTCTGAATATTTCCGAAGTTACACTACTTATCTCTTGAATATATACACAAACTCACAAAACTCGGAGAATTTGGCATAGTTACACAATTCGTAGAAGTAAAGAGCCACTGAAGAATTTATAACGCTGCTTGCCTCAATCCATTTTAGACTGTTAGGAATGAGTTTCAAAGGTAATGAGTGGATTTAACTCCCTTTGACTTCAAAATCAGGCAGGAGGCTGTTGGGCTTAGGAACACCAGATTTAGTACGGTCTCATTAAATCTGAACTGGGGAGATCCGTTATAGTCAACCAGATTTGAGATAGCTTGGTCTTCATTTCTAGCAGAGCAGCAAATGATGTTAACAATGTAGTACATCACGATGAGTAAATGGAAGGTGAAGTAAAGCCAAGAAAAGCTCAATCTATATTGAATGCAGACTTCAAGTTTACCTTAAGGTCACATGGAGATAAGATGAAAAAACACATAGCACAGACACATAATGCTGCCTTTACCCTTTCTGTTAACATTCTGATAATTTGGGAATAAAGCCTGGCAGATATGTCAGGATGAATGATTTTTGGATTTTGATTTCAAGAAAGTGCCCTTGTGGGAGTCCGCACAAGAGTAAATTAATGGAAGAAGATGCTTGAAGATGTTAAAACAGTCTATGTGTGCTTTTTGTAGTTACAATTTAAAGGCTCAGTTATGACTTTCCTCAGTAAAAACCTCAGCACATGTATATGCTTTACATGTTAATTCCATTGGGACAATTTGTAGTTTACTGCAAAGCCATTTATCATCTAATCAGAATCTTGAAAGATTAATTTAAAAGTATTTAAAGTCTTGGACTTGCTTTTTCTCAAATGAACCAGTCATTTACTGTACTATGTCTAGGTCTTGAAGCTATAAAGACATTTGGTGCTAACATATATGGATATGATGTACTGAAACACTATGATATATTTCAAAGAATGTATGCATCTTCTAGAGCCAGGAAAATACCTTTATATCCAAATACTTTACCTATAGACATAGGGCATCCCCTTAAATCACATTTACTGTCTTGTAGCTTATTTTCCATTAAGATGTAAACAACCTTCCCCCCGCCCCGCCTTAGGAAATATTAGTCTATTATTCTCATACGTGCTTGTAAATCTGGTTGTGAAAATATTGTTTCCAGAGATATCCTGGATTGTGTCTCTCTCACCCAGCTTCATATGTCTGCAGTTTATATGTGTACATACTAGCTAGTAACCCAATGCTCTCTTCAAGGTCAATAGAGAGCAATATCCCATGATTCATCTGACCTATTTTCATCATCTATTTTAGGATGAGATGACTCATGCTTTGCAAGTGCCAATTTTACTCCACTCACTGTGAAAAAGTTTTGACAACTAGCTGACATGAAAATATCTGTACTGCTGATGTCTATATTTGTGATCTCATGAATGCCATTCTATGTGTCTATCTTCAGAGCTCTTTGATTTCCCCATCCTTTATTTATGAAAATTCTAGTCATCCAATCAGTGAGCCAAAACAGAATTGTAAAGCACTGCTGAATATGCATATACCACAAGTGTCAACTAGTTACTAGCACATTTTAAACAATCCCTGTGCAAGAAATTCACGTGGTGGGATGGATTCTACAAGTCATATTGTTTCAGAGTGAAGGATCTTCAGAAAAAAATTATTTTGTCACTTGGTTAACAGAAACTTCATTCAGGATAAAGTATTTTGGTAAGGGATACAATTGGTAATAATAAATCTAAAAAGGCACACCCCTCCCTTTCATATGAATGGATGCAGTTATGTTGTTGTAAAAGTATCTTCTATATGGAAAACATTGTATGCATACAACTTCCACTATTTTGATAAGACCGTGAGGGTTTGTACCTTCTTAATCACACCTTAACAGTGAAAACAGTGTTTTGTATGAAGCCTGTCCTGAACACAGTTCATATTTAATGTATAGAATCATAGAATCATAGAATGGTTTGGGTTGGAAGGGGCCTTAAAGATCATCTAGTTCCAACCATTGTTTGACAATTTGTAAAATATGCAGTTGTTAAACATTATGACAATTGGTTACACCCAGTAAAAGGTGGAACACTGCAGATGAATTTGTTTTCTTCAGTATCCTCCTTCCTGCATTAATGAATGTGACCTTTAGTATAATGATATCACTTATCTTTTTGGGGATTACTAGAGAGATGAATTTTCATCAGGCACGTGGGAAACTAGTGCAAAGATTTCTAAACCTAACTTCTTACTCCGTGCATCAAAATCATATGTCAATGCTATTATTTAAACAAAACTTCCTCTAATGAGGTATCCCAGCTGTTGCTGTATTTTGGCTTTGATCAGATCAATTTATTCTTATTCATTAAAAAAATTCCATGTTTTGATGAGTACAGATAACTGTTGTATATCAAAATACAATATCAAAACTCAGTAACAGCTGAAACTCACTTTTGTATTTTTTGAAGCATAATCCCAATGTTTAACAGTGTTAATCTCTACTGAAACATGTATGAGCATATGAGTACGGAGTCTGTGAAAGCAGTCATAGTCTCAGGCTTCACTGTAAGTGTAACCAACCAACTAACTATAAATTGATGATAGCTGCCAATTTTGCAGGGATTTAGAAGTATGATACAGCATTATAACATATAGCAATTAATTTTAGAAACAAGCAAGTTTCCTTCGGTACCTTATTGTTCATTTTACAGGTCTAGTAGGTTAATTACCTGGCTGATTAAGAAAAGATGTATTTATTAATATCTCAGTATAAATAAATAATTTGTGTTTTTACAGGAACTATCAATGCCCCAAACCAAGCCAGGCAGTGAGCAATATGGTTAGCAGTATGGATGAAAGGGGTCTGGCCCTTTGGCCAGTGTCTTGGCTGGTGTAGATGCTGCCAAGGGTTCTCTCTTCAGATTGTAGCTTTCTACATTGGTCAGCTGAATTTCACCGTATGTGTCTGTATGAGCTGCCTTGCAATTCCTACCTTTGACTGTCTTAATTTAAGAAGTTAAATGCTTTACTAGATTTCCTGTCTTTTTGATAGAAGGCTGAAGAAAGAATTATCAAGAGTAGCTTCATCTTGCTGTAGGATGGAGTTGGATACAGTCTTTCATGTGCTAGTCTGTTATTGGATTTGTAATCTAATTCTTTGCTTTCATTGCATGCAAAAGGCTTTTGAGCACTGTAATCTTCTTTTATTGTTTTCAGAAGTCAGGCCTGTGAAACTGCCTATAATTCTTTACTTGTCTTTTATGAGTTTTCTACTCCTGGCTCAATCCTGCAAGGAGCTGGGAAACTCTCAAGAAATGTTGAGCGTGTTCAAGGACTATAAAAATCAGTGGAACTGGAGGTCACTCACTGGATTATGATACCATACAAAATCAGATCCTCAGTGAGCCATGGGCTTTCAATTTAAATCAGATACATTTGTGAAACCTAATATCCTCTGCCTTATTTTAATAGCTTTGGATGTACACAGATAATGCACAATAGTATCATATAAAATATATAGTCTGCATTATTTATCTTGATTTGCAGCATGTAAATATTAAATCCCATGGTCTGTTATTATTACTGAGTAGCAGCTTAATTGAATTCAGCAGGCATAAGATACAAGAAATTTAAGGATGACAAAGCTACATCTTTAAGTGCTTTGTAATGATGAGTTAAAGAATTATATAACTCAAAAGCACTGTTACTTAGGAAGGAATGCAAATATGTCTAAGAACTTATTTAATATCTAATTTCTGATGTTTTTCCCAGCTTTAATTACATTCTAATTTTCTATTTAATTTTAGAAGGAATACTCATGGGGGTACCTATTTATTAGTGAATTTGAAGATGTATAACTTTTCCTTGTGTGAACAACATGGAATCTTTGAAAAAAAACTGAGCACAGAGTTATAAATAATAGCATGTCAGAATGAAAATAAAATGTGATTTATAGTCCTATCAAGATGTGCTTTATTTTTTTCGAGAATATGTTCTCTGAAACATTAACAAAGATAGGTGTCTGTAAAAAAGTCACTGACATTTTATCTGTGAACTTAAAAGTTTTCAAGCTGAGGAACGTGTCGCATATTTGTTCACTGTCATTTGTTAGGATGCACTGGGAATGTCAGAGGTTTGATATCAAAAGAAGTCAACTGTTGTAGCAGAATCAGTGCTAAGTTTGAAAGGATAACTTAGTTGTGCAAAGGAAGCAGTAGAGTATAGCCACTGCCTTTCAAGAAGAAAAGGAGTTGGAGAATGAGAGTCTCTGTTAATTCAAGTAGTGCACACTGAAAAATGTATGGACACATAAATGTAAATACACATATATGCATGACTATGCCTATTTCAGATACTGTTAACTTTATTGATGATCGTGTGATTATTTAGTGAAGGGGAATTTCAATCATATCTCCAAGCAGAAAATGTAAACTATAAAGTTAGGTTCAAAAATACGGATGGAAAACTTGTGATTGTTTATAGTTTGTCGTGGATGGAGCGAGACTGCACTTCACTCGTAAGAGAGAAGCAACAATACACTTTATTGATAGAAAACAGTGAGTTAGATTTCAATGGTAAATGCGGCAGTGGTTTAACAAGGTTCGATGGCAAGGTACACTTGATTATTTACTGCATAGAGGACAGGGTCAGACAAAACTGTCAGGGAGACTCTGACAACTCCCGTTGAGCCGTGAGGTTCAGAAAGGACCCCCTTGCTTTCTAAACTCTGTCTCAGAGAGGAGTCTAGGTGCGGCTGGATCCAAACCTCGTCCCAGACTTGGTCAACGGTTTATGTCTAAAGGATTATATAAGCACAATTAATCCTTTATATCACTTAGATAAGATTTCAAAGTTTAGCATGCTATTAGTCACTTACTGAGTATCTGTCGCGGCAAGGAATCTCTCAACCTTGAGGAATAACCTTGAGAGGCGTCCCTACTCAAGGGGAGATCCTGCCGTGCAGCCCGCTGCTCAAAGGGCTCTTGGGCTGCTCACTATTTATAGGAGTGAGATGATTGACGCATAGTCATATTTGCATACCGATAACTGTGGTTAGGTGGGCGTATTTCTCACAATAACCCTTGATTATTGTGTTGTTATCTGGCTCCTGAAGCCTCTTCAAATGGACAACAGCTATTACTATCATCATCCATTAACGACCGCCCCTGGTAGTTATCGCGAGCAGGGTTACAGGAGATAAAGGTCAGGTTGGGTGGAGGGGGGCACACCGTCACATAGCTGTTAAGGCTATATGTAGTGTCCTAATCTACACTGACATACTTTGATATATCCACTTCTCTCTTTAATTTCTGAACACCTGTAATAGTATTAATTCTTAAAAGAGCTTTAATTTTTCCCTTACTAATTTATCTTTTATTTAAGTCCAAAATTCAACTGGTCATATGATGATACCCTACACCTGGACTAGTCATCTATATTTGAAGAGAAATAGGCAATTACCCTATGTCATCCCTTAACATTTCCAACTAGAAATCTGATATCTCTTTATGGTTAGAAACATGTTTCTGCATTTACATTTTGTGACAAAAACTTCACATTTCCTGAGCAGCTTTACTCATGTATGGATTTACTCATTTACAATGAGTAAACTTTACCCTACTGATGCTATGCATTTATTTCAATTTTGAAAAAATGTTTTCCACTTGATTTTCTTTAAATAATTTTTAATTGCAAAAGCAAGAAAATCTTTCCATATTTTTAAGAGTTATGTTTAAAAAAAAAAAATATAACTGTTCTGGAAATCAAATACATATTTTCCCTAGAAATAATAATCCCTGAAAAGCATCCTGAAGAACCCTAGTCAAACGGCATTTAAAAAAAGCCTACATGCAGATGACTGTATTGCCTTAAACTGAAGCTGCAGGACTAAGAACCCAAAACTCTACAAAACGATTATAATTCTGGTTTAATAACACTATTTGACACTATTGTCTAAAAGAGGAGATTAATAACATCTCAAATGACTTTTACATAACTACATGAATGTTTTATTAGCACTGCTATAGCAAAGTAAAAGGGTCTGCATGTAAATGGGACTAACGCTCTTTGCTCATGTTTTCTTTTAATTTGATAAAGGCTGCTCAGCCTGTCTCTTGTCTCTTTAACTCAGTTCTTTAAAAAAGCACTTTCTTTTCTCCTGTTGCTATTTATTTCCTTCTCATGCAGCCATGATCATTTCCACATTCTTATCAACTTCAGGATTTTAAAAATGTGTTTTGAAGGGTTTGGTTTTTAGAGATGCGGAGAACAGCCATTGTCAACTGGATTGTTGATGCTCTAAAATGCTGACAAATCTATCCCTTACACTTTAGTAACAGACTAGAATCAAACACAGAAACAGCACTAGAATAACTAGGCATGTGTAAATGTAGCTCCTTGCCCTTTGAACAGATTTGCATTCACCCATGCAAATTCCTGGAAACCCAGTTGGCTTTTACACAGATGAAGCAGCCAATTACAGAGCTGGGTCCCTCGAGAAATGTTCATCACAAATTCTCTAGTACAAGAGAATGCAACATCAATGGTGTCTGAAAAATATAAATTAGTTAAGACCCACTAGAGTTAACTATTTGACTAAATAATTATAAAATATAATACCATTCTTTTTCCATAATGCTGTAGCTACAATATATCAAATTGAGATACTGATACCTGTCTTTTTGATAAGTCATATTTCAATTAATTTAAAAAAGTCAAAGTTTAATAACACCTGCACCAATATTTTAGAGCAACAGACTGTAGCTGATTGCTTTTCCTTATTTTTTGCTTATGGCTATTCAAAAATGCAAGAGAATTTTATTCTCTCACACTGTCTATCACTATTTCAGTACTACATACATACTGTACCACATATATGAGAATTATTCTGGTCTCTTGATCAGCTGTGTTTGTTTGTTCCTTTTCTATTAAAAAACAAAAATTTTTTACTAACTTCAATCTTCTCTCAAACAGTAATTTTAATCTTCATATGCTTCTCTAAGGAAAAAATTTATTACATAATTATCTTGATAATTTACTGCATTGATTTTCTATTAATAAAGTAACAAAATCAGCAAAATGCTATGCAGCAAATTGGTAGACTAGAATTATTACTACATTAACTGAATATAGCAAATTATTAAGCAATTAAGTCACTCTTAGACTTATTCGTTAGAGGAGATTCCATTAGTAAGTGTAGCACAGGAAGAACAAAGAAATCATATTGTTCAACCTAACTATAACATTAAATGGGCTTTGTGTTCCTCAGCTTGTAAGATAATATCTCCAAATATAGTCTGATCTCTTTAATAGACTCACTGTTTTTTACATTTTGGCAACTATCGTAAAACATCTGGAGCAACGGCATGTATGTTGCTAGAATTTGGATTTTTGTCTGCTTTAAATAGCTTGTCTGTTTAGGGTCCAGCTCTGCTTCTGTGGCTTCTTCATGGCATTTTAATGGATGAAGAGCAGACAGATAAGACCAAGCACGATAAAGCAGTTATTCCTCAATTCTGTTGCCTAAAGGCAGCAAGTCCTTGCTAAGAGACTTTTGGAAAGAAGTCAGTTCTCTTACTTCTTACTCTATACAACCGGTAGTTTGACCCCAACTCCATGCCCTAGAGCTCCATACCAAAGCATCAGAGCATGTAGAGCACTCACAATGTTTTTTCCTTCCTCACGAGCAATAGCCAACATCTGTTAGGGCTTCAATCTGAATTTTGGATAGATACTGTACTAGGCTTGCAGGATGATGCTCATCTGTCAACATGAAAATTAAGTGCTCATAAAACCAGTGATCCCATCCTTGAAAACAGTAAAGTGTCCCTTGGATATCAACCCTGCCCAATGTTGTTGATCGTTCCACATTGCTGACGTGTCTACTGACTCTTCAAGAGGACACAGAGCAGTTTGATGACCTCTGTGTATGATACTTGGTTTCTCTCTTGATCTTTCTCCAGCTGATTAAAAATATGGACCTGTGAGTGGAATCTTTTGTGAATAGGGTACATTATGTCAAGGTTAAATGTGAACAGTTGCTTTATGTTGGCAGAAAACCCCAGAGGGAAATGTCCTGCTCCATGGAAGTGGGTCCTGTATAGGGCCTATACAAGGGATATAGAACGTACAAGGACAGGCTGCTTTTATGGAGAAGGAAGTGGGCTTGAATAGTCCACAACATTTTTATTATTTTTTCACAACTACAGATGACAGTCAGTGAAGGCAACCAGAAATAATATCTGAGAGGACATATGGGTGGAGAGCACGTGATCACCTTAGGCCCTGCAGAAAGAGAATTGAAGCACTGGATATGCTTTTTTTTTAATTCTGAAAACTCTACTTAATAGAGAGTGTGCTGTATTGAGAACAGTGAAATCCCTCCTCGGGACTCTTTTTGTCTGTAAAGAGCATATCAGTCAAGAAAGGAAGATCAGCAGAAGAAAAGGAAAACAATAAAAATAAATTTTCAGTGTTGTTATACATCTTTTGAAAGAGCAGACAATACAAAGTATAAAAGTTCAAGTCAACACCTAATCTTGATTTTGGGACCTGTGCAGTCCCTTCTTTCTTCCTTTGTTTTTGCATATGTCAAATTAGTGTAAAAGCTTCCTGGACCACAGATTTTATCTTGTATTTATATTTCATGCACTTACTTTAAAATAAAAATCTGGATTCATGAATACTGGAAACTGCTTGAGTAGTTTGAAGAAAACTTAATTTTATTTTCTTGAAGAAGCAAGAAAGTTTAGTTCTCTGTGATTCATGGGATCACATTCTTAGAGGTGACCTGAAGTAATGGGAAGGTACATGAGCATTTGCTAAAAATCATTGTGAGTTAAATTTGGAAAAAGCCATGCAAATCTGCAAAGCAGCAGAACAAGCAAAATTGCAAATGCAGAATTTCAGAAATGAGGAAAATCAAGAAAGAATGAAGGAGAACATTGCACAGCAGAACATGCTGAGACCAGTAGAGAAGAGCACCTGAGTGGTGCACCACAGAGGCCAGCCGAAGCAACTAGGTAAAAAGAAATCAACATGCAGACAGAATCCACCCAGCAGAGCTTCCCGTAAATATGATTTTGTTGTTGTTGCCATCCTTTGTACTTGCTCAGGGTGATGGCTTCCTTGTACGCTGAGCTTAGGAGAGGAACCAGATGCTGCTGTGCTAACCATTTATCTTAACGGAGGGTACTGAGGCAAAAGAGGCAGTAAAAGGCAGTAAGCCCTATTCTATCTCTTTTTCCTGTCCTGATCATCTGTGTGGCAAAGGATTCGGAGTGCCCTGAAGGAGCAGGGCCAGCAAAGAAATAGAAAGGCACAAGAACACACCAAACAATGTTCCAGGCACAGGCGATAAAGGGTCAAGCGATCATTCCAGCACACATTTGTAACTGATCAGCTATTCTGTTCTCCTGGGAAGAAAGTGAATCTGGATAAAAATGAGAAAAAAAATCTTTTTTTCACAGGGTTTGGGTTATGTTATCCACTCAAAATTATCAACTATTTTTATTAGTCTTCCTTCTCAGAGCAAGTGGGAGCCTGTGCAGTCTCTTCCTTGTGTTAGCTGCTGTACAAACAAGTCCAAAACATTCTCACTGGCCCACGTTCCTTACAAACATGTCACAACAGCAAAACTCCTCCTTTAGCTAAAGCTGTCATCTATTCCTTACAGCGATGTGTTGGCTGCTGGCTCCTGTATTGGAATAAGGGTCTCTCAGACTGTGACATGTCTAACAGGAACAAAGGCAAAATGTGAAATCCAGCTCTTAAAGCTAGCCCTTACAGCTTACTTAGACCCAAATAAGTAAGTGATGCTAACTTTGCATCCAGGTTTCTAAGAATCGGAGAAACATTGCAGACAAGTTCTGCTCCTCATGTCTTAAGAAGATGATATATTGCAGCCTTATTGGTGTTGTCTTTTTTCTTGTGCTTTTCCTCCAGCATAAGAAGAAAGCAGGGGGAAAAAAGGGTGAGTGTGAGGACTGACCAGGAGCGAAGCTGCAAATCTGTGTCTCTTACTTTCCAGACCCCGAGAGTCTTGATGTGAAACTTCTGAAAGTCAGGACCATTTCAGTTCTGCACATCAACCAAAGATATAAATGCCAAAACTGCTTTTCCCAGTGTCATATGGTAGAGGTAAAAAAAGTCAGAAAAGAAGCAGAGTGATGAAGAGCATAGGCATATGACTGTATAAACACAAAAATAGCATGGCCAGACTGGATTAGAGGGCAAATACAAATTAGAAGAAAATTATGAACCTTGCCCCTCTGGATGCAGGAAGTCCAGCACTTAGATACTCTTAGCATTTATTTTCATTTCCAAAGCTTTGCAAATGGATTAAGTGTATCAGGTTTGCTCTTCAGCATCTTGACCAAAGGCAGCCTTGACTGCAGCAGAGTCATGGCTTATTTAGCACAGTTTATCATCTCTGTTTCCACAGATTTCTCTGTTCACACTCCAAGTGCTGCAGCAACTAGGATTACACAGTTAATGCAAAGTCTTGTCACGGAACTGATGCAGGTATAATCACTTACAGAAGCGAACAGGGAATCCATGTGGCCCTGCTTTAGGTGACTGACTTAGGTTTAAGGACCACCAGAGCTGACAGGACCTAGTTGTGCCGTTGAAAAGGAAAGCCTGTTGATTAAATTTCTGTTTTATGAGAATGGTATGCAGATGACATTCAGCTATTTGATAAAGTTTTGCAGTATGGTACAGCAGTCAGGAAAGGAGCATTTGTTATAGATGATAGCACTATCCATTGCTTTTCTCTAGGAGGAACTGCACTAGGTTGACAAAAATTCTTTATGCAGTTTAATTAAAGGTTTACTCTGACAAACAGATACTTAAAATGCTTTGCTAATTGCTACATGAACAAAATGAACTATTTACAAATTATCATTCTTGAAGGAAGGGAACTGTAACTATCTGCTCAAATTTTATTCCTGACAAGTGCCTGGTTGAGACCTTGCAAAACATTTAAGCATGTGTTTGTATGTAAACATAATAGCAGTTCTAGACTTCAAAGACTTAATCTCAAGAATATTTAACGTGAGAAAATGCTATTAAGGTAGAATTAGTATCACCTAACTTTAGCTATGTGAAAGTTGTGTATCTAGTAAAGTTAGTTTTTGGATTCTTTCTCTAATCAATGGTAATGGACAGGCAAGTCCAAAGGCTATTAGACATGACTGCCTGAGACATCTTAAGTCGGGAAATGCTTATCTACAGTTGACTCCAAAGGGAGTCTAGATAATGAACTTAGACTTGATGCCTAGCTCATAAAGCTAAGTGAGATGAATCTCATCCTTCATTTCCAGATAATAATAAATGCAACCTTTACAGCAGCTCCATTTTCACAAACACCCACACTTCATTACAAGATGCAGGCAAAAACATGATATTATTAACATCATTATTCTGGATAAAACATAGCCATGCACTTCATATAAATGGGAGCAGTTTATTTTCCCATCATTTTTTTAATTGCAGCCCTTAATGTACTTAACTATTCCTCATTCTGACATAAGAATATTATGCATTACATCTTCTCTGCCTGAAACACTACTTGTTCCTGGTTTTCATTATGTCCTTCACCTCTCTTTGTTCTCTTATTAGTATGTTTGTCTTGCTTCCTCCCTTAAGAGCAAGGATACATCTTTCCATGCCCCACTGTATGTCTTGAAGTTGTACTCTGTCTTCTTGGTGAGTATCCATAGTGCTGCTTTCTAAGTTACCATTGTCAGTAACACATCACCAAAACCACTTTGGGTGAAATCCTGGTTTGCTGTGGAAGCCACTTCAAAAATTCCCAAGTCTTCAGTGGGACAAGATGTAACTCTGTTTGTGAAGAGATCCTTCTGAAACATTTAGCCTTCTACAACTTGCTCAGCCAGTCTAAATTTCTTTCTTTAGAACAGCTAAGGCATGAAGAAAATAGGTCATGTAGGGACTGTTGCAAGGTATATGATACAAATCGTTTCCTCTCTTCTATTTCCCATCACCAAAGAATTCAACAGTTTGTCATGAGCAACAAACAACACTGAGTTTAGGTTACTTCAGCAGAGCTTCTTTCAAAACGATGTGTTAGATATCACTTTCCCAGAGTAGCTGGATTTCAGATAATCGCTTCCCTTAAATTAATCAAGGCCTGGCTGGTCTCAGTACTCACTCCATGATGTAGTTAATGGTCTGTAGTGGTGCATTTATAGAACATCCAGAGGAGACTTGAGGCAGCATGGTGCTACCCAGAGCACTCAAAACTTCACCCATTTGTTGGGGCTTAACTCAAACAGGAAAAGAACACAGGCGTGCACACGGTTACTCTTGTAATGAGCATCTTGGTGGTATAAATAGCAAAATATAAATGATTACCTAGGTAGTATTTTCTTTGTTTCTAAACAAGTCTAACTCCATAATATCAAAGCATTCTTATTCACATATTTCATGAACATCCTTTGTTACATATTGCATAACGGATTACTTGTAAAACAAAGTTATTCTAGAGTAACATGGGAATTGAATGCTGTACAAAAAAAAGGATAAATAGTTCTGCAAGTCTTATGATGAGGGCTGTCTCTCTTCTTGGTTCTTTCATCATTGCTCTGACTGTAAAATTTGCTGAGCTTTGATTGTTCTGGTTTCAAAGGCACAGATGCTCAGCTTTTCAATAAAAAAGCTATGGTTAACCTGTTTGCACCTCAGTTTCCACCTTTGAAAAATGAAGGCCATTAAGGATTCTGCACTTTGCAAGAATTCACTTTTGCAAAGCTAAATTACTTAACAACTGTAAAATATGCTGAGATCCTGCTGTGGAAGATGCAATGACATGGAAGCTGCAAAATGGTATTATAATGCTTACAAATGCAGGGAACAGGGAATGGGAACAGAATCAGCAGTTTGGGTGATAGGTCATTTGCAAACAGAATGTGAGGGGGAGTAACTTAATTCTTTGTCTGAAGATTTATACCTGCTGGTGATGCCAGCTGAATAGGTTCATTCCATACAAAAATATGAGTTGTTCAACTTGAAGATCTATAAGATGACTTTTTTTTAATTCTTTCAAGTCATTATTTCAGATAGAGATGTGATCTCATTAATGTATATGCTGCTGTAGCAGGGTGGGGATGTACATTTGGAATATGCCACTTTAGGGCAATTGCATCATTATTATGACAAGTTATTGTGATAGGCACATTATTGTGGCACTGTTAATAATGCTTGTCACAGTAATGTGCTTTATTTTTGTGTGAACCATAGGATCTGGGACTGGATGTCATGCTAGGGCTGCTACGGAAGACAATAATCTCAACCAATAGGAAGTCCTGAAGTGGCTGCTTGTTGGTGATTTAATCTGTCTTGGAAGGCTTACATTCTTACATGTATTGGCAGATTTTCATGATCATTCTAATGGTTCTGAAACAACTTTCCAAATTATCTTAATGGTCTGATGATAAAGTATTTGAATAGGATTTTTTTCTCCTGTCATGCAGTATTTTTTCTCCAGTTGTTGGTAACAATATAAAACTGAAGATACAAAGCTTGTGTGTTTTTTTGTACATTTCAGTGTTTAACATTGTATGAAACATGCTCTCTGATAGAATTGTACAGAAAATGTGTCTTCTTATTAACATGAACTCTGTAAAAATGCCTGCCTTATTCTTGCACAGCTCAGTTTTCTATTGAACAGCCTGACATTCTCATAAACAAATCCACAGGATATGTGGAACTGAACTTCTTATTAATTCTCACTACGCTGCTACTCTCAGGAGAGATGCAGCTGCCACTCCCAAGTATAAATGCTGCATGACAACCCCCAGAAAGAGCATTTAAAATATTATGTAAAAGTGACAGAAATACTTTTTCCATTAGTTGGCAGATTTCCTTCTGTCTGTCTTACCAGTGGCAAGTATCTCTTTCCCTTCCTCTCAAACTTTTTTCCAGTTTGGTTGAAAAGGGATCCCTTTGGTTGAAAAGTGATAAAGTGAATAAAGGAGAATAAGAAAGTGGAAAGGCACCAGCTCATACTTATCCAATAAAATAAACAGAACATGAAGATTGGATCAGATTAGAATTCATAGATTAAATGATTGCATAGAAGAAAGTGAATTGTAATCTTAATTTTTAATTCTGGGACAGGAAAGTGGAGCATTTTATGATAATATATCGTTGAAATACTAAAGGGCAGCACCAGAAGCTTGGGAGACTGTTGAGAAGAGCACTTATGAATTATGAAAGGTAGCTGGTATCTTTGTTTGTCTTTCTTTTTTCTTCTTTCTTTTTTTCTTCTAGACCGTACAAAAGTGCCTGCAATTACTAGAAAATAGAAGTCCAGGAATCTTCTAGAGATATGGAAAATTGCAATAAAAATGTTTATACTGGTATGAATGGAGAGGAAATGTGAATACAAGGGTACAAAATACCAGCAGGAGGAGGGCTATAAAAATGGCTGACACGTACAGCAGCAGGTCATCATGAACCTAGCACACATCTACCTGCAGTTCCTCAGGACAACCAGATCTGAAACAGAGATGGTAATTAAATCCTGATGTCTCACAGAGGTGGGACAGGATTGAGAGATTAATCACTGTTGGCTCCTTATGCATCAATGAGACACATCCAAAACTGACACCCTTCTTAAAAAAACCCAGTAAATGTGGGGATAGATTTGAAAACTGGTGCTGCTGGTCCTCCATGTCATTGCAAGCACTCTTGGACAGTCTCCCTGGATACAGGTGTCAGTGCCTGACTACTTGCCAGACTACTTACATGCATATTGGTGCTTGTGTGTATGAAAGTATGAGTGTTAGGGACTGGAATCAGTTGTGTTTTAAAATCATAGAATCATAGAATCATAGAATCATTAAGGTTGGAAAAGACCTCTAAGATCATCAAGTCCAACTGTCAACCCAACACCACCATGCCCACTAAACCATTGTCCCTAAGCGCCTCATCTACTCGTCTTTTAAATACCTCCAGGGATGGGGACTCAACCACTTCCCTGGGCAGCCTGGTCCAATGTTTAACCACTCTTTCAGTAAAGAAATTTTTCCTCACGTCCAATCTAAACCTCCCCTGGCACAACTTGAGGCCATTTCCTCTTGTCCTATCGCTTGTTACTTGGGAGAAGAGACCAACACCCACCTCGCTACAACCTCCTTTCAGGGAGTTGTGGAGAGCGATGAGGTCTCCCCTCAGCCTCCTTTTCTCCAGGCTAAACAACCCCAGTTCCCTCAGCCGCTCCTCATAAGACCTGTTCTCCAGACCCTTCACCAGCTTTGTTGCCCTTCTCTGGACACGCTCCAGCACCTTGACGTCCTTCTTGTAGTGAGGGGCCCAAAACTGAACACAGTAGTCGAGGTGTGGCCTCACCAGTGCCGAGTACAGGGGCACGATCGCTTCCCTACTCCTGCTGGCCACACTATTTCTGATACAGGCCAGGATGCCATTGGCCTTCTTGGCCGCCTGGGCACACTGCCGGCTCATGTTCAGCCGGCTGTCGACCAACACCCCCAGGTCCTTCTCTGCTGGGCAGCTTTCCAGCCACTCTTCCCCAAGCCTGTAGCGCTGCATGGGGTTGTTGTGGCCAAAGTGCAAGACCCGGCACTTGGCCTTGTTGAACCTCATACAGTTGGCCTCGGCCCATTGATCCAGCCTGTCCAGGTCCCTCTGCAGAGCCTTCCTACCCTCGAGCAGATCAACACTCCCGCCCAACTTGGTGTCATCTGCAAACTTACTGAGGGTGCACTCAATCCCCTCATCCAGATCATTGATAAAGATATTAAACAAGACCGGCCCCAGTACTGAGCCCTGGGGGATACCGCTCATGACCAGCCACCAACTGGATTGAACTCCATTCACCACAACTCTTTGGGCCCGGCCGTCCAGCCAGTTTTTGACCCAGCGCAGAGTACACCTGTCTAAGCCATGAGCCGCCAGCTTCTCTAGGAGAATGCTGTGGGAGACAGTGTCAAAGGCCTTACTGAAGTCCAGGTAGACCATATCCACAGACTTTCCCTCATCCACTAGGTGGGTCACCTGGTCATAGAAGGAGATCAGGTTGGTCAAGCAGGACCTGCCTCTCATGAACCCATGCTGGCTGGGCCTGATCCCCTGGTTGTCCCGCTCATGCCTTGTGAATGCCCTCAAGATGAACCGCTCCATAATCTTCCCTGGCACCGAGGTCAAGCTGACAGGCCTGTAGTTCCCCAGATCCTCCTTCTGGCCCTTCTTGTAGATGGGCGTCACATTGGCAAGCCTCCAGTCGTCCCGGACCTCCCCCATTAACCAGGACTGCTGATAAATGATGGAGAGCAGCTTGGCGAGCTCCTCCACCAGCTCCCTCAGCACTCTCAGGTGGATCCCATCCGGCCCCATAGACTTGTGAGCATCCAGGTGGTGTAGCAGGTCATTAACTGCTTCCTCTTGGATTATGGGGGTTCATCCTGCTCGCCGTCCCTGTCTTCCAGCTCAGGGGGCCGAGTACCCTGAGGATAGCTGGTCTGCCTGTTAAAGACTGAGGCAAAGAAGGCATTGAGTACCTCAGCCTTTTCCTCACCCTTGGTGTCAATGTCCCCCCCCACATCTAATAAAGGATGGATATTCTCCTTGGCTCTCTTCTTGTCATTAATATGTTTGTAAAAACTATTTTTGTTGTCTTTAATGGCAGCGGCCAGATTGTGTTCTAGCTGGGCTTTTGCCTTTCTCATTTCCTCTCTGCATGACCTAATGAGATCCCTGTACTCTTCTTGAGTTGCCTGCCCCTTCTTCCACAAGCTGTAAGCTCTCCTTTTTTTCCTGAGTCCCAGCAAGAGCTCCCCGTTCAGCCAGGCCGGTCGTCTTCCCCGCCCGTTCTTCTTTCGGCATATGGTGACAGCCTGCTCCTGTGCCTTTAAGACTTCCTTCTTGAAGAACGTCCAGCCTTCCTGGACCCTTTTGCCCTTCAGGACTGTCTCCCAAGGGACTCTCTCAACCAGCGTCCTGAACAGGCCAAAGTCCGCCCTCCGGAAGTCCATGGTTGCGGTTTTGCTGGCCCCCCTCCTTACTTCACCAAGAATTGAGAATTCTACCATTTCATGGTCGCTAAGCCCAAGACGGCCTCCGACCACCACATCTCCCACCAGTCCTTCTCTGTTTGTAAACAGCAGGTCGAGCGAGGCACCTCCCCTGGTAGGCTCATTTACCAGCTGCGTCAGGAAGTTGTCTTCCACACACTCCAGGAACCTCCTAGACTGCTTCCTCTCTGCCATGTTGTATTTCCAGCAGACGTCCGGGAAGTTGAAGTCCCCCACGAGAACAAGGGCTAGCGATTGTGAGACTTCTGCCAGCCACTTGTCGAATGCTTCATCCGCCTCTTCATCCTGGTTGGGTGGTCTATAACAGACTCCCAGCAGGATATCTGCCACGTTGGCCTTCCTCCTCATCCTTACCCACAAACACTCAACCGTATCATCATCACCATTGTTGAGCTCTAGACAATCGAAACACTCCCTAACATACAGAGCCACCCCACCGCCTCTCCTTCCTTGCCTGTCCCTTCTGAAGAGTCTATAGCCATCCATTGCAGCACTCCAATCATGACAGTCACCCCACCATGTTTCTGTGATGGCAGCTAAGTCATATCTCTCCTGCTGCACAATGGCTTCCAGCTCCTCCTGTTTGCCGCCCATGCTGTGTGCATTGGTGTAGATGCACTTCAATTGGGCTATCGATTTTGCCCCCAGCATTGGCATGCTACCCCTAGGCTCATCTCTAGTGAGCCTGGTTTTATCCCCTTCCCCCTTCAAACCTAGTTTAAAGCCCTCTCAATAAGCCCCGCCAATTCATGAGCAAGGATCCTTTTCCCCCTGTGAGACAGCTGGACTCCATCTGTCGCCAGCAGGCCCGGTGCTGTGTAAACCTCCCCATGATCAAAAAAGCCAAAATTCCTCCGATGGCACCAGCCCCTGAGCCACGTGTTGATCAGGTATGTTTTCCTGCTCCTTTCAGTATCCTTCCCTGCCACTGTAGGGATTGAGGAAAACACTACCTGTGCTCCCGATCCTTCAACCAGTCGCCCCAGTGCCCTGAAGTCCCTTTTGATCACTGCAGGACTTCTCTCTGCAACCTCATCACTGCCAGCCTGTATAACCAGCAGCGGGTAGTAGTCAGAAGGCCGTACCAGACCAGGGAGTTTCCTAGTAATGTCTCTGACACGGGCCCCAGGGAGGCAGCAGACTTCCCTGTGGGATGGGTCTGGTTGGCATATTGGGCCCTCTGTTCCCCTCAGAAGGGAATCGCCTACGACAATTACCCTCCTTTTTTTCTTAGCAGAGGCAGTCATAATGCGTGGGGCTGACTGCCTCACCCTAGGCAACCCCCCGTATGGACCTTCATCTAAAATAAATTAGTATTTCCTTCCTATAAGATACTGCATCAAGCTGCGTTTTTGCTACTGTGCTGAGGCATTATTTTCTGCGGGCCAATTTGGCAGTGACTGTGTTTTCAGAATTTACTAAAAGATAGGAATTCTGCAATTAGCGGTTCAGCAACCATTCATATAATTATGACTTGTGAGATAAAATGATCTATTTAGAGAATAAAGGGTCATTGCTAGTGCTAAAGTACAAAAGAAAACCAGCACTTCTAGGAGCGGGTTCATTCCATTCTGACACAGTTCTGAAACAGTTCAGATGATCACAACCACCAGAGCACAGAATCAAGTCTCTCATGGTACTGTTATCGTAAGTCAGAAGATGATGAACTCTCTAAGACTCAATTTGGAGTTTTAGAAAGCAGGCATTCTTTATTGCGGCGCCGGGTGCAAGGTGGAATTTCCACAAATCAAGCACACCTATGGCTAGATCACTGTTACATTTATACACAAGAATTACAAGGTAGTACACTCCCAGTTACAATGATTGGTTAGTGATTTACATATGATTATAATATCTGTTGTGTCATTCTCTTCTGTTACTATGCTTGCGCAGGGGAAGGGTCTTCACCTGGGCAAGGGTCTTCTTGACCTGTGGCTATGTCTTTTAATATTATAATGAAGGCAGTTCACTTCAGGATACCTTAAAAGTAAGTTTTGTTGCCAAGTTGGCCAGCTAGATGTCTACCTTGCCAGGTTGTCAAATAACTCATCCTATATACAATAGAACCTAGGGGCTCTGGTTATGGTCTAGAGAGTCCAGAGAATAGGGACTTCAAGCAACACAGCCTCAGATAACAAGTAACACAGCAACCCATACATAATGCTAACATAGAGGCTAACTTCTTGAAATCAAGATGTTCTTATAGTTGATTATTTCACAACCAAACATAGAAAGATTCAATAAAACTTATGATAGTCTTCAGCAGTACCTGTCAGCAACATACTATTTACAACCAAATTTAGAAGTCTAAATGTAGGAAAGCATTTAAAAAGTCTAAATGTTAAAGTAGAACCATATTGCAGACTCCCTGAGACATCCACATAGAGCTGCCATGTATGACACAGGATCTATGGGAGGTCTCTGAATTGGCCTCTTGGAATCAGGACAGATACCTTAGGATATCTGAATTGCACTGCAGACCTCACCTCAAGCATGTGAATTAATCTGTACAGAGAGTGTTCAGTTTGTAACAGATAAATAGCCAGTGCCATCCGGGAGGTCTCCACAGTGCCTGAGACGCCCAGGCAGAGCAGACCAGCACAGTGCCACCTTCACACCAGCCCTGCCCTGTCCTGGCGCAGCGGCTACAGGCCAGGTGAGGTTCCTCCCAGCACCTGAAGTGACACTGCGGAGCCTGTTTCCAGACACCTGATCCCTGCTCTCTGCAGGCAGGCATGAGCGACCTGTCCATGCACGGAGCCAGCGGACTGCTAGGCATTGCAACCGGGATTAAAATAAGCATTTAGTGCAATGTGAGATGCCCTTGTGTATCCCTCCTGGATGATCTAAAGAGGCACGCATTTTTCCCAGGTCCCCTGTCCTATCTGCCAGTTTCATGTATACCCATAGGGTATTAGGCTGTAAGACAGCCCACGTGGCACTACGTCAGTATGTTACAACACCTGAACTGCTCCCTGGTGTTTAGACATCACATTTATTTGGCTGCACCCTCCTGCTGAGCTCCACCTGCCTTTGTCCCAGCTCTGACAGCAAGGAGGAGGCCCAGGGGAGGTGGGGTGGGACAGGACAGTGAGGGCCCAGGAGGTGACAACAGCCCCAGGTGAGAGGCTGTCCCCACAGAGACAGGAGTGACAGCGGGCTCTCCATGTTGGCTGTTTTCCCCATGCGCCTGAGTTATGGGGTTTGTCCATCCCACTGCTTTTGAACAAGGCTGAAGAGTGACGGTCCTTTTTCCCCAGGCAGCTGAGTGCTGGGCCTTCCATCAGCCCTGGCTCCCCCAGTGATGTGGTGGCCGTGTCACAGCGGGCAGAATGTTGGTGGTGGCCGTGTCACAGGGGGTTGGTGACACAGCCGCCCAGGACGGGTATTGAAATGGCTGCGCGGTGAGCCGGCCCAGACTGGAGGCGAGCAGGCGGGTGAGCGAGGGCTGAGACGAGAGGGCAGGGAGGAGGGCAAGGAGGGGAGGGCAGGGCTGCTGGGCCGGGGCAGGGAGGCAGGGGTTGCCCGTGGCGCGACAGATGGCGGCTGCTCCTCCTTTGTCTTCCAGAGCCGCAGGCTCACACAAGGACAGCACCAGACCGTGGCGCGCTCCTGCCCTCAGCCACACAGCCAGAGAGATTCGCTACCTTCTACAAGGACGCTGAGTTAAGGCATCAAGAGTCTGGCACAGCCCTGGGCAGGGCTTGCCCATGGTGAGCCAGGGTGGCTGCCCCAATGTTTGTTCTCCTGCCTTTTCCAGCCGCAGCCCCAGACAGGGACAGCACCACACCACGGCGCGCTCCTGTTCTCGGCCACAGTCAGAGAGATTCACTACCTTCTGCAAGGACGCTGACACTAAGTTAAGGCGTCAGGAGTCTGGCACAGCCCTGGGCAGGGGTTGCTCATGGTTAGCCAGGGTGGCTGCTCCCTTTGTTTCTTTTTCCGCCTTTTCCAGACGCAGGCTGAAACACAGGGACAGCACCAGACCACGGTGCACTCCGGTCCTCGGCCAGGCGGCCAGAGAGATTTTCTAACTTCTACAAGGACGCTGACACTAAGTTAAGGCATGACGAGTCTGACGGAGCCCTGGGCAGGGCTTGCCCATGGTGAGCCAGGGCGGCTGCGCCAGTGTTTGTTCTCCTGCCTTTTCCAGCCGCAGCCCCAGACAGGGACAGCACCACACCACGGCGCACTCCCGTCCCCTCCCTCCGCAGCCACTAAGCCACAGATTTCTGCAGCTTTTGACAACGCCATTGACCTAAGGACAAGGAAGCGCACACAGCCCCAGTCTGCACCGCGCCATGGTCCCACAGGCAGCTGGAGGCTCCCCACGGCCCCGGACAAGGGGAGCTCCGCGCCACCCGCCCTCTCTCTCTGAAACTGACCTTGACATAAGAGTCTCTGATTCATGAACCGTTGGCTGGTTCTTCCGGTTTGTGTGGCCTTTTGGGGGAAACCTCCTGGGCCTCTTCCTTATTGTCCTTATTACACTGAATGTCTAGATCTTTAGATACGTATCAAGATACATGTATATCTTTATATATACACACACATATAGAAAGCGTACCTGTATCATCCTTATGGGAAGGAAGTGGGGAGCCAATCAGAGGCTGCTCTGAGATCACGTGGCTATGATGCCTTCAAGACACGGAAACCAGCCAATCACACAGCAGGATGAACACACGTCGGGTGTGAGCCATGAGCCGTGTCCTTGGGTCAGTGGGATGAGGCAGGAGGCAGAGGTCAGCCCGTGGTACACGGGCTCCATGCAGACCTCACCGCGAGCGCATTTCTTGTCAAGTGCGCAACCGGGACGTTCTGCGCTCTGTCCCTGGGAATTTTCACCTGAGGCCATCAAAGGAAAACATTTCACTCTCTTACCTGTTTTCTCCTAGAAAACATTCATTAGCCATGGAATTCCCTATAGATGCACAGAAAGATGCAGAGTTCTGCCATTCTGCAGTAACTGATTGTCCTAGTACCATATATTGCATCAAATCTGGGGCAGACTTTACTAAAGATTTTTCCCAATAATTCATTACAAAGATTTTTTTAAAAAACTCTCAAATTCTCAGAAAACCATAATTCTCAGCCAATGACGCTAAGACAATACTGGTATCTTAATATCTTGGTAACTTCCCCAAGTCATGGTAGAATCTAAGTTTGGCCAAAATATATAAGCCAATTTTTGATGATTCAGATGTCTCTGGGGTAGACTACATCATGAGAGCTGGCACAGTGGTCTTTTAATTCCTGCGTAGTGGAATCTCATTTGCTGTCTTTCTGTGATTCTTTTTATTATTCTTTGAATCAATGAGATTGCTAATCCGGTAATATGATGCAACTAATGTACAGGAATAGAATACTTTCTAGAGGAGACTCAGAGCCCTAAACTCATTGGCAATTTAACATCTGTGGTGTTCTTTCCTTTCCCTCTGCTCTGATTTTTCAAGCCACACCTCTCCCAGAAATCATAGAATCATAGAATAGTTTGGGTTGGAAGGGACCTCCAAAGGTCATCTAGTCCAACCCCCCTGCCCTGGGCAGGGACATCTTCAACTAGATCAGGTTGCTCAGAGCCCCCTCCAACCTGACCTGGAATGTTGCCAGGGATGGGGCAGCCACCACCTCTCTGGGAAACCTGTGCCAGTGTTTCACCACCCTCAGCATAAAAAATGTCTTCCTTCTATCTAGTCTAAATCTACCCCCCTTTAGTTTAAAGCCATTCCCCCTTGTCCTGTCGCAACAGGCCCTGACAAAAAGTCTGTCCCCATCTTTTTTAGAAGCCCCCTTTAAGTACTGATAGGCTGCAAGAAGGTCTCCCCGAAGCCTTCTCTTCTCCAGGCTGAACAACCCCAACTCTCTCAGCCTTTCTTCACAGCAGAGGTGTTCCATCTCCCTGATCATTTTTGTGGCCTTCCTCTGGACCCACTCCAACAGGTCTGTGTCTTTCTCCTGCTGAGGGCTCCAGAGCTGGATGCAGTACTGCAGGTGGGGTCTCACCAGAGCAGAGTAGAGGGGCAGAATCCCCTCCCTCGACCTGCTGGCCACACTTCTTTGGATGCAGCCCAGGATATGATTGGCCTTCTGGGCTGTGAGCGCACATTGCTGGCTCATGTCCAGCTTTTCATCCCCCAATACCCCCAAGTCCTTCTCGGCAGGGCTGCTCTCAATCCCTTCATCCCCCAGCCTGTACTGATAGCGGGGGTTGCCCCAACCCAGGTGCAGGACCTTGCCCTTGGCCTTGTTAAACCTCATGATGTTCACACGGGCCCAGTTCTCCAGCTTGTCCAGGTCCCTCTGGATGGCATCCCGTCCCTCTGGCGTGTCGACCGCACCACTCAGCTTGGTGTCACCTGCAAACTTGCTGAGGGTGCACTCGATCCCACTGTCTATGTCATTGATGAAGATATTAAACAGTACCGGTCCCAATACGGACCCCTGCGGGACGCCACTCATCACCAACCTCCATCTGGACGTTGAGCCATTGACCACTACCCTCTGGATGTGACCATCTAACCAGTTCCTCACCCACCAGACAAGGCAAGTCAATGCATAGAAAGGAAGAGCATCAAAGTCACGTTTTGCAAACCAAGTGTGACATCCTCGTGTTACTCAGCAAGTGTTGAGAAAAGATACTGGTTTAACATAGGAAGGGTATTATAAAAAGATTGTCATGATATATATTAGTCATGTTACACCACATATCACTTGGAGGTGCTGAAATAACACTAGGACAGGTACAGTGTAGGGCTCAGTGGATTAGACTGGACTACGCTAAATCGAAAACTTCCTTGCCCCAGTCTGTCACCCAAGGACAAAAAGAGTGCAAAGAAGAGAGTTTTTAATTCACTTTGAAACAAAGTCCTTCCTCAGAGTTGAATCCTGATTCAAATCCCATACAGTTCAGGGTTAAGGTACCTCTCATGAGTGATGATTTACTGACCTGTGATGCGTAAAGTACCAAACCCACTCAAATCATATTTTGGCTCAACTCAATTACTTGTTAAAAACCATGAAATCAGGTCACTTAATCACATTAGGAATGCCTGATCATTCAGTTTCAATTCTGGTATGGTCTGTGAAGCTCATGTCTTGTATTTCTGTGGTACCAAGCTGGGGTTTCTCAGTCCTTGTGCGACTTCTGAATGTATTTTCCCTTACTGCTGATCATTATTTTCATATTTTACTATCCTACTTGTACTAAATGCCTCAGTAGGTGTGCAGGTCTTCTTCACAGGCCATTGAGTGTTTGTGAGTCAAATGATAAACTCTGAAGTCTGGGTTTTTTTGCAAAACATTTCAATGGACCACGTCTTTTATGACCTAGCATAGTACAAATGCTCATTTTTGTGGGTTGTGCTAGAGGCTCTGAATGTATTGCATTATACGTCTGTTAGAAGTATTGGAAAATAATCACTTGGACCAAGCAGTTGTTAGAGGTGAGACTCACCTCATCTCGTTTTGGTACGTATGATGCAAATGTCTCACCTTCTGATGTAGGCTTCCTTTTTAGCCGGTGGAGAGAAACAGGTGCTGTTATTCATTTGACCTGATTCAGACATTGATTTAGGATGAAATGAACCATTCTTAGAAGGTTGTTTTTTTTTTCTCTACTGACTATGAAGTGAGTCTTGGGCATAACTTGGCTCTAAGCTGATCTTAGTGAAAGCCATTGACCAGTGCAAAACACTTAACTCCATTAAAAGAAGTGGCTGCTCAGAATTTGCTATGATCGCCCTGCATATGCAGTCTTCAAAAAGTGATGCAGATAACAAATGTTATGCTGCTGTAGAGTATCTTTTTTATTATTGTAGGGCCCATAGTTTGGCCACAACAGTTGTGAACAAGGTTTAGAGACAATGAGCCATATTCCCAGTTGTGGTGGGTTAACCTTGGCTAAGGGCCGAACTCCAGCCCTCACTCACTCACTCACTCCCCTTCTTGACAGGACAGGGGAAGAAAATGGTGTGAAAGAACTTATGGGTCAAGATAAAGACGGATGAAGACACTTATCAGTTACTGTCATGGGAAAAAAGGACTTGACTTGGGGAAAATTAATTTAATTTATTGCCAGTTAAAAATAGAGTAGGATAGTGAGAAACAAAGACAAAACTAAAAACACCTCCCCCTTTTTCCAAGCTCAACTTCACTCTGATGCTTTTACCTCCTCCCCAGCCTGAGTGGTACAGGGGGATGAGGAATGGGAGTTGTGATCAGACCATAACAGCTTCTCTCTGCCACTTTTTTGTCCACACACTTTTCCTTTGCTTCTGCATGGGTCCTTCCCAGACTGCAATTCCTTCAGGATGAACCTGCTCCATTGTGAGATCTTCATGGGCCATAGTTCCTTCAGGGTATAACCACCTGCTCCAGAGTGTGGGTCCTCCATGAGCTGCAGTGTGGATATCTGCTCCGGTATGGTCCTCCAGCAGCTGCAGGGGAATATCTGCCTGGGGCACCTCCTCCCACTCCTTCTTCTCTGACCTTGTTGTTCGCACTGCTCTTCCTCATTCTTTCTTTGTCCTCCTCCCTTGCCTGTGTGGTGTTTTGCCCTTTCTTAAATACATTTTCCCAGAGGTGCCACCAGCTTGGCTGATGAACTAAGCAGTGTCTTGTGGTTCATCTGTTGGAGCCAGCTGGGACTAGCTGTGTCTGGCACAGGGCAGCCCTTGAAGTCTTCTCACAGAGGCCACCTCTGAAGCCCTCCACTGCCAGCACCTTGGCATGAATACCCAATACAGACAACAGTGTATATTTTTAGTACATTCAATGACAGTCAGAAAGACAAAGGATGGCAAAGGCAGAAAGGGAATTGAGCTCAACAGTTCTTGGAGAAGGGCTCAGACAGATGGTCACATTTACCCTTATGGTCACATTTGGGACAAAGGTTTCTCTTGCTCCCATCTTCAGTGCTGCTATATCTCCTGCTCTGGTCGTGGGAAGACTTATTCCTGGATATTGTGGTAGTTCTTTTCAGGCTTACAGTTTTGGAAGACCTGGACCTCCAGGTTGCAAGAAGCCAGGCAGGAGGGAACATTTTCAGCTGAAGACTGCAGTGGAATGAGGTATGTGACTAGTTAAAGTGGGAGAAAGTATTTGGGACCATGGCAGGGAGTACAGATAAATGTGTGAAACAGTACAAAGAAGAAAGACAAGATGTTGTTACAGTCTTCTAACAGAAAACCATTTGAGTAGAGCATCAGATCAAACACTGCAGTCACATAGACATATCCATGATAAAGTGGTATGAATTACTAATACTTTGGGATATCCTTCACAGACAATCGTAGCCCATAGAAACACTGGTATAGACATCAGAGAGATATCAATCAGCAGCAGTTTCTTGGTTCAGTTTGCCCAGGTACCTAACTGTATGTTATGTAAAATTTTATGTTTTACCAACAAAGAACTGCGCTTTTTTTCCACTCCTGCACAAACTTCCAGGAACTTCTGGAACATGTAATTTCTTATAGCATGAGGATGTCATTATATAATGGCCTAGGTTATAATATATTTGCATGTTTAGCACAGTTTAGCTTGCTCTGAACTAGCAGAAAGCCAAGTGATAAAGCTCCAACACTGGAAAAAGTCCTGCTGACAGTCAGAATGATTTAGCCCAGGTTCAGCTCATATAAAACCTTGTCAACTATGGTATGTGTCTACTAGAAATGCAATATTGCCAGGGCAAGCCCAGAGCAGAGGAGCCGATGTGTAATTATCCATATTGTATGACCATTAACACACTCACTGGTACAGTTTTGGCCTGTAACAACTAGTGGTCTCCCAGACAATTCCCTGGCTCAGCCCAAAGTTTACAGTGGGCCAGGAGCCATTCTATTAGGCAGCTTAGGTGCAGCCTCCTTCTTCTGCTGGGTGAGACGTTCTGCATTTAGAAACACAGATGCGACATCCCACTGGAGTCAAGGCTGGAGAGTGATCCCTGATGGGGACTAATACAACTGGATTAGTTCAGGAGATAGAAGCTGTGTGTACTTCCAAAGTGCTGTGTCAACACATTATTGCCTCAAGCTATTGGTAAATGAACACACCTGCATGATTCAGGCAGCTCAGGTCTGAAGGAAGAATGGCCATGCCAGTGGGGTGCTGTGTCTAGAACAATTACCTGGGTTATATGTGATTATTGTGCTATGTTGATGTGATGACCCTGCCTCCATCCTGGGGCTAGCTTGGTTGACATTTAGCTCAGGAGCAATGCGAGTTGCATTCCATGTTGTCATGTAGAATGTCCTCAGTCCTGCAGTAGATCTCAGAAACTGCATGAGTGGAAACACTACATGAGCTAAATAAGTCTTCCTTGGTCCCAGAAATTCAAGCAGAAATATTTAGTCAGCTTTGGTTGGGCAAAACAGACTCCATCTCCACAAGCCACAGTACAGGTATGTGCTTCCAGCACCATTTAAGCCCTGGTTTTGTGATTATCATTTTGGAATTAACAGATCATTTAAAATTCCCAAGTAAAGTTTTGATAAATGCAATAGGATTGCTATTATATTAGTGTTGTGGGTTTTTTTTTTTAAATCTTAGGAAGGCCACAGTATTAAACCTAGGAGAATTTTCACCTTCTTCAGGAATTGAGTTGTGAGCTATTTTAGCTTGTATTATCATGAAAAATGTATTGGTCACAATATTAAATTATCCCCAGTTGACCTTTCGGACCTGAGATACTCCGTAAGTCTTCTTCAGAATGTGCTGGATTCAGTTAGGTACAAATAGTTACCTTTCTCTTCATACGTATGAAATATGTCACCTTGTACAATAGTCTCTCCGGTAATGACCCTATGAGTCACTGTAATTTTACAAAACACACAGAAATTCTGTTTCCTCAGATAAAGGTGGAAAGTAATCACAGAAATTCTATCCCCTGGGACAGACATTTGTCTTCTTGATTCTCTTTAGAGTCTTCTATGTGCATTACTGCTTCAAAAGTGGACATGGAAAAAAATCCTTTGAGAATAGCCTCTTAGACATCCCCTGTCATTGTTCCCTGGGAGGAAACGCAGTCTGCTCCATGCAAATAAAATGCTATGTGTCCTGAACTCCAACTCAAATGTCCTTCAGGATTCACAGAAGGTTCAAAACACACATCTAGAAATCTGTACCTTATTGCTGGTTGTGTTGTCACGCGTACTCCCTTTTTCTATTAGTATGATGACAATGGCTCTAGAGACAGACAGTGCCTCATAATGTCTTTCTAAAAGGTCAGCAATGCTCTTGGCAGTATAGCATCTGGAAACCATGTCTGTCAGTAGTCCTTACTTCAGTGAAGTGTGGTGGTGCAAAGCAGAGCTTGCTTGGGAAACTGACTCTAAGACCAGTTTTCATTTTTCATCTTGCAAGCCACACTCCTTGAAAAACCCAATGTTTTCCCTCACTTCTGTATGACACTTGGAAAGAAGGACTTCTGTAGTTGAAAAGAAAATCATAGAAGTTCAGCTGTCCTTCTGCCCTTGTTACATACTTAGCAAAGTCATACCGGTCAGGTTTTCATGCTTTTCTTTTCTTCAGTGTCAAAATGTGAGGGAAATGTCCTAATGCCGAGATGAAAGAAAATAAACATAATTAGCCATCTTTTACATAATGAGATATTCAAATGTGCCTCCCTCAGCAGCATTTGAATAGAGATACAGTATATTCCTAATTAGCTAGTGTATTCCTAATTAGCTAAGTCAAGACCTTTCTATGAATTCAGACCAACTATATCAAAATGAGAGATGATGGTTTCCTCTCAAATATGCATGTTTAATTTTCAGTGTTGACATCCTAATCTAATAGATAAGCCCTGATCCAAAGCCCACCAAAAGGATTTTTAAAAATGTTATTCAGTGTGTTTTGAGTCAGCCTTATAACACGCTTTACTGGCAGATATGAGTGAATATAGCAAGTAAAGTTAGCATGTAAGCAACAAACTTCTAAGCATCAGATACAAAGATATTCAGGGAAAGAAATAGTAGTCACACCGTGTAAATATGCAGCCTGTCTCAAAGGCTGTAAATATGCAACCTGCTCAGTATCTGGGGGGTAAGGAGTTTAGTATGTCATGTGTATGTATGGTTAGAAACCAAAACATCAACTTCGTATCATTTTTAGTGATTTGAAGCCATATGAAATGAGCAAAGCAGTTGTAGCTAGTTTACTGAGAGCCTAGAACGGGTTGAAAGGAAACCAAGGATTCCTAAGAATCAGTAGGGATGATACAGAACAATACTAAACCTTAAGAGTGTGAGTAGCAAGATTTCTAAGGTAAGAATCGAAGGAGCCATAACGGACTTGTAGTAGTCTTCTTTACCCTTCATCATACCTTTCTCACGCATGCCACATCTGCTCATGCAACCTTTTTCAGACTAAGGTTGAGACATTTTCTGTAGAAAAGGCCACGCTGCCCACTGCTTTTGCTCTTCCATGGGGACTCCTGATTCTGATTTGAACTTCTACATACAGCTGTAATATGAAAAACCCTGGTTCATCATCTAATTTGCTGACAGTTGTATCAGTACTAAAAGTGTATAAACAATGCAAAGTTACCAATACTTAAACTATTATTATAATTTGCAGATAATTATTGGCTGGGATGCTGGTAATGGTGAATTCCATAGGGCTTTTTGCACACATTATATTAATTTTTTTTTAATGACAACTCATTTTTCTTTATGTATATACTTGTCATTATCCATTATGACTGATGCCAATAGTCAGTTAGCCTACCTATGCTAGTAAGCAAGGAAACACAAATGCAGAGAAGTCTTCACCGCAGCTGAAAGACAGAGGGTAGTATCAGGACCCACAATTTCTAAAGCAATTTACTACTTGTGTTTTATTTGTATAATCTTGTCGCAACATTGACTGAAATGTTTATTTACCTCAGGAGAGTTTTCATAACAGTGAGTTAATGTGATTTGGATGATGGAAAGCACTAAATGATTCACAGAATTATTACTACTAGTAAATCACTTAGAGATTTCTTGACAGAAGGGATGGTTGCCTTTATTTCAAACAGTTCTTTATACCTTTTTAGAACATATGACTGAGCACACATACTAACATACTACATGTTAGTGATTAAACCCACTTGCATAAATTATGAATAGGTTATTTTATTTTCAGCTGCTTAATATTTTAGATGAGTTTCTAGGAAACTAGATGATGATCTAAGAATACTGTAGTAGGGGAGCCTAAAAACCCTGAGGTAGAAATGAAATGGCAGAAATCTGTTGTGTTGAATTTGCTTCATTGCCCTATATGGCACTGAACTCAATTCCTTCTATAACGCAATTCAGCTTAAAACTTGCAAGATTCAGAAAAGAGCTGATTGATAGCCCAAATTCACACCTCCCATTTCAAAGGAGGCAGATAGATACTTGAAAAATGTAAAAGGAAAAATTAAACAACTGGAACACAAACTTTCAGCATGTTAGTGTTATTTTCACCCACTGCAAAAAGGATACCACCCTGCAAAACAATGACGTTGAAAACTCGTCTGAGATGAGGGCATCTGCGCTTTCTGTGGAGTTCTAAATTTTCTATTAAAACAATAATTTGACTTCTTACACCAGGCTGACAGATGATACTAATTGGCAAAACTCCACCAACATCAAGCAAGCATAAGTTTAACAGTGGTAGGATTTTGTGTTTATTCATCAAAGGCTAGCAGAGAGTCCAAACTAATATTTTTGTATTACAGATAAAATATGTCATTAAATAATTGAATGCATTTAAGGGTCTTTAGTTCTGTTCATGCTCAGTACTCCTCAGCTGTGGCTTATTTTTCCAGGGGGCTGAACACCTTTTATTTTAAAGAACCTGTTGCACCTTGTTGTGCCACTTGCTCTACAGTCAACCAATAGACCCTAAAATACAACCTTATCCACTGGTTTGTAGATCCACAGCTGGTAAGCAGGTGAACAGTCTTTGTTGGTGCTCTCCTCTTTTTCAATGCTGAGTTATGGGATATTCTCCTCTAGATGCTGCTCAATTATTTCCTGTGTTTATTTCTATATATCTGTATTCCATTTATGCTGTTACAGTGATTCCCTTTAATAAACAACATCTGTGAAAAGAGGTCACAAACTCTCTAGGGCAGATGGCAGATCTTCTTATTGTTACTACAAAATATTTGCCTTTTCTTGAAAGCTGTAGATTTATAAATACTTCAAAAGGACAGAGTTCATTCAGAATATCGCAGAATCAGACTATACACATATGGATTTTAAACAAATGCTGTGTAGGTAATATACATATACATTCAACCTCTCCTTTCTCTTTCTCTCTGTCTTTGTATATCTATGGTGCAGAAAGAAAGAGAGATATAAATTAATTAGTTAAATAAATAAATAAATAAAATAATTCTAAGTTACATTTATGAGAACTTATTCCACACAAACAGAGGGAGAAGATGTACTTTATAATATACCCATTTTTGCTCACATACTGAGGTAAGAATGGACTTTATCTGAGATACAAACTATTTACTAAAATCAAGTCAATAACAAGAAGGTAGAAACAGATTGGCTGTTCCTATATGATAATATTAAATGCCATAATTTGTACAAATACAAAATTTCACTTTTTCAGATGGAAGCATGGGATTTACAATCAGTTCTTCACATAGCAGGAAACTGTTCAACTTCAAGGCTGAAGGAGAACTACCATAAAATACAAATAGGTTAGTAAGGATTTATTGAATTTGCTCAAGTGAAAGCTGCTATCCCTTTTTTTTTTTTTTTTTTGGGGGGGGGAGGGGGGATAGCCATGATTGTAACGTAAAGTAAGATGGTGTTTTTTCACATGAAAATAGAGCTTAATAAACTGTTTACATTTGAACATTTACTTGTCTAGGAAAAATCAAGAATTTTCCTTAATTTGTTCTCAATAGACATTGACCTTGGAAACAACCCATCAAGAGTCTGCCCTGAAGGATTTTGTTTATTTGTGCATCCTCAGTGTGGACTCCATTATGAATACTTTGCAGCAGAATGTCTTGTAATACACATTTGTACAGGATGCGCCACTGATGAGAAATGTAACACAGCTTAGCGAGGTGGCACAAACCAAATAGCAAGCTTTCTTCTGCCCTTAAATTTGAAAAGATTTTCAAAGTTCAGACTGAAAAGAACAAATCACATCTCCTGGCATTGTTCCAGGATATTTGAGACCAGTTTAGTTCCTGTGTGCTCAGTTCATGTTCTTAAGCTTTTCTTCTACCCTAAGAATGTAATAGAAACATGAGAGCAAAGATTCTGATCTCACCATGTGCCTCCAGCAGCTGTAGATCAAGGCAAAGAACTTTAATATCTATGTCTTACTCTACCTCTGCCTAACTCATAAGACTGAATTTCTAAGTGCTTAACAATGTCGCTGTGTGATTTCTTTCCCCCCTAAAACTTATTCTTCCATGTAACCAAATTTATATTTTTATTGGAGACTGCACATTAAAGATGCAGAAATATGGATGGCTGTGAGAGGTTTATAACTGTATTACTATTTCCAAAAGGACAAGTTATGTCTGCAAAAGTCTAATCTATGTCATCCATATGTGCCAAGATGTGGTAAATACATTCACTGTGATCAATTTACAGATAAATCCAAGCCTTGCTGAAGCTGTACAGTTTGAAAAATTTTGCTTATCCATTGGTGTTTAAATTTGCAAAATACCTACTGTTTTCAAACTTCAGACACACAATAAAAATGCAATGCAACTGCAGCAATTCATAAGAGTAAAAGATTGGGATAACAAGTATCCCTGTCTGTGTAAGGATCTTCAGAGTTTGAGGAGAAATAAGAAGGTCCTTGAAAAGTTTTAAGAGCATATTGCTATGTCTGGCTTTCTAGTAAAAACTTGAGTACCTCATTAATTAAACATTATCCTGGTTTGGTTTATAAAGAGTCTTCAGGACATTCTTTGAGTTAAGGGCGGTTGGGAGTGGCTACCGCCTCCATCATCTCCGGAGTCTAGGGATTCCTCCTGCCCGGCCGCTGGAGCCTAGCTCAGTGCACCTAGGGACCCAGGGGTCTCCAGCCCAGGTCAATGGATGTGGCTGCTGCTTTCTCATTTGCAAATTCAGTCCATAGTGAGGCTGGGTGTGTATCCCAGAGACACACACACACACATGCACACACACATACAGACAAAGGATTCGACTGGCTACCCAGACTGCCACAGACAAGGTGCTGCCTTCAACAGCACCTCCATATAGGACTCACATAGAACATAACTATAGACACCAAATCCCCTTCCTCCTCTTCAGCTGGTAAGGATTGATGTTCACGAGTGAAAGCACACACACAGCACTCTCTAGATTCACAAGCACATGCACATTCACAGATCCTCTGAGTACCATCATGACCCCTCTGTCCATCCAATACCACCACTCAGATCCCAGGCCCTCTTAATCATTCCATGGGTTTCCTACTCATCGGCCGGTCCAGCTTGGTGCTCATGATCAAAAAGATACACACACTCACACATTCATCTTACAGACACCCCACACTTGCACATCTCCCCACATAGCAGCATGGATGCTCCACCTGCCTGATACCCCAGCCCAGATCCAGGGCCTCCTACTCACCATCTAGTCCAACTTGAAGTTTGCTAGTGAATGACATGCACACCCTCACGTACACCAGGTTTGGCGAAGATATAGACACTTGCTCTCCACACCGGAGCCAGCACCAGGCATACAGGCTGTGACCCACAGTCCTGCTCCAGCAGCTGGCACTGAACCCCTCTCCTCACTCACACCAGTCTCCCCCAGTAGCTGGTTTTTGGGACACACACTGTTCCTGCCCCAGTTGCTGGCAACAGAGACCCTCACCTGCTCCAGCAGTGGCACTGAGACCTCCACTTGCTCCAGTAGGTGACACCATGGGCCCAGGGTGCCTACACCCCTGGTCTGACTCTAGTTGCTGACCCCAAATCCACTCCCACTGGTCCTACCAGTTGCTGGAACTTAGTCCTGGCAGCCCTGACACACACGAAACAGAGACGAAACTACACAGAGAGATAGTTAAGAAAATATTTAGAAGATAGGACAAACTGTGTGATCAGGTGCAGAGCTCAGCCAGACAAATGTACTGACCAGCCTGGTTTTAGACCTCTGTACCCCTTTCTGTCTGTTCCCCTCTCTGTTCCTCCCTGATTCCCTTCAGCTACACATTCTTTTATCAGTTCACATGCTTCCACCGCCCCCTCTCAAGTATCCCAAATGTTCCTTTTGGTCCCCCTTCTTATGAGTGGCAAAGTCTAGGCTGGCCCTTTCGAACACTGTGCCTGGAGTTTCTTAATGGCCCAACAATTAGTCACTGGGGACTTTTGATCTTTGCCATAATCTCTGTTATCCTGTGTCTACCAGCATTGAAAAGGTCCTTCATCAGATAACTCTAATGAAAAAGATGCTCTCACCTTCCAGATACCCTCTTGGGGAAGAGTGGCTGGAAAGATGACCAGCAGAAAAGGACCTGGGAGTGGTGGTCGACAGCTGGCTGAGTATGAGCCGGCAGTGTGCCCAGGTGGCCAAGAAGACCAATGGCATCCTGGCCTGTATCAGAAATAGCGTGGCCAGCAGGAGTAGGGAAGTGATCGTGCCCCTGTACTCGGCCCTGGTGAGGCCGCACCTCGAATACTGTGTTCAGTTTTGGGCCCCTCACTACAAGAAGGACATTGAGATGCTGGAGCATGTCCAGAGAAGGGCAACAAAGCTGGTGAAGGGTCTAGAGCACAAGTCCTATGAGGAGCAGCTGAGGGAACTGGGGTTGTTTAGTCTGGAGAAGAGGAGGCTCAGGGGAGACCTCATCGCTCTCTACAGCTACCTGAAAGGAGGTTGTAGCAAGGTGGGTGTCAGTCTCTTCTCCCAAGTGATAAGTGACAGGACGAGAGGAAATGGCCTCAAGTTGCGCCAGGGGAGGTTTAGATTGGACGTGAGGAAAAATTTCTTTACTGAAAGAGTGGTTAAACATTGGACCAGGCTGCCCCAGGAAGTGGTTGAGTCCCCATCCCTGGAGGTATTTAAAAGATGAGTAGATGTAGCGCTTAGGGACATGGTTTAGTGGTGGACTTGGCAGTGTTAGGTTTACGGTTGGATGATCTTAGAGGTATTTTCCAACCTAAATGATTCTATGATTCTATTCTATGATTCTTACACTTTGTGGAGAAACACAACCTACAGATAAGCGAAGAGCAGACTATTACATGTCATCACATATAGGAAAATGAAGCATATTTTATTTATGATGTTTCAGGTCTACCTGCTTGCGATTAATACAAATAAATTAATATGGATACACTATCAATACCTGAGACACATTGATGTACTGCATATCTTTGGAATCAACTCAGGAAAAATGTTTTCCCAGTCTGACTTTACTCATAGGATGTACACTTCTTCAAGCAGTGGCCAAGGTGTTTCTCTGAACATGTTACACTATTGCATATTTTATCCAAATATAGGCCAGGCATTCCGTATTTGGCTTTTCCCCCGTACTTTTCACTCACTAGAAAAATAGTCCAAATTTAAAGGAAACACACTTAAGAGTTTCAAGGTTTTCCTCTATCAGCAGTTGGTGAGTGGATAAGCTACATAAGCATAGGTGTCTTGTGCCACTGTAGATGCCCTAGGGTATTGTCCAGCCTCAGGATGCCCATGAAGAGCTAATGGGACTCTTGTAGTCTTGGGACATACTTGCCAACACTATGTGGATGTCCCATGTACAAAGTCACAAGGCACCTATGTTTAAGGATTTGAATGTCTCAGTTTTCAATATAGAACAAGGCAAGAATGATGAATAGCTGCTAAGGGTATTGGGTAAAGCCTAGTATTTTTCTCATCCCATAGTCTTTTTGGGATTTCATTTTTTTCTTCTCACAGTCTGGCTGGAAGCAATAATGCACCACAGATTTTCATGAAGGGACCTATTTGAACAAGAAGAAAAAAAAAAATTAAAACATACTGTTTAATCTATACCTTGACCTGGATTTTTTAAATCTTATTTTTACTATGATTTAGCTCTCACACAGAATGAGAATATGTTTCTAAGGAAAAAAAAGTCATTTGAAGTACTGAAAAGGGATGTAGCAACAATGTTACACTGTGTTTGCCAGCAGCTTTTGACCTGGAAAAATTCTCTAAAACCACAATGCTCCTATGAATAGCTTCAGTTTAGATAAACCAGCCTTACATTTTAGGAGCAGCTAACATTTGCATGGACCATTTTCATACAGTTCCTGAGCTGTGTTCTGATGGATATCTGCTGATAATAATTTCTCCCTGTTGCAGGGCATTCATGGTCCAGTGATGTTGAATGACCCCATGGCTGAGCAGTCCTAACTCTTTTCCAGTGCAGAGCAATACAACAAGGTTAGAATGGGGGAATCAAGGTGGCTCAGTAATTCCAAAGTTATGACATTTTAAAGACACTCTTCTCATGCATATGCCTTATCAGGGTAGTCTGGGCGTATATATGATGCAGAGAATAGATGGTCATTTATGGAGTTTGCACATAGACCTTCTGGAGTTAAAAAATGCTCTTCTCTTCTGAGTTTAGGCCTCCAGGTTGCCAACACCTCAGGTAAGGATGCTCAATAAAATGTGCATTTTTGTGTTTGTGTGAAAAAGGCCTTAGTTATTTAATACATATTGCTGCAGAATGAAGGGAGGCTATGCTGCTGCAGAAAGCAGGAATAGAACTTTTCAGTGGGGTTTCTTCTTGCTTTTACACTTGGTAATTTTTACATCAGTATAAATTCACTGATCCCAGTTTCTTATTTATAGTGATCAAAATGAGAGAAGGTTTAGGTCGCTTCTTATATGGAATGTCTCAATATTATGAGTGTTTTCTTTCACTGCTTTTTAATTTAATAGCTGCACGGTGCTTGAATACCTCATAGTCCTGTTTAATTTCATCTTTTTGTCTGATGCAGTTTTAGGATTTAGAGGAAATAATCATAATCTGATTTTGAAAAGGATTTAAAAATCATGCCTCTCTGTCTTTACCAGAGAGAGAGGAGCTCCTTAGAAACGTGGGTGTCTGTCATGTAGGCACAGAAAGAAAAAAGTGAGTACAAAGCAGTGATTATTTCTTTTTAGTGCTTTGAAGCTCTCACTGCTAGCAACACACAGGCTTCCTCTTGTTGTTAGCATGTCTGCCTTTTTTATTTGAACAGTTTGTTTTACAGAAATGGATCTTGGCTCATAGCATATTTCTTAATCATCTCTCATTTTTGATACATATTAACACCAAGTCAGACATAGTATTCTGTAATTTTTAATACCATAAATTATTTATGCAGAAATTACGAATCAGAAAAAATGAGATCGTAGATTTTGATGTTTGTATCGGCAAAACTAATGTTGTATCAGGCAATACTTCCCACACAGGTATTTTTCACATCTCTCTCATTTTTGTGCGTTGTTCCTCTTTATTTTACAATTGAAATGCTATGGTTTTCTATATAATGAACAACTAGAATGAAAGTCAAGTGTGGTGGAAATTGGTGGGAGTGAGCACTATAAATAGGTGAGACTATACAGATAAACAAGTAACCGGTCACCTAACCCAAGCAAATTTGTACATCTAATCTGGTATCTTTTCATTGATTGCTAGGTTGGTATCTGAACACGATGTACAGTTTTATTATGAGGTCAAATTATACTCAGGAACATTTAGGCTAAAATAATAGAGAAAACTGAACAGTGGCACATGCTGAAGCAATTGTGGAAACTGGTAAGAATTTCAGACTTCCCTCTGTTTAAAAGAATGGACAGGGAGCTGGAAAGGGCAGTAACACCTCGACATTCAGAGAAGGTATGAACAAGCTGACATTCATAAAGTTTTCCAGGTCCAATTGCATTGTTATCTGCTCCATACTGCAAATGTATACTCCCCCGTACTCTCCATTTGAGAAATGAAACAATGGGAAGGAAAAGGCAGTGCGTTCACTGAAGCGCAAGAGTTGAAGTCAGACGCTCCAGCATTCTCTCATACTGATTTACCTCTACAATTCTGTGCAAATCATTACCATTTCATAATTCAGTTAACCCATCAGTCCATAAAGACTGCAGTATTTGCCCATATCACAAAGGTGTTGCATGTATTCATTTGTATGTATAAAATATTTTTACAGATAGTGCAGCTACTATCTTTGCTTAAAAACAAACCTGGTCTTTAGCTTTGAGAAAGTAAAACCTTTCTCATCAAATCCCCAGGGAAATTTTAAGTTCCTGGTTTTGTTTTACCACTTTGATGCTTTCAGTGCCTTTTTCAAAGAATTAAAATGTCTTTAACAATAAAAAATATCTTCATCACTCTGGAATGCTGACAACAGTCATGATTTGTTTGTAGTGATCTCATGGACTACATTTTTTCTATTTTAAATGAACGTAAAGTTGACGTGTTCTCTTTGAGCAAAACCAGAATAAATTTCATTATGGCTGCAAAAAAACTGATCTGCATTTGTTTATGCAAAGTCAAATCTCCCTCAGAACACGTTACTTCCTCTACTACCCTCCCGGGGTGCCCTATCTTTTCCAACACAGAGCAAGATGTGCTTTGTATTGTAACATGCACATTCCTGATGATTAATGGCATACACATAATAATTATTAGAGTGTAATAAATTAAAGTTTAATATTATAGGATTTATAAAGCTTTGAAAACATAAATAAGCAGACATAATGGCTCCTAATTAACTGCCAGGTGCATTAAATCTTAATCACAACAACATATCTGTAGTATACACTGTTATTTCTTCTCTGCAAACAAAAGCCAGGGGAGACAGAAAGTCATTTCAACTCAGTAATGTGCATCCATGATAACCCATGTATCCACATTATCATGTATTCCACTGCCACGGGATTTTTATACCTTCCTATGATACATCTGGTATTGACCACTGTCAGAAATGAGGTCCTGGCCTCGATGAACTTCAGGTCACATACACCTTCATGTGGAAAATAAAAGAGTTCCCTGGGCTAGGTCTATTTCTTACATTAGATAATTCTGGAGTCAGTTTATGACAACAGTGGACTCACCCTGGTGTAAACCTGCAGAGATCCAAATGAAATTAGAGTCAAACTGTAGTGCTTTCTATTGGCACCTCTTCACTATTTTCATTGGAGATAAGGCTGCCATGAGAATCAGGACCCCCCTGATTTGAATCTTTTCACATGTTCCCAGGACAAGATCATGTAATGATTTCTCTTTTTTACACTATGCATCGAGTTTTGATACTGAGACCACTGTTCACTAAGAAAATTTTGATCAAGAGTAAAATGACTGTCATATAAAAAAAATTAAGGAAAGAAGCAGAAGAGAAAGTATCAATAGTTTATGATTATTTTATAATATTTTTTTCTGAAATTACAGATGAAGCATTCTCATATCTAACAGTGGATATAATTAAAGTATGCAAGACACAGTAGGCAAAATTATGATGCTTCTACAATTGCTATCAACTAAATTTTGAAATGGTTTAATTCCTCATCTATACGAACAAGTAAAGATGACATGGGTGAAAATTATTCTGATAAAGAGATATGTAGAATCGTAGAATCATTGAGGTTGGAAAAGACCTCTAAGATCATCGAGTCCAACCATCGACCCAACACCACCATGCCCACTAAACCATTGTCCCTAAGCGCCTCATCTACTCGTCTTTTAAATACCTCCAGGGATGGGGACTCAACCACTTCCCTGGGCAGCCTGGTCCAATGTTTAACCACTCTTTCAGTAAAGAAATTTTTCCTCACGTCCAAACTAAACCTCCCCTGGTGCAACTTGAGGCCATTTCCTCTCATCCTATCGCTTGTTACTTGGGAGAAGAGACTGACACCCACCTCGCTACAACCTCCTTTCAGGTAGCTGTAGAGAGCGATGAGGTCTCCCCTCAGCCTCCTTTTCTCCAGGCTAAACAACCCCAGTTCCCTCAGCCGCTCCTCATAAGACTTGTTCTCCAGACCCTTCACCAGCTCTGTTGCCCTTCTCTGGACACGCTCCAGCACCTTGACGTCCTTCTTGTAGTGAGGGGCCCAAAACTGAACACAGTAGTCGAGGTGTGGCCTCACCAGTGCCGAGTACAGGGGCACGATCGCTTCCCTACTCCTGCTGGCCACACTATTTCTGATACAGGCCAGGATGCCATTGGCCTTCTTGGCCGCCTGGGCACACTGCCGGCTCATGTTCAGCCGGCTGTCAACCAACACCCCCAGGTCCTTTTCCACCAGCCAGCTTTCCAGCCACTCTTCCCCAAGCCTGTAGCACTGCATGGGGTTGTTGTGGCCAAAGTGCAGGACCCGGCACTTGGCCTTGTTGAACCTCATACAGTTGGCCTCGGCCCATCGATCCAGCCTGTCCAGGTCCCTCTGCAGAGCCTTCCTACCCTCGAGCAGATCAACACTCCCGTCCAGCTTGGTGTCGTCTGCAAACTTACTGAGGGTGCACTCGATCCCCTCATCCAGATCATTGATAAAGATATTAAACAAGACCGGCCCCAGTACTGAGCCCTGGGGGATACCGCTCATGACCAGCCGCCAACGGGATTGAACTCCATTCACCACAACTCTTTGGGCCCAGCCGTCCAGCCAGTTTTTGACCCAGCGCAGAGTACACCTGTCTAAGCCATGAGCCGCCAGCTTCTCGAGGAGAATGCTGTGGGAGACAGTGTCAAAGGCCTTACTGAAGTCCAGGTAGACCACATCCACAGCCTTTCCCTCATCCACTAGGCGGGTCACCTGGTCATAGAAGGAGATCAGGTTGGTCAAGCAGGACCTGCCTCTCATGAACCCGTGCTGGCTGGGCCTGATCCCCTGGTTGTCCCGCTCATGCCTTGTGAATGCCCTCAAGATGAACCGCTCCATAATCTTCCCTGGCACCGAGGTCAAGCTGACAGGCCTGTAGTTCCCCAGATCCTCCTTCTGGCCCTTCTTGTAGATGGGTGTCACATTGGCAAGCCTCCAGTCATCTGGGACCTCCCCCGTTAACCAGGACTGCTGATAAATGATGGAGAGTGGCTTGGTGAGCTCCTCCGCCAGCTCCCTCAGCACCCTTGGGTGGATCCCATCCGGCCCCATAGACTTGTGAGCATCCAGGTGGTGTAGCAGGTCATTAACTGCTTCCTCTTGGATTATGGGGGGTTCATCCTGCTCGCCGTCCCTGTCTTCCAGCTCGGGGGGCCGAGTACCCTGAGGATAACTGGTCTGCCTGTTAAAGACTGAGGCAAAGAAGGCATTGAGTACTTCAGCCTTTTCCTCACCCTTGGTGTCAATGTCCCCCCCCGCATCCAATAAAGGATGGATATTCTCCTTGGCTCTCTTCTTGTCATTAATATGTTTGTAAAAACTTTTTTTGTTGTCTTTAACGACAGCGGCCAGATTGTGTTCTAGCTGGGCTTTTGCCTTTCTCATTTCTTCTCTGCACGAAGCGCATGTACAAGCACTGAAACATCTTTTGTTTGATCCTATTGTCGTTGGATCGGTGGACCTTATTGTTAAAATAATTTGCTAGATGTTTGGTATCCAAATGTTTGCCCAGGTAAAGGTTACAGATGTCACTTAGAAACTAGAATGGTACCAGAAATCTTTTTATTTTTTTTTAAGAAAATACAAAATAGATTTTTTGAATATATGCTAATATTTTGGTCATTAGAAATGGGAACATACAGACTTGTGAAGGCAAAGTCAAAGAGATTTGTATATACAATAGAAACTCATTATCCAGGATGACCTTATTTAGACTTCCTTTTTACACCTGCAGTAATATAAGAATAACTAATTGTGGAGACAATTTATGCAGAGTTATGGATTCACTGATTCACCAGTGAATTATTCTAGGATTACGTCAGTGTAACGTGGTGTTGAGGAAGACTCATAATATTTACCTCTTAGGTGTAATCAGGCAGTTACATATCCGAATGAGATAAATTGCATAACCAATTATTTTGGATGTAAAAATGTGTTCACAATTTGCATCTGTAAATTATGGGAACAGAAAAGGTAGCCCATACTTAAATATCCATCTCTATCTTCTGTATTTATACTCAATACCAGGGCTAGATGATAGTTTGTAATTGCAAGACTGTAAATCAGTTTAAAACACTATGACTTTGGCGAAGTGGCTGCCACTTTACTGTAATCTTTTAATAGAGTGTTACCTGCCAAGTTGAATTTCTGCTGTGATACCAGAAACAGTTCCCTAACATTGTGATGCTCAGAAACAAAGTACAAATTAAATGAAAAGGGAGACTGGTGATTTTCCAGAAGTGAAATGGAAATAGAATATGAATTAGCTATAGTTGTATACCTGTCTATAGTCATACTCTGGCTAAAGTTTGCCATATGCTGGATGATACCATGAAGAGGAAAGGGGAGGAGAGGAGAGGAAAGGAGAGGTGAGGCGAGGAGAGGCGAGGCGAGGCGAGGCGAGGCGAGGCGAGGAGAGGAGAGGAGAGGAGAGGAGAGGAGAGGAGAGGAGAGGAGAGGAGAGGAGAGGAGAGGAGAGGAGAGGAGAGGAGAGGAGAGGAGAGGAGAGGAGAGGAGAGGAGAGGAGAGGAGAGGAGAGGAGAGGAGAAGGGGAGGGGAGGATAATTTCAATAAAAGGGTTTTGACTCTGTGTAAGTCTGTTCCCTAACGGAACTTTCCCTTTGTCCTCTTCAGTGGGGACGATTCAAACCTTCAATTTCATGAGCAATGACTTCCGCCTGCTTATATAGGCAGAAGCTGTGGTGCTCACAAGCGAAGAACAGAACTCACTGGGATCACATTGATATTTTCTATATTGGTGAAAAAACAGTGGCAAATCGGAAACATGTAGTGCTTCCTTACTAGCTCATTAGCAATGTATTTGGATTATTAAAAGATAGTTTGATAAGAATATGACTATATTTGCATTAAATGAAATAGTTTATTGAAGAAACATTTCTGATGGTTTATAGTTTCATCAATATGTTAATAGAAAGTCACCCAGGTGTACTATTATTCTTTCTATTGCCTTGAAAGTTATGCTTTAGAAAACTTTACTCAAATCAACATTTCCATTTAATACTTGAAAAGCATATAAAATTAGAAGAGAAGGAGGAGACAGAAAACCTGTTGTATCCAGTTTACAAGTTTTATTGATTTATTGATTTATGCCTCTGCCTTTTGAAAGTGTAGTTTAAAATCTGTCCTTGAAAACATGGATCATATCATGCTGCCAAGTATTTTCCAGATAGCTTAAGATAGCTTAAGAATTATGTCTTTTGCCTGTGTTATGAAATCAGTTTGCATTTCCTGAATCAACATATGGAAATATTCAGTATTAAGGCAGTTTAAGATATGTAATCAGACTTGATATCTTTGATGATTTTTACAAATGGTCTAGCACAGTCACAAATTAGCTACCAAATTCCAAAAGAGAACAACTATTTCATCTTGCATCTCACTTCATAATAGACTTGTCTCTAGTATCATTTCCTGTGCCAATGTTTAGATGTACAAACATTTGTGTATATAGAAATACCCATATATACACAATATAAAAGTCATAATGCCTATGTTTTAAAACGTTTTCCATTTTAGTAATTGTATCTATGAAAATGAAAAATATCTAACCTCTTTCTAATCTGTAGGTACTCCAGTTCTAGTAAGGAATTTCCCAGATCTCATGAGCTAAATAGTGATTGCAAAGACAATTAAAAAAAATTCTGAGAGTTTAAGTTTTATAGGCAGTGTGATAAGTAGTTCTTTTGTCTCTGAGTGGTTAAATATTGAAATACCTGTCCTGTGGAAATTGCTAATCCTTTCACATTTGTTTTCTTTCTGATTGGGCTAGCAAGTTTGAATACATATTTTACAGAAGTTTTTTAGTTTTTTACATTATCATAAACCAGAAAATTCAGGAAAAGGGTTAAATTTTGACATTTGTGATTATAGTAAAATATTTGCATATTTCCTAAATCAGAGCAGCTTGGGCTAAAATTGATAGATGCCTCTCAGGCACTATGATATAATTCTGATGACACATGCCTCTTACTGGCTAAGCTTTTGGTGCATATTGTGTGTTTTCAAGATATAATCATATCATTTTCATCATGTGTCACAATTGCAAACATAAAAAGGCAGTGATACATCATGGAAAATGTAATCTATTCACAGAGCTGTTTCTGTTTGAGAGAGTGAGGAAGGGATGCGCTTGAGTTATAACTTCTGTGAGGTCCTGCAGCAGCAAAGCACAGACAGAAGTTAATGCACACTACAAAATAAAATATTTCCATTAGTTTCAAAAAAACCAAGGCTTTTCTTATTCTGGTCGACCTGACCTAAAACATTAAGATTTTTATTTTCCTCACAGGAAAAACAGTTTTCTTGGAAAAATATTTGCAGAAACTGCATTTCCCCCTTTTAAAAAAAGTTCTTTACCAGATTTAACTGTGAATCAATAATAAACCAAACCCTTAACATAGTATTTTGAGGCACTTTGCTGCTGGATGTTCCATTTCTACATTAAATTTCATCAGGGTCCTGATGGTTTATGACAACACGAGTTGCAGGGACAAGTACAGTAATAGGAGCTGAAAGGACCTGCCTAGGATGTGTGAAGCTGGGCATGATGAGGTCCAAAGTGAACAGCAGCAGGCTCAGATGTGAGCAAACTGTGTTTCTAAGTCACTGAATTTTATCTACGGTTAGGTACTGAACAAGATAATTGTGCCTGCCGTGCAGTTGCAGGTGAGATTTGCCAGCCTCCACGCACACAGCTGTGCGGTCAGCCCTTGCTGAGCACTATGAATCCACTCAGATGAGAGACCTGGTAGCTGAATGCTAATTACCAGATTTCAACCCACTATTTCAACTTGCTATAACAGTTCCCAAAAGGGACTAAGAGGTACCCCATATACGCTTCTCTCTTGTTCTAAGGAAAACTCCTTTTTTTTCCCCAGTAATACAGACATATGACAAGCCCTAGCTCCTCATTATTCTGCTCTGCCAGGCCCTGAGCACACCCCTCTCCCGGGAGGGCCAGCTCTCGGCTGTGTCCCCCGGGGACCATGGGGGAGCTTCCGACTTCCCGATGCTGTGGGGAGCCGTGGCCAGGCCCAACCTGGCCCAGGGAGGTCCTTGCAACCTGAGGTGATGGCTCTGCTGTGAGGCAGTCCTGCCTGGGCCTGGCCACGGCCCTGCTGACCTGCGGGCCAACGTCCCAGCCTGGCCTCAGCCTGTCCCCATCCCCATGGCCATCCTGGGGCTGCCCGGCCCTGATTCCCCTCACTGGGTCTGATCCTGACCCACACCCACGGGAGGCTCTCAGAGCGCCCTGATGGCTCCCACCAACTATTTCCTAGGCAGCTGGAGCAAGTGCCCTGGTAACGTTAATGAAGTAAATCCCTAGTCTTTCCTTCTCCTCAACACAAAAAACCAAGGGTTTTTTTGTTGTTTTGCTGCATACTGCAGTTTGATTTGCATTTAGAACAATCCACGACCTGAAGATGTTTCTTTCTTGGAAATTAGTTATCCAATTTGCATATTTTTTCATGCCACTAATCACATGCTACTGAATTTTATACTGGTAATGCCCAAGAGAAGCATGTTGACCATGAAGCACACAAAGCACTGTCCTATTCACTAAAACGTATAGATCCTAAGGCCACAATTTGCTTTTCAGAGTGCTTTATATGACTTGTCAATTTATCATTGAAGCTCTAAGTTACCCTGAAATGAATGTCTTAAAATAGCATGCAGCTGCTTGTTGACTAGTTTACACAAGGTATTATTCCATTTTTAAAGCCAGTGTACAAATTTAATATATGAAGCAATCTATTGATTCATATTTGAGTGCTATAAAATCAGTCAGTGTAAACAGCTTCAGTAAATAATTTAGACACATTGAGAAAGCAAAAGGGAGAAAGAAAACTCAAGCACTGACAACTGGTAAGAGCTGTTATGCTAAACACAACATGTATTTGAACATCTTTCACAGTTTGTGTGCTTATAAACCACCATTTAGTGGTTAATATTATAAATTATTTCTCATGAATGTGAAGAAAGAAAAGCACTATGGATTTGTCAAAATTGATTTTTATGTGAGTTATGATTAGACAGGGAAATACTGCTCCTGTATTACTGGAAGGACCCAAGCAAGAATTTTATGTGATTAAAACCCTGGTCATATAGTCAGTCTCCAATATGTTATACCTGTATTTAGAAGACATTTCTTCATAAGTCTTCCACATTTCTAGCTGTCTCACACAGACTTTCCAAACTTCCTGGGTTTTGTCATGGTAACAGCTTAATTTATCTCATTTTAACCTGTGTGATAAAAAATTGTCAGAGAACTCCACAGTGCCCCCAAAGTTTTGTTTGCTTTTGGTATTCTGTATTTATACCTGACACTTTAAAAATTTTTAAAGTTCTTTGTTTGATTTACTGAACTAATAAGAAGATTAGTTAAAATGGACATTGTGAGGTAATTTTGTCCCATTTCCTTCCTAGATTTGGTAGTATAAGCCCTAGCAAAATACAAAATATTGTATTTAGTACAATATTTTGAAATAAAAGTTTCCAAATTTTTCTTGCTCAACAGACAAGGGGTAGACTTTAGCACTCATTAAAAGTATACTGGAATCAGCAGATACCAGCCAGGCACAACAATTATCCAGATCCAGCCTAAACTAAACTGAACTAAAGTTAGGAAGGTCTAGCCAGCAAAACTTGGGAAAGAGGAATGTTTCTGTATGCCTTCAGTTCAGTGTGCAACATTAACAACAGACTTTGTTGTTGAATCTTGCACTGAGTTCCACCTAAGTCCATATTTTAATTTTGCATATTCTTACTGAAAAATACTTCCTTGAAAAAATACTTCCTTGAAAAACTATTTATGAACAATGCCGTCTTAAACAGTTATATTTGCAGGAAGATATATTTAGTCCAACTGTTCCAGCAATAATATTTCCATGTGAAAACCTGACTTTTAAAATGGAGCCTGCTCTTTGCCGTTAGTAGGACTGGATTTCTGTGAATACTCATTTGAATTATGTAATTAATAATTATTGGGAGAAACAGTTTTTTGCCAAAGATTGCTGAACATTGGTGAAAGCAAACTGAGCATATTCTTACTGTGAAGCATTAGTACAACAATTGCACTCAAACAGAGAATAATTTTTTTCAACGTGACGATGTCCACTGTCAGATATATGCCACAAAACACTGACAGATCTGAAGAATGCAAAAGTTTGTGATTGTTCCCATGGGTATGCTTGGGAATACAGATTACAGAACCTTTCTGCAGTTTTCCTCTATCATTAGCTGCGCTTTATCAAGCAGCTTCTTCAGAGAAGAAAGTCAGGCAAATTATTCTGGCAGAAATATTCACTAGTGGTAAGGCTGATGCAAACATACATCAGACTTGATAAGAACCCCCACTCTCAGTCCTCTTCTTCCTCGTTTCTTGGGAGAGAGCCATTAGCTTCTGCCCCAGTGGGAGCTGGGTTAAAGTTGATCCAAAGCCTGAGGACAACTTCCAACTTGAGGGAAGAGAAGAACCCTTAAAAACTAAAATCTGTTCATAATTTGCAAACAAAAAAGAGCAAAATGTGTCATATTACTTGATATAAAATGTTGGCCCACTCAGTACTTAGCACAGATGCTCCCTGAGTGAGTCATTTGTGCAACACACTATAAACACAAATCAGTTCAGTTCTTGGAAGAGAAAAAAATAGAAAGAAACTTGAGCTTGTTCATATTCACGGAGATATCCCATTTCTGTTTTGAATGTTTGGCCTGTATGAGGTTAGCAGAATTAGGACCAAATTATAAAAGAGTTGGGTTTTTATTAACGTTTGTCTTCTGTTAGCTGCTCAGATTTGGAGGATATGCCTAAATTATTTTTTAAATATTGGATATATCCTTTAATTAAAATTTGTTCTAAATCTTTAATTGCCTGCTCATTTTTCTAGGCTTTGGTTCAGCAAAGCACTTAAACATGTGCCTGGTTTCAGTCCTATCGAGTAGTCTCATGGTAGCCAAGTGGACTAAGCATATAGTAATGAATGTACTTAAGAGGACGTGTGCAATTGTTTTGCCTGTAAGTACATTGTATAGAGGTAACTATGTATTTCTTTCTTTTAAATATATAGTGTTCTTGTATTTTCTAAGCTTCCTTATATTCTTTAACCATCCATTTAAAAATAGCATATTAAAGTATGTTAAAGAAACGTGGGATCAAACTGCTGCCAAATCAGTTCTGATTAAAAAAAAAAAAAATTCCATCCAGTTGGAAAAGAGACATTTGAATTTGTTGATAGATTAATATTGTCTGCAAACAGTTTATTCTGAAATTTGCACATGTGCTTAACAAGTTATGCATTATAAAAGTTGGAATGGTTTCTTTTTTTATTAAATATTAATTAGATCTGCTAAATGGATGGGAAAGAACAAGCAGACTTCTTTCTCCTCTGCTTACAACTTTGTGCTAACAAACTAACTGTGGCTAATTCTAGAGCAGCTAACTAGAATCTGCTTTTGGGGTATCAAAACATTATCTTTTATGATATGGATAGAGCTTCTGGGTACTTCCTTCCACAGAAAATTAGCTACCATTTTGTCCCATTTTGAGAAACTACCACCCATAAAAGCTCTTTGTCATTAACATTGGCACATGGATGAATTTTTCTTCCTTTTAAGTACTTCCTATAATCTGCATCCTGTGCTTACAGAATTTCTCAGTCAGAAAAAATACATAGTAATAGCAGTAATCTTACAGCTCCCTTACCCTCCAATAAAAATCACTAAAAGAAATCAAGATTTTACAAGGTTTCAAAGTTACTAAATTCTGTACATGTAGACTATTCACAGTTTTTTTTTTTTCCTAAGGTTCCTATACAAGCTGGGAAGTTATTGCACTGAGTTCTGTGTTGAATTTGTGTCAACTTCAGTGTGAAATGCATGCACATTGCAGGACTTGTGCCACTGAGCATTGGAATCTGTGCATGCTATAGCCCAGGGACTGATCTTTTGAGCTTTGTGCTTTGTCAGTGATGAAGGCATATCTCATTTTCACCCTGAGGCATCACCTTGCTTTAGATCAATGGGGAAATCACCAACTTCAGCCAAAGTTGCCCTACTGTAAAAAGAAGTACTGAGTGAGTCTCCTCAAAGAAGGCTCTCTGGCTTTGGAATTTGCTATATCAACACTTGACTGAAACATCTGAGTATCTTCAGGGTGTGCAGCCAAACATATGTGTTTCCTGTAGGCATTTGCAATTAGTTGGTATGTACGTATTTGTGTGTATGTGCGTGCACATGCAGTTGCTGGAGAATGAAGGGGTGGTTTAATTTCTTTGAGTTTGGGAATGCATAAGTTTGAATCATGCTATTGTTTTTTGGGTCTGAATAAAGTTTTTATTGACTTATTAAATTATATTGAGGTGACTGGCGGCCTTTCTAACATTTTAAACTAATAAAAAGACAGAAGACAAATAAATGCTAAAACTTTTTCTAATTTCTAGTTCACCACATATTCTTATTGCTACCTGATATAACTGCAATGCCTTTCTGCAAAGTTAACATCATAATATAGCTCACAGAATTCATGTGTCTCAGAAATAACCCTATAAATGGTGTATGCTATATTTACTATAAGAATTGAATTTGCAGATTTCTGAACCTCCCAAAAACTCTCATTATATATTTTCTTTCTGCTAAGTTGAAATACAGTAGGCCATTTTCTAACATGCTATGAAGGAGAAATACTCATGATAAAATAAGGCTATTATATTTGCCTTCAGACTTCTAGAATAGATTGCTGCTAAACATAGTGAAGGTCAGAACTGAAATGAAAGTATTTTGTTTCATATAGGTTGATACCAAACTCCTAGAAGTGTCACTTAATTCGCCACTGTTGAAGATATTGATAATGAATCAATAGCATTGTTTTAGTAGTGGGGAGCGGCAGGTAAGAGTGAGGGGGTAGGAAATCCATATTATTTTAGTATCTTGAAAGTTGGTTGCTAAGCACTAGCATGAAATGTAGAATGTATTTTATACCGTTCAGAGCAGAAAAAGAAAGAAATAAGAAATTGTATATTAAAGAAAATGCAGCTGTTGTTTATACAGTCACAATTATTGGAGATGATCTAAAGATATTAAGCTTATCAGGGCTTGGCCAAAAAAGTAGATTGCAAGATAAAGAAAACAACTCCTTTACAGTATCTTGTAGCCCTCAGGAGTTCTGTGAGTCTATGGCTGGAGAAATATGTGGTGGTGTCTATGGTGGTAGAAATAATGGGGATAGTTCATTGCTGTTTAAATGACAGTTACAATGAAAATATAAGCACTTATTCATGATTTGCACATGCTTCAGTTTCAGAAAAAGTCAACCAGTAGTTGTCCTGTCCTGGGACAGACCCTTCAGATACTTCCTCATAGCTTTGGAAAGCCCAGAGAAGAGGAATCATGACTGACACTGGAAAGGAGAATAGGAAATGACTGCTCACTTTTTCTCACAACACAGGAACTAACAGACATGAAATTAAATTATGGGGTAGCAGGCTTCAAGCAAACAAAATAAGTTAATTTTGTGTGGTACTCATAATTAAGTTGTCCAACTTACTGCCACATGGTGCTAGTGTTGCCAGAGGCAGTGATGAGTACAAAAAGCAATAAAAGAAATTCAGAAAAGAAAATCCCATCATGACCTATTAAAAACAGAACCTCTGAGTCTGGAAGTCCCTAAATCACAGACTGGGAGGTTATATGGGGAATTATCCCTTATGGTTGCCCCATGCTTATTCTCTTTCTCTAGGTTTTCATTATTAACCAGGACCACTCAGGTTGCTGGGCTAGGTGAAGCTCTGATTTGACCCAGCATGGCCATTCGTATGTTTTTATGTATTATAAGAGCCATTATGTTAACTTATCCTGGGATGGGACAAGATTTCAGACATTGCTGCATTACAGCAATACGTTTTTTACAGACCTCACTGTTAATCCTGCACACTTTGATTTAAGAAACTCCCAAGAATATGAACCAGAACCCTACAAATTGTATCTTCTTTATAGGGCCATTATACGGATTACACAGTGAAAGCTGCACAGGTCTTTCTGTATAAAGCAAGCGAATTAAATGCAAACTTCTGCTGTTACACCACATTAGTGCCCTTACATTATTACTTGAGTAGCTAACAGATAACTTGACAGTCACTGTCAGGTGACTACTTCCATTGGAAAGGTAGCACTTGATGCAAGCTAAGGCTCCAGTTCAGAATCAGATCCCTCTAGATAGGAAGAACTTAATCCAAATCTAAAGGCGAGCAGCAAAATTCAGTGAATGCTAGTCCCCCCTACCACAAAGTGAGAATTGCAGGAATTACTGTACAGTGTAAGTACTATTTCATTGGCTCATAACTTACCTCACAGAGGTTACAGTCCCATGTAACAGGCTGATGTGGGATCATCTGTGAAATCATCAGTAGAAGTTTTCTCCTGATCTCTGATGTCCCAAAATCTAGAAAAAATGAGACTCTAATATTTGCCTACATAGTATCAAATCTTTTAGTGAATGCTGCCAAATTCAAAGATCTTGTTTGATCACAGCAATTTCACACTGTGTAAAAAAAAAAAAAAGAAAGAAAAATAGCCTTCCAAACTTCCATATGGCAGTTTCAAACTTGCTGGTATTGGGTTAGGTAACTACCCCTTACGTCCTGTAGTTAGAGCAGGGAAGAGCAGCCATTCCCATGACGCATTTGCAATTTTTTTTTTTTTTTTTGGGGGGCATCCTTTTATAACTACTTTGCTTGGCACCTCTTTAAGGTAAACATTTCTACTCTTTTCAGTGTCTTTTTCAGGGAGAATTATTTTGACCCTACTTTCTTTTCTTTCTTTCCTTTTTTTTTTTTCCCTGAGCTCCTAAGGAGTCACAGAAACTACTTAGTGAAGTATTTGTCAAAAATATGAATTCTGTCCACAACTCTGCTATTTACTTCTGTGTCTTCTAGTCTCACTAAGCGGAATTACAAGAAATGTTCCACAGAATCACATTATTATATTTTTATGATTTTGTTTTTTACTTTGCGTGGTGGCTTAGCTCTGTGAGCTAAAGTACTGTGGGTGAGAAGTGACAAAGGCCCTACCTATTCTCTGTTCTGCCTCTTCCTGGATGGGCGCATGCAAGGAAAGTGTAGAGCTGGCAGATACATAATGCTTCTTTTCTTTCCCACATCCCAAGTCTAAAGTCCAGTGAAAGTGCACAGGAATGGCACAAGATAGGATTTTTGGTTTTAATCCATCACACTGTATTTGTATTTACAGCTGGATTGTAATTTTTTCCAAAAAATGTAATACAAATTATTACAAAACAGGGCAAGGAAGTAATAAACCGAGTATTTTTGGTACCCTAAAGCACACTTGCTAGTTTTTCCTTATGGGCTAGTCCTTTTCAGTTTTTACAGCATATATTCACTAAGCACACGTATTACCTCTGAATCTCTCTTTGATGGTATTGGAGTTCTTCATATTAGATCAGTTAATGTTTCAAAACTGTAGTCACCTGTGGAGGCTGGTACAATTCATTTCATACATTTACTGCCCATTAGCATGTGCATGAAGCAGTTTCTTGCTGCTTGTATATCTGTAATGAATATTAAACCATCTCATCTACTCATAATAATATAATGGGTCCTGTGATGACAGACTCTGTTTGCACGGGAAGCAGATGTTGGTGTTTACCTAGATGTAATTTACAATGATGAGTGGTGGTGAGTAGGGGATTTTTCCTGCCAGCACAATTCAGTCTATGTTCAACTTCTGCAAAATACTCTGCATGCCATTGTGGTCTCTCAGGTCAATATAGATATACATATTATCTTCAGTGAATAATTGCTAATCTATATTAGGAAAATAAATTATGCATTTAAGGAAACTATTTGTTTAAAGATAAATTCACCAAATCTCTGAAATGTGATGTCCTGGCACAATTGTGGGTAGACTTCAGCCGAAGGAGAAAAAAGCATGTGTCAAGGTCATAAGTGGATTTCTGAGAAGTAAACATGGTAGGAATTATTCAGAGAAAGCACCAGTGGCTAGAAACTGAAATCAGTAAAGGAAAAGTTGAAATAAGACACATTTATTTTAATAGAGAGGAGTGCCAAGCACTACAATGGATTACAAAAGGATGAAATGAATTCTCCATCATTTAGAGTCTTTAAATCTAGGCTGAAAATCTTTCTAAAAGGTACCTTTTAGTTCAACTTGCCACATAAATTAATGAATGATATTTTCTAACCTGTGTTATGCTGGAGGTACAGAAAAGGGACATTATGATTTCTTTTGGCTTCAACACCTGTAAAATCTATGATACCATGAAATACAATCAGATAACTGCATTTATTTTACTTTTAGATTCCATACTTATTTTCACTTTTGGAGATAATTTGTAACTTTAGGAAAACATTGTTTCAGGGATTCCTGTTTTGAATTTGGAGCTGTGATTCCTTATGTCCAGTTCTCGTCATCTGTATATATATCCCAAAACCTGTTTTAGCGTTTTCTCACTCACATTTGGAATTGGGGACATACCACTCTTTCATCATGAACATCAATTTATTTTACTAGTTTTAGGCCCCCTTCCCTGAATCTCCTTTCTTGTTGTCAGCATCTTAGAGATATTTGATCTTTTCTGTACTTCTTACCACTTGGAATCCTGAAATCAAGTCTTAATGAAATTCATAGTAAGACATAAAGCTATAGCTGTAGTGATCATGTCAGTACTATATACATATACATTTTCTAAACTCACCACTCATTTCTGAAAATGTACTGAGCTGAACATAAAAATGCAGAAGGCGTCTCCAGAGGCAACCTTTTCCTTTGTTGTTTCTTAAATCAGACCATTGGCTCTGGAGACAATAAAAACAGGGGAAATACAGATCTTTTGTCTCTCCTTAATTTGATCAAAGTGAAAGTGGTACTTCTTGGCTAAAAGGGGTGTTCTAAATTTAAGTCAGTTGCAATTACAATGGGCTTAGACACATTTTTCCTGATTTTGTGGTGTCTCATGGAGTGACAGTTGTTTAAACCTTAAAAAAAAAAAAGCCCAGTCTCCGATGTGAATAGAGATTATCGGTATATATGGTCTGATCACTTGCATAAAACTGGCCTTAAAATTTCCTTTCAAAGCTCATTTAGAACAATCTTGGATCCCAGATATATTTGTAAATATATCTATATATTTTTTTTTTTCTTTTGGAAAGACAACACCTTTCCACTTTCTAAGGTCCTCCTTTAGGGACTCTTTTTAAATTCATTTTCTTTTCTCTTTAGGTAATTTCATCCTGCTTCTTCTCTTCTGTATCCTGAAAATGCGTTTTCCTCCTTGGCATTTAGACTCTTCAAATATTTATAGATTGTTACCATGTCCCCCTTTAGTCATTTCTTAGACAAACTATGCATATTTAGCACTTGCAATCAATCCTCATACATCAATCACTCCAGAAGTCTAATAATTTTTGCAGCTTTCTTCTGATCTTCCTCCAATATGTGAATATCTTTCTTATTATAAGATGCCTAAAATTAAATACAATGGGTCATGTCTGCAGCTCATGTAAATCAGTGTAGCTCTGCTGAAGACTGTGTTGATTCATGCTAGCTAAAGAGGAACATTCCTAGTGCAAAGATATCAAAACTGTATATATTTCGTGAAGTAGTGAGCCTGAATCCACACAGAGGTTTTTTTTTTTGCATAGTAAAGCCTCTCTGAATTAATTTCCATCACTTAGCTATATTTTTGAATTATGAATTTCCAGTTTGCTTCCTGTAAAACCTCAAAATACTCTGCATTTTCATATTTTTATTATTGTTTAAGGAGATCCTTCAGCCTCCCTGATACACCTCCATCCCATCCTCAGCACAGCCATGTGTCCCAGCCCCCTAGCTGGAGGTTTCTGCTTGCAGACCATGGCCACGCAGAGTTGATGAAGGTTTAGAGTGGCTGTGGAAAGGATTGCTCTAGCCCAGATGGTAATGAGCAGCAATGGCTAACACCCTCCCAAGGTGTATCTGCTATGATGTGGAAAGAAAGCTTATAATCCTCCTTGCAGTAGCTGATCTTTGGATTCTTCCACCACCTTTGTCCCTCTACTGGCCCCATCAAGCAGTTTGTCCCTCAGCATGTTTAATCCCAAATCAGCTTTTTTTGTCATAATCCAACAAAGTTCATGCAAACTTGTAATAGGGAAAAATAAGCTTGTTTTTTAAAACAATTTTTTTTCAAACTAGCTGTGGCTAAAGGGCAAAAGTAGCAGCCCTAATTAGGCTCCTAATAGCTCTAGGCCTCCTATATTGACAATGGAGATGAATAGGCTTTCTTAGAGGATTAATACAGCATTTAGCAGAACAAATTAGCATTGAAAATAAATAAAAATGAAATAGATAAATAACTTATAAAATAGGCTGTCACTGCTAGATGCAAAATGTTGACCTTCCATTAGAAATACTGTAAGAGAAAAAGTGCTGTGAGAATTAAATTTCACAGGATTCATCTGTAATATATTAGAAATACACACACAACCTCCCCACACACCCCATTACTGAATAACACTATTTCACTATGTCACTGTGGTCAATTCTGTCCTGAATTGACACTATTTGGGGAGAGAGGTAGGGAGGTGGGGGGGAAAGACTTCTGGATTGTTGTTAACCTTTCCATAGTAACAAATTGATACTCCTTTTTTTTTTTTGTCACTAATGTGTAATACAAGAGGCCATACTTTAGAGAAATCTGCTTTATTGCAAATATATTGTGGCTGAGGTGGAACTTGGTTTCAAACCGATAGCATCCTCCCCAGGGAACATTTTGTTCAGCCTGTAAAAATTACTTACTTGAAAAAGTTCAGAAGCCAGGCAAATTTGTAATTGATGATTACAAAGAAAATCTATTGACCACTTTGTTATTTTTTAAATTATTTTACATATTCCTTTTTTCCCCCTCCATTGTTTTCCAATTTATACACTTTTTCTTTGGCTTTTTCATTTTAAATGAGTGTTTTCTGCTTGATTTCCTTCAGAACTGTTTAGTACGACTTCTATGACTTCAAATTCCACAGGGAAGAGTAAACCAAATGCCATCTGAGCTGGAAGCCATATGTCAAAATGACTTTGCATTCAATACCAAGGGAGTCACATAATAGCATGGGAGTCACAGATGATAGTATTTGTTCAAATAATTACGATCACAAAATTGGGATAAAGGGGATTCTTTTTTGTTGTAAAAAATACAGTCGGAGAAAAATAAAAACTTTCATGAGATGTTGTGTATATTAGCATTGTGTTTCACCACAGAAAGGTATGGAGAAAGACATTTTTAAATTTCTCTCTGCGCTAATCAGCATATGATCCTGGTTCAAATAGATTAGACTTTCAGACACCATACAGGCCATTGAGGTAGACTGACAACCGATTATAAATTACATGGCAACAGGAATTTGGCATAGAAAACACGTAAGGAATGAGGTCATCTGCTGTGTTTTTCAATGGAGGATTGTTCCCCCTTAGGGCACTCTTGCATGCTGTGCAGGGTACTTCCCTAACTACTTCTCAGGATGAAATTCTGGTGGATGAATTACTGGTGGATGAAAAGCTGGACATGAGCCAGCAATGTGCGCTCACAGCCCAGAAGGCCAATCGTATCCTGGGCTGCATCAAAAGAAGCGTGGACAGCAGGTCGAGGGAGGGGATTCTGCCCCTCTACTCTGCTCTGGTGAGACCCCACCTGCAGTACTGCATCCAGCTCTGGAGCCCTCAGCATAAGAAAGACACGGACCTGTTGGAGTGGGTCCAGAGGAAGGCCACAAAAATGATCAGGGGGATGGAACACCTCTGCTGTGAAGAAAGGCTGAGAGAGTTGGGGTTGTTCAGCCTGGAGAAGAGAAGGCTTTGGGGAGACCTTACTGCAGCCTATCAGTACTTAAAGGGGGCTTCTAAAAAAGATGGGGACAGACTTTTTGTCAGGGCCTGTTGTGACAGGACAAGGGGGAATGGCTTTAAACTAAAGGGGGGTAGATTTAGACTAGAGATAAGGAAGACATTTTTGACGCTGAGGGTGGTGAAACACTGGCACAGGTTTCCCAGAGAGGTGGTGGCTGCCCCATCCCTGGAAACATTCCAGGTCAGGTTGGAGGGGGCTCTGAGCAACCTGATCTAGTTGACGATGTCCCTGCCCAGGGCAGGGGGGTTGGACTAGATGACCTTTAGAGGTCCCTTCCAACCCAAACTATTCTATGATTCTATGAAATTCCTTTCATCAACTATAGGGATTCATACCACACTCTCACTGTAGTTTACAGTTAGGACTATATTTCTGACCTTGTACACCTCTTAAATTTTGCAAGGAATGGAGTGAAGGGAGTAGAAATTATTAATTTATGAGGTATGGTAAACTACCAGGCTAATATTGAGTTACCTCCTCTCTCTTTCTTAAAAGCTCAGGGGTGCATTGTCTTTCTAGAATACTTCTGGGATTCACCTCCAAGCTATGTCAGAGGATTTATTGTGAATGACTTCAGGAAAACAGAGGCTGCTCCAGCCACTGATGGTGAAGCAGTAGCTACAGGTACCTGTTTTACATCAATGGTTCCAGTTCCTTCAGTCGTTCCAGTTCCTTGTCACTGTAGACAAAACAGAGGTTTTCTGTTCTAAGGCTGAAGGAGCAAAATGGAACTGTGCTTCTCTTCCCATCGGAATTTGCTGGGAAGGTAGGGAAACCAGAGTGGAAAGAAATGGTGGAAACATTGAGCAGTCTACTATCATTGCCAGCTGCCCCTTTGCCTGTGCTTAGATCTGCTACTGTGTTCTAGGCAATCTTAGGGTGTGTTTTTATCTGTTTGGTCCCTACACACAACTGGTGGTGCATCTACAGAATATGAGCATTAAGCAATAACCATCCATGCCCTGAAAAAAAAGCATGCAGAGCCTGCCTGTGAAGAGGTGCAGAGGAATCTTGAGATTGATAGTGTCACTCAATTATTGTCTGATAATAAAATGGTCAATGAAATACAAAATACTGCTTGCTGGGAAAAACAACCATATCTATGCATATACAAAGATGATTGCTAAATTAGTTAAGACTGTTTAGCAAAGGGATCACAAAAGTGCTGTGATAGTTCTATGAAGAGAGCTTAATGCCTGGTAAGCCCAGAAAGGCAAAATGTAATATTAGAAGTTGTTAGGGAAGGTAGAATGAAACAGAAAACATCATTAAGACAGCATATAAATCACTAGGACACTTATATTTTTTTAGTAATACAGTGCATTCTAATATTCTCATCTGGAAAGGGTTAGGTAGAAATAGAAAAGCAGGAAGGAATATGACAAGGATGAGCAACAGTATGGAACAGCTTTGGTTTTAAGGGAGATTAAACAGAATAAGACTTCCAATTTGGAAAAGCTGTGATATGGTACAGGTATATAAAATCAGGAGTGATGATCATTCATTAGCTCTCAAAGTAAAAGAGTGAGAAATTGTCAAATGATATTTTTCAAGCAGCAGGTTTAAAACAAGTGAAGCACTTTTTTAACATGCTCATAATTAAAATGTGGAACTTGTTGCCACCAGATATGATGAAGAACAAAGGTAGAAATGGATTCAGACAAATTTATAGAAAGAACAAAAAATCCTTCAGGGGCTGTTAAATACAAAAATCTGAAGTCATGCTGGATTTAAGAAATCCTTAAACCACTAAGTATCAGATGCTGATAGCGTATAAACTTGTCCTGTTCTTATATTATTTTCTTAAGCACCCACTGTGTACTACTGTCCACTCTCAGACAGGGCACTGTATCAGATCTCAGACTCAAGTCCTTTCAGGTGCTCTTCTGTCATTATCTGCTAAAAAAAAAAGCCGGTGTTCAGAAGAAAAGAAGGACACTTGGTTGTCTGGAGCCTGTTTTGGGGAGTCAGCTGGGCTATACAACTGACAAATTCCCCTGTTTTTCTAAATGCCGCCCGCAGAGCTTCTGAAAGTAACTGTTTCTATGCTTAGAAATGATCTGCACATTTTTGAGGCAGGGAGACCAAGCGTGTGCAGCAGCAGTGTGATCTCCTGTGTGTGTCTTATCAATGTGTTTCCATTGCAACCTCTGTCTCACAGGTATATGCAGGGAACTGTCCATCCACCTGATTTGATCCTTGGCTTCTGCAGACATTGTTCTGAAATATGCCAGCAGCATAGATTTATTTCTTGTGAAACACCAGTCATCAGATGGAAATTAAAATTTGTCATTCAGATGAGCTTTCGGATGTATTGGTCTGAAAACAGGCCAGGAAAATATTCTTCAGAATACAAGCTATGAAATGAGAAAAACTATCAAGATTTAGATATATATCTCATTAACATTTCCAGATACCTTTAGGTTAATAGTATTTTGTTTTATTTTAAATTCTGTCACATTTTTAGCAGCTTTTTAATTTACCAATTAGAATGAAAAGTTTTCAGTAACCAGACAAAAGACTCTTCTCTTTTTTTTAAAAAAAAATTAATTTTCTAATTTATCTGAGCAGGAACTTGCAATGCAGCATTTCTGCCAAGATTTGTCATTGATGTGTGAGTCCAGAGATGTGACTGACTATGAAACTGTATCCTTCACACACACTGGTGGTTTCTCCTTAATCGTTAGAGGACTAGAAGAGCACTAATGAACTACTCTAGTAAAGCCAGTATACTCTGGTCCCTCTGCAAATCAAGACAAGGCTGTAGAAGAAAGTAAGTGTATGGCTTGCAGACTGAAGCTAGATTTTCCATATAGTCCTATCTGAGAATTACCTTCCTATTCTTCTCATTATAATTGAAGTAAAATACACTCCTGGACTAAGGCTTCAGAAGATTTCTCCTCTGTGCTGTGTCTGTTTTGATGTTTTGGTTTTTTTTTTAGTCAGTCAATAATACTATTGCTCATCACTACTGATAGTGGCTATCCTATCAAAACACAGGAAGTAATAAATTGTTTTTCTTTCAAAATTATATTTAGGAAGAAAAGAATCTCATTTCTAACTAGTATTACTTTATTTTTGGGTGCTGAAAATGAAGATTTCACTAGAATGTCTCTTCAGGGATTTTGGGTTGTTTGAAGTGGACATTATGGAAAAATACCCAACTTCTCTATTTCCTTTTTTTTTAGCCCTTGGGAAATGGGGACTGTAAAAAAAGTAAGGAGGAAATAACATCTTACCTTTTAGAAATAATTTGTTTCATCTTGGTAAGCAGCACTTTCTCTTTTACATGTTTATTTCACTTCAAAGCATGACCATGCTACTTTATCTCCAAAGAGTGATTTTAACACTCTATTGTTTTAACACAGTTAAGCTGGAAGGCAGTCAAGGGATGTGAGGAAGTTGTTTGTTGTACATTTAATGCTGTAAAGTATCCACCAGGGAAATCTTAAAAGATTTTTCTGTTTCCTCACAAAAGTGTCCATGAGTAAAATTCCAATTTCCTGACTAGTTCTCTGATTAGCTTTTCACAACTCTGTTCTGTGTAAGACAATTGGCAAGAAAACAAAGATCAGGCTTTTGTTGATATTCATGAATAATACACCTTTATCATCTTCCCATTGGTCACGTTTCCTGGATTCGCTATGAGGGAAGCTTCACAACTGCCGAGCTTATCTACAGGCGCCAGTCCTGTGGTGCTCTGTAACTGTGCAAGGCTGAAGCTAATCTGCTGTTTAACTCTGTTCCTGTGGGGATCTTGAGCACTGTAGCAGCTTAGCTCCAGCTCTGTGGAGCTCATACGCTCTGTGGGTCATGAGCTGCTGCGTATCTGAACCATCACTTACCCACTGGTTTCTCAAAGCTCCCCTTGGACCTTCATCACACAGAAGTCTGCACAGAATCTTCTGTGGCCCAGGGTTAAAATGAGGAATATCTTTCCAGAAATCACCATCTAGCTCTTTCTTAGAAAATAAATACAAAGCTAAACAAAACCCTGTTTAGAGGAAGGTTTGAGGGGATGCTATGCTAGAGCTGCACTACACAATTCTCAACACACTGCGGAACTGAATTAATAATGTAATGCTCCTTTAAGCAATATAACCTCCTTAATTTTTGAGAGAATCCCTGGAACTGAGGAAGCATATTGATTTATTTTTAACCTGCACTTCATCAGGTATTGTATCTTAGTGCTTACCTTCCCTTCTGAGGCTGGTTTAGTATTTGCTTTCAGTTAACTAGTGAAAAGCCTCCAAAGAAACTCCTTGAGTCAACCCTTTATGAGACTTTTGTGGGCCGTTACTTGTACTGGAGCCTTCATACCACCATATCTGTCTATGTCACGAAATCAATCTTATGCTTAGTTTCCCTTAAATGCTTTATTTTCTTAAATCCAGTATTCAGCACAGAAAAGGAAAGTACTTTATTATTATTAAAATAAAGGTCCTAGCATAAGTGGCCTTTTATGAAACTTGAATTTATTGCCATGAGCACTGTTTGACCATAACAAAACTGTCATGCAAACCCTTCTGCTCATAAATAGTACTTATTTCATTGCTACGGTCATCATGTTCAAGTGAATAAATATGTGGGATTTTTTTCTAATTGCATCAGTAGGAACAGATGTATGGCTTTGCGTGCTCAAGAGGCTTTTGTGCATTGTAATGACAAAACAAATATTTTTGTATCCATCTGCAAAATATATTCTGAAATAAAATTCCACAGGTTGAGCTTTAATGCTAATGCATTAAGGCAAAACTAACATTTTATTGAGTGGTCTTAGAGATTTCTTCTGTAGATGTAAGCAGAAGTTACTTCAGCATTTAGAAAGAGCAGTATGTACTAAAGTGTGGAAGTGTTGGGTTTGCTATGGCTGTTACTTCAACACATTTTCTGATTAATTCATTAATGCGTCAGCCCTGAAAAATGAAATGACACTTCGCTGCTGTAGTCTGAGAAAATCCTGATAATACTTTAATCTACAATATTTTCAGCAAACTGCTTGAGGTTTTCAGCAAAAAAGTTTCCCTGATGGAGTTATCTTTAAAAAAATCACACTAAGAAGTCTGCCTCATAGCACATGTCATGCAGTACAAAATTCAGTATTTTGGTCAATAACTTGCCAGCAACATAAAAATGTATGATCTTCCACACCAGGTCAGATTGAATCCATTCTCCTGTGTGAAACCATCCTGCACAGGATGTGAAAGGAAAGTTTATATGAATAGGGCAGGTACAGTGACACTTCCTCCAGCTTCTAGTACTCGATAGTTTAAGCAGTTTTGGAGCCAAGAAAATGATTTTTATATTATTGCTCAAAAGCAGCCAACACCATAAGAGTGATGAAGACAATAGGCTGACAATTTTTTTATATAAGACGTTGAGTCTTGAGATGTTGGAGTTTGTCCTGAGACACAGCAGTGTTCCACTTACCAGTGGACATTTTTTCAGGTGAGGTTATGCAATATTGACATTCTTCATATCAAAAGACAAGACTGTTCAGTTCACTCTAACAAGCTGAGCACAGAGAACTGTGTTGCTATCAACCCAAATAAAATGCCATGCCGCAAAAAAGCAGCTGAGCGTTATTTTTATCCACCCCCATCCTACCTGCCTACCTCTGTGGCTGAGATCATTATCCTGGTGTACTGCAGCGCTGGTATGCCATCACGCTGGAGGTTCTCAAGGAAGAGTGAAATCCCTCAGGAGAAACATAATGGTCACCATAACTGCAATGGTTTTGGCAGTTTCTCAGATTCAGTAACTTCAGCTGTCTGTGTGCAAGGAAAGTGATGTGGTCCAGTGTCACTGGGGAGCCATACAACATAGCCATGATTTCTGAAAAGTCCTGCTGGGCTGGCTGTTAGTTCCCTAGCAAAATAATGCTACTACTCAACAGCACCTAAGGGTCTCCTTCTGTATTTAAACGTTGAAAGAGAAAGCAAAGAAGTGAAGGACTTGTATTCTGTAGTTTATACTGTGTAGTTCTAACAGAAGACATCTGTACTGAAGGGAAAGGATAAAGAAGCTAATGATATTGTGAAAATCAGATAGGCAAAAAGGAAGATTGTGGCAAGCACTGAGCCAGAGGCTGTAATCAATTAGCTGATTACTGAACATCAGTCCCCTACATTCTGTCTGCTGGCAGCAGTGAAAGATGTACAGTTGAAAATTCCCCATCACAAAACCACAAGTCTATGGAACTCTCTATTCTAAAATGCTTTAAAAGGAAGGGATCTGCTGTAGTATAGATTCCATCACCTTGATAATCGGTGGCCTTTCAGTGGTATCAACTTTATAAAGAGAAGATCCTTGGAATACAGAAATGTGAATGCAGTTGTCTGACGTAATAAAGCTCAAACTGGGCTCCAGTATTTTAATAAGAACTCATTAGACTGAACTGCTTTGGGTGAAATCTTTCTCCATTGAAGTCAGCAGCAAAATTCCCTCTGACTTCAGACAGCAAAAAATAAAACCTCTGCAAGACAGTTATTAAGCTGCAGTAATGGTTAAAAGGTAAGGACTTTATTTTGATTAAATGGAAATCTATATCTATCTCACAAACATAACAGGAGAAGAGATTCTATTGATTTTTACCTCATTGGCTATATTTACTGATATGCATTAAACTAAGAACCAAATAGTGTTTGAGAGTCCTTTTTTATTTTCTGGCAATATCTACCTATAATTTTTTTTAAATTGTATTTTGGAAAAGGTGATTTTAAGAAAACAAAGATAATCTCACAAATAACCGGGTAAGTAACCCATCTTGTGCTGCAGCAAACTGAAATATCCTAGAATGCTACAATGAGCAGCGCTTGGGCAGAGTTTTTTGCCAAGTGTTTTTGGCTCTTAATTAAAGCTTATAGATACATATCTACCTTCAATGTTCAGTGAGTTGCCCCAGTGCTGGCTGGGCCTACTCTGATTACTGGGGGACATTGTCTGTGTTATGAATTCTAACTGATAGATTGTTGCCTTTTTACTATACTTGTATGTCTCTTTAAAATAATTTAAAAAGAATATAAGCATTGTCAAAGTAGAGAGGTGAACAATAGGCTATCAGTATAAATGGTCAAGTAAATTAGATTTCTTCTGAGCAAACTGCAAAATTATACAGATGACAGGATTTGAGGCTAGTGAGGCATTTTAACTATGCGTACTTCTGTTGGGAAAAGATGTGAACTGCCCACAAAGTCTTTGGAATGAACTGGTGACAGTTACGAATGCAGATGGTGAAGAACTCAACTAAAAGAGAGACTTCTTTCCTTGTTTGTAATGACTAGGGAGGAATTGGTCAAGAACATCAGGGTAAAAGGCAGTAGTGAGTGAGAAAAGCCATGCGATAGTAGAGTTCATGAGCCGTATGATAGGAAAAGGGAAGAACAGCAAAAAAAAAAGCATCAGATTTCAGGAAAGTAGGCTTCAGTAAACTCAGAATTGTCTTGTAAGACATCATTGGAATTTAAGAAATCTAGGAGTTTCTTGAGGGAGCAATATTAAGGACATAAATGCAAACTATCCCAGAACAGAGAGTATAATATTTGCTAAATTATGAGCAATAGTGCTAAATATTGACCTTTTTGGGCGGCATCTGAAAAGGTGAAGCTGGGTCACTTCATAAGGGTAGGGAAGTATTGCATAAATATGATGCTACAGAATCAAAAATTACCAAGGCACACAACAGATTTCAATCCCAAAGGCCATTATAATAATAAAAATCATTCTTTCATCTCAGAAAAAATAGGACAAAGACCAACTAAACAGCAGTTCAAAAAAAGAGGAAAAACAATCAAGAGCTGATACTGACATATTTTTTTTTTAATACTTTTTCTGCAACACTCTTATTTGAAAGGGTGAGAGGCAGTTCAGTATTACAGTAATAAGTAACAATGAAGAAAATTTAAGCCCAAGGATTTAGGTGGAGAGGAACAGGTTAAATACTTATTACCGAGTTAGATGTTTTCAATTAGCTGTGATGCTGTAGTACTTGAAGAATTAGCTGGTGAAATACCAGAGATGATAGAAGTCCCTCTGAAAAGTCAAGGACAATGGGTGACGGTCAGGAACAAGTGTGGTAGTGATCTGTGAAAGGAATGTGAAAGAATATTAGGAAATTAGATGAACTTCAGTTCCTGGAAAAATGCTAGAACAATTAATCAAACTATTTGTAATCATCTAAAAGAAAACAAGGAAATTAGTAACTGTCAACATGGATTTGTCAAGACAAAATTATATCGGAATAATCTAATTTCCTTCTGTGAGAGAGCAACTGTGGATAGAAAAGAAGCAGCAGATGTCACACATAGCTTTTAACACTGCCTCATGATAGTCTTATAATTAAGCCAAGGAAATCTATTCCAAACAAAATTATAGCAAGTGGGCACAAAAAGACTTGAATATTTTTACTGATAAAGCACTTACCAATAGCTCACTGTCAAATTGGAATGATTTGTTGTAAGTGGCTTACAGTTCTGGCTCTTTTGTGTTCCTTCATGACCAGGAAGAAGTAATCAACATGGTGTTTATTAAACCTGCAGGCAGAACCATACGATTCAGCAAATTGGTTGAGCTTGGCCAGATCTGTGATATTTGACCCTTCGTGCTTCTATCCACATGCGTATCTGGCATTCAAACCAATATTTCCATGTACATATTAAGCACAGAAATAAGTATACTCACACTTTGGCCATATTAAATGCACAGTGGTCACAAAAGCATATTGTATTTTCTGGAAATTTTTCTCAGTACTTTCATATCTTTCTTTATAAATTGTACTTCTGTTAAAATTTCTCTATAAAATTTGCCAGAACACATTAATAAAATAAAATAAATTGGAATAAGCTGTAATAATTTGAGCATTTTTGAAAGGTACTGAAAAGATTGAAATTTCAGTGGGTTTTGGTAATCAACAGTGTCATTTCCCAAAAGACTTTTGAATAGTTTATTTTTAATCTTCTTTATCCCATACTATCTGGCTAGACATGCGGATAACATCGTACATTTCCTTTCCTGACTGAACAAACATAAATCTTTAGAATAAAGTGAGATTCTTTAGAATTATGTTTCCCACTTTGATTAGCAGCATTCATAATTTCAAAAGTCATTTTTCAGTGGTATCTCCATTATCTACTTAAAAGTCACTGCTCCTATAAATATTTTTCAAATTGCATGGAGGGAGATAAAACATACAAGAATGCCAGGGGAAAAAAAAATCATTTTTGACAGGAAGTTTCACTTTTGGAAATCAATTAGCATTCTATTTTTGTATTATTTTTCTACTTTATAGCTTGCTATGTTTTCATTGTCTGCCAATAGGTGGCACTAATAATTTCTACATTTACTGAGTGGTTGTTCTATTGTCTTTCAACATTAATGGAGTTATATCTTAATATATCTCACAATTTCATTATCTTTTCTTAGTTTTGACTTAAATTTTATGTTTAACAAAAAAAGGATTTTTGTATAAAAATATGGGTACTGTAGATCCAGGCAAATATTAGATTTATGGGCACAGAACTGACACATTAATAAACTCTAAACCAGCATTGTTTTTTGTTTGGGGGATCAAATAGTAATGTGCCAAAAATTAACAAAGGCTGAAAATTGCTGGTCCACAGCATCTGAAGGGTACATTTAACATCTGAAATAAAATTTAAAGAGTCAATAACTCAAATACTACATTCGTATTTCTCACTTTGACTTCATTTATTTCTTAGGAAATATTTCAAATGTTGTGTTTAGAATAGTTGAAGTAAAAAGCATTTTTTCATAGTGCAATCTGAATCTTGTGGTTATGATTCACCTGGCCACACGTGTCTGTGACCAATGTTTGATTTTGGGCACCTGTGATTAACTGTCCTTTACCTGTGAGCTTTAATTTCTTTATTAACCTCTGCTTCAGCTTCATAGTGGCATTATCATATTGTAAGAACTGAAAAGATAAGGCAAAGAAGAGCTGGTTGGCTGAGTTTTCCATGCAACTCCAAGAAGAGTCAAGTTTCTTTTAGCTCACCAGAGACAAAGGCATACATACAAAGTTTTCAAAAGAGCATACATTACAGTGGAAGCTGGATGCCACCAGCCCAAGGTACTTCTCTTCCCCTCCAGCTGAGTAAAGCCCAGGATATGACATGCTGTCAAGGACACGTCAAGTTCTGCTGAGTTCTCGTGTGAGCCAGCCTGTGCAGACGTGCTGCACAAGGTCATTTGTTGTGGTTTGTGCTGTGTGGCAGGCCCAAAATATACCCTGGTGTGCGAGCAAACACAGCAAAACCCAGTGCCATTCCAAAGCAGATCTCATTTCTGAAGACAAGGAGATGAAGCCAGTTATTTTAATAACACAACTTTCAGATCTCAAATATCATGATTTCTCAAAAAACTCAGATGAGTCAATTTTTGTCTTTAACACCGTACACTAAAAATCTGCTTTTTGGAGGATTCTTCCCACACTGGCTGCCTTCTGATATATCACTGCAGCAGTTACTGTCGTGGGCATGCTGAGGTAGGAATGGGATGTCAAATAGAGTTGAAACTGATATGCACATAGGAGGACTGCCTTATCAGGAGTATTTGGCAATTAGAAGTAGCTTAGTACCTGCCTGAGGGTTACAGGAATATGGATGTTTCTACCATATTTCCCTGTAAGATGAGTGTATGCTCTGAAATTTCTGTTAGGAAAGAAAGGTGGCAGCAATAAAGTTAGCACACAAACACCATCTGTGAAAGCCAGAAAGCATCTATAGACCCTCTACATGCTGTGAGAGTGCTAGATGCTTATCGTATCGTGCATGAGGAGGGATAGAAAAAACCTGGAAGGAGGAAGGAGAGAGGGAAATACAGAGTAAGGACCAAACAAAATGCATCATAAAGCTAACAAGTTAATATGAATTAAAAAATACTGTACAGACCATCTTAACACTGGTATGTTACCACAATACAAATCATGGGCATTTTCCACATGTTGTACAGATGAAATGAATTATTGCCAGCCCCAGTAAATTCTGTCTGTAAGCCTTCTGACAGCCATTATTTGCAACAGGAAGGATTTGAATATCCAGGGGTTCCTCTTAAAACTAACATAAAGCATCAGCCTGAGGCACTATCCAGGCATATGTAAAAACTAAATCTATCCTGAAGACACAATTTAAATGAAAGTCTTCCCTGATTATTGGTAGTAAGGTTGCACTCAAAACAAGGAGGGAATATGTTATGAGTCAAGAGAATTTTGCTGGAACTCTGGAAAACACAGCTATATCCTACAGAAATGAGTAATGAATAAACCCCTTCGGCTCATGCTACCTGCTGGTACCAATCTTTAAGTCAGTTCCCTGGTGGCCTCTGACTATGTCCAATAAACATTACTTAACATTTCTGTTTTCTTCCCTATCACACCCTACTCCCAGACACACACCAACAGGCAATGCCTGTGTTTGTGTGGGGATACAAAGGCAGGGTCATCTCAGGCCCTAAGGTGAAACATTGATAGTCTTGGCCATGAGTTGCTATCATTTCACCAAACTACAATGACTCCAGCTCTACTGGAGATGGCTCTTCTCTTCCCAGGGTCACTCACCTTTCCTTCTGTGCTCTGCAGTATCAGTAAAGAGCATCATACCACAAGGCCACCTCTGGCATTGTTGGTTACAAAGTCCTCAGTGGAGAGGGTCATTGAGGAAGGTCCTCTCTGTTAGGCACGCACTTGTTCCCACAATCTGGACAGTTATCCCTTCCTTCTTTTTTTGCTCATCACCCTCCATTCTGCCAGTTTATACTTCACATATCCTGTAAAAACTTCTCAGAGTGTAATTTGATTGCTGTTGGGGAAAAAAAGCCGATGAAAGGAAAACTCTACTTTCTGCTCTCTCCAGCAGACAGTAACAGAGAGCATTCAGCTCCAGAGACTTTTCTTTATTTACTGATAGAAGAAGGTATCCATCTCCCTTCCCCTTTACCATGCCTGTACCTTCACCTGCATTTTTCATTTTGGGCACTGTTAACTGTGTGTACTGGTTTCAGCTGGGGTAGAGTTAATTTTCTTCCTAGTAGCTGGTACAGTGCTGTGTTTTGGATTTAGCATGAGAACAATGTTGATAACACACCGATGTTTTAGTTGTTGCTAGGTAGTGCTTACACTAGCCAAGGACTTTTTAGTTTCCCATGCTCTACCGACTGAGAGGGCTGGAGGTGCACAAGAAGCTGGGAGGGGGCACAGCCAAACTGGCCAAAGGGACATTCCATACCATGTGACGTCATGCTCAGTACATAAACTGGGGAAAGCTGGCCGGGGGGGCCGCTGCTCGGGGACTGGCTGGGCATCGGTCGGCGGGTGGTGAGCAATTGTACTGTGCATCACTTGCTTTGTATATTCTTCTTCTTATTACTATTATTATTAGTATTATTTTATTTTATTTCAATTATTAAACTGTTTTTATCTCAACCCATGAGTTTTCTCACCTTCACTCTTCTGATTCTCTCCCCCATCCCACTGGGGGGCGAGGGGAGTGAGCGAGCAGCTGTGTGGTGCTCAGTTGCCAACTGAGGTTAAACCATGACACTGTGGATCACAATATTATATGGTTTTATCCCTGTAATGCCCTGATGAATCAGGAAATGTTACTGTACTGACTTTATAGGAAAAACATTAAGCGCCAATACATTGTGAGCTCAGGCTTGTGAAAAAATCATTCATCATAAATGTGTCAATTCTCTATAGGTGTATGCAAAGTCTGTGGCAAATGCAAGATAACTCAGATATCTCTGGCTTTTCCTTGAAAGGTTCTGTGACACAGTTCAAAAAAGTTAAAAAAAATTAAATGTTATCTTCTTTTACCATATCCTAAGTTAACTCAAATAACTAGCTATTGCTGTTGACTTATTTGTGGTAACCTTTTACTCTGAGTTTTCACTAATTGTCCCAAACTTACAGTGGAGTATGTAGCAAATAAAGAAATGGAATCTGATTTTATTTTTTTTTAATCCTAGGATGACTGATGGAATGTCCTTCCCCTGCATTTCTTGCAGTATTCTTGTAAGTGATGCTTGATGTGATATAACATCTTTCATGCTTAAGCATCCCAGAAAGTGTTTAACAAAGAAATAACACCACCATCTCCTGCAGTGTAGTGCAACATGATGTGTAGGGTTGAAAGGGCACAGAAGAAAGCATGTTTCAAGAGGACAGCATAAGAAAAAGAGGGATGCATTATCTATCATTTTTACTTTAAAATCTTGTGTCTCAGAACCATAAAGTGCAGCAAATTACACATAAACTCAGCTGTTAGTGTTGATATAAGAGATCCTGTTGTGCCAACAAGGGAGTAAATATCAGCATAGGTATATTAATGAATATAAAAGTTTATATGTAGGAAATGGATGTTTAGGAACAAATCTAATGTCATTATAGATTGTGGCAATATTACCTGACATGTTCGGGAATGCACTGTCAAGATGATTTAGATCCCACCTTTATTCACAGAATGATGCTGTCACAGACAACGAGAAAAAAAAGTCTTGCTCTGTTACAGACTGTGGCCTATTGCCTGTGCCTCAAGGGTGGCAAATGAATGACCAAGGCATAAAACAGTATGTAGTGTCAAAGGTAAACTGACACTCTGAACAATACAATTAGAATAGGATTGTTTATTATTGATCCCAAACACCACAACAGAAATCATTCCCCCTTGGCTAGGTTTCGGACTCTCCACCCTGAGCAACCTCCTACAAGGCAGTCTCAGTACACATCTATGCCATGCCTGCATCTATTGCTAGTCAGCTTTCTATTTTCTAAAGAATCAGTTTGGACGTAACACTTTACAATCTTCACTGTGTTTAACACCACAATATCTTGGGAAATGGGACATGGCAGTCATCCTGACCTTGAAGCAAGAGGATAAAGAGTGCTATTCCAGCAAATGAGAAGGATTTGGTAATTGAAAACGGGATTCAAAACTGTGCTATAAATCATTCAGCCAGATTAGGAGTGTCAGAAGTTGAAGCACACCTAAAATTCTGTCCCTCTTGAGGAATTTCAGCATTTATCTCAGGGTATACTGAGGTACAACCATGCAGCTCGGTTGATGGCTCATACAGAGATTTTTAGCTCTGCAGAAATTCACATAGGACAAATTAAACTCCCAAAGAGCCTAATTAATTATGAGATTTGCTGCTTGGCAAAAATGACTAATTTATCAGTACATCCTTGCTCAGATAACTAGGGGTATGATTTGTTGTTTAGCTGAAATGTGAAGGTTGGGAACCAGGAATTGTTTTGATACAGGGCGTTTTGTTAAGCCAGCTTCATGCTGAAGTTTTAATAATAGTATAACCATAGTAATTGCATAGCAACTGCTAATGTGAACATAACACATATAATGGAGAGATTTGCATAGCCTGTAGAAATTAGGTGCTGAGAGTGGGATTCATCTCATCTAATTTTAGAGCTCTAAAATGTGCATGTCTCTGAGTTGGTCACCCTCTGACTCTTCAAAAGAGGGAATCAGGTACTCCTAGTTATGCAGCTGACCTGTTTTAAATTTCTGCTTTGGGATAGTGTGAACTGTGCTCCAAAAGTCCATCGTCTCTTTCTGTTGAGAGTTTATAGTTCTTTCTAGTCACTATATACTGCCTCGAGTGTTTAGCTGGGATGTAGATGTACATGCTATAGACATTTACATTTGGTCAAATGTAACCTATCCACATTGCATTATCTGATATTATTAGGAAATGCTTTGGGGAAAAAAAAAGTTGTAAGAGCAATAAATATTTAAGACTTCGTTCCTTAGAACATTCCTCAAGGCAATATTTATAGTTACCATGCTGTCAGTCCCCTGGCAACGCAAGGTTGTGAGAAAGGAAGTGAAGCGCTGAACAGTCTGTGGGGAGCATTGCTTTAGTAAATCTGATTTTTTTCTTAACTAGTGTTTCAGACTCTATTGTCACAGAATCTGAAACTCTTATGATAATTTTAGACTGGTTTGGTTAGAGATGAACCTCAAAAAAGTGTTCATTTTTGTTCAAAGAAATCTTAATCTAATGCCAGTCATGAAATGTCTTTGCAAAAGTGGGATTTGGGAAAATTTCCTCCTATTATCACATAACAAAATCATGTGCAAGGGTACAAAAGAAAAGACAACTGCTTTTTCCTAAAACACAGTCACAGGGGCATGGATGATGTTACCTCTTCCAGGACAGCTTGATGGAAATTTTTGTTGTAATTGGCATATCAGCTGTAGTATCTTTTCCTTTCTAATTTAATAAGTTCTATAGTGAAAGTGTTCTGGAGTTCTGGACAGTATGCACAACCTGTGTATGTCAGAGGCAAGAACAGGTGGCAGTGGATTATTGATGTTCTTATTTTCTCTTTTAATGCTGAACATATTTCAACAAATTTTCAATAACATATCCTAAAAATTTTGTCAGACATGAACAACTGCACAATTGTGATCAAAGTCTTGTTTTGGGCTGGATCACCCAGATGTTATGATTAGTTCTGTGATTTAGCCTAGTCTGAGAATTGTCTGTATATCGATCTTCCTCTTCCAGGATGAGTTCTTGATTTGAACTCTCCACAAAAAAAATGACCTCAGAGACTTTCTGTCACATGATATCGGATTACTATCGATGTGGTCACAGGTGAATATGACTGAAGTAACTCATAAATGACACTGTATTTTGTCAATAACTGTGCTGGTACACTCTGCAGTATCTTCAGCAACTGGAGCATTTTGAAAGCTTATGCTACCAAAGTTAAGAATTTGCAGGCTTGAAGAGCATCTTACAAATGGGGGGGTCTGTGCATGGATTCAATTCAACTGGTCTTAGACCAAACATATGTTGTGGTTTTGTTGTTGACCAAGATGCTTTATAATTTGAGCAAAAATATTCTAAAACAACTGAATTATTCTAGGGATACAATTCAGCAGAGCATAGCTGTATGCAAACAACCATTCACCTGTGTTTGCCTTTATTATTTTGGCTTTTGCGTACAACTGATGCAAATTCAAGACGTCTATCAACTGCTGCCTTCTTGTATGTGTCACAAGGAATGTCTTTAAATGCAACAAGAAACAGTGGAGCAAACAAGATATTGAAGAGTGTTGGAGCCAAATCACAGCTCTGTTTAACATTAATGACAACAAAAGTTTCTGAGAACACCCTTACTCAAGGATACATGATGATTTAGTGATTAGGAGAGTACTCACTTAGGAAGTGGAAGACCTTCCTCTAGCCTGCAGGGTTCTCATACCCACAGCTCTCACACACCAGCATTTTCCTATCCTGCATTACAAGATGTTAGGAAGGCACTTTACAATTCTTGTTGAAGCTGGACTACGGTAAAGCTGGGAATGCACGAGCTGTAAGATCAGAGAGAAAGACTCTGAACTAGCAGGTCTAAAGCGGGCCCCTTAGCTGCGAGAGACCTTTCTTGCATTTTAGTTTGGTTTCAGGATTATTTCTGTTTTTATCCAAGGACACTCTATAATATAAAATACATAAACAGTCCCTGGAGCAGAGACCAGAACCCCAGGCTGTCTCTTTGTTAGATTATACAAAATAAATCAGCAGAATACCATACTTCCCTTTGATTCCATTACATGTCAAAAAGGAAGGCTTGTGCTGTGAATCTATCACTTGTACTGAGGAACGGTTACAGAATTCAAGCTGATGTTCAGTGAGGACATTGAATTGATAAACCAGGCTATCTATATAATTCTGAATTGTTCTGGACCATCATATGAACAATGGAGACCATATGAGAAAAGGATAATATGTCCCTTACTAATGTGAAACCTCTGTAAGTTTACTCATAGTGATTATTCAAAGCAATGATAGCTTGTTATTGATAAGCAGAACTAATGGAGTTCAAAATCTCATTGTGTAATTAATTTCCACTAGCCCTCAAATAACTTTCATAGAGATTCCCTCCAATTTTTCATTTTGTAAAGAGTAAAACTGCAGACACCATTCTAGCATGGTCTCAGTATTGACGAGAGGAGAGATGAAATTACTGTTCAGTGTCTCTTCATCACTACCCTGTTTAATTTTTCCAGGGATTTATTTGGTTGATTTTCTTGCTGCTGCATCACTGAAAGAGCTCACTATTACTTTGATTATCAGCTATGTTCTCATCTTTTTCAGAGTAATTGTCATCTAGGTTACTTTACTCCATAAACATGACCTACATTCTTTATTTCAAAATGTATGGCTTTGTTTAGGCTGTATTAATTTTTTTTACTGTTCTTCTGAATGTAACTGAGGGATGGAAACTTGTATTCATACTATGAAAGTCTGGAAAGCTGGGATTTGGCTAATTAGCTGTAAGGAAGTTGCAATTATAACCAAAAAGGATGTTACTCTGGAATGAATATTCATGTTTGAGACACATTATAAATATTTCTCGTCTCTTCTGCCTACATTTTTTGAATAAGCAAAATGCTAGTATGTCTGTTTGTATGGTCCTTGCATAGATGAGTTCTCAGTTTATCCTGCCTGCCTTATCACCCATTCTTCTCTATGAGGAAATCATACATCTGCTTGAAACTGGATATCCTAACAAATCTCATGGACTTATTGCTCTGCATGTATAGCCCCCTTCTTGTGTTCGCTATGCTTAATATAATATAAGCTAATCAAGTCCTCCTAAGCAGTTGGAAATGGAAAGTCAGCAATTTAGCTCAATTTGCCACGTTTTCCTAAGGGTCAATGCATTTTTTTCCCTAGCAAGTTCAGCTCAATAAACATCTGCTCTAGGTTTAAAGGAACAACATGAACTACACCAATATTTGTTATAATTCAGGAAGCTTCAGTAAGATGTCTGCTGTCTTGCTGTACTGAGATGCAATAGCACTTCTGAATCTCAAAAAATGAAACCTCAACATTCATTTACTAGTGTTACCTTTTCATAGGAATGGAGGTTGTTAGACTGAATAAGACCTCCAAGGTCAATCAGTCCAGTCCCTGCTGTCTAGGCAACCACATTATTCAGTATCTTTCAAAACAACTTTTTATCTGTAGTGGACTACAGTAATGTTGATAGCAATGCATTACATGTAAGACACTTGAGCTTTGCAGAAACAATACTGCTTTTTTTTCTAGCTGGGAAGGATTTAGAGAATATTTTCAGCTTCTGTTATTTAAGAACATCCTTAGCAAATTTAAAAAATATCAGCATTGTTACCAGAGGGAAGCTGTCCTCTTGTCTTGGAAAAAAAAGAAAAGGCACAGAGGAGAGGGGAGAGGGAAGATAAATGTTCATGAAATTCAAGGCATTTAGCAGATTTTTTTATTTTTTAGTAGCTGGTTTGTTGTTTCTTCACTCTTCAACTTGTTTCTGTCTATGCTTGGGAGAGAAGACATGACAACAAGGAATGGTCAGAATTATTCTTATATGAATATTGCAGCTCAGGTTTTGGATGGCAAAATCATAGAATCATAGAATCATAGAATCATAGAATCATAGAATTATCATAGAATGGTTTGGGTTGGAAGGGACCTTTAAAGATCATCTAGTGCAATTTGCCTGCCATGGACAGGGACACCTTTCTCTATATCAGGTTGCTCAAAACCCCGTCCAACCTGACTTTGAACACTTCTAATGATGGAGCGTCACTGACATTGACTTTGAACACTTCCAGTGATGGGGCATCCACAAAATGCAGTACATTCAACAGTTTTATTTTCCTGGACACAGTAATTCTGGAAAATGTTTGGGTGCTTGCAACTTTGCTGCAAAGGCATGAGCAAAATAGAAAACAACAATACTTCACCTCATTTAATTTTCAGTGATGGTCTTCACTCCCACTGGATTTCCTGTTCCTCCTAAATCTTATTCCGTGAACTTTTCATATAAAATAAACTATTCCAAAATGCTCAAAGGAAACCCCTGGGGAAGTTTTTAAGAAAATGATCCAGGAAGGTTACTGCATTGTGTAGGTATCGTACAAATGCAATAACTTTTCTGAGTTGTTTGCAAACTAAAGGAGATACCATTTAGTGGGACAGTCCAATTGCTTCAGAGCCGTTAAACACTTTTCTGTGACAAAGAAAAAATCAAAGAGGGTGCTAATGGCACCTTTGAAAAAGTCCAAATAACGGACATAAAGGGCTCCTCACCCCCTTCAACTAATTCCATAGTGTTAAAAAAGCTAGAAAGAAAATGCACTGAGCAAAGTGCTGGATGTGTTAGGAAAGCTATGCAGCAACGGTAAAATGTGTGCACAGATAATTGAAAGAGGGAAAGGGGTCTTCTTATAAAAAGGAAGATAAGACTAAGTAAGATGAGAACAAAAGCTGTTTTTTGGACTAGTTAATTATTGTCCTAGGAGACAGTGTAACCTTAACCCTAAATAACCCTAGGCAATCTGTTTTGTAGTAGCATTAATACACCATTTCAAATCAATGCAAAGAAGCAAATGCTCTAACCAGCATGTTAAATACTTTCATCCTGTAGCAGAATAACTTTGAAATTCTGTTGCTTGAGGGAAGCAGTAGATTTCAGATAGTACAACATTTTCTAATGAGGAGGAGGCAGAGAAACCTACTGAAATAAATTCTTGAAGAAAATTTGTGTCTTAATGTTCTCTTTTTTCCTCCTGTACATGCACTTTATTTTTCATAGCTATTCAGGAATACTTTCATGAAGATTTTATTCCTGAATGAACCTTCACAGCTGTATAGCCCCCGCCTTGTTGCTGCTGCAGGTAGAGCCTTTGTATATGTATTTAAATAATCAGTTTCTTTAAGCATTTCCTAGAAAATATTCTTTCCATTTATTCATGAACTGATGGCAAGATGAAAAGGAGAAATATAAACAAACTTGCATATTTATCTGGTAATTATTTGCTTTTGTTTTCAGTCAAGCTTTGAAAAAGAAATATATGTCTCCAAAAGACTGAGAAATAAATGTTGGTATCTCTTTTGTAAGGTGCTTACTGGATGAAACTAGTCTTAGACCAACTGAAAAGAAGAGGAATGGCAGGTGCATGCTAAAACTATGCTTCGTGTATTGAAAACAATGAACTGCAATACATAAGGAGTATCTTAGCTGTTAATACATAGTTTGTGGGTTAATGATGACATTTGGTTTGGTGGAGGAGCTAAATGGCTTTTTCTGCTCTGCAAACCTAAGTTGAGAGGTGATTGATGCTACCATAGCTGAGCAGTATGTGGAATCAGTAAAACAACTTTCCTGGTTATTGGCTAAGGCCGAGATCCACAAAGCAAGGTACCTAATTTCTATTTAGGCTCCTATTTTTCCATTGAGATCGAGGTCCTCAGGGAACCTCAAGGAAAAGACAAGGCAGAGGTGAAAACCGGATGTGTGTCTTTTGGCCAACATACTTGGAAGGCATTAGCTTAGAACTACCATTCCAAGATAAGAGGATGACCTGTATGTATCATCTCTAAGACAAGAATTCTCATGGAGTGAAAAAAATTTCCTTTTATCAGGCCGGTGAGTTTTTCTGTTACTGACATGTTCATTTTTATTTCTAAGGACTCCATGCTGCTTCTTCAGCATTAGACACTCAGTGACAGTAGCGTCAGTCAAATTCTGGTCATTTGACCAGCTGCTCACCATTACTTGATTAGTTCATGCACAGCAAGATTAACACACTTCTTCTCTGAATGCTTCCAGCTCTTCATCTTAATTAATAGGATGAACTAGGTCATATTAAATGGAGAAAAATGCAGAGGGGGATGAATGTGAGCTGCAAAGGAATAGCCAGCTCACAATAACAGTTTATATCTGAGATTATATCCCTTGAAACATACACACAGACAGGATTGGTCTAATTCACTGAGAATAACCTGGAGGACAGCTTCTTGCCAGTTTGGTTCTTTGCTTTGCTACTGATGCGTTGTATAACCTTGGGTAATTCACATAGCCTAAGTGTAATTTGGATTCCTTGTTGTAATGGGAATAATATGATTTATTAATCCCACAGAGTCGAAGTGAGGTCTTTTCAATATCAGGAAAGTGCAATATAATTTCCATGTCTGAACCTCTCTTAACCTCCAAAGTATTACAATGATTAAATATTGATTAGTTTATAAAAAGCTATGTTGTGGCATTTACAGCCAAGAGATGGAGATTGTTAATCTGTGGCAAGCAAGAAAACCATGAAAAGCTGACGGGGAGCTGATGAACCAAAACATGGCTATATAGATCCTTTGAAATACCTTTGAAGAGCAAATGCAAGGGCTTTAGGTGGATTATCAGTGATAGATGTAATAACAGCTATTCTACTACTCTCTTTCTCCCGGTATTTGTATGATCTCCTGATGAATACATCCAGGCAAACAGACTGGGACCACAAAGAAGCAAAACCACATAGAAATAGCAGTGCAGGTGCTCCAGAAGGTGGATTTTGTCCCAACTATTATACGAGTGACACAACTAATTTGTTTTGGTAACAGAATGTAGAGCGAGGACGAGGTCCCAGCTGTCTCTGTTCATCAGCTGGATGTTGCCCTAGGCCAGGGGCATGCTGTAGCTATTTTTAGTTTATTTTGCTGCTCAGCTCAGCTTGTGTCTGTGATTCACCTAGTCATTATGATTAGCAAATTCATTTACTTCTGTTTTGCAGACTACATGCATGGATCTTTCTAAAATGTAAAAGACTAGGTGTAGATGAAAGCAGTTTCTAAATGGCATATGACTGCAATACTTCACTTAGAGGCACCTGTCTGCTTAAAGGAAATCAGGATCCTGATTCTTGGTTCTTCTCTACACTGAGTAACAAGTGATAGGCCATGGAGAAGCAGGAGAAAGCAGTGAGTGACAATGCTTTATCTATACTTAAACGAGACAGTCAATGAAAAATTCATCTACCCTGGAATGGACCTCAGGAATTCTTACAGCACCTCCCCCTAACCCAGTGCCGTACTTGCTATATAAAAATAACCCTGAAATATTAAGGAGGAAATCTGGGAATAAGCCCTCAGGGTTAGATGCTGAATATAATCTTGAAGAAATACTTTTCTGCACCTAGTATTCCCTGCTGTGCAGTGTGCTCCTGAAGTCCTGAAGTGCCATATGAAGGCACCTTTGCCCCTTCAGAAATGGAAGAGCCTTTTGCCCACTCTGCTGTGTGTTTTCTGGAAGACAAAGGTTGGGTATCATCCTCCACCTGAGAGGCATAAATTTCCTAGTGAACAGTTGTAACCAAGGAAGTTTCAGAGGTAAGACTCTTTGCTATTAAGATTGTTCTGGTTTGTGTACACTATTTACAAATTGATCCAGGAAGCGAGAAAGAAAAACGATCCCATAAACCATATACTGTTTCCCATAGGTTTTATCTGTAAGTTGCTAGTCAGTATGCAAGTTCTGTAACACTTCATATTTAGCTTTGTATATCTTTTTCAGAGGTTTTATGACAATAACAGCACAATCCTAGACTTACTAGAAAATGAAGCAGAAAAAGACCCAAACCTGCTTAGTTTTCAGAGGAAAGTCTTACTTGGCAGTTGACTGGAGCACACAGTAGGACTGGTATGGACCCACACTTCTTGAAAGTGATGTAATATTGTGGTAGGGAAAGGACTGTGGGAAAGCAAAGATAAGGGTATCAGTAGACAGGAGGGAACCACATGGAAATCTTACCCTTTCAAGCTGCTTCAGGTCTCGTCCTAATGTAAACAAAATGGCTCCTGCAGAATATGAGAGAGATTTGTAGCTGAGTACATTTTAGGCTGTGTCAACCTCCTGTTTGGTTTAAGGGATCTATTTTCTGCCTGACGGTTGGGTCTTGAAACTCAGAAACTTATGACATTACGTTCATGTAATTTGCAGAGTAGGTTTTTAGTGGGTGCATATTTCACTAAAAGTTTAGTACATACCTTAGAATAAGATTAAGGTTTGAACACAGTTCCTTGAAATGGTGTACGTTTCATTGGTTAAAGGTTAAAAAAAAAAAAATCACAACTTTTTCTGTTTTTATTTTTCCTCACTATAGAACAATGAATATTATACAAAAACCAGAAGCAAATAGACTTGTGGATTTGTGGACATTCCCCCTGAAAAAAAGATAGCAAAAATATACCTTCTCAGAGTACCATACTGGAGCTCGATTGTCCTTCTGGAGATTCCTTAGCTCACAGAAAAATGTACAAGAGGTCATTTATTGTCTCTGAGACAGTAACTGTTGCTTTTACAAGGCTTTTGTTTATTTATCTCATATTAAACAAGAGTTTAAGAGGCATTAGCAAGGAGCAGTGGCCTGCCCTTTCTCTGCCTTTGTGGAATCCTGATGACTACTTACAGTTTTAATTTTGTGCTGCAGAAACTGAAAATTCAGGTATTTGCAAAGCTTGGAAATGATTGTGTATTCTAAAGAGCACCTGAAGCTCAGTCACTGTCTGTGGGAAAATATGCTCGAAGAAAAAAGAAATAAGAGATTATTCAAGATTACTCCCAACACTGCTTCCAGGTGTTTTTATTTTTTGACATATATAGTGTTATTGCTTAGGAAATTGCATGATGTCTTCTTGGTGATTTAACACTATAACTTTTGTAAAAGAATTAAAGAGACTTAGTTCTGCATTGTGCTTTGCACAGTGAAGTGGCCTGAGGTGTAAGGTGAAAGAACCATAGTACTGAACACACAACCTTAACTTATAGTTATACAAAGGTCACCAAAAAGGGCAGGACACCTCAGGCTATTGGTAAGAGGACAGCAAACCTTTCATTTCTGGATCACTAGTTGCATCCGTCTCTGTTTAGTAGTGCCCATAGGTCATTAAGTGAAATGAATTGGATATTGCAGATTGGCTTGCAAAGGGGCAGGTGTTCACACCACTGAACCATCAGTATGGTCATTGCAATTGGCAGAAGGGCCAATGCCTCCCTCCAACACAGGTCTGAGCTACATTAAAGGAAGATTGTGGGCAAGCTTGTGCGGCTGCAGAAGTGTAAGTTTTAATAACTCAATCTTCTACCACTTACTTGAGAACAATTGCTGTGCTTTGGATAGGACTTCAATCTCCAAGGCTGTCAATCTGATACTCCTAAAACATTAAACTCATTGCAGAGGTTAGAGTGGAATGGGAAACCTGCATCTGAAAGCTATAAAATTTAAACTTACACTGTATGAGAGGCTAGTGGTGTCAGGTTTGACACCAGATCTGACATCAAACAAGTAGACTTGAAGTCAGAGTTTTGATTCCAGAAGTGGTCTTGAGAGTCCCTTTTCATCAATATAAAGGTAAAACAAGATCCAAAGAGTTAAATAATTTTATTTTTGTCAAACTTAGACAATTTGGGTTTCATTGTTCAGAATACCTGCACTGTTCTTGCTGATTGCACTGAAGATAAGACAGCTGGAGAGGGAAGCAAACCCCATTTAATTACGAGAAACAGTGGCAATACTCATAGAGCGACAGATGTTGGATTTTTTCACTAATGCACATGGTAGTTACAAACAGCATTAAGTCTCCGGAGGCCTGAGGCTGGGTAGGCACCTATTTCTGACATATTCAGTTGCCCAGTCCTTCCTCCGTGTGGCTTGAAACACCATTTAGGTCCTGTGGTTACTCCTGAAATCATCCTGCATCCTGAATTTCTTTGGAGTGGTTCTCCTGCAGAAAAAGCAACGCTGTAGGAGCAGTTTCCCCACGTCGTTCCCACACAACCAGCCAAGTTCCTTCAGGGGATCCTGTAAAGAAGTTTCCACTGCGAGAAGGCTCCAGAGGGAAACTGGCAATTTGATATTGAGAAGAGGGTGTTTAAAAGCAACTCCCACAAGGACGCTTATGGTCTCGTGTATCTGAGATACCAGAAAAGTCCCTTCTGGCGAGATAACTCTGGATTTGAAATGTGAGTTGCAAATGAGACAAACTATGAAAAGAACATGAAAAAGACAGCTGTGTTTCAAACCTATTCCACAAGAGTGAAATGATCTCACTGGATTTAATCCACACTGCAGAAAAGACTAAAAGCCAATCAGTAAGCCAGGGATGTGTTTCTGTACCAGCACAACCCTAAAGGAAGGAACTGAAATGGTTCCAAAGAAGTTAAAAGAGTAGGTGTTGGGTATTTGTATCTAATAAAGCAAGAAGGTGGTCCTGGTTTTAACATCCTTTTTTCAAAACCATCAAAACACACAGGAGTACGTCCTAGTTTTCTTCAGTATTCAACGATGTGTCCTTGGGTTATGTATGTATGTACATATAAGTATTTACATACGCATAATTTTTTTTGTTCAACTGATCCATTATTTCTTAATGGAAAAAACCCAATTTTCTTCTGCAGAAACCTACTTGTTATATATAAAGGGATTGATTATGACAAAATTTTCTCCAGCCATTCTCACACGTTCTGGTGTTTGTTTTTGTTCTTGTTTTTTCTCTTCCCTGTATTCTTTCCAAGAATAGGAAGATCATCACTGAAACCCTGGTGGCCTGTTAACTCTTAAGAAATTTATTTGCAGCAGTTTGGAGAAGATTTGAAGCCTAATACAGCTCAGTCTAATGTAGGTATCTGAAATAGGTCAAATGTGTCTACTTATTATTAGTAATAAAGAAAGTTTGGGATGATGAGCTCAGATGTAGACAACAGCAGTGTAGATATTTATAGTTTAGTAATGTAGATCCTATGCACTGTACTAGGTCCCATGTGTCCCATTCACATAGACATCAGTACAGATGCAATCAAGTATTTTCTGATAGTATTTCTTCCACTTCTACTTTATGTTCTTCAACAACCACAAAAAGCCCTTATTTCTCAGGAAGAGAAGGGCACATAAAAACACAGAGTCTATGCAAATCACATCTTTTCTGTTGATCTTTTCACTATACTGCAACGGAAGATATAACAGCAACCAACTGTGCAGCAAGAAGGACTTAGTTTCTTTCAAAGGTATAATACAAAGACAGTGAGTCATTACAAGCCTTGGTGATATTTCCACCTCTTTTTAGACCTAAAAAGCAAGATACCTGCTTAAGTGCAAGAAATGATTGTAATACATTTTCTTGAATTTAAGTGAGTGCCCCTTGTGCAAAAGCTCCATGTTTCAGAGTTTAACTACCAAATCACGTACATTTTTTCCCCCAAAATAAGTCCAGCAGCATTTGTTCCTTATATCACTGAATTATGAAGAAAAAGATTTTAGCAGAGAGCTTCTATTTAGTCCTATTGTATCGGTATATTACACTGTAAAGGAACAGTGATTACTTTTTGATTAGCTTGTCTCTTTCAAAACTCTGGAAGTTCAGATTTAGAGGTAAAAAGTGTAATTAGAATGTAAGTTGAATGAGATTCATGAATATTGCTTTGGGAGTGGCTGACAACAGATCTGAGTCTATGTCTCAGTTTGGTGACCACCTCTAATTGTTTCCTTGCCTTTTCACACCCTTTCCCCAGGCATCATAGATTGCAATTCTACCCAAGCTACACTCATGTTTTAGTGACTGGAGGCACAGAGCCTGCAGTTCCTCCCAAGAGGAGAGCAGTCGGCTTTGTGGAGACAAGAACTTGCCCTGAGTTAAATGCAGTGGTACTGTCTCTGGGCTAGGCAGTTTCTCTGTTGCAGACTCCTGGAGAATATCCTGAGGAAGTAGCGCTATTTGTTTGATCTCTTACGTTCTTCCTCAAGCATCCTTCATCCCTACTGAATGCCATGAAAAGGAAAAGCCTATGCCTGTCCTGAAAAGGAACAGAAATTCCTTACAAAAAAAGCTGAGAACCACAGGAAATGGGGAAAATGAATAAAAAATCATGAAGGAAATGTGATTAATATTCCTAAAAAATTCAGAAAAATAGAGCCAAAGAGTTTAGCACAGGACCAAAGACCTGTTGGGCATTGCTCACTCTGCTCTCTCTGGAGACAACAGAGCGAGGTCCCTGTTGGATGGTGAGACTAGACAGACCTTTGGCCTAACCTGGAAAAGCCATCCTTTTGTTTTTGTGCTCTCAAATGATGATACACTTGGTACTAAGCCTTTTTATTGGGAAAATATATTGCAAGTCACTATTTCAGAAGCAATCAACAGGGTTTTGAAGTCCCCTCAGGTATTCCTAGTGAGTTTGAATGTGTTATCAATACAGGGCCTTGCCTTTGAAATAAAAATGATGGCTTATACTTCTATGCAGCATTCCCTTTCTGGAGACAGAAAGTAAGTGCATCACTAAATAAAGAACAGACAGGTTACAATTTGAAAATTCTAGAGAAAAGACATCTCTCAATAGGATGTATTTGATACATCAAACACTGCACTTAAATAGCAAATATTCAAAACCCAGGATGACATCTCAAGAATTTGGACTCAGGCTTTAGGTGTTTGCAATAATATTTTAATAAAGGACTCAACATAAAGCGGGCACCTAAGTAGATGAAAACAATAAATCCTGTGTACCTGAGGTACATGTGCCATTTGTTCAGTCCTGTTAAATGTCAAGGTTTAAAACTGCAGAGATAAGTCACCCCTCACTTGGGTGATTTAGCAGTATCTATTGTGCACGTAAATATCTATCAGGGAGCACTATCACCCCAGACTACCTTTCACTTTGTTTATGGAATTTAATAAAACAGACTCCAAGGCTACCGCAAGCTCCTTCTTGCACATTGAGGAGCTGGTGCAGAAGTAAGTAGTACCAAAAATGAACTGGTAATAGCTTTTTCTGCTGGCCAGGATCTCTGTGTTTGGAAAACTTAGGCTGCACATAAATGATGCTGTTTTATGCTGGGCACTTGGTTTTCGTAGGCAGTGAAAGTCTGTTTACTCTTTCATTATGGTGAAAGTTCTCCAGAGCAGTCAGGCTGCTGCTTCCAGCTATACTGCAGTCATGGCTTTTTTTTTTTTTCCCATGTAGTATTGTCCTGGTTTCGGCAGGGATAGAGTTAATTTCCTTCCTAGTAGCTGGTACAGTGCTGTGTTTTGGATTTAGGGTGAGAACAATGTTGATACACCGATGTTTTAGTTGTTGCTAGGTAGTGCTTACACTAGTCAAGGACTTTTCAGCTTCCCATGCTCTACCAACTGAGAAGGCTGGAGGTGCACAAGAAGCTGGGAGGGGGCACAGCCAGGACAGCTGACCCAAACTGGCCAAAGGAACATTCCATACCATGTGATGTCATGCTCAGTATATAAAGCTGGGAGAAGAAGAAGGAAGGGGGGCACGTTCGGAGTGATGGTGTTTGTCTTCCCAAGTCACCGTTACGCGTGATGGAGCCCTGCTTTCCTGGAGGTGGCTGAACACTCCTGCCGGTGGGAAGTAGTGAATGAATTCCTTGTTTTGCTTTGCTTGTGAGTGCGCAGCTTTTGCTTTATTTATTAAACTGTCTTTATCTCAACCCACGAGTTTTCTCACTTTTACCCTTCTGGGTACTCCACTGGGGTGGAGTGAGCGAGCGGCTGTGTGGTGCCTAGTTGCCAGCTGGGGTTAAACCACAACAAGTGTTTAAAGTATTTCTAAAGCCATACTATGTGTGCCACTGCAGTCTGAGGCATGGAATGACAAGATTCCTGACACTTACATTTGTTTGTCCTGTTAAGTTAATGGGATTTTTGGGATTAGGCCTTCACATTTCAGGTAAAGATGTTCATAAAATTTCCTGCATGGTTCAATCTTTGTATGTAAAAGGTCTGTTCAGACACTTTATACAACCATTGCACAATCACAATTTCTGCTGATTATAAATCATTTTGGAGAAAAAAAAAATTAAATTACTGATCTCAGAATCAACATAATTGTCCAGAATTTAGATGGCGTAGTAAAGAACTAGCTATTTACTGGCAACTAATTTCATCTCCACAGATAATGACATTTCACAGAAGATAATATAAACATCTTTATAGATGTAACCTTTAGAGGTCAAGGCTATCTTGACATTTTTCCAAATTCATACAGTATCAGTGTTAAACATAAATAAACTCATATCTGCATTACATAGTAAAGCAGACTTATGCTTAAAATGCCAATTTAATTTTCAACCTGAGTCCCCCACATATTGTGGCTGCAATGAAATGTGGAAGCTGTTTTTTTTTACATAAATAAGACTCCTGTATATTTCCATGCTGGTTGTAGGTGTTTTATACCAAAACACACATGCAGGAGGTATCAACAACAGCAGCAATTTCCATGCATTATTGGGGACAGTCTGTTTGTTTTCCTAACAGTATTCGAAACAAAAGGTTAGATATAGGTAAGTGCAGAAATACTTTTTCCTGCGCTCTTTCTTATGTTTCTAGATTTATAAATGAATAAGTTAATTGCTACATGTTTGAACAAACACCACTGCCCAGAAATGCTGTGTGAAGAGAGGTGCAGGGAAGTAACTTCTATTTCCTGAGCATAGAAAATAAAGCAGATTTATTTCATCAACTGTTCTGTGAAAGAGCTGATGCCAGATTTCAGAGGAACTGTATATCTGCTCACTGTTTTAAGTCCTTCATGGAAATAATGTTTTTAGGCTTGTAATATTGAAGAGTTTGATAGCATTTGGCCCCTACCCCCCACTTGCTTTCATTTGCTACAAGAAATTTTTGAGGCTTCTCTGAGACCACTTAATTACTAGCTGTTTAAACAACAACTTGCTTTCAGAAGCTCTACTAAGCTACCATGGAGTTCCATACTGAAGGGTTTCTTAAACATCTTTTGAGGGGCAAATCACCAAAACATCTTATCCAGGCTTCCACCTTCAGGCCTGAAAGTAGAGTAGGGAAAGGGAAAAGGAAAGGGAAAGAGAAAAGAAAGAGAAAAAGAGAAAGAGAAATAAAGCAGAAAAAGATAAATAAAAGTAAAAATATAAAGAAAAATAAAAAATAAAATAAAAATAAAAAATAAACATAAAAATAAAAAGAAAAAGAAAAAAGGAAAAGAAAAATGAAAGAGGGGAAGAAACAAAAAAAAAAAGAAGGAAAACCTCAGCACACAGCTGTCGGTACTGTGCCATGACTCACAGTAGAGGAAAGAGAAGGGATCCAAAGGAGGGTGCTCTGCAGTGTTCTCCCTTACTGTGTGCTCTGAAATGCCGTGATATGCGGACAAATGTTCTTGTCATACAGTGTCTCAAAATCAGCACATGACAGTGTCATTGATTCAGGGAGAAGGAACAGGAAAGCATCACAGGACCCTTCCCTTCCTTTCTTCTCCCTTCTTTCTTGATTACAACAAAGCTTCTTTGCTTCAGTCAGGATATGGCATGTTAAGAATGTTCAAAATAGTTTTTCCTGTGTGATGATTTTACACTGGTGCCATTTCATCTGCTAACACTGATTCTGACTTGTGAATAAATGGGTCCATTCTCTGATCCATAATGGGAAGTGTGTTTCCACTGCTTGTGTCTCTTAAAGATTTATGGGAAATGATTGAAATGATGATATAGACCCGGTCACAGTGGCAGCCCTGATACTGCCTTCAGTTCAAAGATACTCAGTACTCTTCCACCAGCTAGAGCCTCTCTAAGTAGGACCAGAAGAAGCAGGCAAATTACTGTGAATCATCTACTTTCAAGAAAGGGGAAAGGAGGGCACTTTTATGTGTGCCGTACCTTCTGGATCATTCACTAGAACCAAATAATATTCTTACAGTTACAGTCAAACCTTTTACAGTTGAATAAAAATATTATCATTATTACGTAACAGAAACAATTTGCTGTAAGTATTATAGTAGCCAGTATAAAGTGTGACATGGGAATAGTTCTTGCAATAACGAAGAAATAACTAGCCACACTGGTTGTTTTTGGTATTTAGAGAGGCAAAGGTTATAAAACTGAACAAAATAGTATTCCAGAGAAATGGAGACATCTGGTAAAACAGCAGAGTATAATTGCCCTATCATCATTTATTGCAATTCACCTAAGGACAGTCGAGGGATTGTAGAGGAAGATATTTCAATTTAAACTCATTTCTATTGACATAGTCAAATATCTTCTTTCCCTGGTTTAATGCCCAAGCAGATGAGCTTAGTAGAGGATGTTATGGAGAGTCTGGACTGATCGAATTCTTCCTTTACAATGTAGAGCTACTGCGATTTTCTCCTAAAGACTATTTTGAAATCCTGAGAGAAAAAAAGCATTTGGATTAGTCAAATTTTGAAAAAGAAACTCAAGCCAAAGAATCTCTTGGATCTTAAAAGCTACATATTGACGTATTGATTTGCCTGAGATTTTGGGGTGAAACTGAGGCTCTGTCATAAGATGTTCATCATGCTTGTACATGAACCATAGGCCCATCCTACGAGGTATTGAGGTCCTCCATCATGATTAGATCTCCCTTTTCTTTTCTACTCTACTTTGTTTTCCACTGTTTTTCTTGTATTTTTTTAATTAATCTTTTTTCTCAGATGCATTTATTAATTTGTGTGATATCTTTAGCAAGTAGTTGATACACGGTGAAGGACTAGAGTTACTGAAATAGCTCATCAATGATGAGCATTCCTGTTCGGAGAGGTTAGTGGAGTGCTACACTTTTGGTTATTGAACACACATTACATTCAAGAAAATTAATTTTCAGAAAACACTAATCAGTTCCATTTTGGAAAATGCAATGCATTTAAAATATCTAAAGTTGATTACTTACAAACCTTACCTTCCTTCTGAAAATATGTCACAAAAAAGTGAAAGTTGTCTTTCTTATATAGGACCAGTGTATTTGCTAATTCCTGTACTGGTAGGAATCTGTTCATCAAAAGCAAACAGTCTCTGTCACATAGAAGTGGGCAAGACAACAGTGCTAAACAACTCTCTTATGAGAGTTTTTGGTAAGTAAGGCATCAAGTACTGAGATGTGACACACTGCAGGCACTTCCCTTGTTTCACAGGCCCTCTTCATATTCTGAGATATGATTCTATTAAGTTCAAAATATAATTGTTTATTGTCATTTCCTTAATTTTAAAAATATTTTATTCTTTGTCCAGCTCATCTGTTGTAAATTTCATGAACAATTTTTGAATCTTGTTACTGGGTGTGTATAGTGGGAAAATGGGGAGTGTATCAAAACCGATGATTTAGCATCAGGAAATAATGTCAGTGATTTTGAAAAAAAAAACAAACCAAAAGACAACCCCCACCCCCTCAAACCAAAAGAAAAGAAAACAACACCCACCTTGCAAAGCATTTTCTCTCTTATGCCTTTTATTGTGGATGGGGAATTTAGTAAATCTTCCTAGAATCTTTTTAAAACCTTAATTGAAATACCAGAAGTCTGCTGACTTCCTTTGCTTTTTCACAGAAATATTGTTTAATGTTGTAGAACTAGTGCCCATAGATTCCTTTTGTGGGTATTCCATTTTGTTTGTTAAAGTATTTTGGCTCATGTCTTAATCCGGAATGGCCAGTGAGTCCAGCAATAGTCTGAGGAGGAGAGGAGAGGCACAAGTAGTCCTTGAAAAAGAAAGGTGAAATGTAAGCATCTATTAATTTAGCAAAACAAGATTGTATAAGCAAGCAGCGAATGTTAGGCTTTTTCTGAGTATTATCTACATTTCATACGTGGGCTAATAAAATAAAAGGTATGATTAAACTGTTATACTTGACAGATATTTAATGTTATTACTAGATTATTAATGGCTTGATGTTCTTCTCTACCTCTACCAAAATGGGGCAGGAAACACATGAAAAAGAAAATTAAATATTCATCTTGGCAGCTCTTGGAAACTGATTTGTTAACAGATCACTGTTTTAATCATCTTTTTCCAAAAAAACAAGCAAAAAGAAAACAAGAGAATTCAAGGAAAAAAATCTGTAAGGGAATGTCTTAAGTATATTGGTCTTTAACTATGAGGATTTAGTGTTTTCATGAGGGAAAAAAAAAAAAGATAAATCCAAAAAAAGAATTTTCTTCTTAAGGCAGAGAAAGATGGTGTATTTCATAAAAAGGAAAACAGTTACGAGAAAGATTTTGAAGAATGAGATTAGTGTTATCACACATGCATACACACATCAGCGTAGACTGTATGCGATGAGGAGGAGAGGATACCTGTAGGCTCTTTAGTTTAAGGACTGCTTGGTTTTGGTTTTCTGGGTGTACATAGATGTACTTTAGTAGAGTACATTATTAGCACATTGCCAATAATAATTTTGTCTATATTAATGTTTGTTATCTCTCCTGTCTGCCAAGTATCAAATGTATTTCTTACATGATGGTGAGCAGTGTAAGAAATAGTTCAATGCATACACCACAGGCGAATTTTTTTTAAACTGTCACCTTTGACAAATCCTAACCACTTATGCACAGTTTGTGTTTAAGCAGTCTGGGAAACCTCCACCTCTCCCCAGTTTTGGTACTATAATTTTTTGACAACCTGAATTGTTTGATTGTTGGTAGAGGTGTAATCTTCAGACACTTTCTAAAACTGAAAATAATTATTAGTTACAAAGAATAAAATATAGAAGTGGCTTGCCATGTTTCTGAAATCTACTCCCCTGCCCCCCTGGATTACAGGTGCAATAAACATGTTTTCAAGATCTAGTCAGTGCATCTTCACTAAAAGAAAGAGGTCACCCGTACTAACATCACTCCTGTGACCCAGGTAAAATGACCATGTTGCTGTGATATCCCTACTTCTAAATGCGATATGGTGCTTGTTCATGAGGAATTGTGAGATTAGTTATGACAGCCATTGGTGTCAGTGGTAGCAACAATCAGATCCTATGAATTTCTAGATATATTAAAAATGCAAAATGTTTCACAGTCACTCTCTACAACCATTTTCTTTTACCCTCACTATGTCAATGAAACTAGGAAAAACTTAATTAGGTTTGTAATGTGACATGGTATTTCTAATGTGTGTAAATAATTTTAAGATTTGGTATTGTAACCATTTGCATTTCTGATGGTCCAAAATATCTCTTTATTTTGGAATTTCAGATGCAGAATTTTGATCAGCAAAGATTCTGAACAATCCTAATAAAAAAGGGAAAAAAGAAAAAAAAAAAAGTTTTTTTCCAGCTTCTGCTCACATCCCAAGCTTGCTTGCTTCCAAAAATCATTAAATTCCTACTTCAGCATGAGAGAAGAGCTCTTTCAGACAGAGCTGTAAAGATGTGAATTCTTATTTTATTTAGAAAGAATAACCGTGATTGTTAACCTTGGGTAAGGGTCAAACTCCTACACAGCTGCTCACCCCCTCCTCCTCCTCAACAGGACAGGGAGAAAATGGGTCAAGATAAAGAGAGGGAGATCATTTACCAATTATCGTCATGGCAAAACAGACTAGACCTGGGGAAAATGAATTAAATTTATTATCAATTAAAATAGATTTGGTTAGTAAGAAACAAAGGAAAAAATAAAACAGCACCTTCCCCTCACCCCCACCCGCCCCCAGGCTCAACTTCACTCCTTCACTCCTGACTCCTCTACCTCCCACCCCCAGTGGGGCAGGGGGATGGGGATGGGAGTTGCGGTCAGTCCATAACAGCTCCTCTCTGCTGTTCCTTCCCCTGATCCACTGTGGGCTCTTCCACAGGCAGAGCCGCAGGGGAATGTTTGCAGCCCCGACCTCTGCTCACAGCGGCCACTCCTGCAGCCCCCCCCGCCGACACCTTGGCACTGACGCCCCATACATAGCCTTCTTCAAAATCATGATGTCATTTTCTTTTCATTCTCTGGAATTCAATGAATGATCCCATTTTGTGTGCAGAAGTGATGCTGTACATCATCCCTCTTAAATCCTGAGGACACCCTCTAGACATGTCAGAAACAGGAGAGCTCTGGCTTGTACCCTGACTTCGGTTTCTTTCACACACTGTAGTCCTCTGCCGTTTCTACTTTTTCAGCAGCAAAGTAGAAAATTTTCTCTCCTTTATGACAGCTCTCAACATTACTGAGTGCATTAAGGATCGCATTTTTCCCTGGCATAATTTCTGAAATACCTTCCACGAGTTCCATGTTTATTTAATAAGGCCAGAACTCCGCCACTGCATTCTTCACGTCAGTGATTTACTTTGCTGAGGGAAGCAAAGAGAAATGGCATTCCTGTTCAGCAAATCATGAAAGCAACTTGAAACTAACTGCAACAAGTGTTACATACAAACATGCAGCCATTGCAATTCCATTATTATGCAAAATTAATTATTAGCAATTCCAGCTAATAATTAATTTTAATTGAATTCCGGCTTAATCCAAGAAAAAGATCTCCCTGAAGCTGTAGAAGTTTTTCCAACATAAGACTCAACTATTTTATTCCGGTTGCTAATCACCTTCACTATTAAAAATATACTCCTAATTTCTGCTTTAATTTTATCTAGTTCTATTCCAATTTATAGCAATTGTTTTCTGCTATTCTTTGTCCTCATTATTGATGCATTAACAACTAGAATGGCATAATTCTTTTGTCCAGGACTGAAAAACATTCTCTCTCACATCCTAAGTGTTTGATAAGCTGTTAGGCTAATACCTATACACTGAAAGACACTATTTTATTCTAGCATGTGTTCTGCAATTGTACTACCAAACTCCGCAACTCCTCATCAGTAGAGGCAGTGCTAGAAATGTCAACGAAGATGAGTTTGTGAAAGGATTAGATCACATGGCAGCAACAATGTCAGTGATGCTATAGGCTAGTACCTGATATTAAACCTCTAGTAGTGAATTGCATTCTTAAAATCCATAAAATGAGAGTCATCCAGCAACTGAGTAGCAGAATAAGGAGTTACTCATGTGACTCATTCTCTTTAGGGTCCCAGCATGCTGCAGTTACTCTAAAAATCTGGAGTGGGCCATTTATGGCAACAGGTTCTTACCAAGTAAGCTTTCAAAAAAGGACATAGTTCCTTGTGCCTTTTCAATGACAGATCGAACACAGAAAGTGTCTGGGGTTTATGCTTTGATTTGCATTGGGCTTTTTTTGGATCAGAGAAAAATAGTGGGTGATATTTAATGCTTACTCTGTTGATTTATGAATTTAACTTTGAAGAACTTTATCACCGATTCTCAGTCTTCTAGGCATTTCCTTTTCTGTGTTAAAAGCAACAAAGCAACCATGCCAAGAGCATGGTTCTACTAGCTGGCTGATGCTTCTTTTCATACAAGTCTCTGACTTCTGTTTTTGCAGAATGTCTGGAAGGACATAAAAATCTTGGGGTTTAGACTAAAGTTCCTTGATTGTGGTTCCATGGAAGAGAATCCTTTCATACCAGTAGCTGCCATTGTCACAGGTGAGTGACTTATTTCAAGAAGGAGGAGAGTTTTTTAGCTAAGCTCTGCATGGCAAATTGTAGAGGAAATTCAAAATTGTCCAGTCCAGACCGTTGCTATTAGATGAAATAACTTTATGGTTTCTTTCATAGCCTTCTTGGAAAATAAAGGGTGGGTGGTGAGTGTTAAGGGAGGGGAAGCAGGAAATCTTCCCCAAAGCTCTTCGTCATTTTCATCAGCCTCAAGTTACGCCAGGGGACGTTTAGATTGGATATTAGGAAAAATTTCTTCACTGAAAGGGTTATCAAGCATTGGAACAGGCTTCCCTGGGAAGTGGTTGAGTCACCATCCCTGGAGGTATTTAAAAGACATGTAGATGTGGTGCTTAGGGACATGGTTTAGTGGTGGACTTGACAGTGTTAGGTTTACAGTTGGACTCGATGATCTTAGAGGTCTTTTCCAACCTACATGATTCTATAATTCTATGATTCTATGATCATTCACAGATTTGTACAGCACTTGTTTTATATTTAGGTCCACTACATTGGTGGCATGCCGCATGTACTAAACGCACATGCTTCCAGTTGCCATGTCCCAGCGGCTGCTGCTTTTGACATTTACCAGTTAGTTGTCAACCCTTTAGTATGTGATCCATTGGTACCGGCTGGTGGGGATTTTCTTCCTTTATCTCCCTCTTTTTCCTAAGAATGTAAAGCTTATTCAGTTACTCTGTCTCAATAATTGTGTAATCCTTTTCAAACCTTAGCAAGTTTCAACCAAATTGAAGAGGAAGATAGAGCCTTGAGTATGTTCCTCCAAGTTTTATCAGGATAGGCAACTAGATATGAAAGAAACATCTTCCATGCTCTGCAATGACAGCAAAGGTACGGAGTGCGCACTTTATCACATTCAGAGCCTGCACTGGGTAAGGTTAGGAATGAAACCTTTGACAGTGTTGGTGCTCATGGATTTCCTTGCTGGTGAGAAGGCCCTTCCCTGACAGGTGAGTTATTTGGGGGCTTGAACTTATAAATGACTGTGGACTTTTCCAGCCTCCTGTTTTCATCGCTGGTTTTCTTTCCAGCCTCCTGTCTTTGTTTTCATGTGGGTTGCCTCTTGATTATATAACTGTTGTGGTTGTGACACAAGGTGTAATGTGATTAGTTTTACTCACCAGATCTCTTCTGAGAATGCATACAAATTTCTGATGGTAGGAATGATTTTCCCTACAAGCTGTGGCAATCCATGCTGTCCAGAATTCATTTTCCTTCTTTCTTTTTATGTTTCACTTGTTGGTTCCCAAATCACCTCTTCTTTCCCTTTTTGATTTCTGACACACTATTAGCACACATCCAGGCTTTTGTACTTTCTCTCATGATCAAAAAATTGTTAAAAAAATTAAATTACCAGGGCAGAAATCCCCTCGGTCAACACTTTCAGGAATCTGTTGATGCTAGTTATCCATGACCTGATTTCAAAATACATCTAATGTATGTCATCTAGCATCCTCCTTGGTTACTAATGGACTGGAATTTCTTGAGCCTTATGTGATGCAACAGCCAATTCTTTTCTTAAATAATGCATAATTATTTAATGAACAAGTCTACCTCTCTCTTTAAACGCAGCACAGAAGCATCTGCAAGTAGTTAAATTATGCCTGTAACATCAGACACCACTCTGAGTCTTATAAAATCTGAAGACCCATCATGACATGAAAAGCTGACGTGTTTGTTTTAACTTGCCAGCTCATTCAAATCGTACTGCCCAGCAGCTGACCAGTAGAGACACAATTGATGAAACAAGTAACCAATCAAACAGACTGTACACCAAAGCCCCTCCTTAAAGGTGCTTCTGGTATTGGTTAAAAAAGCAGTGGATCTGTACAAAATGTTTTAATATAAAGAATAACATTCACAAAACTTGGAGTGTTTCCTATTGTATATTCCTATTTCAAATTTTCCTAGTGCTTCTTGGGAGTTTTGAAAAGACTTAAACCTGTCTTGCAAACGTGCAGAGATGAAAAGGAGAACTGAAAAAAAACCCCAAACCCATGATTAGGTGTTTTAATTTGTAGCTAGTTTAAAAATGGAAAATTCATATCTATAGTCAAGTTATTTCATTTTTCTTCCCTTCTGAAAATAAGCATGCATGGCATTCAGAGAAAATAACAAAATAAATTGGTTCTATATATGCTAAAGGTATTCAACTGAAAGCATTGTCACTGTAAGGAAAGTAAGTAGAAGCGTCTGGATTATACTAATACTAGTGACCCCTTCAGTGAAATATAGCTACAGTACCGCTGACAATGCAGAGTACCACATCAAAGTCCTGAGTACTGTAAAAAGCCTGGACTAAGAATCAAAGAATGCCTTCTGGCTTATGCTAGTGGAAATACTCTTTTGGCTTGAAGGCACACTGCATCGAGAAAGCAAGACCCTTGAATATAAACTCTTTTAGTTACTTTTTATCTTGATACGTGTGAAGTTTTTCTTCTAAGTGTGATCAGTGCAAGATGTTTTGAAAGTGCATTGTGAAAAGCTTCAGGCAGAAAGAAAGTGTTACTTTTGTCTATGTGCTCGTCCTATGGCTATCCCTGTAAAGGCAATGTGCCTTAATTGTACAATGTATTTTAGAGACTATGAGTATGGACTTTTAACAAAGAGAAATATGTATAAGTATATGTATATATCATCCATATCTGTATCTCTATATAGGTTTATAGGTAGATTATTTATGTTATTTTTATATATAAATTATATATTAATATATATCTTTATATACCCTTTACAACTTTTTTAATATATATATAAACTTTTATCCATATAGATATAGATATTTATACATGTAAAAAGTTAAAACTTTCTCCTAGTCTGCAACAACCTTATGTATAGCAGTTTGAAGTAAGCTGCAAAATTTCTGAAAGATTTTCTCATGGTACAGAAAAATTGCTCTCCTTTCCTTCTCTCCACCCACCAAAATCCCCCCACTTCCTCTTCCAGAATATCTTTTAGGGAAAATTAATTCAAATACAGTAAGACAAAATATTCTGGTGAAATGATTGCTGTTTTAATATATACTACATATCATATATATAATACATTAATATAATATAAAGAATATCTAATATCTGTGGCAGAACTGAATTTAACCCATACCTCCTGTGCCAAATTACCTTTCATAATCCTTTTGCCTGCACACCAAGCTTCCTTTTTCCCCATTTCTTCCTTTTATTTACTATTACCTCCTTTGCTGTGCCAGGTCTGTCAGGTTTCCTACCCTGTCAGGTCTTGATGAATAAGAGGCCAGTGGCTCAGTAAGGCTCATTTTATTAGCTGTAGCAACACCGGGTTGCAGGATTAGCCCCCAAATGAAGTTCAGGGCAGAACTGTGAAATCGTACATTATTCAACTGCTGGAGTACTCTCAGGTCCCACTCTCGACATACTGAGTTGGGACCTTTTCAGGTAAGAGTGTGTTGGGCTGAGGAGCATAAGCTTGAAATTAGTAAAGATATAGGACAAATGCTATTGGAATATTAATCCAATCCTCCACACAGAAATATGATGCGGCAATGAATTCCATGATGTTAAACAGTGATGACCATAATATGCATTTTTAAAGAGTTGACACCTGCAGTTCACCACGAAGCCTAAGTGAGTGTCTGGTTTACAAGACTTCAGGCAGCAGATTTCAAGACAACAGTCCTCTTGAGGAAATAAAATATATTTCTTTATATTTTATATATATATATATTTGCAGTGTAGCATAATGGTGTTCCACACAGGAAAAAAAGTATTGTAACAAGTGATTTACTTTAATAAAAGCAATACTATGAAGCTGCAGGGAATGTTCTTTGCAAGGCTTATCTCTAATGAAGTCTTTTTCCTAGACTGTGGCAGTGCTAATCATTTTATGAGTCACTGTGACAAGATTTTTCTCGTCAGTGATTCACAGCTTTGTTCTGGTGAAATCTCTTGGAGGTTTGACCAGTCCCAGTGGACTCTAATCCCGTTTCTCTGTTCTCAGTGTTTCCTCCTTTGGCTATTCAAGTCCTACCTTCGCCTTCCAGTACTCAGGTTATACCTATACAACATACTCCTAACATAGTCATAGAGATCCAAGCTACCTCTAAGCAAAGTAGTTCAAGTACTGGAATCAGTTTAACCTCAAAATAAATGACACCATTCAGGCTACTTTAAAGTGCTAAGCACCTCAATTACCCTATTACCTGTCAAGTGAAAGCATATTTTGCCTGTTTGGGACAGTCTATGCTATGTGTATTGTACTTAAATTTGGTACAGCTGCAAGTATCTGTGTGGCTAGAGTCTAAATTATTGGAAATCTGTAGGGTTTCCTCTTTTGGGGTCTACCTAGGGGTGCCTTGATAGCTGGGCAGCATGGAGAAAGGGCAGATAGACACATGCTACATGCTGACCTGTCGACAGTGGGGACTGTCACACCAACAAAACCTGAACAACACCAAGAGCTGAATTTGTACAAGGACCCTGTTATAACACAGAACATCAGAAAGTTTATAGCTTCACAGAGGCCACAGTGGAGAATTATGTGTCTGATTAATCATGTTTAATTGCCAGCTCTTATTAGGCTCACATCCATTTTGGACACCATGCTGTAGTACAGAAGAGCCATCACCACCCGCTGTGCGAACAGAAGTGGCACACAGGCGTGTGCAGCTCCTGTGACTCCTTTTTGTCTGAAAACTGCAGTTAAAAACTGTGGTACTGTCATCCAGAAAACATAAAGCACTTAATGTTCTTTCCTCTTGGTTTACATAAACCTCCTTTCAACACTGACATTTCAGGCTACCTGACATAGTGCTTCATGTGGAACATAGCCCCTTATTTCAGGAAGAATTTTTGGACAACCATATTTTTTTGCAGTTTGTAACTACAGATACATTGTCAGGAATGTTTTGGGTATATTAATGTTTAAAATTAAATACATAAAAATCATGTGCAAGGACACATATTGCTATCTTGCATACAAGTTAATTTGGTAATAAGAATTTGCCTACCTGAATAAGCTTACCTGACTGGAAGTTTGAAACTTTTAACAGGTATTTTTCCTTATGGTTCTCAGTATATATCTTTGTTTCCAACAGTGTTAGACTAAAAGTCTTGTCCAAAGGTGGCTATGATATTAATATATACAATGTGTAAACCAGCTTGCCTATCATTCCATCTACCTCCAAAGTCCTATTCTATTTTTGCAGCACACACTATCAGAAAAATATTCCCACTGATGTTAAACACAGCAGTAGAGATAAGAACCACACCCTCAGGCACTTTTACAACTATTGCATTTAAATCTGCTTAGCAAACTTCCATAAAAATAAAACAATCTACTTGTAAATACTGACTCTGTTAAAGGAATTAATTTTAAAATTTAAAGAAAAAAAATGTAAGAACTGAGTATCTGCTGTGTTTGTGCCTTTAAAATCTCCATTTGGCATATTCATCTGCAGACTTACACTTCCAGGATTTGTTTAGAAAGATGATGGAAACATGCTGGTACCTTGCATGCCATAAAAATGATATAGATGAGCAAAATGAATGAATTATTAAATGAAATGTTAACTTCCCAGTGAATGTGGGGCATTCAGAAGTTCCCGTCTCAGGACAGAGAGTCACCTTTTTTCTTTTTGTTGCTATGCAGCCTCACTATCCATTTTACAAAATCATCCTCTCTCTGGTACTAAATGTAATTAAGGACTTTTTCAAAATAAAGGTTTAATGATCTGTGCTTCCCCCCCCCCAAAAAAAAAAGTGTACCAGAGCAAACAGAGCACCTGACTCACTCACAAAAGGCCCAGACTGCTATTTTATATGGACACATCATTGCAGCTGGCAGTGCTTCACCTGGATGATATGTCTTCAGGTAACAATGTGAATTAAGCACTAATCCATTAAAAGTTGGGCTTTTTTTTTTCCTGTGTTGAAATCATATAACAACTCACAAAAACAACTTGAAGAAAGGAGAGCTTTTGCAAGACAGTTCTGACTCCACAGAGCTGGATTCTGATCTTGAATTGTGAAAAGGCAAACACTATGAACACTTTACAGAGGGGTCACATAACTTCATGTTTCCATTGCCTCATGGAAACCCTTGTAAATTTACTGATGCTCTTACAACCTTCCATCCAGTCTTTGGCCAAGTATATTCACCTGGGGCCTTTGCCCCAAAATAAGAAAATTTGTGGCTAAGTTCTTAGCTCTGCTTTGGTCTCTTTACCATCTTCTGTTTAACAAGCAAGCTCGCAAACAGTTGAATCTCACCAAATAGAAGCCCGACATAGGAATGTTGGGACATTTTTGAGTGGTTAAACATTGGAACAGGCTGCCCAGGGAAGTGGTTGAGTCACCATCCCTGGAGGTATTTAAAAGACAAGTAGATGAGGCACTTGGGGACATGGTTTAGTGGGTGGTGGTGTTGGGTCGATGGTTGGACTCGATGATCTTAGAGGTCTTTTCCAACCTCAATGATTCTATGATTCTATGATTCTATGACATTACATGCCATTCCTTACAGCCACAGCATAGAGGAAATATTGATGTTGTCCTAGAGAAAGGAGGAACTTGACCAGAATATTTTGTCATTTTGTGCCTAACTAGCTTTGACTTACCATATGACTCTGAAAGAACTGCAGCTTGGGACTATCCTAGCAGCCCCGGTTCTGTACCAAAGTATGTGACTTCCAGGGTAGAAAAATTGCAAAGGCGTTCTCCTCAGGTCTGCCTGTTGGATTGTTGCACCTGCACTATCATTTTAGAGAGGTTGAGTTAAAACCCAGATTTGCTGATGGCCCCATTCTGGTGGGTGTCAGGAAAGCACATGGGCTGGCTCAGGGGGATGAAAACTTAAGTCGCACGCTGTGCTCTGTGGTGTGCGTGTTTGCAACAGGGACAGGTCGCCTTCAAACAGGCTTCAGCTGACTGCCTTCAATTTGCTTTTGCAGTTATGGTCTGGGACTGAAGCTCTGACTTGAACTGTGGGAGCAGGGACCAGATGGGATTTGAAGGTAGCGTGGGTTTGGGATGCTTCAAAAGCCGTAGGTGAATATGGTGCTACCTCATGGAAGAAGAGACGGGCTTCATCTTGTTCTGGAGAGCAGCAAAATCAGTTTCTGAATAAATGGAGGTGGAGGCAATGTGTCTATGCAACAGATTTTTTCTTTGCCCACCAGAAAATCACTTCATCTTTCTCACTGTAGTGAAATGGATTTAACTGCTCACAGTGAACAGACGGGACTGATTTATGTTTTCTGAAGAATTTCATGCAAGCTGCCAGTTCTTTCATTTTACCCACTTTTCAGCACCTTCTGGCTGTAAAACTGGCTGAGTTGTGCTGACTTCTAACTGATGATGCCAAAGTTGATCCCAAAAAACCAGTCAAGTTTTCTTCAATCTTCTTTCAGAGAGGGATCATCTCGAAGGGGAGCAGGCCATCTTAGAAATGCTTCATGGCAAGGTGGGAAAAAAGAAGGAGAGAGGGATATGTGTTCACATGCTTCTCAGCTTTCTGCTGAGATTCATCATCAAGAGCAGGAGTAGTACAGCGAGGATATTCCCCTGATTCCATATTTGTCTCAGCAGTCTCTTTCTTTCTGTGGATCAACTTGGCCATAGCTCCTGGCTCATTTCAGTGCTGCTCCTCAGGCTACTTCCTGTTTCTTCCAAGCAACTTCTATAGCTGGAGCATCAACCTCCCAGCAGCTGCTGTCTGAGATGCACAATAGGAAGAACTTACTTGTTTTGGTCAGAACACCAGGTAAGGACAATGAGGTTTTTGGCACAGCCTCTTTCTTCATACCTCAATAGACATCCCTGTTCCTTTAGCACCTGTTCCTCAGCTGTTGCTTTAGCCTGGTGTGTATTTCACATACATGCCTTTAAAACCTGACCAAAACCCAAGGTTGACAAGACGACAGTGACTTATACAAACACAGCTCAAACATGAAGAGAAAGGTTGCTCACCTGGGGAATGAGGCACATGGAAGACTGGGGGTCTATATTCCTTATAATAATGTCAAGGTCTGCTAACAACACTGCAGGAGGCAAGATAAAGAGGCTTTAATAGAGAAACTAGTGAAATAGAAATGTCATTACCCAAGGATCCAGGGGAGCAGAAGAATTGGAACATTGTCCTCTTTATACCTCCTGTAAAGAAGAGAATACTTTTAAGGGTCGCTTTTACAACTGGCACAAAACACAACTTATGCTAAAAAAGAAAAAAAAAAAGGCTTTTCCTAAGTTTTCTGAATTCCTAAGGCTGGATGAACCAGATCCAGGAGCTAGTATCATGAACTACTATGTGATGCCGGTGATGTGAGTTGAACAATGCAGTATGAGATTTAAACAAACTGTGCATAATTATTTTATTTTACAAATTTTTAGATGTGTCTTGAAATTCTCCATTATACCAAAAAATTGCCTAATTAATTAGCATTAAATAAATACCTATCTGAAATGCAAACCCATCAAATATTGGATAAAAATATTCACTCCATTTCAGCTGCCTTGCAACTGAAGTGCCAGACTTAAATCATTAGTTTCATTCATGCCAATGAGTTTTCAAAGAGAAATTATGGCCTTTAATAAAATAATATGATACCTAACTCTTCTATGGTGCTTTTTTCAACTGTACATGTCACAATGCTTTAGATAGGAAGTCAGCATCATTAAAATTAATAAGCAGGTTTAGAAATGAGTGACTAAGGTATCACACATTCAGAAATGATTGCAAAATTGGTTGTTGTGTGCCTGCATCCAGACAGAGCACTAAGACTAAGGCACAAAAGTATTGCTTGTTTTCTAAAACATGTGGTGATGTGGTGGGTGAGTGGGAGAAAACATAATTTCCCCCAAATATCTCCTTTCATAGGATACCACTGGAAGGCTGCTTGTTTTCTGGGCCCACTACTGATTTTTAAAACAACTACTTTTTTAGCATCTCTGCAGTTGCTTTCTTATTCTTTCATTTTCTCTGAATGACATTGTTGTCTGTCCTCTTTCAGAGTAGCTAGGTAACTGCTAGGGGGAAAAAAAAAAGTAAAAAAAGGATCATTCTAATATATTTAAGTATACAAAAATAACACCTGGAAAACAATGTCCTTTATGTTTTTTATTCACTCAACTGCCAGCCCTCTGTATGTGGGGCAGAGGTAGTGAGTCACAGCAAGTCTTATAAAAATGGCTTTCTCTGAGGTATTTGCAGAACTATGACACTTATTTTTGCCAGCTTCTTAAAAAATGGAGGGCTGTAGCAGCACACAAGAACATGCATGTCTTCATGCATACACATTCCCACACATGTATGCTATCCTTGCTTTTAGTATTTGCCAAGGCTGGAAATGTAGGAAGGCATCCACTGTGTAGATAACCGATTATTGCTCCTTTAAGCTTCTCAGGCAGGTATGGGTTACTTTCACAAGGTTTGAACGAGTATATCACTTACATCAACCATTTTTTTTCTTTACATTATAATTTTTCCTGGCAAGAAAAGGTGGAATACTTTGCTAGATATATGGCAAAGGAAAGGAAAAAAACCACAAACACTTTCTATGGCTAATTTACTTTTACAGAAATAAAATTAATATAAATATCTTCTATTCTCCATGTCAATAAACTGCAGCTTCAAATTCAATCAGCCAGTCCTTACTGTAAGCAAGAGCCATGTCAACAGTTCATTCTTTCTTGAATTCCTTTCAAATAAAATGCATTATTGAAGCTTATAGTACCTGGTGCTTGAGAAAGAAAGAAAGGAAAAAAGAAAGAGAGGTAAATTCCCATGATAAAAAGGATCTTACTTTTTTTAGCCAAAATTTACCCCCATTAATGAATGTCATTGAAGTTCAGCATGCTTTAAGGTATGAATGCTTGAAAGGTGCTTTTAAGATGCAAAAAGGTAGCTAGGTAACCTAAAGAACAAAAGAAGAAGAGGGCAGACAATTGTCATGAGACCTGTCAGACTATTAATGATTTTAATGGAAACGAATTTTATATGAAACATCAAAAAAACCTTTGGGTATCTTTAAAGATAATATTTGTGGTTAATAACTTTTCTTACATTCCTCACCTCCCCATAATGCAATAACAGGAGATGTGATGGAACCCCTTAATCATACACTGCCTAACAATTCCCCTCTTGTTAATTATAAAAAATAAGAGGACAATCCCAGTCAATTAAACTCTAGTTTGCTTTGAGGGTTGTATTAAGAATATTCTTAGTGAACACACTCTAAATGTTCAAAAATGCTGTCTGTCAACGGCAGGGTACTTGGCTAGAAATGCACATGGTTTTCACATGATTGCAAATCCTCTGTTATTTACAGTGGCGAAAGATTTAAACAGCTGCGTAAGACTTACAGTGCACATTTTCATCAGACTGAAGGTTTAACGATATTCCTGTTGTCTGTGTTACTGAATAATCCAGCCATGTAAATTATACTGCATTTTCATTTAACATTTTTTAATATAGACACACTCTCTTGAGATTGCAATCATAAACACTCATGCTAGGTAATATCATCTAAACCCACCCCCAGCAATGCACTTTTTCCAAATGCCCAAGGGTACCAACTCAGCATTACAATAACGTTGTTTCTGCCCTTACTTCCTCCCCTCCCCTCAAAGGGCTCAAACCAAGCAAAAATCCTCTAACATCCTTTGACTGTGAGTTTGTTTGTTTGGTTTTTGTCCTTATATTTTCTCTATGTACAAGTCCACGCAAGATGTGGTCCCACTTAATTCTATTACACTGGCCAATTATGACAACAACAATCAATAAAACCCCAGAATCCTTCTGACATACTGCACTTGAAATGAGAGGCAACCAAACAGAACTATAGTAATGGAGTTAGAGATGGAAAATCACTCCTGGGTTTCAATCCCTTTTGTATTAAAGCAAATAACTGTTGTATTTTTACTCCACTTTCTTCAGAGTATAAAATTACAGACAATACTGTATTTCACACAGGAAAGAAGAGGAGCTAAACACCTCGCTGTGATTACCTGGGTGGCCATACTGTTCTCAAATAAGTATAATTCTCAAATAAGTATAATCAGATACAGGTGTATAGATCTATAACTGACCCCTCTCAGCATTTGGTTGACAAATACATGCTTACACTCTGAGAAGATCGGAAGCTATTTTGCTATACTTAACAGAACGCCAAACTTATTGCCATGCTAATTATGAACACATCTTGTTATAAGCTTGAAGTGGAAAGGTGAGCCTGTGCCTGCCTCTGAACGATGGTGCAGACCCACCACCATAAGGTGGGGTGGAACAGGACCAGGCAATGTGTCATCACTCGATAGATGAAGCGTGAGGACACATGACTCACCTTGTGCTCCTGCCTCCTGAGCCAAGGGTATACTTCAGGAAGATAAAGTCAAGAAAAATTAAGTGATTGACTGCCTTCAGAATAATGGAGAACTGAAAATATCTACCACAGCAGATATGCCTGAGGAGGAATAAATGACCACTGTGGATTTTTGTGATAAGGGCTTTATGGCAATGACTTTGCTGCTGGTTTGCACAGAGTTAGAGTGGAGTGATTTTAAAAGCCCATGAATATATCTGCTGTAACACTCAAGTCAATTACAGATTTAACTCATTTCAGAGAGCTGACTGCAGATGGTCTGTGCTCAGGTACCTCTGACTGAATAGAACTGGTTTTGGCATCATGACAGCTAGACATGAAATAAACCCTAATCACATTCAGCCAACAAGTAATGGAGGCCACAGAGCAAGGCAATCTGGCCAGTCATCATTAACGTCAATCAGCTAAACTCAGTCTCCATAATCATGCTCAGACACAATAAAATATCCCAAGATATTCCAGTGAAGGGCAGACCCAAAGGCTACCTTTACCCATAAATTGTAAATATTTCAAAGAGTAAAAGAGTGTAGCTGCTAAGTCTGTTGAAGAACGATCAGCTCCCAGCACATATTCTTCCATTGACTGTGTGACGCACAGTGGAGGCTGACAAGGCATGATATGCTTGAATCTCACTCCCATGTCTTCACTCCTTTCTATTGCTAAAGAACTTTTTGTATATAACATTTACTGAGAGGTTTTAGGCTTCATAGATGTTTTCTTTATCTCTGATACTGAAAAAAGTTTTACTTCCTCTTCCATACTGTATTGTTGATATACCGACATAGGATCGCCCTTTCTTAAAGAAGGATGAATATTATTGAAAGAGAACTAAATAGCAACCAAAGAATTTTTCCCCCTATGTAAAGGACAAGTGATTTATCTCCAGAAATGGACAAGATGTGTAAGATAAAGTAGAATTTGGCTCCTCTGCTTGACTTAGTCATAATTGTCTACCGCTTGCGTGGGTTTGTTCAGCACATTTAATTCAAGCAAAACTAAGATCCCCACTTTGTTCTCTGTCTCTCTTTGTTTCTTACACACACAGAACAAATGAAGAGATATAAACCATTCAGGCACATGCAAAATATAAATATTTTTAAAAAGCTTCTGATGAAATTGTTGCTACCTGGAACAGTAGTAATATTTTAAGTTTATTTATTCATAGTTACCTGCTTTGTGAATTGATAGAGCTCTAGTGTCATGTAAGTTAAAGTCAGAAGCATTAAGATTTTCCTAGAACAAAACACAGAGACATGTATATTTCAGTTTTAATGGCACTATTCCTAATTAAGCTATTCGCTGTTTTAAATAGTAATTTCTAATTTACATGGCTATAATATGGGAAGAACCTTTTCAGAGAAGGGACCCAAAGAAAGAAAAAAATCTTGTCTAGTCTCTTACAGTTAAAATTTTCAAATTTTGTTTTCAGTGAAAAATCAGTACAGGTAATGAGTATTGTATTGCTTTCTGGAAGCACTGAGTTTCAAGCCTAGACATATCTCCTGCAAAGCAGAAACTGTACAGTAATTTTATCACAAAAGATACTGTAAGAAGGTGATGCAGTAACTAAGGAACCGATTTTAGTAATGCAAAAACAAATGTTGGAGGAATAACAGGACTGAAATATGAAAGCCATTTTTAGGCCTCATAATAATTTCTGTCAGTGTGCTCCAATATGAAAAGGAAACTCATTGATTATTATTATTTATTGTTGTTATTATTATTATTATTATTGATTATTATATTTTGTATTAATTGATAAAGAACTGAGCTGCCATTGCTTGGGTTGGAATATTGGTATCATGAACTCTTAGTTGAAGTACAAAGTGTGGACATCCTACAAAATAAAATGTCAATATTATCTCATCCAAATGTTGCTTTTAAACCTACAGACTACATTTCTGTGAAATCCAAGATAAATGAGACAGTAATTTATCATTTTTCAAGCATCCAAAATATGAATAGCCTAAGATCAGTCCAGTGTCTTGGTGTTAATTCAAACCACTGGGTAATTCAGAACTTCAGGTTTCCAATGAATAGTTCTTTTAGTACAATGATTATGATACAGTTGTGAGATGGTTGTGGAATTCTCAAAAGTGGTCTCCACTTGTCTATTTTACTCGTAAGATTCCTATTATTGTATCTCAATGCCTCACAGTTGTCAGCATATAGTAGAATAGTAAAAAGAAAAAGGTCTAAAAGGGGCCTTAAGAGCTCACTTAGATTACTCTATTACAAAGACTGGATCCACTGTATCTGTTATTTCTGACGTTTGTCTTAAAAGTTTCAATGATGGCACTTCCTCATCTTTCCTAGGTAATTGATTCAAGTGTTTAACTGCCCTTAGACTTAAAAGGGTTTTCTTACTGCCTAACCAAAAGGTGCTTCACGGCAATATAAATTCACTTTTTCATGTCCTGTCTCTGGTGATTATAGAGAACAGATTTTGTTCCTCTTTGTGCCAGCTTTTTACGTATTTGAAGGTAGTTATTTCTTCCCTAGACTGAAGAAATTCAGTTCTTTCATGCTGTACTCAGGTCATGTTCTGTAGACCTGTGGTCAGACTTACTGCTCTTCTCTGGACAATCCTGGAGGGCAATGTCTTGAATTAAATATAGCTGAGGTCTGTCCCGAGACAGAATGAATGACTTCATGTATCTGATATAATATAATATAATATATAATAAATTATATATATATAATTATATTATATAAACCTCAATAGCAACCTTTTTCCCTTTTTTGCTGCAGTATGGTGTTATAGCCACTAGCCCACAGACATTGTTGTCTCCTGCATGCTTACTAGGTAAGCTGCACCAATGTGCAAAGGAATTGAAAAATCATGAGTACAGAGGAAGAGAAGTCAAGAGGATCTCCTCACTCTGTGTTTTGGTGTGATGGATGCACTCGACCCCTTAACCAAACTAGTGGTAGTTTGGTACAGGCTCCAAAGGAGGTAAAGGCCTGAGCCAGGCCAAGAACTCCTCTAGTTTCAATCTGTTCTCTGAAAACCCACAAAGGAGGAGTGTGACCCAGTGAGCATCGATGCATATGAGCTTGGAACACCGATCACGCAATTAACACATGAATAGCGGGTGGATTTTCCAAGACTTATCAAGGAACAAAGACAGTTGTGGGTACAAGGAGTCTCACGCATACCTTTTCCATCGCATGTAATTTGACTATGAGCCAGCCACTTTGTCCCATAAATATGGCAGCCTAGGTGAGCCTTCTTTGAGCTCTCCCTGCTAGGCAACATGCCTGCATGGCGGCGATCTCCCCTGGAGCTGGAACACTTCTCAAGGTTGCTCCTTGAGGCAGAGACCTTTTACTAACAGCAGATCTTTGGTAAGCGACCAATATCGTGCATAACCTTGTAGTATGGCAACTTTGATTTTGTCTTGGTAACTTTGATTGCATGCTGAATTGATGTTAATGAAACGTTGCATATACAATCCCTTAGACATAAATCTTCTCAGGGAGGAGATTAGAAAGCAAGGGGGTCCACTCTGAACCTCGTGATTCAACAGGAGGGTCTTCCTTACCCTTTGTGTCTCTGGTCTCTCTGTGAATCATCCTAACCTGAGTGTAACTAACTCAATGTTCCTTTGTATGTTTCTTCCATGCAGTAATTAATAGAGTGAACTTTGCCATTGAACTTTGTTAAGTTGCACTTTTACAGCATTATATTAAAACCACACTTGCTAATACATTTGACAGTGATTCTTTAAGTGATCTAAATCACTCATTTTGCGACAACTGGTGGAAAAAGATCTCCACTAATGATAAGAGTCACCACTGAGTACATAAATTTGAGTGCCTTTCTCCTGCTCACACACCTGTAATTAAACCACAGAATTTCCTTCCTTTTGCCTGTTCTTCTTGTAAGTCTATGAAGGTGACACTCCTTGCTTCCCCACTTCAGGAGTTACCTATAAAATGCTGAGTGTGATATGACCTCAGATTTGTCCCTTAGGTTAAGAGTAGCATATAAAACAGTCTCTCACTTTCCGAACAAGTTCTCCAACTGTTTGTAAAAAGGTTTACTACCTATTACATTATCACCAGTATATGATACTAGCCCCAGATATTTGTAACTCAGAGGTTTTCTGAGCTGGACATGTTTTCTCTGCATATAGTAAACTTCAACAGATTAATATTTCATGAATTTGTCTAGACTCTTCCTGAGCTCAGGTAAACTCTTAATAGGAGCAATATCTAGTGACAAGGCATTCACCATATATACATGTTACATCTTCTTTTATCTTTTTTTTTTCTTCTTTTTTTCTTTTATCCTGTCTTTGATGTGTTCTAGCTCATGTGCTGGAAAAGGGACTAAGCATCCAGTTTCTAATATTCTCCAAACCACTACCTCTCTGACTTTGCCAGAAGAGGACCAAGCTGCTGGTAAGTCAAGGTCAAGAGTGAACTTTTAAAGCGGAGGAAAGCCAAGAGGTGTAGAATAACATATAGTTTTGTAGGACCCATCCACTGTGGATAAAGTCACTAAAAATTCTACATTCCTAAAGAAAAAATGGGACAGATAAAGACTGTAATAATACAAGGAGATTGTGAACAGATGGAACAAATGGAGTGCCATATAGAAATGGGGTTGGAAAGAAATTTTAGGGCTAATCATGTGAGTTTCTACATGAAAGTTGGAAGTCTAAATAGCAAGATGGGAGCATAGCTCTGAATAAAACAAAAGTATGTTGGAAACTTGAAGGAAGACAAATAGTAGCACACACTGTTACCAGAATACAACATACGTAAGGGATCTAAAACAAGCTGTGCAGTATACGGCTTTTAAAAATGTAAATTCTTATGATTTTGTCTGTTTCCAGAAGAAAAGGATATTTAATTTCTGATTCGTTTATTTCCCCATATAACCCAATAAATGTCAAACTCTGTTTATAGTGGGATGGGATCATGTCTTGAATTGTTAGCACAAGATATAATAGCAAAAATGGCAGAAGAATGGGATTCCAAAATGTTCACTTGTTCAGAAGGACGTAATTCTAATTGCAAAAATGTTGGCTTCTATTTCCTTTAAACAGCACGCAGCTGCTCTATGTTATTCAAACCTTTTTTAGGAACATAAAAAATGGGAGAAAACAAAGAATTACCGCCTGAAGGAGACTAACTTTACTTTTATACTTAAAGCTAGAGGGCATGACTACAATTTCAAGCCTTTAACAAGTAAGTTCAGTTTGGCTGAAGGATGTGTTTCAGATCTGAAAAGCTCTCAGGTACTCTGCCTATGTAGCATATACAGATGGAAGAATAGGGAGAGTTTCTTAGCTGATCCCAAGTGAAAGGTAACTTTTAAAAAGAAGAGAAGATAGAAACATCAAATACTCACCTGAAAGAGACTCCAGAGGAGGACTTCATTAATTTCAGAGAAAAATAATTAGAGGGGACTAATTAATTACAAGTGATTCACAAACTGGTCAAAAAAATGACACATCCAGAAGCATCGTAGAGATCTTTTGAAATGCCTGTATGGATCCTAGTAGCACAGATACCTTGATGAATTATCCTTAGTGAATAAAGAGTAATCAACCAAAGGATATTTATCAATTCATAATATCAGAGATCAGAGATATTAAATTGTATCAGAGATATTAAATTGTACTAAAATTTGGCTGTCAGAGCTAGATGGTTACCAAAAGTCCTTTGAAACCTATCTGCAGTTGCTGTGATTATGATGCAGGTGTATCCAGAGAAGCGCATTTTCTTGTACACAGGGAAACAACAAGAATCTGTAAAAGAACAGGAACAGATGACGAAATGACTGATTGACAGAAAAAGCAATGTTCACAGGGAATGTTACAAATCTCCTGTTCTAATAAAAATATTGTATCTCTGATTAGAAGTGAATGTTATGTTCCAGATCTGTTATATCTGCTTGAGTACAAATATGGAGTGAAAAGGGAGTTCCTCGCTGCACAAACTTTACATCCAGGGAAAGAAAGAACAAATTTATAACACTGACCTTGCTCTACCTGAATTCTTTTTACATTAAGGAAAAGCTATTTCTCAACTTGCTAACACAATGTTTAGAAAGGTAATATATGATCTAAAAGAAGACAAAGAAAGCTATGTTCAAATGAGGAGAGATGTGTGAACAAGTAGTCAAACAGTGGATAAGAGGAAAAAAGGATTGGAAATTGAGAAGATAGCAGTAGCCAATTCTGTCAAGAAATGCTTTTGCCTAAATTTTTGTCCTTTATTGTTCATAGTTGGCTTCTTTTTCTTTTAACAATTCAGTCACTCGTTATTTTTAAAGTTAAATTTATACAATAAGGAAAAGAGACGGAAAAAAATCCCAGCAAGAGCCCTTTCTGTTGCTGTTCTCCTTTTATCTTTTTCTCCATATATTTTGTGGGTTTGTTTTTGTATTACTGCAGCAGTTCTGAATTTTAATGATAAAGCACTTGGCTTAAACCCAACATGTGCAATAATAGGCTTAGTTACTCAGTACTTGTCCAGAATCTCTGAGAATTTCAAACCTTAACATCTTTGGAAACAGTGCATATCTTATCCCCAGGTTAAAATAAAAAAAAAAGAAAGTGTATACCAGAACATGGAAGTTCTAACTTGATTTGATAACTTTTAAAACAGGAAAGACTTTTTTTTTTCAAAAAACATAACCAAAAGAAGTTGAAAAGTAAAAAAGGAAAAAGTGTATTATCAGAAGAAGGGAATGTATCTGGCTAATACACCAGATGGGTGTGCTGTTATTCAAAGGGACCTCAAGAAGCTGGACAAATGGGACAGCAGGAACCACATGAAGTTCAATACAGGGAAATGCCAAGTCCTGCCCCTGGGGAGGAATAATCCCGGGCACCAGGACAAGCTGGGGGCAGCTGGTTGAAAAGCAGCTCTGCAGGGAAGGACCTGGGGGTCATGGTGGACAACAAGTTGATCATGATCCAGCAATGTGCCATTGCCATAAAGAAGGCAAATGGCACCCTGTCCCCAGCATGTCCTGGTGCCTGGGGTTGTTCCTCCCCAGGGACAGGACTTTGTACTTCCCCTTGCTGAACTTCATGAGGTTCCTGTCAGCCCGTTTCTCCAGCCTGTCAAGGTCCCTCTGGGTGGCAGCACAACCCTCTGGTGTATCATTTCTCCCAGTAACCAAAACAGGGGCCTACTTTCTGAAATCATGCTGGACCCTGAATCTCAGGGAGCTGAAGGCACCTGAGGTGACAAGCAACACTATCCTCTGTGCAGCACTCTCCTCTAGTTAGCTCTGAAGCAGATTCCCACCCAGTATGTCAGATATGCTGCTTGGCATGCTAGATTACATGCAGAGATTAGATGTTTAGAAATTCACTGGGGGGGAGTAACCTTTTAAAAAGCTAGGACTAACTGCATTGAATCTGTAGGAGATTAAGTTCCATTTTGGCTGCTGGCAACAACTTTTTAGCCAAAAGAGAAAAGCAATGTCCTATGACTGGAGGCAAAATGTGAACTGATTCATATAAGCCTTTATTCCTCCATCTGTTGATTGACCAGCTTTCTTGAAGACTTCCTTCACCCTATATAGGGAAGCAGGTGGAGTTGAGAAATTTACCCGGAGGCAATCCCCATCTGTCTGCACCCAGACCATAACCTGCCATAACCTCCACCTAGTTATGAGGTGGAAGGTTAGCCAAGGTGTGGGAGCTTGGCTGCCACCTGTCCCCAGCAATTTAAAGTCAAGTATTCCCAGTAGCACAGTGCCAGAGCTCTTGGTCTTGTGCACAACAAGGAGAATCTTTCATAAGCTCTAATAAGCTACTAAAACAATGTTGTATAAAAAGCAGTGCAAGGATTACAAACAACAGTGCCAATGCTAATTAGGGTTAGCCAAGGTTTTCTCATTCATACAGCTAAGGGAGCATATGGGAAATGTCATGTTGTCATAGCAGATTCTTTGCTTCAAAAAGTTGTGTGAAACGTCAAAGCCAAGTAAAATAATAGCTGCATACAACAAATGTAAGGTACAAGAACTTCAGATAATACACTTTTTTCCAATGCCTGAGAAGGGTTGTAGTAAGAATGCATGCAAAAATGCAGTCTGCTGTGTTGTCTATTGTCAAGCTGTTACTCTGCCTCTTCTTGTGAGATATTTCTCTATTTTTATATAAAAGCATATAAAATATGCACTTTAAATAAAAATGCTTTTTTATTTAACAGAAAGCCCTAGAATTAAAAATACTATTAACTGAAAAAATGTTATGCCTTGTAATAGCTTGAAATGCTTCCTTTTCATATGGATGTGGTTCTTCTTTCTTCCTGTAGTCTGTAGGATTGAATTAGAAGAGAATCAACAATTCTGACTGTGTTAGTTAATGACTGATCCAAATCTTAGAGTACTTTCTTAAAAATAATACTATTTGTATGTAGGATGACTCTTCAATGTGATGGTTCTGTGCAAATAATAAAAGAGACACTTCACCCCCTGTGTTGGGACTTGCCTAGGAAGGAAGCCTTTTCAGATGTTCCAAAAGCTCCTGTGTACGTATGCCCTAAACATAACACTCGTGTGAGTAATTTCAATGACTCTTGGCCTCTCTGAGGAACACTGAAGTAATTTTGAGCAAACAGAAGCCAATGGGAGGGATCCATAGATTGAGATGAATGCTTGCCAGGAGAATGTGTTACAGGTTTTTTACTATTCCTATAAGAGAAGAAGCAAGGCAGTGAAAAGTATGTTAGACTCAATATGTGAATGAGCTGTTTGTTTGTTTTTTTAGTCTTGTTTTTCCTCTTGTATTTTGCATTAGGAATGCTGTTGGATTCACTGTTCACAGATTCCCAAAGAAAGGAAACACAAGTAGCTGAAATGTAGGCATTGCCAGAAGTTTCCTCTCTATTTCTGACTCTCTCTTGCCTCTGAAACATGAAAAGAGTAACACTTTGCAAGAACAGACGTTTTCCCCTTGTGTTCTTGTTTAGCCCCTGCCAGATGACCCAGCTCCTTGGGCTGTGGTTTCTGCTTTTCAGACATTTTTTTCTTAAAGGAACTTCTTTTTTTTCTGCTTGCCATTTAACCTGACAGAAGAGTGGCAAGCACATTGGTCAGGTTTAACAAGGTCTGTGATTGCTCAGGCCATGCTTGTTGGGAAGCCTAACAGGATAGCAAAAGTGAGTCTTAAGCTGTGTGTGGACCATCAGAAGTTCAAGTCATTTGTCTGATTGTGTCATCTGACTAACAGGGAAGCTGAGCTGGCGTGGAAACTTCTGGGTAATCTGAATCTCTGGCTTTGGGGAAGCAAATCAGTAGGATATGCCGAGACTGATAACCCCCAGGTCAGTGGAGCATGGGACCCCTTGGGAGCTATTGTGAACCGCAGTTCGAGCTCCCTTCTTTCCTCAGGTCTCCAGAATATGTGATGTCTATCCTGTGGCCCCTGGGCATTTGAAAATGGCTGGCTATTGGGATCAGGAAGGTTGGACACATCTATGTTATAGGAATACCAATCACTGTAGACCAACAGCTTACCAGTGATTTTTAGAACTGAACATAGAATCATAGAATCATAGAATCACTGAGGTTGGAAAAGACCTCTAAGATCATCGATAATTCAATTTTAATGCAATATTCAGGACTGCTCACTTAAGTCTTGTTTTTACACTGTCTTATTTCTTAATTTGAGGCCATGGCTTGAGCTAATAAATACTACATGAAAAGCTATCTTAACATTGTTACTGGCAGAGATTACTAGAAAGTTGTTGAGAAAACTCATTATGCAGAGTCATGGTGTAGAGCTTTGTTTGAATTACTCATGATTTGACTCTCAATTGTAAGAGTTAGTTGTGGTTTGTTTTTCTACTGACTCTTTCTTTTAGTTATTTGATGGAAAATGGAAGACAGGGTCACCAACAGAAACTGGGACTGTTTAGAGCCTGTAGATGGCATTATGACATTACTGCATTTCTATCACTAGCTCTGGACACATTAAAAAATATAAAGTACCAAGAGGTCATAAAGGTGTACAGCAGCTGTGCCACAGCTGATGAGGTTAGATGACTGCCAACCAGTATAATTTAAATCCCTTAAAAAAATTGGTGTAATGTTTAACTACAGTTCAGTGTAGTGAGTGAATGCTATATAACCTATGAGTAATGTACTGAGTAATGCAATGCAACTGTTTCTCAGGAGAACTTGGCTGTGGTTTTAGTCAACTAAGATTAGCAATTGGCAAATCAAAACTGGAAGTCATTGTGTAGTCGACAGTGGAAAAGGCCAAGACATGCCTTAGGGCCTTAATTGTACTGACATATAGAAAACAATATGACCTGGCTGCATTACACTATTGGTATTATGCCTTGGAAGTACCAAAGATGGGTCACCTGAAAGGAATATTATTGCAATTTCTTTTTTCTCAGAATCTAAGAGAGAAAATGAAGATGCAGCTAGGAGTGAAAACATATACTTAAGGACATGTAGGATTCAGTTAGCATGCACTCCTTCCTTCTGTGAATTAAGTTTCACATCAGTAATCTGTAGCAAATCCTCTGTTCCAGAGGGAAACAAGCTAGTACATTACAACACAGAAACCACACTACCTTATAAAATGTTTGTGAAAATGAGATGAGAACCACCAGGATACATTAAAGCATTTAACACATTAAATCAATAATAGCTTTCTAAGTTTAACCTATCCTTTTTTTTTTTTTTTAAGGTGATACTCTTTCAGTAGAGAGCAGCTACACTAAAATTCCCTTCAGTATGCATAATAAAGTCTGAGATAATCATTGTCACCTGAGATGAAAATTATAGTGTAGAGCTTATTTAAAACATAAAGCTTTCTTGCATGTTCCAAGTATGTTTATATTTTGCTAGTACTTATTAAAATTATCTTACCATAGTGTTAATATTTTAAATTGTAAGCATCATTATGTTACATATGTCAAGAATGGCTAGAGAGTAATGGAATTGCTTACCACAGAGGATCCAAAGCAGGATATCATGCTGACTGTTCTTCAACTGTAATTTGGGGGTTGCACACATTGAAGAGTGATTGTTTTGCATCAACCATGGGCTTAACACCGGTATTTTTATATAATGCAGAGCAGCTGCCATGATCTAGTTGTCTACCAGAAGAAAAATCTTGTCCCTATGCTTTGGTCAGGTCAGTGCATCCCAGATAATGTGTCAGAAGAATGAAATCATTCAGTTGATCCAGGAACTGAGCAACAAACAACTCTTACTGATAGCAGTGTCATTATTGTTTTGTTGTGAAAGAGAAAAATATTTTGCATAAGTTAGGTGCCCATTAATCAGAAGCTGTATCCATATTGCATATAGACATTTGTCTATATGAAATAAGTATATTTTCAATGTTGCCACACAAGATTTTGACAATACTAGCTTTACCTCAGATGGCTTTTTTCCTGGTGTCCTTTGAGCCAAGTCTTCCAGCTGATAAGAGACTGTTGAAACTGATGGAGCTTCCTGCATTTGAACCGTGGACTTGCATTCCTGGTTAACACACAGACAACTGGAGCAATGAACTCTGTAGGGGCAGGAATCCATTAGAATCTATGTACAACAGTAAGCACAATCCATCCTCCATTCACTACAGTGGCTCCCTATGGAGTGTTGAATAGGTAGAGCAGAACTTGCATCTGTCTGTCTTAGCAACTCTGTTGGCTTTTTTGTACTCAGCTCTGTCTGTCTTCCATATGCGATGAAACATTACTTCCTATGTGCAAAGTCATAAATCTTGGACAATATCATCTTGTTTGAATTCATTATGGTTTCTTTTGCCGGCTAATAGGTTAGCAATCTATTTATTCATTAAAAGTATGGGATATAAGTAGGGTGAAGGGAAATTACTCAGAAGAATTGTATTTGATTTTGGTGGTGTTGATGCTATATTTCAGTCTTTATCCTTTAAAAGCCTGTTTTGGATATTACTCATTTGATACATTTTAGGAAAACTGTTTTGAAATGTACAGTGAAATTTTCTTCTCAGACAGAAGGCTAGTAAGTGTTTTGCTGTGAGAAATGCTGTTTGCCGCTATGATGGATAGTGACTTTGTGTCTAAGCATAGTGATTGTGTCTTAATGTTACGTTTCTTGTGGTGCTGTTTAGCTGAAATACAGCTGAGGTTCGAGATCCTGATCTGGCACTGAACAATGCATCTTCTCTGTTGTCTGTGAATCTGTGCAATTTAATCAGCTGAGGACAAGCCTTGAAAGTTCAAACCCAATCAAATCAAAAAGTCTTTTTCCTATGTCAAATACAACAGTAATAATTAAATAGCATATACAGAACAGTATATAACAGTTCTTGCATACTCGTACATGCTCTAGCTGTCTTCATTGTTCACTGCTATAAGCATCCACTGTTCAATTTGTTTCTGAATAGATTCTGATGCTAATTTTATTACCTCTCTGAGACTGTGTTTTCATTTAGAACAATGAAGTGGGCATTCATGAATGAGTCACTTATAAATAGACTGAGATGTTTATGCTGTGCTTCTAATAAGAGACATAGCAAATAAGATGTTTACTAATAATTATAGGGAAACAATCTAAACAGTTCCTCTGTCATATTGGAAATCATTGAGAAATTGAGGAGAACAAGGTCTGTCTTAAATTACTAGGGCATATATCTTAGATGTTCTGTCATTCTTCAGGCTTTATCAGTTTCTTCTTGAAGTGCACAGGGCTGTCTGCAGCCTAGTGATACGCAGCCTGGTGATCAGCCTGGTAGGGGAAACCCTCAGCTCCTGCCACTCGGTGATGGCAGTTCAAATGAATAGCAGAATTCCCACTGACTGGAATAGATGCCGTTTGTCTTTGGAAGTGGGTGGTTGTGACCATGCAACTCTTTTCTTCAAACTGTTTCTTCAGGCTTCCCCAGTCCTGGAACTGTTTTGATATCTTCTACTACTTTCTAATGCCATTATGGACATCTGAGCCCAGTCTGACTTGTTATCCTATTTATCATGTTTCCTCTGCAAAGCACTTCTCCGTATCATAGCCACTCAGTGCTGTACAGGGACAGGGAACTGGAGTCCTTGAAATTAAAGATGCTTTACTGTACAGTCTCTAAAAGCAGCAATCACTAAGTGCCTCCTTCCCTCCCTCGCCACAGCTCACGTATGGTGTGTGGGCCTTGACTTTCCAAAGCAACCCTCAGATCTATAAATGCACTGAGCAGTAAAAAATGTAAGTTAAAATAACAGTATCTAAAGAGGTGAAGGTTGCAATTCTCTGCGCAGACAAAAAAAAAATCCCAGAGCTATATCAGCTCCTCTCAACCAGCACGTGTTTGCAGACACTCAGGGGAAGAAATGAGTTCTGGGGACTGCTGGTGACACTGGCACAACACAGGGCCTGGTGCACCCCTTGAGCATGGTCTCATTAAAACCATGGGCTGTTGGACATAGCAAAACAAAGCCTGCAGGCTTCCAACAAAGTGTTAATTTTCAAGGTGTGGATAGAGCCTTTTCTCCTCAAAGTGTTGACTGCAAACTCCAGACTTCCCTGAAACTCATGGGGAATGAGGAACCCCTGAAAGAGGGTGAATGTAACACCTTTGGTATTCTCCTCTAGAGATATAACTATTTTCATAAAAAAGTAGAATCACAGAATGGTTGAGGTTGTCTCCTGATGTTCAGAATTTTCTCCCTCATCTACTTTATTTTCCTCAGAGACATTTCCATTTTGTAAGAACAGAGACATTCTTTCTTTGCAAATATAGATAGAGGCAAATATAGATCATGAAATAATAGATAGATGGCTACAGAAACGATCAGGTGGGAGAGCCTGCTACAGACTTTGCTGTTAGCTGCTAAAGCAGGTACACTTGTAACTCAAAGAAGGCATGTCCCCTTCTATGTAGCTCTCCACAAGTCCAGTCCTCAAAAAATACAGGTAATTGGCCTTCCAGGAAATAGTAGAGTCCATTTAGCTCCACTTCCTTGTCTAGTACCAAGACAATGCAGAGCTGATTTCTCCCTGCCTTTTCTAAGGGCTTCATGGTCATTGCAGTCTCCCGCTTTCCTCTGGAAACGGCTAGAGAAGGGAAGGAGACCTATCTGAGGGCCTACAGGCATAGCAGCCACCTGCCAGCTTTTAACTGAAGTTATAAAGGACACTCTCACTGCCATTTTCTTCAGCTTCATAGGTCTTTTAAATAAGCTTCATGACACTACCATCCCCTTTTTGGTATTTCTGTTTCCATTTAGTGAACTGCCTACCAACAAAATCCCACTTTCTTCCCCCATCAAGTTAGGAAATGGAATGAAGTTGCTAGAGCAGATCTGTAGGCTGTTCTTCAGGCACAAGTTAAAATGCAAGGAATTCCATCTGAATATAAGAAAAAACCTTTTTTACTGTGAGGGTGGTCAAACACTAGAGGCAGGTAGAGAATATCTTTGGAGATATTCAAAGTCTGACTGGAGATGGTCTTGGGGAACCTACTGTTGGTGACCCTGCTTGGAGCAAGGGGTTGGACTAGATGATCTCCAGATGTGCCTTCCCAGCTCAGCCGTTCTTTATTCCTGTGACTCTCCCACACTCTGGCTGCATGTCACATCTGTTCACTTCTGCATGAGAGTCTGTGCTTTCTGCTCTGGTTGGAAACTCTTCTAGCTACTGACTTTTCCCTAAAATATTACTCAGTGCCTAACAGTTCAATCTTGATTTCTTCTGGGCTCTGGGCTCTGTTATAATACCAGTGTTAGCGATGATTTAGTTTCTTAAATACATCTTCACTTTAAATATGATCATTTGTATTTTTTTTGTAGAGGCAAGGTAGCACAAATCACAATGACTCCAGACAAATCCTGTTTATGGTAAATAACTGCGTTAGCTATATAGAATACCAGCCTATATTTATTCTTAAAGTAGTTTGTACCCTTCTTTCCAAAGAGACATTTTTTATTTTTATTAACACCACGATCATTTTACCATTAAGGGTGAAATGTGGCACATTTGTTCTCAAGCCAGGAGTGTTTTGTCATTGCTGGGGGATTTTTGGTGGGTTTTTTTGGTTTTTTTCTGTTTTTTTTTTAATGAGCAATATGTTTCAAGTTAGAAAGAGCAAGGATAATACCTTTGTGATAATTCAAAAAAATAAATTGTCATGTTTGTCTAACAGTCCTCAATTCCTGTCTCAAGGGGCATGTTAAGTACAAATTTGGCAAGGACATATATGTCTGTGTCACAGAAATACCACTCATTGGTCTCTATTGTATAGAGGAGACCTTAGGAAGAAAGATGCCAGGATAAAGAAATACTTTTCTTTGCCTCTTTTTTCAACTTGAGTTGACTTTTAAAATTACCTTTTTCTGCCTAAGTTTCTCTAGAAATATTTTGTAGGCTGCCAAAATATCGATGAAAATGAACATCCAAAAAGACTAGACTTGCAGTCTAAGAGAATGACATAAACCCACACCGGATACCATCATTATGAATTGCTGAAGCAGGAAACGTAGCAGAATTGAAAAACTTACTCCTGCCACATTCTGCAGATAATGCTTCCTCCTGTCCTTCTCTTTGGTGGTATCCCATTGGGCAGAAGCATTTCCATATCCCAACCTCCTGATGAGAGAACAGGAAGGAGACAGGCAGGCAAGAAGGGATTCATCTATGTTAGTTGGTCTAAGCTGTCTTTACAGATTGTGGAGAGAAACTGGCACTGTTATGAATTGATTTGATTCAACTTTAAGTTAAAAAATTGAAATAGTTTGAACACTGCATAGGTCATTTCCCAACAATTTCAAGAACGTAGAAGACCTTTTGCCATTCACTGATAAAATTCTGGTTGCTGTTGCAGGCTAAAACTGATATTCTTTTAAATTAAACTGCAGCAGCAAATACTAGATATTTACTGTTACAACATGGATAACAATTAATGGAGAAGCAGGGAAGTGCCCTAGTATATTTCTATTGAAGGTTATTTTTTTAAAGGAAAAAAGCCCACATACATAGACTAAAAAGGATAAAATAATCCTAATTAATTTTCTTTCCTTTGCTTCAGCAGACCTAAGAGGTGAAAGAGATTCTAAGAGAGCTGGATACACTAGGAACCAAAAGGAAGGTAGCATGGGCAATTTTTAAGTAGCTTAAATCACTTTCTATCTGTTTTTTTCAGTATGTATTGTATTTTATATATCTATATGTATTTTATTTTACGCCGTTTATAAATGGTATATAAATATATTAAAAGTATGCAATTTATAAATTATAATTGGCTGTATATGTATCTGCACTGACATTGGCTCGTTAATGGTAGTCATTTGTAAGTATTTAACAACAATTAAATAGTCATCTGAAAGTACTGGAAATCATAAAACAGATTGTTACATAGCACTATTAACTCTTCAGTAGTAAGACAAAAAATTTCCTGCCTTTACTAGCTGTAAATGAAAAGTTACAATGAAAATAAATTCCACTGACCAAACATGGGATGCTGGGAAGAATATGAGGGCAGCAGAGTTAGCATTAGATTTCTCTTGCCTCCTGCTATTTAGGACAGTGAGTACCAGCGTCACTATAATGCAAAATCTCTCAGACTTTATTTGCAGTTCAACAGAAGATCAAGGCAACTCCACCCAAGTAGCAATTCCAAAAAAAGCAACAGAAAACTGTGCTTTTTTAGACTATGGAAGCAGTACTTTTCTGCTCGCCTGAGAACTTTGTTCCCTCTACTTGGTCAATCTTGTTCGCTTCCACCTCTGTTCCCTCTGCTGCCATACTCCCTTTCCAAGAAGTGCAGGTCTAACTCCTGCCCTTCTTTAGGGCTGGAAATCTATTTAAATCCACAAGGTGAGCTGATTCCCAGAACCTTAAATGCTGTTTTCCTTCACAGTGACAGCTGTTCTTCCAGGTTGTGAAAGGGTCTGTAGTGTTTGAGTCTAGTAAAAACACTTCTGGCATCCACTAATTCAGTATTCTTTTCTGTTTCTGTCACTGATGTGTTACTTTACCGGATGGGCATTCCCAGTATTCCTCCCAAATCTCACCTGTCTTGTCTAGTTGGACTGCATGGTCTTTGGGGAGGAGCTGTGTCCTGCTCAGGTTGTACAACATCTATCATAACATGTGTTATCTCAGTTGGAACTGTTATGTGGGATAAAACACACATGCTTTGTCTAGATTGGAAAACATTCTAAAGATACTAAATGGGATTACTCAATCCCTGATTATTCCTCAGGATCATATCTATATAAATTACCTCCAGTTAGCACAGCTGTTTCATAATAACTTCTAATTCTACAAATTGAACTACTTAAGAAATATTTTGCAAAAACATTTCAGAGTCACGATTACCCAATATATACATTCATAGCGTAAGAATTTGCTGTTGGTTTGGCAAAACATACTCAAATATGTGTTTCTGTGTATGGTATACAGTAAGGATAAAAATGTACATAATATTTTAAAGTGCCTATGGATTATTTTGTCCATTCATTTTACAGATAACTTAGCTGTTGCTTTAGCAACAGGAAATCCAGTGCAGTCAGCTCTCAGATCAGATAGAATGATTCAGCTCAGTTCAAGTCTGATAGATAAGACACGATCACCATTTCTTTCACTATTTGTAGGCTTATACAAATAGAACATTCATTTTGCTTTTGCTAATGATGTAAAATGCATTACTCATTATATATAGGTTATTGCTCGAATCCCTCATTCCCCTTCCCTGTGCACTGAAAGTCACAGTTCATGCTTTTTGAGGCTGGTGATATCTGAGTGCATTATGTTCCTGCTGAGCCTTTACAATGTTCTATATGCACCATGTGTCTTGTTTAGAATAATGATTTGGCACTAAATCATCACTAGTCAGTTGGTCTGAAATGTAATAGTTTGTAATTTCTTCACCTCAGGCCAGTGATGTCATGTAACATGGCTTTACTGGCTTATCACGTGCCATCAAGTCTCCTTGGGCTAATTACTCCAGTTCACACCATCTGCATCACTGCATCACTGAAGGTGCATGACTATTTCCAGTTGTTTTGTGTCATGATGATTATTTTCTTTAATCATAATGAAGATAACAATTCCTAGGGAAAAAAATAACTCAAAGCAAATAATTTAAGAATACATTTATTATGTACATGGGATTCAGTATTTGTTTACTCAGGTACTGGTGAACAATCTAGAAAGTCAGTTTAGGGTAAAGATGCACTTAATATCTGCTTCAGTGAAGCTGGCCGCATATGGTGTTTTGGTTAAGATGGATAAAAATGTACAGTAAATAGTTAGGAAATATATAGATACCAAAACTGGATTACAATCAGTCTAGCCCTTTGATTGGCAGTGGAGTAGGAGGTGAATGAGGGTATGCTTCCCAACATAATTTGAACATGTTTTGTTATGAGGAAGAGGGGAAGGGTCAGGAGTCTTTGTGGAGGATGTGACCTAGTGGAAGGTGTTTCTTAGAGCCACATCTGGAGATCATAATCCATTCTTGAAAAGGATATTTGAGCAAATGCAGATTCATTTGATGAAAAGTAGACAAGTACGTCTGAACTAGTCGCCTTAAGTGCCTTCTCTAGTAAAGCAGAAAGGAGTTTATCTCATCCTAAACAGCATATCTAAAATAGGTCAAATGACCCAGTTGAGAAGAGAGGAATATAAGAATAACCATAGAGCTTCAGGTCAAAGGTTCACCGAGCCAGCATTTTTCTGTCTGGCTTTCTTTGGGGGTGGGACATAATCACCAGGAAGGTGATTTCCCCAGAGTGAGGCTCAACTCCTGCACTCTGTGTGTGCTGGTTCTTCTGACTTCATCAAATGTAGGAAACTCAGCTGCATAATCTGTGGCAAAGGGGGACTGTGTTTATGCTCTCTCCTAAAAAGAATAGACAAATGCTGTCCAAAAATTAATGGGAATAGAAAAAGCATATACTGTATTTCCCCCCCGCCCCAGTCTCCCAGGGGACTTCCTAAGCCTGTAGTGATTCACTTCTCTAGTGACTCACAACAGATTTATCCTTGAAATGTTTATCCAGTTGCCCTTTGAACCCCTGAAACTTACTGCATCCACAATGTCCTTGAAAAGGAATCAGCAGGTCTGCTACCTGCTGCATGAAGAACCACCTCCTTTTGTTTCTTTCGAACTTGACTGCCCATGGTATTGTTTGGTGTAGGAGACCGCAAAAAATTGTTCCTTTCTCTATACCATCAGGACTGTGGAGCTATCTATCATATTCCCTGTTCTGCAGGATGAAGAAGGAATCTCTGGCTCTCTGGACCTTGTGTGCGCCTGCAGGCCCTGCAACCTCCTTCCCCTCACCCCAGGCTCTGCCTGCCTGCACAGCTGGCCAACTTCAACACGGTACAGCTATAACTTGGGATCAGGCTGCTGTGGAAAGACCAAGGGGAGAAAGAGCCATGAGAGGACTCATCACAGCCTCCTTCCTTCACTAGGAAGCTGAACATAAGCTCAGACCCTTGCCTTTAGGCCTAGCACAGGCTATGTAGTAGTCTGTGCACAGCCATGTACTGCGATGGTCCTGACTTTGCCTTGCTGGCTTGATTTCCTGGCTTGACCTTGGCCCTGCCTTATCACTACAGGCTTGCCTGATGATCATTGGACTGTGGCTGACCCTGGTTACTGTCACCAAACCTGCTTAGCTCTTCTAGGACTGCACCTTGTTGGAGAGGACACTGTCTTGTTCTGTCCCCCTCTGGCTCCTACTCACCTCTCCTTGTGGAGCAGCCCCCTCCTCATGCTCCCCTGACACAGCCTGCTCAGTCATTGCTCTTACAAAAGCAGCCTTTGGTCATCCTTGCTGCCTCTCTGTGAGTCTCTTCAGGTTCTGTTATTCCCTGCTCGAGACGAGAGAGCAGAGCCATTCAAAGGCTTCAACGTGAGGGTGAACAATGGGTTTATGCAATAACATAATAGTTTTATCTCTTGTTCTCAAACCCTTTTCTAATAATTCCTAACATTTGACTCACTTTTTTTTTTTTGACAGATGCTAAGCACTGAGCTAATATTTTCATAGACCTGTCTGTCACAACCTAAAGATCTCACTCCTGAGTGACAACGGTCAGCTTATAGCCCATTTCTTTTTTCTTATGTGCATCAGTTTGCATTTAGCTACATTGAAATTCATCTGCCATGTTCTCAGTCACTCAGTCACGTAAAACCTTTCTGCAGTTCTCTGTATCTAGCCTTTGTTCTTTCTATCTTTATAAGAGCTGCAATTTCATATGAGCTGCAAACATTGCTCATTGCTTACCCCTTTTCCCAAGCAATTTAGGAACAGCACGGATCCCAGCATTTCTGTGAAAGTCTCCGATGACCTCCCACTGAGAGAAGTGACTGTGCACCCCCACTTCTCCTTCCTACTCTTTGCAGTTCTTCTGCATGCCTGTTCCTTCCCTCTTATCCCACAGCTGTTTAGTTTCTTTAGAAGACTTTGATGACTGATTGTTTCCTTTTGGAAATCCAAGCAGGCTATAATATCTGTGAAAAATCCCCCATTAACACATATATTCACTGAATCTGGTGAAGTGGAGGAGTCTGCCTGAGCCATGTAGGGGAAAAGGGATTCACTCTGTAAAAGTGACATTTCTTATAAATGTGTAGAATGGCCGAAGTTCTTATTCCAGCCCTGACACATGAACTTAGCCTGTGGTGACTGCTCAATAGATGCCCAAATTTGTAAATCCCTGTGCTCCCTTTTGATCTCACACATTTTTATTGGAGATACATTTCATCCAAACTGCACATCAGTCAGCTCAAAGGCAAAATTCTGTGGCGCTGTTTTGCTGGCAAAAGGGGTTTTAGTCAGGAATTTGACTAAACAGTGATCATACCTAGCCCTAGAAATCTGTTGATCGCATCAGAGTTAATGAATATATGGAATATATGGCAGGAATCTTCCCTTGCAATTTCATAAACATCATTCCATTAACAGTAGTTGCAGAGTAACTAGAAAATATTTCCACTCATAACTTACTGACTAATTTTGCTGACTTTCTCTGGTTTTGAGGAAGTCTTCATAACATTGAAATGTGAACAAAATTATAGAGATGATGTTCATGTTCTCCCATTCTTTTTATCACGACTAGTAAAAAAAAAAAAAGGAAACTGGCTTCTTTTCTTGTTTGTTTGTTTGCTTTTATTTTTAATATCTAACTTTCCCCTTGCCACCCCCGCTCAAAAATATCAGCCAATGGAGCTAATCATTTTATTAAGAGCTACAGATGCAAAGCCCTAAATATATGACAGCTGGTATAATGTGTGCACTGCTATGAAAGTTTATAGAAAACTGACTCATGGCTGTAGAGAATAAAAGTCTAGCTTGATCTAACACAGAAACAAATTGATAAATTAGCTGTAAAGCATAGAGTCATATCTCTAAAATATCTCTAACTCCTGGCTGAATGTGTATTTATTGGAAATGATGGTATAGAACCATAGAATAGAAAACCTGACTTATGTAGCTATATAGTTCTGTACATAGCTTTTTATAATCATGTTACAAACTGCTATATTAGCTAAGATATGCCCATCTGAATACATTTTACAGCATTGGACTTGTGTACTACATGCACTTGTGTTACTGTGAAGAAATGTTCACAGTAGACAGTATTCTTAGGTATATAGTTTAGCATCACCTCATCAACTTACCATTGGCATAGGCAAGTTGTGAAATATCCAGAGAAGCCCTTATTTATCAAAAGTAGGATGTCACTCTTGACAGATATTTCTGAGTTTTTCAGCCTTATGACCCCCTGAAAAAGGTTAGAAAGTTTAAGCCTAAGCCTAAAGGTGGATGCTCAGCATCTAAGTGTTGAAACAGGATTTAAAAACACTTCTCTGACAAGAAGGTAATTACTGAGAGTGATAGGTGGGGATTTACTTCCCAGCTCTGGACATTTCCCATTGGAAATGGTGACTGAACTTTCAAGCGAAAAATACTCAACATTCAAGTGGAAAGGCTCAGACCCTGGGATGACAGGATGAAACCCTCTTTCTTCTGAAGTCAATTGACAAAGTTCCACTGACTTTGAACCACAAAGCCACTCATATATTTAAAAGTCTCAGGGCTATTTCAAGGTCAGATCCCACCTTCACCACAGCTGCACACTATCCGTATGGCATCAATGTGTCCAGGCTGCCCACACTCTGGGACACCCACTAATGGTGCTTATTCCATAAGCCCCTGCTGTAAATCTAAATAGGCCTTTCTAGCAAATATGCTGTGCTAAAGGTGTCTGCACCACAATCACATGAACCTGTACACTGTCCTACATAATCCCGCATTGTTGATATTGATCTTACTGATTAGACTTTATGATGATTAGCTGGAAGAACAGACAGGATAAGAGAAGGTAAAATGAGGAGATCTTTCCAGCCCACTGGCTTGAGAAGTATGTTCTGACTCCTGGAATGAGACCTGAATGTTGGCACACCATCCCATTCTCACATTTGATCTCCCTACGCTATGATTTTCATTGGAAGAAAAGTTGGCCAAGAATGCAGGTTGGGAACATGGTGAGCAACCAAAGTCACCAGGACTGTGGACTATATCTGTTCTGTAATTTCATAGAATCATAGATTCATAGAATAGTTTGGGTTGGAAGGGACCTCTAAAGGTCATCTAGTCCAACCCCCCTGCCGTGGGCAGGGACATCTTCAACTAGATCAGGTCGCTCAGAGCCCCCTCCAACCTGACCTGGAATGTTTCCAGGGATGGGGCATCCACCACCTCTCTGGGAAACCTGTGCCAGTGGTTCACCACCCTCAGCGTAAAAAATGTCTTCCTTATATCTAGTCTAAATCTACCCCCCTTTAGTTTAAAGCCATTCACCCTTGTCCTGTCGCAACAGGCCCTGCTAAAAGGTCTGCCGCCAGCTTTTTTATAAGCCCTCTTTAAGTACTGATAGGCTGCAAGAAGGTCTCCCCAAAGCCTTCTCTTCTCCAGGCTGAACAGCCCCAACTCTCTCAGCCTTTCTTCACAGCAGAGGTGTTCCATCTCCCTGATAATTTTCATGTCCCTCCTCTGGACCCACTCCAACAGGTCTGTGTCTTTCTTCTGCTGAGGGCTCCAGAGCTGGACACAGTACTCCAGGTGGGGTCTCACCAGAGCAGAGTAGAGGGGCAGAATCCCCTCCCAGGAGAAGCTGGCCACGCTTCTTTTGATGCAGCCCGGGATACGATTGGCCTTCTGGGCTGTGAGCGCACATTGCTGGCTCATGTCCAGCTTTTCATCCCTCAGTACCCCCAAGTCCTTCTCAGCAGGGCTGCTCTCAATCCCTTCATCCCCCAGCCTGTATTGATACCGGGGGTTGCCCCGACCCAGGTGCAGGACCTTGCCCTTGGCCTTGTTAAACCTCATGAGGTTCACACGGGCCCACTTCTCCAGCTTGTCCAGGTCCCTCTGGATGGCATCCTGTCCCTCTGGCATGTTGACCACACCACTCAGCTTGGTGTCATCTGCAAACTTGCTGAGGGTGCACTCGATCCGACTGTCTATATCATTGGTGAAGATATTAAACAGTACCGGTCCCAATATGGACCCCTGCGGGACACCACTCATCACCAATCTCCATCTGGATGTTGAGCCATTGACCACTGCCCTCTGGATGCGACCATCTAACCAGTTCCTCACCCACCGGACAGTCCACCCATCAAATCCATACCTCTCCAGTGTAGAGAGAAGGATGTTGTGGGGGACCGTGTCAAAGGCCTTACAGATGTCCAGATAGATGACACCTGTAGCCCTTCCCATGTCCACTGATGTAGTCACTCCATCATAGAAGGCCCCTAGGTTGGTCAGGCAGGACTTGCCCTTGGTGAAGCCATGCTGGCTGTCTCGAATCACGTCCCTGTCCTCCACGTGCCTTAGCATAGCTTCCAGGAGGATCTGTTCCATGATCTTGCCAGGCACAGAGGTGAGACTGACTGGCCTATAGTTCCCTGGGTCTTCCTTTTTTCCCTTTTGAAAAATGGGGGTTATGTTTCCCCTTTTCCAGTCAGTGGCAACTTCACCAGACTGCCACGACTTCTCAAATATGATGGATAGTGGCTTAGAAACTTCATCCGCCAGTTCCTTCAGGACCTGTGGATGGATCTCATTGGGTCCCATGGACTTGTGCACCTTCAGGTGCCTTAGATGGTCTCAGGCTTGATCTTCTCCCACAGTGGGCGGCTCTTCATTCTCCCAGTCCCTGCCTTTGGCTTCTGCGGCTTGGGCAGTGAGGCTCGAGCACCGGCCGGTGAAGACCGAGGCAAAAAAGTCACTGAGTACCTCCACCTTCTCCATATCCCAGGTAACCAGGTCTCCCATTTCATTCCGGAGAGGGCCCACATTTTCCCCTGTCTTCTTTTTATCCCCAACGTACCTATAGAATCTTTTCTTGTTGCCCTTGATGTCCCTGGCCAGATTTAATTCTATCAATCAGGGCTTTAGCTTTCCTAACCTGATCCCTGGCTGCTCGGACAATTTCTCTGTATTCCTCCCAGGCTACCTGTCCTTGCTTCCACCCTCTGTAGGCTTCCTTCTTGTGTTTGAGTTTGTCCAGGAGCTCCTTGTTCAGCCATGCAGGCCTCGTGGCCTTTTTGCCTGACTTCCTCTTTGTTGGGATGCATGGCTCCTGAGCTTGAAGGAGGTGATCCTTGAATATTACCCAGCTTTCTTGGGCCCCTCTTCCCTCCAGGGCTTTGTCCCATGGCACTCTACCAAGCAGATCCCTGAAGAGGCCAAAGTCTGCTCTCCTGAAGTCCAGGGTAGCGAGCTTGCTGTGTGCCCTCCTCAGTGCCCTAAGGTTCTTGACCATTTCGTGGTCACTGCAGCCCAGTGTCGCGGATGGAGTGAGACTGCACTTCACTTGTAAGAGAGAAGCAACAATACTTTATTGATAGACAACAGTGAGTTAAAGTGTGAATTAACAAATTTCAATGGTAAATGCGACAGTGAGCAAAATTTGATGGCAAGATACACTTGATTATTTACTGCATAGAGGACAGGGTCAGACATTATTGTCAGGGAGACCCTCCCGTTGAGTCATGAGGTTCAGAAAGGACCCCCTTGCTTTCTAAACTTCTCAGAGAGGAGTTTAGGTGCAGCTGGATCCAAACCTAGTCCCAGTCTTGGTCAACGGTTTATGTCTAAAGGATTATATATGTGCAATCAATCCTTTATATCACTTAGCTAAGATTTCAAAGTTTAGCATGCTATTAGTCAGTTACCGAGTATCTGTTGCAGCAAGGAATCTCTCAACCTCGAGGAATAACCTTGAGAGGCGTCCCTACTCAAGGGGAGATCTTGCCATGCAGCCCACTGCCATGCAGGAGAGCTCAAAGGGCTCTTGGGCTGCTCACTATTTATAGGGGTAAGATGATTGACTCATAGTCATATTTGCATACTGGTAACTGTGGATAGGTGGGCGTATTTCTCACAATAACCAAGGGCTATTGTGTTGTTATCTGACTCCTGAATCCACTTTGTTAATGGACAAAGCTATCACCATCAGCATCCATTAACGCCTGCCCCTGGTAGTTCTCTCTTAAGCAGGGTTACAGGAGATAAAGGTCAGGTTGGGCGGAGGAGCACACTGTCACACCCAGGCTGCCCTTGAGCTTCACATTCCCCACCAACCCCTCCTTGTTGGTGAAAACAAGGTTCAGCATAGCACCTCTCCTGTTTGGCTCCTCTACCACTTGGAGAAGGAATTTTCATATGTTCTCAGGAGTCAAGCCATCTCTCATTCCTGTGACTCTCCTGTTAGAAACTTACACTGCTGATTCCAATGTTGAGATCTCCTTTTAACCTTTGTATCATACCTAGTAGTATGTGAAGACATATTTTGGCATCCTCAGGTAAACACCATCCATCAGGCACCTGACACAGTTCTCGTGCCCTTTCTGCAAGAGCTGAGAGGTTTTCCACCTCCCAGATTTTCATGCCTGCCCCTTTTCTTGACATACCAAGATAGGTACATCAATTCACACTTCAGGGTGCCATCAGTCAGAGAGAACTCTATGGAGAAAACAGGGCAAAAGCAAGTCTTTCATTTTTGACATCTTTGAGTTCTCTGTGCATGTTAACTACAGGCATAGCTACATGTCCACCAGACTTTTCTCTTAGCCAATGATGAACTTTGAAACTTTTATAAGACTCTCTTAGAATACTCACAATAGAAGCTGTGAAGAGTAGAGGAGTACCCTGGGGAGTAAGACTGTACAAAGAAGCTCTCCTCCCAAGATGTCCTGGGATTAGAAACAATGACTTCTGCACACAAACTGTCTGTTCTTTAAAAGCTAGATATGAGAAAGAAGAGGCCTTAGACCATGGATGAAGAAAGCGTGGGTCTAGATTGTAGTCATGGATTTGCTTTTCCTGCTTATGGTCCCTGGCCAATGTGTTTTCTATCCAGTATAAAATGCTGTGCCGGATATTTTAAGCTTTCAGGTGTCAGAATGCCAGTGAAGCTGTTGCAGCAAAAGGTGCCAACCCTGGAAGACCAGCTCTGGAAGGGCCATGTGTCTTTTAGCATTTTCAAACATCACTCTTGTCTACCTCTGAACCTTAAGGACTAATAGATAGGTCTGCTGCATCAGTGCTACTCTTTAGGTATAAATAAACACCCGGATGCGCACAACAGCCTGTTCTGAATTATGCTGTGGACTGAGTAGATTGCGCGGAGGATAGTTTTCCCAAACCCTGGCTTGCAGTAGTGAGATCCTCAATACAAGTATAAGGTTTCCACCATGCCTAACTTGCCACATGCCTTGAGACCAGCCCAAGCTCTCTGAGAGGCTAGGCTTGCTCAGTGAATTCCCCTCTTGCTACCCAGTGCTTTACTGGCAGATGACTTTCCATGCATGGAGGGAAATGGCAGAATCTAAGCTCAGCTCTCGGTAGCTCTATGCTGTTGCTGAGGTGGGAAAGAAGTTTGAGGAAGTGAAACTTCTTCTGGACAGGCAGTTAGAGAGCCCAGAAGAGAGTGAGAAAATTATTGCTTAAAATAAGTGCTACTGAACACATCTTGTCTTCAAGGGAGAGTGGTGGGAGCAGCGAGAGCAGGAACCTGTATCTCTGGGGAGACAGCAATAGATGACACGTTCATATGTAGACCCATGCATGGAAAGGTGTCCTGCAACTTGTTGCTTCTGCTCCAGAGACAGTCAGTTTCTTCTTCAGAGCCCTGAGTGCATCTACCCCCCTGGCATTTGGCTGCTTGAGCTCAAGGACAACTAGAGAAAGCGCAGAAGGTGGCTTTGGATGTGAAATTGTGTGAAGAAAGCTAGAAGCCTTAGTGTGGGCTGATCCTCCTTCCCACAGGAGTGGCTTTTAAGCTGAGACTCTAGCCCTTGTCCCCTGCCTGAGATGAAGTTTGGGTTGCCTCACAGCCATGCCTGTTCCTGGCCATGTACCTGCTGATGCAGACCCTGACCCTGATCCACAGATTGACTACTCAGCTTCAGCTCGGACCTGTCTTGTCACCATGGATTTGCCTGGTTACTGTTGAGCTGTGTCTGACCCTCGTTACTATCACCCAACCTGATCCTGAGCCTGACCTTCTGGCTTGACTTCATGGCTTGCCCTCAGACCTGCAAGACCACTGTGGACTTAGCTGATGATCTGGGCTCCAGGCCGACCCCAACTGCCACTCCCTAGCCCCTGCCCTGCCGGACATGGTATTGTGCTTGGCTCCCGGCTCCCTGTCCCTTTGGGAGCAGCTGGCCCTTGCTGCTCTTCATAGCCAATCTTCCTTTTGTTTCCCAGTCCCATAAATTGTCTCAGAAAGGTTTGGCTTATGAATAGTGGAATGGTTTATTGACAAGTTGAAATAAAACCTCATTGCTGTTCTTCCAGGCTCATCGGTCAGATCCCTGTGGTTGAAAGACTGATTGCTCTCTGGCTGGTGATGAGTTATTCAACATCGCTGAGGAGACCTGTCATGTACTAATACAGGCTCAGCCATGAACTCTCTGCAAAGGGGTTTCTGAAATTTGAGTTTTCCAAGACAAGAGTGCCTAACAATAATAAGCGTGGGGCATCGCTTCCAGGCACATTTGCAACTCTGCTGGGCCATCTATTTTCAAATCTTCTGGATGTATTCATGCCTGAATGTGCAATCCTTCCAGAGGAGGAAGGTACTACAGAATTCCTCCTTGGTCCAGTTGACAGTCCTTTTTGTAAGCTCTCAGTGGTGTGATGAGGCCAGCGTATACAAGGGTGGTGTTGTGAATGCTGAATTTTTGAAAGAGCCTATCAAATGCAGAGGCTTACCAGTGCAGAATAATGAGGCACAGTCCTGTTTGTTACACTGTCACGTAGAAATACTGGTGAACTTGAAGCAGCTCCAAGGGCAAGAAATGTGCATAATTTGTGGGAGCTTGTGGAGTAACTCAGACCTTGAAATTCATCTCCTGGCTCCTGCATGTGGCTCAGGGAAGAGCACTGAATCTTCATTTTCCTTGTATTATTCCCTACACCAACTGGAAGTTGTTTTATAGATTTTAAATAACATTTATTGAAATTTTGGCAAATGAATACAAACAAGAAGAACTTTTAAAATCTCTGATGAACAACTTCTCCCTGTGTGGCAATGAGGAGAAGCAGTGTTTGATCACATGCCAGCAGAATCTGCCTTTGACTTTTCTATTGATAGAAAAACCCAGCTTATTTTATTTCAGAACTGGCCACTGAAGGAGGTGAATGGAATAAAAATACACTTGTTTTGTCATTTTACCATATAAAAGAGAAGATATAAAGATGTTCCCTGCTCAAAAAGATTGCCTCAGTCACGTATTATAGGAGGGCTTTTACCTCTCTATATTTATGTATTTTGTGAGGAGAGGGGAAGATAGCAAGAAAGCCACTGAAATAGGCAAAATCTGTCATAGTATTCGTTTTCCAAAAAACACTCCTGCCAGGAAAGGCACATAAATGTTCCAGCTGTGTTTTGTAATCTTTGTTATTATTGACATACTTAAAGTAAATATTTACAAGTTTCAGCCATGGTTTTATAATTAGTTTTATTTTTCATAATTAATTCTTTCTTTTAGTTACAGTCTGCACCATACAGCTGGTGAAATTTATAAGCTTTTCTCCTTATTTATTAGTGGTTATGTTCCTTTCCACTGTCACATTCCTTTATCTTCATATAGATTCTCTGCCACCTCCACTCAGGATACAGGTTTCTTCCTATCTTTCCCTACCTGGTAGAAGTTACATGTTTTTGCTTGATGTTACTCAAAATAAAGCTTCTGCTTAATTAAGTGTATATATTGTCCGTTTACCATATTTGGCAGGATACTTTCAGCATTATATTCACTGTAGTATAGTCAGATTTCCTTTGTCAGTTATGGAACAGAAGTTATTCTGGGGAAGTCCGCCACAGAAGCAGTGATAAGAAATAATAGACCATGTCAAACCCATACAGAGAAGGGTCTAATCAAATGTGACTTAAAAGAGTTTATACAGAATTTATTTTCACCTGGAGCTTGATGGGCTGACAGTAATGATTACATGTACTTGAGTAAAAAAAGGTTCCAAAGGGTATACCGTTATTCCATCTTGCCATTTGAAATATGGTCGGAAGGGAGAAGAGATCACATATTTATGGATTTGCAAATAAAGTGAATAGTTTCTTATTACCAGTTCAATCTTTTTCCCCAAATAACCCATGATCTTCTGTGTAAAACTGAAATTTCACGTATTTGCAAAACAGAAGGCTTTTGGCACACAGTGGCTGCCAGGTTCTGGTCAGAGCTATCTACATTTTAACAATACTGCCTGCTAGAAATAAAGCTTTATGTGAAATTGCATGCAAAAGCTCACCTTTAAATATTTTCCCCTTTTGGACTCTGGAGCAGGCCTTTTGCCTCAATTTGCATATACTTGGGAGAATATAACTGCAGACAAAGTTGTGGTTAAGACAGAAAAATGGCTTTCCCTGTCACAGCAGATATTTGTTTGGGTTCTAGTCCTCTCAATGTGAGAGACAGAAGTCTGTGAAACAGTACTTTATTTTGCCAGCCTCCAGAAACAAGTTGCATAGCTGTAAACAGAAAACTCCTACTAAATAAGATCTATACCTGGGAATTTTTAAAGCGTAGTCTTTTCTTCTCAATGGTATGTTCACTAGTTCTTTTGAAAATGTTCAGATTTTGTAATTTGCTTCCAACCTACCTTTTATTAATTCCAGTGGAACTTCTCACATTGGAGATGCACTATATGTCTATAATGTTATGGACTAGGTTCTGCCTTAGGTGATGTATTTATGTTAGGGCATAAGAGTTCCTTCACACAGAGTGAGCAAGAGTGTTTCAGGTCCCAGCACTAGTGTGTGTGCCAGGTATCTGCTCTCAGCCTCCAGGGTCAAATGGAGGGAAGGTCGGCTGGGGGAAATTTAAGAGCTGTCTCCTTTGAGAGCAAGTAAAGACTATCATGCTATCCGGGTTATGTGTACCCAAGACATGTGGGATATATGTGGAGAGAAGTGTTTCTGTGGTTGCCAAGAGGATAGATTTGGAGAAACTGGAAAGTCTGAGATATGAAGCAGCCCAGAAGAGGAGGCTCTTGAGCCCATCCTTTGCGAGATATGATAAAGACTCCACTCTACCTCTGCTGTGGACAGCTGGATATATATGGTGGAAAGGTCTGAATAAGCTGGAGACTAAGGAGGAAAAGAACAGCTTCAAGCAGCCAGGGAAGGAGGGATCACCTATGTCAGCACTGGCAATTGAAAGGTACAGCAGAAACTGCAAATTCAATGTCTTGTGCTCAGGAGGAGGTTTGTCTCCTTCATCACTCCCACCCTTCCTTCAAGTTGCATATATATTCATAATGGTTCCCATCTGATGGACAGGCTCTCCCTGTCTTCTCCTGAAAAAAGCTGGCAAGCTGGTAGAATATCTTCTGGAACCACTCACTACCTGCCCCACACTGCAGTACACTGGGTGGAAATTTGTCCTGTAGAGGGTGGCTTGCAATGTGCAGGAGGTTACTTTGGGTTCTTATTTTTCCTGGAAAGAGGAAGGATTTTATTTTGTCTGAGGGCCATGGCCGCAGCACTTTCCATCCCTAGGCAGGACTTTTTTAAGAGAACAGTGAGAAAGAAGCAATGGCAGACGGAAACTACTCTTGCTTGTATGTGCTCCTTATGGCTTTCAATGGACTATCCAAATGAGCAGGCACGCAGGAGTAAATTAGGTTATGTGGTCATTGACTTTCTTCCCAGATGAGCCTTTTCCTATTTTTTTGAGTATTTCCTTTAGCCAGCTGAGGAAAAAAAAAGTTTTTTTCTCTTTCTTTTAAAAACATTTTTATTTTTGCAGGACAGGTAAAATCGTTAAGGGTTCCCTACTATATTTTTAAGGAATTATACTGTTACTTGATTCTTTTTGCTATAAATCTCAGTGTCTTATAGTAACTCACATCCCTGAAACTAGCATGTCATTATAGTGCTCTGATTTATCCACTGAACTTTTCACTGGGCTAGCTTTCATTCCCCATAAATATCCATTTGTTTCATGATGTTATATGTTTGCCTGTCTGTGCCTTTGAGAGCCCATAATAAAAACATGATGTCCTAGAATCACCTCCGCTGCTTCTCATCAGTGGGGCTGTAAAACAAAGACAGAAGGGAACTTTGGGGAAATGGTGCTGCTACTGATGCTGGCATCAATTCTCCACAGCTGTCTGTATCCGTATCTTCCAGGCTTTTCCTCTCATGGGTCAGACAGTTGAAAGCAGAACGACCACCTTGGCTGGGAATGGATTAGTGGGGAGAGAGAATGTGTCCAGCCACAGCCCTGGCCTTAAAATGCCCAAGCACAATATTCTCTCTTATCTTTTTCCACCTTGTTCCAGACTTTTCCATGATGAGAAATGTAGGGTAAAGTGCAGGAAAAAGCTCCTTAAATCAAACCTCAGTGAACAAAACACAACTTCAAAGTCATGCTTGTACCTTCATTGGCTTCTGAGTTTTCATTTGTTATTTCTGTCTGCCAGCTTCAGCCTGCAACACTTCGTTTAATCACCAGATCCCTCTCTTAGCTTAAAGGAAAAAGAAGCTAGACTTGTCCCTTTACTTTGTTAAGAATATCTTTTGGAGCATAATTCAGATTTAGGGCAGATGCCACTTTCACTTTATTTAAAATCAGCAGGAAGCTAAAGGCCGCACTTTCCTTCCTGACCTTCTGCTGAAAAGGCTGTTCTCCAGGGGACTTGGGAAAGGAAGGCAAAGTTGTTCAAGATATCTCTCAGTATCAGCAGAGCTATAATATTAAGTATGATGCCTTACAATAAATTGATAAAACCTGGTAATTTATATGTTTTAATGCTTCACTTACATTTCTAGTTCATTTGTCATTCTGTATCTGTAATGTGTAAGAATGTAAGCTCTATTTTCAGTTGACATTTCATAATTCACATGTGTGTGAACATCTGAAATCCCAAAAGAAAGGAAAGAGATTAGAGAAACATTAAATGAAACTCCAGTGGGTCTGAGCTAATATTTATTCAGACTCCATGACCTTAACACTTTGTACAATGCCTTCCACTATTATCTCTGCTCTGCACTTCACATTACAATCCGTGGGAGCCGGAGGATGAGCTTCGGTTTGCTTGTGGCAAATACTGGCATTGTGACAAGGTACATATGGTATCTGGCTTATCAACAGGTGGCAGGCAGGGCCAGAATTGACACCTATAAATATTTCCCACTGTATCAAGAAAAGTGATGCTTGATAATGTTTTCAAAGATGTTTTCAAATGAGTACTGGCAAACTTTCTCTGAGACAATAAACCATTGATTTCAAGTATGTTTTCAACAAGTTACATCTAAAAAGTTGAAAGATAGTAAGCTCAAGGCATACAGACAGAATAACAGTGGAGCTAACCAAATGTCTCTGCACCAGTGGTATAAGAGAACCTATTGTAATTACTTACACTGGACAGATGTTACTAAAGGGGGCAAAAAGAATTTGTAAATCAAAGCACACCGCATGACATAGAGAAAACATATTTAGTACTTCAGATTACTTCTGCAGGATATTACTCATATATTACACAGTCTACAAGCCCCTTTTTTTTCCATCTGAAGTGGTTTCCATTAAAAAATCAAATTTGCCCACAGATGAAGCAGGTTGCAGCGACTCACTTCAATAAATTTTCTTTTTGGGTTAGAAGGGAAAAATGTTTCTGCATCTTGCAGCTTCCAGATTGGTACCTTTGATAATTGCTGATAGGGTCAAATTTGTGGATTTCATACTGAAAAAACAGTACCGTATGTTCCCTGAACATCTGTCCCATTCTTCACTGAGGTTTAGTTTATTTTCTCAGTATTAAGCATAAAACCTGAACTTTGCATATTAATATTGCTTACACCTACCATGTTTCCTTTATTCCCTTGTTTGGTTCTCACAGCTTATCTTTGCTCATTCACTCTTTTTTTCATACAAAATATAAGTATGTCCTTCTTTTTGCACATATCTGGATTTAAAAGTGTTGTCTGTACAGCTGACTGTCTTTACAACTGGAAATACTAGACAGGTTTCTTTCCTGGACTAGTGCTATAGTCAGTAGCTAGATATCTTCCCTTGAACCACACTTAATGGGTCAGCACATTCCTGTTTCTAAAAGTTTCTGGAGTAGATAAGCAGAATTTTCAAACTTTCCAAACTTTCAGAGCATATGTATTTCTCTATGTAAGATTTCTATTTGGACTAATGGGAGTTATGACTGATTGCTTCTGGATCAGGCCTATTTAACTGTTGATAATCATGCCCAGTTGCTGAAGTATGATTTACAGATTAGGCAACAGGGCTGTAAAATTCATGCCTTAGATTTTACTCTCTTTTTTCAACTTCTTCTGAAGGGAAGAGCAAAACAGATGAGTATGGCAGTAGGAATGGACATAAATGGATGGTCTTTCAAACAAACTATAATGTGGGAAGATCTGAATTCTCTCCCTGGATTACCCAACAGACTTCCATGGTGCCCCTGAACATCTTTTGAAATATCTTTGTTTCTTATCACTCATGGTGTTTAAGGATGTTTACCTAGAACACAAGGAGCATTATGGCAATGAATTTTTAATATGCTTTGTCCTTCAAGAGGAAGATCTATACAAGCATAAATGAACATAGAACTTCTATTCTTCTCATAAGAAAACCGAGGAGTGATCAGTAAAGCATACTGCTCTGATTCTCCACATTTGTTTTGTACAGGCTTTGTTGGATATAAAGATATTTTTGGAATATGTGTGGCTTAGCACAGCCAACATTTTGGAGGACACCTGGTCCTAAAATAGAGAAAATTTAAAAATATTTGATATATAACATAAATTAATATAACTGATTCTTATATTGCCACTAGTTTAAACTACTTAAGGGGGTGTGTGGGAGGGTGGAGGAGGAAGGTACTCTGAATACAAATTCAGTTCTATTCTTCCTCTTCTTTTTTACCATTATGCTGTAGCATTGGCTGATGTTTCTCCATTTCTTTTGAACGAGATAGAACAGTGCAATTTAAATGGCATCTTTTTTGTTCCTTATTTCCTGCACAGCATTGAAGCAAAACATATAGAGAAGGGTAATTTTTTCCCCCTTAATAACATTACATCACTTGTGATTAACTGCTGATATTTATTTCAGTGATATTTTAGCAATGTTACTGTTGAATGTCAAAAAGCAGTCAAATCTGAGTCATACATTATATGGTAAGCTCTTCCATAGCTCTGTTATCCCCAATGAATTCATGCCATTACATCTGTCATTTCAGCAGCAGACTTTTTTTCTCGGTAAATACAAGGTCATTAAGTAGTCAGATATCTGCAATCTAGTAATCCTGATGAAATTAAAGATTCCACAGTTTCACTAAAGTAATAATAAATGCGTATTCAATTTTACAATAGGATGGATGGGTACCTTTCAATGCAGGGCTTGAACAAGGCTGAAATTGAAATATCTTTTGTATACTGAAGAGTATATTTTATTCCTTTGAAATATTAAATGTCAGTTTTGCGGTCAGGATAATTTTTTGTTAGATCTCTGAATGCAGACAGCCACAAAGACTAGGTGTTTGCTTCTATTTTGTCTCCGCTTACAAATTAAAGCAGCTTGTTAGGAGAAAGTGTTCAGAAAGTATCCTAATGAGAAAGGAGTGGCTGAATTTCATCCTTGGGTTCATCACTGAATTGTCCTGTAACTTTAAACAAAGCAGTGGGGTGGATCCCACTACGATGCTGAAAGGAGGTGCTCTACTGACCTAAGCAGGACAGCTGGTACTCAGGAGTTCTCAGGCCTAACTAGGGGTCAAGTCTAAATACCATGTCACCCTGGAGCAAGGAAGTAATTTTCTCCATCAGAACAATGTGAATATTAGCCAAAGTCCAGGGTAAGTGGATACGTGCTTTGCAAGATAAAGCCATTTGGACCCAAATTCATTATGTAACAGTTTCATGGTGCTCTCTTCAGTGTGAGTGTGTTGCATTATATTAGAATAACAGTTATAACTGGATCTGTTGCCATCTAATATCCATATAAGTGCTACTTAAAGAGAATTTAGAAATAGGTTTCTCTTTTTCTCTCTCTTTCTTTCTTTGGCTCTATTAATTACTTAGCAACAGGGCTTATGGCATTGCAGAAAATGAGGTCTCGGTGACAACATCCTGTAGTTATTTTAACAGTTTGAAAATGTTGCTTTTTAATCTTCACCTTCTTAACCCCCCTTTTTTTTTTCAGTAAAAGTACATATTTAAGTTCTATGCATTTCTTTAAGAGTAACAGTTCATTAGGATCAGTGTCTCCTAGTACCCCTTCATCACTTTTTTGTTCCTAAATCTGTTCCACTGCACTCCTACATACCTCCAGTCTTACTGTGGATCAAGGACAGCAGATTCATCCAAGGAATGTAAACAGAAACCTAAAGCACTTTATAAGCAGATATTGTTGTCAAAAAATCCTGAGTTTGGTGACTCATATTTTGATTTTCTGCATGCTATCATGGCTGAAGTCTTTGAGATACTAGTATGGAGAAAATGTTTTACCTCTGGGAAAAGAAAATGTATGACTAAAAGCCTCAACTGTAAGTGGTCCCAGGTGAAAACAACCACTGAGTTACAGCCTCTTCTGCCCTCTTCTCACTGCTAGCTGCAGAGAAACAGCTAAATGGGGCTAGTGAGTCTATTCTAATATAACAATGAGGTTGCTGCCCTGCGGTAGAAGAGACCTTTGTAGAAAAGACTAGTCCTACTTCAAAATTCACTTGTCTTGCCTCTGGCTGCTGCTGGCAAGTGTCACAGCCTGGATCCATCTGGGTACATCCATATGGCTAAGTAACACAGGGCAGAGTCAGCTCTGTAGCTGTGAGACAGCTGAATGGCAGAACTTGTGTTCACAAAGCTGCTGCCTCTGCCCTTCCAAAAAAGAGTAACTGTGTCCAATTACCCTTTGGGAATGGAGTCTGTCATGTATTATCCATTGGGCATTATCTGGCAGAGAGCTAACTTCCATGAACCAAATGGGTGTGAGAGAACAGGCTAACAAAGAGGTATGAAGGATCACAAGTCAATTGTCTAGCTTGTACTATGAACCTTTTTCATTTCCTTGTATAAATGTATCCAGCATGTCTATCATGCCTGGTGCAGAAAAGAGAAACAAAGCTTTCTTCTGCATAAAATATATGCCATCCCGAGCTTTAATTTAAATTGCACAGAAACCTTAATTTCATTGATTTAAGTTGGATATGTTAATTTTAGTCATATATGTATGTCTGTGCACACATGTGGATGCATAACTATATAATCTCACTAGCATCCTTGCAAATTCAATTTGGTTCTAATAGACAAGCTGTGCTGTTTTCTTATCAATCATCATTATCACTGATATGAAATGATAGGTTAGAAAAGTTGCATATCCTCTACCTAACAGGAGCCAGGAGATGGCAATTTCAGAGGGAGGTGTAAAAAAGTTTTAAAATAAAAAATAAGATCCTACAAGCCAAATGATTTCCATAGTTACACCTCTGAGCATTGAGTAAGATTTCACAGCTGTCAACAAGAACTGAAATTGGCCTGTATGGTCTTTCTTACTGGTTGTGATGGAAGGGAGAGAAAGAAACTGCTCTTATTCTCAGGATTTGTGGATTTTACAGTGGTAGACACTCTTCAACCTTATAAAAAAGGAAAAAGATGGCATGCATACAGTCTCCACACATCAAAATCTACTATGACTTAGAAGTGTCTCTAAGTCATAATCCAGTGTACTGGGAGGATTCTTCTGTGCAAATTTACCTTGAGTCTATACTTGGAGACATGCCATATACATACAATCAAGTCACACTCTAGCCCTTCCCACTTTACACTGCATCAGTTGCTAACGTAAATACACCCATTTAGTCACTATCTAGAAAAAAGATTACATTTCCTTCACTGTCTTTCTGCAGGTGCTTTAAGACAAGGATTTCAAACTGATATGGAGGCATATGGACAATATATTAGACTTCATCACACGTGAATATGATGAAGATGTGTTCCAGCAGAACTGGAAAATAACTGCATAAGTGGCTTTCATCTCATCTAACTTTAACCATATGATTTAATCTATACTTCTACATGCTTGTTATAGGCAATGGAGAAAGACAGGCAGTTAAGAGAATACACTGTACTATGGAAAAGTGTGTATCTACATTAATCACCTTCTGGATGCAGGTAATTCTCTTCACTGAATTTGGAGGGAGATTAGAAGTTGGATTCATCTTGCCTAATGCAAATCCTGCTGTTATATATACATGTCTACATCTCAGCTGGGCTTTCTATATAGTCAATGGGGATAAATGGGCATTTCCTCAGTGTGATTCATCACACACTAAAGTAGAGACACAAGTAAAGTGAATGAATTGTTCTTTCCATATAACTATACTGGAAGGTTATGGTGTTCTACACAGCTGAGATAACTACATTATAGATATTCAAAGTCAGGTGAAATAGGAATTTCAGAGAACTGGAAACTAGACAACCTGTTTAGATGGAACACCTTACTTCCACATGAGATCAATTCCATATGATCTCTTCCAATTCCAGTCCATAGTCCATATTCCATGCATAAGCAGGTTAATAATATATAGTAGCAACCTTATTTCAACTCTTTTTGCAGTGCTAGAGACTCTTCAGAAATGTTGATTACTAGCGGAACAGAGAGGTCTGAAAGTACTTCAGGGAATATTTGTGGAAAGAAAATTCTATGTTTGAATATCTGTAGTGGAAAATGATACAATTAGGGAAGGATATTTGAAGATGCATCCCAGAAGGAATCTGAAGAGTCTCACTTCCTGCTGTTGTGTGCAAGCATAGGACCATGCAACACAGACCTCCCACTTTCCTTGTGGGATGCAATCTTAATGGGCCACATGCTCTTTTATACAAGATGGACACAGTTAATACTGTGGATTTGGGATTACTGTTTGGACACATTTTTCAGAAAACACACTTAAAATGAGAAATAAGCTCTAAATGCTATTGGGTTTTGGATAGTTAAAGTTGGAGAGGATGCAGAGGAGGCTAGGTTTTGTGTTTTACCTTCTTCTAAGCAGGATAAGCAACTCTTTCAATGATTAAAAGGCATCTCTTTCCCTCATTGGCAAAACACCCCCTAGGCATAACACTGATGTATTAGACCCTAAGCAAAGAGCAGCATCAGCAACAATCATCACGATGAAAAGCTGAAGACAGATAGCAAGAGTACATGTGCAATTTAATAACTGGATTTACCCCTAATAAATTTCAGCCAAATTCTCTTTCCAAAGAGCAGGTTTCAAAAGCCAAGACTTTGTCCTCATAATCTGCTTTTAGTTATCCTCTCTAGAGAGAAATATATATGTCCTTCCAGTTTGTTCAAAATGCTGATCAGTGGCTTTCTCTTCGTGTACAGAACTGGGTTTGATTTGTTGAGACACTTACGGCGCTTCTGGCAGATGTATTAGAGAACATGAGATTCCTGCCTTACATATCTTTTAAACTATTTATTCCATATGCTATGTTCTTCTCGCTCAACATAAAGAAGCAGCTTTCTCTCAAATTTATTCTTCCTGAGAACATAACTTCCTCAAGATTTGGGAAATAACGTTGTCCACAGCCTTAAACTTAACAAAATGCAACATCCCTGGACACTGGGACAGATTTTGTTGTTCTTCTGGGCTTCCATGTCAAAGAGGTTATTCTGAACATTTTTGTTTATGGAAAATGCATGACAAGGGACTTGTCTCACTTAATTTAATTAACAAATATATCACTTATATGATTTTGGCAGAAACAAATATTCTACCTAGATTAGATGATACCTCTCAGCATCTGGCTAACAGCTACCGTGGCTGCCAGCAATGTAGGTATGAAATTATTAACAGAATTGACTGGTTTCATAGATATCCATGGCAGAATTAAAGGATCCACAGCTTGGACAATGAAGAAATAACTCAATACTTAATACAGTATATTCAGATTTTTTCTAAGGGCTTTCCAATATTATAATAACTCAATATGTTGTTTGGAAGATCGTTAAAGATTAGCAGAAATTTGCAACTTCAGTGTGAAGTAATTAAATAAGTTTCCTCATGGGAAACAGGACTAATGAACTGAAGCCACCTGAATAGCTGTGGCCTGTCACATTTTTCACTCTACAGTAATTCCTGCTGCCTCTCTAGCACTGAGGAAGATTGTGGAGGGCTATGGCTTGTCTGGAAGTTGCTGGTCACTATTTCCTACCAGCAATTGCCAAATGTTGGTTTGCCAGATCCATTTGTTTCAAAACCCATAGCCACCACCTTCAGGCAAAGATGGAGTGATATTGTGTGCAGGTGGGTTGTCTGCTTCTTGGTGGATGTCGGCCTCATCCTGAGGCAAATGGAACAACAGTAAAGGAAACTGAACCATTGGGGGCCAAAACTTTATTCAGTCAGAGGAGCACATGTGACCAGAGACACACTTTTAGAGGGTCACTCCATGCCAAAACGGGTAAGAACACTCCCCAGGGGACTGCAGCTGTGCGTGACTCACACTGTGTTAAGGACACAAACAAATAAAGCAGCAAAAACCATTACAAACAGAGCAACAAGAAACCTGCTATGTACAGGCAACAGAAACCATCACACGTGCTCAGACTCCTGTGCTGCCCATCACCTCCTCAGAGTGCAACCCACGGCGAAAACCAGGAAAGTTGAGATAGGGAGGAGAGAGGACAGATATGTGTGCAAGTGTTTGCCTATTTTTTTGTGTTCTTCTTTTACTTAATACCCAAATCAGTTATGGGAGGTTTGGGATGGTTGGCAATAAAACAAGCAAAATGTCCTGACCCTAGGCTGTTTTGCCTCAAAAGGGTATTTCAGAATATCTCAACAACGATTTGAGTAAATATGCTTTTGTTTTATAATGATAACTGAGATTAAAGCATATTTATGCAATGTTGAGAATTTCCAATGATTTATTGAAAATTAAGAAAAACATTGTGTTGGAATCTATTAGGGAATGGACTATTGTCTAGTACCTTTAGATTCTCCAGAATTCCTGCTTTCACCTTAGCTGCCATAATGACTGAAATGAAAACTTTTTGCAAGCACCAGGGGAAAAAGTAAAGACACACGATGTTATTTAAACATCAATAAGATTGGTACAAGGTTCAAGGGTTAGCTGCAAGTGTGAATTTAATGAATTCAAGTTCAGGCAGATATTGGATTTATGGATGTTAATAGAGACAGTCATGTGCGTCTCATGGATTGCCACAAGCCAGGAGTGGTTATGAAGTGCTTATGACATGCTGAGTGAAGGTGGAGAAAACAGAGATAATAAAATAAAGATGGGCTCAGGTCTCAAAGTCCTGACTAATGAAACCATTGGAGCTCTGCCATCCTACAGTGAAGATAAAATCAAATGCAAGCTAAGTGCTGAAGGTGTTTACAGAAACATGCTGCTCCTGATTATTGTTCTCATGGGCACTGCCCTCATTATAAGATGTTTCACTCAAAAATTCTGCAGCAGAGTGTCTGCATAAGAAGTGATCACTTTAGCGGTCTCTATAAACTGAGAAAAAATTATTGTTGCACCAAAATTATTCTCTTCCCTTACAGAAATGTTTGCTTTGTTTTGTTTTGCTCAAATTGATTGCATATTTTAGAATGTAAGGAACTTTGCCTAAGCACAGAGCACTGATGTAAGACAAGATCAAGAAGAAGTCGATGGAGTCATCTAAATGAAAGAAAAGTCTTTGCTGCAATTTCGTAGATTCTCATGTATACAATCAGCCCTTATTCCTTGGCAGAAATGTATATAAGGACTGGAATTTCTATAGCTTTATACTATACGAAGTCAGATAATTGCAGTATGGTAGACCATAACATAAAACCTCCCACCGTGTTGTTCTTTAAGGCAGAATCATCTTCAGATGCAAAACTGATTAAAATAATTTTTTGGAGGAAAATAATTAAAAAGCTTTATTTTTCAAATTTCCTACAAAAATGTATTGCCCAGATTGAAAATTTCAGTTTTACTCTTCTTATAATTCTTTTTGGAGTTCTCTACAATTTGTTGAAGTCCTACTTGAAAAGCGTATTCCATATTCCATTGATATCTCATCAATAATGACATCTGTTGCTCTGCTCACATTTGGTAATTCACTGCTTATATGTCTGATAATCATTTTCCTGGCATTTCATTATTACCTTATTATTTACCACATATGTATCTATCACAGGTCTTTTTCAGAATCACTGAATTCCAGAGCACAACCCTCCTTTACCTGTGAGACTTACATTGTTTACTTCTAGATTTATGTCCTTTCACATCATTTATGATCCCATCTTGCCAAATGATCCAGTCAGTCTAACATAGTCCTGTGCCCATGGCTAGCTGTGACTCCACCATATTGTGAATTTATCGGAAAGTTTTACAAGTAACAATTATGTATTTTTTGCTGGTTCAAAATATTCCTCTACTGATTTATCGTGATTTTCCACTTATAACTGATTTCTGCATATATCATATAAATAATAAACCATATCACATAAAATTTAAAAAAAATTAAGTCACACAATCATAGACTAATTTAGGTTGGGATGGACCTCTAAAGGCCACTTGATCTTTCCCTCTTCCCAAAGCAGGGCCATACGAGACCAGGTTCCTCAGGGGAATGTTCAATTGAGTTTTGAATATCTATAAGAAAATTCACAGCTTCTCTGGGCAAGTTGTTCCAGCATTTGACTACTTTCATTGTAAGAAAATTTATCCTAATATCTTCTTGAAATTTTCCCTTTTGCAACTTTTGTCTACTGCCTCTTGTCCTCTTACCGTACACGTATGAGAAGAGTCCAGTTCTCATTAGGTAGCTGAAGACAGCAGCAGCTATAAACAATATCAGACAATTAAAATATCAAATTTACACAGTATGTAAGGCTCTAAGTGGTTTAATGTTTAAGCAAATGTACTATCACATAGGCTGATGCTTCCATTTCGAAACTGGAATTGTGTAGAGGACAAAGTGAAATGACAGAGAACTCAACCACAGCCAAACCTGAGATATCATTAAAATATCATCTATCCCTTACAAGTTTAATTTCCATAAAATCCTTTTCTTTTGTATAGTTTTTATCTCCTGACTTTTAATTTCAGAGGCCAATCATTCCTCTATTAGCCCTACTTTGGTCATTTCATAACAGGGTTGCACAATATCCTCTGTATGAGAGACAGTAAAATTATTCAAGATTTGAAGATTCTTACACATCTGTGGAAATCTGATGCATTAGATGACCTACTGAAATTTAAGGTACTAATTATGGCCTATAAAACCTTATATGGCTTGGGACCAATCCACTTGAGAGACTATGGCACTCTGGCTGCCACTGATGTGTGTGGCAGCAATGCTCAAGCTGCTTCCCACTCCTTGTAAAGGAAAAGTATGCACCCGGCTGAACGTTGCCTGCAGCATTTCCTTCAGAGTTCACTCTGCAACAGCTACATTTGTACTCTGGAGAAAGCTGAATGAGGTTAGGAGATACACAGAGGGAGTAGTTGTTTGCCTGCTTTGGGAACTGATTTAAATGCTGATGAGGTGCAATTTAGTCATATTTAATGTATAATTAAATATTAGACCACCTAGAGACTTGTATAATGTCTTTATTATATTAAACTGAAATGAATAAATAAACACAATCAGCTCCGTTACTAATTCACTGGTGATTTACTAAGGTTACAGTTTTGTGATGCCACAGATGCAGGGACACCGCAGTGGGCTCTATGTAGCTCAGGTCTGGAAGATCTGAATAGGTTGGGCAATATGCTGGGCAAATGTGGCCATATTGACTATGTCTATGCTGCTAAAGAAAGACAGCTGGGGACTGATAACTGCAATGGCCAAGTGTGTCACCTAGCTTGTGAGGTGGGCATTTGTAAGTAGGGCATTTGTCCTGAAGCAAAAAAGTTAGATCATCCAAACCCGGAGTGTAAGCTAACAGTTCAATCATCTGGGTGATGAGGGTCTAATATTCCAATTCAGCCACTGGCCCTCTTTTATTTAACAGTATAGGTATACTTCCATCTCTGGAGATATGAAAGACTTGACTAAACAAATTCCTGAGGAACCTGATGCAACTGGATCTACTCTGAACAAAGTTGGATTAGGAGATCTACAGAAGTCCTTTATGGTTTAAATTATTCTAAGATTCTATGAGTGATTATTTCTAAGGACAACCTGGTCCTATCTAAACTAGTTAGTTGTATGCAGGTTTGCTCTTGAGTGTTGAGGTCAACAGGAACAGAACACCTTGTACACACAGCGTTAAACCCCTCTTAACCTCCCGCCTGTTGAAAATGATCCCTTACTCATGCTAGCCTCTGTGCTATGCCTGAGAATCGTTCTGTGATTCTGTGGAAGAATCTGGTGTAGATCAAAAAAAGCCTGCCGGGGACCATGCTAGCAATTTCACAGGGTGGATGTTTAAGTTCTAATACCTGGGAATGTTCCCTAGCTCTGTTTACTTGACTCGTACAGGAATAACACTTGAGTCTGGAAGCAGTTTAGCTAGTTCTGACAGCCTTACAGATCTGAGCAGGCTTCATGCCACATGTTGTATGGTTGTTTTTTTCCCTTTTGTGGGCTTTTCCATTTCTTCAGGATGCTGGCTACATTGTCTTGGATTCAGGTGGATTCACAGCCCATACTTATGTTTGAAAACTAAATCAGACCAAGCACTGTGATTAGCTACACTGTTGTATTAAGATGTTGGTACGGTTTTGGCCCAGGCCACCTAGCACTATACAAACAAAGCCAAGGCACCACTCTGGATGGCACTGGCCAAGGTCTGCTCCTGATGGGCAGTAGGCACAAGGTCATCTTACTTAGAGGACAGGAGAGAGCTTAATCATGTAGACTGGTGCTGTGGTGTGTCGCTTGCCTTCAGAGTGGTCCCAGCCCACTCTGTTTACTAACATAGACATAGTACTGATATCAAGGATCAGCTCCTGACTAAATCATTTACTTAGAACTCAGGAATGTTTAGCAAGATCCACACTCATCTGCTTTTCCTCATGGAGAATTTTGCAAAGTAAAGAGAAAGACTGAGTTTTCCTGAAGTTTGGTGTTTCTTGGGATGATTAGTAAAGAACTGGAGGGTGAAAAAGATAAGTTTGGCTCTTGCATAGATGTATAGCTCAAATGCATGTAATATCTAAAAGATGACTACATATTTCCAGACTTGCAGTATTCCAAAACAATGTACACTGGCTGCTTCTGAGACACCTCTTTCCCTAACACACACTTTCCCTAAATTTTCTCATAGGGTAAGATTGATGTCTTGTAAAACAAACTGATGCTAATTCTGTCACAAACCTTCTTATTCCTTTAAATCCTCAGTAAAGCTACAGTGGGTTATCTAGGTCGTGTCTTTTGGACTGCCTCATTAAACCTTGTCTTTTCAATATTCAAATTACTTTTCCTTTTAACTCTTCATAATTCTGTGCAGAAACAGGAATACTTAGTATTTCATAACAATTTTTTTAATACTTTTTTGACCAAAGTGTGTGAGATTATTACAAGTTTAAAGTGTTATATGTCTTAAAATTTTCAAAAAACTTCAGCTGCAGAATCTTGAATTATCTGTCCTCTTAAATATGCTGTTTGTAACCTCAGAATAGCAGCAGCACATTTTGTTCCACTTGGCAGCTGGGTGAACAACAACATGAACAGACAGCAGACACTAAAAGGGGACTCAGGACTGAAAATAGGCTTTTTAATTTTTCCTACTTATTTGCTGCCAGATGGTTTCCAATAGAATTCCTCAAGTGTTTCCTACTATATTGCAGGGAAGTAAGAATTTGAAGTGTCCTTAGACCAATCTTTGTGCAGTAGAGTTCTGTGTTCAAAGAGCAGGTATGAAATATTCAAATAACTCTGAAAATGTGTTTACAGGAATCAACAGCATTGTTGCTTATTCATCATAATCACCATAATCATTCTGATCATTCTGATGTTCATTTTTTACTTTTTTTGTAAAGGAGCATATGAAAATCAATGAACAGGTTTCAGTTTTTGTTGGTGTGTGGTTAGCTGGTAATGAATCTTCGTCTACAAAGTATTTTACAGAGAAAATAGTGCAAGAAAAGCTTATGTTTGCTTGCTTATATTTTCATTTAGTTGGACATGGTGAGTCATTCGAAATAACAAATGTGTAAGACAGTGAATGCTGATCACAGCTGAGTTCAGATCTGCATTATTTATGGAGAACCAAAATGCAACTCAGTCAATCAAGATCCAAACTTCAGATTATTCACCTGCCAAATACACTTCAATAATAGATTTCTATAGAGCTCACTGAACCTTCCTAATGCTGATATGAGTTATGACAGTAACAAGAATTCTCATAACATTAGAACTGAATGGAGAGATATCTGTAGAAACATAACTCCCAAAATATAATAACTTGGCATCAATGATAATGACATTTCAAGACAGGAATTATAATGCTGGGGGAAAAAAATACAGAAAGAATTTAATTTCAACACACTTTTTCAGCAGGATGGGATTTTCCTAAGCCCTTCTACATAATGATATTTTAAGTTAATTGAAAATATTTGTTCAGTTTATTATTTTTTTCAGTTCACTGCATTTATACTTAATAGCTAATATGCTTTGAACTACAATAAAGTCTTTTTTCAAAAGATTTGATAGGGTCTTGAAGCACTGTCATATCTGAGGGTAACAAATTTTGAAATATATACTATGTCTCTAAGTATTAATAAAAAACACCAATACTTTAAAGTTTTCAAGTAAATCATAGAATAACAGAATCATAGAATAGTTTGGGTTGGAAGGGACCTTTAAAGGTCATCTAGTCCAACCCCCCTGCCATGAGCAGGGACATCTTCAACTAGATCAGGTTGCTCAGAGCCCCCTCCAGCCTGACCTGGAATGTTTTCAGGGATGGGGCATCCACCACCTCTCTGGGCAACCTCTTCCAGTGCTTCACCACCCTCAGCATAAAAAAAAGTCTTCCTTATATCTAGTCTAAATCTACCCTCCTTTAGTTTAAAACCATTACCCTTGTCCTGTCACTACAGGGCCTACAAAAATGTCTGTCCCCATCTTTCTTATAAGTCCCCTTTAAGAACTGGAAGGACACAGTAACGTCTCCCCGAAGCCTTCTCTTCTCCAGGCTGAACAGCCCCAACTCTCTCAGCCTTTCTTCACAGCAGAGGTGTTCCATCCCCCTGATCATTTTTGTGACCCTCCTCTGGACCCACTCCAACAGGTCTGTGTCTTTCTTCTGCTGGGGGCTCCAGAGCTGGATGCAGTACTGCAGGTGGGGTCTCACCAGAGCAGAGGAGAGGGGCAGAAACATCTCCCTCGACCTGCTGGCCATGCTTCTTTTGATGCAGCCCAGGATATGGTTGGCTTTCTGGGCTGCGAGCGCACATTGCTGGCTCATGTCCAGCTTTTCATCCCCCAGTACCCCCAAGCCCTTCTTGGCAGGGCTGCTCTCAATCCCTTCATCCCCCAGCCTGTATTGATACTGGGGGTTGCCCCGACCCAGGTGCAGGACCTTGCCTTTGGCCTTGCTGAACCTCATGAGGTTCACACGGGCCCACTTCTTGATCTTGTCCAGGTCCCTCTGGATAGCATCCCATCCCTCTGGCGTGTTGACCACACCACTCAGCTTGGTGTTGTCTGCGAATTTGTTGAGGGTGCACTTGATCTGTCTATGTCATTGATGAATGAGTGAAAAGTCATGGCAGTCAGGTGAAGTCCCTGGTGACTGGAAAAAGGGAAACATTGCACGCACTTTTAAAAGGGTAGAAAGGAGGACCCTGGGAACTACCGACCTGTCAGTCTCACCTCTGTGCCTGGGAAGATCATGGAACAGATCCTCCTGGAAGCTATGTTAAGGCACTTGGAGGACAGGGAGGTGATTCAAGACAGCCAGCATGGCTTCACCAAGGGCAAGTCCTGCCTGACATACCTATAGAAGCCCTTATTATTATTCCTTGTGTCCTTTGCCAAGTTCAGCTCCAGCCTCGCCTTGACCTTCCTGACCCCATCCCTACACAACTGGGCAGCGTCCCTATACTCTTCCCAGAATACCTGTCCCTGCTTCCACTGCCTGTGCATTTCTGTCCTGGTTTCGGCAGGGATAGAGTTAATTTTCTTCCTAGTAGCTGGTACAGTGTTTTGGATTTAGGATGAGAACAAAGTTGATAACGCACCGAAGTTTTAGTTGTTGCTAGGTAGTGCTTACACTAGCCAAGGACTTTTCAGCTTCCCATGCTCTACCGACTGAGAAGGCTGGAGGTGCACAAGAAGCTGGGAGGGGGCACAGCCAAACTGGCCAAAGGGACATTCCATACCATGTGATGTCATGCTCAGTACATAAACTGGGGAAAGCTGGCCGGGGGGGGCCGCTGCTTGGGGACTGGCTGGGCATCGGTCGGCGGGTGGTGAGCAATTGTACTGTGCATCACTTGTTTTGTGTATTATTATTATTATCATATTATTATTATCATTTTATTTCAATTATTAAACTGTTTTTATCTCAACCCACGAGTTTTTCTAACTTGTGCTCTTCCAATTCTCTCCCCCATCCCACCGGGTGGGGGGGAGTGAGCGAGCGGCTGCGTGGTGCTTAGTTGCCGACTGAAATTAAACCACAACAATTTCCTTCTTGCCCTTTAGTTTGACCAGCAGGTCTCAACTCAGCCATGTCAGTCTCTTGCCTTCCTTTCCTGATTTCTTACACCTGGGGACTGAGAGCTCTTGTGCCCTATGGAAAGCATCCTTAAAGATCTGCCAGTTCTGTTCTGCTCCCTTGTCCCTGAGGGCAGTTTCCCAAGGGGTCCTATTGACTAACTCCTTGAACAGCTGGGATTTTGCTTTCCTAAAATTCAGGGTCCTGACTTTACTCTTCACCTGGCCCATATACCTCAGGACTGCAAACTCCACTAGTGCTAAAGGTAGGAAGTAAAAGAAATCTTTGGATACATGACAATACAGATGAAATGGGAACATGTGCTTAAAAAACCAGCAGAAAGTTAAAAAAGATGGTACGTGTTTCAAAATTCTGAGATTTTGACAGGTGAAAGAAGGGACACAGTAGCTTCCAATGTGCGTGGATAACAGTGGAGGCATTCTGGCTCCAACAAGGTGAACTGTAAAAATTTTAGTGACTCAAGCTTTAAATGCTGGATTCATAAAAGCAATTTTTGACCAGAATCTTCAATAAATTGTAGGTATTTTAATTTTCAGTTACTTGGAAGCTTGAACAAAGATTTTTGATCATGTTTAGCTGTAATGTTTAATACCTATAATTGACATTTGTGGTGTTCTGAGTTTCTAGAATCCTAGATAGTCGACTTTTAGTCCTTTAGATACAACTAAATAAGACTATAGGGAAATTAGATCTTTGCTTGTGAACACATACAGCACCTACAGTTTAGCCCCTCAGAACAAAAATTTGCTTTTAGTAATAACACAGAGTTGATGAACTGATGTTTTTTTGTGCACAGAGGTGCATCAGTTCAACTAACAATGTGAGACAAACCTGAAATGAGACAGCACAATGTGAAAAGACATACTTTTCAGGTTTCACCATAGTGCAATAAGAACAGCTTTCAACTAAATCAAAGCAATAAATCTTGAAACCGGAAGAAATGAAATAGTGCCACACCAATTTAAAGAAATAAGTGTATAGATATGGATAGACAGACCTTAACATACAAAACTTTGTTTGTTTGCACTGCTATAGTAATTAAAAGGTTCTTAAACATGAGAGTAGGAGACTGACTTTTCAGCTATGCAAAATACCTCCATTTGTCTGGGAAAAATGATGCCTAATCTCATGCTGTTGAGATCAGCTGGCTTTTCAGCACTGAATTCAATGAAAAGAGGAGCCTGACATCTGCTATGTGTAGTGTTGCAATCGCGGAAATGTCTGTGAAGAATTGATAACAAAAGGAAAGGTCTTGGTGACTGAAATAACAGTGTGGCATTCGAATGAGTGCTTTCTAGTGCCTTCAACCAGTACCAGTCTTTATAAGGGGGAATACCTAGATTTAAGATGTAAAATTATAAACTTGTTGTTAAGGAGTAGAATCAGAAATTCCCTCTAAGAAACTCTGTTGTCACAAGACTTCAATTCCTTATTTACATTATATCAATGATACAGTGCTAAAGCCACCTGGTAATAAAATGACCATTCAACTCCAAATGAGATAGAAGGCATTTTTAAGAGAGACTAGCATTCATGTTCTCAAAGAATGTTCTCTGACTTTTACTTGAAATTAAGCCATGATTTCCTCATTCTGCAATCAGCTAATATAAGCACCAGTTATGAGTCAGTCAGATACATAATGTAAACAGGCATAACTTCATCCAACTGAATTATTTGAACGTAAGACTCTAAGAAGACAAAGCTCTACAAAACTCCACTCAAGCATATGGTAATGTACATTTAGAAGGATGTTAACCTGTCATCTCCTCATGCCTTGTGACAGCAATGTCGACTCTTGTTAAAATTTCATACTTTTTTGCCAACAGTTCTTCAAGTGTTTTGAGGTTAAAAAAACTGAATGAATCAGAAAACAGTTCTTTATTCTTGCTTTGTGTCAACATACAGTAAGGTCAGGTCAAATTGCTGCCCTACTGAAACACACCTATATGGACTGTGTAAGCTTTCCACCTCTTCCTTCTGACTCAAGTTTTCTAGCATTTTCAGTAATGGCAATAGCCAACATTTTCAAGATTGATGTCTTGGGTTACATATGGATTTAAACAATGTGCAAGTGTTAGACTCTTTGTATAATTTTTCTTCATCCCAACTGTAAAGCAAGAAATTTAAGAAATTTAATTTCTTATAGAAGAGCAATGACAAATTTATTTAACATACCAGCATCACTCAGCTGTGGATCTTTTTTGCATAATGAGGTCTGATGTGCAATGGTATTAAAAAAAATTCTAAAGTAAATGTAAAACTAAGAGAAATTATTTAACTATGAGATTGACTGCAATAAATAAGATGAAAGATGGGTTAAGAGACATAATCAAAGATACCGTTTAAAATAACGGTTACAAAAGAGTATTTAAAATGGATTTAGGATTTCATATGTTATCTCTTCTCCAGCAATTTGTCACACAGGAGCTTGGTGCTCAAACACAGGGATTGATTCACAGCTCTTGATAAATCCAATGCCTTCTGCCCACACACCTCTCATCAAATTTCATTATAGTATTCTGTGAAAGTTGATTGATTAGCTTGGATGTGGTTATGCCAGGGAAACAGACAAGCTCTTGCTTAATTCAAATACTTATAATACTTATTTTGCTAACTAAATTTAACAAAATAATAATAACTGAAATTAGTAAAAAATAGAAATAAACTATCACTAAAACAACAACAACAAATAATAACACCACACACACACACACACATACACACACAGAGTCAAATCTTTACTTTTGGTTACTAATCTCCAGGTACTGTTATTTACTTCTTTATCTTGTTTTGGTCACTCTGGTTGCTATTTTCCAGGAAAACATTCATGGCTTCCTTCCACCGGTCATGCTTAGTTCCTCTCTCTTACGGCCAATAGATGTAACAGTTACTAGATACACATTTGGTTTTCGTAAGACCATGGTGCTAAGGGAGTACAGTTAAGGTTACTCCACATTACCTGAAACAAACATGGGAAACATGCAGCACAGATGTATGACACTAAGCATATTTTTGTATTAAAAAGTTTCCTCATGTATTCTAGGAGTCTGGGATATCTGAAGCATTTTATATATGGTGGTTTGGCATTGAATTTTGTATCCACTGTTACATTGTGCTTTACATACAGGGAATATGAAGCCAGAGTTACACATTAAAATACCCTAACAATTGAAGAGAACCATCAAGTGGTAACTGGAAATTCACTGCGAACATCAGCAAAAGAAATATGCCATTGAGAAGCAAGTCTAGTAGGGTGTTCTATAAACTCTAATGAGATTAGACTGAAAACTATATTAGGATTAAGTTGTTTCTTTTGTCTTTGTTGAAAGTGTTTTGCAATTGTTAGCAGAAATATGGCGTAAAATATTAAAAATCATTGTTTATCATATCTTACTTTTTTTGCATACCTTAATTACTTAGTTTTATTTAAAAGGTAAACTTTATCCCAGCACACATACTTTTTACTAATGGTGAGTTTGGAAAGGAGAAAGGGGAAAGAAATGCACATTCTTTTCAGGGTTTCTGTGCTTTCATTAAGTTCTGGGCCCAATTATATTTTTTAGGATTTTATCTGAAATTATATGCATTTTAGACCGGCTGAGGTATCCTTTTAACCAGCTCTGACTGATGTATTATTAATATACCAGAGGCAGCGCAAACTTCCCAATAGATTTATGAAAATCAGACTATTCGTACAACAGGACAATGATGTTTTAATAAATAATATTTTTGTTTCTCTATAAAAGCTTTTTCTCTTCAGATAATGCAAGGGATCCACCGAATACTATCCCAGTATTTTAGCCATATACTGGGAACAACAACATTGTTTATAGAATCATAGAATTATTTAGGTCAGAAAAGACCTTTAAAATCATCGAGTCCAACCATTAACCTAACACTGCCAAGTCCACCACTAAACCATGTCCCTAAGCACCACATCTACACGTCTTTTAAATACCTCCAGGGATGGGGACTCCACCACTTCCCTGGGCAGCCTGGTCCAATGCTTGACAATGCTTTTGGTGAAGAAATATTTCCTAATATCCAATCTAAACCTCCCCTGGTGCAACTTGACATTTCCTCTTGTCCTATTGCTTGTTACTTGGGAAAAAAGACCAACCCCCACCTCACTACAACCTCCTTTCAGGTAGCTGTAGAGAGCAATAAGGTCCCCCCTGAGCCTCCTTTTCTCCAGGCTAAACAACCCCAGTTCCCTCAGCTGCTCCTCATAAGATTTGTGCTCTAGAACCTTCACGAGCTCTGTTGCCCTTCTCTGGACACGCTCCAGCACCTCAACGTCCTTCTTGTAGTGAGGGGCCCAAAACTGAACACAGTAGTCGAGGTGCGGCCTCACCAGGGCCAAGTACAGGGGCACGATCGCTTCCCTAGTCCTGCTGGCCACACTATTTCTGATACAGGCCAGGATACTATTTGCCTTCAGTTTTCAATTGGCCTTCAACTGGATGCTATTGATGCTTTAAACAGAATTGCTGTTAACACTGTTGTCACTAAATTAGCTTTCAACTAGCTATGTTTTAGATGCAGAAGACTGAACTTTCAGATGAATGCCATAACAACAATGGGTTACACCCACTCTTTCCTTTGCTAGATCAATGAAAATGCAAAAGAGGAAGCAGTATCAGCAGGAAAGATGGAAAATGACTCATCCTAGAGCAGCTCATAACCCACCAACTTGGGCCCTTTGGATTCAGATTCCCTCACACAGGTGTTGTAGACAAGTGTCGTCCCTGAGCAAAAGCATCAAAGTGAAAACAATTACCTACCATTCTGCTGGCAAGACTGTATATTTCACCTTTTGTTTCCATGCAGTGATGATGATATCTAACCCCCAAAAGATCTGTTCCAAAAACTTAAGCATTTCTGAATTATCTGGTCATTTTCGTTTTTATTGAAAATTTAAGAAAAGATTAGGGCAACCAGAACTGCAGCTTGCAGCAACAATATTATCTGTTGAATAATGCTCATTTTGATCAGTTCATCTACTATTAGTTACTATAAATGACCACTCTATAACATTTACTGCAAAACCTCTGTAATCTATCTCACAGATTATAATTCTTGTGCATGTGAAAGTTAAGAAAAATGAAGTTTATTAAGCCGTCCAAAAACTCTAGAGATTTTTATATTTATATAAAGCTTATCTGATAATCTAACTAACAATTTTTCTAAAAACAGCTAAATCCCAGCTAAGACCAACAGAATGAAACATCTTTTGATTTTTGGATCCCTTTATTTATATATTTATTATGTAAGCTATTATGTAAATAATTTTAAAGAAATATTATTACGCTGTGTATGTACCAAACCATAGAAAATTACTATTCAAAGATCAAGAAAGAAGCATAAAAAGTGCAAATAAAATTCAAAAGAACAATGTAAATAAACAGTAGAAAATTACTATGGGAGGAGAAAAAGATATTGAAACTGATCTTACTAGAAAATATTATTCTCTGAATTCCTTGTTAATGTCCATTCTTGCAATGTGTGCTATAATAATAGATTTATAGTCTTTGGGGAAAATATAATTACATTTTTTCTCATTTTATGATTCAACCTAATATTTTAAGAGTAATTTTTGCACAGCACCCAGTAGATTTTGGAAAACATCTAGTAAAATCAAGAGGCTTCCTGGTGTAATGTAATCACAACACTGAGTAAAGGTATGCAAGTCTATATTCTTTCAACTGAAATATGCTTCCCAAGACACACAAAATCAGTGGAAAGGCTATTTTGTTTTTCAAGAATCCTGCCCTAAGGTGAAGCTCAGATGTCTCTGTCTAGCCATGATCCCAAGTTTGTAAAGGTCTTCTAAGGATATAAGTGTCAATACATAATCTTTTTAAATACAACAGAAAAAGCAATGCAGGAATACTTTGATTTTAAGTTCAATTCCTAACAGTGCCTCCTAAACACCAACAGAGTATCGTAACACCAGGCCATAGAACACCATCTGGGATAGCACCATTCACTCACTGGCAGCTGTGCTATTGTGAGGACATGAGTACATAATCAGAATGTGAAAAAGAGGAATTAGGAGGAAGGTTCTATGGTTCAGTAGTTGAGTTGCTGGTCTGTGAGGGGGCAGATACAGCTTCTCGATCATTCTCTCAATACTGCTTTTTTTTTTTTTTTCTTTTTCCCGCTATGCATTTATAATATTTCTGCTATATATTTCTACTGTTAATTGGTTGATAACAGGAAGAACATAGTGAAGAGACAACATAAGCTCCGGAGCAGGAAGCTGGACAGAGTGCAGACATCATTGCCATAAAGCTTCATTCAAAGCAGAGAAATTTTATGAATTGGTATCCCGGATTTAAGGTCCTACATTTTACCCTCGACCTATTTACTGAGTCAAAGCATTCTCTCTGGATCTTAATCTCTGTAGTAATGTATCCCATCTCTGTGAAAGACAAATAACATCTTTTCCTTGTAGGTTTTAAATTCTTTGGAGCAAATTCAGTTGAGTACAAAGGGGTCCAGATCTGAAGAGACCTTGACTGTTGATAGTATAAATTGTATTGTTAAACTGCAGTATGTTGACATCATTTTAATACGCAAAACATAACCTAAAGAAGAAAAGGCAAAGGAGTGCAAAAAACAAGAGTGACAGAACTGTGAAAAATCTTAGTTAATTTTCAATTAATTGAATATTTCAGCTTTGTTTTTTTAAACAGTTCCTTTTTCCCTGTTAAAAAAAAAAAAAAAAAAAACAACAACAACCCCCCCCCCCAAAACATTAGCTTTTTAGAAGACTTGTAAAACGAGTAAAGCAAAGGTTTTTCAATCATGTGATTTTGTCAGGGAGAAGTCTCACCACTTTTTAATTTACAAGTTTCCCACTGTCTCATCCCAAAGTAGAAAATGACAGTTAAAGTTTGTTTTCATCAACTGAAGTGTGTTTTTTCCCCATACCATTGACTGCATAACATCTATAGTACAGACAATACGCTGCTTTACTACCCAGCTTTTAAGTGCCGACAGAAAATGAATTATGTGTTTTTAAGAAAATCCCAAAAGTTCTCTTCAGCAATGAGGGTGTACAATCATGGATGTTGTAATTATGTAAAGAATCATTTATATTCAATATTGCCCAAGTACCACTAAGATATATTTACAAATATATCTGCATGCTATGCATGCTACTCATTCATAACCAGAATACATATTGAGTCAGTTGAAGTGTGCTTTTGGAAGGCAAATGCCTTGTTTATTGGTAATGAAATGAAGGCCTCAGAAAGAGTAAGCTAATAAGTAGCTTGGTGTGAAAAGCTAGTGCGTAACTTTTAGCTAGTGTGACAAATTTTTACACATCCATGTGCTCTCAGAACTCCTGATGAGCTGTACGTCAGTGGCTTTGGTCCAGATGGTCAGACAGTGTAAATGGGCATTGACTTACACTAGCTGTGATTCTTCCCATATGCTTGATTTGCTTCTGTCTGTTGAATGTTAACCCTTCTCACAGACATAGACCTGTGGAACTTATATCTTTCACTAACATCTTATTGTGAGATACAAAATGAGTTTCTTTTTGTCTTGTAGATGAAATTTTATACTTTACCTTCAATAACATTTGAGAAATCCTTTAGACAAACTTGCATTACACACTATGTCCTTGATATAGGATTCAGCTGCAAATTAGAATAGCTAAATTTAGATATCCACCTGTAAGTGTCTGCATAGAAGTATTTGGTTTATGTGGCATGGTTTTGGTAGCGAGGGGGCTGCAGGGGTGGATTCTGTGAGAAGACACCAGAAGCTGCCCCCATGTCAGACAGCCAGTGTCATCTGGCTCCAAGACAGACTCCCTGCTGGCCAAAGCTGAGCCCATCAGCGACAGTGGTAGCGCCTCTGGGATAACATATTTAAGAAAGGGTAGAAAGTGCTGCACAACAGCAGCTGGGAGAGAGGAGTGAGAATATGTGAGAGAAACATCCCTGCAGACACCAAGGTCAGTGAAGAAGTAGGGGAAGAGGTGCTCCTGGCACTGGAGCAGAGATTCTCTTGCAGCTGGTGGTGATGACCATGGTGAAGCATGTTGTCACCCTGCGACCCATGGAGGTCCATGGTGGACCACATATCCACCCTGTAGCTCATGGGAAGGACCCACGTTGGAGAAGTTTGTGAAACACTGTCTCCCATGGGAGGGATCCCACACTGGAGCAGTGGAAGAGTGTGAGGAGAAAGGAGCAGCAGAGACAAAGCGTTATGAGTGGACTGTGACTCCCATTGCCCATCCCCCTGCATTGCTCAGGGTAAGAGGTAGAAGAGTCAGGAGTGAAGTTGAGCCTGGGAAGAAGGGAGGATGGGGGAAAGGTGGTTTTAAATTTGTTCTTTTTCGTCATTATCCTACTCTGATTAATTGGCAATATATTAAATTAATTTTCCTAATTCAAGTCTGTTTTGCCCATGACAGTAACTGCTGAGTGATCTCCCTATCCTTATCTCAGTCCACGAGCTTTTGGTTGTATTTTTCTCCGCCTGTCCTGTTGAGGAGGGGGAGTGATAGAGCAGCTTGGTGGGCACCCGGCAGCCAGCCAAGGTCAACCCACCACAATAGAAGGTAGACATCTCTGCTGCCATTAGAGTTGCTGGAGGTCTATAAACTCAGTGAAACCCACAGAGAGGTTTGGCAAACCAGGCATGAGGAGAGTAATTCACTTATCATGCATAGGCATCTAGGGCCATTGGAAACAGCCTAAGTACCTGATGTCCAGCTACCACTCCAGGAGAGTATGGCTCCTCTAGGTTTGTGCCATATATGTTAACCTCATCTAGATGTCTTAAATGCCCAGAAGAACCACAGATAGTACTAGATAACTATGTGTGGGTGACTGAATTGGGACCCCTAGATGTTCACTTTAGGATGATATGAAGATCTCTCTCTGTAGATTTCATTGATTTTAATGATCAGATCTCTGCTAGTTATAATAGGATACTAGACACATAGCTCATGGATGGACAGATATATGTAGACACCACTTTTACATGTCTTTGTCTCATGTATTTTATTAATCCCATCTGAAACTCATCCATAATGTTACGACTACTTTAATGAAACAGTCCCTTTAATTCATGACAGTTACAGTGGCCCTGTGTTTGGAACATAGTATCTATAACTTGCGGAAAGTATCCTTAGATTTGGGAGCTTACCTGAAATCACAGGTAACAATCTCTTTTTCCTTGCAACTGTCGTTCTTTTGGTGTTAACATCCTGGAAAAGGTTGATTGATAAGATAGGTAGTGCAAAAACAAGTTGTCCAAGCAAGAGAAACTAAGCAACTTCTTACATTTATACTACATGAGAACAGCTAAGAAGTAAACAATTTCAAGCATTTCATATGGATAATCCCAACAAACAACTTTTTGAATGTATTATGTTTTGCATCACAGTGTTTTGCAGAAAAAATATGTGACATGATGTTATATTTTTGCAATTTCATAAAAATATTTTCATTCTTGGTTAGAAAAAATAAATTGAAATCTCTTCCACATTATTCTGTATTGCAGCAGAAATTTTGTATTGGGATTTCTTATAGAGAATATGATCATAAAATATATATAGTGCTAGATTTTCCCCGTCAATATTCATTTTAATGTTAATTAACATTTTAATGGTAATTTTAATGTTAACTACAATATTAGGAGTATGAGACTAAGAATAATTCTTACTGATTTTTGTCTCTGCAGTTACTTTTGTCTTTTATCATGCTTTCACTCTGTGCAATGTTTCCTTTTTCTATGACCAGTTTCCCTACTTTCTTCTACTTATCAACTATTCCATCATGTATGTTAGACCGTTAGAGAACTATTCCTTCATATTAGTCTGTGGGACTTCTTCAAAATTAGCACCATTCATGTTTCACAGATCTGTAGTTGTAGTCTCTTGTGTCTTCCAGGTTTATCAGTCTAAAAGTATCTCATGGTGCCAGTGAGTACCTAATTTCCAGTGAATAAATTATTTTTTACATATTCCTGCTGACTTGAATTTCTGCCTTGACCTCAGCCCTGCCTTGTCACTATGGATGCACCTGGCAGGCTGGACCAGGGTTGACTCTGGTCACCATTGCCAACCTGCTCTGCTCTTTGCTGCTCAAGCACTGTGGCATTGTGCTGTTATCGGAGAGGGCCCTGCTCTGGCAGCACATTTACCACCTTTGGCTCCTGGCTCGCCTGTTCTTACAGAACAGTCAGCCCTTGCTGCTCCCTGATAAAGGCAATGACTGTGCTTCTGATCCTACAAGACCATTCTCTTTCCTATTATTGAATAAACATACAAAATTAATTATAACAGTTGTGTGCTTATACTCGGTCACATTCTTGATATCCAGCAAGTAATAATTTCTTTAAGGATTGCAATCCAAGTGACCAAGTGACAGGGAACTGATGATGGTCTTCAGACTATGTCTGGATAGAAAATACCATGGACATAATATTTTCTGAGAAATAAAAACACTAAATTCACATTATTGTTCCATGTGGAAAGGAACACAAGTGGCTGCTAAGTTGAGGAAAAAAGGAAAGACAATTCTGCAGGATAGTTTCCTAGTTTCACCAGTTTCTCTGAGTTGACCCAGTGAAAATAAGCTCTGTGTAAGATCATGTCTTGTCAAACAGCAAGGTTCTGTGCCTTGTGTGTTCCCCTTCAAAACAGAAATAATTTATAACAGGAGAAAAAAAAAGTTATTACTATTATGAGCAAATTTGTTTAATACTAACCATTTTAAGACCCACAGGGAAGAGGGAAACATTAATTTTTCTTCTCATGCATCCCAAGCATTAATGTATATCTTCAAGACAGTAAATCTTTCCCTTTTTTGTTCCTGCCAGTCCTACAATCTTTTTAGGGAAAGATGTATTGCAACATCAGCCAAGAAAAATGAGCAAGTAATTTCTTTTCCGTGGAAGAGGAATGGGCAATCTATCCAGATAGGCTTAAGAAACAAAGATGAATAATGAAATGAATAGTTAATTCACTAAAAAGTGTAGTGTTGAGGTCACCGAAATTTCACTATTACTTGAAATGACTTTTTAATAGACATTGTTTCGAAAAACTCACTTTTTGATTTTGATCTTTTAAAACAGTGTTTTTCAGCTCTTCATTTTAACATTTAATTTCAGCATCTGTCAGTTTTGATTAAAAATGTGAGAAACAATTATAAATAATTTCACATTAAATTAAATATTTTTTCTTTCCAAATTATTTAAGAAACAAACAAAAAAGTTTAATAATGACAAGAATTTTCTCTGAATGTATCTGAAGTAAAAGAAAAAAATGTAAATATGTAAATATTATCTCCCCAAGAAATACTGTAATACAGTTAAGTGTATAATACACTCAAAAGCTTTCATTTCTCCAAAATGCTGACAATTTAAAATAGGAAAATAATGAATAAAATAGACAAATACATACAAACAAATATCAATGTAAAGAATAAATTACATTGGTTCCACCTTACTAAAGTAATGTTCTCATATAGTTTTTATTAATGTAAAAATTTAGCTGATATTTCTGAAACCTGATGGGAAAATTTCCTTAGTTGGAATGTTAAAATGACTAGGTTTAAATCCATGTAATAAGGGTCAAATGTACAAGAGGGGAAAAGGGAGTCAATGTGTTGTTACCTTTTTTCTGAATCCAGGACAAGTTGGAAGTTAACAATCTTGCTTGAGAGTAGTCTTCTAACTAATAAAAGAGAAGATGAGGTGCTCTCTGATGTCAGCTGAAGAAAGCCAAAGCAGAACAGAGAGAATGAGATAAATGGGCAAGCATGTCTAGAAAATATGATTTGAAATAAAAAAAAAACAAAACCAACCAAACAAAAAACCCCCAAAAAACCCCCACAGTAAAAACATAGGGACTTTAAACAGAAACATACTGGAGTTCTTCTTTCTTTCAATATTGACAGCAAAATAATTTCTCTAAATTATTAGTGACAGTTTTCTAACCTTTAAAATATAACATTCCAAGTGAGTAAATTCTAGGTTAGTCCTCTTTTTTTTAGAAGTACTGAAGAACTAATTCAAGCCTAAAAATTAATGGTGATTACGGCAAGTGATCATGATTTGATTATGCTTGTGTGGAAACGAATAACACACATTCTCAGGTGCATACCAGGAGCTAGTTTCACAAGTATACAGATAATTATGGGCTTAGTTAGCTGGTAAATAGAAACTAAAGAGAAAAATGTGAATAATTATTGGGAACTACTTAAGAACACTTACCAGTTCCTTAAAATACACAGTTGCCTAAAACCTTGTGGATTATTTACGATGATTTTCAGAGAATGAACATCTGTACATATATTCCAGTCAAAATACTGAACTATTCACTCTAGTAATATCCTTGAACTTTAATCGAAATTTGTCCATCTTCAACTTTCACACTTAGTGTTTCTTCCAACACTTTCTGCTAGACTGAAAAGTCCACTATTATGTGTCTCTTCCCTATAGATTGTGATCTAATTACCCATTCGTTTTCTTCTTGTTGAACTAATCGGTTGAGCTCCTCAGGTTTTTCATTCTAAGGCTTTGTTCAATCCTTTAATAAGCCTAGTTGCACTCCTCTGAATCCTTCAGTTTTCCACCAAGCTCTTCAATATGAGAAATGTAATTCCCTTGGCCACCAGTAATAACAGAATTAATACATGCAGGAATCACATTGACCCTTTAGGCTGTGACACCAGAGTGGACGCTCATATCCAGAAGATCATCCGCTAGTATTTTTAAGTCTTTTCCAGCGTCGCTGCTTTCCTATGAAAGTTTTCTGTCTGCAGCTATGAGAGATATTCCAACATTTGGCCATATTTAAACTTGTAAATTTATATATATATATATGCACAACAAGTAAATCAGTTTTTTGAAAAATCTACCTTTTTCCATATCTGTCTGACTTCCTCATAGCAAAACACTCTTCTTTGATGCTATCTGTGAATGGTAAAAAAGACTTTTTTTTAACTGACAAAAGATTTTGCTTTTTCAACAAAAGCTGACATAAGCTTTAAATTATAGTCCAAATATTTTTTTTCCTCATAGGATCTCCCTAGAATTTCACCTAATTGGTCAAGATTTATTATTTATAATCCTTTTTTGAAATCTACTGTTTAACCAGTGTTTAATCCATCTGGTATGTACTGCACTATTTTTGTGTCACTCAAGTTCCTTAACCCTAAGGTGTGTGGCATCAAGTCATGCATTACAGAAATCTATTGCGTTAGCACTTGTGCATCTGTCAGGTAAACTCATATTCTCATAAAAGTAGAGTGAAGTTAGTTTGGCAAGACCTATTTCTCAAAGCTATGTGGGGAGTAACATTCATTACATTAACATCTTATTTTTTCAAGAGTAAAGTTCATACCAGCCAGCTGTTCAGTTTTTGAAGAAACACAACAATCATTATAGCGAACAATTTTGGAGATGGGCTGGACGTGTTTCTAAAATGTGTACTATTTTCAAATGCTATGACTAAATGCTGAGTCAGGAGCTCATCTGTGGAAGCCTTGGCTCCTGGTATGTGTGAGATTAGATGATTGCAGTTACTCTTCATTTGCTTAAAAGAAACCATTTAAAAACAGTTCCTTAGATGAAACAGTCTATGAAATAGTTTAAAATCTCTGAGTATACAACAAAAAGCCACCACACCAGGATACACTGAGCATACAAACTATCATTCCTGGATCAAATCAGTACTTAGTGACCACAAGAAAAAGACTCCTCCAGGTAACTAGTCACTTCAAATCCAAGCATGAGGAGCTTTAAAAAAAGAGCAGAATTTACAGGTGATTTTCAATGGGCCTTGTATCATGATTACACCAGCTCTCATACATTAAATGTGCTACAGTCAAATTAAGTGACTGTTATTAAGCAATACAAGAAACAGCCTTTGACAGGAGATGAAAAATGCTGTTCCATAACTCCTTCTCTGGATTTTCCTTTGGCAGGATACACCAACCACAGGCATAAAACAAGGTAGTAGCTAAGTACAGTCTGGTGTTTACATGTCTCCTGGCTAAATTCAGCTCCATGGGTGTGATTGGAAACCCGTTTTTTTCATTTCTGCTTGAGAGCAGTTCTGTCGCAAGCAGCTGGACAGCTCTGGACTCTGCCTGTTTTGTATGTCAGCGTCAAGGCCAAGCGCTGGACTTACTGCACAAGCTGAAAAGACTTCAAATGCCTGTTCGGTGCGGTGCGTACCGATCAGTTGCACTTTGACAGCTGTATGCCAATGGCTCTTTTTGGTGTTTTGGACTGGACCATATGACCGCAATAATTACATAGTGTTTTGTAGTGTTAAAGACATTCTGGTTTTTTTCCATGTACTTTTGCATTTCAGCAGCGGTTAGAGTGATTTCCACGCAACTGTCAGTCTGAGTTAATGCAGTGCTATGTTACCCTTTGGTCCCAAAACATTAGATAATTACTACATTAATGGATATTAAACCTAACATTTTAATGCAAATTTTAATTTTCCCAAGGACAAGCATCTTCTGTGTAACCTAAAAGCAACAGGCTTTCTATCCGAACCTTGCATTTGAACATATTTCAACCTTCATTCCATCAACCATTTAAATATACTCTTTAATCCATTTTTAAAGTTAAATGATACTTTTTGCACACATTTCTGGCTTAGAGATCTTTTTTTGACTGATTACATCTGTAGGGCCTGGAAAAATCATTCCTTAGGGGCATCTTAATCTTTGAATCCTTTGTCTATCAGCAAGCAAGAGAGTGTCTCCTGGATTTTCTTTAATTCCACTTTCTTACTGAAATTATACATTTTAACAAAGAAAAATTCTTTCAGTGGCAATTCAGATCTAATCTTTCCAGAGCTGGCTAAATCTTGATGTGAGGTGAATATATACTGGTACAATAAATTAGTCACTTTCCTCTATATATTCTTCCTGATGAATTTCTCTTTGATCCTCTCAAGACTTTCAAAGCTTGAACACTAGTTAAAGATCTTCTAAAGAAAGCAATTTGAAACTACATATTAAGGAAAATTATTAGACTTTTTCCTAATTATGGTTTGAGGCTCATTTAAAAGGCATCAGGGGAATGAAGCACTTTAAAGTAAGCTGAGAGGAATTACAGCACTTAAAGGCTGTATCTCTGCCTGCTAGAGATTCAGCTGTGATTTCAGTGAACTCTTGTGGTAAGCTACAAGACGTTGTGTGTGTATTAAAGGGACAGAGACCCCAGGGAAAACACTTAGGAGCAAAGCCTATAGGAGGAATTGTGTATGTAGCCTGAGAATGTGTGCTGACATTTAGTGCATGGTGAGTTAAAAAGATCAAAGTCCTTATCTAACCTGAGGTTCTTTAAGGAACAACCTTTTCGGAAATGAAGCATGTCTCTGGAAGGCCAGTTATGGGATGTGCACTGCCAAAAGCACTAGAAGGGTATCTGTAGACGTCTGAGAGAATCATTATGGAAATGTATAGCTTTACTGTGTGAACTGTGTTCAGTTTTGGGCCCCTCACTACAAGAAGGACGTTGAGGTGCTGGAGCGTGTCCAGAGAAGGGCAACGAGGCTGGTGAGGGGTCTGGAGAACAAGTCTTATGAGGAGCGGCTGAGGGAACTGGGGTTGTTTAGTTTGGAGAAAAGGAGGCTCAGGGGGGACCTTACCGCTCTCTACAGCTACCTGAAAGGAGGTTGTAGCGAGGTGGGTGTCCGTCTCTTCTCCCAAGTAGCAAGTGACAGGACGAGAGGAAACGGCCTCAGGTTGCACCAGGAGAGGTTTAGATTGGATATTATGAAAAATGTCTTCACTGAAAGTGTTGTCAATCATTGGACCAGGCTGCCCAGGGAAGTGGTTGAGTCCCCATCCCTGGACGTATTTAAAAGACGTGTAGATGTGATGCTTAGGGACATGGTTTAGTGGTGGACTTGGCAGTGTTAGGTTAACCATTGGACTTGATCTTAAAGGTCTTTTCCAACCTAAATGATTCTATGATTCTATAATATTTTTCTTGGCTTAAAATACATTTCATCACAAAAATAATATAGAAATAACTTTATAATTTCATTTGTGGTTGACACTTCATCACTCCATCTGTTTTGTTTTGAGAGACTGATGTTTAATATTTGTCCAGATATTAAATGGTAAATATAATTTTGACATACAGGCTGTTTTACATCTTCTGATCCTGAAACTACATTGAGGGTGTCTAGGTAGAAGTATATTAGTTTTATTTCTTTTCTCAGATACAGTAGAATGCTCAAGGTGTTTTAATAAGACACTGTATAAATAGTATGCTGTATTTTCAATATTATTTTTTTTTATCATCCTATTTTCTCTGGCACCAGAACTCTGTTTGTTGTTGAGGATGTTTTTTTTAATTATATAAAATTTCATTTCCATCTTCTTCCGAGTTACTGCTTTTCCTGACCTCAACTATCTTTTTCTTTTTCACATATAGTTTACAGTTTACAATCTCAGACTGTCTTCTAGAAGAAAGTTTCAAATGTAGATGACTCTTAACTAGAGAATCTTTGCAATATAATAGTGCTCACCTTCATTAAACCTTTTGAAATAATAGTGATGGTACTGGAACTGACCTGAGAAAAGAAATACAGAAGTCTCCACCCACCTTAAAAGAAAAAAATGATAGTTTAGGACAAATAGAACATCCATATGAAGTGTCAGCTAAAATTATCCAGCACAATTCATGGTAAATGATTTTTCCTGTTTTAATCTGATGTAACTAAGTTGCAGTCATTGCCGTATCCTAAAAGTCCTTGAAATTAAGTTTTATTGGAGAAAAGGAGAGGGAAAATGACTTACCTTAGCTGCTTTACATAGTACTCAGCTGCATTTTCTTTAATTTTCCAATATGCAAAGCTTATTCCAATCTCTGCAGCTGTTAGTCTAATTGGATGATTTCCTGTTTGAAATGCAGAATAATTTAAAGTGACTAGCAGTTGTTCAGGGAACCTCCCTTTCTAGGACATAACTTAATCTGACATACTCAACGCTCATCAGAGATTCAACATCTTTTCAAACTGATTACTGCTTCCTCCGTCACACTCCAAGTTCCTTGACTTCCATTTAAGTGCTCCAGTTGAGAGCTTGATTATTCAAACGAAACTAAGAAAAAAAAATCAAGCTTTATTTTTTTTTTAAATGTGCTTCCTCAAACAGTATACTACATGAAGTCCTCTAGCATTTACTAGATTCCTCATCTTCTGTGATGAAGCAGCAAGCTCTGTATTTTGGGTTTTACCTTTGCTGAGATTAAGGATGATGATGTGGGGGAAGTTCATGCTGCATATGGTTAATATCATCAGAATTTATCTAGTGGAACAATGTTTTAATTTTTATCAAAGAGGACAGCAGATTCTGTTGAGTCACGAATCACATGAAGGTGTCAGTTTTGCAAGAAGTACAAATAATCAAGAGATGGTATTTCTTTGTACAATCTCGAAACATAAAAGTTTGTGTCTGGTTTAATAGGCTCAAAACTTCATGTTAGGCAGGTCATTTTGAAATCTGAAAATGCTGAATGTGTGAGAGAGAATATTCCCCTTAATAAGACAATTACTCAGGCATGTGGCCCTCCAAAGAACCTAATTATATCTGCCTCCTGACAAAACGCTGCTTACCATCTGACTTTTTGTTTGTTTTTGTTTGTTTTGTTTTGTTTTTGTGTTTGGTTGGTTTTTTTCTCTCACAGTATCATGCATGCCTACAGCATTTTCTTCTTGGTAGTGTAAAGCCACAAAGGTTTCTCTACATCCCCTCGAAATGAAAATTTCTCAAGTAGTTGTCCGGGAGAATTATCCATGTATCTCTCATTAATGTTAATGAAAAGTTACTTGGCTTAAAAACTATACCTGCAGAATAAGCTCTTGAATGGTAGGTAAAGGAAAAAAAACATTTGCAAACAGACTCTGCAACAGGCTCCAAAGGAGGGAATGAGGTTTCTTCTGTGTGGAAAAAATCTGGGAAGGCATTTACTGAGCCATAATGGGAACAGTTCACTTGAGGTTTCATCTAGAAACTTTCCTCCTTTGTAAAAATATTTGGGGCATGAGCAGCTCACTTAAAAAATGACTCAGAAGATAGACGAGACAAATAAGATTTCTTAAGATGTACACTGAGTCCGTGGATATCACTTAAACTCAAACAAATGAAACACATCATTAAAAAATCAAACTCAATAAATGCATCCTAATACAAATCTTGCATCTGTGTTCATGGTGCAGGAAACTGAAACACCTCTTCAAGGATAATTTTCTAGCTGTTAACATTTTCTAGCTGGGAACTTAGCAGACTTCTGATGAAAAGTGGCAATCCTCTCTTGTTTCAAGCTGTCATTCCTGTTTTACCTTACATAGCTAGCAGGCAAGTTTTTCCTCAGAGGTAGAAATTAAAAAGGAGTTTAAAAGTTGAAAATAAAAGTTGCCTGGGGTATAAAATATTGAGGGTGATTTTATTAATTATTTCTGAGGGGAACAACATTTCAACTGTGGGCCATCAGTGGGCAAGTGTATATACAGTTATATATATACAGAAATATGTATATATTTCCTTCTTATTTTTTGCGTTTATGTCTTACAATAATTATTAAATTTTACCAGGTCAAGCCTAAAAAAATTGACAATAATTTGTCTAAAAGAAATTGGCATGTTTGTGAAGAATCAAAATGAGACTACTGTAAAAATGTCCCTTCACAAAACTACCCATTGTATACCACAAAATCCACTTTTGGCTGTGCACAAACATAGTGTTCACCTGAGTAATGTACAGGGTATGCAGAAGTCTTATGGCTTTATGGTCACCTTGAGTAGTTAATTTTTTTTTTTTAAATTCATGCTCAAGATTGTTTTTCATTTTTATTAATTTCTTAATTAATTTAATTGTGGCATCATGCATGATGAAGGAAAATGTTTCTGTAATATTGAGGCACGTATTAAAAAGTACCCTGTGTAGATATGAAGCAATGTATTAAGTGCCTTAAGGCTCCCATGAAGGGGACTGGATTTGCTACTGCAGGAGGTCCTTTATGGCTGTGCCTACGTATGGCTTGTGTTAGCAAGTAGTGGCAGACCAGTTGGAGTGGATCATCTGTAAGGAAAACAATTGGTGGTGAGGTTCTGGAGAATTTTTCCTTTACTTTAGGCTAACTCTACTTTGGTCCCATGGACTGAGTGACCACTGGCTGACGGAGTACACTAGCCATCCTCCTGGAGCTCTTCTTCCAGTTTAGTTTCATCTAAGAGGATATAGTTCATGATCTCCAAGACCACTCTGTGATGTGAACCAGAACCCAGAGAAGAGCAGGAAATTCACTTTGGAAGCACATTGCTGGCCCAGTCTAATTAGATGTAACCTTGTTAGTCCAGTGTTTCTACATGACACCAATAGTATATTGCTACTGAGATCTCTATGTAATATTTCAGGTCTATTCTCATGAAATAAATTAATGTTCTTTGATACTCTGCTAAATTGTCTTCTTAACACATCCAAAATTAAGAAAATGTCAGGTGAACTGGATTGACAACCTTCTTGCTGACTAGGGCTAATATTTTGGCTTTCTATTTCTGCAAAGGAGGGAATATGGAATTTTCGTAGGAAAACTTCTTACAAAAGAATTGGCTTTTTTAAAATTTTCATCAGTTTCTTTTGAACCTCAGATTTTTTATAAAGAATATTACCGATGTGGTTGTGCATGGAAAAATCAGGCAGCAGAGCTTTAGAGCTAGTTAATGAACACTGCTTTACAGAGTTTTTATTTAGTAAAAGTAGATGGCATTGGTTTAATCTGCTTAAAGGACCTATTATCTTGGAGCTAATGTCCAATAATTTGTCTTACGTAAGCAATTAGAGTGAGTAGTGATCTCAATATAGCAGCTTGACAGAAGTGTTAAATATAGGTATCATCTGCACACACTGGAAATGGTGATTGTTTCTTCTAAGAACATAGTCCAAAAGTGAACAAAAATGAAAGAGGAAAGTTCCCAGAAGGCATTCTTGGCTCAAGTCATAACAACTATGTTAATCAGAGCTTTGTTTTGCACTGCCTGCAATTGCCTTTCAACAGTCAGTACAAAAGTTAGCAAAGCCTGAGCATTCATATGACAAGAATAACTCCCTTAAGAGTAAGAACTGAAACTGACTTTCTCCAGAGAGGACATTGTAGAAGTGCAAATGTAAGCACTTGGGGAAGGCTTATAGCATGGTAATTTTAGTAAAGGACTACAAGCGTTTGTGTCCAGTTCTCACTGAGAAGTACTTGATTTGTTTCTGTGTACCATGCAGTCTGAAGCTGAAGAAAGACAATTTCTGAGTTATTGGATGACTGCCACATATTTGTACCTGTACAACACTATCTCAGACACTGTTTTCTTTATTTTTGTGCTCAGGTTTCTGCAGTTCCTCAGTATTATCAGAAACCTCTGACCTTACAGATTGCTGACCTCTGTATTGTGAGAACATGCAAACTGATCAGAACAGAGACACGAATCAATTCCCCACAAAAGTCTGTACAGAGGCTGAGAGTTGTGAGGAATATTTTGGTGGAGCTACTCGTCTGTCTCTAAGTTACATTAGATATTGAGTGGATTTTATAATAGTATAAATATATAAAAATACAGATGTGCTGCTGAATCAAGATAAGAATAGTGATCCTGAATTGGCTGCTGTCAATAAACTTTTGCATGCCTTTAGCAAGGCACTTTTCTGTACTGTGGTGCATCTTTGTACTTGAAATGAAAATTTAAAATCCAAAATAAATAAAGCAAAAAGAATTTGCAAGATAATATAAATAACACATTCAGGCACCTTTCATTAAAAAAAAAAAAAAGCATAGATAGCAAGCTAGACAAAAAATAGATATACTGGCTGTGGTGAGGTGATTATCTTTTAACAAATGAGCCTGAAATCCCCATTTTGAAGGTGGTGGAAACATTCCAAGTTTCAATGATAAATTCCCTGTTCCCTTTTTATGTGTAGTTGTTCCAGGTAAGAACTTTTCCTCAATGAAAAGACGAGCACTCAATCTAAAGCAAGTATCGTAACAGATAAGTAAGAAAAACTACTCTACAATCTGAAGAGTAAGTTTTCAAAGTGAAAGGCAGTAGAAGTAGAAAAGCTGAAGAAAGAAGAGCAATAAAAGAAGACAGGTGTGGTGGGTGGGATATACAGCAATGTTTCACCAATTAAAACAGTTATTAAAATAAATTTAAAAAAAAATTACACCGACCCATTTTTCTGATGGAAAACCCCAGGAACCTTATTAATTAATACTTGAGGAAAGAAGCTACCTTCACTTTACCAAAAACTCTGTGGTAGTTTGTAAGATATGCAATTTCTGCACCTCACACACAGAGTAATATCAAAAACTATGTAGTGTCCTGTCGATGATCCTTTACTGTTAATATACATAGTGTCTGGTTATTCTTAGGTGAAAAACAAAAACATGCTGAAAAGCAGTCCCTGAAGATCACCTCCGCAAGAAAGACTATCTCTTGTGCCTGAAACATATTACAGACCAAACTGAAGGACAGGAAGACTTTTACAGCAATAAGAGCTCAAGAGCACATCTCTGGAACAGCTTACTGTTTCTCTGAGTGACTTTCCCAATTTGTGCTATAAATTTTATGAATTAGCAGAAAATAAAAGAGTTGGGATTTTTCCCTTTTTGTTATAATTGATCCAGGATTTTTTTTCGTTTTCACATTAAGATATTGGAATATGATAACAATAAAGGTTTTTTTTAAAACAATATTAAAGATGTTAAAACATCCTAATTAGAACAATATTTTTAGTCATTTCCTTGAAGTCTGAAATCTGGTTACAAATAAATTATCTTTGACTACAGTTGTTTTTTTCCCTAACAGACTCCTCTTGGTTTGTCATTTGCAGACCTTTCACTAGTAATGTGCCCCTTAGACTTTCTCTGAAGACACTACTGAATGTTCCCATGACAATTTGCAACAGCACGATCTTCTTTTGGTCTCAGTTTGTGGTATTGAGCTTAAACTACCTTAAGCTACTGTTACAAATTACTGGAAGATGACAGCTCCATTTTGTGAAAATTTCTGAGATGTTAAAACACATTTGTTCAAGTTCAGAGTGAGGGAAAAAAAAATCCTGCTTTTCTGGAAAAATGAATGGTGTCAAAATGTTTATTTTTGTTATGAATTTTCATTCTGACTTCTCCCTGTCTCTCCAGAAACGATCAGAGACTCTGCCTTGGAAGGCAGAAATCTTTCTATGGCTAGGATCACCAAAATTTGTATGTCTAAGAAAACATTGTCTTTGAAACCTTTCTTTTTGACAATGCAGAGGAAAAAATATGCCTTAGCAAAAATATTGCTGCAAGTCTTTCATGGGTTTACTATTCTTTTGCTGGAAAGCAGATTGCTTTAAAAACTTTACAAAAATTTATCTGCAAAAAAGGTGACTTGTCAATAGTCTTTTCATTGAGCAAAATCAAATGGAAAAAATAAAACAAGATGAAGGTGTTTATTGCATATTCAGTTGATCTCCAAGTATCTGTTGGGGCTCAACATAAAGGAAACAAGGCAAAGCATACTGAAGGCAAAAATATACTAAATGGTCTGTGTGAGGAATGATCTCTCAGAACACCTGGAAGGCAATCTTTCTAGGATAATTTCATAGAATCATAGAATCATTAAGGTTGGAAAAGACCTCTAAGATCATCGAGTCCAACCGTCAACCCAACACCACCATGCCCACTAAACCATTGTCCCTAAGTGCCTCATCTACTCATCTTTTAAATACCTCCAGGGATGGGGACTCAACCACTTCCCTGGGCAGCCTGGTCCAATGTTTAACCACTCCTTCAGTAAAGAATTTTCTTCCTCACATCCAATCTAAACCTCCCCTGGCACAACTTGAGGCCATTTCCTCTCATCCTATTGCTAGTTACTTGGGAGAAGAGACCGACACCCACCTCGCTACAACCTCCTTTCAGGGAGTTGTAGAGAGCGATGAGGTCTCCCCTCAGCCTCCTTTTCTCCAGGCTGAACAGTCCCAGTTCCCTCAGCCGCTCCTCACAGGACTTGTTCTCCAGACCCCTCACCAGCCTCGTTGCCCTTCTCTGCACACGCTCCAGCACCTCAACGTCCTTCTTGTAGTGAGGGGCCCAAAACTGAACACAGTAGTCGAGGTGCGGCCTCACCAGTACAGGGGCACGATTGCTTCCCTACTCCTGCTGGCCACACTATTTCTGATACAGGCCAGGATGCCATTGGCCTTCTTGGCCGCCTGGGCACACTGCCGGCTCATGTTCAGCCGACTGTCAACCAGCACCCCCAGGTCCTTTTCTGACAGGCAGCTTTCCAGCCCCTCTTCCCCAAGCCTGTAGCGCTGCATGGGGTTGTTGTGGCCAAAGTGCAGGACCCGGCACTTGGCCTTGTTGAACCTCATACAGTTGGCCTGGGCCCATCGATCCAGCCTGTCCAGGTCCCTCTGCAGAGCCTGCCTACCCTCGAGCAGATCAACACTCCCGCCCAACTTGGTGTCGTCTGCAAACTTACTGAGGGTGCACTCAATCCCCTCATCCAGATCATCGATAAAGATATTGAACAAGTCCGGCCCCAGTACTGAGCCCTGGGGGATACTGCTCGTGACCAGCCGCCAACGGGATTTGACTCCATTCACCAGAACTCTCTGGGCCCGGCCGTCCAGCCAGTTTTTGACCCAGCGCACAGTACACCTGTCTAAGCCGTGAGCCGCCAGCTTCTCTAGGAGAATGCTGTGGGAGACAGTGTCAAAGGCCTTACTGAAGTCCAGGTAGACCACATCCACAGCCTTTCCCTCATCCACTAGGCGAGTCACCTGGTCATAGAAGGAGATCAGGTTGGTCAAGCAGGACCTGCCTTTCATGAATCCATGCTGGCTAGGCCGGATCCCCTGGTTGTCCCGCTCATGCCTTGTGAGCGCCCTCAAGATGAACTGCTCCATAATCTTCCCCAGTACCGAGATCAGGTTGACAGGCCTGTAGTTCCCCAGATCCTCCTTCCGGCCCTTCTTGTAGATGGGTGTCACATTGGCAAGCCTCCAGTCGTCCGGGACCTCCCCCGTTAACCAGGACTGCTGATAAATGATGGAGAGTGGCTTGGTGAGCTCCTCCGCCAGCTCCCTCAGCACTCTCGGGTGGATCCCATCCGGCCCCATAGACTTGTGAGCATCCAGGTGGCGTAGCAGGTCGTTGACTGCTTCCTCTTGGATTATGGGGGTACATCCTGCTCGCCATCCCTGTCTTCCAGCTCAGGGGGCTGAATACCCTGAGGATAACTGGTCTGCCTGTTAAAGACTGAGGCAAAGAAGGCATTGAGTACCTCAGCCTTTTCCTCATCCTTGGTGACAATGTCCCCCCCCGCATCCAATAAAGGATGGAGATTCTCCTTGGCTCTCTTCTTGACATTAATATATTTGTAAAAACCTTTTTTGTTGTCTCTAACGACAGCGGCCAGATTGCGTTCTAGCTGGGCTTTTGCCTTTCTCATTTCCTCTCTGCATGACCTAACGAGATCCCTGTACTCTTCTTGAGTCGCCTGCCCCTTCTTCCACAAGCGGTAAACTCTCCTTTTTTTCCTGAGTCCCAGCAAGAGCTCCCCGTTCAGCCAGGCTGGTCGTCTTCCCCACCCATTCTTCTTACGGCATATGGGGACAGCCTGCTCCTGTGCCTTTAAGACTTCCTTCTTGAAGATCGTCCAGCCTTCCTGGACCCCTTTGCCCTTCAGGACTGTCTCCCAAGGGACTCTCTCAACCAGCGTCCTGAACAGGCCAAAGTCCACCCTCCGGAAGTCCATGGTTGAGGTTTTGCTGGGCCCTCTCCTTACTCCACCAAGAATTGAGAATTCAACCATTTCATGGTCGCTAAGCCCAAGCCGGCCTCCGACCACCGCATCTCCCACCAGTCCTTCTCTGTTTGTAAACAGCAGGTCGAGCGAGGCACCTCCCCTGGTAGGCTCATTTACCAGCTGCGTCAGGAAGTTGTCTTCCACACACTCCAGGAACCTCCTAGACTGCTTCCTCTCTGCCGTGTTGTATTTCCAGCAGACATCCGGGAAGTTGAAGTCCCCCACGAGAACAAGGGCTAGTGATTGTGAGACTTCTGCCAGCTGCTTGCAGAATGCTTCATCCGCCCCTTCATCATGGTTGGGTGGTCTATAACAGACTCCCAGCAGGATATCTGCCTCGTTGGCTTTCCTCCTCATCCTTACCCATAAACACTCAACCGTATCATCATCACCATTGTTGAGCTCTAGACAATCGAAACACTCCCTAACATACAGAGCCACCCCACCGCCTCTCCTTCCTTGCCTGTCCCTTCTGAAGAGTTTATAGCCATCTGTTGCAGCACTCCAATCATGAGAGTCACCCCACCATGTTTCTGTGATGGCAGCTAAGTCATATCTCTCCTGCTGCACAATGGCTTCCAGCTCCTCTTGTTTGCCGCCCATGCTGCGTGCATTGGTGTAGATGCACTTGAGCTGGGCTATCGATTTTGCCCCCAGCATTGGCATGCTATCCCTAGGCTCATCTCTAGTGAGCCTGGTTTTACCCCCTTCCCCCTTCGAACCTAGTTTAAAGCCCTCTCAATGAGCCCAATGAGAAATTTGCAAGATTTCTTCCCTGACAAAAATACAGAAAATTAATTCTTTATGTTATTCTCAAGAGATTAGGGCTTATTTAGAATGGGGAGCATCCCTGCAAACGCTTCACTAGTCAATGGATTTAGGCTCCAGTTTGATCATAGCATAAATCCGTCTTTAGGTCTTGTGGTATGAGACCATCAGTGCTCATTTGAAGAAATGCCATCAAGCCCCCCTTCCTGCCCTTCTCTGCCCCCAGTCTGGATCAAATTTGTATTTTGAGTTATCTGGTAGCACACAGATACAATATTAATGGTTTTTGAAGCATGGAAAAAGCTATAAAAATGACTATTCTTGCTAAATACTCAGGCTTATTGCAAATGGAACTAAGGAAATGCCTGTTAGTTTATGAGGTTAGGGAACTATAGGTAATGACTCTGTACTGCCAGTTTTTTTATGGTGCAACTTGCTTTGTCTGTATTCATGACTCCTGTGACTACTTTGCCTCTTGTTTGCTTGTTAATGCAAGCTAGTATTAGAATTTTTCCAGCCTACTGATGTATTTTTGTTAGTGCTGCTGTCTGTCGACTAAAAAAAGGTGCTGTGTGTGCCTTCACCATACTGTGGTAAGAGACAGGTAATGAGAAATGGCCAGCAAATGAAGAAAAAGTGATTAAGCACTGCTGCCAAGCTGACTTCACAAAAAAATTTATCTCTTTTAAAAACTGAGTAAGGAGAAAAGTGGTACGACTGCTACAGCTGGGGTTGTGAGAGAATACCCACTTCAGAAAGTAAAACATACTGCAGAGTTAAGGCTTTTTTTTCTAACTCATCAGAAAGGAGTTCCAAAACGAAAATGCAGATCTCACCAAATAAGGAGTCAAAAAAGAGAGAGAACCATCTGTTGTATCATTTTCCCCCCCTCTAGGGGGAAGGGAAAACCTTCATAGTCTGAGTCAGACACCTACAAATAGGAGACCTATGGAAGGGGATTTTTTTCCTACTACAGCTTGGAGAATTTAAAACAGGATAGGGTGGGGAAGGGAAAGTCTAAGGGTAGAGGAAGGGGATGAAAGAGTGAGGAAACAGAGAGAATTTTAGAAATTTTAAAGATTTTAGTTCCTCTTTAGAGACATTTGAAGATGCTATTTATAGAGAGTAGTATTTGCAAAAAATGTCAAAAAAACAGATATTAGTAGATGCATCCATAAATATAAATTTCACAGGAAAACCTATAATTTTGCTAAAAAATAGATGTAACCATGGGTCCATTAGTTTACAATAAACTGTTATCAAAAGGTGGATTTCTGCTGAGAAAACACATTGCTTGAAAGATAAGAATATATTTGAAGATTGAGTTAAAATTCTGCAACCGCTGTCTTGAAGACTCTTCAAAGATTAGGATAATATATATTTTCTGGAAGTGGTAGCCATGAAAAAAGGTAACATTACAGAAATGTAAAACAATTAAGCAATGAGCACTGCTGTGTGACTGTAACCTCCATTTCACCTTGAAATACTTGTAGATGGAGTTTCAGAACGTAAAGAGATTAAATATTTTTCTTGAAGAGCTTTCAGCTTAAGTCCCAGGACTACAACCAGGTCCTACAGGGCAAGCTGGTTTGAAGTTAATGGAACTCTGCAAGGATGCCAAGGTCACTCCTTGCCAAGCCTCTGGGAGAAACTCAGCCTGTGTCAGGTCTGACAACAGGAGTGATGACAGTAGACAAAGTAACCCTGAGGCAAAGTCTGAATCAAAATCAGGTTGCACGTAAAGGAATCATTGGGGTTGCACTTGTTTGCATCAGTTGAGAATCTGGCCCTCAGGGAAGGAAGGTTAGTGGCAGATGGTAGAGGGTTCTGCGGATAGACTTCAGAAAGGGCAGCAAAGCCACACAGCAATGATGAAGATCTTTGAAGGCAGAATGACAGAAAGTGAAATACTGGATCTTGACTCAGCACACTTTCATTCTCCTCTTCATGCCCTTCTTGTGCAAACCTTTTATTTATTTTATATATTTTTGCTGCTCTTCACTCTAAGATCTACTTAAACTGAAATACTTAAATGGATCAAAACTTTTTTATTATGAAAATGTGATGTCTTCCACACTGGGCTCAAGTAATGTGTGAGGTCTTTCAAATGATACTGCTAAAACAGCAGAAGAAAAAATAGAGGCTGCTGCAATGGACCTCATAAATGAAAACTCTGCAATGTGTTCAAAATCTGTGACAAGCTATTTGAAACTGAAGGTTAAAAAGTGGTAAATAGAGTCTAGTTTTTTTTCAGAGCAGATTAAATGAATATAATCTCTCCATCCTTATAAAGTACTAAACTAATGCTATTTAATTAAGTCAAGTCCTCTTGAACCGTAGATGACTGAACAACAGGACTTATGACCAAGCAACTATCTTCTACTCCACAGCTGCATACCATGGTCCAAAAAAACTCCTTGAATACTCTGTTAAAAAAAAAAAAAAGTCCAATATTTTAAATGATATCCAGCAGAAAGATAGCAAGGACACTGGCAAGCGCATGGAGCCTAGCAGAGCCAGGGAATCTGGTAGGTGGAACACATCAGGAATGACACTGAGTTGCTTCCTGACAATAAGCCTTTATCAGCCAACTAAAGAGGGGAATGCAACTGAAACCAAAAACCAAACACAGTGGGATGGGGGAGAGAATTGGGAAAAAAAGTAAAATTCGTGGGTTGAGATAAAGACAGTTTAATAGGACAGAAAAGGAAGGGAAAATAATAATAATAATAATAATAATGATAAAAGAATATACAAAATAAATGATGCACAATGCAATTGCTCACCACCCACTGACTGATACCCAGCCAGTTCCCGAGCAGTGGTTGCCACCCCCCGGCCAACTCCCTCCAGTTTATGTACTGAGCATGATGTCATATGGTGTGGAATATCCCTTTGGCCAGTTTGGGTCAGCTGTCCTGGTTCTGCCCCCTCCCAGCTTCTCACTGGCAGGGCATGAGAAGCTGACTAAGCACTACTTAGCAACAACTAAAACATCGGTGTGTTATCAACATCATTCTCATCCTAAATCCAAAACACAGCACTGTACCAGCTACTAGGAGGAAAATTAACTCTATCCCAGCCAAAACCAGGACGATACAATCAACAATAACTATTTAATGAAGAGGCTAAGGCTGCTATCAGAGGCACCTGTGAAAGTGTTTTTGGTGTTCTTAAGACTACCTTCAGATAGAACAATGGCCACTTTCTCTTCTGAGGTATGCTGTACAAGAAGTCTGAAGCACATGAAAAGAATTTTAGTATACATTTGCAGGCACCACAAGATGTCTTTTTGTCAAAAGCACACTGTATGCAATGATACCACAGAAAATCAAGGCTTGGTTGAAAAATGTAGGTCTGCCTCAGGTAAAACTATGGTAACAAAATTCCCATTGTGAACATTGGAAGCCAGGACAGAGGTATAATTAACAAAAAAAAAAAATTGTCAGGTAAGATCTTCCCTTTTACACATTTTTTTCTCCCTCACATTAAGTCTTTATATTTCCCTTGTGAGATTTAAACTTTAAAGACTCTTGCTTAGAGTCTGCTTCCCACACTAATTACAGACACTAAGCATCTGTTGGAATGTCCTCTGGTTACCACTGGAATTTAAACTACCACCATTCCCCACAGTACGGTAGTTAAATCTTAGTGTTTTAAGTCTATATTCCCATGTACTTACTATGTAGTGAAACAGTAGAGTCATCTGAAATATGCAGCTAAGTTCTAACAGATTCTGATAATGAAGGAGATAAGGCAATCATTCACAGATCTTTTCAAATGAAATAACTCCATCTCCCTATTCAGATATGCAACTTCTAATTACTGTTTGTCTGAGAATAGTCCATACAATACAAAGTTCTCTCCAGATTTTGATTTACAAAGGTAACACTGAAAGAGAAATTACAGATCTCTCTTCAGCATTGCAGCTTCATTTTTCACATCTGTTTGTTAGTCTCTGAAAATTGTTTGCTTTCCTTTTGGAACTTCACAGTGATTAAAAAAAGCCCATTTGCTCAGAAAACTCACTGGTTTGTCTTTCTGATATCTCTGCAAATTTTATTCTGCTTGTAGAACTGGGAATTCTCGAAATATTCAGTCTTGGCTTTTCTGCTTTATTCAGATGGGGAAACAATCAGAGCTCTATTAGTTTGTTCAATTTCAATTTTATTCCTTGGAGTTTATCTGCTTTACCTGAGTGTGCAATCGTTCAAAATAAATGTTCCCAGCTACCAAACCTATTGTATTACACCCTGCATTTTGGATTTGTTTTTCAGTTCTCCAGCTTCCCTCACTCCAAGGCTGATTTGTTATCTCCACCCTAAGAATCATTTAGGTCCTGCCATCTCACTAGCCCTTTACTAGTACACTGAAATGAAATGTTGTGGTCTCCTGGATTTATTTTGTGTGGGAGCTTGACTGTTACAGTGATCCTGTTCTTTTTTGCTTCTTGTGAGACACTTATTTTGAGTACGTAATTTGACCACAGTCATTTTAAGGGGGTGAAATAATATTTCCAACAGTGTCACTGCATAAACAACACCCCTCTCAATGCATCCCCAAATTTCTATCTTAATGGAGCATTTCCATCTCAGCTACACAGGCTCACATGCAAAATGGTGCTTAGGTGTTCTAAGTTGGATTTCAAAATTTTCATACCTAAATCCAAAATCAAGATTCCCCAGGCAGTCATTGAGTTGCTACCTAATCCTGGGACCATCAGACTTTTATGAACATTGGACTTTTTAACATTAATATAATTCAGAACATGCTGGAAGTGTCATCTTAAAAATGGGTAAGACTGTCATAGCTCAGTTAAACCCTCTGCGAAAGCAACAAGAAGAACAACAAAAGGCATTTCTCTTCTTATATAGCTAGAGGAACTTGATCCCTCTGGCATTCTCAGTCCATAAGCACTGAACTGGGACCCGTGTAGGTATAGCTAACACCTTGTTTGTGCACTAATTAATATCCATTTTTACCTTGGATCTAGGCTACGAGGTTCAATTGTCTCTTCTCCCTTATGATCTTCTGACAATTTCTAAGCCTCACAACAGATAGTCTGTAGGAAGCTATAAGATATTTGGGGATAAAGGAAGGGAAGCAATTAGGATGAAAGGAAAACACTTTTCACATTATCTTTAGTATAGGGATTCTGGCATTCTACTGGGTAGGGAAACACTGCATGAACGTGGTACTGATTAACCATCTTTGAATCCAGTACTGTAACATGAGCTAGCAGGTGAACTGGAACTCATGTCTCCCTTGCTCCTAGTTAACACCGCAGGTAGTGAGCTGTATCCTCATGCATATGAGCTTCAGCTGACAAGTGATTTATGACTGACAGAGAGAAATAAAAACTTTCCCCTCAATTCTATCTATCATTCATCTAATTCTGCCTGTTCAACTCATTTGGGGGCTTCCCTTTTTGATCTGACAGCTTCATGAACGCCTATGATTCTGTTTCTAGGAAGACAAGATTTGTCTTTCTGAGGAGTTACGTCCTTAGTTTCTGCCTTATTCTTATTAGAATCTAGTGGAAGCCTGGTCTACTGCTTTTGAGGGGCTGCCACCCATATCTGGGATGTGGTCTTATAGCACTACCCAATACTTAAAGGGGGCCTAGAGGAAAGATGGGGAGGCACTCTTTATCAGGGAGTGTAGTGATAGGATGAAGGGTAACGGTTTTGAACTCAAAGAGGGTAGATTTAGATTAGATATTAGGAAGAAATTCTTTACTATGAGGGTGGTGAGACACTGGAACAGTTTGCCCAGAGAAGTTGTGGATGTCTCCTCCCTGGAAGTGTTCAAGGCCAGGTTGGATGGGGCTTTGAGCAACCTGATCTAGTGAAAGATGTCCCTGCCCATGGCAGGGGGGTTGGACTAGATGATCTTTGAAGGCCCCTTCCAACACAAACCATTCTATGATTCTATGATTCTATGATTCTATGATTGATGTCTTCACTCCTGGGTGGATTGCAGCTCACATTTACTTCCCAGAAGAGTGAATGAACAACCAGTCTATATTGTGTTCTGGGGAAGGATGCATATTCTATCCCTCCTGTTGAAGTCAGTCCATTGTGCAATATAAAATATGAGAATGATAGGGCCAGAACTGGAACCACCAACTCTGGCAGGTCCAGACCTCACATATGTGATGTGTTCTGCATTAGACATATAGCAAACAGGTGGCAGACCACCTCCACATTTTATATACGGTGGCCATTATCTGGAATTTCTGGATAGTGTCTAGGGAGTCTATTCCCAAAGCAGTAAGGTGATAGATTATAGCTCAAAGCAGCACATTAGCATCCAGATTGGAGGATATGGTGGTCCTGCAGAAAATGAAGCCTGATTCAGTGGCCGAGGAATTAGTGGTTCAGCCAGGAACGGAAAATCTGATGTCCATTACTTAATTTCCTGGAATTTAGTTTTTAATCTTTTTTCCCCCGAAGAAACGTTTCTGAAAGTGAACTGAATGTCATAACTATGCAATCACCTAGAGCAAAAACCTATATGTAATCACTGTGACAGACTATAAAATACTCCAGAATGAAGCCATTGAATTGAATAATTTTAGGTACCTAAAATAACAGCTTAAGATTGTTAGAAAATTGATCCACTCTTACCTAAACAGGTACTTCAAACAAAGTCCCAAACTGAGTAGAATGCAGGCAGCCTGGATCTCACCTGGATACATAATCTTAATCCTCCTAACCTCTCTTGCTTTGTTAAAATGCCATCTGACCCTGGAAGAAGGTAAAGGCCTGTCTCTCTCCAGAATCATCATATCCTTGCCTGCAGGGCCTCATCTGCTTGGTGCTCTCAGAGCAAGCCTAAGAGCTCCGGCTCTGTCCAAAATGTGTCTGCCAACACGCCCATCTGCCAATCGCTCTGTATCTAGGGCACTACTGAGGTTAAGGACATCTTAGATTCAGGTGGCTCCTTTGCTTGAGAGGTTTTTTTGTCCAGGCATCTCATCTCTTTTCAGGCCTTTTTGTCCCTGGACTGTTGGGTATGTCAGGATAGGGTGAAAATAAATACATTCAGTTGCTGCTGTTGGAAATCTTTCTACTTTGCATGAAATATCTAAAAATTCAGCAGATAGAAGAGAAAATAAGCACAAAAGTAACTATAATTTAGTGTTTGGGACACATCTGAGGAGGAAGAAAGACTAGAATTTTGCCTTTGCTCTATTATTTTAATTTTATATTAAGTATTCAATGGACAATGGACTGACATCTAGGCTTCCCTCCCATTTCTAGATGAGTTCTCTAATCAACACATTTTAGACTTGTGGTTGCATTTTCTCTCTTTCCACTCATTTCTGATACTAAATTGCTTCAAGTTAAACAATAGTTTCACTGAAAGGGTCTAAGAACCTTCCCCACACTTTGTTCCTCAAGAATATAGGTTATCTTAATGATTAGGTCTTTCTTGTGTGGTAAGAGGTATGGGTTCAAACACTCTTCATACTCTGCTGTAACTGTAGGGAGATTGTAGCTTTCAATGGGAATTTTTAAAAGTTCTTTTCTGTGTATCAGAAATTTCCAAATTATTATGCTTTCTAAGCCCTTTAATCCTACATAGCCCCCATGTGTTTAGGTCATTTTCTATTCTCTCAGAGATGTAATGATACCTTGGTGTGGCTCAAAATCACAGTGGTAGGAGTCTCCTATTAAGTGGTGGGCCAAAACGGCATTTTTGTGATTCTTGATTTAATCTTAACAGGGAAGAGTATGACCCCATTGAATTTCATAGCAAAATTTTTATTGAGCCAGGACTTAACTCTTCAAAATTTTAGAGGGGTGTATATAGTATATTTTGCTTTTGTCTCTTTTTATTGATTTGTTTCATAGACTTTTCATTTTCCACTCACACACAGTATGATAGAAATCATAGTTTTGTGAACATGCCTTTAACAAATAGCTATGGTTCAGTCATCTCACAACATCATTAAACCTCACTGATAGCCAGCTCTCATTAAATCACAGGCTACATCACTAATCACCAATATTAAGAATATAACAATCATTTTCCATAAATGTAAAATGTCTGAAAGAAAGATTTTCCTCTGTTTTATTAAATTTTATTATAACAAAAGATAATACATTTAACAGACAGAAGTATTCTATCAAACGTTTTATTATGTCATTAAACCTTAAATATCTTCCAACTTTCAAGAAAGGAGAACAGATTATGCATTTAGGAGACTTCATAAACAAAGCCTGAAATTTCATTCAACAATTAAGAAAGTAAAGAAAAAACTTTTTTCACATATTTTTCCTATGGGTTGTTTTTTGCACCCACTTAAATCTGAAATAATACAAATCATTATAAGTGTATAAAAATGGAAACAAACCTAACTTGGGCTTTATTATGTAGGCTAGGATTCTTTCACAGATATTGTTGTTGTTCATTATTCAAAGGTTACCACTGAAAAAAAGAAGGTCTGGCTGTAAAGAACAGCAAACAGGAACAGCAAAGCATAATTACATATATTCTACAACTGTAGAATATAGTTAGAATATAGTTAGGCAACACACTGTGAAAGCAGCAGAAAGGTACTGTGATGCATTAGTTCTCATTTTATGAGAGCCACTTTTGAGTGGCTATAAGATTAATAAGTGTAAAGTTCAGGAGCTTTCAAAATGCAGGTCACTACTTTGTTGAGGAGAATAAGTAACTTTCAAAAATGTTTTAAGCCATTTTTAATTAATTCATCTTCTTTCTGATGCCTCCAGAAAGGGCTGTTCATAGCAGGATGTAATTGGGGATCAACACCCAAGGCTTAAGTAGACAAATCTGTTGCTAAAACCAGTCACCTCTGTCAAACAAACTTCTCCTCACTCTCTGCTGAGCTGGTGCGGTGCGCGGAGCACGTGCCTGCACCACGGCACTGAGCGTGGGCAGAGCTCCACAGTGCTGGCAGGCAGCCCATGCACGGGGGGGACCCCGGAATTCAACCTGGGGCTGGATGACACACAAGGCAGATGATCCTCCTTGAACGGTTACAGTCACATATGCTGAAAACGAGGTAGAAATTACTGCCAGAAGGCATTGAAGAGCTAAAAACACTCTCAAGCTCTGGTTGAAAAAGGGATTAGATAAACGCATGGAGAATGGGTCCATTTGTGCCAGTGAACCAGATGCAGTCTCCAGCTCAGGTGTCCCCAACTCACTGACTGCCAGAAGTCCTACCAAGCAGAGAGCTGTCAGGGTCTGGAGGGCACCAGTGGCCTTACCAGCCCTGTCTGGCCTCCCCCAAGGCCTCCCCCGACCCCACCCACAGCCCAGGACCCCATTGCTGCCCCTGAGGGCAGTCAGGCCCTGCCCCAGGGCTGCCACAGCAGGGACGGTCTCCAGCTCCCACAGCCCTGCTCTGCCCAGCCATGGGCCCCCCTGAGCCAAGCCCAGCCTGGCCTTGACCTATCCCTGTCCTCAGGAGGTGTCAATGCTGGGGGCTGGGGCTGCCCTGGGTACCCCCAGCTGCCCTGCTCCCTGTCTGGGGCAGTGGGACAGGCCCTGCCCTGCCCTGTTTCCTCAGGGAGTCCCAGCCCCTGCGGCACCCTGACAAGAACTTCTGTAGGTTGCCTGTTCCCATATTCTTCCCTAACCTGGTCCTGACCACTGCCTAAGCTACACTGGTCCCAGTATCACCAAAAAAAATGGTGAAACCTGAGCATAAAGGCACAAGGCTGACAGCTGCACCTGGAGGAAGCAGCATGTTTGTATCTGAATGGCACATGCCTGAGGACATGACTGGGCTCCAAGTGGCTCAAAACTGGTCAGACAATAGGGCCTTCCTCAAGAAAGTGCAGTACGTCTACATACAAAAGCCTCTCCACAGAGGCTTGAAAACACACTAGAAATAGTTTGAAGACACTGAGATTGTTGTCCAGTGTCTATAAAACAGATATTTTCCAAATATTACCTCCGTACTAGCAGCCATAAAGACAAGCAAGTTGAGAAACTCAGTAACACCAAGGAAGAATGAGTGATTATGCTCTGAAAAACATCTTGTTTTTTTTAAAAAAAATGACTGAAGCTCATACTTTGGTCTTATTAGTTGGTCAGAATGCTTTAATTGTTCCCAGACGCTTCAGTGTGACAAGACAAAAAGTGGGGTATGGTGACTCTTGTGACTTCACAGTAACAAATACTTTGTTCAAGCATAAAACAATAAAGTAATGGACTTTTCATGAGCAAAGTTCACTTCAGTAGAAAAAAAGTGTTAGCTTGCCTAATACTGGAATATAGATTGCCAAGATTTGCAGAATATCATCTGAGCCAGAGAGGAGATGGGAAAAGATCTAGGCAAAGAACTTAATGCATCATGGTAGTTATCTTCCAGTAACTAAAAACAAATGTGGATGTGGTGCAAAACTGAGAAATAGTAAAACCCCTTTTAGAATACCATAAACTTGTCAAAATAATTTGGGAGTCTGGAAAATGACCTAAGACTAGAGTATAGTCTCTGATGATTTCTACTAATAACTAATATTTCTCTGAGCATCAGGAATAATGAAACCTGGATTCTACTCTCTCTCTCTTTCCTGTGATCTTGGACATTGAAAAGGCTTAGTAGCTGAAGGATCTTTCCCCTACCCAACAGTCTGTTGTGTCTTAAGATCTTTGAGACCTCTACCCTCTCCAAATTTTGACCAAGATAGAAGACTTTCTAACTGAAGAACAAGTCTGGTTTATGTTTGAAAGAGGAATCATGGAGCACATCTTTAAATCACCTGTCCTGTCTATGTAAGATAACACCGGAGGATGAATCTAGTCAAAGTCCCTCTGTATTTTGCTAAGGCATCAGAGTAATGTGGAAATTCTTGGGTGTTCATACAGCTTACTAGAACTGATGAAAATGTTACATGGCCAATACAAAATCTTATCAGAGTGTGATGACTTTCTTGCTCATATGGCAGACTAAACTAATTACTGTGACTTGGATATGGGTATCAGACAAGACATTACAGAACCTTCTTTAGCTCATCCATAAGAAATCTTAAGTATATGTAATAAATCTTAAATGGATACATAGAAAATAGCAGGAGAATGTATCCATGATGAAGTAGAACATTATTCATTTCTGTTTCACCAGTTTGATTTGATTGGATCATCAGAAGAAAAAAGCACAATAATCTAGAAAGAGTCACACTTGAGGGAACATGAAGAAGAAAAGGTTGTGATAGAATGGCAGTCCCACTCTTTCTGCATCTCCTGTTAGGCATGAGCATTAAGCAACAAAGTCATTGGGAAGCTTTCTGCCTTTGGACTGAGATGGCAGGGGAGATTGCCATGTGTTAAATACACCTTCTGTACTATAACAGAAAGATGTTACAGCACTAATATGACCAGATAAATACAATTCAAATCTGTTATGCACTTGAGCTGATAAATGGGTGAGAATTACTGAACTGGTCTCTCAGGTATTAGTATTAAGTGCCAGTAGCAGGAAGGAGCATAGTAACGTAATGAGCTGTGCACACAGTGCACACACAGTGCTCAGCATTGTGTGGCTTCACACAGCTATGTGAAGGCCCCAAGACAGGAAGAAAGCAGTTTGTGAGCTTTGCGAGTTTTCATTTAACACTTTGCCTTAAAGAGTAAAGAAGTAAAATCTTCAGCCAAATCTTTGATGATGAATCGTGAATAAGATTTTATCAATAAAAGTTTGCTATTTTAAGGTGTCTTATACGACAAAATCTTTAATGAATAAAAGGAAGCTGTTTTCTGTGTTTCAAAGGAGAAGGGAATCTAGGTTTGAGAAAGTTACTAATCTACCAGCTACAAACTCCTCTTACACTTTTAAGAAGGGAACTTTCCTTTCTCCATTTACTATCTAATTCTGCCAGCCTTATATACAGAGAATAAAGGTTTAATATATGTATGGCCCAAGTGAATTCAAATAAGATTGCAAGTGTGTTAAGGTGTTGTTTTGCTCAATGAAAGATGTTTAAAATTGCCTATTTGTGTTCTTGCGTTGATTTATAGCATTTTAAGGAAACAAAACCTTTCCTGAGAAAAAGTCAGACTGCTTGAAATAAAACAAAAAAGCTTAAGTATCCATAAATTATTCTGCATTCAGAATCAAGGGAAGTAAGGGGAAGCTTTGTTGCTAGGAGACTGTGGCTAGAAGGTATCAGGAGAGATTGCTTTATTTTAAAGATTAGAATCTGTAATCAAAATACTTAGTAAGTAATAAAATAACTATATGTATGAGCTCAGTGTAGACCAGGTGAAGCATGAGACAAGTGCTAGAAAGCTTATGAAAAGTGCAAATCTTCAAAAACAGTTCAGCTATCACAACATACTGGCCTGATAAAAGCAGCTCATTATTTGCTTGCTTACAATTAGGACAGAAATTCAGTTGGGATATAAATTAAGGAATAAATATTGATGAATATGCCAAGAAGGGACTGTGATTTAATTTATTTCTGGTATTTACATGGTGACAATTTGTAGGTCTCTAAAAATTTTTAAATGAATAGCTGTAAAACATGTTGCAGCTATGGAGAAAGAAGGCTTGTTGCAGGGAAGAGATGAAATTATTTTTAAAGTTAGCTCAAATTTGTTAAGTACTTTCAGATAAAGGAAAGAAGTTTGGAAAATGTGAAGCTTTTCATACCTACAATTTAAAATGAATGGCTTTATGACATTTATATAAAGTTTTTGTTTTGTAGAAATTTAAAACAAAAGTAATAGATATAATTTAAAACAAAGAAAAATTAATTGAGAAATAAATATTTATTTTTTTTCTTTAAAAAAATTTTTTCAGCTCAAGGTTTTATGGGTTTTTTTTGGTGGAAGAAAGGTGTTATTTTACTTAAAATGTCTCAGCTCTTCTACTTCAGTGTGACTGAATCAATGGAGGGGTAGAGTTTTCACGGGATACATGGATGAACCACAGAATTAAAAAAAAAAAAATTTCCTTAGTTTGGTAGCTGTGAAACATCTCTTGCTGGTGTTCATATCACTGCATGGCAGGAATTTTCACATATCCAGACCTACTGAATATGTGTGGGAAACCTGGATACAGGCCATATGTAATTAATTATGTCTAAAGTTGAAATATTTTGAATTATTAAAATATGATCAAAATAACTTAATATAATGTTGTTTTTTAAAAAAAAAAGTATTGTTCCTGAAATGTTAGAACAAATATTTTGCCTAATTGTAATTAGCTGGTATTTTTTCACTCCTACTTCATTCTCAGTTTTCATCTGACATTTCAGGTCTTTCACTGGGTGATATTACAGAGATGTTTGTTATAAAGAAGATACTATCAGAAAACTTGTTCATATATGGAAACATCCCTCAAAGAGCAAAATAAAAACTCAGTGTGGCATATGATTTCCCTCATGTAGTCATCCTAAAGCATCAGGGTGGTTACTCATATTTTCTGGTGGGAGGACACCGTTCTGCAATTTTTCTTCAGTGCCAAGCCAGCCTGTTCAACACATAAGCCAGTCAGCTACAGTTAGGCCCCCTCATGTAAAAGTCACTTAGAGATTTTAACTTTGCAGTGTCAAGCCCTTTTTCACAGCAAGCCAGATGATTTTCCAACACCACATGGTAGCCTGATAGCTCATTTTCAGTTTTGTTGTTGTACAGGGTGAAATCTTAGCTTTGACCTGCTCTTTGATTTGTACGTTACTTACATGCCCATCTACCTTTTGGAAAACACACGTTCTCATTAGGTTGAATAACTGTTATCAATTAAGCCTAGCAGGATTTACATATAGTGTTCTTTAATCCTTTTCTATCCATTAATATTATTTTTCAAATGTTAGTGAATAAGCAATATCAGAATTTACAAAACCAAAAACTAACAAGAAATGAAATCCTCTTCATTACTGAAATCCAGGGAGATCTTCATGTCCAAATTAACTTCTCTGGCTACTGGAGAGCTAAACCATTCTATGATTCTATGATGTCCTCACCCTTCTGCTGTCTGAAAGTATTAATCAAGAGGAGACACATTCTTAACAAATTATGCAAAGTCCAAAATCACTCAGGCACTCTGTCTTTCTTAGCGTTAATTTGCACATTTGCTTTACATTAGCAACAGCACCTTATAGCAAAGTGCAGTACCTGCTTTCTAGAGGAGGGTAAGATGATTAAAAATTATTATTTTTTGGTTTAAGGTGGGTTTTTAGTTGATGAAATTAGCAAAATGGGATCAACATTAAGGCTATGAATTTTCTGAATGAAGTTTCATATATTCAAACGTATCTTGACATCAAGATGCTCTGACAACTTGCAGATATATGTGCCATTAAAGAGAAACTATGTTACTATCAGCAAAAAAAGAAACCCCAGTTGGGGTCAGGAAAATAATTTATTAAAATTAATTTAGTGATTTATTTCTTAAAAATGTGAAGATGTTAATACCAATGTAGTGGCTGAACTGTTCCAAGTTGAAACCTCATTTGTACATAAAATGAGAGAAGATCTTATCTTGGGAACATATGGTCTCTACAGACTTAAAAAGCAAACAAGTGTAAAAAGAAGAGGTAATTATCCTCGATTTATATGCAGAAGCTAAGGCACAAATACACAAGTGGCAGAACTCATTTGAACAGTTGTAGCTGTCCATGGTGTACATATCTACATGTAAGCCAAAGACTTTAGGGTCCCTTTTAAATCAGGATTGAAAAACAGGCACTTCCAAGCTGTAATTCTCCTCAACATCAACTAAGTACCTAAAGAGCAGATAAATCACACCCTAAAAATGTCTTTTTCTCTCCACTGACTATAAAGGCAGCTTAATGCCTTTATCTCTGTTAACAGTTATGCTTCTGCACTAGGTTTAGTCCAATGAATTGCATCTGGATGACTAAAGTCACATAGCAAAGCTGTGACAGACTTGGAGATTGAGTCAAGGACTTCGGAAATCCCTATCAGCTCCCTCTCAAACTCATCTTTTTCTTTACAAATGATTCTTGATCATCTGAAAGGCAAATTCGGATGCAGTGTGTGAATTCCTGTGAATTTCATCTTTCACAAACTCATTTAAAGATTTTTTACAATTTGTACTAATTTATTAGGAACTTATGGAGACTGCCATTTAATTTTGGTCTTCATCAATAGGTAGCTAACAAAGCAAAGATCTCCTTTCCTAAGAAAAACAAAAAACCCCATGCTTTTCTAGATATAAAATTTTAATTCATTATGTTTGGTAGAAATATTTCATGCTCTCTGCTCAGTGCTGTTGGACACTTAAAATTAATGTGTGTATACCACATATATGTGCTGCAATATCAGTTTTTCAGAAATTACTACTAGACATATAGCCGCAAGACAGTTTGTCTTTAAAAGTATTTACCTGAGGCAACACGCTAAATTGAATCATACACATGCAAGGCAAATTTTCCTGTCATTTTCATTTTGCATTGACTTTGGTGGAGATTGTAGCATTTTGGCAAAGAATTAGACCCGTTGACCTGTGTAGACCTATACCAAGGGTGGTTTTTGGGTCTCACTGGAATGTGACACTCACCAGAAATCTTTCTGTCTTAGCCATGAAAGCCAGCCTGTAATAGACAAGTCAATCTCAGACTGTTAGTGTTACTGTCATATGTGCATTGTGAGTCTGTCACAAGTGCAACAGCTAGAATATCAACCTACCTTGCATAATTTTTTTGCTTTCTGAGCAGCCTGGCATAGAGCCCACCAAACAATCGGATATCTTTATTAGTTAGCAGGAACTTAAAAAGTCCACTAATTCTCTTCAGTCATTTTCAGGGAGAAATAGTGCTAGAGCAATTACAAGTCTGTAGCAGTGAATTTGCTTCATTACCTGCAATGAACCTTTATGTCAACAAAGTTTTGTCAGGTAGTCTGAAGTAATCTTATTACAAAGAATGAAGGTTTTCAGATGAATGACTTAAGGTGACTGTTATGTCATCAACATGTGATGTCTGCAATTGACTAACCGAAAAGTTGACTCTTATGCATCTAAGGAACTGAACTGATACCAGAAACAACTTGCCTAAACAACAGGTTTATGACAATAAGTATTTGTTGCGTTGCTTATGTTTGGAATCTAATAAGCTTACCACTGTTGTGTGGTATTCAGAAATACATAAAATACAACTAACTTTTTGATTTAACTTATGTCTCAAAAGTGATTTGCTAGTTGATGTGTCTGATTATTTCATAATTACCTCATTAAAAAATTATCTAACAATTTCTTTGAGCAAGTTCCCTGCAGCAAAATGCTTCTTTGAGTTGCGTAGAAGTAAATCTACAGCAAATCAACAGACTTCAGCTCAGTAGCTACTTCAGATTTTGTGATTTATTGTAGATCGATGTTTTTCAAATGATGTGTTGTTTGTTTGGTTTTTTTAACTTCCAGACCTTTCCTCCTTCCCGAATCCCAAAGAATTCAGCAAAGCCATACTGGTGATTCTTCCCTTAAAAGAAAGTGTTGGATCCCATAAGAAAAATTTCAGAATCACAGAATGGTTGAGGTTGGAAGGGACTTCTGGAGATCATCTGGTCCAATTCCCTTTCTCAAGGTTTTAAGGTTATTGACAAAATATTTGTTTTTTTCTAGGTGTTTTATGGACCTATTAAAAATAATCCATATATCTCTCAAGGCCTATGTTCCCCAGTGAAAATCATTGCTCTAAATACTTTTGTGTCTAAATACTTTTCACTTCTTTTTGTAACAAACACAACCATGCATTTCTTATTGCCTCCCCATACTCCAAACCAGGTATATATAAGCCACCTCTGATCCAAAAACTATGCAGTTACCTTAGTAGGTAAACTTAGTAAGGTTAGTGTTCAAACTGATAAAACCTGCTGACAACTTATTAGGTAATGCATATAGTGCTACACCAAGCAAAGTTACATCATTTTCCTATCAGACCAGAATATGATTCAACTGACTCCAAATGTTGCCAAAGCAAGGTTGCACCTATCTGTGAAAGGCAGAGTATACATACCAAAAGAGGTTTTCTTACTTTCTGACTAGAGAGTTAATTTGCTCAGAGAAGGATTGTTTTGGTTTGTTTCTTCATTTTCTTGAGTAGGTAAGCATAAGAATGATTGAACTTGATTTAAAAAAAAAAAAGAAAAAGAAAAAAAAAAAAGCACTCAACTCCAGCTACAAATCATATCATAAAGTAGATTTAAAAAATTTACCAGTATTATTACCGTAACTGGTTGATACTGATAGTCGGTAGTTACCAAAGCACAGTGTCTGCATTGCTGCTTTTGTAAAATGTGCTATTAATGGTCCTACAACAAGGATGTATGTATTACTACACTGAGGTAATAAAACATTAGTTAGATTAGCTGAGAGCAGCTTGGAGGTTGCTGAAAAAAGCAGAGGATTGCAATGGAACCTCAAAACACAAGATTATAAGGCCTTGAAAGTACAAGCACAGAATGATACCAAAGGCCACAGAGCTCTAAAAGCAAATCACAAATGACTGATCACTCATTGATCATTAAAGGAATGCAACCTGGAAACTGGGTAAAACTGGATTTAGGGATAATCAATGGAAAAAGAACAAGTTAAGGTGATTTTCACAAAAATATAAAAATTACCCAAAACAGACTCAAGAGCTAAGATGAAGAAAACATCGATATCACACTCCTTCAAAGAGTGAGGTAAGAACTTGGGTCACAGATGCCTCGCCCCCACTCCAGTTCTTGAGGAAAACCTTTTATCAAGCTTATGCTCTAATGAGGAAGTGAAAGGGTGAGCACAGTATCAGGGAAAGGGGAGACAGAAGGAAGTCTGTCTGTATCAGTTTTGGCTAAATTATTATTGAGAAAGAGACGTGATAATCAGATAATTTGGATGGTAAGTTTTACTGTCATTACAACTGGACTAATAATTATTTGATAAGATTGTTTGGATATGAATTAAACTAACAATAAATTCTTGCCTTCACATCTAAGGTTTATTACTGTAGCCCACATAAATTACATGAAGTGTTTGGTCTGGTACCCTATCCTTGAGGACTGACTGTTAAAACTGAATGCAGAAATTCATGGAGAATATAAGTGACATAGGTTCTAATTTGCATGTAACAGCTAGTGGAGAATGTGGGCATCTTCAGCTGTTAAAGTTTGGATGACAATCAGGAGATCTGGAAGAATCTCTCTTTGGTCCAGTGCTAATCAAGTACTTTACTGGAAGCAAACATAAAACTAATAAAATTTGCAGATGAGTGAAACTGGTTGAGAGAAAAGGAATAATCATGTGTAAAAATTGGTTCCTGAGAGGCCCTTGATGTGCTTTTCTCATTTAAAGCCAAATATAAGTCCATATGCCTAGGAACCAGGAATATAGGTCATACTGCCAGGATGGTCCTATGTTCTCTGGTAAGCACTTTCCGCAGTTGTGGCTGAGGTAATAGCTGGCATAGAAGGAGAAGGTTAGGTACAGAGTTACTAGGCCAATGACTGGACCATGTAAACCGATTAAGTCAATGCTTCAACAGCCCTATTGAAGGAGTTCAGAACAGAGATGGAAAAAAATCTAAAATTTTTGGAAATCTTTGAAGGACTAGACATCTCTCTCCATTTAATTTACCAAAGAGGAGATTTAATGATCATGAAATTATGACTGTAGTACTGGGGAAAGAATTCTGATAGCAGAGAGCTATCTGATATAGCAAAGACATACTGACATCCAAAGGCTGACAGAGAACGCTAGGTAAGTTCAGTCCAGAAATCAACCACATCTATGAAACAATCAGTGTCATTAACTGCTAGAACTAGTACAAGGGGTTCAGACAGAGCATCTGCCACTAAAGTTTAAACTAAGGCTGTTTGTCTTTTTAGAAGAAGAGCCGTAGCTCATCCAGAGATCAGGAATTACTGGGTGAAAAGTTGTAGTCTGTGCAATGTAGGAGATCAGAATAGATTATCATAATAGCCCCCTTTGTCCTTAAACTCTGTGATTTATCAGATTTTTCATTGTCTGGGATCTGTGTGTTAATAGACTTGATTTCTATGTGCCTTGATTCTAAGGTCTTTGGTTCCTATTGTAAATTTTCATGAGAGTTTTGCAACACTGCAAATCCCTTTGGTCATATAGTTTTGAATGAAAGGTTTGGCATGCACTTTGACCTATAAACAGAGAAAATTAATGCAAGGTACTGCATGCCAAAAGACACATAAGAAAAAAGAGGTTTTAGCAGTAGTCAGAATTAGAGAGACTGAATTCCACAGAGGACCTCAAATCCATAAAATCACATTTAAAACAGGCTTCTTTCAACTACCAGTAATAGTTAACCATTAACTGTCCATGTTCATTTGCCTTTGTGTTTACTTGTTGGCCAGGAATTGTGCTCAAGTTCCCCTATTCAGTGGCCTAACAATGCAAGCCACCAATCATTCACGTGTATATGTAGCATCTGTACACACGAGTTTTGCTACTGAACTGTGGAAGAATATTTGAGTGCTTGAAGTTACATGTGAAATATTTGCTAGACAGGTTTAAAACTAAACTGTAGTCATAATAGATGGGCAGCAGGTAGGAAGAGTATAGAGAGGTTCACGGGAAAGAGAAACAAGTTAAAGTCTATGTAAAGAGTGGTGGTTCCCCCACGAATACATGAAGTTACTTCCCTTAAAAGTTTCTAGTTACTTAAATGAAAGCTAATGCAATAAAAATATACCTCTACTTGGTATGACATTATATCATATCGTATTGATATGTTTCTATTAAAGTGAAGAGTAGGCATGGCTTCATGTGAATTTCTTTGTGGAAATCCATACTCTTAGATTCAAAGATACTGAAGGGAGATGCAGCTATCTTACAGTGAACTCCCTTCATCCTCAGACTCAGTGTGTTTTTCCACATCTGGCTGCAGGCCTTAGAAGAAAGCAGGTGCAAGACCCTTAAAGGAACACCCAAACCACTTGTGTCAAATGTAAAGAAGTTCAATAAAACTAAAGTCTGAAAAAGGGACTTATTCTGGTCAAACATAAAGATTTAGCCAGCTTTCACTGAGCAGAATTTACAGGAACAAAATCCACAAATAATAAACCGGATGTCTGTTGCCCTTCATATGCATATCTATCAGTTTCAATTAAGCTGGCAGTTTGCCACATTTAAACTTAGCTCTGTCATTCAGACTCTCCTGTGCAGATGAATAGGTTGTGCTTGTACAGCTGAATCCATTTAGGCATTTTTAGTCAGATTTTTCCCTTCTGTCTTCTGGAGGGAGTTAATGTAAAAGATGCTGATGCACACTCCACACTTCACATATGGTGCTAAAAATCCATTAGCTGAAGAACAGTGAAGAAATGGTTTTGATCAGACAGAACAGTTGAAGGTCAAGTTTAAATAGATGTATAACATTAGCCAGGCTTGACTGGCCATGGTTTTAGCATGTATCTCTGAATGATTATGCAAATATTGATGTTTAGTAAACACAGAATATTGAATACACTACTTGAAATTAAAAACAAACACAAAATAGTAACACATCAGCTTTGGACAATGTTTTCAACATATTTGTTAGAAAACTGTGGGATAAAAAGAGTAGCTACATTTTGTAACAAAAAGAGAATCCTTCAATATAGAGCATGGTTTCTTATTCCAATGTGCTTTTGCAGGTAAGACCCTTTTTCTGTGCTCCTAGATGTTGGCAGACAGAATTCTAGTGACATAACACTGGATTAAAGTCCCTAAGGGAAACAAGGAGAAGCTGACTCAGAACCTCTCTTCATTACTCTTTACACCATTTCTTAAATCTGACTGAGATTTATGTTATTAAATGGGGACTGGTAGGGGGTCATGAAGGAATCACTTGTGTCCCCTCACAGTGTTTTATATCATAGTGGGTTTTTTTTTAACTAATTTGTTGATTAGTATTCCTTAAGCATAATCAGCATACTGGGGAAGGACTACAGGCACAGTTAAACTGAATAGTGAGAAACTGATCATGAAACCTAAAGGGATTATTCAGCTTCCTTGAGGAGTGAAAACCTTTTATAATATTTCAGTGAAGAAAAGTAATTTTTCTCTTGTTCTTTATTTTTCTGCACCATCCTGTTCATGGGCTGGACCCTGGTTTCTGCAATTTGTTTCATTATTGTTATGATGGTCTTCAGATTCTAAGTGTCATGTTGATGGACTGGGTTTCTTTCCCTATTGTTCTCTGTAATGTTTTCTTAACTCTCATTCATATTCTACTTCTGAATGGTGTTCATGTTACCACTTGACATAAAGGTCATACTGATATTACTCTTAAAGATTACCCGGAATACGTTGATCCCCATTCTTTTCTCATGGTTGATTCAGGACATTGGTTTCTTTACTTAGAAATTACAGTATAATGAGCTTCCCAATAAGTTTTGATAAACTGCAATCAAAGCTTTTAAATTAGTGAATAGTTTTTCCTAACCACTACTGAAAAATCTTTATGACTATTTCATAAAGATGACAGTATTGAAAAATCATTTTTGGAACAATGCTAATCGTGCTATTTTTCCAAATCTTTTCAAGGTTATAAAAGCTGTTAGCAGCATTTGGTCATCATTGCTGGACGTCTACCACAGTATCATTTTCATTGCAAGGCTCCACTTTTGATAGGAAAACTGACTTATTTCTTTTAATATTTCTCTTTCTGAAGTTATGCTCCTTTTGGGACATTAATAACCATATTTTTGTCTTCCTTTAATTGATGAAAACATCAACCTGTTTTGTTTTGATTTGCTTGCTGTTTGGTGGGTCTTTTGTTTACCATCAATACCCAGAGCTGAGCCAGGTAATGTCATCAGCAAAATCAGCATTGTAATTTGTTCATAAATCCATAAGATAGCTTCTTTATGATCTAATACTCAAACTACATGAACAATAGAATCATAGAGTCATAGAATCATTAAGGTTGGAAAATACCTCTAAGATCATCGAGTCCAACCATCAACCCAACACCACCATGCCCACTAAACCATGTCCCTAAGCGCCTCATCTACTCGTCTTTTAAATACCTCCAGGGATGGTGACTCAACCACTTCCCTGGGCAGCCTGTTCCAATGTTTCACCACTCCTTCAGTAAAGAAATTTTTCCTCCCGTCCAATCTAAACCTCCCCTGGCACAACTTGAGGCCATTTCCTCTCGTCCTATCGCTAGTTCCTTGGGAGAAGAGACCGACACCCACCTCGCTACAACCTCCTTCCAGGTAGTTGTAGAGAGCGATGAGGTCTCCCCTCAGCCTCCTTTTCTGCAGGCTAAACAACCCCAGTTCCCTCAGCCGCTCCTCATAAGACTTGTTCTCCAGACCCCTCACCAGCCTCGTTGCCCTTCTCTGGACACGCTCCAGCACCTCGACGTCCTTCTTGTAGTGAGGGGCCCAAAACTGAACACAGTAGTCGAGGTGCGGCCTCACCAGGGCCGAGTACAGGGGCACGATCGCTTCCCTAGTCCTGCTGGCCACACTATTTCTGATACAGGCCAGGATGCCATTGGCCTTCTTGGCCGCCTGGGCACACTGCCGGCTCATGTTCAGCTGGCTGTCAACCAGCACCCCCAGGTCCTTCTCTGCTGGGCAGCTTTCTAGCCACTCTTCCCCAAGCCTGTAGCGCTGCATGGGGTTGTTGTGGCCCAAGTGCAGGACCCGGCACTTGGCCTTGTTGAACCTCATACAGTTGGCCTGGGCCCATTGATCCAGCCTGTCCAGGTCCCTCTGCAGAGCCTGCCTACCCTCGAGCAGATCAACACTCCCGCCCAACTTGGTGTCATCTGCAAACTTACTGAGGGTGCACTCAACCCCCTCATCCAGATCACCAATAAAGATATTGAACAAGACCGGCCCCAAAACTGAGCCCTGGGGGACACTGCTCGTGACCAGCCGCCAACTGGATTGAACTCCATTCACCACAACTCTCTGGGCCCGGCCGTCGAGCCAGTTTTTGACCCAGCACAGAGTACACCTGTCTAAGCCGTGAGCCGCCAGCTTCTCTAGGAGAATGCTGTGGGAGACAGTGTCAAAGGCCTTACTGAAGTCCAGGTAGACCACATCCACAGCCTTTCCATTATCCAGTAGGTGGGTCACCTGGTCATAGAAGGAGATACCTAGGTAAGATACAGAAGTGAGAATAGTGATATACAGAAAGCCCTTAAACTGCATTGGTTGCCACTACAAACCACCAAAGGATATTTTCCACCATCTCTAGCCGCGTTGTTGCTCTATTTGTTATAGCAGAATCGCTTTCCTTGTACTCTACAGCATGACATAATTTTCCAAAGATCATCTTGTGTATTCCCTAAAACTGTTTGAGCAATGCAGACATTTTATCAAAAAAGTTCCTGTTGATAAAAAAATAGTCCCTTTCAATCTACAATATTGGAGGCGAATTTGCTTTGCATACATGGACTTGGTATTTTAGAAGCCTCCCTGCTCTGCTGTTACCTGAAGATCTATTTATTTCTTTATGTTCTGTGATGCTGCACATTTTTGAAAGACACTGAGACTTGTTACAGTGGGTAAAGTTGCCTATCCTTCAAAATGTACTATAAAGTCTTTTTTCATTTTTCCCCCCCTTCATTCCACATTCTGTTTAAAAGCATATGGGAATTCTGCAGGGTTGTTTTTGTCACTTGCTTTAAGCTTTTCTGTGGTTAAATGTATCAAATCTCTGGTGTGAAAAATTCAAAGTGATCAACATAGAAGAAGATACTTATCTGAGTAATGTTGCTACACATTCTGGCTTAATTTTATTTTTTGATTTAAGGAAACTATAATTCAGCTTTTCAGAAAATGCATGAATTATATGTATAAAATACCTGTTATCTCGGCTGATATGACAGTATCACCGTAGTATAAATATAGGATACATTATTCCAGATCCTGCAGAATATATTGAGCTTCATTATATATCAGACACATATATGCATATGCCAAGCTGTGTTACAAGATCTGGCAGGAGTCATAGGAAAGGGGAGACAATGTGGAGGTTTTTATGTGTGCTATATTAGGTATTTGAAACAAATAGTCAAGGGTTATAGTAATTGAAATAATCTGCTGAGATGCTCTTCATAGATTAACATAATATAGTTTATTCAAATTCAGTACTGATGTGGAGAAGTCATATCTTGACAGGAAGAAAGTCCAAACATACCTTAGTTTCTCTGTTCTGTGACTGCATGGATATATACAGACATACACCACCACCACCACCCCCCGCCCCAATGTATTAAGACAGAATAATTTTAACCTTTTTGGAAAAGCACAGAAAAGAAGGGTGGAATTAATTTACTTTAAATTAAAACTAAAGTGCCTAATCAGCTGAACATCCTTTTGTAAATAACAGAGAACCAGGTCCCTCTGGTGGGCTCTGTAACACAGTTTTCTCACTTTTGCCCTTCTGATTGTCTCCCTCATCCCACTGGGGGAGAGTGAGCGAGTGGCTGTATGGGGCTTAGCTGCCTACTGGAGTTAACACACAGCAGTCCTTTTTAACGTGCGTGGGGAAACCTCATTGGATTTCAGATTTCAAGAACTAGCAAAGTAATATTTGAACAGCCAATAGCCCTATGGTTATATTAATGGACTGCAGGAACCAGGTACAAGCAGAACAGTGGTAGGAAGTTGGATTGCCTACAAAAATGTTAAATCCAGCACCTTATTGGCTGGTTTCCCTCTTTCTCCCACATACAACCTATTTTTAAACCTGAGCTGATTTTGTTGTCAAAGGCACTCTGTGGTTTTCATCTGATCAAATGTCATCTGCAGTGTACATGTTAACTTTCATCTCAAACCATTATTCCAAGCCATCCACTATAGTCAATGTATGAGCATAACAGCAACCATACTTAGGCTGACCAGGGGTCCACCTACCTCAGGGAAGAGTAAGATTATATATGGCACTTTTCCTGATTACTCTCCTGGTCTCCGGTTATTTCAACTCAAGGGATTTTTGTGCAGGGCATGTAATTTTGAGATTTTAGCAATTTACAAATTATTCCTTTTACACCTACTTGTACAACCTTCTTTTAACACCCGTACACACTTTAAGCAGCCACACAGTCCTTTCGCATGGAGTTCCACAGATCTGAAGAACCACTTCCTTTTGTTCATTTTCAGTGTGGTTGATTTCATGAAACTACAGTCATCTTAGTTTAATGTCTTCTATTTTTTCTTTTTTTTTTTTAGAAACACTGAACAGCTGTTCTCTTTTCACCTTTTTTGCAGGCCATTCATGATTTTGTAGTCCTTTAGCATTTCACATCCTTTCTCCCTGTTGTGTCTTTTCCAGACGGAAGAGTACTAACCTGAGAAATTAATCTCATCCTCAAATATACAACTAAGGTCAATCAGACAAATCACACTTCAAAAGTGCCAGTTCCTCTTTACTGATTGCTGAGCGAGCCCAGGATGACTAAACCAAAAACCAGACATTTGGGCTGTGTAATTTTAAATTTAGATGAGATCAGTCTCATCCTCTGTTTCTGTGAAATATCTCATTTTAAATGAGAGATAAATATATTGAAATTAGTGAAGTGATTCCAGCGTGCAAGAAATTAATAGAGCTGAGGTGGACAAGAAAAAGTGACTATGAAACAATAACATTGTCTCATTCATTGTGTACAGAGATATGGAAATGAAAAATCCAGGCTCAGCCACTATGTCAGCTATAGCTATGTCTTCTTCCTTTATAGTTTCTCTGGTTTTTACTGCAGAGTTAGTAATAAGGTCTTCAGCTAGGAATTCAAAATAAATACCAGTGTTAGAATCTGAATAAATTTGATATGTAGTATTCATAACTATTTATAAGTAAAAAATAAATACTACAATACTCAATCAATGAATCCTTTTATTTAATTTGTGAGGAGATAAAATTACGCAAACTGAATTTTCTTCTATTTGTTTCTTTAAAAGAATCATTTTCCTAGTAGTTTAAAGCTTTCCTTGTCTTCTCTAGTCGTTAGCATTGCTGCATGTGATGCACAGAACTACCTGAAATCCCAGATGTCAGGTTGTGAAATGTGTTGTCTCAGTGACGGCGTCTGGCCACTTGGCAGAGCCCTACATTATCAGCAGTCGGTCATGCTACCAACTCTCAAAATTGCCTCTGGGTCAGTCATGTGCTCTTGGCTTTTATTAAATCTGTGAGGGGATTTGAGTTCTCCTGGTGCTATGTTCCATTTACATTCATAGATGTTAAGGCCAGAAGGGACCATTGTGATCATCTAGTCTGACCCCCTGCATAACACAAGCCACAGGATGCTCCTGATGTAATTCCTGTTTGAAGTAGAGCATATCTTTTAGGGGAAAAAGCATTCAGTCCTGTTTAATATTTCCAGAAGAACATGCCATGACTTCAGGCAGGTTATTTGAAGCACTATTTATCCCCAGTGTTAAAAGTGTACACCTTATTTCCGGCATGAATTGGCGTGGTTTCAACATTCAGCCCTGGGCTTTTGTTGTGCTCTGCTAGATCAAAGAAGACATCCATATTTTGTCCTCCCAGTTATCAGGTCATGCCTTAACTTTTCCTTTGTTAAACTATGCAGATAGCTCTGCCAGTGTTTAACTATGAGGCTGGGTTTTTTTAGCTTGACATGATTATTTACAGATATTACGGTTAGGTGTCACCAAAATCCTCAGTGAAAATCAGTGGAAATGATGCTAAAATGGTTGCTAACAGAAGAGTTCTAGCTCTAGTATTTAAGCAAAGTGGCTGTTTATTATGTGCAAAATACAAAAATGTCTCATTACAATACAAACACCCAACATCTTGAACCAGAACTTCAAGGAAGTTATTGAGGAGAAGGAGCCAGGCTCTACACAGCAGTACCTGGCACCAGGACAAGGGACAAACAGCATAACTTCAAACAAGAGAAGTTCAGGCTGGATGTAAAGAGAAGCTTTTTCCCATGAGGACAGTCAGGCAGTGGCACAGGCTGCCCAGAGAGATTGTGCAGTCTCTGTACTTGAGGGTTTTCAAGCCCCAGATGGATCAACCTGGTCTGACCCAATAGCTGACCCTTTCGGGTCAGTTGGACCAGGGACCTCCTGAGGTCCTTTCCAGCCTGAATGACTTTATGATTCTACAATGTCATAAGATGCTTCAAGACACACTGACGTAAAAATTATTTCAGCTTTTTATATGTTTTTAATAGCATAAAAATAGTATAAATACCGTAATTAGATGAGGCTTACAATTATGTTTGCATTAAATGTTTAATTGTTTTTGATAACATTGATATTTTACTTTATGAATAAATAACACAATATGTTCTTACTTAGATTTCTGATTATAAAGCAAAAAAAGTTTATTTTTAATGGACGTAATAAGTTAGCAAGGGGATGTATGCTGTTTGCTCATGCACAGTGTAATCTGTAAATTGTTATTGATATAATCAATAATTAAGTAATAGGATGACAGAAAGAGATTGTTTCCTAAGAGAATTGGGGGACGAGTTGAATTAGAATAGAATAGAATAGAATAGAATAGTTCAATTGGAAGGGACCTACGATGATCATCTAGTCCATTTGCCTGACCACTTCACAGCAGACCAAAAGTTGAAGCATGTTACTAAGGGCATTGTCCAAATGCCTTTTAAACATTGACAGGCTTGGGGCATTGAACACTTCTCTAGAAAGCCTGTTCCAGTGTTTGATCAACCCTCTCTGTAAATAAATGTTTCATAATATCAAGTCTGAACCTCCCCTGATGCAGTTTTGAACCATTCCCATGTGTCCTGTCACTGAATACCAGGGTCAGCACCTCATATTATATACAATTATATAGAAATGAAACAATACACGAAAAGAAAAATCCCAGAATGGTTTGATTATCAAAAATACAATCTGTTTACGAAGCTTATACTCAGTTGAATGTCAGTATCATTGCATATTTAAAAATATTTGGATTTCTGTAGCTTGAGATAATAAATTTTGAGATAATAAATTTTGAGGTATGAAAATGCCTGCTGAAGTGTGCATTCTAGCTTTCTACCACTTGTCCTGGTTACAGTAAGCCAGGAATAGACTCACTATGCTAAATATAGTGGTAAAATGAAATGTCTGCTTTTCTTGATATTTTGCTGTTTAGTTGGCCAAGGACATAGAAGTGCAAAAGAATCAGATCAGAGGCTTAACGTTAGCTGGTCATCTACTATATCAGGTAAATCCCTTTGAAAGTCCTTTGGAGGTCGAAATACTTTTCAGAACAGCCAATGATGGCTGCATATTTAACTACATTAAATTATGTCCAGGCAAACAAATAATCCAGATCTTTCTGCAATGATGACTCTTCTTTGTTTTTTACCTCTCCTCTAAATTTGTTAATCTGTAAATTTGATCAATAGTTACTCTCTGTTTTCTTCTTTAATGTTGATTTGAAAAAATTCATTGCTTGGACCAAGGATCCCTGTGTGTCCTGCTGGAAACCTATGCCTTCAAGATGATTCCCTCTTTACAGTCAAAAGTAGAGACAAGTCGTCAGTTTATTTCATGTATCTAATCTGAATCATGTTAATTTTATAATATTTTGTTTCATCAATCAACATGTCATGCAAACTCAAGTCAAATTCCTTCCAGAGGTTTACATAAGGGCATTTGTATTCTATCAGCACTGCTACCTTTATCAGTCAAACTTGTAATCTCATTAAAAGGGTATTATGTTAGTTTAATAACATCTATTTTGTACAAACTGTTGACTGGCATTAATTACCCTCCTTAATTCTTTATTACTTGTGTCTCATATCACTTGTTCCATTATTTTGCCCAGAATCAATATCAGGCTGATGTCTAAGTGTCATTCCATTTAAATATTGGCACAACATTATCTCCCTTCTCCTTCTGAACTTCCTCCTTGCTGTAATAGCTATAGAAAACTAGCATAAATTATCCATGGATCTCTATAGCAAGCTTTGAAACAATTTGGGCTTGCCTGTAAATGTCTAACTTCAGAAATCATTTCATATCTTTCTTAGTTACTGATTGAATATAAGATATTTCATAATCACAGAATCATGTTGTTTTTGTTGACGTATTTAAAGGCAAGCATAAAACCATCATCTAGTATCTTCATACTGCAATCCTTCATGTATACCTTTTGTTTCCTTCGTATACCTGTATACCACTAGGATTTTAAACCAAATTATACTGAAACAAATGTCAGTTGACTTCACTGGCTTTTTTGGCTGAGTATGACCTTTAGGGTGTGAACTATTTTTATGGGTCATCACCAGATGATGCTTGAAAAAATTTTTCTTCTACATGGGAAAGAAATAAAGGATTTTGTAGAGTTATTCCAAAGATTGTTACACCATATATGTCTATCACTTCATTTAGTAGTTGGAGTTTGCTACATATTCCATATTGAAACTTCCTAATGCAGGCCTCAATCCTGGTGACAATAAATTCTCTTGGGATGATTTTGCAGCCAGCCCTGGACTGTGTGTGCCTCCTGGTGTACAGAGGCTGCCAGGGGTGCAGAAGATGATAGAAGGAAGACTCGGGGCGTCTGGAGAAGCCACTGCCCTCCACATATCCCTGAACTCTCCCAAAAGCCTCACAGAGCTTGTGCTGAAGGAAGGACTGAGCAAGAAGCCAGTCAGAGTGGGGCAGAAGAATCTTGGGAATCTTCTGTCTTTGGTCTCTTTCCTCATGCCTATACATGTCTCTACCTGAAGAAGGCTCTCTGAGCCAAACTGAAATAAAAATTTGTGAACAAAGTCAGCATTTCTTCTAACAAATGTATTTGAACAATGCCATCATATGCTTGATTGAGACTAAAGAATACATTTATGATAGACATCACTAGCTGGCTCCCGTGATATCAAGATGAAGTGTTAGATAGTGGTGGCTTAGCACATGCTGAGCACTTCACCAGCGTATACATCTTGCTTCCATGTAGCTGATTCAGAACAGTTTGCACTTGTCTATTTGACATCCTTTCAAGTATTTTTTAATTTTTATTTTACAAACAAGTTTTTACACTTTAAATGCATTTCATGGGAATAATATCTGGCAATTATGCAAGGCTTTTACTTAAACACGGCTTTGAGGGAGAAAGAGTGAAAGGAAGGAACGAGCAAAGGTAGGGGTTGTTCTCTGCTTTGGACTTTGATTAGAACTGATTCTTCAGATCCTCTGTGAGCAACCACTGAACTAGGATTCTTTGAACAAATAACTACAGTAGCTGACCATACACCACTGTCCATATCAAGGCTGGCACATATGTGTGTAAACAGAGAGCTGGAAAATATTGTAACTCATGTTTCTATGTCTTCTACTACATTTTGCAGTCAGTTTGGCTAGCCATAGATAGCTGATTTAGCTCAGAAGAGGATCAAAATGATACCAGGATAGGACAGTGAGGTAGAGAGAAAAGGCAACAGTATTCATTTATTTACTAAAAGTAATTTAATTCCTCCCAGAATGATGTAGAAGTACAATTCAATGTTTTTCAAAGGAAAATAAAGATTTTTCCTTAGAGTGGAGAAAAGGACAGCTAAATAATACAAACTATTCTATTTGCAAGGTGTGGAAGCTGGGTTTTAATTGTATAGAATATTTCAATTGTTTGAAATAAATTCTGAGAAGTTCTGATGTTTGGAGTTGCAATCTCAAACTTTAAAATACAGCAGTTGACTGTATCCATAAACTTCATTTATGCATTTGAACCTAATCTAAAATAAATATCAGTGTTGATCTGACAGATCCCAGAGTCCTGAAAATCAGCCTATTTATGGATACCCTACTCCTTTATCACATCCTATCCAAGTAGTTTTTAAATTTCCTAAAATATTTTCTATTTGATAGTTTTGCAGAGGTGACATGGGAAGTTGGAATGTATGAGGTATGAAGGAAATTGAAGGAATCTGTGCTCATAAAATATAATAAGGCTGGTTTTTTTCCTTCTAAGAAACATGTAGTCTATGATAAGTATATGTTTTTAACCTTTAGAAAAGAGTTTAAGCATTCTTTTTCTGCTCTTGACTAATAAATCAAGTGAAAATGTACCATTTACCATAACGGTACCTGATTCCAGTAATGCTTCTGAACTGAATGATTTTGAAATTGAGAGATTATTCCTTCCAAAGACATCCCAAAGTCATTTTTACTGGCATTTCTGTAATTTTCTTTTTAGTTACACCGATAATAACACTGCTAGCATACCAACACAAACTGCTTGTGACTTCCAACAAGCTTGCAAACAGGGACATTTACTGAATAGGGGAGCAAGGCTATTGAGACAATTTTATCATCTCTGTGTGAATCATTCTCAAAACTCTGTGAACTGGACAGATGAATCTTCATACACATTCTTCGAGAATGATATGAATGGTTTTTAATCCTTGGAATTTTTTTTCAACAACAATAATGACAAAAGACATTTCAGTAAGTAAACGTTCACACTATTGATTTCAAATTCTAAAAGATGTCTGTTATTCAAACCACTTATTTTCAAATCTCCATGGTAAAGATTCATTTTGTATAATTTTAGGACCTTGTACTGTAGATACGTGCTGGGGGTGAGTGATGTGGAGTGTGGGGGGGGAGAGAGACTTTAGATTTAATTGAGAGAAACAGGTACTCATAGACAGCTGACCCATCCTTTGCCCAAATACTTATAATGATTTATCAAAGCTCCAGTACTTGCAGGCTGGATGCAGCATTGCATGCCTGCTGCCTTTAGCCAAGCAAAAGGAACATCTGTACCCTGCAATATACCAATTATTCTCTTTATTTTTAAAAAACGGGATATGCTGCTCCTAAAAAAACCCTTCCCCTCTTGGGCCTAGTTTCCTATCTTAAGTGTCTCAGACACAGTAGCAGCACAAGGAGGACTCTAAACCCAAACAGGAGAAGTCAGATCTGTCCCTACATCTGTAACCAGGTGTCATTGGCAGCCTCTTCTCCACTCTCTGAAGTTGTGTGTTCTTGACAAGCTTGTTGACCTTGATCTGCTGATCAGCCTGACTTGGTAGAATCATAGAATCATAGAATCATTGAGGTTGGAAAAGACCTCTAAGATCATCGAGTCCAACCGTCAACCCAACACCACCATGCCCACTAAACCATGTCCCTCAGCGCCTCATCTACACGTCTTTTAAATACCTCCAGGGATGGGGACTCCACCACTTCCCTGGGCAGCCTGGTCCAATGTTTCACCACTCTTTCAGGAAAGAAATTTTTCCTCACATCCAATCTAAACCTCCCCTGCCGCAACTTGAGGCCATTTCCTCTCGTCCTATTGCTAGTTACTTGGGAGAAGAGACCAACACCCACCTCGCTACAACCTCCTTTCAGGGAGTTGTAGAGAGCGATGAGGTCTCCCCTCAGCCTCCTTTTCTCCAGACTGAACAACCCCAGTTCCCTCAGCCGCTCCTCATAAGACTTGTTCTCCAGACCCCTCACCAGCCTCGTTGCCCTTCTCTGGACACGCTCCAGCACCTCAACGTCCTTCTTGTAGTGAGGGGCCCAAAACTGAACACAGTATTCGAGGTGCGGCCTCACCAGTGCCGAGTACAGGGGCACGATCACTTCCCTACTCCTACTGGCCACACTATTTCTGATACAGGCCAGGATGCCATTGGCCTTCTTGGCCGCCTGGGCACACTGCCGGCTCATGTTCAGCCAGCTGTCGACCAACACCCCCAGGTCCTTCTCTGCTGGGCAGCTTTCCAGCCACTCTTCCCCAAGCCTGTAGCGCTGCATGGGGTTGTTGTGGCCGAAGTGCAGGACCCGGCACTTGGCCTTGTTGAACCTCATACAGTTGGCCTCGGCCCATCGATCCAGCCTGCCCAGGTCCCTCTGCAGAGCCTTCCTACCCTCGAGCAGATCAACACAAGAGATCATAAATTGTGAGAACACTCTACTTCTTAACCTTCTCTTTGCATAGGCTAAATAGACTGATATTCATGAGTGTGGCAATGCAAGGACATTTTCCAGAATTCAGATAAGTGTGAGTTATTTGGTTTCTTTCTGAACTTTTTCCAATTAAAAAAATAATATTTTTTGAAGCTTGGAAATCATGATATTCCAACAATATCACTGACACTAGTAGTACTAATATCACCATTTAAGTCTTCTTGCTATTCTCTTGTTGTTACAGCTGCATTTTAAACTTGTGTGGATGCTAAACAAAATAAATTCCATGAAGCTACCATTGAATTTGATAACTTGTTAGACTGCTGTTTGATTTACATCAGGTTGTGGTGCAAACTGGAAATCAAGAGCTTCTTTAGTTTCTCCTGCCCTTTTCAGTAAAACAGTCCACATTTCAAAAGTGGACACTGATTTTAAATACCTTCATTTTTAGTTACTTACACTGATATACCTTGGGGGGCGGGTAATGCTAACCAATTTTATAACATATTTCTGAGTCTAAGCTAGTCACTCCTTTCCCCTACAGTCAGTAAAGACAAATAGGCACCTCCAGAGCCTGGGGGTTTCATCTTACGATAAGACCTAACACTTCCTGGAGATACCTATGTGTGAGAGCTTGCATAACTAGCTCATATGCAGAGGTGTAATTTTTTTTAATTAGGGTAGATGAAATTAAGAAATGCTGAATATCCATAAAACACGTCAATGAGATCAGAATATGTTCAATGGTTATGAAAATCATGCTTTACTTTGGTCTCCCAAAATCAGCACATTAACATTTAGCCCATTTCACTTTCAAAATGCTCTGGTGGTATTAGTCAAAATATTACCTTCACATTTTAGTTAAAAAGAAGTCTGCGTGGTTTACTTTTACCTTTTACAGAAGCAATACCATATATTATTAAGACTTTTGAAAATATATATTATGATTACACTATGAAAAATAGAGACTCAGCATCTGAGATCAATATTACCCAGGATGTAGGACTGCACTGTATCTATCTGTTCTGGCAACAAACTCTTAAATTGATTTTTTTAATACCTTTAGAGGAGGGAATAGAAAATTCTCTCTTTCAACTTCAGCTCAAAATTGCTGGGTCTGTGTCTCAAAGACCTTTTGCTGTCCTATAAATCAGTAAAATGAATGCTTCAATGACCACGTGTAAATAAGCCTCACACTACTTATTTGCTGCGTAGCTGTCTAAATTAATCCCCTAAAGGAACAACTTGGCCCATATTGTTTGTTTCAGAGAGCTATTTGTTTATAATCTTAAAATGAAGGGGGTTCACAAAATGGAGATACAATATGCAACATGAAGAACTAAGTTATTTTTCTAAATAGATATCTATAACGGAACAAAAAAGGATTGAGGTTTGAACATTTCATCATAGGAAACCTTTAGAAGAAATGTTGCAGGGTTTAGGAGCATTAACATAGTCATTGATATAAATCAGAGAAGATCAGCTGTACTACAGACTCACAGCTAAGTAAGACATTATTCATTTTAATTTCTCTATCAAATAGATATTACAAGAAAGTGAATTGTTCCAGTATCAATGGTTTTGCTTAAATATGTATAAAAGCCCATCCACACTCAAAATAACTATATATATTTAACTTCTTCAGAAAGAAAAACACCTGCAGATGAGCAGGCCTCCTGAATATGGAAAAAACCTAAAGCAGCCTTTAAAATAGCATAATTAAGGCACAACAGAATGTGGGTCACATGAAAAAGAGTCAAATTCTGGCTAATCCTGGAAATCAAGTTGGATGTTATTTCTCATAAAAAATGACTGTGAAAGAAGTGACCTCCAAGGTACCTTGAAAAGCAGTCTTCCTAACAATATTTAAGAAGTAATTATGAAACAGAATTTTCCAGTACATGAAGTGCATGACTCCTGAAATAAAGAAAAAGTTGCCATCAGGAGAAATTGTTCCTTTGATTGTGCATGCCTTTTATTTTCAAGCTCTGTATAGTAGTTGCAGGGACTATTTTTACCGCTGTAAAAATTTTACTGATATTCCACTCAGAGTTAGTCAATATTTGTTTAATATTTACTGTGCAAACACATACTGAAAAAATGAGGTGGTGTTCTAATGAAGATTCTGCAAACCCAACTCTTAGTTAATAACTTTGCTTAAAATTAGAATGCTGTAATTTTTTATTATTATTATTCCTAGAGACCTATTAATACCTAACCTTAATTGGTAATTTTGTGTTCAATATTTATAGTTTTGATTACATAACATTGGCTTACTCTTTACTTCAGATTAAAGGGGTAAAGTTGAAGCATTCAGCTCTCTCATAGACTGCCAGTAAAAGTGATTAGAGGTACTAATTATCCTTGCTTATGTAAACATTTGTGACATTGAATTTGATTTAACAAGGACAAGCTTCAGAGCTGAGATTCTTGTAAATTCATTGCTAAAATGTAAATGCTTCTAGTCTTGCAAAGAAAGATAATATTGATTTTTCTCAAAATTTCCCCATCTCACTTTTTAACATTTTACATGTAAGAAAAATGACAATTCTCAGTCTCTCATAGTAACAACCATTCTTTCCCTGCTATCCAGCAAAACACTATGTCTAACTTACACCAAGACAGGACTCCTCTGTACAATGGCAACTCCCTGTTGGCCATATTTATACAGTATCTGTTTTTTGGAAACCACACTTTGTGAGGTACGTAGACGAATTGCAGTGAGTTTAGTAAAAATAAGGAAGAATGATAGCAGTCTAAGAAAGCATGACCAGTTGGAAAAGACTGAAAGAATTAAGTTTTCTTATCTTAGAGAGGATGTAAGGGACATTAAAGGATTCTTCTAAGTTATATAAAGGTTGTAAAAACAAGACAGTGATCAGTTGTTCACTGTGTCTGTGAGGGACAGCACAACTAGAAAACAGCCTAACCTGTGACAAAGGAGATCTGGGTTAAATATTAGGGAAAATGTTCTCACTACAGGGAGCATGACACACTATAATAGGTGGTGCCAAGATACAATGGAACGTCTTAAGTAGGTCATTTTAAAGAAAAGTTGAGAGGAAAGTATTTCCAGATGGCCTATTTAAAGTCTAATCAAGGGATGGAGTTAGTCAGAAGTGGACTTTGACTTCAAAGGGTCTTTGCCAGCCTGTATTTTTATTTCCCAAATTACAGGCTAATTAAGGTGACAGAAATTCAGAGGAAGCCAGGAGACCATATCACACAGAGGTGAAAAGATGCTGGCCACTTTTCTGAAGGCATTTTGTTTCTGTGTAATGCACCAGTTTCAGACCTTATTCTGACTTTGCAGCTCAGATAGGAGCCAGGAAGTGGAAAACACCACTTCTCACGTGTTTTTCTCTCACTGACTTTTGGGGCTTGCCCTGGCCCTGGTGCATACTGTGCAAAATCTGCTCAGTTGGCGTGTTGTGCACCCAGGATGAAAGGAAGTGACACTTGGAGTGAAAGATCTCATGAGGTTTCTTGTCTCCCTCTACTTCTATAATTCAGTGATATGGCCCTCCTAGGCCTAATTCAAGGTTTGAATCTTATTTTTAAAGCTCTCCGTTTATGAGATTGGATGCTAAAGGGCCCATCCCACCCCTGATACCTAAGCTATATTTCATAGCTCTGTCCTGGAGAACCCACCACCACTGTTGCAGAGACACAGCTGTGTCATCAGGCAAACAAAGCTTTATGAGCACTAGCTCTGACACTCAATAACTCCTGATTTGCCATTGTAAAATTATGTTCAAATCGGCTTTTCTATGTAATAGCTCATAATCCATTATCATTTATGAAAGAGGGGAAAAAGGGAATATAGATATAATACAGAATATTATTCATCTGGAATATAAATTCTGCAGATTTACTCTAAAGAGTTCTTAAGTACTCATTGTTGAGTAAAACATGCAGATCTAAAGAAATTTGGTTTTCTGAGTTCCTCAGCTAAAAGGCCTCTCAGTCAGATCAACTCACCTATGGCTGAAGACTCCATCTCACAATCAGCAAGTCTGACCAAACCTATTAAGTATTTTCCAGGACTCTGACTTAGATTCAGTGAATATTCACTGCTTTGACATTTCAAACAAATATTTTAATATCATTAGAAGAATTTTAATAAAAGCATTTTCTGATGCAATGATATTTTGACAAAAAATTCCCATCAAGTTGCAACAGTAGGAGTAAAATGCTCTTTGACTCTGAAGTGTTTAATGGAGCTAGCTGTACCTATATAGAGACATTTGCATCAGCATTGGTTCCGAAAGTATGATGCACATTTTTGTACAACTTCTAAAATCCTATTCTTTAGGTACCAGATTGCATCCTGTTTTGTTACAAAGAATCCATCTAACTGTTACCATAACAACTCCTGGAATGTTTTCTACTGCCTTAATGAAGGCTATCATATCTCGACTACAAATTATGGCACTCATGTCCATCACATAAGGGTATTTGTTCTATTACACTCTGTTAATGCTGTCTTACATTTGGATTTATTTTCTTTTTACTTCTGACCATTGTGCACTGCTTAAAGGCATGAAACTCGTCTCACCATGTTGCAGCTGTTTCATTCTGTTAATGTAATGTTCAAATGTACAAAAATGATTTGCCAAACTACCATAGATAACTTCCAGATGAGAAGAACTGTGATTCCTTCACAGCTTGAAAATTCTCAGTAGGGCTAAAAATAAGATTCAAAGAGTGATTTTTTTTTCTCTTTTACACTACTTTTATGAACAAAGGCAGAGTAGAAATCATTCAGCAAGATAGCATGTAATTTAACAGAACTGGAACTACATAGCAGAGAAACTAAAGATAAACTGGTCGAGATATTTGTTTTCTGTTCACTGTTCTTCTGTCTTAATATGTTATATTTAATAATCTTTCCTGAAATAAATTTTCTGAATGAAGGAGCAACAACTTTTAAACATGGCTGTTTCTGTAGTTAACATTTTCTATCAGTATTAGTCTGTGATTTAATGGCACAGAAAATCCCACAACAGAGGGAGAGTTACTGGTGGACTGTTATCACTGTATCTTGGATCCTACCATGGGAAGGCCAAAACAGAGAACACCAGGACTTAGCTGTACAGTGAAGGCAACTCAGCTGTCCAGTCCTTACTGGCTAAGGTCACTGGTCACCTATATGTATGTAGACATAAAGGTTTCCTGTAACAGTGGTAGTCCCAAATTATCTCACAACTTCATTGTCAGTGCAGCCACAGACGTTAATAAGAACTGTCACACAGATGTTTTGAAGTCATTTACCCATTCCCATAGTTTTCTTGGCAACCCCATCTTTCCTTATTGCTATTTGACTAGTTTTCAGCTGGCTTTAAAGAGGTGATTGCCCACTGTTCTCTGCCCTGCTTGGGAGGAGCAATCAGTGAGGGACCGGTTACCTCATCCCGTAGCTGTCTTACATTGGCACAGTGAAGACTGCAGAAGATCTACCTGAGTGTATGCAACTGCAGAGTTAACACCTTCCTTCCCAAATTGTCCCAAGCAATGAGTGCTACAATTCTTATTCATTTACATTTCACTTGTACCTTGAAGTCTCAACGACGTACTGGAACCACATTTGGACAGGGTCTGTACAAATGTAGAACAAAAGGCATTATTAGCCCCAGAAGTTACCAACCAGCCCAGCACTTAGAGAATTATTGAGTCCTGGTTTGTTTTCCACTCCCCAAGTCTGGGAGAGCATTGTAATCAGATCCCAAGTCCACATGGGACTGAGACCCAGGAAAGCACCATTCGACTTCCCCCGCTCACCTCCATTTCCCCAGAAGGAAAGTATGGGTCCAAAGGCTAGGAGAGAGCTTCAGCATGCTCTGTCCTGTTCAGGCTTTTCACCTGCCAGGGCACTGGGGTGGAGAAGAGTCCTGGGGGTGGACCTGTCTTTTGGTCTAGACACAACCGTGCACAACCCCTTCATCACAACAGTTTCACTGGAGATATCTAAAACACAGCTATAGCAGTACTTCCAAGTGCAGCCTCATTTTCCGTACACAAATAAGCCCTGATCCATCCCAAATCATGGGGAATGTATTACAGTATGGGTAATTGGGTAAGTTTCTGGTGTATTAAAGAAGAAAATATAAGTGTAAGAACATGGAAGTGCATTGTGTAAGGTGTAGCTAGCCATGGGCACTGTTATTGCAACGGATAAAGCTGCAACATCGAATCCTTTCCTGCCACTTTTAGGTTTCCAGGCAGGGATTAACTTGAGCCCTGTGTCAGATAATAAAGGTTTGTTTGATATGGAAAATATTAAGTGTGTTGCCAGGGTCACAGAAAGATACTTTCATGTAACAACTTCCAGTTAGCATGCATTCCCTTCCCCCTTACTGTTTTCCAGCCTCAGTTCACATAACTAAGAAAGCAGAAAAAGATTGGAGCAAGGGGGCATATGGGGCTTTGGAGATTTGCTCCTACCAATCCAAAGGAACAGTGGAGAGATGGTAGGGTGATGATAGGGGGAAATGATGCAACTCAGGTGTGGGCTGGGTCCTCTCTCCCCTCCAGCACTCTTTAGTGCTTGCAGAGAGCTGCTGCTTCAAGCAGGAGGTACTCCCCTTATTTCAGATAAAGTTTATTGTACTGACATGCAAATGCCTGTAGGATTACTTCACCTAAGTGGCAACAAATACTTTTTAATTGCTGGGTATACAGACTAATTAGTCAGCTGTAAGAAACAGCTGGTTCACAATGTTCTGATATTAGTGCTTTCCACAATTTTGATTTAATTTCAAGGGCAGATTGTGGAGACCAAAGTTGTAGAAGGAGAAATTTTTTTGTTGTTGCTGTTGCTGGCTCACTTGTTTGTTTTACTCCTTTTGCAAACCTTTATTTGATGCCTATTCATAAATTATATTGCTATATTATGGTATCTCATTATCCTTTATTAGCAGAACACCGCTAAATAGAAGTTGGAATTATACATCATGCCTTGCATATGGAACAAAGCAGCATATGGAGACTATGCCTACTGCAGTTTTCAAGCATAAAAAAGCAGGAAATTATACATATTTCAAACACTCTCTGCCAAGAGCTTCTGTGCTGTATCCTGTAATTCAGAGTCATGTTCATCTTTACTGTGTCATTTAAAATTCATATAAGAGAAATATAGTCAGGTCATAATCCATATAGGAAGGAAGGAAAACATTTTTTTTTTCCTAAACTTGCTTAAAATAGAACAAGTCCCAGTAGCAGCTGAGTATCACATCCCCAGTATCACATCAATGGGGATGGTTTCAAAAGGTATGTTCCAACTAGTAGGGACAGATTGTTTGCTTAACTTCAGAGCACTCTGAGCAAGTTAACCTGACTGATAAAATATAAAGGTGGGAATAATGCATCCCCTATACTACCATGAATCTGATCAGGAATTTTTCTTTTAAAATGAGTGTTCTCTCAGTAAAAACATATGCAATTCTCAAAATGAAAACATTTTATAATATTTCCATGCTAATGATCTTGATTAAAGCATGAAACAAGTCATATCCCAAGGATTTTGGAAAGGAGTGAGTTTTTTCCTTGCAAAAAGAAGCACTTTTGCAAAACAACAAAATTCAAATTTAAGCAAAATATTTCAGTTGCGTGGACATTTCAATTAAGTCAATTTTCTCTCAGAATATAATTTTGTTGGTAATTTTAACATCTTAGAATTTTTTTTCATTGTGTATCACAGAACAGATATTGACATCATACAAATTCTTGTGAAAAAAAATTTTCTTTGCATGTCACCTCTTTTTACACAGAGAATAAGTTATTTGACTAACTCTCAATGAGAAAAGACTTACTTTTAAGCCAAACATCACCATAATAAACAAGATAACATAAACACTGTTTTCACTATTTTCTGTTTCATTCAAATTCAGTAGCATAGACAAAAAGGTAAAATACATACAGAAAAAAAACCTCAGTAGATTAAAATCAGAAGCATCTTACTCCATAGTGACAAGATCTAGTTAATGAATAATGTCAGATCAAGTTTTACTGTGAAATGGACTCTCCATGCATTTTCTGGCTGCTGGACTCATGGTGAAAGCATGCAGCACATTCAGACTATCACCTTCTTTTTTCTGGGAAGAGTATTCAGTGATCCTTAGAATAAATGGTAAAAAAAAAAAAAGAAGAAGAAGAAGAAGAAGAAGAAGAAGAAGAAGAAGAAGAAGAAGAAGAAGAAGAAGAAGAAGAGGAGAAACATATATGGAGATTTCCTCTGATACCGTGCTGAAAAGAAACCTCAGAAAAGTGAACACAGCCTTCCTGTACTGAAGATTTCTGCAAGATATCCATATAGGTAACGCCTATGTTACTAGAAAGTGTCTCACAAAACATATATAGAGAGTACATAGGCTGTAAAAGGGTCTCTGTGCTATTCTGAAGACCTTGGGAGATTTCATATTTTGGGGCCCAACATTCCCCTTTTCCCATGACAGCCATACAGATGTTTCTTCTTGCAGAGCCTTCTACAGGCATCTCAGGGAGAAAGAGGCATCTGAACAATTAGAGTTCCTGTCAAACTGATTAGGTCTGGATTGGCACTCACCTTTTGCAGAGGGCCAGCCCAAATGCCACATTCACTTTCTTTTTGTCTCAAAAGCCACACTTCCACCTTTTCAGCCTCCCACACACAGCTTTCGTGTTCAGTTTAACCACGTGACAAGTACATGACTTTAAAAGAAAAGTGCATTATAGGCATACCAGGATGGGTGTATTATTGCCCTTTAATTTGTTTCCATTTATGTCTGTACAGAGTGAAGGAAAACATGCCCTCCTGACTTGCTCCACATGATCACGCAATGATCCGCCTATGTATAAACAACACTATGAGTTGCAAAATGGTGGAGAGCCTGTGCCTCTTTATCCAGTTATCAGATTACTAACCTTTTTGTCCTCAGGGAGGAAGGTCACCAAGGTCTACAGAAGAGAAACCTTTGAGATTGAACAAAGGCGTAGCTCATGGGACTGCACTGGGAGTCTACTATGAGTGCTTGAAGTTCTTTAGAGCATATCATGCAAACACTATCAAGTGATCATGTGAGGATCATGTATGCAATAGCCCTGAAATAGGTGTCACCTCCTCTCACTGCAGTGTCTTGCTGCAGTCTCTTGACAATGACAAGGACCTCCACTCCAGTGCTTTCCCTCATAGAAGTTAAACAGCATTTCCCTCCATTTCCGGTTGGGGCTGTTTTCTTATGACAATGGAACAAGTAATTTCTTCTCATAACAGTCATGGCTCATTTTGGATTCTGGAAACTATGGATCACAGAATTGCCACTGCTGATTGTTGCTTCACCTAATGAATTTTTTGGCTGGGAAAAGGGCCAAGAGTTTCACAATGATGAAAGAATTATCAACTTTTTGGCAAGTTTCAGCTCTGCCTCCAGGAAAACACCTTGCCTTGGGTAGTTTTGCCCATTATGATAACAGAAAGCAGACAGAGGTACTTCCTTTTCTCTCAACAGCCAAAGGAATTTGGGGAGAAAAGAAAGATGGAAAGGCAACATCAATTTTGCAATATAAAAGAAGGGAGCCAAAAATGACCAGCAACTTAGTCTATTCCACCCTCTGCTCTTGTGAACAGTGTGTGAAGTTGCTACCTGACACCCTCCTCTCTCTTCCGCAAACCCTCCAGTGCCAGAACTCATAAAGGAGAGAGCCTGGAAATATCACCCTCCCAAGTCGAGAAAAAAGGGTCTTGCTGAAGATGCCTCTTGTGCCACTTGAACAGTTAAAGGTTAGTAAAGTGTAGTGATGGGATGTTCAGGGTTTAGGATTGTGATTTGAGACAGGGGCATGATTGCTAAGCAGTAAAATGGGCTGATATGAGGCTAAGGGACACTGGCATTTGGAGGCAGAGGGAGAAGCTGGAAGCAGTGCACCGTGAGGCACCTACCTACTGTGTCAAGGGACAGCATGTCCTTTTTCATTTGCAATAGACAGTGACAGCTAAGCACTGCATACACACCCAGTACAAAATGGAGAGGAAAAAGGAAAGTCAAGGAAATTAAAAGAATCAAGAGAACAAAATCATAACACAATCTTTTAATGAAAAACATCTTGTTTTTCATGGGAACTTTTGTATGTACAATCTTATAGACTAAGCAGAAAAACTGAAAGCCTCTGCATGTCCATGTGACTTTTTCTGAATTGGTTTCCATATACATTTTGAGAATGAGGAGATTGAGCTATCATATTCTAGACAAATCTAATAGTGTATCTGCAGTGTATGTGACAAGATGATCACTAAACAAATGAGGTACATTGAACTTTAGAGCTAGCTGAGGAGGATGGATTGTGTGGGATTCATCAACCTTTGCCTTCTTACAGGTACAACGCTTACAATGCATGGTTTGCATCTGCACATGCCGTTTGAACCTTTGGCCTTCAGAGGTCATTGCTTATGCATCAGCCAGAAACAAAGAGAAAAAATACTGTAGTATGGGAAAAATTACAAAACACCATCTGCTTGTCAGAAGAGCCAGAGACAGTGATTTCAAGGTCAACACTTCCTTAATTTTATTCCATTTAATTTTTTATTAATGAGTTCTGGGCAAGCAATTGCTGAACTTTTGGTTTCGGATTTATTTTTGGGATGAGGGCTGGGGATGGCTTCTAGTTCATTCTCTCCTGATTAATGGCATCAGATATACTTGAATTTAATGGGAATCTGTCCATTCCCACTGGGTTCATTAAGACTGAAACAACTGCAGGCAGTGCTTTGCCAAGTTACCCCACATCTTCCAGCAGCCACTAAGTGTGAGAAAGGATGTCCTCTAAGAAAACTTTCTTGTGGTGATTCTGCTATATGTAGACAGGTCAGCAAAGAGGAACAGATACTTTTTATCACTCTGCTTCCTTATGCTGGAGTTTAACACACTGAGAAGAGGGTGCAGTCAGGGATTGGGAGGCTAAGCAGTTTAGAGGGTGGCTAGGGAGGGATGAAATAGCATGGTAGAGAGCCCTTGGAGGAATGTAGTTGAGGCAGCATTCATAGGATCTTTCTGCAGCTTAAGTAGTTTGAATTAATGCTCATTTAGAATTTTTGGGAGGTCTAATAACAGTAACAAAGATGACAATGAGTGTAATTTCTGGTATTGTCCTTTACAATGTAAGGTTGCCTTGAGTTTTTGTGCCTGTGTCTGTTTAGAAACTGACAACAGGTTAAGTGATTCAGCTCATGAGGTGTTGGGAAAGGGGAAGAGGGTAAGTAACTGCAAAGGGAAGAAGGAAGATCTGGTAGTAGGTTGTGAAATGGAAGTTACAGGAAGGAACTAAAAGAGGATTGGGATGGCAGATGGAGGGACACTAAAGAGATGTGAACTATTGCAAAGTCATATGGGACAGTATAGCATGCACAGAGAGGGGATGGGTTCAAGAATTTAAGAAAAAGACAGAGAGCAGGAAGTTTCAGAGAAGAATAATGACAATCTGAAAAGTGGGATGTCAGATGAAATGACCTGACAGGGATCTGGAAGATCTGTAAGAAAGCTATGGACACCGGGAAAAGTGGAGAGCAGGAAAGGGCAGAGGCATAACCATGAGCAGTAAGGACAGGAAAATTAAGGAGGGTGCCTGAGCAGTTGCAGAACAGAGGCAGCTCAGGGAGAAGAGGAGTAAAAGTCCTAAGGGAATAAGAAGGCTAATGGATTGCTAAATTAATAGGTCAGCCATGTGAAGGTTTATGAAGGCGACGGTTAATGTCTGCAGAGCAAAATTTGTGTGGGAGAACTGGCACTGACAATAGCATGAAAACAGGGATAATGATCTGGTCTGTAGAAAAGACACTGAAAGAGAGAGAAAAACTGATAAACTTGCACACCTTTATGGAGCCAAATAGTTGAAGTTTACCCCATGAAAAGCAAATTGAGAGAGCTGAGAGATGGATATTTTTCAGTGAATTTTAAAGCTGATGTAGTAGCACATAATTGGGTGTGGCTTCTGCCCCCTTGAAGTTATAGCAATCAAAAAGCAGTTTAAGATTTCCACATGAATTTATTGTTTCTGTAAAACCTCAGGAGTTAAAAACAATTATATTATTTTTCCATTACCTGCATTGCAACTGTTACAGACGGATGGTTGATGTCATTGTAATCTGTCCTGAATATTCTTCAGTGTATTCCTACTTCTATTTCCATAAATACGTATTTTACTAGATGAAGCTGGGGCTTTCCTTATGAAACTATTCCTATTAGAAAGTTGTGATTGTAGCTTAAACAGAATTAGAAGAGGTTGCAGGAACTCAAGCAAAAGATACTTTTACAATGGACTCTAGAGAAACAGTGTTTAAACCAAACACTTACCATGAGCTATTGTAAAAAGGAGGCAGACACGGCACAGGTGGGAATCAAATAAAAGTTACTTGTATTTAAGTCTTTTTTGTCCCACAGGGTAACTTTTATTGGTTATATAGTGAAATTACCCCTTCTTTAGTAATATACCTCTCTAGAATATCTGGCATCAGATATTTCTTTATTGGATCAGACACGGCCACTGGCAGTACTGAGTTTCTAAAATCTGATTTCTTTGTATTATAATTGAGCTTTCATTTAGAAATATAGAAGAGTCTCTATATCACATTTTCTTCATGTTCTTCTGTCTGTGATAACCCTTCATTACAGCTGTGGTACAAAAGACACTTTCCTTTACATTATTGCAGCAGTGGCAGCCTCTATACCATAAAACACATCCTGCCAATGAGGAATCGACCAACTCAATATCTTCATCTGGTTTTCATTTCCTTGGAGAGATAGAGAAGCTCTTTGTGCACTTGACAGTGCATGTGGCTAATCTTGTTTTCTATCTGAATTGGTAATTATTGTTAGAAGCATTTTTGGAGAATGAGGTATTTTTAGCCAGCAGACAGGCTTGGCAATATCTTTAAGGAACATACTGTCTTTTCAGGGCTCAGAAAGTGAAAACATGCACTCACCACTTCTTATTCTGTGTCTTTGTCCAATGTTGCAGCTCAGTTATTACATTTTTCCCTTGTTACTAGCATGCCATGAAGGTCATTTTTATCTACGGGAATGCTACCACTGCTCTTTGTGGCTCAGGTAAAACTGGGAAACCTGCTTTATTTATTTACACTTTCTTTCTTTCTTGAAATACTTCCAATATGCATGCTCCCAGCAATCTGATGGGATGTGGTGGTTCCCTGTCCTTCATAGCAAAGCTCTTCTCTTCTGAGAACAGTGAAACCTTTCTAAAGGAGTTAGAGTCTAACTCTCTCTTAGAGTGGTCTCATTCTGTAGGAGGTGAAGGATCTTTAACTTATTATAGTTGCCTTTTTCTATTTAATTTGCTAAATCATATTCCAGGCTACCAGGTCATCAGATTTTATCTATCATTTTAAGATTCCTTTTTATATTCTTATTTGCTTCCTCTGAGCTGATGTCCTTTCAGAAATCTCGGTATTGTTTCATGAGGCAAACCTTTAGTGCTGCTTTGTATTTTGCACCAATAACAAAATATTTGTCCTGTTCATTTTCTGCCAGTTATCACAAATACAGATGAGTTGTGAGTTGAACACACTTTGATTCCTGTCCCATTTTGTTTGCCTCTGTGTAACCTCACAGCAATTAATTTTGCTTGTATTTGGGATTCCTTTTTTGTCAGCAGATGGCTTTAGTCAATTTTTTAAGGGATGTATGTCCAAATAATGTCCAAAATCTAGCAGTGATCACTGTTAGCATGTTGTCTTTTAGAACATTTGGAATATTTCTAGACATGTGGGGATATGCTGCTATTGCATTCATTTTTTATAGACTCAAAAGCCAATAATGTTACCACAAAACCATGTTTCTAAATGAGTAGTTTACTGTATTCTCATGCAGTAAGGCAGAATATCTTTATTGGGCTTCATTTCTGTGATATCTTTATAGCACTTCTGATAACTGTGGGGTAATAATATAATTCCTGGTTTATCATGTTAATTTTTATTTATATGATGTGGGTGACATTTCCAGGGTTTTCAGTTATAGATTCTTGGACTTGAGAATGTTTGCGTTTTTTTATTGTTCTGTGTTTCCTTTAGGGCATTCTTTGTCAAGTAAACCAGGTTTGAACCTGAGCAAGTCTGAGGCATTAAGGTTATGACTATACTAATAAATTAAGCAGGTTCAGGGCACAGGTCCAAGCACTGGTGGACAGTTGTCCATACTGTTCAACTGTTAACGCAAGTCCTGACATAGTTTTAGCCTGTGACAAATGGCAGTGTCTCAGCCAAATGCCCAGAATCAGTTCAGGAGATAGCACAGGCCCAAGATTGTTCCTCGTAGGTAATATGGAGAAGTTCACCTCTGGAGCACAGCTTGGGCCCTGACTCTCTTCAGTTAACCAATACAGACACAAATGAAGTGTTGGAGAAGAAGACTCAGCAGCAAGATGACACACTGGTGGAATAGCAGATGGGATTTCTATGGAAACAGTCTTGACCACTTTATTTCTGTATCTCCAGCCCTCAGCCCAGTAAAGATCTATTCAGTGTGATTGTAGAGGATAATGCAGTAATCAAGACAGTTTGTTGAAATGACTTCTGAGATGTGTTTGCATTTACTTTTCTGAATAGACCTATATAGAAGTTGGATGAGCCACTTAGCAGCCTAAGTTGTCCAGTCTGTGGATGGGACTACAGTGAGACCCACCCCTCAGCTGCTACTGAGGGACCTTGCGAGTTTAATGCTGATTGTGCTGGGGTTAGTCCTAGGGCTCACCTCCTCCTTGCACCAAGATGAGGAGCTCTCTGGAGGTGGACACTGGGTACGTGATGCCATTACTGTGAGGAGAATGGCACATCTAATTTCAATTTTTCTGATAATTAAGGCACAAAAGGGTGTCTCAAGGGAGGAACCTCTTTTCTCTCATACACCCAGCATATGCCTGTTGCTATAACAGCCTGTCTACCTCAGTCCTTCACACATGAGCCATGCAAACACAAAAGCCTGTTACTAGATTGGTACTAGTCTGATGTAATTCAGCTTCATCCTCTTTGTCATCACAACATAATGTGTTCTTTAGTGTTTAATGCTCATGTTTCATAAAGATTTACAGAGTTACTCCTGTTTAAAAATTTTCTTTGAAATCATTATTTAAAGTTGAATCCCCTACAGTCTATTTTTGAGAGAAAACAAAGGCTTTATAAAGCAACCTCTACAAAGAGACTTTTCCACTTTTGTCTATTCTTCTATCCTTTGTAACTTCTCTGCCTTTTCAGTCTGTAAGAAAAATGGCTGGTACTATCAGCAATTCTAGCTATCTTAAAAGTGATTGCAACTGGCCATGAAGTACGTTTTTAGAAAGACTTTTTAATAGGAATTAAAAAGATTTATAATTAAAAATGTTTCCCTTCTTTTTAAAAGTTCTAATTTTCTCAAATAATTTAAAAGAAGTTTTTTTTCTAATCATCTGAGCAGTTTTGAAGTATAATCTACATTAAATGTATTAATGAAAATAAGTCAATAATAGATTCAGGAATGTTAGTCAAATATAGATATATACATACATACCTAAACTATTCCATCATCTCTGTAGCTACCGGCAACATCTTTAGCTAAGATTGTCCAGTCTTTGTTGAATTTCAATTCTTTGTGTTTAATTTTCTAGTCTGCCTTTTATGCCAGAGGCTGATTTTCTTCATTCTTTTTCTTTTTTTTTTTTCCCCCTGACTGAAAGTTTCAGCAAAAATAATTCAGTCATTCCTTAGAATCAAAACAGGAGTGAGATTCTCAGATAAATTTCCAATGTCGTTCTTTGTGGCTGAGCAAAAGCAGGCAAAGATCTCGGGCTTGACTCTGCTCAGTAACAAAACCAGATTTACTGTAGGAAGAATGAATGAGAATGAGTCTTCCCTTTTGCTCTAGTTTCCACCAAAACAATTTCACTATCACTTTTTTTCACTGAAAAAATAGGAAAAGCGCTCTTATTGATTTTTTGTTTCAAGAAATTAGCATTAACTATAACTACTATATTTAATTCTTCTCTTCTCTTTTGGTTCCTGGTGGGCGAAAGGGGAAGTTGCAGGCATTTTTTTTCCTCTGATTATAGTTTCCTTTCCTTTCTATAATTATGTGAAGACAAAAGTTTAGCCTCTGGGAAATCATACCATAGGGACTACAAAATAGGTTAAATAAAACACTAATTATATGCTTACCTCTGTCAGAATTAGACTTTAAGAAGGGAACAGGGAGCTGTTGCACAGTTAGGAGGATTTGTCCTGGGATAGCTGCATTTGAAGTAACATGTTTGGGAGCTTTGTGGGGGACTACAGACTCCATTTGCTAATGCTTATGGGACAATCTCAGTTTTGACATACATAGAGAAGAAAGGGATACGAGAAGGTACCCACAGCACCTGAGTCCAGTTCTCCTGTTGTTGTGCAGGCCTTGACCTGCTTAGTCAGCGTGCCTAATCCTTGGTCTTACACCAGTGCCAGACCCTACATCAGGATCCCTCAGTGATCACAGGAGATCTTATGCCTTGATGCAGAGGTAATGTGCTCCCTCATGACAGACAAGGGATGAAAATGCATGCTTCTACAAGCTAGTCATATTGGAAAAAACACAACAGTTCATTATAGATCCAAAAAGCTGTGGTTAAGTTTCCAAAAATCCTTTTTCTTCCTGGAGTGCTGTCAGCCTGTGGTAGCCCTCTGCTGATCTCCTGTAAACATGCTCAGGATGAACCTGGAATTAGTGTTTATGTAAAGTGGAATGAGAGAGACTAATTTCCCTAGAGAAAACAATAAACTGCTGCACAGGGCACTCTGCTAGGTAGTTCAACGCTTTCTCTGAATCAGCTGAACTTACTGAGGTAGCAGCCTTTAGTTCAAAGCCTCGAGAACTGGGCCTGTATGAACCTCATGAGGTTCAACAAGGCCAAGTGCAAGGTCCTGCACCTGGGTCGGGGCAACCCCCGGTATCAATACAGGCTGGGGGATGAAGGGATTGAGAGCAGCCCTGCCAAGAAGGGCTTGGGGGTACTGGGGGATGAAAAGCTGGACATGAGCCAGCAATGTGCGCTCGCAGCCCAGAAGGCCAATCGTACCCTGGGCTGCATCAAAAGAAGCGTGGCCAGCAGGTCGAGGGAGGGGATTCTGCCCCTCTACTCTGCTCTGGTGAGACCCCACCTGGAGTACTGTGTCCAGCTCTGGAGCCCCCAGCAGAAGAAAGACACGGACCTGTTGGAGTGGGTCCAGAGGAGGGTCACAAAAATGATCAGGGGGATGGAACACCTCTGCTGTGAAGAAAGGCTGAGAGAGCTGGGGTTGTTCAGCCTGGAGAAGAGAAGGCTTCGGGGAGACCTTCTTGCAGCCTATTAGTACTTAAAGGGGGCTTATAAAAAAGCTGGCGGCAGACTTTTTAGCAGGGCCTGTTGTGACAGGACAAGGGGGGATGGCTTTAAACTAAAAGGGGGTAGATTTAGACTAGATAGAAGGAAGACATTTTTTGCGCTGAGGGTGGTGAACCACTGGCACAGGTTTCCCAGAGAGGTGGTGGCTGCCCCATCCCTGGCAACATTCCAGGTCAGGTTGGAGGGGGCTCTGAGCAACCTGATCTAGTTGAAGATGTCCCTGCCCACGGTAGGGGGGTTGGACTAGATGACCTTTAGAGGTCCCTTCCAACCCAAACTGTTCTATGATTCTATGATTCTATCTGAATCAGGCGGACCAGGGATTACCCCTGGCAGCACTGTCTCCCAGAGAAGTTGCCTAACAGCTGTACTGTAGGATTTCAGAGGTACTGCCACTATTACTCAATAATTCTGTGAGTGATTCCCAGATTTTCTGTGTTTCCAAAATCAAAGAATCTTGGAGAAAGATGAATTGAATTTATTACTTTATTTATTTATGGCTTATGGGCTTTAGCAAGACTGTAACCCTCAGCACCCTCTAGTAGGAACAACAAATGAAAAATACATAACTTATCTTAACAGGCATTGCTACTGTGCAAGAGGGTTGGCTGCAGGTCTACGACAAATAAATGAACAGAAGGTGGCAGTAACTAAAAGGAGCACCAAAAGTAGGAAATTATGGAAGACCTGGGGAACAGGAAAGAAAGGGAAGTGACAAAAGAGAGGCAGCAGAAAACAGAATATTTTTATTACTATTACTTCACTGAAATACCTTCCAAAGTAAATTTTAATTCACAGGTAGTTTGGGATCAAACAGAATTTCTTGTTTGGATGCTTAGTTTATTCACTCCCTAAACATTTAAAATTCAGCCAGCCTTATTGGTATTGGGGAGTGGGTTTTATTTGTTTGTTTGTTTTCCTGAGGCTGAAGCCGTTTCCAAGCCAAAAATAACACAGTATGAAGCTTCTTCATACTGAGAGTTCTGCTGGAGAATTTCCACGTGCTGAAGGATTTACTGATATTCCAGCTGTACTTTGGGGTTCTACTGGTTTGTTTAGGACTGGTTTAGTGCTGTCACTGTTCTTTCCCTTGCTCCATTAGTCTGACGAAAAATCAGTGATGTGTTTGAAATAATTTTTTTGGAAAATAAGCAAAGGCTGCAGTAGACAATTGAGCCCTGTCCATGGACTTTGGGTGCATAACTATGCAGCCAGTTGTTTCTTCCAATTTCAACATCTCAGAAGGGGCAGGGAGGAACTTTGTTACGATGTTCTTGTTCCAGCAGAATAAGTCAGTTGCCACAGGCTCAGAGGCCTCTGAGGAAGAGCTGTTGACATCAGTGCTTCTGGCAGTCAGGGCTGCAGTATTTGGCATATGTTGCCGGTTTTTATTTTCTTGTATTTGCAGGCTGACATCAACCCCACACTGATAGGAAAGCTGATGAATGGAATTTGTGCATCCATTTCTTTTGTGAATTTCCAGTACCACTTCTGTTCACAAAGTCTGTGGTTTTCCTTTCATTGCTGACATGGCAAATATTTCACTGTACCAAGGTCAACATGCTTGAAGATGCTATTTTCAAATTCCTCTGCCTCCTAAACTAAGCTGGGCTGTAGAAAGAAAATTTCTTCCTGCATTTTTTTTTTTTTTAGGGAATGTAGTGTTTGTCATAGATGTTGTACAGGTATATTAAGTCTACAGTATATGAAAGGTGGAAAAAAAGGTTGTACATCCAAAAATTTCACTACCCCCCCCCCCCCAAAAAAAGTCTTCAGGCTTGTTTCAACAGGGAATTACACATGTATCCAAGAAGATATCCATGGGTGCTAACATTTAACAGACACAGCTGTGCAACTGCATTTAGGTTTTAGGATTTAAAGGCTCTTTGTTACCATTCTTTTGTTTCTAGAAGCTGGGTAAGTGTTTCCACTGAAATCCCACAGTAGACCATGTCTGGTTTTGAGTCTCTGACCCTCTTACTGACAGAGCAGGGGGAGAAGTATGTGTCTGAGGAGCTGCACGAAATATGCTGGTGTGTGCAAATTTTTTTAGAGAGATGTTAATTACCTGGAATTTCTGTTTATGCCTAAAGCATCTTTGCCCCTAGAAGACCTGTCTCAAGTGGTCACTGGATTAAGGGGACCAGTTTTTAACTTGTATTGCAGCTTTGGGGGCCTAATTACATTAAAGTTCCACCAGAGCCAGGTACCTAAAAATGGTGCATGAAATCTAAAGAATCATAAGAAATTAAGCTAAAAGGCAACTTGAAAGGCCATCTGTCCCTCCTAAGACATCATATGAGTCCTAAGACTCATACAGCAGGTAAATTCATCAAGTATTTGCATTTCAAAAGAAAGTACTGTAGTCCCTACCCTGCATGAACTCTCTTCCTTGTCTGCTGTAGGAGCAGAGAAATTGTGTAGGGAATTCTGATGAAACAACTAGGAATTGCATTCAAAATACCGTTTCTTTACTTCCTATATTCTTTTATGGCCAATAGTAAGGCTGAGTTGCAAATACACACTGACACAGGACAGCTACATGATGATTATTACCTTCTTCCATTTTGCCTGACAACTTCGCTATGACCTTGCAAACTAAGGCACCTATCTGTCATTTATAATTCATGTATCACTATCGATTTTATAGAGGACTAGGCAGCTTGTCCTATGTCTCTAGCTAGGAAGAAATGAAAAATGCTGCAAAATCCCTCTTGACTTTTTTTTCAGTAGAATTGTTACTGAAGATGATGGTATTGATAGTTATTTCTTGTAAGCCATTAACCAGACATTCCAGGAACACAATTTTCTCTTCTGCAGCTTCTTTGAAATCAAGGCAGGCTTCTTGTGCTGCTCTAGCAAATCATATCTTTCCCACAAGATGGGATAGGATGGTTAATATGATAGAATATCTCAGTGAATGATTGGTGATCTATGGGAACCTGGTATTCTAAGGGAAATTTTCTGAATATACTTAAAAATATCCCAACATATAAAGTAAAAAGAGCTGTCAATGTTTTTAGAAATCTGTCATAAATTTTCTAATTAGAGAAAACTGCAAAGGCGGTGAGGACTATTTTTTCCTATTGTTGGGATTTTTTTGTATTTATTTCCCTTTCTTTTAAAAGTATATTTGTGAACTGCAGCTCTGAAATTAATATTATCCCAACTAAAATAACTATTAATATTGGAAAATAACAGTTTACAATGAAATCTATCTTCAGTATTTCAGAGAATCAATGAGGACCAATCTTGTCTCTGCTCTAAATTTGCTTCTTTTTTCTAGGGACAAAAGTAGTAGAAGAAACAAAGGTATCAAAAGGACACAGCCTAAATCCTCCTTAAGGCTCTTTTAGACCAGAAGTAATACAGAAAAGAAGAGGGGAACAAGAAAACAGGAAGAAAAGAAAGAGACTAGAGAAAACTGATTTTCCATTACCCAGATCAATGGCTGATCCAAGAAGGAAATCCAAGTCACTTAGTTCCTAGTATATTGTTTCATCCAATAGATTAGGTTGGCATCATAAGCCAAACTGTACTTTCTTCTCCAAGAGAAGAAAGTAGAAGTTACTTTGCTAAGACAATACCTGCCCATGAAAATCATGTGCAACATTCCACCAAGTACCTGTTTCCCATTAATCTACAGCAATGAGGTTTATGAAGGACATTGAGGTGCTGGAGCATGTCCAAAGAAGGGCAATGGAGTTGGTGAGGGGTCTGGAGAACAAGTCTTATGAGGAGCGGCTGAGGGAACTGGAGTTGTTTAGCCTGGAGAAAAGGAGGCTCAGGGAGACCTTATCACTTTCTACCTTCTGCCTGAAAGGAGGTTGTAGCAAGGTGGGTGTTGGTCTCTTCTCCCAAGTAACAAGCAATAGGACTAGAGGAAATGGCCTCAGGTTACATGAGGGGAGGTTTAGATTGGATATTAGGAAAAATTTCTTCACTGAAAGGGTTGTCAAGCGTTCGACCAGGCTGCCCAGGGAAGTGGTTGAATCCCCATCCCTGGAGGTATTTAAAAGACATGTAGATGAGGCGCTTAGGGACATGGTTTAGTGGTGGACTTGGCAGTGCTAGGTTAACGGTTGGACTCGATGATCTTAAGGGTCTTTTCCAACCTAAACGATTCTATGATTCTATGATTCTGTGATTCTATGAAGATCTAGCCAGAGGATGCTCAAACAGAGGTTTCTGATTTAATGCGAGGATGAGTGGGCTGCCCACTTCCAACAGTCTTGCCAACAGGTGTTTGTTTTTCAATAGTAAAATATTACTTGGAGACTGTTCCAGGACTGCAATGGCATCCTTGACAGCATTCATCAGAACATGCTTGAGTCTCCTTCCTACCAGGTTTCATTCCTTAAAACATTTACTTCTAAAGCTGGATCAAGGGGGAGATCAGATTTAAGCACCAGAGCCACAAGTTGATGAAATAATATTGTCCTGAATGAAAGAACAAAATCATGTCAGGTCAGTAAATTTCATAAACTTTTTACCCTTTCTTGAGGTTTCATTTCTGAGATACAAGTTCTATGCAAATTCCAAAAAGAGGATGAATCTGCTGAATATTTTATCACATTCCCACATGCTCTAAAAGAACATTACAACTTCACTGGAAAGTTCCATTATGAAAACACACAGGATAAAATTACTTGTGCTAGGAAAGACCAGTACATCTCAAAGAATCTTCAACTTCATGCTGAAAAAAATCAGTTACAACACGTATCTGAGGTAAGTGCATGAATAAGCAACTGAAATCCAACTGCACAGGCAAAACCTAAAGAGCAAGCATTGATGTGAGCACCCACTGACTCTCCAAGTAGTCCAATAAAATCCCCCAAGTGCCCAGTGCAGATATATCCCTAGACACCCACATGATGAATGACTGGCTGAGAATGGCATGTGTGGCAATGTCACAGAGGGTTTTAGATGTGTGTTGCTCAATGGGCCACCATTAAAGGAACAGGGAGTGCCAGCTGCAGAGCCCAGGCTGCTGGCATTGATGTTATTGCCAATGAAACACTGAAGCCACTCTACATCAGCAAAGCCATATAGAATATTATAATTGTCTCTAGAGTTCTGTAAAACCAACTAGTGCAAGCCGAAAATTCAGAATGTTTAGCTGAAAATAAGGGAGAACTGAATAAAAGTTTTCATTTCCCTAACATAATAACAGGAAAACCCTGGGAGGTGTTGTTTTGAATTTTTAAAAATTTAATTAATCTCCCCAACCCTATCCTTCGCTTCCATAAATTAGAATTAAAGATGGTTAAAATCTGGATTTCTCTTTATTCATCTGAAGTGGATTGTTGCGCCTATGGCTAGGAAGGAATGTCAGACAGAAGGCTGTGATGTGGCCTCAGATTTAATATAGTAGAAATACACGTGGTTTGTTGCTTTTTAATTTAATATACATGTTTTCACTACTGAAATCAGTTTTGGAATTTTTAAAAGTGTTCCTGCAGATTCTTCTAGAAGTCCATCAAAAATTATTTACAAGGAGAACACAGTTCAAAGTGAACATCACAACTGAGCAAGGAAAGCTGGAAAGTGATAGACACTCCATATTGCTATGGCTATGTACTTAGTCACAAAAGTAAAGATTTCTACATAAATTATACTGAAAACACTGTGCTTTAGCTAGTTTATAATTAAAATGTGTTTCGACACCTCTGGAAAACTCAATATAGGAATAGCCTACAGGATGAAGGATATCTGCATATAAAGTAATTGTAGCAATATGTGTATGTCTTTTATCTCGACTGATTCTAAATGGCTTTGCCAAATAAAAAATTAAAGAAAACATTCAATATTAATTGCCAAATAAGTTTAAGATGTAAATTCAGATAAGCTAAATCCAATTGGCCAAAATAGAGTTTGTATAGGACATGCTAACTCTTGTAAAGAAAAGTTCTTTTTGATAATTATAATTGGTCTAGTTCTGAACTTTATATAGTACATGAAAAATACAATGTCCCGATCCAGGCAACACTGGTGCCTAAAAACTAAATGGGATGAAATCTCTGGTCAAATTCTCGCTGAGGAAGGAATGACTTAATATCTTATGCTTCCTAGATACATTTTTCTTGAATGGTGACTTTTCAGTCTGGGTTGCTGTTGGTTTGCATGCATTCCAGTGTACCACATTTTCACAAAAGGTTTTCTATAAAGCAAGACCTTCATAATAAAATTGTGTAGACTCAGGAAGGTTGTTTGTATTTGGATATGGAAATGTTGTTTTGGTAAGGGCAACAGACATGTTGCACATATGAGGGTAAAATGAACTTTGTACACACAAGAAAATAAAGATATAGAAGTTGAACTGAATTTCAGTGAAACATGGATTAGATTCATTATTTGAACTGAAAAGGAGATCAGGTAATTCTGGATAAAAAGGTTTGCTTCATGATACTGATGATGCCCTTTACCTTCATGTCTCCCTTTTGGACAGACTTTCCCTTCTCTTCATAGCATAAATTGTACTTGGGGAACCACCTTTAAAGCTCCACAGTGGCAAAACTTCCTACTCATAGGCTCCATTTCTGAACAAGCTCAGCCTGTCCCTGATATTTCACATCACAGGAAATTTGGAAACAATTGCTCAACATGCTCTTTTGCCTAAACCACCTGCACAATACAGATTTGTTTCCAGTGTTTCTTTCCAAGTCATCCTTGGCTCCTCTGATCCTTTCCCCATGAGTCTTCCCCTGCCTTACCTTCTCTCTGTCAGGGGTGAAGGTGTATGGACATGCCCATCGGTGTCATTTAACACTAGTTCTTCTGAACCATATTGTGGAGCATCAGAAAGTCAAGCTTAGGGTGACTCAGCAGACAAGGCCTGTGTCACCTTATCAGACCTTAGTGTTGTCTACTATGTCGTGTATTTCAATTGTACTGAGCAAAGGTGCTGAATGATTACATCTCAATAAGAGCAGCTAATTAAATATTTACTTGGAAGAAAGTTTGCACGTGATACGATTCACCTCCTCAAAGAAGATCTATCTGATTTTGCATACCTATCACGTGTATTATCATCTCAGTGTACAGTGGAGATAAACATAAAAGTCCCCATGCAGCAAGAAAAGATTACATCTGTACATCCAAAGCCAAATTCATCACCTTGATTCTTGTAAGCAGTCGTGGCCTTTCCTGATGTTTCTGACTGGTTAGACACTTATTTTATTACATCTTCAAAGACAACACTTACATTCATATTCATTTGAAATGTTACCATCCAAAAAAAATGTTCTATTAGTCAAAACACATTCACTGTGTTGCTCTTTCATACTGTTTGAAATCAGCATTCAATTCACAATGTAGTATGTAATCGTAATAGACTGTGACACAAAAACAGAGCAGATGGAAATATTCATGCTGGTTTTGAAGGTTAGTAAGTTCTTCACACATTCACAGAAGAGTCCAAAATGTTTACCTGCCCTTAACTGAAAATCTTCAATAAAATCCTAAACCTGCTAGCTCTGCCTCTGAAAATAGCAGCAGCATTGAAACATTTACTAGATAGAAATCTTGGCAGAATGCATTTCCAAGAAAGCTGGGATTAAATACACAGAGTGTAAATTATATTCACTAAGTAAGACTCCTTTGAGGTCATGATTACAAGGCACTCTGTTCCCCAGAACAAAAAAGAAGTATAACCTCCACCAGTGCTTGTCAAAAATATAAAAGGATAATTTTAGTTTTTGAAGAAAACAGTCTTATAGCTGTCTTTTCAACAACACAATGGTAATTTTAAGGACACACAAATCCAGGAAAAATAGTTTCCGCATTGGAACCATCATTGTGCCCTGTTCTGCATAAACGAAGCTTTTGTGGGAAATGGAATGTTTATAGCTTCATTTGCCCTAGGGTGATCATTCACCTGGCAAAACCATCTCTGTATAAATATGATCTCTGATTCAGTGATGTATGAAGTCAGTGGCCACACCACACTTTGGATTGTGTGTTGACTTCTTTAACTGACCTGTGTTGAAGAGTTCCAAATTCAAATTTGTAAAATACTTACAAGATCCTCTGCAAATTTAGTTTAGAGATTTCAGTTTGCAAGTGTCATGGTTTAACTTCAGTCGGCAACTAAGCACCACGCAGCCGCTCACTCACTCCCCCCCACCCGGTGGGATGGGGGAGAGAATTGGAAGAGCACAAGTTAGAAAAACTCGTGGGTTGAGATAAAAACAGTTTAATAATTGAAATAAAATGATAATAATAATAATATGATAATAATAATAATAATACACAAAGCAAGTGATGCACAGTACAATTGCTCACCACCCACCGACCGATGCCCAGCCAGTCCCCGAGCAGCGGCCCCCCCAGCCAGCTTTCCCCAGTTTATGTACTGAGCATGACGTCACATGGTATGGAATGTTTCTTTGGCCAGTTTGGCTGTGCCCCCTCCCAGCTTCTTGTGCACCTCCAGCCTTCTCAGTCGGTAGAACATGGGAAGCTGAAAAGTCCTTGGCTAGTGTAAGCATTACCTAGCAACAACTAAAACATCGGTGCGTTATCAACTTTGTTCTCATCCTAAATCCAAAACACTGTACCAGCTACTAGAAAAGAAATTAACTCTATCCCTGCCGAAACCAGGACAGCAAGGTGGAAAGTAAAACAGCAACTCAGAAAATCCAAGATAATAAACACTGTAAACAGTGAAGTAGTTAGTATGTAAGATAGAAAGTCAGCATTTCTTTAAATTATAGCTAGTCTCACACATACCAATAATTTTTGAAACTTTCATAATATCAGGTGATTTATAAACATTTATTCAAAATTTACTATTCCTGGTTAACATCTAAGTACCTTATTCAGATTAGATGCTATAATGTACAATTCTAGTGTTGCCTCTAAAGCAGTTTATGATCCTGCAGTCAGAACAGTTTATTGGTTTATGCTTCTTAACATCTTGTTTTCATCATATTCAGATGACTATGTCCTATTCCTTACCCAGTTATTGGCTGAGATCAGGAGAGCTGTGAAAATGAGCAGGCTGTGACTTACCAGATGTGGAGCTCGCTGAAGTCACTAAGACACTGGCATGCAGCAACCATGAAATCATGGAGTTGAAGATCTCGAGGGGAGTGAGTAAGGCTGGAGCAGGGCACCGACCCTGGACTTCAGGCAAGCAGACTTTAGCTGGATCAGAGGAGTGAAGTTGCTAGGGAAAGCTGGTAGATCTATAAGGACAGCATACTCTGAGGGCAAGAATGATCCATCCCAATAATCAGGAAAACAGGTAGACATATCAGGAAACTGGTGTGGCTAAGCAGGGAGTTCGTGGTGGAGCAGCGTACAGAAGGGGGAAGCAGGGACAGGCTACAAAGGAGGAATTTAGAAACATTGCCCAGACATGCAGGGGTGCTGTCAGGAAAGCCAAGGCTCATCTGAAGGTGATGCTCACAGGGAACAGCAAGAGCAACCAGAAGAGCTACTTCTGCTGTATTAGTAAGAAAAGGCTGAACAACTGGGCTCCATGGTGGAACAGGGTGATTGATTTAGTGACAGTGAACACAGATTAGACTGAGGTAGTCAATGCCTTCTCTGCCTCAGCCTTCATCAACAAGGTCTCCCAGGCCTCTGCTTCTTGAAGGGGCTCAAGAAAGAGGCGAAAAACTAGCTGTGGCTGAGGGTTAAGTAAGGGGTTACTTGAGAGAAATCACAGAATCACAGAATGGCTGCAGCTGGAAGATACCCCTGGAGAAGGTCTAGTCCAACCTCCCTGCTCAAAACAGGGTCACTTACAGCAGGTTGCCCAGAACTGTGTTTAGTCAGGTTTTCAATATCTCCAAGGATAGAGATTCCACAACCTGTCTGAGCAACCTGTTCCAGTGTTTGACCAACCTCACCCAAAAAGAAGGTGGGCCAGAGCCCAGCCCTGGATCCAGCACTCCAGATGTGTCTCACCAGTGCTGAGCAGAAGGAAAGGATCACCTCCCTCAACCTGCTGGCAACGGTCTGCCTGATGCAGCCCAGGAGGCTGTTGGCCAACCTTCTTTGCTGCGAGACCACATTGATAGCTCATGGTCAGCTTGTTGTCCACCAGTACCCCCAAGACGTTCTCTGCAGAGCTGTTTCCCAGCTGGCTGCCCCCAGCCTGTCCTGGTGCCTGGGGTTGTTCCTCCCAAGGTGCATGAGTTGGTATTTCCCTGTGCTGAACTTCATAAGGTGTCTGTCCTTTTTTCCAGGCTGTTGAGGTCCCTCTGAATGGCAGCACACCCATCAGTCACTTCTCCCAGTTTTGTATCATCTGTAAACTTGCTCTGTCCCATGTGACTCATCCAGGTCATTATTGAAGATGTTAAACTGCATTAGCCTAAGAACTGACCCCCAGTCACTCACCACCAGTGACTGACCATCAGCTGGACTGTGCTGATAACAACTCTTTCAGCTTGGTAGTTCAGCCAGTTCTCACTCCACCTTGTTCACTGATCTAGTTCATACTTCATCAGTTTGGCAATGAGTATGGTATGGAGTCATGCTGTATTGGGTGCAGGTGGCAAGATGTTGACAGTAGGGGGATGCAGGGGTGGCCTCTGTGAAGAAAGGCTGGGGCTGCCCAATGCCGGACACAACCAGTGGCAGCTGGTTCCAGTTGGCTCCAACAGATCCACCAAAGGACACAGCAGAGCCCGTCAGCCAAGATAGTGGTGCCTCTGGAAAAGGCACCTTAAGAAAGGGCAAAATGTCACACAGGCAGAAGATTGAGGGAAAAAATGTGTGAGAAACAACTGTATGAAGAGCAAGGTCAGAGAAGAAGGAGAGGAGGAGGTGCTCCAGGTGCTGCGGCAGATTCCCCAGCAGCCCATGGAGGACCATGTCGGAGCAACACTGCAGCCCACACAGAGACAATGCTGAAGCAGGTCAATATTTCCTGAAGGAAGATGCAGCTTGTGGAGACCCCATGCTGGAGCAGGGGAAAAGTGTAAGGAGGAAGGAGCAGCAGAGGCAAAGTGTTATGGACTGACCACAACCCCCCACCTCACACCCACCCCCTGCACAGCTGGGAGGGGGGGAGGTAGGGAAGTCAGGAGGGAAGTTGAGCCTGGAAGTAAAGGGTAGGGGGAAGGTGGTGGGTTTTTTTTAATTTGTCTTTGTTTCTCACCATCCAAATCTATTTTAATTGGCAATAAATTAAATTATTTTTCCCCAAGTCGAGTCTGTTTTGCCCATGACAGTAATTGGTAAGGGATATCCCCATCCTTATCTCCACCCATGAACTTTTCCATCTTGTTTTCTCTCCCTGAAATAGAGACTGAGATAGTGGCTGGGTGGGGGTCTGGCAGCACACCACGGTCAACCCACCACACATGCAAATCCAATGGGCTGCATCCAAGGGTGCTGAAGGATTTGCCAAAGTCCTTGCAAGGCTATTCTATATCTTCTCTGAAAGATCATGGAGATGTGGGGAGGTCTGTGACGACTGGAGAAAGGCAAATGTCTCAATCATCTTCAAAAAGCCAATCATCTCATTTTGGTCCCTTGGAAAACCACCGAATGAGTCCTCTTGGAGTCCATCTCTGGGAGCATGAAGGTGAAGGTGATCAGAAATGGACAGAACTGATTTATCAAGTGCAAATCATGCCTGACCAAAGTGTTTGCCTTCTGTAGTAAAACGGACAACCTGATTGCCTTTCATAATAAAATGAATGGATTTGTGGACAAGGGAAGAGCACTGGACATAATTTACCTTGACTTCAGCAATGCTTTCAACACTGTTTTCTACAATATTCTTATATTCATGTTAAGATGCTATGGTCTGAATGAATGGAGAAGAAGATGAACGAAAACCTGGTTGAATGGTCAGAGGGCAGTGGTCAAATACTTTACCTGGAGGCCAGTAACAAGGGGAGTACCACAGGGGTCTGTCCTGGGACCTGTCTTGTTTAACATCCCTAACAATGACCTAGAGGAGCTTGCAGACTGCTTGTTCATCACATTTGCTGATGACTCCAAACTGAGGGATGAGGGCAGCTCCTATGCTTGACAGCAAGGCTGCCATCCAGAGTAATCCAAAGTGGCTGGAGGAATGGTACAATAGGGACCTTATGAAACTGAACAAGGACAAATGCAAAAACCTGTATGTAAGGCAGATCAACCCCTCAAAATGATACAGGCTGGGGACCAACTGCTTGGGGAGCAGCTCTGTGAGAAAGGCCCTGGTATCCTGGGGCGCAGTAAGCTGGACATGGGCTAGCAGTGTGTCCTGGAAGCAGAGACAGCCAATGGCATCCTGGGCTGTATGAACAGAAACAAAGCCAGAGTGATTATTCCCCCTATCCAACACTCACTGGACCACATCTGGATACTGCATCCAGCTTTGAGCCCTCCAATACAAGGAATACATCAATGAATCAGAGACTATTCAACAGAGGCCATCAAGGTGGTGGGGGCTGGAGCACTTGGTCTGTGAGGAGAGGCTGGGGGAACTAGGTTTGCTCAGCTTGGAGCAGAGATGACTTTGGGGCTACCTAACAGCAGCCCTGGTACCTACAAGGAAATCATGCAGGGGACAGATCAGGGCTCATCACAATGGTGCATGGCAGGAGGGCGAGAGACAACTGACATAAATCGAAACTAGAGAGGGTCACACTGGATATAAGGAGGAGCTATTTTCCCATGAGGACAGTCAGGGAGTGGCACAGGTTGCCCAAGGAGGTAGTGAAGTTTCTGTCCTTGGAGGTTTTCAAGCCCTGACTAGATGAAGCCCTGAGCAGCCCGGTCTGACCTCAGAGCTGACCCTGCTGCAAGCAGGAAGTTGGACCAGAGACCTCCTGAGGTACCTCCCAGTCTAACCTATCCTGTGATCCTGCGGTAAACAAAAGTTTCTTATAATTTGGCAGAATAGATCAAATGCAGTTACTGGGATAATTGCTTCATGCCTTCACCTGTGGCTTTCAGACATTGGTTCCTATTAGAGTCATTAGAGTTTCTGACTTTCTAGATAGGAATGATAGCTTGAATGACCTAACGTGTTCAGCCGACCTATGATTTTAAATCTTTCTACCATAATATAGACATTTCCCAATTACTTTGCCATCTCCCTGAGCTATATACCAAATAAACTATGTGCTTAATGTAATGAAAAATATATCTATGACTTTTTAGGTGGGGCAATATTTTTTGCTTGTATTAAATGCATTCTTACTGCCCTGCATCATCTCTTTATGCATTTCTCATTGCATAGCTGAAGGTGTCATCTAGTAACAGGTTTTAATTTTGAATATTTTGAAACCAGCTGAGACTCTGTCCCTCATCCTAAATATATCTAGGTACCTACGAAGCTTGCTTCCATAGCCAGAGATTTTGATTCAGTTAAAACATTAACAATTCAGGTAACTTTGTCTTCATCTTCCAACAGTGCAGTATATGTAGTTTGATGAATATAAGCTGTTTTCTATGCTTGATTGAAGCCATTGATGAAGGAATGAGTTTTGTACTTTGCTCTCATATGAAAGTGACTTAGCCTAAATCTAACATCTTTGAAACTTTTGTCAGCTAGAGAACTTTTCCATGCTGCTCAGTAGCTAAACTCTTCTCAGTAATGAATACAAAGGTTTTCTTGCTGTTGATGCCTGGAGATGGATTTCTGTAGACCACAGTTAGAGGATTAGGATTCAGAATACATTCTCAGGTTACCATTCAACAATGTCATGCAGTTACAGTCTGTGAGTACCACCTACTTGTGACACCCTGCATCAAATGCAGGATAACAACCTTCTTCTATTGACAGCTAAGATGCCCTGATTTGGTCATCTTGTCTTACAGTCATCCAGGCATCAAAACAGGCTCAAAGAGTCACTACAAAATGCATAAATAATAACTTTCTATGCTGCAATAACTTGTTGTGTGGCAAAGCCACTTGCAGAGAGCTCACCACTTAACTTTGTTCTTTACTCTGCTGAACATGTTCACTAGATCCTGAGCGTGGAAGCTTTGAAAACATAATTTAGAGTTCTACTTATTCCATTAGTGTGCCATCCATTTGAATTAATTTGGTTTGACTTGGTTCCTGGCAGTCTGATGGATCACAGTTGTCATTTATACTAACAGTGGCAGTCTGTCTCCTCCATTTCATGTGACTTGTGCTAGAATTTTCATTACTTGGTACAACAGAATTCGACTAGTCACTGGAAATAAGTACAATCAGTTCACACACACACACAAAAAAGTGACATATAAATGATATTCATGAAAAAAATCCCTGTATTTTAAACAACAAAAATTCAAGTAGCCTTGGAAAAATATGTATGGGACATTTTGTAGGTAGGATGTGAACGATGTCCTGGTAAAGCCTTGCTTCTCATACACCAAACTCAGTAACATGTTTTGTTCATTGTTGCCTTTCAAAGATGAAACAGATGAAAATAGTACAAGAGTACATTTATGTAACACCATGTCTTCTGAACATTGTCAGCCTGTTCCCCCAATTTCTAAACTTTAATTCTGACATGCACATGCAGATTGTGGGCACAGTGATTCATCGATGCAAGAATGAAGAATGAATCATCCCAAAATGATCATGGAGGAGGTGGATACGGTGGTACAGGAGGGCACACCAGAGGCAGCATGCCGCACCATCTGAAAAACATGTTCAAGAATGATTGAAGTGCTCTCAGATGCAGTCTTTCTCTGAGGACTGAAATAGAGCAGTGTGTGATTTCTCTATAAATCTACCCTGTAGAAAAATATATTCTACAAATAAAACCAAATTTTAAGTGTAGAAAAGGCATCTGGGATTGTACTTCCATTTATACTTTCCAAATTAATCTTGGTTTTAAATAACAGGGTATGTGCTGGAGTGTCATCTGTGATGTCCAGTAGTCTTACCTTGCACCATGCCAAATGTTGTCATCTAACTGCCCTCTATTGTAACGAATAATGACCTTATAGCATCATATCCAGAGAAGCCTGAAGAAGAAATCATTTTCAGCCATACACACCTCTTCTCTTCCTTACATCTGTCAAGCCCTAGAAAGGAACAGTAATGTAAGGAGTCTGTTCTCATGACCTACTGTTAGTATGGGTTCATTTAATCTGACTGGCTGTGAGTATTACTTCATATTCATTTATTTCCATTTTATCTCTATATAAAAGTGCCTTAAAACTGACAGATATAGTAAATGCCAGTGCATTTATACAGTCATCCATAAATATATTTCTCATTCCCATCACTTTTGAGGACTCAGGTTAAATTTTGTGATATACAATTAAGATACAGATACAAAATGAGCACACAGTAATAACATAGGTATTTTGTGTGAGAAACATTGAACAATTTTGGGGTTGTTTGAGGGGGTTTTTTATTAAGCAGATTAAGCTATACTTTTTATTCTTTGTTCTGTGGCTTTTCATGATATCGGCATGAAATTCCTCAGAAATACCCCACTCGAGAGAAGCTGGATAAATATTACTTGCTCCAGCAATACACAAGAAAAGAGAATCTGGTTAATTCGAGCTATAACAACAAATCTTTTCCTAGCGTAATGGTTTGATGCTTCCTGAGAGAATTCTTTTTCTGTTTTATGGCATTACTTCATGAAATAAGAAACTTCCAATACAATGCCAGTATTGGGCAACCAGGAATTTACACTCCTCATGGAAACAGCTGTGCACATTATTGATCCTGCCAATTGTTCTGGGGTGAGATGTGAAACAGAAAGTGTGTTAGTCAGGAAATGTTATTGTCTTACATTAAATGATAGCTTATCCTAATAATCAGCACTATGTTATCTAGGCAGCAGGGGTACATATTATTCAGGCAATTTTTAATATGTGACCATAGTCCACACAATTAAGAATAACCAAAAGGAATCTAAATTAGTATTTCATATAAAAGCTTGAGGCAGCAACTGAAGACTTTTTCTTTATATAAATTTTCTCACTGGAAGTGAGAGAAAAAACATCTCAGGAATGCAATTGATAAACCAATGGTTTGGTATTGATAAACCACTTGGTTGGCTTGGTGGGATTCTTTTTATTTTTTCATTTTTTACAAGCCTTAAACTATAACAGACTCTAAATCCCCAGCTGAGTCTGTTTTGGCTTCTGTTCATAGCCTCCATGACTAGATGTTTTTACCTCCTCTAACCTTTCAGAACTGCACTACAGCAATGAATACAGCAAATCAAAACATTTTCCAACATAATTTTGCCAGGAAAATACCAATTCATCTACACTGAAATATTGTTCAGATTTCTCAAGGAGGATCTGAAGGTGAGAAAGATATCCTAGCATAGCTAAAAAGGCTAAGGCAATGATAAGTGATACCTAAGTCAAAGTCCCTACACCAATTCTAACTTGCAATCAAGACTTAAATTTCACAGTCCCACATATTAGACAAGTACATACAAGGGTTCTTAAGTGGAGATGTCTTTTGCTGTCTCTCACTGTATGAGTTCAGTTTAATTCAGTCACAGAAACAAGTAATAGATTTTCAGAGCAATAGCTGAGTTTTCTGGGTGGCAGTAACTTTGAGCAGTGAGAGCACCTGAAAGAGTTCGCACAGCCCAGCCTGAGAGCAGCTTCGCAGAGTCTGACCTAGGCATGTTCATCTCCACTGCTCACCTGCCTCATCCTGTCCCACCTATGGAAGGTGTGGATGTCACGGGGTATCCTACAGATACTTGACAGCAGACCAGTAAAAAAAAAAAGGATTCACTTTTGAGAAATTTAAAGTCTCTCATCTAGATATTCCTGGTTTTAATCAGTTTTGTTTCCTGCCTCAATGGGGAGGTCCAAGACATAAAGGATGAGTAATACGGGAAGAGCAGCAAATGAATTCACCTTTAAACAAATAAAAGAACAGAGATTATCCTAATAAAGGTACTTTAAAGGAAACTGTTGTTTATTTTGATTGTACTTAACCTGACATTTGTTCTCTCTGTTAAAGGACAACCTCAACTCATAACTATACTGTGCAGGGAGAAGGGGTTGCGGGAAACAAGGGAAATGAAATATTTATCTGAGTCAGGCATGAACTTTGCCTTTTAGAATTGTTAAGACCATTTTATCTAATCTCTCAGATACTTAAAGGGGATTACAAATACTTTGCTTACATACTCAGAACTTTAAAGAAGCTTGCATTGGTAAAAACCCCCATACATTATTTAGTCAGTGAATGCTATTTATAATAGTATGGCTATCATCACATTTATAGAGCTTTCCAGCCCTGAATATATGATACACTATGTCTCTGCCCACCTACAATGGATGGAGGAATAGGGCCAAAACCAATGAAAACAAAGTGCCACAATGAATGTTTGGTACCTTAAAGTCAGTGACAAATTGTTTGTTCACTTCACTTCACTGGGACAGGGATTTCAGGTAGAAATACCCCCACTGAGTAGAAAATCCATCGTGTACCAATTGAAAATAGACATTTGTCATTTCCATTTGGGAGAGCAATAGTTTCTGATCCATTCATTTGGGCATTTCTACAACATATTAAAATGAATAACATCTAATAGTTTGGAAAGGCAATAGAACAGAACCAAAGAACTTAGACTGAATCTGATAATTTTGAGCACAACTTATTCATCCTATTCCTTGCTTAACTATGCCTTCACTTAATAACTATATGGCTAGACAGTCTTTCCTTCTTTCCTTACCCATGTGCATGGCTGCTGTATTTAGCCCATAAAGGGCCAGACTGTTGAATACACATAGATTATGTTAAATAGTGAGAAAATTGTTCTAGTGATTATCCAGCTTCTCAGATGCCACAATTATCCCAAAGATTCAACAGCTGCTTCATGTTTCCTAGTTACAGCTACAGACTGGTCAGTAGAAAGAAAGTTCATATTTGATTTTTATTTTTTTTTTTAAAGGTGTGGTACATTACACTCAACTAAAAAACCAATCAGAAGTCTTAGGTGAAATACTGAAGTCAAGAATCGAAGAAGGATGTTATTCTCTCACCTGACATAAAAATCAAGTAATTGGGAAAAGAAAGAATGCAAACATTAATATGGGACTCAGTGATCGGTTTTGTAGCAAACCTAATTGCTAGAGATGCTCTGACTTGCTAAGCTGTTGAGTGAAAAATCAGTGACTGGAAACTGGGCCGATCCAGAGAAGCACAGATGTCAACATTACATGGGTCTCCTGCTACTTTATTTCTCCCATTTCTTGAATCCCTTCACTAGTTTCTATATTCCTTCTGCATTGGTTTCAAGTTACTTATTCTTTGCAGATATTTTAACCATCTTCTATATCTTTCTCTTTTTTTTTTTTTTTTTTTTGACCTCCTTTTGAGTATCTCTGTGGTCTTTTTTCTTCTGTATGTAAAAAAATAGATTTATAAAACCCAATCCTCTTAGTCCTAATTTGTTAGTCCTCCCTTTGCCTGCTTCTTCTACTCCTGGTTTTGAGCCTACCTTTATGTCAGTCTGCATAATTTCCCCATGTGTCAAACTGTCAGGAAGAGGCAGGAGTGTTTTACTGCGGTCAAACAAACTGAAGACAGTCTTGTTTGCTCTGAGCCAAAGTACATATTGGTTTATGAGTCCCTTTTTTGAAAAAGGAGGGGGTAGGTTGTTTCAAGGGAGGGAAATTCCCCAGAAATGGACAGCTGAGAATTCAGCTTGGCACATGTTTTATGTACAGTTATTTCTGTACTGAGATTAGACAAAATGCATTTCCATGCTGCACCTCTGAGAACCAAAAGGAGGGTATATACACACTGAAGCTCGATAATGCCTTCAGGCTTTCCCAGGTGGTGAGTGCCGCATTAGCTGATGATGCTATACCTGGCACAATTTATGGAGCTCCGGCTTTCCTACATTCCTGAAGCCTTTCCTGGGCTTCCTGTGGACTGTAGCAGGTTCGGATGCTGTACGGTGATTTGTGTTTTCATGCCAATTTATGTTCTGCAAACCTTAGCCTCAGATATTGCACCCTGTGAAGAGGAACAGGTGAGGTGGCTTAGTTGTATTTACCATTGTACTTGCACAACAGGGAGTCCTCAGGCTGAATGCAGGGCTTTTAGGGATCAGCAGGTTGCTCTACTGCTACTTTGGGCGGGAGTGTTGATCTGCTCGAGGGTAGGAAGGCTCTGCAGAGGGACCTGGACAGGCTGGATCAATGGGCCCAGGCCAACTGTATGAGGTTCAACAAGGCCAAGTGCCGGGTCCTGCACTTTGGCCACAACAACCCCATGCAGCGCTACAGGCTTGGGGAAGAGTGGCTGGAAAGCTGCCTGGCGGAAAAGGACCTGGGGGTGTTGGTCGACAGCCGGCTGAACAGGAGCCGGCAGTGTGCCCAGGCGGCCAAGAAGGCCAATGGCATCCTGGCCTGTATCAGCAATAGTGTGGCCAGCAGGAGTAGGGAAGCGATCGTGCCCCTGTACTCGGCACTGGTGAGGCCGCACCTCGACTACTGTGTTCAGTTTTGGGCCCCTCACTACAAGAAGCACGTTGAGGTGCTGGAGCGTGTCCAGAGAAGGGCAACGAGGCTGGTGAAGGGTCTGGAGTACAAGTCTTATGAGGAGCGGCTGAGGGAACTGGGGTTGTTTAGCCTGGAGAAAAGGAGGCTCAGGGGAGACCTCATCGCTCTCCACAACTACCTGAAAGGAGGTTGTAGTGAGGTGGGTGTCCGTCTCTTCTCCCAAGTAACAAGCGATAGGACGAGAGGAAATGGCCTCAAGTTGTGCCAGGGGAGGTTTAGATTGGATGTAAGGAAAAATTTCTTTACTGAAAGAGTGGTGAAACATTGGACCAGGCTGCCCAGGGAAGTGGTGGAGTCCCCATCCCTGGAGGTATTTAAAAGACGAGTAGATGAGGCACTTAGGGACATGGTTTATTGGGCATGGTGGTGTTGGGTTGCTGGTTGGACTCGATGATCTTAGAGGTCTTTTCCAACCTCAATGATTCTATGATTCTACTCTGTTGCATTGAATAAATGGGCTGGGGTAGATGTGAGGCCTTGCACTATCCTTTAAACTGAGTCTACAGTGGAGATCCAATATGGTGCACTTCCTTACTGTCCTGTCAGCCTTCCAAAACACTGGTAGTTGCATATACTATTTCTGCAGTGAGTTGGGTTTACAGACTATCTATTATTTTTCTTTTAAAGTTTATAGCTCCATGATATTATGTCTTTAAGAATATGAATATTTTGGTGTCTAAATATGAGCTATGTGTTTAGGCTCCCACTACAGTTATCCAACTGTAGTTAACACAGGTGATGGACTCCAGAAAGTGATTCAGCTAACCCTCAAGCGGACACCTAGTTGTAGTTAACTGAATTGCTCTAGGCTCCACTGACTCTGTTAATTAGATCTCCATGAGCTGTAATGTGAATTTAGTCACCTGATGTACATGTAGACACATACATTTAGATATCTGAACCTGCAAGCTGATTTCATGCCATTAGGATCTCTATGGAATGAATGGAGAGAAATGAGCTAGTCTGTGATGTAATTAATTTCATGCTAAAATACAGATCTAAAATATGGTCAGACAAATCCCACCCCAGGATTCTTCCAATTTGTTGCTAAGTTTGCACTTCTTATAGCTTGTTACTTTTATATCTAATTTAGGAACTTCATTTCAAATGTTTCATTTTCTTTCAAATGAAGCTGGAATTCTTCATAGGCAAAGGATGTATGGGAAATATATATAGGGTAGCTAGTTCTTTCCCATTGCTTTTAGCTGAAAGCACAGTTTGTTCAGATATAATTTTGAAGGCTAGTTCATCTGCAAGCTCACTTTAACACATCCTGAACAAGTAGAAAATATATTGCCATTTCATATTTTAATTAGCACAAATAATTGTTCATTTAATTGCCAATCTCATTGGTAAAGAGCCTTTAATAAGAAGATACAGGCAGTTCCAAGCTCATATGCTCTTCCACAGTAAAATTCTCAAGGGCTATTTTCAATTAAATATTCTGTTAACTGTTACGAGGCTTTCTGAATCAATTGATTTTGCTTTTCTATTCCAAGGTTAGATGTTCATTGTGTTTCTCCCCACCATTTTGTCTCCCTGTAGAAAGCATAACAGTGAAGTAAAAGACTCAATCAAATAAGGTTAATAGATTTTGAAATAAGGAACATTATGATCTTTAATAGCCTGACTCCCTAAATAACACAGGCCATAGAAACTCACCAGCAATTCCTGTACTCAACCTACAATGTCTCTTCAATTTTTAGCACATCCGTTGGAAAGTTATCCAGTCTTGATGTACAGACTTCTAGAGAGGTAGAATCCAGCACATCCCTACTTGTTCTGTTTAGTAAATTACCCTGAAAGCTTAAACCATGTACCAGACAGCTTTCATGAGGTTTTGATATCACTTTTCATGGTAAACAGAGCTATCAGGAGTCATTTCCCATGTTGTTACTTGTAGATCACAGGCAAATCACCTCCTAATACATTTTTGAGCATATTACATGCATTGATCTTCTTATTGTCCTTACTATAAAAATGCTTTCCAGATAACATAATTAATTAAGCTCTTCCCTGAGATGTTTCCACTTTTTCTTCAGTGTGGACATCAGAATGGGACCCAGGGTTTTTACTAATGTATGCAGGGGTGATATTTCCTATCTACTTCCTCTAAATACTCTGCAGTTTATATTTTAAGGACAACACTTTCTTTCCTAATTATAACAATATACTGACAGATAATTTCCCGTAGGTTATCCATCAGTACAACTAAGTTCTCAGTAGTGTCGTCATATTCCCCTGTCGACAGTTTATATTCTTAGACATACGGAGTTTGACTTACTTCTGTTAATGAATGTTTTAGTGGAGATCACCTTACCAAGTGATCCAGACCACTCTCTAAAACTGGTCTGTCATCATTATTATTTACCAGTCTAAAAAGTTTACTTCATCAACAAACTGTGCCACTCATTAATTTGATCTTCTCCCATAAATTTGCTGGAAAATTTGAGCTGCTATGAAGCAAGACTCAGATTTCTGCGGCAAGATTGTACCTTAGCTATGATGATGTATTGGCAAATTGCTTTCATTTTTGCATTTAACTAGTCTTCATCCAGTATTAATGATCTACTTTGATTTTGTAAAATTCTTTTTTTTAACCACTGTGACACTAAAGATTAAGTAAAATGTCTTGCCAACATCTATTATAGTTACTGAGCTTTTTTTTTGTCATCCAAATTTTTTATATCATGTTTGTTTGGCAGAGTTAAATAAAAGTTACATAAACCCTTTTTGATTGTCATTAGTTGTTTCAACATCTTTTTATTTTTATATGAATGTCTTCCATATTGGACAATCAGTTGGACTTACTAGAGCTTTGAATGCACTATCTTTTAATGCTTGGGCACCAGATTTCTAAAAACTGGAAGAATGACTGATTTTGAACATAAGAGAAATCAACTGAATATTCACTGTGAAAAGCAAGAAAGCCATCAATAGCTTCACTATATTTGGGAAATAAATGGCAGTTTCAGACAATTAATACATTAGAAAAAATGTGCTCTTTGACTAAAATTTGGAAAGAGGAAAAATAAATGCTTTTCCATACACGGTTTTAACAGCATAAGGAATATATGTGACTGGCTGATTTATTACAAGCATTGGACATTTTCACAAAAATCTGAAATTTAACTTATTTCCAGCTGAAAGGTATGAGAGTCACATTATTACTAAGACCAGTTTTGCCGTATGCATGTATAACATCAATGCCAGTGTAATTTAAAAATGAGCCATTCTTCGTGTATGATTTGTTATACCAATTTTTTTCACTGTATTTTTCTTTTTGAAAATTGGCTAATTACAAAAGCCTATGGCCACATTTAATCACTGACCATATTATTATCTCTGATGGTTTGGTTGGAGATTTGTAACTGCCTGCAGTTTTTCAAAAGGTAGTGGATTTCATAAATTGCCAATGTTGCAAAGTGTTTATGTAGATTTGTATTCCAGAGAGCAAAACAACATCTCAGTTCTTACAATAGCACCAGTTTTCTTCAAGTTAATAATGAGGAAATTCCTTCATCTTAAGTGATAGGGGACTTTGTTGTTTTTTCTCTTCTGAGTTTTTATTTGTGACTGGTAGCTGCATTCAACAGTGAAGAAATCCTGTAGGTCACTAAAGACTAAAACTACAAAATATTACCTGAGTTTTTGTTCTCAATTTTTTTTCGAAAACAGTGTTACTTGAGAAAAACATAGACTATTAAGGCAATAAAACACTGTATCCTTCAGCTTTGTAGTGACTCTTGTTTATTTTCATATAAAGTAAAAAATTAAGTTCATTTTTACTTACCAAATACCATAGTATGAGAGCCACACAATTTTGCAATATAAAATTTAGCTTAAGAAAAATTTTTTCTTTAATCTTGCATTGTTTCAACGAAAGCTTTTCTCCTGGAGTTTTATTAAAATGTTAATTAAAAATATTCAGAGCATCATTAATATGCATCATTAAAGTCTGTTTTAAACAGATTTGAATACAGAATACAAAAAAGGCTTTTACTATTACTTCAAATACTAAAAATAATCCCACATCCAGGGCCGTCCATAACATTTAGAGCTTTCAATTTAAAGCTATCCTACTTTTGGCATTCACCCTTACTTAATTATTTCTTACTTGGGGAGAGGCAGCAGCTGCATCATATTGATGTAATCCAAAAAGGGCAAAAAATGTATTTGTTATTCTTGCTTGGACAGACTTCAGGAGACTTTATATAGAAAATGTCATGTAAAGTAACAATTTTGTCTCTTTGAGGTAAATCCATCTGCCACTGTGTTTATTAAGTTTCTTTCACATATCGAGTTTTCTTTTGATTTCCTTCATCATTATACAGTTATTTGTGTTCCATTAATTATTCTTACTAAAAACAAAACAAAAAAACCCAGATCCTAAAGGTACAGTATTTCATATTTTCCAGTTTTTCCAGAACAGTAGTTATTTTTTTCAAGGGAGATGTTTTATTATGACTTAGAGGTCATTGATTTCATGCTTAAGTATGAATCTTTGACTACCAAATATACCATTGGGACCAGGCAACTGATTGGTATTTAAATTACTTTGTATTTGTTTTTGGTTTTGTTTTTTCCCCCCCAGCATTTATTTGTTACACGTTAGCTGTCTGCCTAACTCACAAGAGCTTTATTACCCTTGAGCCATGTCAAAGTTCATCAAGTCTGATGTCCTGTTTCCAGTGGTGACAAAAACCAGGTGTAGTTGGAGAGAGATCTCCTACAAAGCTCTGTAAGAGATCCTGCCCACCATAGCGATCTCCACTCCATTTCAAGAGCCACGAAGAATTAAGCTTTGTATTCTCCTTCACATAAAGTAGTTTAACAGTAAGTAGTCATGCAGTCTCTGTAAATACCAAATATGATTTTGAATCCCAGCCTCACTGGCCTTGTCTTCACCTTCAGAAAAGGCTGGGTTCTGGATACCTATACTTTCAGCCACTCCACTAAAAGCTAATGGAAACAGATTAGCTTCCTAGCAGTACCTAATGTCCTTAACTACAACTTTAAATTCTTGGTATTCCAGCCAATTCACTGACTCTTTTCCAAACTCTTGAGTTTCATCAAGGAAAAAAAATCTTCTGTTTGTTTTATACCTTTGGCTATTTATAATCATTTCAGCCATCTTAATTTATAATAGCCTGCAGTAATTTATGCTGCTGTCAATTATGTTCACTAGAGATACATTTAGCTAAAGTAACCTAGTATGACTTGCTGTTAAATCATATCAGTTTACTTTTTGCCTTCCAGTTCTCTTTTTTTGTCACAGGTATTTAGGCCTTACTGTGGTATTTTTGTTAGATTTATTTTCTTTATGTAAGGATTTTTTTGTTTTACTTTTTTTTTTTTAGCTGCTCTACAATAACTCCACATGTAGTCACTTGCATTGCACATTTCTTGAAGGATAGTTTGCTCCATTTCTGAAGTAGATTAAGCTATCTCACACAGTCTTAAAAAGAACAAAGTGTACACACAGGGAGCTACTGATGACTAATTAGTGTCTCATAATTTATTACACTTGAAATTTCCTATGTTAACTCACACTGCAACAATGGCTGCTCCCTTCATCTCCACTGTATGGAAATTTGTGAATATTCAGAGGCAAATGGAAATAGATGAGCTAGATGGAGGTACTGTACAACCACAAGGACCGGTAGAGTATGAGCAAATTAGAGAGGTTATAAAAGAAGAAAATATTTCCATTATTCCATTAGCATATCTGTTAGTGTTGTGTAGAGTCTGAGCAGCAATTTTTTATTCAGTGTTTGAATCCATCATCACACTTTTTTCCTCCTATATATCCGAGGTGTTTGTCTTTGTTCTGAATATATCCCATTTTCCCTCCTTGCATGTGTTATTTCTCAGACTATAGCTGTTTGAAGGTCAACAGGTATAATTACATGATCCTGTTCTCTCTCTCTGTTACTTCTTCCTTGCACAGTCTTCCCAAGAATGGCATTTTAGGATTAGAAAAGGCTCTTTTCTTTCCTATCTTCTCAGCAATAAACACAGTTACTTAAATATTTTATAAGAAGCAGGAGTTCCTGCAGTGTTTAAGTAGAATGTTCTGCAAATGCACCTCTGTACATATGCTTTTGCATCTCCTGACATGTGCAAGAAAACCATTTCCTTGGATTTTTGACAGTTTCCGTTATGGACTTCTTCCTTTATGATGGCTGCAAAGCTTAACAGCCTCTGCATATACCACGCCCCTGCCTACACTGACCAGCTTCCCACATCCTTTGCATCTTCATCATGGTACTAGATTACATCTAACGTAGTTCTACTTAGTAGAAACAATATTTAGCAAAATCACCTAGAGCCATATTCCACCATGCTATTCACATTAATTAACTCCTCACTCTGCCCGTGGTCCCCAAGATATTGCCAACTCAACATAAGAGTGATAGAATCTTAATAGATTCTTAATCTTGATAGATTCTTAATCAGTGCCCCTTAGACACACACAGAATTACACACATCTTGCTCAAGAAGCTTCAACAGGGAAGGAGATATGCCTGGATACTGCCAGTGTGGTGGACCTGAGTATTTATGATCTGAAAGCTTTGACTCTGTTTTTCCTCCCACACTTCACCTAACTCTAGAAAGCTTGCAGCACAAGAAACCAGGTGCTCCTCCCTTCATCCTTTGTCCGAAATCTTGGCTGCAGTCTTCCACCAATTTCTTTACTTGATGCCTCCAGAAAGGGCAGAAATATCTTTGCAGCCACTCGCAAAGCCAGTGTATGATGCAAAGTCCATTCATGGCATAAACACACAAGAGGATTTTAGGTAAATAATGTGCAAGTTTAAAAAATATTTTGTAAAGATTAATGGGTTTTCTCCTTACTTCATTAATCAAAAGTTAATGATACCACCTGTTCTCTAATAGAAGGAATTGGTTACTTCTGACAGCTTAGCTACATACTTGATGCTGATACCCACAGCTTTGTTGGTATGCCACGTCAACTACAAATGCTTTGAGTCTTCAGCCTTAAATATTTCATGATATATCCTCATCAATCTCCAATGACTGTACCAAGAGCATCGCACACTATCTATGCATTAGCTGGAAAGGTATACGTACTGCAGTACGTACTGCATACACTTCACTTTTATGGGCAGCCAATGTCTGTATTCTTGAATAAAAAGAAAAAGATAATTAAAAAGATCATTTTAAAAAGTTAGATAAATACACAAATGTACTGTAGCTCAGCATATGTCCCCACGGTTCCTTTGGGTGTAGGATGGAAAAGAACACAAACATGGAAATGGGGAAGGGGGGAAACTGGGAATGAGGAGAGTGAAAAAAAGAGGGAAAGAGAGGTATTTTTATTCTTCCTTCTAACCCCATGGCAGAATATTCATTTCAAAGTAACTCTATGTCACCATTCTGAATAATATATGTGATTAAAAGTAGAGTAGGGCTCTGATTAAAGATGGCCACTTCCTGAAGGAAACCGAAGCATAGCTGAGCAACACGTGAAAGTAAGAACTTTGGGATGGCTGTTCCTTGGCAGGTGGATCTAGTGCCACTTGCTAAAAACCATCTTCCCTCCTCAGTATTACAGACTAGTCATTTTAAATGTGACACTATTAAGCTTGCTGCACAGATCTAGTAAAGTGCTTGGAGAATAGTTCATCCTATTGGCAACTAAATAGTTGCCTTCCTGAAAATGAAAAAGAATACCTTTTCTCAGATAAACTTGCAGATAAAATTAAAACCTTGATTTTTGCAATGGATTAGTGAGTTAAAAATATTCCATGCTTTAAAAAAATACAAAGTTGTGGTAAAAATAATATTTTAAAAGAAATCTGTAATCCTGACAGTAAGGGGAACAACAGTGTCCACAATATAAACTTACAACTGATACTGAAATCTTTATAGAGGTGTTTGTTTTTTTTTTTTTCAAGGGACCTTTCAGTATGTTCCCTTTTAACTTGCATAAACAAAAGCTGTTAATTCTTTTCCTAGAGGCCAAAAGTTTTTTGAGCCAATTAGGGAAAGAAATGAAGAATCCTCCTGACTCTGCTTTAACTTGATGTCAGACACATCTGGGTTGCTCAAGTATTGGAAGGACCAGAAGATGGGACAGGCAGCTTGATTGGTGATGTACAGCTAGGTCCAAGATATAAACAAGGAAGGAGAAGACTTACTTTGTTTTCTAATATTGAAATCAACTTTATCCTGATAGTCTTCAGGCCAAAGTAAATACCCTCATCAAACTACAATTTAGGGTCTATAATTAATATAAAACTATATGTTTCTGAAGACTAGATCTTTATGAAAAATGATGGAACACTTTTGCTCAGTTTTTCTATTTTTTTAAACATCCTACCAAAGAGTTATGAGATGACTTAGAATTTCAAGTAAATGAAGCAAAGTCCTAGGAAATGCGTAAACCAATCACTCCTGGGTTGACAGGGCTAATTACTGATAAACAGTAGTGTTATTTTAATTATACTTGTATTTTCAATAGAATCTATACACCTTAGAAACTGGCCTAACTTCTCTCACTGCACAGCTTCACCTGGGAAATGGGAATGCAGTGTTTTCCTATTTTAACTTGTAATCTCAGCAGCTGGTTCCTGAGCAGCTATTAATACGATGGAATATTTTTGCTTCAGTAGATCCCTTTCATTGTCCTCACCAACCATTTTTGATTTTCTGGTTGACAGGATTGCACAAATGTGCTTATGCATTACAAACAAGAGTACTTGCTTTTAGTACAGAACCGCACAGAAGAGCATAAGAAGGCATAAAGAAAGGTTGAGGAGCTCTTATTGGAACAGAAATAGAAAAAGGCACCGCATCTCTGATTTATCCTGTAGGGGAATAGTCTGCCAGGCCAAGTTCCTGCAGCAGAGAGGCTGTGGTCAGTCAAAGATGCAATCAGATGTTCTTCTTAGATGGATAATACTATACTTAATGGAAGCCTCAATGTGCTGAAACACCATATCTCTTTCCAAATGTCTCAGGAGCATTTACACTGGCCAATATGGGGAACGCAGCTGTAGTGCAATATCTTGTGAAATCTAAAGTGAGAAATGGGAAACTCATAAGTTGGTTCAGAACTGTGACACTGTCTTCAACAGTGTCAGCACAATTTTGCCAATTAGCGTGCTAGAACAGGAATGCCGTTTTTAACTTTTGGCTTCTGGAGAAGAATTCCATCTTTACGTATGTTTACAAAGGTGTTTATATGCACATTTTTTTCCACTTGTGACCTGGGCTGACCTGATCCAATGGGATCTTAGCCCATGTTAGCATAGCGCTGAGTTCAAGCTAATATACTTTGCTTTTCAATAGGGGTTAAATGCACAGGTACAGAAATACATTATCATGTTCCAGCTCCTGGTCCAGAGGGAGTTCCTGCGGGAAGACAGCTGTCTGCATGCCTCTACAGAGGCATTTATTAAGTAATCCTGGTTTAGGTTACAGTGAAGACAAAGGAGAAAAAGAGCAGTCTCATGGCTAAGTAGATGGATGGAAATCTTAACATTTGCCATCAGATCTGAGTTTGTTAACAAGTCATTCGTGAAGTTTTAAGGACAGTGTCCTCTCTATTGGTTTCCTGATCAGTTGATTTCTTATAAGCCTAATTGATATTTTCCCCATGTTTTTTATATCCCTGAGTGTGAAACACTGAAGATTATTTTTGCAAGATATGGAACAAGTTTATCTAATGGAGGTAAAATCTTACTGTTGCTACTGGTTGCATAATCTTTCAGTGAAGATTTTGGAAAGATCTTTCTTTTGCTGCTTTATGACTGATAGTTCATGGAAGAAGGACTTTTTCTATATTATCCTGCATTTAACAAGCAACTTCTGGCCAGAGCAGGAAAGTTAGGTTCAAACTACAGCCAAAATTCTCGCTTTTTCCTTAACTTCCCAATCTTCACTGCTGAATCTCTTTTCAATCTAGATATAAAAATAATGGAAGTAGCATCATATATGTTAGTGGGTTTTCTGTTAAAAAGGATCAATAACACCTGCCTCTCTGGATCTTGAAGTATCTGAGCAAGCAACAGCTACTATCCCTCTACTATTGGGTGGGATGGAGTGTAAAAGGAACAGGAAATATGGACATGGTCTTTTTCATTATACTTCCCACCCTCTCCTAATAAATTGTGATTCTGGTGTTCTTGTTTACTTTTTTAGGTTGGCAACACAGACCTTTCAAAAAGAAGGAGTAAAACTGGTGATTTTCCTTCTAAGATTCATTCATTCTCTAGTATAGCTAGACTATTCCTGGTGCAGTGCCTGACATATGGCTGTAGTTTAGTCCGATATGCCATTGTCTGCTCCTAAGTTTTGTGGATATTTTTAATTTTATTCCTGAGTTTACTTCTACTATGTGTCTTACTTGACATGTCTCCTGTGCGTAGACTAACAAAAAATGCAGGAGACTTTGCATGGATTCACAAGAGAAAATCTTGCATAGAATCCTCTAGGGAATATTGCCAAAGCCAAAAGAAGACTCACAGCAACGAAGTAATTAATTCCTTCGCTTGCCATGGATCAGAAATTAAATAGAAATGGATAAAAACATTAGCTAGAAATGTAGAATTGTCTCATTTTGCATTTTTTCAACATTTGGCAACTACAGATAGTACATTCTTGTGCAATTTAGTGCATGCTTCTACGATTAATTGATCCTGTGGGGCTTTTTTTTTAATCAAATGCTAGAGAGGGCACAGTCACATAGGAAAAAAAGTTGCTCCATATTCTTCTTCTAAACATAAAGAAAGCCACATCCTACAAAGTCTTCATGCATCTGCAGTCTGATGACTTCCCTATACATCTTATAAATGGTGCAACTCATGTAGAAAGTGTCGCTAAAGGTATTAATAACTCTTAAAGGTATAAAACCTGCTAGAATTTAATTTTTCCTGATCCTATAATCAGTAAGTATCCTCCACTCTATTTTCATAGGTTTAGTGATTAAGCAGTTTTGATCCTGAAAACTTTAGTAGTGCTGTTTCACAGGAGACAGTGTGTAGATCTTCTGACATGAAATTTTAAAATGCAGTTTTTATGAACTATGGTATTTCAGACCACTGGTTTAAGTTTACCCCAGAAAACCTTCAATAGAGTATGAATCTATAATCTATATATCCACAGTTCTGTAAGATCCAAAATAACTCAAGAGTCAAACCTGTATGGGCCTGGGGTCATGATTAAAAACTAATAAAATAAAACTGGCAAATACTTTCACATCTTGAGGTACAGAGTTTTAAAAAAATCAACAGCCTATGGCGATAACAGGTTTTACATGAAACTAAGTGGGATTTCTCTTGGTGAGTGTATGTCTGCATACAGCAACAGTAATGCCAACCCAAGGACATAAGTAGAGAGATGAGAGAAGAAATAGGTTAAATGTTATTTTCACTGATACTGATTTTTTGTTTGACATCAGATTTGGCTGTTATTTTGGGCTTTGTGTCCTGCAGTTGGAGATGATAACTAGACAGTGCTATCGGTTTTTCTGCTGAGAAATTACAAATATAATTTTCTGCCTAAATATTTCCTCCTTTCCACTAGCTTTTGACTCTCCTACACCACTTGTAGACATTATTGAAGTCACGGAAACATATGAAGAAAGATATTATCTAGCATAGTTTAAGGTATGGTAACTTACTAAAAAACACTTAATTTTTTAACACAAGAATAAATCCCTGTGACTAGAAGAAATTAGTTTATTTTTCTGTGGTGTTAGCTATTGGGTTAACTGCTTAAATATTTTTAACTTTTCTTGAGAAAATATTTTTCTTTTCATACATATCACATTGCATGTGTGAAAACATAGTTTACATCTTTAAAGGTCAGGAATTTATTTAAAAATAAAAAGAAAAAGAAAAAAAAGATTTTCGTTAGCCCTTTCATATTCAAAAAAAGTTTTTTTCTTGTCTTTCATGGTCTGAGGTGTGCCAGAATTTGAACAGAAGCAGCTGTATGCCCACCCTCACGTCTTCTTTCAGTAGTGAGTGTTCAGAAACTTGAATACCTGTTTTTGCTATTCAGTACCTTTCCTCTCATCAGTTTATTTAAAGACACTGTTTTTCTACTGTTTCATTCCATCACCTCTTTCAAATTCTTTTACCCAATCACTTTCTTTCTTCATTTTTGTCATCTTTCTGGCAATTCTCATCCCACTTAGAAACTGCTGCCTCTGCTGTTTTCTTCATTTGTTTTTGGTAAAAAAGATTTCATTTTGATAACAAGTTATTTTCCAGATCATAGTGGTTATATTAAACCTAGATTTTAAAGTACAATTTGCTGAGTTCTAGTTCTTACATTATAAGTGACTTATGCCAAGCCACTTAATGTATTAAAAAAAAAAAAAAAATTCAAACAAAATCCCATCTTGATAGGTTCTTACATTGAATTTAATAGCAAGACCTCAATTTTTCTTACAATGATTAAAATATTGACACTATTCTGTGCAATAGCAGGTACACTGTTTTTTGCCTTAACTGTTGGGAAACTAAGTTACAACAGCTTGTCTGAGGTCAGCGAGAACTTGCACAAAAATCTATTAACTGCAGGTGTGGCAGAGTAGAGGTTTGTGAAATTATATTTAGTGGATGAAGAAAGACAAACAAAACAATGGTTTTTAAGTTTTCTTTTTTCCAGAGCAATTAAGATAAGGATCCTTTTTACTTCACTGTGTTTCTTGTGATGTGTAGCTGCTTATGCGTGCCTTATGGTTCCTTCACAATTGAAATGATGGGAAAGCTCTCCAGAGCATTATGGAAACTGATGTGAGCAGGAGTTATTAACGGACCTAGCCTTTGGGAAAAGTCTGTCTTATCAAGCCGTGAAGTCTGAGTTTATTCTGACCACTCTATGTCCACAGGCTTGTGAATGGTTGCTGACCTCCTGTCAGGTTTTCATCTGAACTGTCAGCTTCCAAAAAGCTGTGCTTATGTCCCAACGAAAGCAGAATTTATCAGGTTTTCTTTGCTTTCCCTCCATAATAGAAACAATGAATAAATCCTTTTAGACCTTTTAGAAAGTAAACTTACTAGGGGGAATTTATTTGAGCTGCTAGGTGCCAAATGGCCATGTGGAAAGCATTAGTACATTGTCTATAATAATTAAAGTACCTTGCAAATGAAGTCTTGTCTGTTTATAATGAACGCTACACATTTTGATAAAAAATATGGGGTTGTTAGTTTTATAGTGTTCTCTAACATAACTGAGTAGGATGATGTACTCCTTCCTCACAAATGCAATGAACTTTTTTGGCCAGAGGTACATACACTAATGTAATCATCTCCTTACACAATGGCCAGAGTTTCAAGGATTGAGTTGCCCCAAAGGACCATTTAAGACCATTCCTGAAACCTGCTCCTAGGAGCTTTCCACATTAGCAATTTCCAAGGTGCCTGTGGGGAAACCTTGTTGTGGCTGACTGCCCCATGCATGGTGCCCTCACAGCTCAAGCACCAGAACAGCCTTATAGCGATCACACCAATCCCTACTGGTATACAACCTCACTGTTGTTCGTGGCAACAGTCAAAACCCGTTACTGTAGCTCAGTTAGAAAACTTTATTATCCATTCTATGATTCTATGATTTCTTTTGCACCAGCATATAAGGACAGCCACGCACCTCAGCAGCCAAAGATAATCTGTTAGAGACGCATCAGTGCATTGGACTAGGGAAATTGAAGGTATTATCTAAAACAGACTCATGAAAAGCAACACATGAATGCAAGCTTTTGAATCAAAATATCTGGCTATGGTTCTGTCATATTGAGCAATATTTTTCATACTGTTTTTAACTCAGGACATGGCTAAGAAGACCACAGAAGTGAGAGCATATCCATTCGATAAATGGGAAAGCAGTTTGGAAGTGGAAAGAATGACAGATTTCTGGCCATTAAACAGAACAAATAATAATAATCAAAACCTCTGTTGTATTTGGCAACTGATTTCTGCCTCTGAGCCAGGAGCAATACTATCATATTTTATCATGTACCACCACAAACACTTCAGCATGTGGAGTCTTGACTGCTGGTGTCATTGCTGGCCTGTTACTCCTCCTCATCACCATGCCACTCTCTTGCTTATGGAAACAAAACTTTCTGTGACAATATATCATTCCAGATTTGGAGAACAACTAAGTGTTTTGAGGCAAGTGAGCAGTGAACATAGCTGTAGATCAATTAAAGATCAGTTAAGGATCAGTTAAGAAACTTCTGCATATTTTTTCAGGGATGATTAAAAGCCTCAAGCTTTAGAGGCTACTTCCATACATCCTATGGAAATTACCAAGACAAAGATGATTCCAAAAAGACAGGTGTGGTGGGTTAACCTTGGCTGACTGCCACCCAGCCGCTCCCCTCACTCCCTCTCCTCTGCAGGACAGGGAGAGAAAATAACATGAAAAGGTCTTGGGTTGGGATAAGGACAGGGAGATCGCTCACGAATTCCTGTCATGGGCAAAACAGGCTCAACTTGGGGAAGATTAATTTAACTTATTGCCAATTAATAACAGAGTAGGCACAGGGGGATGGGGAATGGGGGTTGTGGTCAGTCCATAACACTTGTCTCTACCGTTCCTTCCTCCTCACGCTCTTCCCCTGCTCCAGCATGGGCTTTTTCCATGGGGGATAGTTCTTCAGGAATGGATTGCCCCAGCGTGGGTCCCCATGGGTCACAGGTCCTGCCAGAAAACCTGCTCCTGCATGAGCTTCTGTCCATGGACTGCAGCTCCTGCCAGGAGCCTGCTCCAGCGCAGGCTATCCATGGGCTGCAGCTTCCTTCAGGACTTGGCCACTTGCTGCAGCGTGGGGTCCTGCACAGGCTGCAGGGTCGATATCTGCTCCACTATGGTCCTCCATGGGCTGCAGTGGGACAACTTGCATCACCACAGTCTTCGCCACAGGCTGCAGGGGAATCTCTGTTCTGGTGCCTGGAGCACCTCCTCCCTCTCCTTCTTCACTGACCTTGGTGTCTGCAGGGCTGTTTCTCTCACATTTTCTCACTTCTTTCTCACAGCTGCTGCACAGCTTTTTTTTACCCTTTCTTAAATACGTTATCACAGAGGTGCCACCAGCATCACTGATAGGTTCAGTGGCCAGTGGTGGGTCCGTTCTGGAGCCGACTGGAACTGGCTGTGTCTGACATGGGGGCAGCTCCTGGTGTCTTCTCACAGAGGCCACCCCTGCAGCTCCACCTCACCCCTACCAAAACCTTGTCACATAAATCCAATACAACAGGACATTTGTGAGTTCAGTGTCTAACCCAAAGGAAAGTTTATACCTTATGCCCCTCCAACTGCAATGATCAGGAGTGTTCAACAATTAGGTTTTGTTTTAAATATCTTCCAGGCTGCAGAGAGGCATGATTGTAACTTGTAAAAGCAGCATATCAACAAATAACACACTGTACAATAACCTGAACTCTCTTGCCAGGTAGCTTAGACATATAAAGGGAAATACATGAAAATGATACTAAATGAAGAGAAATTAAAATAACATTACTTTGAGAGATTGCTAAGATAATTTGCTGAGGTCTCACCGAAACCAGTTTTAACATTTCTATGAACCTGCATGGAACAAAGATTTGGGCCTCCATATTTGCATCAGGTAAGGATATGGGGCAAGGCACATGCTAAAAACACTCTGCAGAGTATGATGGAGTTTCACATTGGCCAGGACGGGCTGAATTGCTAAATAGATCTCATTTACAGGCATGGGAAGTACTGTGTGAAACTAATACGCTTAAATTACGGTTTAGAACATTTTCTTAGGCTATATCTTTGGGGACAATAAAAGTAATAGTGGAGTTTTATTTGAAGGCATACAGTGCACTGCCTTTGTGACATTAATCTTTTTTTTTGATATTGAAGATATGTTTTAGTCAGCTCTAGGCTACATCTCCAACAATATTTGACAAGTTCTGGGCAATGATCTCAACTAAATATCATCGTAATTAAAAACAAGAAACAGCCTGACAGAACAGAAAGTCGTTTTGTACTGTTCTTGGTTTGCTCTACCCAATTTGTCATCCCCATGATGATCAATGTAATCAAGGGAGTCAAAAAAAAGCAGCTTGTACTTCACACCTGACTGGAATAACCAAGAGTTTGGGAAGAAAGACTTGTTTTACCTCCAGATTTGGTGCCTCCTGAGTGATGTGTTTCCAAACAGAAAGCCTGACAGTTGGGAATGTTTATACTGAAAACAATGATCTTAATTTCTGTTTTTCCTTATAAATAGTTTATGCCCTTTAATGGTCTGATGGCCTTCTTTAAGAAGTTCATTAATTAAACATAACATTATATTAGCCCATGTATAAAGACTGATGGGAGTAGAATAATGTAAATAATTTACATTTTCTTCAGGGAGTGTCCTGTAGTATTTTGCTGGAGGGAGTGAAGCAATTTATAACTGGCAGGACTTTCAATTTCTGAGCCAGGATCACTCAGAGAGGTGGAAAGAATAAACAGAAATGTTTGTTTCTCTACAAGAAATTCATAGGAAATATAAGTAAAGTACAAAGCTAGGCAATAAATTATCCATTTAGAAAATATACTAACTATCATTGCAAGAAAATGCTTCGAAATGTGCTAAATGAATTCAGCGTACTGCTGCTCAATTCAGCAATTCAGCATACTGCTGCTGAAAACATACTGCTCACCAAGGTGGCTGTAATTGAGAAGAACATAGGCCTTGCCATAACTATATCTTTATCAGTTGCACCTGGAACAAAAGACAGCTAGTGTACAAAGCACAGCAATAACTAACCTTTGACTGGAGGACATGAAGATGAGTGGGCCTTTCTTGTGATCCATGTAAGGTCTGACACCAATTAGGTTTTTTAACTGATAAAGATATTTATCTATTGCTGATATCAAAATATGAAGTAACAGAATTGTCTTAGCCACTTTATTATTTTCATTGATAAATAATAACAGTGCCATTTAGACATTTTTCCCTCAAGTTGACTTCAGGTTTTAACTCCTACATTTTGAAAGTAGGAAATAATGGGCATAAAATTCACTTATACCAACTTCTTTACAAGATAAGTCTTTTAGCTACTTCCAGAAACAAGTTTCAAGTGTCCACACCAAACATGTAATTAGTGTGTTAAGGTTGAGAACAACACAACACCTTCCTGCACACACTTTAATATGCATGTATGCTTTAAGATGCCATGCTAATGCTTTGCATTACTGTTTAAGTTAGGTCGTACCTCCAGAGAAGGAACACTATTACATGCATGTCCTTTTACATCCCTGGAACAATGTAAGTAATGAAATTAGAAATATTTATTGGTATTCCTGTTATTAAACATAATGAATAAAATCACACAGGCAACTTTAGTTCAGACATTTTCCCTATTTTGAGTACTTGATTGTGGAAACATAATGGTTCTTTTTTTCCCTTTGTTTCCAATTATCTTTCCTTTTTTTTTTTTTTTAAATGCAGCAAGGTTGTATTCTTTCCTAAATCTCCAAATAATTAAGCTGAAAACAAAGAGATTTCTTTATACAGAATCTTATTAGCATTTATCTGGATTGATTTTCAGCGCGACTGGCATTTGTAGGTACAGTGGTTTGTCTTGCTTGAGCTAACTGTGAAGCAGCAGCAGGTGGCCATCCTCTGCATGCTCGGCAGTAAAAGGGAAATGGGAAGAGGTGAGGATCTGGGTGTGATTCCAGATGAGGGAGAGGAGTGTTCTGTAATAAAGCAGGAACTTTCTGCTCCACCCATCCCACCTGCCTCCAGCCTAGTCCTGGCACTGGCACTGGCTCTCAGCTTCAGTTACCTTGTTTGTGGGATGCTTGTCAATGCTTACCTCTACATTAGTAAATTAAATAGGTCCAGGACTCAGAGCTAAGCACTGTCCTGAGACTGTCTGTGCTGATTAATTGCTGGCATTCTCTCTGGCATGGTTTTGGCCACACATCAGACCATCATGGACAACACTCACTTAGGGTTCAGGGAACAGTACATGGGCCAGGGACTTTTCTGCAGGCACTCTGGATGAAGCCACTCTGTTTTGAATGAAATGGTGTCTAGTCATATCATGTCATGCCCTACTGCTTTCTCCTGGGCCACAGAATAAACTCTGTTCATCTTTCCAAAGTGCAAAAGGTTGGTCTTTAAACTGCTAAATTAGTCTGGTTCATTTTAGTTGGAGTGGTTTAGGGAGCAATCACACAATAAACCATCTATGGATCAGAGGAGATGGTAGTGCCTGGTGTGGGAGCCGTAGTAAACTGTTGGTGATAACCCAGTTGCCCAGTTGACAGCACTCTTTCCAGCAGAATGACATGATCCCAAAAAAAGAACATCTGTATGTAGCCTAAATTCCAAGGTGAACCACATATACCTGAGGATTTTAGAGCTCTTAGAAACCAATCCATAAATGGAGTATTCAAACAAAAATGAAGTGGTGTTTTCTTACCACATCAATGTCTAACTTCGATCCTGTGATCATTACAACATTTTCATTAAAGAGAGAATTAAGCAGTTTGGGTTTTCTATTATTCAGAGATTGTCTTTAATGGAGATTGTCCTTAATGGTGTCCTGTTAGGCATGCCACCTACTTGGGGTTCTTACCAAATATCTATTTGTTAATAATTCATAAAACGTGTCACTCGCTACAGCTATTTATGGATATTGACAGATCTGTTTAATGAGGAGAGACAGGCTACAAATCTACAAATCTTATGATTTTTATTTAATCTGCAACCTGTTCAAGCTAGTAATTTGCAAGCATATCTTAATGACTGACATTGCAGGGTCCCCAGACCAGATGCTTTTGAACATTGATGTAAATCTGCAATGCCTCCACTGACCTAGATGGAACCAAACATGGAACAGTGTATGCACTGAAGTATTCTTCCTTTTGCCCTTTATTTTTAGTGTCTCTTGTCCACAAGGGGCTTGCTCTCTAGTAACATCTTCAGGAACTGAGGAGGAAAATGAAGGATTGAATATGTTTTTCCACATATAATTTGCTTTGTCTGTGTATTTTGCCTTGTGACTGCAAAGAGGCAGATAGTTAAAGGACCCAAATGTTGTGTGTCTGTGCAGGTATAAGCATGGGGAAACAGCAAGCATAAGATAGGGAACATTTCTGAATGCCAGAGAAATGAATGATGAGTCCAAAAGTCACACTAGCAATGTCAGGCAAAGTTAGATCTGTAAAAAAATCGCATAAAACTTTATTTCCATTAAAACTTATCGCAAGCATAATTGAAAACATTTAACAATTTAGTATAGTGAACATCCAGTCTCCTAAAAATAATTTGTTCTACAGATAATTACCACTTGGCTGAACCATTGTTTATGGCTATTAAATAATTATTCAAGTGTACGGCTTTGGATACGTAAATGTTCTGTGCCTCCTGATGAAGAAGATCAGGTTAAATGTTAAATATGCACAATATAATATTCAATTCACTTACCATATTCTGGAGCAGTAATAATCACCAAGAGAAATGGTTAGTTTTCTGCTTTCATTACCATCATTTTTATGCAAAGGAAAAATACTACATTAGTAGGTTTCAGTTCTTAACTTTATGACTGACACTTTACTTTTTTATCAGGGATAACAGGTGACACATAAAATAATAAAAGCTCTGTCCAAGCTAATCAAAAGAATTGAAGGAAGAGCTATCAATGAAATAAGTACTGATTCTTTCTTTGATGGTCATGTTTGTCCCTCAGCTCTCCTTGATTGTTACTTTTGGGCTTATTAGTTTTATTTTTCTAAAATGCTTTACCTCCAGTTAGCAAACAAGTAACATCCCTCAAAGATTAGAATCATAGAATCATAGAATAGTTTGGGTTGGAAGGGACCTCTAAAGGTCATCTAGTCCAACCCCCCTGCCGTGGGCAGGGACATCTTCAACTAGATCAGGTTGCTCAGAGCCCCCTCCAACCTGACCTGGAATGTTGCCAGGGATGGGGCAGCCACCACCTCTCTGGGAAACCTGTGCCAGTGGTTCACCACCCTCAGTGCAAAAAATGTCTTCCTTCTATCTAGTCTAAATCTACCCCCCTTTAGTTTAAAGCCATCCCCCCTTGTCCTGTCACAACAGGCCCTGCTAAAAAGTCTGCCGCCAGCTTTTTTATAAGCCCCCTTTAAGTATTGATAGGCTGCAAGAAGGTCTCCCCAAAGCCTTCTCTTCTCTAGGCTGAACAACCCCAACTCTCTCAGCCTTTCTTCATAGCAGAGGTGTTCCATCCCCCTGATCATTTTCATGTCCCTCCTCTGGACCCGCTCCAACAGGTCTGTGTCTTTCTTCTGCTGAGGGCTCCAGAGCTGGACGCAGTACTCCAGGTGGGGTCTCACAAGAGCAGAGCAGAGGGGCAGAATCCCCTCCCTCGACCTGCTGGCCACACTTCTTTTGATGCAGCCCAGGATACGATTGGCCTTCTGGCTGTGAGCGCACATTGCTGGGCTCATGTCCACTTACCATCCCAGTACCAGCCTGTATTGATCCCGGGGGTTGCCCCCAGTGCAGGACCTTGCCTTGGCTTGTTGAAACCTCATGGAGTTCACACGGGCCCAGTTCTCAAGCTTGTCCAGGTCCCTCTGGCATGTTGACCACACCACTAGATTAAGATACTATTTCTTGATATCAGCATATCGTTCTCAGCTAACCCAGACTGTTTGATGGGCTTCTCACTCTTCAGTGCTACCATTCAGGTGTGACCCTTCTTTACCCTAGAATCTGGCAGCTAGTGGTTGACTGAATCTCAAGGGGGATTCAACTTACATATTATTTGTTTTGGTTTTCATTACTACAAAGCAGTAGGTATTATTTTGCCAACCAGTTCATGTTTAAGACTCACTGTCAGGCACAGAAATCTTTGTAATGTGGACAAGCCCGAGAGTTTATACCTACAAGATTTGTGTTCCTGCACTTGAATTTTAATTTAGTAACCCCCAGGGTAAAGCATATTTTTTATAATTTTGGAGGAACATGAGAGAGAAATCAGCACAAATCTGTACACATATGTATAAAGGGTAGTTGACCTGCCTATTTAACAACTTCCTCTTTTTTATGTATCCAGACACTCACATGAGCACACATCCTTTAATGTAGGAGTGGTGTGTCCAGTCAATCCATCAATGTTCTATTATGCAGATGTCGTTGAGCTACTTTATGAAGTGCTCCTTACGCCTTAAGATATCGTTCTTACTAAAGGCGTCCTGTACAATAACTACAGTTAAAATCACAAGGTCATAGAGTTCTACATTTGTTACAAGCCAAGCGTCACCATAAGTGTTTTTCATTAGATTTAGAACAGAATTATAAACTTTGTGGAAACTAGAGAAACTCATAAAAATGGAAGTGCAAACATTAGAACAAATTAGCATGGCTTGTCTTAGAAAATCATGTAGTTAGCTGTACTTCTCAGCTTCAGGCTATCCATACTTTATTTACATAGCAACACGGTGGTTTAGCTTTTTGAAAGGCAGAGTTAAGAAAAAGTTGCACCATTTATTTTCTTGTATTTCTCCAAATCAGTCAATGCTATGGTAGGTTTCAAATCATTCAATATCCAGCAAATCATATTTATCTTATCTTACCATAAGGATTGTAGTATTTTCTTATTCTCACACATAGCTGGCACGAAGTATTTTTGACAAAAAAAACCCAAACAATTTTATTGATTAGAATAATTTTTTCTAAACTAGCAGGTACTTTTGAAAGAAATTTCTGTGCTACATTTGAGAATGAATGCCACAGCAACGATCAGAGAACAATAACATATATCTTCCTTTCTTTTCAAATTAAACTGTTCTCTTCATAATCAGACAAGGTCCCATTGAACACAATGGAAGTTCTGATTTGAAAAAGGAAGGAAAGGAAGATAAGGTCTGGAATGAGCAATTTGTTTAAAGTGATAACAGTCAAGTAGAAGACATTGCTGAGAGTTTGTAACTGAGGTCTTTCACATATGGATTGCATGTGGAGGAAAGCAGGAGTGAATGAGCAATACCGTGTCAAGAGTGTCTGCCACCAGCACTGAAAACAGGGCTGCTGGGACTGAAATGAACAGCACGACAGACCGGGAGCTCGTCCCTTTGCAGCAGAAGGAATGTCCTCTTCCCTAAGTCGTTCCTTGGGGACGTGGGCACTCACCCTCCTCATCCTCCCCTCTCAGCTCTGCCTGCCTGAAGAACATGAGAGGAAAAGGAGTAGGAAGGAGAATAAAAAATAGAGGAAGGATGGCAAAGCTCCCTAAATCCATAATCGCATTGCACCAACGCTCCTTGTGTGTAGGTACAAATGAATACCCTAAAGCAAGGGTACGGAGACAATTTTAGCAGTGGCTGAGCAGGCCTATGACCTAGTCTTAGACAGCGGTATGTCTCAGGGCTAAAAGTGATGAAATCCACAAAATGACCATCTGGGCCCAAGCTAAGGCCAGATCTTGAACTCTTACCCACAATGATAAGCACCCTGGTCTTCAAGCTGGTAAGCTCAAGTCAGTGTGACGCTTTCAGGGGAAGACTACTTATTTTGAGCAAGATGGCTTGGATCTGACTCTCACAAATAATTAATTGTTCAAACTACCAGTTATAAAAATCCCAGATCTTCAGCTAGCCCCTCAATTTTCTGTAAGCAGTAATTACCCACACATACAGAAAGTGCTAATGTCTTACCACCTCTCCTTTGATAACATGCTACTTTCTTCCACTGTTTCACAACTGCTCCCTTCTCCTCTATTATTTCAGTAGCATAAGTTAAAATTAAAGCAGTTGTTTTCAGCTTCCACCTGTCTTGAATGTTCCAGTTTCTATTTCAGATTTGTGTTGAAAACTTCATTCATGTTTTCCAGCTATCCTGTGTTTTAATGAAAGCGAATTACCTTTTCCTATAAGCCGTAGCCTGATTAAAGAAATTATGGAGGTCCACATCCTAAAGAGTTGCCTGGATGGGCACAAGGCTGCACTGGCATTGAAAAGTTCAGAGTGAGGTCAGATTTTCTGAATGAGAATTGAAAGATCTTCTTTCATGTCAGCTTGCTTGGAAATAAATTGGAAGCTACACCTCCCACAGAACATGGCAGGAGGCATCTAATTTGGAAAAGTGGTACCAAGACTCTGCAGCACAGTGAGGCGACCTATTTACATCCTACTTGATCCATGTCATTTGGGAGTGTAAGGAGAAAAGCGTTACAGAAACCCCGACTTTCTCTTCTATTGCTAGCTGCAGCATAATACTAAAAATAGCCATATATTCAGATATGAGTTATATGAATTGTTCTTGGGGCTAATGTTTTGGAGGTTTTTTGTCTCATGGCTAAGATTTACCCAGATTTTGGTAAGCCATCTGTCGAATGAAAGAATATTGAGCTCTTTCCAAACTACAGGGATAGTAATTCCAGCAGTTAATAATAAGAGATGAATTAACACATACTGAGCAAGGCTAGCAGAGTAATTATCAGCTCTTAATAAAGCTAAAGTAGAGGATAATAGGCAACTCATTTAAAATGAAATTATATATTTTTTCCACCAATGAGAACCAGTTTCTGGACAATACCACCACATATGCATCTGAGCACATTTGCCCACATTCTCTTAAACATAAATCATTGCTGACAATGACACTAACAATATAGTAGGAACATCCTCAATTTGCTTAATGGATGAAATTCAGTTTGTGCAGAGGGCCTGAATAGGGCTAGGCAAGAAATATGACTGTTGCAATTTTAAATAATGAAATAACGAGGGATTGAGAATATACTCAGAGAATGCAGGCTTAAATTTCTCTTGAATCTGATAAGTTACTAGTCAAACACTTTATTTTTGAAATACAGTTTTCTAAATTTATACTGTGGGCATGTAGCTGACACAGTAAAGCAAATTAATCGGTGTATGTTACATGTTGCTGTAAATTGTCCCTAAACCTCAGTAGCTGAGCATAAATATGTCCCCAAAAGGATGAATTACACCTTTTTTCCTTCACTGAAGTTTATTTTGGATTTTTGGCACAGCCTTTTTATTCGGGATTTAAATATTAGACTGCACAGAGCACCTCATATAAAAGTTTTAACTCCTGTTGGAGCCAAGGCTGTTGAGAGGACTCAACAGCCCAGGGAAGTGCAGCTCTGGGGCTGATTCGCATTTTACCTGGCTGGTTCTGGGGGGGGCTATTTCTGAGCAGACTCCTCTGCCACTGACCTCTTGGGGAGGTAAGGACATGGCTGAGTAACACAGCACAGACCTTTGCAGGGAGCTGGAATGCGTGTCAGGCTGGGGGAGTATTCAAAGGTTTGGAGAAATGGTCGTCATCTGAAAACAGTATTAATGACATTTTGTTTAAATACTGTTATTAAGTAGCACTGAAGAAAAAATGCTCTCTTAACTCAGGTGTATAATTCCTTTCTTATCTCAGTCATATATGGCATGTTACATAACATTTTTTAAAATCTCTTTTGTTTCTAGAAAGTAAGTATTACCTTAGACTGCCCTATAACTGTTTTTTAAGATACACTAAAAGTTTCAGAAGTGTTGCTTTCTTTGCTTTTTTCATTGAAATTTGTTTTTTTCATTGAAATTCATACTTAGCAAATAGTAATACTGTTGTGCTTTCATTACATAAATTATTTTATGTATATATGTCTATATAATTATGGAAATTATATAGACAATCAATTTGAGATGCAAAAAAGAGCTTTGAAATAAATGCAGCTGGACACATTTTCAAATATTTTCCTGATGTTGTAAAAACTGGAGATTTGTAAAACAAGATGTTAAAATGTTAATGATATATACAATAAAAAAATCAAAAGCACCAATCCCATTATAATGGAGATTCATACACTGTATGGAGCTCTGGAAGTTGGGAAATATCCATTAATACACTTGCGGTGTAACGGATGTGAAACCTTAATTGAGTCCACAAAAGATCACTTCCTGCATAGCTTGCTATATTGATATTTCCCTGCACAAGCTCAGCTGGCTTCTTTCAAAGTTAAACCTAGCATAGGCTTAATTTGTTCAGATTAAGTGCTGGTACTTATTAACTATTTTGGAATAGTTTAGCTGGATTGTTTATGAGGGACTTCTAAGGGCATTTGCTTGCTGAAAAATATTTCATTACTAAGACTAATGTCAAAAACTTTCTGTGACATTCAGTCTTTTGAGCTAAAACTATTTTATTCACAGGCTGTATGCATTAAAATAAAAAAAAAAAAGTCTCTGTTTCTGTTACAGGATTTTGTTTTGAGAAGGATCCTAACCACAAAAGAGTTCATGATCAGAAAATGGCTGAAATTTAAATCTGAATGGGGATACAGGAAGTAGACTGCATGAAAACTGCTTCTTACTTGGAGCATAAGTGTTGGCTTACTTTCTCACCTTTTTAAGGACTACAGAAGGTATGTCCAACTACAGTCAATACCTTTTGCCATAACATTTAATCCTCTGATACTGAAATGCATAATCTTTTCCCAAATTGCTGTTATTCCATCCTGAAATATTAGGATTTTGGTTTCCAGTACTACTCAGTTCCTATTTAAAGTTTCTGTCTTTTGATACCTATAGCCTTGTAATTTCAGGCTTCTACTTTATTGGTTTCCAGCACAAATCAATGTCATTTGTTTTAAATTATTGTTGAGTTTATATATGTCTTCCCCATGCCAGTCCCTTATATATTTAAAACAATGGTTTTATCACCTTTTTTCTTTTTTTTTCTTTTTTTTCTTTTTTTTTCCTTTGCTTTTTGAAAACCACACAAATCAGGCTATTTTAGTCCTTACATGAAAAAAGCTCAGTTCCCTTGATAATTCTGACAGTACTCTCATCCAGTTCTCCCAGTCTGAATTTCTTTTTTCTTGAACAGAATGACTAAAATTTCACATGATATTCCTAAGGAAATACCACCAGTGTGACGTGAGTATTTTTGTATCTCAAATACAAATGTCCCAACTGATGCATCCTGCAGGCTTTTTTTCAGTGTCAAATAGATGGTTCAGTCTTGTGATTTTTAATGTGCTTTTTTTTCTCCACAAATTCCACAACTGAATTCTCAATTTATAGCCCAAAGTTTTGGTTTTGGATGTACATAATGCTTATACTTTGAGCTGATATATTTTGTTCTATTTCCATGATTCCTTGTCCTAGTTTTGGCTGGGATAGAGTTAATTTTCTTCCTAGTAGCTGGTACAGTGCTGTGGTTTGGATTTAGCATGAGAATAATGTTGATAACACACTGATGGTTTAGTTGTTGCTAGGTAATGCTTACACTAGTCAAGGACTTTTCAGCTTCCCATGCCCTGCCAGCGAGAAGCTGGGAGGGGGCACAGCCAGGACAGCTGACCCAAACTGGCCAAAGGGATATTCCATATCATATGACATCATGCTCAGTATATAAACTGGGGGGAGTTGGCTGGGGGGCGGTGACCGCTGCTCGGGAACTGGCTGAACATCAGTTGGTGGGTGGTGAGCAATTGCATTGTGCATCACTTATTTGGTATATTCTATTATTATTTATTTATTTATTTATTTTTATTTTTATTTTCCCTTCCTTTTCTGTCCTATTAAACTTGTCTTTATCTCAACACAGGAATTTTACTTTTTTTTTCCCCTGATTCTCTCCCCCATCCCACTGCAGGGGAGAGGGGGGTGAGCAAACGGCTGTGTGGTGTTTAGCTGCCTCCTGGGTTATACCACTACCATCCTATACTTAAAGCTATCCCATTTTTTCCTGAATTGTATTACTATTACTAGTTTCCATTTTGCCTCCCACAGAGGTATCATCAGAACATCACCTTTGCATACTCTATTGTTTTTACTGTAGACTTCATTGTGAAATGATATGGACCACTCCACAATTTTGTGGCATTACTTCTATTCTCCATGCACAGTTTAGCGCAGCTGACACAAGTTGCTGCCTCTTTGTTTCCATACGAAAGAACAAAAATGTCGCATTGAAACATACACAGCAAAATTCTCGAAACTCCCTTAAGAAAATGTGCCATGAAGACCAGGAATAACATTGAAGAACTGCAAGCTCTGCAGTATTCTCTGTGCTCACTTTTCTTGTAAACTGTTTAACATATTGTGTTTTATGTTGTTAAATGGATATAGTATCATAAATATATGTAGTAAATGCAACATAGCTATATTAATATTCCTCTTGGGAACCTAATTCTTTTATTTCCTGCTTAGGATTCCCTAAGACACTCTGGTATATGCTTAATTTTATTCATGTGAGTATTCCCAGTGAAATCATTGAAATTACCTTAGGCAGGAAGTTATGCACATGTATAGGTCCTTGTAAGATCTGGATATTCTGGGAGTCGACTCAGTAATCCATAGCCTGATCCAAAGGTGATGGCCAACTGATGATATAATGTATTAAGCTGAAAGCCTCAACACAAAACAACTCCTTATAACATTCTGACACCTGTACCTTGGCTCCATAGCTAATTATAATTGATCTGTCAGTTTGAATTTCCTATTTGCCAACTTCAGTTTATAAGACCTTGTGAAATAAGCCATATATGTTCCTTTAATCATCACAAGTTAGCAGAGGAGGTTGAAAGCAAACAAAGAACGTGCATTTAATTTATATAATAGCAAAACTTGATTCAGATTATGAAACATCTTTGGTTTTCTCTTCTTAAATGAAAAACTCACATTTATTTCTGTCAATGCATTGACATAAAAACCATTATCATAAATTAGCAAGTCCTTATACAGTCTTCAAAGTACTGCATTTTAATGTATTGTAGGCACAATAGTGGATCAATAACATACTGCCAGCACTCCAGATGTGTACATGAAACTACTAGGTATGGAAAGCCAGAAAAAGATGCGGATTTTCCAATGGGATTTACAACAGCTGTTATGAAGTTGTAGAAATATAACCCTGATGCCTTTATACTGTCTTGACTAAGAAGAGTTCATTTATTCATGACATCATTTATCAATGATCTGGATGAGAGGATCGAGTGCACCCTCAGTAAGTTTGCAGACGACACCAAGTTGGGCGGGAGTGTTGATCTGCTCGAGGGTAGGAAGGCTCTGCAGAGGGACCTGGACAGGCTGGATCGATGGGCCCAGGCCAACTGTATGAGGTTCAACAAGGCCAAGTGCCGGGTCCTGCACTTGGGCCACAACAACCCCATGCAGCGCTACAGGCTTGGGGAAGAGTGGCTGGAAAGCTGCCTGGCGGAAAAGGACCTGGGGGTGCTGGTTGACAGCCGGCTGAACAGGAGCCGGCAGTGTGCCCAGGCGGCCAAGAAGGCCAATGGCATCCTGGCCTGTATCAGAAATAGTGTGGCCAGTAGGAGTAGGGAAGTGATCGTGCCCCTGTACTCGGCCCTGGTGAGGCCGCACCTCGACTACTGTGTTCAGTTTTGGGCCCCTCACGACAAGAAGGACGTTGAGGTGCTGGAGTGTGTCCAGAGAAGGGCAACGAGGCTGGTGAAGGGTCTGGAGTACAAGTCTTATGAGGAGCGGCTGAGGGAACTGGGGTTGTTTAGCCTGGAGTAAAGGAGGCTGAGGGGAGACCTCATCGCTCTCTACAACTACCTGAAAGGAGGTTGTAGCGAGGTGGGTGTTGGTCTCTTCTCCCAAGTAACTAGCAATAGGACAAGAGGAAATGGCCTCAAGTTGTGCCAGGGGAGGTTAGATTGGATGTAAGGAAAAATTTCTTTACTGAAAGAGTAGTGAAACATTGGACCAGGCTGCCCAGGGAAATGGTGGAGTCCCCATCCCTGGAGGTATTTAAAAGACGAGTAGATGAGGCGCTTAGGGACATGGTTTAGTGGACATGGTGGTGTTGGGTTGATGGTTGGACTTGATGGTCTTAGAGGTCTTTTCCAACCTCAATGATTCTATGATTCTATGAGTGAAAAGAATAGTGACTCTGAAAGGATTTTCTCTCTCTGTTGATTTAGAAAAGAGGACAAGCATGTGATATCTGGGGATATGGGGGGATAGCAAAGAACGGATTTGATGAGATATGGACAAAGCACATATACCTAGTTCTGCCAGAAGAAGCTCTTGCTGAGATCAGCTTAGCAGTTCCCACTCATGATATCAGAATGCAACTGATTTTTTTGTGATCTGCAGTAGAAACAAAGTAATGAGACTTTTTAGGAATGGAATTGTCTTTCTCTTTCATGACTGCAATGGTGGGGACAGACTGGGGTTTTCCATAGAGGAGCCAAAGGCAGTTTTATCAGGTTAGAAGTGGGTTTATTCTTGTTGCTGCTCAGTAGGTGTGTGAGGTGGAGGAGAGATCCCCAGCACATCAGCAACAGAAGTAAACTGCAGAGAAAATTGCCTCTGAAATGGCTGAGAGGTGAGACTAGATGTACCGCTAGTACCACTTCACTGAATGAGGAGGCACCTCTTTTCTCCCCATGCTGAAATATCATCTGAGGGGAGACAAGTAGGACCTGAGCAAGGACATGTGTCAGATTGGGAAGGTCATAAACTGACAGTAGGAATGAGGAAGGGAAGAATAAGTGTGATGAGTTTCTGCCAAATAATTCCCAGATAGATAAAAATTGCAACAATTTCAATCCCATCTGTCACATCTTGTCATTTTTGTGTGTGTCTAAGACATCATCATTGATGATGATCATCAAAAGCATCATCACTGATCAAAGCTTTGCTGATATTGCTTCTAAGAAAACCTGGCTTGGGGGATTTAGAAGAACCCAAACTAAAAGGAATATAAAAACCACATAAAGGTTCACAAAAAAGTTTTGCTCCCCCAGAATTTACAGACTAAAACATATAGTGGGCAGTCCAGTGTCTTCACGGTTCATTTGACATATTTGAATCCCAGGAACCACAGATTTCTTCAAATTCTTCACCCTAATTAAAACCTAATTACAACTGATTTATTGGAAATCAAGCACTTAAAAAAATCATATGGAGCTGAGCTTCGGAATTGGTCATTATACTATTTTTGTTCACTCCTCTTGATAGAAAATAGCTTCTTTGGCAACTCTTCACCAAGGATGATGAATCATTGGGATGATGTTATGATGTAATGACCATAATGATGTACAGGTCTCACCCTCACCCTTTTTCCCCCCACCCTGGACTTTGCCTCAGTGCACAACATGTGCACACTTTTGATCTAGCCCATAGCAATCAGAATGAAAGTTGACCTCCCACAGACCAAGTGTCCACCCCAATGTGCTGAGCTCAAAATAATAGTATTATTATAGTATGGGCCTAAATACCAGGGCTAAAATACCCAGTGACCCACCAGTGACCCGCAAAGGTTCTCGTACCTACCTTATCTGTTATACCTGCACCCTGTTTTGTGTGGATCAAAGTCACATGCAGTGACTGTGTAGGGTATTTTTTGTCTCCTAGCATTCTTCTTGTTCTTTTCTAGATACTCTCCAGTTTGCCAACATCTTTGTCATAGTGCAATGTTCCAGCTGAGACTTCACCAGTGGTAAAATGAGAACAGATTAGTTGCCTCATATTTTTACATAAAGATACCAAAAAGTAGTGTCAAAAATAGTATTTGCTTTTGTGAACCTGTATACATCTCATATCCTTTTTTGTTATCCATTGTTTTTCCTTTTTGACCTTTCTGATTTCATGACATTGGTTCTATTTCAAAAGATGACTTTTTATTCTCACCCTGGTCTTGGTCTAAAGGGTTTGCTAGCCCTGCCTGCATGGTATCAGCTGCAAACAGCATAAATTGAAACTTTATACCATCTTCTGTCACTATAGAAAATATCAAATGTAACTGAGCTCCGAAGAGTCCCCTTTGAGCCTTTGAGATGCCTTCTAACGTTGGTGATAAGTACATGTTCTCAGTGATTTTTTTTCTAGCCAATTGCACACCTACCTGATGATGATTTCATCTTCACCAGGCTTCCTCAGCATGCTTCTGAGAGTCACATAATCACAGAATACCATTTGAGACATTGCCAGAAATTGTACTGAAGTCAAAGTATGTTACATTTACTACCCTTCCTTTATCCTTTAAATGACTTGTTTTATCACACACACACACAAAAAGAAGTTTGATTGGCTTGATTTATTCTTAAAAAACTAATGTTGGATAGTTTTTTACTACCATCTTACCTTCCAGATACTTAAACTGATTACCTAATGATTTGTTGCAGGGATTAAATTTGAGTGCTGTGAGCTATAATTTTCCAAGTCCTCCATACTCTTCCTTTCAAGGATAAATAGTATGTTTGTTATTCAGTTCTTCACAATTCTTAAACATAATTGCTAGTGATTCAGCTATTGCACTGTCTAGTTCCTTTAGTGCCTTAAGGTGAATCAGGACTTCTTTACTTGAATACATCTATCTTATCTAAAACATATTTAGCCTCGGTTTTTTGCATATTTTCTTTTTTAAATTAATATATTTAAAGATCTGGTTACTGTCAATATTTCATTTTGAAACTGAGACAAAGGTATTTAATGTTCAAGTTTTCTCTGTCTCATTCACTTCTAGGTCCCCCTTTTTTTTTATTAACTGATCTACACTTGTCTTTTTTTTAACCCATAATATGACACTTTTTGTTCTGTATCTTGCTCCAGTTTGTAGGGATATTCAATAAAACATAACACCAGCTTTCCATTTCTGTGGTTTCACATGATTAATCCATGATATGAAGGAATTAGTAGACTAACCACCTTTTACACTAGGAATTACACCAGGACACTGCCTATCAATTACGTCTTTTTCTTTTGTTTGGTACCTCTCCACAAGTTTTAATGGGATTCATCAATTCACACAAGAATATGTGGAGTCATGTATCCTCCCAGTGCTATGAATCTGTTACTTATGCAACAGAAAACAGTTTGACATGCAATTATATTGAGAGAACTTTCTCCTATATATTTTAAATTTAACTTCTGGACCCTGCCTTTTTCTTTGTAAACATGCAGCAAAATATCTACAGACTGAATGCAGTACAGTTCAAAGCAAGGGTGACCCCCTAACCTGACAACACTTCAGAGTTTGTGCCATTGTCCAACTTAAAAGCCAATGAAACCAATTGGTCTTCAAGGTACATACAAAACTCTGAGTTTTAAAGATGGGACTTTAATCCCCTAAAGGCAGATCAGAACATGACCCCATTGCTCCAGCTCCCAGCTTGAACATCTTCTTTAGTTTCTTTTTCTGATCTTTTATCCTTATTCTTTGTGCCAACAATCTTCTCAGTGGTATCACAGTATTTCTCCTGGACCATAGGCGACACTGATGAGATGTTCTTCTATAAAGAAGAAAAAAGAAACACTCAAGGATACATCCACCAGCTTTGATCTGTGCAGGTATTGGTGGTGGCAGTGAAGCTGCCTCCATATGATAGCTGCATTGCATCCACACAGAGATATATTGTGCTAGGACTGTAGTTCTCTCCCATGTCCATAACTTGGTAAGGAGGGTGACTTCCTTCCCTTGATCCCTCCTACACACTTTCTTCAAAGCTCATATAGCCTTGAATACTTTTTATCCTTGGAGTCAACTGTTTAAAAGCAACCACTCAAATGACAAGGCTTTTTTTTCATGAAGCATGAGAATAAGCCTTCCAAAAGGCTATAACCATTTCTCGTCCAATTGAATTGACAATGGTGGAAGTGAATGTGATAAGTCAAGGTACAGTAAGCACTGTTCGTGCTGTGTAAACATTACTGATGTAGGTTAAAGCATGACCTACAAAAATGACAAAGGCAGAAAAATTAAGAATCACAAACTCAGCAAATTGAAAAGATGCAAGAAAAATACTTTCGCTGTGTGGACCTAGAAAATATACTGAAAACTACAATGTACCACTAAAGATGACTATAGTGAATGTACTGCTTAAGTACCATATTTTACCCTAAGAAATGCTGTAGCTTCTAATATAAATGAATGAATGTATTTTCTCAGATTTTACTGTTTTCAGTGTTGCAAAAAAACCATTCCCAAATATTCAAAATACTGCTTAGGTTTCTGCTGCACCGGGAGGCTAGCCACAGGCTAAGGAGTTTGTTAGCCATACACACAACAGTTTCTCTATTATTTAAATCTATTTGCTTAATTCTTTAGAAATTTCTCAGTTGCATGCTCTATGTTCTGAACCAGCTACCTGATGAAACAAATTCCCATGCAGATTATCTGTAGGTTGATATGTTGGAGGTTAGGGATACCTTTCAGCTGTAAGACTTGCTTGAGAGAAGTTTCATGAAGTTCAGCTAAGGCAAATGAAATTCTTCCACCTGCAGTAGAATAACCTCATGCAACACTACAGTCTGGGCTCCAGCTGGCTAGAAAACACCTTTGCTGAGAATGACCTGTCCATGCAGACAGCAAATTGAACATGCACCTGCAGTATGCTCTTGCAGCAAACAAAAGTAGCTGCATAAAACACAGCATTAGAAAAAGTGTAGTCAGAAAGTCAAGGAAAATGATTATTTCCATCTATCTGACACTTTTGATGCCTCATCTGAAATACTGTGTCCAGTTTGGGGCCCTCCAGAATAAGTGGGGGATCAGCAAAAAAGGATGCATTCAACAGAGGGTCACCATGCTAGTCAGGGGGCTGGAGTACATGACAGAGGAGAGTCTGAGAGAACTGATTTTGCTCAGCATGGAGAAGAGGAGAAAGGGAATCTAGTTGCTGCCCTCAACTACCTAAAGGTTACAGAGAAATAGGGTTCACACTTTTTTTGGCGAGACATTGCAAAAGGAGAAGGGGCAACCATCATAAGCTGTAACAAAGGAAATTTGATTGAAGAAGGAAAAACAAATATTCACAGGGAAAATGATTCACAGCAAAAACAGTAGAAGAGGGGCCCAGAGAAGATGTGATATCTCTATTCAGCACAAGGCCCTGAACAACCTGACATAACTTTGAAGTTAGCCCTGCTTTGAGCAGGAGTTTGAATCAAATAGTTCCCAGACGTCCCTGCCAATCCAACTTCCTCTATGGTACTGAATATGAGATCCTATATATAATTTATAAAATCTGAAATCTATTTTGTATTATCAATGCAGAAACCTCTTTGCTGAGGCAAGTATCCCTTGTAGTTAACGACTGCAGCACCACTGTCATAGGGACTTCAGTCTCAGCTGTCAAAAATGGCAAACAGACAGAAAACTTCACTGTAAAGAAATTTGTTCTGAATATTAAAATTCTTCCTCATGAGGCATCCGAGCATAGACATTATGTTGTTTATTAGTCTCAGTAAGCAATGCTATACCATTAAAAATGACATTATGGAAGAGATTGTATTTTCTGGGCTGGAAAGTGCAGAAAAGGAGTGAAAATGATGAAAAAACCTAAAGCTTTTTGGAAAAGTTTCAATAGACTCATTTTCCAGCTAAACCTGAAAATTTCTGAATCAAATGGTGTTAATTTTTTTCAAAATTGTGTTTTGGACACAAAATGCCAAATTATTCCTGTTTGATATTAATAGTTAAGACATCCACATTCCATGGGACTGAGAAATAGGATACAAGATTTATTGCAGCGTTGTGTCAACCCATAGTGACAGGGAAATCAGGCAGGATATATTAAGGAATTTCACATATGTGTAAGAACCGCATCAAATTCTGAGTCTATAATCTTTACCCTTAAACACGTGCTATGTTGATACACTTAACAGTATACAGTAGACACCCATTGACTGGTCAGCTGAATCATTCCCTAGGTTTTAGTTCAATTTTGATAGATTTTAGAGCAACAAATTTCAATTTTTATCAGTGAAACAATATTTCATTAAAAGCCTGTAGATGATTTTGTACTATTTGTGTAAACAATATAACATTACTATAAAATAAAAAATAAAAATACTGTAATGTAAATTTTTTTCTACATAAATAATTTGCAGATGAACATGTATTGTTTAGATCTGAAGCAAATCCATATTTTAAAATTTAAAAACCCTTCAAGAAGTGGGACTTCCCTCTTCTGTGCAACTCTAGTAGCAAGTAAGTAGCTATGCTAAAGAGCTAAGTCACCTTGAAAATAAAATCTTACCAAAGGCATTAGAAGAACAAGGAGTTTTGCCTACAGAATTTGCCACTTGCTATAGAATATGGTATCCTCCAGGTGTTGCTAAGTGCTGAGTATGAGCAGAAGAAAGATTATTCCCCATCCCCCACCTTATTTTTACAGAAAGAATCCAGCCTTTTCTCCATTGCTTCTCTGGTACAACTATTAGTGTTAATAGGTAATACCTGATAACAGGACAGGCTATATCAAGCTCTTAGAGTTACACAGTATCAACCAATGACAATGATCCAAAAGCAGGTGGTATCACATCCCAAGCATGGATGATCATTGTTTTGCCATTACTAAATAACTACAGAAGAAGGGGAATCACTGTACAAAAACCAGGCTTAACGTGGCACTGGGCTTTTCAGGGAGGCAGCTATAAGGAGATCCTGTACCAGTGTGCTGTGTTACTGTAAGGGGGAACCCGCTATTTTCATTTCAAGAGGAATATGGTGTCAAGAGAAGACATTCATGCATGATGATAGAGAAAAGAAACCTGTTTGTGCCTAATGTAATGGAAAATTTGAGAATTATTCATGCATGTGAATATGTATGCAAATCTGACCCTGCTGATACTGGCAAGGTCAGTGCATGGTGATCTGCTGAGTAAGTGCTAATCATTCAGCTTGAAATGTGGCTTTATCAGAAAAGCAATTTTGTAAAAAAATCTCATGTCATTCCCCAGCTCTCTTTCTCCTGTGATGTCCATGTCATGCTTGCTCATTTGTCAAGTTTACATTCAGGACTTTTCCAACTAAAACATCTCTTTGTCAATCAAATCATGTTTCTGCCTTGTGCATTGTTAATGCATCTGAAATAACAGCTTAAAAATTACTCAAGCTCTTAATAGGGGAGTGACATTCTCTGTAGGACATTAACAGCTAAATCAAAGTATGGGACAGTGGTTGAACTCGAAGTACTACTTAAATTTCAAAACCAAGCCCTGTACTGAAAATGGGCCATACTAGGCCATAATCAAACTGAATAGGAACGATCATTAAGTTCTTGGCACATGTAAACTGAGGCTTTAGAGAAAAGAAAAGCTCATACAGGAAGATCTGGGGAATGTAAATAGAGGGGAAGATCATTTCATAACAAAAGAAACTGGGAGAATTGTTCCTTAACAATAGCAAAAATGAAGATTTGTTTATTTCTTTGACAGTCTTAGGAACTTCAGGACACTACAAGGCACATCAGACTTAATAGCCCACATTTTAGACTCATTGCAAGTATGCTGGCAAAACCAATGGGATAGGATTAAACTACCTTTTCTCTACTGGCTGATTACAGCAGAAACCAGCATCATGCCAGTTCCCTTTGTTTGGCAGGTGCACCTGCAAATTCATGGTTTAGTTGTCATTGCTGTTTCCTTGGCCCATTTCAAAATCATCTTCCAGACAGAACTGCAGAGACAAGAATAGGGTCTCCTTTGTTAAGTATCCTCATCTTTCATGCAATAAATGCTTTTGCACCAGTAAAGGATAGGAAAATATTTTGTTTGCATGTGCACTAACTCTGTAGGTCTGTTAGAAAAGACTGATGTTTGTATTTACTGCTTGGTGCTGTAGTATCCAAGGATCTGCATATAGGAATAAAGCTTGTGGAGCTGAGATGGAACTTGGCTGTAGAATTACTTCTTTCAAGAACTAGACTAGAAGGACACGGAAAACTGGTTGATTGATATTCATTTCAAATTTGATGGTGATTGTCCAGGTTCTAAGAACATGCTAATTTATTCTTGATAAACCTGGGCAGTAATTCCTATGGGGCAGGTGACAAAACTGAAACCTCTTACTCAACATAAAACAATGAAATTGCAATGTTCTGAGTTGTTTCTGTAGGTTGTAATGACTGGAAGAACTAGCAGATATTTTAAAAATGGAGACAGAGATTTGAGATACTCCAGTCCTAGAATTTTTACCAGAAATGCTTACAACTCCTCTGTTTAATGAGTTCCAGACAGGACTGAAATTATTGATGTATTAAAGCCAAAGACTAGAAATTAATTTAGAGTCATTGCAGACTTTAAGGGTGTGCTTCCCATCAGAGTATAGCATGTTAAGCACCAGATATCTGAGCAGTGATCAACAGTAACCCCAAACAAAGGTCTTTGAAAAAATCCAAAGCAGTTTTCAGAAAGGTTGGGGGTTTTTTGCCATTGCTATTATGTGGACTTACAGAAACTGTGTGACATTAATAAGATTCCCAGCTGAACAACGAACAGAGCAAAAAGATGCTCAGCCAAGGCAGCAGACATAAAACCTGATGATGATCTGTTTCTTTAACCCAAGCTAATGCTTCTACCTTTATCTGGTTTGATCTTCAGCTACCAACTCCTTTTGCCGCAACTACTTTTCTACATTGCTGTGGTCTAGCATGAGAAGAGGCGTAAGCCGAGTGTTGGAGGTAAAGTTTACACAACCAAAGAAAAGGAAAGGTTGAAAATGTTTGTGTAACAACATTTCCTTTTTCTGCAGTTGCCAACACTCTCCTTGACAGAAACATATCCTCAGATGTGCAGTCTATAGCCTTCACCTATTCAAAGATTAGCTCATGCACTCAGGGAAGAGAAACAATAGGACATGACTTAGAATACTAGCCATACAGCCACCCTACAAGACGCATTCCATTTCATTGTTCACATTGTCCTTACACCATGAGATCTGAAAAAAGAAGTGTATGAAATTAATAGAATAATGTGAGAAAATCTGAAATTGTCTGTATAAATTCTGTAAGTAACAGAAAGCTAATTTTAACTATTTATATTCAAAATAGTACTTTTGGCTCTAAAACTAATACCTGCACAGTATTTGAACATAAAACATGCAGAGCATTGAAGTCAAAATGCATTTGAACTATGTGGCAAGATAAGACATAATACATATCAGTGATGTGAGCAATCCAAAATAGTTCTTTCCAAGAAATCATTACATTATTATTAATGTACAACATATATAGTGTTAAAGAATAAAACAAACTTAAAGTGAAGTGGTGCAGATGAATAATGTAACAGTTCTAAAAGGTGAATGCTTAAAATAGTAAAAAAGAAATGGAAAACCTTTAAGCCTCTTCACTTTCATAAAGTTTTGCAATGGAGAAAATTATTAAAACTCATTTCTGGAAAGAATTTTTTCTAACCATTTTTAAAAGTTTCTTTTTAAAATAATGGTTTTGGATGAAATAAAAAAAAATAAAAAAGAAAAAGTGGTGGACTTTCTGTTTTGGAAGAACTGGAAAAATACAACAAATTACTCTCCTGGAGACCATGATGGAAGGGCGCCATACCTAGGGAGAGATCAGAAAGGTCTCTTTGAAACATAGACCTACACTCATTCTGCCAGATGATTTCCCCTGTACAAGAGAACGTCGAAAAGCAAATGCTTTTTTAATGCGTAGCTCTGTTTTCAATTATACAGGAAAAGTGCATTTCCAAAACCCATTTATCTTGAGTATGACATTGTCGCCCTGTGCTGTTGGTTGCAGGGATGCAAAGAAACTATTGATTAGAAATCAATGTAAGGTTTGTTCTCCTTGGTTTAGGATCTTTAACTCTAGATAAATAAAATGAAATGCAAGGGGAGAAAAAACTTGCATGACTATGCTCCATGAAACTGAATAAATCAAACTTTATCAAAGCACACTCACTTAATTAACTCCTCACCTGGTTCTCATTTAATCAGTGCAAAATCAAAACCTATTTGAGGAAGATCAGAGTTTAGATTGGAGATGAGTTGGAGCTGACCCAGAAATCTTAATCGAGCTATTTTGTCCCTGCTGGAATTGACTCACAACATCATAACTGTCCTTAAAAATGCTAAGGAAAAAGGACATACAGACATTTTGTCTCCATTTCACTCAGGATAATGGAAATCTTAACAATGTGATGGTGGTGTTTATTCTATACATAGGTGATTGATGTGCCCAAGAGTGTCATTATCTAAACACTTAATGGTAGTCCAGTTTGGGAAGAAGTACTCCAGATACTTCAGCTAATAAACCTTTACATCTTTGAGATGATAGCCCTGATGGATGTCTTGTGGGCACGCTCGTACACTATTTCCACTCTAGGAGTTATTTTCTACAGTTAACTGAAAAGAGTACATACAAACATTAGAAGTGCAGGAGCTTCTCAGTAACAAATGCAGTGCCTTATTACATCTCCTTAGGGATGGTCTGAGAGGAGGATACAAAATCGTCCTTCTCCAAGGAAGATATTCCTGGCCAGAAGTAGCAGTGCCCCTGGAGTCCACCAGTCCAAGAACTATTAAGAAGAGGGAGCAGGGGAGAAAGAAGTCTAGCAAATTAAGAATATCATGCTTCAGATAATAGGAAGGATGGAAAGACATTCAGACACTGTCAGGAGGTGGAAAACCTCAGTTCTAATTCTTCCCGCCATGCTTAATTATTTATATAATATGAAATACCTTTATTAAGAACACTTTTCTAGTTCAGAATATCCTACAATAAATTTGATCATAGTCCTAATATGGGTAAATATCCTTTCCAGAAAAGGACTGAATTCAATCAGAACGTCCCACATTCCACATTAATTCCCTAAGTAGCAGGACTATGAGAAAAAAAGGAGTTCATATCTCCTCTGGGATGTTTGTGAATCTTCTGTTTTCTTCCTTCCTATCTAAAACCATCTGGCCAACTCAGGTAGTTTACCCACATTACACTTTTTTCCAAGTGAGCAAGGAAGAAGTTTCCCAGATCTGCCAGGAGAGTGCACCTAGGAAAGAAGATATTTCTGAGACCCTGCTCTGGCGCTGGAAGAGCTGTTGCTTGAACCTGGTTTTCTCAGAAATCAGAGGAGCTGACAGTTACTCTGGGTGGGCTGGTTTATTTAAAAAAAAACTTTCTTGCATACTTTCATTAAGTTTATGTTACAAGTCACAGACTTTGTTCTGTGCTGGAATGATAATAAATTTCAAAACCTCACAAAAAAATATTCTTCAGCCAACCCAGCCCTTTTCCCTATCTTGGTCACTGTTATAAATGAAAACAGCCCAAGAAAGGCTGAACTAAGTGTACCAATCAGCTGGTGATCAGTGACTGGCATGCAGTATCCTCATTCTTGGCCTTCAGCTCTTCTTGTGTCTTTTAACTCCTTTGTCCAGGTTCCTCCACACCTGACTGTCTCATCCAGCACACTGGACCTCAACACTGACTGAAGACCAGAAGCACCTAGGCAAAATAGGAGCTTACCTACCTCACTGTTGTAGGGGAAACTCTGCAAAGTTTGACACTTTGAAGAGTCGCAGTTGCAGAAGAGTGAACATTGGTCCCTTCCCTTTCCTAGCTCCCTGTGGTCTGTATCTGTGGGTAATACCAGGCTAATCCTGGTAACACTGCTCAGCGGTTAGTGGTAATGACCACTGCAGCACCCAGAGGCCTGCACCTCTGCCCAGGTCACACGCTGGAGGTCTCCTGGGCTCATTAGGTTGTGTGAAGGCAGTGGAGTGGAAGACAAGTGAATTCCCTTAGTGGGTAAGCACCAGGAAGCGTGGCCTTGCTTTCTGTGGCAGTAGAACAACCAGCATCGTGAGACGAATGATTATGTCTCCTCGGATCTGCTCCTATGCAATGTTAATGATGCATGCAACACAGCTATGGCTTTACCAAGGTACCAGGAAAGCTAGATACAGCTTTTTCCCTCCCAACCACGAGCACTGTCCAGCATGACACAATTCATGTCACATAACCGAAAGACACCAAAGCTCATCAGACCTCTCACATTCACAGTGTGGCGCTTACCACAGCAGCGTCTGATTCTGATCTTTTTGACTTAAATAAAACCTGAGCCTAAGCATAAAATCTGTAAAGCTCAAGGAGATATACACATTGTTTATGCAGAAACAGTGCAGAGCAAAAAGCTCTGCGCTGCTCTTTCATCTTGTCTTTTATTTTATAATCCTAAAACTGATTACATTGTAATGCAGACTCAGCCCTTCACTGTTGGTTATTTTTAATGTAAAGATTTGTAGCTACTCTGTATAGTGCAAAGTAGCACCTGAAATCATAAACTTCTTTTGTTTTCACTCTTCTTATGAGTAAAAGTAGGAAAACAAACAACAAGGTCCTTAAACTTCTGGCCTGCCGTATCTTGTGTGCATATTTTAATAAGGAATGAATTCATCACAGAAACTCTACCACAGAAGAAGTAGCATTAAAGACACACAGACCATAAAAAGTACATTTTAGACCTACTCTGTCTGCAGGTTTTCCTAATGGATAATGCATTTCCCATGGCATGCATCCATATGGACCAGCAGAGATACCCTGGTCTGGCAACCATTCTACCTCCACCTGGAAATGATACCAAAATGCTATTTGCACTGCTGATGGGTGGATGGCTTCCTTTTTACTTCTGTCCCTAAAACATCAACTCTGACCCTTGGCTGAGCACTGGAGAAAACTCAGAACTCCTCTCGTCCACAGAGTCCTCATGAAACCAGGAACTCTGAGAAGGACAGGGAAAAGGGATTGGTAAATGGGTAAGTGTGCTCAGAAAACTTTGGAAGGATTATTCTGAATAATCTTGTGTGTGTGTGTGCATGTGTGTGCTGTGTCTGCTTGATGGAACAGCAAAAATCTGAAATTGTGATGGGAAGATTGAAATCAAGTTCCGTGTGTTTTAGAGGAACAATGTTGGTGAGAGAATAAAGGAGGGGCCAGTCGGTATTATATAGAACATAAGTGAATAGGAAAAATAAAATCTCTCACATGCAGGAAATCCTTCATCTTTTCTCTCATCTGCTCAATCACTGCTTTCCCACAGATCAATTTTTCCTTACTGCATTTTTTTTCCTGCTGTTCTTTGACTATATAAAGGTAAGAGTGAAAGGTCAAGGCATTAAGGAGACAGCGCGCGTGCAAAGGAGAGTCAGGAATCCTGAAAACATTGCAAAACTGGAAGCCTGAGTGGCTCAAAGCCAATATACATGCAGAAACCCCTTTAATTTTATGCAAATAAATTCAGATCCATGCAAATATATGAATTTTTAATATGTGCCCCTTTGCTCAGTAGTATAACAGATGTGTAAATCATGGAGCAGAGAGATTTCTCACAAGCTACTACCAGAGTGTTGAAAGAATCTGAAATGTTTTTCCTTGTTAAAGAACAGTTCAATACTAAGAAACATTCAGGTAACTCAAAAGTGTTCTCTCAGTGGAGGTTTTGTCTTCTACTCATCTCCGTATCTCTGTTTTTCCCTTTATGCCTTTGCTCTTTCAAATCACTCTTTAATACATATTTTTTCACCACAGTTTCCAAAGACGATCCACTATAAATTGAATATCTACCATGCACCCTGTACTTTAACACCTTGTTGAAGCCAGGCCTTTTCTCGTTCTACAGGAAATTTGTGTGCTTGTATTACATCACCTAATATAAACCAAGTATCTCTGTTGGGGAATGGTATGTTTTGCTCCCTCTGTTGTGCAGGGCTAAACATGCAGTCAATACAATAAATTACACATTTTTCCCTTCCATCTTTTAAGGTTTGCCAATACCAATTTACAGCCAACTCCCTCAAGAAGCCTTAAAATGACATAACAAATGAAAGTCCCGTTTAAACAATGCATTTGAACAATACCTTGCTTTACAGTTCACATGTCTTTAAGATAACGATAGATTTCTGGAGGGGACGGGTTATAATCCATATAGATATAAAACCAGGACACTTTCAACTTATGTTTTCCTTGGCAAAGAATGCTGTTTATTTTCACAAATCTTTGTAGGCACATTTCCATATTTCACAGGGGAGGAAAAGGACAAATCTACCATTGCAGAAGAGCTTTCAGCAGAGGAAATTAATCTCTTAATGTGTTACTACTAGAGTTGGATAAGCAACTTCTTTACTGAGCCAAGTATTTTCCCTATTTTTTGTGTTTCAAACTCTCTGGGAAATTATGTGATTTCATGTAATGTATTTATGTGTAATTGTCCAAATGAATTGAAATCCAGTGTTATTCATTATTTGTTATATATGCCTTGGTCACTTTGCTTCAAGAAACTCACCAAAAAGCCAACAGCTTTTAGCACTTAGAAGGCCTTTTTTGATTATAGGAATGGGAAAGGAAGAACAAAAATAGTGTCTGTGTGAGAGAGCCAAGGAAAGCATACTTTTTGATTTTTCCTTGTGAAAAGCGGTGATGGTGGCATTTTCTTTTTCCTTAACCCAGGTCGTTTCAAGGAATGGCTTTGGAGCACAGCTGCATAAACCAGTGAGTCAGCAGAATGGAGAGGCCAACCTCAGGCAGAGGGAAGGATGAACGGAAAGAGAGGGTTGAACCTCCGATGGGGTGAAAAACAAAGATGAGGAATGATGTACTGAGGGAAGAAGTCGCACCGCCATCTATAATGTGGAACGACTGCGTTCATTAGTGTGTGTGTTCTCCCTTTGGAGTTCAATACCAAACATTAGTCTTGATTGTCTGGTCACTTGAGTACAGAAGCTTGTCTGAGAAAGGAGCAGCTGGGAGCTGCTCTGTGTGGTACTTTCCTATATCTTATGTCAAAAAATAATATTTCAGACAGCTTCAAAGAATACAGATCAAAGTAATTTGTTTTCTACTTATCATCAGTCATGAAACTGTTTTTTTTCTTTTCTTTGGGTGGGTTAACTTCTTTGGTCTTCAGAGAATGAAGCCTTCTAGTTGCTTTTAGGCTACACATTCTAAAGAAGGGACATTAAGACAGTGATAATGAGGATGTGTGTAAAAATGTCCTAATTTAATATTAATAATTTCATATTTTAATTGGGCCTAAGACAACCTCTAGAATAGCAATAAACAATGTAAAAAATAATGCTCAAGTGTATTTTCCACCAAAGTGATTAAATTTGTCTTCCTGGTGTTACTGTTCAGAAAGCTTGATGCCAGTTGCTAATAGGTAAGCACCAACAAGTTATTACCAACTGTTTTTGTTTACTATTTTGAGTATAGCCTGATTCGTTGCTTGAGGTGCATCACTGAGGCCTGCAAGTTTCAAGGCACTGCTTTGTATGTCTTCCACACTAAGTACCATAATGCCATATATCCTAAGTAGTGTCTGCTGTGTACATGAACTGCAAACCCCAGTGCATTCTGCATTGCCTGAGTGCTCCTGAGCTGCTCCCCATCCTGCTTCCTCCCAGCTATTGTATATGCTAACGTTACCTTACCACCATGTTTTGTTTGCTTAAATAATTTTCTTTCTTCTCTTTGTCTCAGAATAGACAACACACACTTTTCTAGATGTACAAATCTAGTAAAACATTGGAAGTAAATATACCAGTAATTTTGACACGAAAAGTAAAGATTGCTTTCTTCCAGCTAGTGCATTTCCCTGATACTCAGTCAGCCGTGCTTGATTATACAGAAGACACGTCAGTTGTTATTTGCACACCAAGCACCTTCTTGCTGTCAAGGGATTTCAGGGAATTATAAATTTATTTCAGTCAATCAACAATAAGGGTGCATGAAAATGTTTGGATAATTAATGTGGATTAGCATTCCTAGTTCCTAAAGCTTATACAATGTATTCAAAGTAGTAAAACTAAAAAATTGTCCTCTTTATCTCCGTATCAGGTAACTGTTCTTTGCCAGGGAGGTTCCAGAAGGCTGGTTTGGGGAAGGTCGTGGGAGGGATGGGTTTGGTGCAGATCTGGATTTATTGGAGGGGGTGTATAGGACAATAGTCCCACCACCTCTCAAAAATAGCACTGACAAATGCGTTAATGCATCAATATCAAGTGAAGCAGTGAAAAACACAACACAGACCTCTTGGAGCATGCTCATTACAATGGAGAACAGGAAAGGATAGTGGAATATGCGAGAGGTTTGCAGCAGGAGGTGAATAATCTGCATGCCTGCCAGTGGGAAGACTACCAGGAAAAAGTGCAGGAAAGAGAGAATATACTTTGTCAAATTTTTCTTTCTTTCAAAATGTATTTGCTGTGCTAACAATTTCAGCTATCATTATATTTAATGACTGTATGTAGAAAATTCCTCATATTCACATATTCAAAAAGGATTTTTACATATTCAATAAAGAATCAGACTTGAAAATCCCCAAGTTAAAGACAGCAATAACCAAAACAAAGGTAATCCGAAAGGTTGAGAAATAACCAGCCCTCCCCGAAAAAGGACAAAGATAAAAACAAAGCACTCCAGAGCAGCCTTGGGTTAGCTGCTAACTAATTGAAAGCTTTTCCTCTGAGTCAGATACTTCCATTTGCAAAATGAGAATCAGGCTACCCAGCAGCCACTGAAGGACATACACAGCAGAGAAAAAGCATGGTCAGTTTGGATTTACCAGCAAGCAGGTCCAGCTGTGGGGTGTAATTGTCCTCAGGTCTCCCCTCTGTAGGTCCAGCAGCCAGGGGTCAGTTACTGCACCCCTTACATCCTGCAAGTCAGTTCAAAGAAACAATAATCTAACACAGCATTGGTAGAAACATAAAGACTTTAAATACTGTGCTCTTCAGTGGGAAGAGATGGACACTCTGTTCCTTTTTATAACACTGTTTGTAACATCTGAGATGATATGATTTGGAGCCATTTAACAAGAAGAAATTTAAACTAAAATGTACCAGCCACCACTTATGCTGTACATTCTGAAGAAGAGCTTTCCTTCTGGCAATTTAACTTGTTGACTCTGGTGTACAAAGAAAATGCTTTTCATTTCTCGTTTTGCAGGCTTACAACAAATGAAGACTATGTTATGGTCATCTGGTTATTTCAGGGCAAACTTAATGATGCAGCTAAAATTTAAATAACAAAATCTCTGTTAGGTATACCAAAAATAATAAATTAATTTTGTAGCATGCCTAGGCTCAAAAAATTGATATATTTGTGAAAAAATTTCACAGATCATCTTGACAAAATAAAGGATTCATTGATAACTTCTCAAAGAAAAACGTGGTTAAGTACCCTACCAATTTCCTAATTCTTCCGTTACAGAAGAAGAAGACGGAGAACATGTGCATAGGCTATGACACATCCATCTTGTTACCAAACAGTGAAGATTAATAACTTTCACTAAATAGGAAACAGGGCTGTTTGATACTCGTAAAATCATAAGAGTACTGTACTAATTTTGTCTTGGAAATTCTTAGTTAAGCACCTGGCCCTTGTCCTAAGTAGAAAGCAACCTCAGAGGTAGGTACAGACATCTGCACCTGAGTTAATCATCCCTTGCCAATGCAGACAAGAGGCAATTGTAGGGCACAATTGATTCTTTTAGGTATTTCCTTTCAGCTGGAATTAAACAGTCCTTAGAATTGCCTGTCTCTCTTTCCTTAGACTACAAAGTGCAGCAGGATGCTAGCTCCAGTGCAGATGTCAACTGAAGAAGGTCCCCAATTCTTGGTGTTTTTTTCTCAAAATTTTAATTCTTAGTATAATCATCCATCGTTTTGAAGATATTTACCAAATAGCGGTTAGGAACATAGGACCCAAGACTGAAACCAGCACATAACTGCTGCTGTAGTCAGCTAGCAATGTCACTGTATCAATTTCTTAACTTCATTTCATGTTTCTGTCTTGTCAATGTGGCTGTGGCCACATTGTTCTTCTTTTGTGAAGAACAAGTGGAATAGCACCACCTTCTGGTGGCTCAGTGAGTGTCTGCTGCAGAATTGCAGGTCATTGCATTAGTCCCTAGACTTGCTTGTACCGTCTTTTTCAGTCTCGTACATGTCACCCTCTCTGGGTCCTGATTCCTGGATATCTCTTTTATATCTTTTCTTGTGAGATTTTCTGACGTTCCTTTCTTTTCGTACTACACCATGAATGAAGGTCAAAATTTAATTCTATCTCCAAGAATTTGCATTTTGTATCTTCTTGTTCAGAGTCTGTCTGCAAATCTTCAAAGAAGCCTCTTCATCCCATCAAGTCCTATAATCCACATATGGACTGAATCATCACTGCCAGCTGTATCTCTAGTCCTCCCACTCAAGTGCCTGTTTTCTCTTCTCTGCTTTCTGACCTCCATGGTTCCAGAAGCTTGAAAAAATTACTTGAGTATTCCATATAGAGTTGAAAATTACAAATTAAAAACATCCCAAAAATGTGGGGGTTTACATCATTGTTTTAGGCCAGTCTTGTGACTTTTTAATAGTCTGACTCACAATTTTTGAATATGTACAGACGGGAATACCGTAACTGTCTGTGTCAAGGAGACACAGGGAGGCTTGGACCTCTCTATCCAAGCTTGATGGCATAGTCAATATGTGTAAGCAACACAAAATGTCTATATCCTCCTATCTATGCATAATAGATTCATAAGAGATTTAACTACTTTCTATTAGAAAATAATAGGGATAAATGTAAGTAATACAGGCCTAGGCAAGATGCAAGACGTATAGAAAAAAAGAGATGGATTTCTTTTGTGCCTTTTGGCCCCTGTATGACTTTTCAGGATAGTTGCCTATATGGCCTTAATGTGCTATTAATGTAATGTTTTGCTTATAAAATATATAAAACACCGCTTTACATTTCTGTAGGGTCAGAGTTGGAATTCAGCTGGCATACACAATTCTGTATATTATATCATTAAACCTAATCAAGAAAATGCTGCCTGTCTTTCAAAAATTCAAAACACATTTCTGTTTAAGTAGAAAACCTACTATATATTTATGTAGTGATTTGCTGAGCTGAAATTAAGCAGGCCGATGACTTGCGTAATAAAAAGAGGATCGAAGTAATAAGTTCTTTAAAGTCAAATCCACTTGCCATTATTTGAATATCTACAGCATTAAATTGTGTAGTTCTAACAGAAGCAATGTTTTAATGCACTCATCTGAGAATGAAATTTCAAGATGAAAACAAGGGAGACTGACAGGCTAATGCTTTCCTTAGAAGGACTTTCCAGACTAAATTTCTGGATTTTTTTCTAATTTCTTAACTCCTTAACTCTTTCACCGTAAATCCCTATCACAATTTGTGGGTATCCCAGTTCAAAATGTGTTTCAGTGCATAGCTTCTCCAGGCTAGTTGAGCATGTTTTATTTGCTACAAGACTCAACATCTTTCCCTAGTTTATATTATCCAATTAGCTCACAATTATAAAGATGAACTGTGATGATCTTAAATGGAAATTTTAAACATATAGCTGTATTGTCATCCTTTAGCAGTTCCTCATGCTATTCAGTAGTTCTTTTGTGTCAAGAATATCAAATTGCTCAAATCCAGGCATCGCATACACTTCTCAGTGAGTATAATATCTCGCAGAGTTTTGTGGGACTTATCCAAATAGCCTGCAGTACTAGAAAAGCACTGCTTTGTGTATAAACAATAGCTTGTGAAATGTGATTAAATATGATAACGCCTTATGGCAGACATTATATACTTTTGCTATTATCTCCCAGAAACAAGGAAAATAATTTTCATCATGGATGTCCATCCAAGAGCACGTGTATTATATTTATTTTGTCATGTAGCCTTTTATGTCCCACTGAAATATTTTTTAGCAGGAAGCTCTGCATTTTGAATCAATATGTTTTTATGTCCCAGGGGCCCTGCTTTGCTCCTCTATTGTCACTTTGCTTTACGGATATTAACCTCCCACATACAGACTAAAACAACAAGGGGCACATTGATATTTCAATGCATAATGTAAAACCTTGTGCATCAAACTGGGACAGAACAGTAAAAATAAATATTTTACATATACTTGAAATAAATAAATGTGTCCCCTGTCAGAACTTATAATGTTTTTATCATTCTTGTTGTAAACACTCACAGCAGAGCAAACATGAACAGATTAAGACAGGACTGTGATATAGCAATTACCACACTATAAACTCAGTAGCTATTAATTCTTTAGTAAGATAGTATGAAAAACAGTTTCATAGAGCAGAAATTCTTAACATGGACTGGTTGAGTTACAGTAGGAAACAGGAAATGCACAAGTTACTGGTGTTTCAAGTTGCAAACAGCACTCGGGTAGGGAAGGCTTGGAGGGTGGCACACACTCTTCCCCTAAAACGGATTATGAAAGAGCAAACATGGAAAGGAATGCTGTCAAGGCAACACGCCTCGCTCCCACATCTACAAACACGAACAAATCTGACTGAGCCCAGTAAAGAACATGAAGAAGGCAGAGCTGTTAGGAGGGAACATGCTCAGATAACTCTACCAAACCAACTTTTTCACAGAAACTGTTTCTTCAGATCCCTGTGGGCAGAAGAACAAGTCATAAAAATCCCCAGAAAAGAACTTAAAGCAGCTCTGCTTAAGGACTGAAGCTCTGCCTCCCCCAGATGAGCATTAGAGCTAGTTCTCACATCAGGAGGATAATGGTGCTGAGAAGTACACAGAAAGCTCCAAATTGCAGATCTGTTCATTTCTGCCCTTGGAATATATCTTGAACAAATCATGCCAGTTACTTTCTTTTTCTCTTGGGAATGCTCACAAAACCTTTCTGGTGCTGAAACTTGAGCAATACCACTGCAAGATTACACATAATATTTAATCCATCTAATAGTGTTGGATTGGGTTTTCTCCTTTGATCTCTCTCCAATGTTATGTTCTCTCAGGAGGAGTTTGTGAAGGCTTTGTTCTTTCTCAGAAACTAAGCATCCTTTGCATATCTAAATTATGTCATTTATTTCTTCTGGGGAGATTGTGCAGATTTGATTATACAGATAAATTATTAAGTAGATTTAAGTGAAAAGCCAAAATAACTTTAGGAGGAATGTCAAATATGGACAAGCTGACTCCTGTATCTTTGTGGTTTATAGTGAATAAAAAGAGTGATGTGAAAGGTACGTATTCTCCTTTCAAGGGCAGCAGGGGAGTAATTCTTTCTGTCCAGTTCTTGCAGTAGAAAGTGACTGTCTTTCCATTACAATACCAATTACTCTGAAAATTGAGAAATAAGGATGGAATGGAAAGAAAAATACCTTCTTCTGATAATACTAATGAGGCTTTTCCATTGGTCCTACCCAGAGAAATATGAGTATATATTATATTGCCAGAATTGTTTAAAATGTCTGTGGCAAGAATGGTCAAGGATTATAAAGAATGCACTTGAAGAAAACTAAATATTAAGAAGAAAGTGTGATAAAGGTTTCTGTAAGATTGTGGAATGCAATTCACAAGTAATGCAACTTTTCTGTGATCATTTAGATTTGTTTTTAATATGAAACTGCAGACCTTAAAATTGGAGTTTAAGGTCTAGGCAGTCACCTTGGAAGATACAGGTTCCTCCTCAAACCGAGGGATAACAAACACAGAGGTCTACCTAGCAGCCAGGCTTCCCTAGCCATTACGTTATTGCCTTGATGGAAGGAATGGGGGGGGGGGAAGAGGAGGACAAGTTCAGGCCTCCTGCCAAAACCAGGCAATCTATCAAGTCAAGACTAATAGATCAGGAGGAGAACAAGCACAGAGTCAGGCTGCAGCACCCCCACTATGAGGACACTTGGCTAAAAGGGAAGAGATCACGGCTCTTCCTGGGGCATTGCTGTTTTATCTCTGAAGCTCTTGTTTGGACCTTCATTTCACTGACAAAGGAAAACAAGAAATAAAAGCTTATAACTTTCTTGTCAGAATGGATTACTTCTTCAATGGAATGACAAAACTTGCAGACAAACAGAAGTCAGGTGGTATAATATATGAGGTTTTACTGTGCATACTATCTCATGAAATTTTGTTTATAGAGTCATATTGCCACTGACAGTAATATTGACATGTAGACTGAAAAACAGTTGCCTGGTGGAAACAAGGCATAATGAATAATGATAAATATCTATCACAAAGGCAGATGGTACACATCTTGTTGAGTGCTACATGGTTCACCTTTGTGTTTGGACTTACTTAACATCTTAATGAACATATTGAGAAAGGACATAAACAGCATGTCATGCAAATCGGCAGATGATAGTACGCATGGATATTTTCTGAAGACTAAGCATCTACAGTTATGTGAAGGTCATGGCAAGGTGAAATTAATTGTGAAGAAAATTCAGGTGAAGTGGGAAAATGTGAATAGATATTCACGGTGAAAGAGAAACCTGAAAAGCCAGTAATGCACAAATGGAGAGTGAGATAAATTCCCAGTTCAGACTTCCTTTAATGAAATATCCTGTGCCTGTTCTCTTTCACTACGCTTTACCACACATGTTGACTTCAAAACAATTCCTCCTTCCATGTACCTCTGCCAAAAGTTTTGCCTACACCATCCTAACCTCCTTCCACAGCTAATCCTGCCTCCTTCTCTTTGGTTTATTTTCTTCTACCCAAATGTTTCAGATTTCTAATGCCACAGGTTTTATCTGGGCAAAGAAATTATCCCCCACACCAATTCAGTGGCCAGCATCTTCTATAATGCAGAACTGTGCTGTGCTTCACCTTCCCACTCCCTCCTTTGTTTTATTTATGAGGGTATGTTAGTCTGAAAGGGAGGGAGAATAAAAGTATCTGGACGAAGTGAGCTCCCTTTCTCCAGGGGAAGATATTAAGTCATCTAAGGGCCTTAACTGCACCTTGGGGGTGTTAGGCAAGGCAGGCCCATCTCTTCCTTTGGCATCTCTGATGTGTTCAGTTTCTTGTTTGTTTATATAAGATTGAAGACATCTCTTCCTCTCATTTTCCTGTCCTTGAATAATGATGCTGAATCTGTAATCACACAGGCTAGTCATTTCATTCAGGCGGTCACTTTTCAAAGTGATTACTAGTGATAAGTTGGCATTTTTCATTTAATGTTACAAAGTACAGACAGCTTATACCTTTTTCACTTAATCCTAGAAAAATAAGGGCCAAATCACGTTTTGGCTTTATGCCAAATGTTATTCATCAAGAAAAGCTGTTTTTATGACAGCAGTTATATGATAAAATCAAATGATTTCACAAAATAAGCATGAAATAAAAATACAGTACGTTAAATATTCTGCTTGAGCTGGGATAAGTTAAATTCCTTACTATATGTATATTTGCTTATGATTTATTTTTCTTTGACAAGCATACATGTGGATCTGTGATCAGGGACAAACATACATTTTAGATTTGATCATTTTTTCCTTTTGTAGGCAGATTTCTGACATTTTCCGAGCTACAAGTTGTTCCTAATTGAAATTGGTTCATATTTGCAGTGTTAAGGTTTTTACAGTTTGGAGGTACTGTATTCTGATACAGAAAATGAATGTCATAGCAGTGCCATTCTTTTCAAATCTGTATCACAACATGAATTTCAGCAGGTTATTTCATAGTTTAAGGGCTGCACTGAAGAGAGGATAATAAGAAGGGTAGTAGGGAGATAGAAAACTTCTAAAACATAACAACAGGAATCCAGTTAACGCTTATGAAAGTGATGAGATAATTATCACCATCCCATGCAATTTCCCATTAGGGAATAATTCTGTAGTCTGTGTGGTGCCAGGGTTGTGAAGTTACCTGCGTGGATCAGGAATGGTAAAACCGTAGAGGCAGTGATTTTATGGAGTTAAGAGAGGGTGAGGGGAGAGCAGTGCACTGCACTACAAGGATTTTACTCATCACTTACTAAAACTAGATCTCAGCAGTGTCATTCTGCTTGCTGCCGTAGGAGAGCAGAATTAAAACCAGGATAAACAAGATCAAAACTTCACTTTAAGGTAAATGAGCATGGCCTATTTATACTGTAAGTAATTTTGTGGGATGGATTACTTCCTTTGACACATTTTCACAGGGGCCAGAAAGAACTATGAAATCACCCAGACCCATCATTTTAGCTGTCATGGAACACTATTCTTACATCAGATATCCTATTCCGAGTCCAACGAGCAAAGTATGTTTTGCTGAGGAGTCCAATATGGTATTTGCCCTGTAGAAGCAGCAGGGCAGAGTGAGGTGCCATCGAAAAAGCAAGGCAATATGCCCAGATGTTCACAAGCAGTCAATGTTAAATTCAGAAGAGGAAGGCAAAATGTAGGTAATATTTTCTGATCTAATCGGAAGAAACCCCTCTCCTTCCTGATCCTAAATCTGGCCATCAGCATGGCAATAAATTTGTCAGGCTGTCCAGTCACAGCTATGAAAGAAAATTTGCTCTGCCTTGCAGCACTGGCAGGTACCCTTCCAACATCCTCTCTTCGGCTCCCACCAGCCCTCAGCATGTTGAAGGAACACAAGAATTAATGCATTTGGCCCATACCACATATGGAAAAACAGTCCTTTTTGATGCTGGTGGAGGAACTGGCTGAATTCCTGGAGCAGCCAGTGCCTGAGTTCAGTGATGACAGCATTATGTGTGACGCAAGGTGAGGGCAGAGCTTCCTCTTCTCCCCCTGGCCTGTGAAGGACAAGCAGAGATCATGCTCTGGGTTGGGGTGGTCTTCTGTATATTTAAGTGGCAAAATAAAGGGATACATCCAGCAGGCAGGAAACCAAGTTTTTATGCTGTAGTTTGCTTGCTTTCTTTAACAATAAATTGCCCACTCCTAATATTTTATTTTGATTTTCCTCGCAGTGTGGTTGTCATAATGCTGAAATGCTCAGGTATATCTTTAAATAGAATTTCACAGAAATAAGAGAGATTAGTTAGAGGTCAGCAAGTAAGTAGTTTTGTACCTTGAGAAAAATAGGAAGGGTGGCAGTAATGATTACAATGAAATTCAAATTGATGAAGTGGACTATTAGCTCTACAAAAAGCAATGCACAATACCAAGACTTTGTGCCTGGATCAAATATCAGAGAACACACACAAATCAAAAACAATAAAGGAAGAGATATGAGGTGGTATAAAGGTTTTGGAACAATGTTTTCCTCCCAGGCCTGACTCAGTTCACAAAGGCCTATCTTCTTCTTCTTCTTCTAATGTGTTTTCTACGTCTCTCTCTCAAAAGGTCATGAAAGTGATGTCTGATGTGAAGTATCCAGTCTGTACCCGGGATAGTACAGACCAGCTGTCAGGATTCCCAGTGCATTTCTGTTAAAGTGCAATGTAATAACAGCAATCTGTTGCTGGAATTTTAGTTCAGCTGATCTCAGTTAGGAAAGACTTGCATTTTTCAAGGCCTTACTTCATCAGACAACTGTGTAGTCTTTCCTTAACGTTGTGAGCTTCGCCTTGTTCAGATAAGAACATTGTTTAATGTTGTTCAATGTATTTGTGGTACAGCAGTGCCCCAAACACCTTTCAGAGTTTTTTGGCATAGGAATCTGGGAGTTGAAAGGAGTCCTGAACATCTCACTCCTTTCATTTGGACATGACTATTTTCTCTCATCTCTCCTGCAGCCCGGCTGTACATTTTGTATCTCATTTCATTTGTGTGAACCCTATTCCCACCCAAGTATGCCATTATCTTCTCCAAAATTCACTACTTCCAGATGCTATGTAAGCCCTTCTCAGCTGTGATATAGCACCATATTAATATAAAAAATGTTCAAGAACAAGCCAAATGATCCAGAAAGGAATATGAACTCCAGTAAAGCAACACTGCCTTGTATCATGCAATCTTGTTCTCCCTTTTCTCTTTCTTCTCCATATCCCATGCTGCCTTTTGTTACGTGTTGTTCCCTGTAGTTTGACCCTTCATCTTCCAGCCTCTTTTCTGTTGTCCTGCCCTGAGCTCTGTGCATTTTGGCAGGAGCTCTGTGCATTAGATCAGGCTTCTTGGCACTGACCGCAAACTGGGCACTCTCAGTTTTTCTAAGGGAAGGTGATCATCGCTCATCTGTATTGTACTGTTTCCATCCTTAGCATTTGAAAACTAATGATATTATTAGCATTCAATCCCCAGATGGGCAGAGGCAGTTTGATTTCTCCCAAACCATCAAAGATAGAAGAGTGTTAAACGTTACTTTGAATTTTTCCAATAATATTGATTCTGCAGTATCCCACAGCAGCTGCCTCCATTATCTAACCATTCATAGGACTGTGAGAATTTCTTAATATTGAACCTGTCTTTTTTTCTCATATGAAGTAAGTCAATTATTTCTTATTCTGCTCTGTTTGACAAGAAAGGAAGGTAAGCTCTGTCTGTATTCACAATGCACTTACAAACTCCTTCTTTTCCTACTGCTTTCCTTTTATCTATTCTCCTGATCTGTGTTTGTGCAAAGACTTCTCCTTCCTCTTTCTCTCACTGAATGTTGATAAAAGAAAATATATTCAAAGCCAGCCTGTCATTCTGGGGACAATTTCTTGAATATCAAGTTTCCAATCCACAATTTTAAAAATACTAGGCAAGCAAAGTATGCTGTGATTATTTGAAAGGCAGCTGAAAACAAACAGGACATTTATGATCTTACTAGAAAAGGTGGAACCATAGCTTTGAGGTATAAACCTTCCTGTTTCTAAAATAACATTTCCAGCAAGATAAAAAGTGAAACAGTCTTACACCTGATAGAATTAAATCTTAATTCAGGATCTTGTTAGGAATTTTCCACAAGGATCACTGAACCATTTAATATAGCTATTTAATTTTGTGGAATGTCTCGTGTGATACTTTATACTGAATGAGTTTTACATATAAAAGTGCATGAGGCAATAACATTTATCTTTAAAGTCTTGTGTGACTTTAGCAGTAGAGCGAGGTGCCAGAGTGATACTTGGAAAATGAAATTCAGAGTTTGTCTATAACGCAGCAGCAAAGCTAACTTCTTATAGATATTGTCCCATCACCATGACTCAGTCCTGATCTGTGGAGAACATACAAGTTCTGTTAGTCATCTTGGTCCATGAAGTTGCTGTCCTCACTGCAGTTTGGTATATTATGCAAATCCAGTATATTGTTTTTGCAAGGAGTAAGTCAGAACTGAGACCCACCAAATTCATTGCACGCATAGGACAATAAACTTGCAAAATGAAAAGAGTTTTTTACTCCTGGTAAAATGGGCAGGGTTAAGGCAGATGGACTGCATGTGCAAAGAGGCATCTCAGAGGAAAAAAAAATTGAATTATCCTTTTCTTTCCAAAAATTCTGACCAGTCACGTAGCTGGTGGACGATCCATGTAGTGAACTCTTAGGTTGCAATTACAATTCTCAGTGATATATGGTGTGAACTCTAGTCTCAGCATTTTGTGGGACCTTGACTTTTCTCCTCTTCATTTCTTCTTTTTCCTTCTGGAAGCAGTAGAGTAGGAAACTCACATAATTCACAGATCTTGGCTATAGTGGCACTCAGGATTCTTCTCTTCCTAGAAGCATCAAACAAATCTTATCAACCTCCATTTCTCCTCATCACAAAATACTCCACTGTGTCTCACTCATCTGCACTTTGTCTTCCCCTGAACAATCTATGATTGATGTTTTCTATCAGTATATGCTAACCTACCTTCTAGGGTAATTTATTTTCTTAATAAAAGTTAAGAGCTGGTGGTTTGCTACTGCTTCATATGTGCTGCTAATCATCCTGATGAGTAGGCTGTCAAAAACAATTCCTTCCAAAAACAGGGAAAAATGTAGAAAGCAGATACACAAACCTGCAAATAGGGTGTTAGCAAACAAAGAACTTTTTTTGATGGTGCTTATGATGCTTCAAGAGATCTGCATTGAACTATGAAGGACACAAAAACTTTAAATAAACCTCATGGTTCACCAGATTTGTGAACTTGTGTCCTAGAAACTGTTGAGTATCCTTGCTTAAGTACCTCTTAATAGATATGGCCTACTTGGAAAGAATTCAGGAGAAAAAAGTAGGAGGAGAAAGGTTGAATTTATAGAGGAGAACTAATGTTCAGTCTAATATCAGTTTAGCCAATTGATATTTAAGACATACAGACATCGCAGTAGGTGCGTTTCTAGGGAGGAGCTCAGTTTTCTCAATGATTCATGTGGTGGACCTAGTAACAAGTAAATGAAATAATGAAAACCCAAATGCTGGCTGAAAACTAGGAGAAACTTGCTGATGCAGAAATGACACATTATGAAATAACTGTGATGGCTGCCCCATTGGTAAAAAAATCTTAAAATGAAGTGGAAAAAAAAAAAAAAAAAGGAAAAATAAAAAATACAAATCCTTTCCAGATAGGTGAGGAATGAACTTTAGGAACTTCTAGGACTTCCCTCCCCCCCCCCCCCCCCCCCCCATCTGTCTTCTCTGAATGAACTTGTGAAGCATTTTTGCGGGATTTACAAATGACAATAGGATCTGGAATTGCTTGTGGAACAGATGATTAAAAAACAACAACAATAACAAAAAAAGCAAGGACATTCAAGTCCATATGGATTAGTTAAAACCTGCCTTCATTCATTCTACAAATCCTGCTGGTACCAGCAGTGCCGTGTAACAATTTCAGAACAGTTTACTGGCAATGCAGATACAAGAAGGCAGTGGGATGGGAAGGGTTGTTTTTACTTTCAGGAAATAGTTATATCAGAGGTAATATGAAAGCAACTTTCATCACTTATTAATGAAGGGTAGATTTATTAGAATCATTATTCCTGGAATTGTATGTGTGTTGATTATGGTTAGGCATAAAACTGATATATTTTCAGGTCACATGAGACAAGATTTTATTCCTCTGACAGTGTGCACTGGACAAGGATAGAAGAAAATCCATTGCACTTTCATAGGTTAATACTATTTATTCTGCATAGTCATGCTATAGTATTTGATATCATCATACTGTAAATACTATTTTCTGATCAAGTGGATGATTTTTGAAAAATAAAGAGGCAAAATTTGATATTTTCAAGTGTTAGTCTCTGTTGGGGATATGTAGGTATCATTGTTTCACTTGGCTCAGAGACATCCAGGGTCTACCACAGAAAAATCCAGGGGACAGAAGTACTGCACATGTTTGGAGAAGTGTTATCCACCATAATAAAAGAAATTAGAAATCAGCACTACATGAAAATAAGCAGGATTCACACAATGCAGGATGCATCTGAGAGGGTTGCAGGCTCCGGCTGATATCACTGTGAAGTTCATCTCTATCATCAATGAAAAGCTGTAGTGATCATGGGATGTCCTCAATCACTGGAAAAAGGCAGACTTTATGTCCATCTTCAACAGAAGGCAAGAAGATGCAAAAGAATTTCCTTTTTTCCAGAAAGAAAATCCATGGGCTAGTTGCCTCGCATCAGTCCCTGGGAATATCATGGAACAAGTCTATATTGAAGCGATTTCAGGCACTTGAAGGACAAAAGGTGATTGGAAACAACCCACATGGATTTACAAAAGGTCTCTGAGATGAAGTGACTGGCTCAAGAGACAAGGGCAGAGCAGTAGATGCCGTTTATCTTGACTCTAGCAAGGCTTTTGACATATTCTCTCATAGTAACCCTGTAGCCAGTCCGTCAAAGTATGAACTGAATGGGTAACCTACAAAATGGGTAAAATACAGTGGACCATAGCTTAAAGGGTAGTTAGTTCAAACACCAGTTATGACTGGCATTTCTCAAGGGCTGGTAGTGTTTAACACCTTCACTGATGACCTGGACAATTGGACAGAGGACACTCTCAGCAAGTCTGCAAAACATCAAACTGCAGGGAATAGTCAACACGCTGGAGGGAAGGGTTACCGTCAAAGACCCCTCAAAAAGATGAAAGAATGGGCTGACAGGAACTTAAGTTCAAAGGCAAATGTCAAGTCCTGCATCTGAAATGGAATAATTCTGTGCAACATTTCAGGTTGGAGACTTATCGGCTAAAAAGCAGCTCCAAAGAAAAGGGCTAGGCAGTCCTGGTAGACAGGAGGTTGAACAGCCGTGTGCCCTACCAGCAATGAAAGCCAACCACATCCAGCACTGTATTGGCTACAGTGTAACGGACTGTCCTGGTTTAACTTCAGTCGGCAACTAAGCACCAGGCAGCCGCTGGCTCACTCCCCCCCGGTGGGATGGGGGAGAGAATAGGAAGGGTAAAAGTGAGAAAAACTCGTGGGTTGAGATAAAGACAGTTTAATAGGGAAAGCAAAAACCACGCATGCAAGCGAAGCAAAACAAGGAATTCATTCACTCCTTCCCATCGGCAGGCAGGTGTTCAGCCATCTCCAGGAAAGCAGGGCTCCATCACGCGTAACGGTTACTTGGGAAGACAAACACCATCACTCTGAACGTGCCCCCCTTCCTTCTTCTTCCCCCAGCTTTATATGCTGAGCATGACGTCACATGGTATGGAATATCCCTTTGGCCAGTTTGGGTCAGCTGTCCTGGTTGTGCCCCCTCCCAGCTTCTTGTGCCCCTCCAGTCTTCTCAGTCAGTAGAGCATGGGAAGCTGAAAAGTCCTTGACTAGTGTAAGCACTACTTAGCAACAACTAAAACATCGGTGCGTTATCAACATTGTTCTCACCCTAAATCCAAAACACAGCACTGTACCAGCTACTAGGAAGGAAATTAACTCTATCCCTGCCGAAACCAGGACACCAGCAGGGCAAGGAAAGTTATTATTCCCCTTTGTTTGGCACTTCAGAGACCACATCTGGAGTAATGTGTCCAATTTTGAATGTCCCAGTAAAGAAGAAGGACCAACGAAACTGGGACATAACTTGTGGCCTGGAGCCCCTTGTCTCCATTGCAATAAAGAGATGCTAGGAAAACTAGGTCTATTAAACCCAAAGAAACGTTACATGAGGAGAAACCTAACTGCAGTTTTCCAGTACCTGAAGGGGAGTTACAGAGAAAACAGAGCCAGACTTTTAGGAGGTGTCCAACAAAAGGGCAAGAGGAAACTCTTAGATGTTACAGCAACAAAAATTGGACTTATGGAAAAAATATTCACAATGAGAGGGCTTAAGCACTAGAACAGGCTTCTAAGAGAGGTTTGGAGATCTCCATCCTTGGAGATGTTCAAAACTTGCCCAAGGCCTTATCAACCTTATCTAATTTTGAAACAAGTCTGACCTTGAACAGGAGTTTGGAGGACACAGAGGTCCCTTCCAGTCTAAGTTTTTCAATGATTCCGTGAAATGTTGGTCAATTTTTCAATGGAAACTTGGATATAAATACAATTTTTTGTTTGTTTGTTTGTTTTAACACAAACATGACAATGTTCAGAGGTAATGAGCAGACACCACTCCTTATGTTGTGTCAGAGTATCTTCTCAGTGCCACCTTGGTGCCTCTGAAAAATGCCTTTAAGAGTTGCAGAGTGTGCAGATGGAACTCAGATAGTGATATATGTTTTGCAGACTATCTCCTCACTACAGGGAATAATAACTAGTTGGAAGCACTTAGTGCACTCTTGCAACATAATGGTGGCTCAAGAGAAAAAAGCTTTTGGTACATTTTGTCAGCATGCAATCCATCCTGAAATTGAAATCATCATTTTTTTTTAAGATTACACTGTTTATTTTCTATCAACAACAGCATTCCAGATATATTCTGCCAGTGAATAAATGTACAGATAAGGTGAGAGAGGAAAAAAAACATCACTTGCATCTTTTTCAGTGACTTCCTGATCTTCTTATTCTGAAGTTAGATCAAATTCACAAGAACTGAAGGGCGTTATGAGAAACAAAGCACCTTGCATGGGTTTGTCTGTACTATCCATCCTGTGAAAACACCAGAAGAAGTTGTTCAATGGTATTTTCTAACCATTTAAGCTTGCAAATCCTGGCTTATGAATGGTTTGTAAATAATTAATTAAAAAATCTGTTGTTCTCTACAAGCACTGAAGAAAGAAATGTGCCTTATTCTGAAAGCAAAACACTTTCTTATGCTTTAAACTTTAATTCTTTAAAATGACACAATGGTGAACTATGTAAAACTGTTATTTAGAGACCAATAAGAAGGATGGGTCTTGTAAAAAAGGGTTTATTGGTCCTTACCCAGCTTTAGTATGCAGGTTTCTACATCTAAAACTTTAATGTGCGGTTGGCATGTGTCTAAATTTTAGTCAGCAGTTTCTGTTTTCTGGTTTGCCAGTCAAAATAAAGTGGAACTGCAGTCCACTCTCCACAGAATTTAGTCCTCGTCTCATCATGCCTGGACTATGAGTGAAATTAAAACTCAGCATTGACATTTATGTTAACAATTTTCAAATTGTTTTAAAAGAAATTTATATGTAGCTGTTCTGTTCTGTTTAGAAAAATATACCAGCATTTTATACATTGGCTGCACTGCTGCAGCTTGCTGTTTCAGTTATTTAATTCATCCAGACCAGATAGCTATGGTATTGTATCGTTTCCTAACAGCTGACTGAAAGAATACATAAAGGAATTTCCAAACAACATAGTTGAGTATATATTTGGCTACAGATGCTTGTATAGAGCTTTTTCTCAATTTGCATTCATCTCTATATCATTTTAAGATATATCACTGAACACTGGGTTAGCCAATGTTCTGCCATAGGGACTGTTGCAAAAACAAAAAGTCTAAATTATAAAAAAAGTGTTGTCTACAACAAAGAAAGAATGACTGTCTTCTTCACTGTCTATGTGTGGGTTAGTGGAGGAAGTAGGACTGAGAAGAGCATGGTCACACAGAAAAGCCAGACTCACCATTCCCTATGTAAACTCCTGTTTCCGTAATAAAGTGAAATTGTAAAGCCAGTAACAAAACTAAAATTAGATTCAAAGGATTTCTGGAGTCTAATGCATTTGCATTCCCCAAACTGTGTCCTCCCCTGAATAAACAACATGTCTTCAAACTTTTCAGAACTAGAACTGATTGGGACATTTTTTTCCAAATTATATTTTGGTTAAACATAACATCTATTGGAAAAGGTTCTTTAGCATGAGAAAGACTGGCTTTATAGTATATGGGTATGAGTAACCCACACCAAGCCAGGGGAGGGGAGAAATATGTTTAAATTCCAGATTAGCCCAGGACTAAATAACAAATGGAACATGGAAGACAAAAAATTTCATTATTCCATGGTGTGCCTTCATTGTATATCTAGCATATCATTGCATTGTATATGCAATTCTAGTCCCAAACAATCCCAAACCAGTAAAGCAACAGTCAAAAGTACACTGAGTGATGAAAGATATGAAACACTTCTATTCAAGTACCAGAGGTCTACATGGAAGAGAGAACTTCAAGAGGGATACCAGAACTGTATGGAAAATAATGAGTAGGCTGGAAAAGCCGATAAGGAATGGTTGTTTATACTACCCTTCTGTACAAGCATGAGGCGGCATCAACTGAAGCCAGCAGGCGGCAGATTCAAAAGAAATTAGAAGATACACTTTTTCATACAGCGCACAGTTACCTTGTGGACCTCTTTGTTGTATGACCTGGATGTAAACTTCTGCGTGAGATCAAGAAGCAAATTGAGAAAGCAAGGAGAGGAATCCACCAAGAGTTGCTAAATGCAGAGATCCCCTTGATGTCACCTGGGAACCATCAGCCCTTGGAGGAAGGAAGAGAGCTCTAGTGAACTACTGTTGTATCACTACCTGTATCACTATATTGTGCCCCTTTCCTGTATTCTTCCTTAGGCATCTGCCACTGGTCACTGCTGGAAACAGACTACTAGCCTCGCTACTCCTGACTGGACATTTGATCTCATCCAGTACAGCTCTTCTCATGTTCTTACTCCTGGAACATACATGTGTCTTATAGGTGTTTGTGTATTCCAAAACCAAAAGATTTCATTTTTCATTTTAATGCACAGGAAACAAGTTGTTCCATGAACTGCAAATTGATGTAGCCAAGGTTGCTATGAGCTTGCATTCTTTGTTCCCTGATTTTTTTTCCCTCTTGCCTTTGGGATGAAACAAGAGGCAAAAGATGTTTTCACTGGTCTAAATGCATACAAGTGCTGCGTGAAGTAGATGCAAAGCGATTTGACCTTTGGACCTTCAAAGCAGATGAAAAGTGATGTGTTAACTGCTGTTACCTGTAGGGACTCTTTCCATTATCCAGCTCAACATAATGTAATGTCACAATTTTGATACCTTAACTCTTCTGTTAGATTTGTTTGAAACTGGCCTATTACCTCAAAAGCTATCAGTAAGGTAACAGATAAATAAACAAATGAAGATTAAACAAAAGGATAGACAGCTTGATTTCATAAGCTTTATTCCTTTTGTTCTGAAACCTCAGAACTTACCATGAAGTGGAATTCCCCCTTTCCAGTCACATCCATAGTTTTATTATGTACTTTCTCTACTGATATACTAGGAACTACATTACATTCGCTCTCTGAATTACTATGATTTTTAGATGCTAAGAAGAGTTGTAGAGAACAAAGTTAGCTGCCTCATTTGTCATGTCTTTCTTCCATTACAACCTGTTTGCCACTACCCATCTGTCATCCGCATGAAAAAGAAACTCCTCAGTCTCTTAAATCTGCTCTGAAACACCAAAAACGAGAGCTCCAAGAACAAGAAGAAACTTGCTATTCTGTGCAAGCTGGGATGCCAGAGTGCCTGAAAACTGGCTTTCTGCTCCAGTGTCTTCTAGGCAGGTCCCTTTCGAAGTCTGTTTTTCCTCTCCCGGCCATACACCCTCCTTTGCTTCCCAAAGTAACAGAAGAGCTGGCAACATCAGCCTGCAGGATAAATGTCTCTGGGAGGCCAAGGAGGACGGCAAAACCTATGCCAGAGAAAGGTAAGCTAGGCTGGTTCTGGCTTTATGAAGAAGACCTTCCTGTGGAAAGCAAGTTGTCTGTAAGCTGTCATGCTTCTCTGAAACAGTGACGTATGAGTTCAATAATGTCTACCTGCCACCTCCGTATTAGACTTCAAAACATTTCTTGTATTGCTACAGATAAGAGTTTGAGTGAGGGATCTGTCAAACCGCACCACAACAAGCCATTCATCCTGTAGGAGTTAGACAATGAGAATCTCTTCCTTCAGGGGAAATTGCTCAAAGTACGTGTAAGCTAAAACCTGTGATGTGGGCCTTAGTTATGAGGCAAAATTCAAGTTTGTCTTGGTAACCTGCATATTCCCTGAGTTGTACCATAATGTTTACCAATATTCCTGCAACGTACTGAAGGACAATATATTATTTTTAAGAATTTAAACAGTAATAGGGTCCTCCCCTCCACTGCCTTTGGAATAAATATCTCATGTCTTCTGAAAAAAACCATATAAAAATATATAAACATCTACAGAGGCGTGTGTAGAGCATTTTAAATGGTGGGGCAAACCTTACCTCACCTGTTTTGTCTGTTTGATGGAACTACAGAAAGACTATGAATCTGTCTTCATTTATGGAAATTGTCTTTATCCTCAAATAGCCAAGGGAATAAAGAAGACAAAAAAATTATTATTCCATGGTGTGCCTGCATTGTGTATCCTACATGCAGTTCTGTTCTCTGATAACTCAAAACAGCAAAGCAGTTGTGGAAAAGCACAGATAAAATAAAGGTAAGGTAAGCATTTCATTCCTCAAAGAGTACTTGTCTATATATACATGGGCATGCCTTTCAGTGACATGAGCTCAAGGTCTTTCAGTGTGAGATGAAGAATCACATAAAGTTGGCCCAGAAATTCCTGTTTCTCTCTAAACAACAAGAACTACCTTTGGTCAAATAATCCTCTCTTGCTATAGATGGAACGACCAGTAGGCACTTCACATGGACACAGCATGAATAGCAGCAGATCCTCCTGCTCAAGAAATGTTAGGGGTATCTTTTTTTTCCTTTTCTCTTTTTTTTTTTTTCTTTAATACCCTTTTCATATCCATTCAACATTTAGCTGCCTGCCAAGGCCCTGGTCCCAAGTGCTGAACAAAGATTCTGGTCCTGAGTATTTGGAATACATTAGCTAAAGCTGAGATGTTAGTAAATTAAGATGTACAAGAGACAAACTTAACATCCCTACTATGGACATTGTGCCAGTACACGTATACACACTCACGCATGTATCTACTCTCTTGGAAAATAACCTCAGCCTACACTGTGACCACAACGGTAGAAAATAAAGCTACTGTGCTTAAATCATAATCCTGCAATTGATGCAGCAGGGAGCAGATCCAGCATCACCTGTCATCTGTGGAGAGTAGAAAGTGGAAGAACATTTGCAGTAACTAAAATACTGGTTGAGCTCCTTTTACTGGTCCACAGCAATTTCCTTTTAAAAGTTCACAAACAAGGTGGATTTATTCATTCCTCAGTTTTATTCTTTTTTTTTCAAAGGACATAGTATTTAAGCTCTACTGTAATTAAATATGAATATGCTGAAAATCTTTGTAGCATATTTTACCTCTGTTGTTTCTACAGAGCTGTCACTACCAGCTGATATATCTCACCTCAGTAGGTAAAATTGTTTCATGAGATAACATTTTCCCTTCAGCCCCATGAAGCCCCAATAGGCATATTTCTGGATGCATTTGAAAGCAACAGAACCAGCTGTGCATCTCCGTATGTGAAAGGTCTGATCAGAGCAGTCTCATTCTAAAATCAACAGATATGACAGAAAGATTGTTTTGCTACAACAGAGCGATTCACAGCTCCAGTACAGGCTGATGCCAAGTTTTTAAAAGGCTTTAATAAGCCAAGCCGGCCAGGAGTCAGAACATGATGTAGCTGTGTGGCACTGCTGCAGAGCCTGACATCCCCAATCAGCCATAAATTAATTTTCACAAAGGGTAGAGGAAGACATTCAGAAAGGAGTAATGTGCCCTGATACTGTCAATCTTATCAGCGTGATATTGCATTGACATTCTAACCATTAGCTATGAACCTATGTAATGGTTACAAATTAAGTAATGGGATGAAATTAAGCAAAGATAAATTTTGGAATGAGGAGCTGAAAATGAGTGAGGTCTGCAAAGCAGGAGCAATTTCAAAGACAACTGTGGGAAATCTGATTTCCAGGACTACATTGGACAAAGAGCTGGAGAGTATACAGAGTGATAAATCCTGCTGTGGCAGGCATTTGGCCTGTAGATTTGTCATTTATACAATATTGCTATTAGAGTGAGATGAGAATCTTTCAGCAAAACATCTTTTTTTCTGGAAAATGCTGGTTCATGTAAACTGAAACTTTTTCTGTAGAAATATGTAATTTTTGATGAAGCATTGGCTGAGAATTGTTTCTCATGTCTAGGGGAGGATCACAGGTAAACATCTGAAATGGTCACCTTCTCAGCACAGGACATGGGGCCACTCTTTGTCCATGATGAAGCCAGATTTCCACACAGAAACAAATGAGTGAGGCTAGAGAGAACATACGCGAAAGGAGGAACCTGCATCAGTAGTCTCCCCACTTACGGGGACAGTCCCACAGGGAGGAGAGGTCTCAGCTTCTGGGCCTTCTTCCACTGACTTTTATGTTTTTTGTAAAGGTGAGGTGTGAGAGGTGTTTGAACTACGACATTTCTCACACTTCTAACCATGCAAGAGAGGTTCATGTTAAGCACCTAGAAAACATTTCATACAAAATGGAGGCATGACTGTACTTCAGGACTTGGATTCAGACAGCCCTGAACTGTAGGGAGTTTAAACAGCACATTAGCACTTAAATACTGCATAGGTCTTTCAAAAGCACTGCAGTCTCTGGTGGTCTGAACCAATTGTTTAGTTTTATAGATAGAAACAGTCACTAGTTAATTACGCTATTTATCCCTCATCAAATTAAGCTGGCCTGTTAAAGGTCCAGAATCAATATAATCCATATGGCAAATTACCTGTATTTTGTGCATAGTTACTGACATTTTCTAAAAGCAGAGGAGCAGTAGCCTGTTGTCTTCTAAAGCAAATAATGGAAACAGGTGTTCCTTATAAAATTACAAGCTTAAACACCCCCAAGTGAATGTGGGTGTGCTTATGAAGTTCTAAAGATACGAATCTTCCCGGAAAGTATTGGACATTGTCAGTGATCCTTCTTTTCACAGACAAAGACATGCTCATTGCTTCAATGGTGGCATCGGGCACCTTACAGAATAGGGTCCATCTGCTTGTGAATGATGCCATGCTGATAGCTTGGGAAAGTTTAGTTTCTTGCTTATGCATACAACAGTGTAAAAGCCCCAGGGACAGTTGGGTTATCAGTGGTCTGCTCCAGGAAGACCAGGCTCAGGAATACCCCCTGCCTAAGTCCCATCCCTCATCCAGCTGGAAGGTGGCTGGGAACAAGTTCCCATGCTTTTTAAAGTCTTGTGGACCCATGCATCAGCTGGGATCCCTATAAGGACAATAAAGAGAGGGCACCAGATCTCAGGGGCTCACTATGAGGTGTCCCAGCCATTCAGTCTAGATAGGACTTGGTGACCAGCCCTTCTGGGTGCGTTGACATTCCTTAAATATTGGGTTGCTCTGACACCCTTTAAGTCAGAATGCCTTGCAATGACAGTGCCTGCAACAAAGCAAGGTGTCTGTGAGCACCTCCGGGCAGAAATTCAGTCATTCATCTTAGCAACTTGTCTTTGGCAAGAGGAAAGAGTAAAGCCAGAAAACTACCTTAGAATAGACACCAAACCCTAAACCCATTAGTTTAGCTGAATGTCCCTCTAATGGAGATGGGTATCCAGCTTGCTTGAATGATACTTCTCTTCCTTCGGTTCCTTCCGGATCTTATGTAGCTCCTATTTATGAGACTCCATCCACTTTAAGTTCATAGGGCTGAACTTCTTCCATGACCTAAAAGAACTTAGAAAGTCCTTTGGATAATGTAACCTGATAGATATCCTTTGATTGTGTATTTTATGGAACCAAATAGATGTTTCCACTTTGTCCAGCTTTACCGTTACTGAAGATATGAATATTCATTATCCTAAACTGCAGCTACTAAATAAATAATTTATGCATACATAAAGAGGTTTTTCATAAGAAAAATAGCTTTTATAGTGCAATTCTATTATGTACAGACTATTTACAGCTCTGAGACCATAGGGTCAATAGATATTTAGACTTTTTTATGAGCATCTCGCCAGCTAGTGCAGAAAATTAATGTTTTGCTGCCTTAATCTCTAAAAAAAAAAAAAAAGGAGAAAAAGGAAAATTATTATTTCAATGAGCTTCTAGAATAGAACTGATTTTTTCTTTAATATTGCTGAAGAGGAACTCAAGATAAAACAAATTCCCTGCTTTAGCACATGCTTTTAAAAATGTGTGCTACTCTTTAACATGTTCCATGTGTCATGAAAGTTAGTTCTGTCACTGACTGTTGTTTACACAGTTGCTCCTTTACACAATTTGAGTCACAAAAAAGAAGATACAAATGAAAACTTCATTGAATTAGGGAAGTAAAATAAAGTCTGATCCATCCCCAGCTGGATGGCACTTGTGCATGTGTGTGTGCATGCACGTGTGAGTGTGTGTGTGTGCATCTTCAGTGCAGGGTTTTTTCATGGCTCTTATCAAAAGGTAGAGAATAGCTACTGCCAGCACACTTGAGTAGGAGCACGGGAAAATTCTGCCTTCTTCACTGGGGTCTATAGATCACAGCCACATAGAAAATGCACAGCAGATAATTACCTTTTCAGCATATTAATTAGAAAAGCTGGTCTGCACTATAGGCACAGTGATAGTATATTTAATTTTTAACTAACACACAACGTTTAGCATTTGCTTAATTATTCTCTGCACAGCCTTAATAGAGCAATGCCGTTGGACCCACACAGTAACAAGCACTGCTAGGCACACACATGATGGGCTTGACTCCATTGTCATGCATAGTTATTCGAAATAAATCTAGGGTACCTGAGACATCTGTGAAGAGCTGGCAGATATGACACAGGACCAGCAGGATCCACGCCTTGCTTCAGCAACAGCTAGACACCAGCCTTCTGAAATGGCACTAAAATGATTGAACAGAGCCAAAGGTGGACTGGGATGCGAATCAGTTTGGGAGTAAGTTATCTTAGGGTTTACATGTAGGTGCCTATATATCAGATAAGTGTCTGTGGTCTCACTGAGATCGCTTCAGTGTAGTCAGTGTAGGTATCTAGCCTAGCCTTCAGTTCCTGACTCTGAGGCTATGTGTCTCCTTAAGGTCATGTGTCCCATCTGCCAAGCATCTACAGATATCTTGGTTGTCTTTTGGTATCTGTCGTGGTTTAATCTCAGTCGGCAACTAAGCACCACGCAACCGCTCGCTCACTCCCCCCCGGTGGGATGGGGGAGAGAATAGGAAGGGTAAAAGTGAGAAAAACTCGTGGGTTGAGATAAAGACAGTTTAATAGGGAAAGCAAAAGCCACGCATGCAAGCGAAGCAAAACAAGGAATTCATTCACTACTTCCCATCGGCAGGCAGGTGTTCAGCCATCCCCAGGAAAGCAGGGCTCCATCATGCCTAACGGTTACTTGGGAAGACAAATGCCATCACTCCAAACGTCCCCCTCTTCCTTCTTCTTCTCCCAGCTTTATATGCTGAGCATGACGTCACATGGTATGGAATATCCCTTTGGCCAGTTTGGGACAGCTGTCCTGGCTGTGCCCCCTCCCAGCTTCTTGTGCCCCTCCAGCCTTCTCAGTTGGTAGAGCATGGGAAGCTGAAAAGTCCTTGACCAGTGTAAACACTACCTAGCAACAACTAAAACATCGGTGTGTTATCAACATTGTTCACATCCTAAATCCAAAACACAGCACTGTACCAGCTACTAGGAAGGAAATTAACTCTATCCCTGCCGAAACCAGGACAGTATCTCAGATGTCAGTAACCACCTATGTTTAGGAAGATCTTTGTTGACTATAGGGACAGCTTATTTGCAAGCTCACATGCAGACACCTAAAAGTAGGTGTCTCTGACCAAGCCATGAATTCCTTATGTCCTTCACAGAGAAACCAGCTAGGCCTGCATGACAAATATTCTATGGATTCTGAAAATTATGGTTTTTATTATATAG